>NW_026555285.1:3750000-5000000 GCF_021234165.1 Pteronotus mesoamericanus
ATTACCTTGCTTATCTCTCACTCTTAATCTGTTTTTGGCCAGTTTGACATCATTTCTACTTCAGAATAAATTGCAAATTGGCTTAATTAAATTTTAAAACAGAAAATTGGTCATTTAAAATAGTTACAAAAATATATAATGACATTTGCTTAAGTTCCCACTGAAAAAGCACAGTTCCAGGATCATAATTATATTAAAATTTACACAACAAAAATTCTTTCTCCCAGTTGAACAATTTATGTACTTGCTTGAGGAGATATCTAATCTCTCAAATATGAAGAAATGTATCTGAAACCCCAGGACAGTCTTAGCTTTCATTTTGGTAAATAAAGAGTTCCATTTTGTTTTTTGCCTTAAGGACAACATTCATCACCAAAATAGAAAACAAGATGCTTCACCCTGGCAGTAAAAACAAAAAGTCTTGAAAAAAGGAATGTCATTAAGCTATCTCTTCCTCTGTCTCTCTCTCACACACACACACTCACACCTCACACATCCTATAAACTTAAAGTACACTAATAACCCATGACCCTTGATTGCTCTTGGTTATTCCCAGCTTTATCTGGACTATCTTAATTATATTTGGAGAGTTGTTGAGATTTCTAGTTGCCATTTGAAAATTCCTATGACTTTTTCTTCAAGTGCATCATCTTTCTACTCTCCTCAGCTACAAGGAACTGCTGCTTAGGTACAGGCCATGCCTGCCATGGATGCCTAACTGGCAGTTCTCTTTCCACCTCATTGCAGTGCAGGATATGTGGCTTCTACCAGCTCCTTTACCTCTCTTCCAGCTGAGACTTCTATGATTTAACCTCAATTCAACTCCAGTTGTAGACTCAGATCATCCTCATCCGGAGAAACTCCTTCTTTCCTGGTTTAGTTTAGGAGCAGGTGTGTAATCTCAGTCGGTTTTATCAAAAGGAAGCTCATGACTTTTGTTAGCTAGTTTAGGCAGGAGATATCCTGTTTCTTCTTCTGTATGCAAGTAAAGTAGCAAGTAGCCTCAAGCTGCTTGCAATCAGCTTGTTCCGTTATGGGGATTTGACCATGAAACCAAGCCAATAACTAGAGATGGAGGCTCACAAAACCATGGTGAATAGAGCCCGAAGTCCAACTTCTTTTTGCTATGTTTCAATTATGTGAGATAATGATTGTTTAAATTACTTAGATTTAGATTTTCTGTTACTGCAACTAAAAAATATCCAGACACACCAAATCACCTCTGACCCCAGGAAGTGATACCTCTCAATCCAAAAGGGTACACCCCTCCCATGGCAGAGCTAGGCAGGCATCTCTAAGGGTTCCAAATCCAAGTCTAGTCCTTTTCTGCTTTTCTTGGTCCTGTCAGCACTCAATTTTCATTTCTGGGCATCTTTTTTTCTTCTTTGTTTTTCAAAAACAAAGAATTAATTTGAATTATAATATTTAAATTTTTTTATTTCAGCAGTACATTTTTGCATATTAGATAGTTAAATAGTTGTTAAAAGGAAAAAAGTTCCCACCCTATCTTCTCACCTGCAACTTCTCTCTGGAAGTAATCCCTGTCAATTCTTTTCACTGTTCTGGGCTTTGGGTCCCATTGCTAAATAACATTTTTATATCTTTATTCATCTGTTTCTAGATTTAGTTATTATGTGTTCTCTGTGATAAAAGATGGGGACTTAGATTTCTTACACCTCTACACTCCTCCTCCAAATTCAAATCTTCTCCTCTCATTTCTTGAAAAAAGTTATACCATAGTATTTTGCTATTTACATTATTCTGCATGTAAATATTATTCAAAGCTAAACCATGTAGTATACTATTTCTTTTCTTAAAAAAGTTTTTCTTAGTATTTAATATAATAATTACATTGTCTCTTCACTTGCTCATCTTTCTATGTATCTCTAAGAAAAATATAAATCCCTCTAATGTATGCAAATCAATTTGTTTCTTGTTCTTCGGCTACATACCAACATCCTGGGAATTCTTTTCACTTTCTCCTTTGTTGGATTGTCTGTTTCCTACATGTCATGTTTCCTTCCATCTTGGTTTAATCTGCTATTTTGGAAAAGCAGATCCTCCAGTAGGTTTCTGATCAAAAGTGCAAGGGTGATAGAATTGTTAAGACTTCTCATACTTTCTACCTACTCTCTCATTTATTTGTTGTTTTTTCCATGTCTAGACCTTTTTCTCCAATGTGTAGTAGTCATTAACTATTCATAATTAAGAGTGAGACTCTAACATGTTAATTATATACTCTCTCTCTGAGTGCAAGAAATTATTTGCAATGTGGGTTTCCCTGTCAAAAAGATAAAAGGGCAGGCCCTGACTTTTGTGTTGGGGAATCCTCAACCATGGAGTATATGGTGGTCTTTTCCTTGGGTTGGGAAGTTTTTCCATAGAAGGATCCCCCAGGCTCTGTCTTGACAGGATATGCCTGTCATCACTCTAGCAGTTGAGTAAGGGAAGGGTTCTGGGGCTCTTGTTTACCATGAAGGCTTTCACTTAGTCCTGCCCAAGCTGCAGAAGATTACCTCCCTCCCACCCTCCACTGTGCCTGGAGTCAACAAATCAGAAGAAAAAACATCCATCTTCAGTCTTCTCATGAGAGTGAGGAGAGGTATGTGCCTGGTGAGGGAAGAGAACTCTTATTCTGACATTCAACCAATCTTCCTGGAGGTTTTCAGGGGGATCAGTGGGAGAGGTACCCAGCCAACTATTCATAGAAGTTTTTTAACTTTTATGAGCTGTGTGAACTTGAACAAGTGTCTTGATTTCTCTGAACTTCAGGTTCTTCATCTGTAAAATGGAAACACAGGGCTTTGCTGTGAGTATTAAATGGAATCAATGAATGTTAAGTACATGTCACAGGTTGCCCAGCATAGAGAGGACACTGAACTGTTGGAGATACAGTGGTCATAGGAGTAGTTGGTAGTTGCCTTAGCCTTGTTTCTGTGAACAGAAAGGATCCCTTCCCACTATCCAGTGCTTTTCTATACTCACAAAAGGAAAGCTACTTATGTTCTGCGAAACTTTTAACAGAATTTCAGGGCTACCACAAATTTTGCAACTTGTCCTCCAACACACCCTCTCTGAGTGCCCAACCAAACCCTTAGAGCCATCTCCTCTATTCTAGCTCCTATCTTAGCAAGATTGAGAACTGCATGAAGTCAGTCTGAACCCAAATCTCAAGAGTAAAACTGACCACCTCCCCCCCTATTCTGTACATAATCCTTCTCCCTGCATAGGCCATCTGGTATGGAATATAATGAAAAGTAACACCACTGTGCTTGGCATTTTTTTATTGGCCTGACACTTCAGATTTTAAGACGGTAGTAGAGAATGTTTCTGCTATGTTCCTCATTTTGTCTCAACCACTGAAAATATACCTAATGAAATGTTTGAAGTAAGTCTTATTAACAAAAGTCATGGACAAATAGACATTGCAAATCAACCTTTGCTGTGAATGGTATAAATAAATACATGGTCTTTTGGATTCTATGTGTTAATGAAGGTGGACACAGGGATATAAGAACAGGCCTCATCTAGAAACCTCTCATATTCTTATTTCCTTTTTCAACCACACACAACAGGAAAGCTGCACTTTGTCTTCTGTGGATGACCTTTTCTGAATGCAGACCTTAGTCTGTCCTTAAAATTCTCCCCAGCAAAATAATAAAGCAAAGGATCAAGGCAGCTATTAGCTGCCGCCAAGGCCAGTGTGATGATCACGGCTTTATGCAGCCTGTCTGTGCACGTACCCACTTTCCACACAACCAGGTGAAAGGTTCTCAGTATGTGATAGGGCAGGAAACACAGTAGAAAGATGATCAAGGCAATGATGATGGTGATCAGCGCCTTCTTGTGAGAAACCCGCAGCCCCAATTCTGGGACCTCCATCTTTAACAGGGCTCGAATAATCAGCAGGTAACAGATGCTGAGCGTGCAGAATGGCATCAGGAAGCCCACCACTAAGGCAATATGGTTCATGGTCTGCAATTTCACAATTTTATTGAAATTCAGTTCTAAGCACAATGTGATATTACCCTCCTGTTCAGAGCCAGTGTTCAGGAGTGTTGTTGAAGAAGCCATGATAAAGATCCATATGATCCCACATACAACCCAGGCACTTCTGATGTTGGTGATATGGAGGAACCGCAAGGGGTGAACAGTTGCCAGGTAGCGCATGACACTCAGCACAGTTAGGAAATAAATGCTGCTATACATGTTGACGTACATGGAATACGACATAATCCTGCAGGCCAAGTCACCAAATATCCAGTTGGAGCCTCTTAGGTAATAGTCAGCCCTGAAGGGCAGTGTGGTTGTGAACAAGAGATCAGAAATGGCCAGGTTTAGCATAAAAACATTCACAGATGTAAACTTTTTATAAGGTTGCAGAAAAACATATATGGAAAAGCCATTTCCCAAGGTTCCCCAGACAAATATTATCAGGTACACGACAGGATAAAAATCCCTCTTGAAGTTTTCAGTTGTGCAGTTTCTGTGGCTGTCGTTATTGCTGAAGGTGCCATTGGGTTCCATTTCTGATACAGAGGTGGATAGAGGCAAGGATATAATTTTTCTCTCCATGCTGGACTGAAAAGAAACAGACACAAAAAGTTACTTCCTGATCACTGCTTACATCTTTCCAGGTTTTAATGAAATAGAGAGAAATACTATTTTTTTAAATTTGAATAAAAAAATTAGATAAATTTTACTATTGCTCCATTATATTTTATGATAAATTCCTAGGATGTAGAATGAACATTAATTATTTGGTTGAAATTAAAGCCTCAAACTTAGGAGACTTTTGGCCTAGTGCCCACGTTCACATGAATGCCCTGTAACACTGCAGTCTGAATCTACTGGACAGCATATTTCTGATCAAAATTTATGGAAAGCAGAAGGAAACAGCACAACATTTTTCAAGTGCTGAAAAAAAGGACCTACCAACCTAGAGTCCTATATGCAGCAAAAATATTCCTTAATTATGAAGGCAAAATCAAGACCTTCTGAGATGATAAAAAAATAATAATTTGTTATCAGAAGACCTACTTTAAATAATGAATAAAAGAAGTTCTCTAAATAGAAAAGAATCAAGAAAAAAGGAGCCATGGTATACCATAAAAGAAAAACACAACAAGCAAAAATATGGGTAAATACAATAGGATTTTCTTCTCTTTTTGAATCTAAGTTATGTTTGATGATTGAAACAAAAGTTATAAAACTGTTTGATGGGGTTCTAAATGGATGTAGAGACAATTTAAAAAATAATTATAAATAAGGGAAAATAATGGAGTAATCACCTGGAAAGCAGTGGAGCGATAGTGGGAGAGGAGCCTTGGTGCCGCGGACAGTGGATTCGACTCTCACACATCCCAACGGGTGAGAATTGCGGTGGAGGCTCGAGAGGGTGGGCCGGGTGCGCACGGGCACTGGCACCAGAGGGACATTGAAACGGCCAGTTAGCGTCCCCCCGAGAAGAACGGGGTCTGAATCATAAACAGGAACCCCTAAACTACAGCAGCTAAAGCCAAGAAAATACAGATAAAATGCAACCCCAAAAAGCTTAGGGGCGCTCTCTGCCAGAGACAGGTGGCTGGGGATGCAAAGAGACATTTAAAGGGCAAACGCAAAAGTTGCAGCGGCAGCCACCCTCCTTGATCGCTGGGTAGAGGCGGCAGCAGGGTGGGCTGGTGCCTGGGAAAAGACTGGTGAGGAAAACTTTGTGAAGAGAACTGACACTGCCGCCCGTGGAGCCCGGGTGATAACGCACTTCCCACTCTGCAGCTACCATCTCGCTCAGGCATAAGGGAATCAATTAACCTGACTTTTGTGCGCTCCGCACACAGCTTGTACGCCTGTGAGCTACGGGGCTGAGTGCAGACTGGCTGGGAGAGCCTTGAAGAGAGACTGGAGACGGAGGCATTGGGGAAAGAATGGGAGGAGGAACCGGGGAGTCCCGACTCCCTCCCCGTTCGGTAGTCTCCATTGTGGGCTGGAAAGGTGCGACCCCAAAGAGGCAGAAGCGGGGCGCGCATGAACCAGACTGCCTGCGATTGAAACACAGTCCGCACAGGGGTTGGATCCTTGGCCGAAGGGGTCACAGAACTGCCCAGAGGTCCCTGAGGAGAGACTAGAAACGGAGGCATTGGGGAAAGAACGGGAGGAGGAACCGGGGAGTCCTGACTCCTTCTCCTTGCGGAAGTCCCCATTGCGCGGGAAGAGGCCACACCCCCAAAGAGCCAAAAGCCGAAAAGCAAACACAGACACCCCCAAAACACCCAGAGCAGGCGCGCACACTTGCGCCAAGTGACTGGCGAGGGTTGGCGAGCGTGTGTGTGACCCACGCAGGCTGGCGAACGCTTGCACCTGCCGGCAAGGCCTCACACAGACTGGCACCCATACGGCCTGCGAGGGATTGCACAGAGGGGCAAGGGCAGGCGTAAATTGACCTACCCGCCGCAATTGCGGAGCAGCCCACAAAATAAGTAGAGCTGCCCAGAGTCCCTGGAGGAGAGACCAGAAACAGGATTAACCGGAGAGTCCTAGAGCTGATTTCCTCCCATTTCCGTAGTCCCCATTTGGCGAGGGCAAGCAATGCACCCAAAGAGCCAAAAGCGGGGAAAACACACAATAGAAGACTCTAAACTGACCAGTGCCACGAAGCTCGCGTGCCAGGGAGGCCAGATGAGCATGGGAGGTCGCGAATAAGCCCCCTGGTCTGGGGCAAACACATGCGAGTCCAGGCAGGTGGGGGACCCTGCCGTGCTGGAAACGCGCTCGAGGAGCCCGCATGAGAGCGCAGAGAGATCCCAAAAAATAGCCCAGCCCTGACCAAAGGGGTCACAGAGCTGCTCCAAGCAGGAGTCAGACACAGGCATTAGACTCCTGAAAGGCTCAAACAAACAACCCAAGGCCCTATAGGGTCAACAACTGACATCATCAGAGGCAAGCCCAGAAAGAAAAGTAAAGGACAAAAATACTGAACAGACTCTCACAAAAATGGGAAGAAAAAGAAGTTCCCCCCAAATGAGTGGAAAAGGGGACTCCCCACAGAGAGAGCTCAATGAAATAGAGGCAAGGGAACTATCAAATATGGAATTTAAAACAATGGTTCTAAGGAAGCTCAATGAGCTCAGCCAGCTCAAAGATAACTATGAGAAACTGCAGAGAAACTATCAGGATCTTACAGCAAACTATATCAGCCTGGAAAAGGACATAGAAACTATCAAGAAGACACAAGAGGATATGAAGAATACCATTTCTGAATTGAAGAACACAGTAGAAGGAATCCAAAGCAGGCTGGATGAAGCTGAGGATCGAATCAGTGAGATGGAGGACAAGGTAGAAAAAAGCTCCCAGAAAGAACAAGAAATGGAAAAACGGCTCAAAAAGAATGAAGAAGCATTTAGGGAAATGCAGGAAACCTGAAACGCAATAATATCCGTATAATAGGGATACCAGAAGGAGAAGAAGAGGAGCAAGGAATAGAGAACCTCCTCAAAAAAGTAATGATGGAAAATTTCCCTAATTTGAGGAGAGAAAGGCTCTCATGGATCCAGGAGGCACAGAGGACCCCACTCAAGAGGGACCCAAGGAGGTCCACTCCAAGACACATCATCATTAAAATGGCAAATGTCAAAGACAAAGAGAGAATCCTGAAGGCAGCAAGGGAGAAGGAGAAAGGAACATACAAGGGGGCCCCGATACGCCTAGGAGCTGACTTCTCAACAGAAACACTACAAGCCAGAAGGGAATGGCAACAAATATTCCAAGCCATGAAAAGCAAGGGCCTACAGCCAAGGCTGCTCTACCCAGCTAGGCTCTCCATTAAAATAGCAGGAGAAATACGGAGTTTCCCAGACAAAAGAAAGCTAAAAGAATACATCTCTACCAAACCAGCACTCCAAGATATGCTAAGGGGACTGGTTTAAGCAGATGAAGGAAAAGAATGAGACAGAGAGGAACACAAGTACAAAGAGAAAAGATGAGTAAGTTTCTATCAGTAATATCTCTCAATGTGAATGGACTAAATGCCCCAATCAAAAGACACAGGGTAGCTGAATGGATAAGAAAACATCACCCACACATATGCTGCCTACAAGAGACCCACCTCAGAGCAAAAGACCTACACAGATTGAAAGTAAAGGGATGGAAAACAATATTCCAAGCAAATGGACTTGAGAAAAAGGCTGGCATTGCCATACTTGTATCAGACAAAGTAGATTTCAAAGCAAAGGTCATAAAGAGAGACCCAGAGGGGCACTTTATCATACTTAAAGGAAGAATCTATCAAGAAGACATCAACATTGTAAACTTATATGCTCCCAATATAGGAGCCCCCAAGTTTATAAGGAAATTGTTGGATGACTTCAAAAGAGATATAGACAGCAACACACTGATAGTAGGGGATTTCAACACCCCACTGTCAAAAATGGACAGATCTTCCAAACAAAACATTAATAAACATATCGTGGCGCTGAATGAACACACTGAATCAAAGAGACTTAACAGACATATATAGAACCTAACATCCTAAAGAAGAAAAATACACATTCTTTTCAAATGCTCATGGCAGTTTTTCAAAGATAGACCACATGATAGGACACAAAGCAAGCCTCAGTAAATTCAGGAAAATGGAAATAATACCAAACTTTTTCTCAGACCACAAGGCCTTGAAACTCGAAATCAAACTCAAAGAGAAACTTCAAAAACTTGGAAACTCATGGAGACTGAACAGTAGACTATTAAACAATGAATGGGTCAATAATGAGATAAGAGAAGAAATCAAAAAAATTCTGGAAACAAATGAAAATGAACAGACAACTGTCCAAAACCTATGGGACACAGCAAAGGCGGTCCTGAGAGGGAAGTTCATAGCAATACAGGCTTACCTAAAAAAGATAGAAACATTTCAAATAAAAGACCTAACACTACAACTTGAAGAACTGGAGAAACAACAACAAATAAATCCCAGAGCAAGGAGAAGGAAGGAAATAGTCAAGATTAGAGCAGAACTGAATGACATAGAGACGAAAAGAACAATTCAGAGGATCAACCAATCCAGAAGCTGGTTCTTTGAGAAGATTCATAAAGTTGACAAACCTTTAAGCAGACTCATCAAGAAAAAGAGAGAGAGGACCCAAATTAATAATATCAGAAATGAAAGAGGAGAAATAACAACTGATACCACAGAAATACAAATGATCATCAGAAACTATTATGAACAATTATATGCCAAGAAATTTGAAAATCTTGATGAAATGGACAAATTTTTAGAAAAGTATAATCTTCCAACACTGAAGGAGGAAGAAACAGAAAGCTTGAACAGACCGATAACAGTTGGGGAAATTGAAGCAGTAATCAAGAAACTCCCGGCACACAAACCCCAGGGCCAGACGGTTTCCCAGGAGAATTTTACAAAACATTTAAGGAAGAGCTAACCCCTGTCCTTCTCAGACTATTCCAAAAAATCCAAGAGGAGGGAAGACTCCCAGACTCCTTCTATGAGGCCAGCATCACCCTGATCCCAAAACCGTATAAAGACCCTACAAAGAAAGAAAACTACAGGCCAATTTCGCTGATGAACATAGATGCTAAAATCCTCAACAAAATCTTGGCAAACCGCATCCAGCAATACATTCAAAAGATTAACCATCACGATCAAGTGGGATTCATCCCAGGGATGCAGGGATGGTTCAATATACGCAAATCAGTAAACGTGATACACCACATAAATCAAAGAAAAGACAAAAAACACATGATCATCTCGATAGATGCAGAAAAAGCATTTGACAAGGTACAGCACCCATTTATGATCAAAACACTCAGCAAAATGGGAATCAATGGGGCATTCCTCAACGTAATAAAGGCCATATATGAAAAACCTACAGCCAATATCATACTCAACGGGCAAAAACTGAAAGCTTTCCCACTAAGATCGGGAACACGACAAGGATGTCCGCTCTCACCGCTTCTTTTCAACATCGTATTGGAAGTCCTAGCCACAGCGGTCAGACAAGAGAAAGAAATAAAAGGCATCCAAATAGGAAAGGAGGAAGTAAAACTATCATTGTTTGCAGATGACATGGTAGTGTACATAGAGAACCCTGTAGACTCTACCAAAAAACTCCTCAACCTAATAAGTGAATTTGGCAAAACAGCAGGATACAAAGTCAACATTCCGAAATCAAAGGTGTTTTTGTACACCAGCAATGCAATAGAAGAAGAAGAAATCAGGAAAAATATACCATTCGATATAGCATGAAAAAAAATAAAGTACCTAGGGATAAATTTAACCAAAGACACAAAAGACCTGTATGCACAAAACTATACAACATTGAAAAAAGAAATTAAGGAAGACACAAATAAATGGAAGCATATACCGTGCACATGGATTGGAAGAATTAATATCCTTAAAATGTCCATACTACCAAAAGCAATTTATAGATTCAAAGCAATCCCTATTAAGATACCAATGACGTATTTCACTGAAATAGAACAGACATTTCAAAAATTTATATGGAACCATAAACGACCTTGAATAGCCGCAGCAATTTTGAGAAAGAAACACAAAGTAGGAGGGATCACAATACCGGACATCAAACTCTACTACAAAGCCACTATACTCAAAACAATCTGGTACTGGCACAAGAACAGATCCATAGACCAGTGGAACAGAATAGAAAGCCCAGAAATAAGCCCAGGTCTCTATGGACATCTAATATTTGACAAAGGGGGCAGAAGCATAAAATGGGGCAATTAACAGCCTCTTCAACAAGTGGTGTTGGGAGAGCTGGATGGCTACATGCAAAAAATTGAAATTGGATCATCAGCTGACACCATACACAAAAATAAACTCAAGATGGATAAAAGACTTAAATATAAGTTGCAACACCATCAAAGTCCTCGAGGAGAACATTGGCAGGAAACTCTCAGATATCCCACGCAGCAATTTTTTCACTGATATGTCTCCTAAAGCAAGGGACATAAAGGAAAGAATAAACAAGTGGGACCTCATCAAAATAAGAAGCTTCTGCATGGCAAAAGAAAACATCAGCAAAATGAAAAGGGAGCCAACCCTATGGGAAAATATATTCGCTAATGATACATCAGATAGAGGTTTGATCTCCAAGATATATAAAGAACTCACTCGACTCCACTCCCAGAAGACAAATGATGCAATCCAAAAATGGGCAAAGGACCTGGGCAGATGCTTTTCCAAGGAGGAGATACAGAGGGCCCAGAGGCATTTGAAAGGATGCTCAGCATCACTAGCCATCAGAGAAATGCAGATCAAAACCACCATGAGGTACCACCTCACACCGGTCAGAATGGCCATCATAAACAGATCCACAAACAACAGGTGCTGGTGAGGCTGTGGAGAAAAGGGAACTCTAGTCCACTGTTGGTGGGAATGCAGACTGGTGCAGCCACTCTGGAAAGCAGTGTGGAATTTCCTCAGAAAGCTGAAAATGGAACTGCCTTTTGATCCAGCGATTCCCCTGCTGGGACTATACCCTGAGAACACCAAAACGCCAATACAAAAGAACCTATGCACCCCAATGTTCATAGCAGCACAATTTACAATAGCCAAGTGTTGGAAGCAACCTAAATGCCCATCAGTAGATGACTGGATCAAAAAATCATGGTACATATACACAATGGAATACTACGCAGCAGAAAGAAAAAAGAAGTACTAAACTTTGCGACAGCATGGATGGAACTGGAGAGCATCATGCTAAGCGAAATAAGCCAGGGGGCGAAAGACAAATACCATATGATCTCACCTATAAGCGGAACCTAACCAACAATGCAAAGAAGCAAGGAAAATATGACCAGCAACACTGAAAGGAAAAGAAATCAACAGAGACAAGAGGGAAGGGGGGGCAGGGAAAGGGAAGGGAAGGGGAAAGTCAAGGAACATATAGCAAGGACTCATGGACAAAACCAAAGGGGAAGAGCTGAGGGAGGGAAGGTGGGAGGGGGCAAGGGAAAGAGGTGGGGGGAAGGCAGAGACAAATGTATTTAAAAAGTAAATAAATTAATTTAAAAAAATAAATAAATAAATAAAAAATAATTATAAATAAGGGATGATAAGGGACATAAAGAAAGTAAGGTTTACACACTTCACTTGAAGTTTATTGACATCATCATTTTACACCTTCAAGTGAAGTGTGTAAACCTTACTTCCTTTATTGGAGCAATAGACTGTGATATTGTAGGTATAGTGTAATACCTAGAGCAGTCTTTAAAAAGCTATACCAAAAGATAGGCTCAAAAACACTAGAGGTAATTCAAAAGATAATTCTAGATAGTGTTCAAATAATCAAAAGAGGGCAAAAAAAAAAAAATAGGTAATACAAACAGAAAACAGAAAAATAAAATGGCAGATTTGTGTCTAACAAATCTATAATTACATTAAAAATAGACAGTCTAAATAAACCAATTAAAAGACAGGTTGGCAAACTGGAATATAAATATAAATAAATATAAATATATAACTTAATTATATGATATGTATGAGAAACTCACTTCAAATGATACTACTAGCAGTTTGAAAGTAAAAGGATGAAAAGCGTATGTCCTGCAAGCATAAATTAATAAAACAATCAGGATTGGCTGTTACTATCAGATAAAGTAAACTTAAGAACAAAGAAAATTTCCAGAAAAAGAGTTTATCCACCCAGAAGACATACCAATGTCTAAATGCATATGCATACCAATGTTCAAATGTGTATGCACCAAATAACAGATTGCAAAATACGTGAAGCAAAAACTGATATAATTCAAAGGAGAAATAGACAAATTCATTATAGTCAGTAACTTCAAGACCCTCTCTCTACAATTGATAAAGCAAATAGACAAAAACACAGCAAAGATATATAAAAAGTCAAAACCACTATCAAGTAACAGGATCCAATGGACATTTATAAAACACACCATTCAACAACAGCAGAATACACATTCTTGTCAAGTGCCCAGAGAACATATAACAGAATAAACCACATCCTGGGCCATGATAAAAACCTCAAGAGATTTAAAAGAATTAAAGTCGTACAGAGTATGCTCTGTAACTTTAATGGAATCAAACTGGAAATCAACAACAGAAAGATAGTAAGAAAATCTATAAAGACTTAGAAACTAAAAACACACTTCAAAATAATCCATGGCTCAGGAGATCCAAGATGGCACCAGAACAGGTAGAACCTTCACTAACCTCCTCCCAGGACAAAACTGGAATTAAAGCTAAATTACAGAAAAATCGTCCTGGATAACCAACTGAACATTAGCTGGAGAGAAGCCTTATAACCAATGACATACGGAAGAAACCACATCACCGCAATGAGAATGGTAGGAAGTGCAGAAGTATGAGAGGGCTTGCTGGGTTCTCACAGAAGAAAATAAGCAAAAACACATATCATGTCCATGGATAGGGAGAATTAACGTCACTAAAATATTCATGCTACCCAAAGCAATCTATAGATTCAATGCAATTCCTATCACCATTCTAACGATGTATTTCACAGAAAAAGAAAAAATATTTTTAAAATGTATATGGAACCACCACAGGCCTTACATTGCCACAGTGATCCTGAGAAAGAAGAACAAAGCTGGAGGATTCATGCTACCTAATATTAAATATATTATAAGGCCATAGTAATCAAAATAGCACGGTATTGGCATTGAAAAACAGACACATAAATTATTGGAACAGAATAAAGAGCCCAGAAATAAACCTACACTTTTATAGTCAATTAATACTCAAGAGAGGTAGCAAGCATATACACCAGGCTAAATATAGTTTATTCAATAAATGGTGTTAGGAAAATTGGACTGATACATGCAGAAAAATTAAATTAGACCACCTTTTTATGTCACACACAATAATACATTTAAAATGGATTAAAGGCTTAAATGTTAGACCCAAAACCATAACAATCCTAGAAGAAAACATATTGTAGTAAAATCTTGGACATTATTTGTAGCAATATTTTATTGAATATATCTCCTCAGACAATAGACAAAAGAAAAATTAACAAATGGGTCTACATCAAACTAAAAACGTTTTTCACAACAAAGGAAAAATCAAAATAAAAATGGAATTGGAGAACATTTTTGCTGATACATCTGATAAATCCAAAATTTATAAAGAACTTATAAAGCTCAACACCAAAAACCAATCCAATTAAAAATGGGCAAGGGCCCTGGCTAGTGTGGCTCAGTGAATTGAGCACCAGCCTGTGAACCAAAGGGTCACTTGTTCGATTCCCAGTCCAGGGCACATGCATGGGTTGCAGGCCAGGTCCCCAGCAAGGTCCCCAGGTTCCCAGGGGGCATGCAAGAGGCAACTACACATTGATGTTTCTCTCTCTCTCTTTCTCCCACCCTTCCACTCTCTCTGAAAAAATAAATAAAATCTTTTAAAAAAATTAAAATGGGCAAGAGCCTCATTATACATTTCTCCAAAGAGGACATACAAATGGCCAATAGACACTTGAAAAGCTACTCAACATCGCTAATCATCTTCGAAATGCACAATACGATATCACCTCACACTGGTCTTAATGGCTATTATCAATGAATCAACAAACAAGTGCTGGAAAGGATGTGAAGAAAGGGGAACCCTTTTGCACTGCTGGTGGGAATGCAGATTGGTGCAGTCACTGTGAAAAGCAGTATGGAGATACCTCAAAACACTGAACATAGAACTGCCTTTTGACCCTGCAATCTCACTTCTGAAAGTATATACAAACAAACCCAAAACACGAATTTGAAAGAAAATAATCACCTCTATGTTCATTGCAGCATTATTTACAATCATTAAGATATGGAAGTAGCCCAAATGTCCATTAATAAATAAGTGAATAAAATAACCTGGGACGCTTACACAATAGAATAATACTCAGATATAAAAAAGAAGAAAATTTTACTGTTTGTGACAGTATGGATGGTCCTAGAGAATATTATGCTAAGTGAAATAAGCCAGTCAGAGTAAGACAATTACTATATGATTTCACTCATATGTGAAATCCAATGAACAAACAAAAAAAAAAGCCACAAAAACTACAGACCAATATTTCTTATGAAAATAGATAGAAAATCTCTTAACAAAAAGAATTTAGCAATATACAAAAAAAATGTTAACACTATGACTAATAGGATCTATTTCATGGAGACAAGATTGGCTCAATATTTTTAAAAGCAGACAATGTAATTTATATAAACAGGCTATCGAAGTGAAATCTCATGAGCATATTAATCTATTCAAAGTATTTAACAAAATCTAATGGCTATTCATGCTCAAAACTCTCAGAAACAGAAGAATAAAAAGGAGTTCTGCATTTTGATAAAGATCGTCTCAAAAAATCTACTGCTAATATACTTAAATATGAAAGACTGAATGTCTGCTCCCTAAAATTGGGAACAATGCAAAGAAACAACACCTACTTTCACTGCCTTTATTTGACATCATGCTGTTAAATCCTGGCCAGTGAAATACGGCAAGAAAAAAAATAAACATCATACAGATCAGAAAGGAAGAAATAAAACACTTCCCATTTGCAGATGACATGATTGCTTACATAGAAAATCACAAGAAATCTACATCAAAAATGTCCTGGAAGTGGCAAAAGAATTTAGCAATGTTCCAAGATACAAGATAAACATACAAAAATCAATTGTATTTCTATATACTAGCAATGAACAGTGGACACACTGAAATTAAAAATACAGCTCCATTTTCAATCATTCAAAAATAAAATCAGACTTAAATATAAATATAACAAGATGTTACAAGATTTGTGTGCTAAAGACTATAAAATGCTAATGAAATAGTTTGAAGTTATAAGTAAATGAAGATAGGTATCATGTTTGTGGAATTGAAAGGTCAGCAGAGAAAGATGTCAGGTTTACTCAAATTGATATACAGAGTTAATACAATTACTAACAAAATTTTTGTAGAACATTTTTTGTAGATATAAACATGATTGCTCTAAAATTTATGGGGAAAGGGGAAGAAAGTAGAACACTTTTTAAAAAGAAAGTGGAAAAAATCAATCTACTCGATTTCAAGACTTATAGCTAAAGTTATCAAGACTGAGTTGCATTGAAGGAATAGACAAATAAATCAATGGGACAAAATAGCAAACCAAGAAACAGATTCACACAAATATGTCCAACTAATTTTTGACAATGTTACAAAAGTGAGTTAACAGAGGAAAGACCATTTTTTGGAAGTGCTGGAGCAATTAGATATCTATAGGCAAGAGAATACAACCAAACTTGAATCTTGCATCTTCTACAAAAAATGGATCATAGACTAAATGAAAGTGGTAAAACTATAAAATTTTTAGGAAAAAAGCATTGAAGAAAATCTTCGGGATGTAGAACTAGGGAGAGAATTTAGTCTTGACATCAAAAACATGATCTACAAAAGGTAAAAAAAAAAATGATAAGCTAAACTTCATCAAGATACAAAACTTTTGCTCTGCAAAAAGCACTGTAAATAGGATAAAAAGGTGAGCTGCAGACTGGTAGAGAATATTTACAAACCTCATATTCCACAAAAAACAAGTACCTGGAATATGTAAAGAACTCTCAAAACTGAGCAGTTAAAAAAACAAAATAAAATCCAGTTAGAAAATGGGCAAAAGATATAAACAGATATTTCAGACAGCATATAGATAATAAATTAGCACATGAAAACTTGTTCAGCAGTACTAGCCATTAGAGAAATGCAAATTATAACTTGAATGAGATATAACTACATATTTATTAGAATGGCTAAAATAAGTCAAGAGAAACTGGATCACTCATATATTGCCGGTGAGAGGAAAAGAAATCAACAGAGACAAGAGGGAAGGGGGGGGGCAGGGAAAGGGAAGGGAAGGGGAAAGTCAAGGAACATATAGCAAGGACTCATGGACAAAACCAAAGGGGAAGAGCTGAGGGAGGGAAGGTGGGAGGGGGCAAGGGAAAGAGGTGGGGGGAAGGCAGAGACAAATGTATTTAAAAAGTAAATAAATTAATTTAAAAAAAAAGAAAAAAAGAAAAAAACCAAAAAAAAAAAAAAAAGAAAATGATACAGACTTTCTGGAAAAAACATCTGGCAGTTTCTTTAAAAACTAAACACGCAACTACCTCACAATCCAATAACTTCACTCCTGGAAACTTATCCCATGGAAGTGAAATGTACTTTCACACAAATGCCTGTACATGAATGTTTAAAAGAGCTTTACTTGTAATGACAAAAACTGGGAAGAAGCCAGATGCCCTTCAATGATCAAATAAACCGTGATATATACATACCATTGAATACTACTCAACAATGAAAAGGAGCAAACCATTGAAACATGCAATAACTTGAATAAATCTCCAGCGAATTATGCTATTAAGAAAAGTCAATCTCAGAAGATTATATGAAGTACCATTCCATTTATATGAAATCTTTGAAATAACAAAAGTATAAAAATGGAGAACACAGATTAGTAATACCAGGGATTAAGAAGGCAATGGGAATAGGAGAGAAATGGATATGGTTACAAAAAGGCAACTTGAGGAATACTTGTGATTGAAATGTTCTGTGTCATAACTGTATCAGTGTCAATATGCTGGTTGTAGTATTATCCTATAGTTCTGCTAGATGTTAACCACTGGGGGAAAAGATACAAACAAATGATACCTCTATTATTTCTTACAATGCATGAGAAGCTTTAATTATCTAAAAATGAAAAATTGAATTAAAAAGAAAAAGGTTAGGTGTGGTTTAAGCAGGATGACTGTAGAATTCCATCTGGAAAGAACTGCCTGATGGTTTTGTGTTTAGGGTCTTTTTTATTATTGTGAAAGGTCTTCTACCCGACATATAGAATCCCTCTCCAACCTGTGCATACTGTATACCTGGAGAGATCATCCCAAGGAAGATGGGATAAGGTTCTTAGGAGCCTTGTTGCAATTAATAATAAAGCCAACTTGCTCAATAACAGATGTATTTTTGGTAGGTAGTCTTTAGCTGTAGGTAACTTGTTCAATATCAAGTTCAATATCAAGGTATGTTTCTGGTAGTCTTTACCATTGATAAATTGGAGTTTCACCAAGATTCCTGTGAAGTTTTCTTGACTTGAACAAGTACCCCAACTCAGTAACAGTGCACAAATCTGAGAACCCTGCTCATGGTCAGAGATAAGTTCATACTGCATTGAGCTCTGACATTTTGTTGAGAACCTTCAGCAGTGTGTATTTTGTTTTACTAGCAATAGACCCTCTGAGATATTTAATTACTGATTAGACTTGTAAATCTGCTAAATTGTGACATTTGTTTTCTAACCTTCTAAGAGCAGTTCTATAGTCTGTCTATCGTCTTAAGTGTTGTTTGTCTATCAGGAGGAAAGTGTATAAGGAAAGGACAATCACTTCTTAGCCTTTTGGCTAAGATCAAGTGTAGGAAGGGACAAGCAAATGCCCCATAAGTCTATCTGAGCCGCTCCATGGGCTGAGTTCAAAAGGACTGGCATTCCTTGGATGAATTTTGTCCTTTGGATAAACTTGTGTCAGGTAATCATTTCAAACCTTAGAAGGACTTGCTCTGTCTTATTTTTGTGCCCCTGAAACATGTTATCTTTTTTTTCAGCCCTAATTGGAGACAACTGACCTCTGTCCAAATTCCAAGACCAAAATCCAGGCACCATCCATTCACTACTGCAGCTGTCTGTGGAAACTCTTCAACTTAACATGGTAAAGGGGGAAACTGCAATCCCAGAAATGAGGATGGGAAGAGAAACCCCAAAGATGGCACATGTGTGCATCATCCTGGCAAATGGGGGAGGGGGCAATGCACACATGACACAGCAAAAAAGAGGTGCATAGGACTGTCATCAAAAGCTATGAAAGTAATTGGATGGGAGGTATATACCCTCCCATCTACTTCTGCCACATGGGGGATTATGGGAAGGGGGTCTTTAAAAGTGCAGCATGTGCAAATGCTGCATGCACTTGCTCCCCCATCTCCTAGCTGGTGTGTCTGGCTGGCGGCTGAGGTTCCTGAGCTGGGGCCTAGCTGGTGGGATTCCCAGTGCCCCTGTCATAGTGCTCCAGTATCTGCCTGTCCAGGAGCGCAGCAGGTTTCAGGTAGGAGGGCACGGGTGGGGAGGCTTGGCCCAGCAGGCTCAGGGAGGTTCAGGCTAGCAAGCCCCCATACCCCTTCCCCAAGTGGGAAGCCACAGCAGCTGCCACCAGCCCACAGCCCATCCTAGGCAGGAAGCTGAGGTGGCCGCTGTCTGCCTACAGCCCACGCCCATGCAAGCCTGTCAGCTATGGCTCCAGTGCAGCTGGGGCTGGTCAGGTCCCATACCCCTGCCTGAGTGCTTCAGTCCTGACTAGGAACACTGCAAGTGCTGGGCTCTAGGCCAATAAGAAGGGGGTGGCAGTAGGGGAGGAGATTTGGGCTGACAGGTCCCAAGAGGCAGGTCCTGGGAGGTGGCACAGCTGGCAAAAAAAAAACCCTGCCCCTCCCCCAGGTGCAAAGTCATGGGCCGTCACTGTGAGGCCACCTGCCAGCTGCCTGCATGTTCTTCCAGCAGTAGGAGGTGGGCATCAAGAAATCCGTGTACATTTTTAAGTAAATAAAAACCCCATTTTCCTTTCCACTGGACTCTGTCTCTGGAGTTATTGCCTGTGAGCAGTAGATGGTGGGACCTCACTCGTCATTTGATTGCAATAGTGGCCCCCAACATGAGGTCCCAGCTGCTTGTGGCAGGTTGAACTCTCCCAGGGAGTAGAACTGTGGGGCTCTCCAGTTGCTGGGATTTTCTCTGCATACCTGCTAGTGGCATCAACTGCTTAAACATGCCTGGTAGGTGGAAAGAAAATGAGTCTGGGAAAAGAACAGACTCTGGGAAGAAGGAAAGGTCACCTGAGTTAACTGGGGTCTGGGTGAGAAGTTTTGGCAAGGCCATTGCTTGGTTTCACTTATTGCAAGATTGGTTGGCAGAAAAACTTGCTTGTGAGCATTTTTTATAATAATGTAGTCACAGATGCCATTTTTCTCTGTATGTTTCCAGGTTGTCTGGCTTCTTTTGGTCACAGGGTTGGGCCTGTTGTATATCTAGGCCAGCAGGGGTCATCCTGGGCTGATTCTGGAGGGAACCCACTGAGTGGAATTTTAGCAGACTGGGGTACATACAGCCATTATCCAGTATCCAAGGAAGTATTGTTTTATTACTATAATACTGTGTGTCCTATGTGCATTTTGGATTATGGGTAAAGGAGGCCCAAGGATGGTTCCCTAGATTACTGTACCATTATGTAACTGGAACAGTGTAGAGAACAGTTACAAAGATGGGATGAAATCTATTATGTCAAGGCATTTTTGTCATTGCATAATAGGATCTCACCAGAGACAGAGGCCCACATAATGGTGCAAAAAAGGGAAAAGACCTTAAACCTCTTCCTGACAGTACAAATAAGAAAAGGAGATTGAGGAAATAGGCCTCATTGATGCCCTCCATCATCATCATCATCCCCACTGCAAGCTACCTCTGAAATAGAGCCTAAAGAGGCAACAGCCCCACCCTAGTATGACAAAAGATGGGTCTTCCCCTGAAAGACCCATTGGAGCACCCAAATTGACTGGGGAGCCTCCCTATTTGGATCAAGGTAGTTTCCTTTGAGGCAATACCCTATAGGTCAAGTAAATCAGCTAGGCCAGCCTGCTGGCTACTATTGGGCCCATACTCCCTTCTCCACTTCAGATTTTACTGAATTGGAAGAACTCTTATTGCCTTCATTTTTGCCATTAATCATCCAAACTGGGCAGATATACAGGCTCTCCTAAATACCTTGTTAACAGTGGATGAGAGATGGCTGGTTATAAATAAGGCTAGTGAAGAGGCCTAATGTCTCCACCAAGAGAATCCCTATGGGATCCCCTTCCTCAACCTAGCTGGGTCAATTCCCTTGACAGAGCCTGACTGGAACCTAAATGGTGGGAGCATAGACTTCCTGCAACATTACAGAAAGTACATAACGGAAGGGCTTAAGAAAGAGTTGCCTAACAAAAATAGCCTAAATATGATACAGGTCCTTCAGCAAAAGCCAGATAAGGACCCTTCTGAACTTTTAGAGAGGATCTATCAGGCCTATAGAAAGCACATTGATGCTGATCCATAGGCACCAGATAATGTGTGGATGGTGAACATGACTCCACAGAGTTTAGATGGGGCATTGGGAATAAATCCCTCTCAGCTGGTAGACATAGCCTTTAAAGTCTACAATACCCAGGAAGCAAGGAAGATAAAGCTGGCCACAGTGTTCTTAGAAACAGGGTGGCAAGACCAGATGAAAAAATGGGACCCTAAGGAGAAAAAGAGAGGCCCATTAGGTTCCAATCAATGTGCCTATTGCAAGGAGGAAGGCCATTGAAGAAAGGAATGGCCAAAATTCCATAGGGAAAGTAAGGAGGAAACTCTTGCTGGGAAATGTTAAAAAGGCAAGGGAAATCTGATGATGAATAAGGAGACCCAGGGGCTACCTTGGACATCTCCCAATTTATTATTTCTCCACAGGAGCCATGAGTACAGTTGATGGTGGGGAACAAGTCAATTGTTTTTCTTGTAGATATAGGAGCTGTATACCAAGTGTTGAATACAAAAGTAAACAAGGAAAGTTCAGATACAGTAATAGTACTGGAGTGACTGGACAATTACAAAAACAGGTATTCCCTCAACCCCTAGAATGCCCGCTTGGGAATCAAAAGATCGCATATAGTTTACATATCAGACTGCCCTATTCCACTGCTGGGCTGAGATTTATTTTGCAAACTGCATGCACAAATGACTTTTTCTCCTGGAAAGCAGTGACTGTGTATAAAGGTCCCACTAGAACAGGATCTCCAGTTCCAGGCACTCCCAACTTGCCCAGAAGGTCCCCAGGTGGACTCTTCCCACTTGGGATCTATGAACAGTTTGATCAAACTGTTTGGGCTGATGGAACCCCAGGTACAGTGATTAACATCAAACTCATTAAAGTTAACCTAAAAGAGGAGGCACAATCTTGGAGGAGAAAGTACCCCCTCAAGTTAAGGTCACACTGACCTCCTCCCAGGACCAATATGGAATTACGACTAAATTGAGGAGAAATCACCTGGAACAAACAACTGAACAATAGCAAGAGAGGAGCCTTATAACCTTGGACAGATGGAGGAATCTGCTGTAGCACAACTGAACTGGTAAGGAGTATGGTAGAGACAAGAGAAGGCAGGCTCAGTGACCATAGGTGGCAGCGCCAGAGGGATATTGAAATGACCAGTGGGACACCCTGAGATGAGTGGGGTCTAAACCAAAAGCAGAGATCTCCAGTCTACAGCACCAGAGTACAAAAGGTACAGATAACAGCCACCTATGAGAAGTGGTAGGGTTGCTCTTTGCCAGAGATGTGTAGATGGAGATGCAAATGGCCTTTTAAAGAGCTAATGCATACATTTTTACTTGCAGCCACTTACCCTGGGTTTCAACAAAGGCAGGTGCAGAGTGGACTAGAGATGCCAGAGGAGCGACTGCAGAAGGAGGCTTTGGGGAGAGAGCTGAGAGAGTAGCTGGTGGGATCCTGGTGTTGACTAATCCCCCATATGTCAGCAGCCATCTTGCTCAGGTGGACGATTCCCTTAAGCAGAAGCAGCATGACAGGACCCAATAACCCAGCCCTCAGGAGGGACTCTGTTAATGACTAGATTAACAATGAAAGGAGACAGCCACAGACAGTAGATTCTTGGGTCTCAAACAGACTGCCTAAGGTCAGGTGGGTCAACATCTGATATGATCAGAGACAGATCCAGAGAGAAAAAACAACAATCTCCTACCATAGAAGTTCACACCACAAAGTCAAGAAATCAAGACAAATCAACTTAAGAATCAGAAGCAAAAGAGAAGAGTCTCACAAATAATGGGAAGACAAAGAAATACACCCCACTCAAAGGGAAAGGAGGAATCCCCAGAAAGAGAACTAAATGAAATAGAGACAAGTCAACTACCAGATATTGAGTTCCAAACAACAGTTCTAAGGAAGCTCAATGAGCTCAGTGAGCTCAGAGAAAATTACAAAAAAACTACAGGGAAACTATGAGGAACTTACTGCAAACTATATCAGCATGAAAAAGGACATAGACACTCTCTATAAGAGCCAAAAGGAAATGAAGAATACAATTTATGAATTGAAGAATACAGTAGAAGGAATCAAAAGCAGGCTAGATGAAGCAGAGGAACAAATCAGCAAGCTGGAGGACAAAGTAGAGAAAAGCTCCCAAAATGAGCAAGAAAATGAAAAAAAGACTCAAAACAAAAGAAGAGGCATTGAGGGAAATGCAGGACAACCTGAAACATAATAATATCTGTATAATAGGGATACCAGAAGGAGAAGAGGAGGAGCAAGGAATAGAGAACCTGATTGAAAAAGTAATGAAGGAAAACTTCCCTAACTGGAGGAGAGAAAAAGTCATGCAAACCCAGGAAGTACAGAGGGTCCCATTCAAGAGGAACCCAATGAGGCCCACTCCAAGACACATCATAATTAAAGTGGCAAATATCAAAGACAAACAGAGAATCTTAAAGGCAGCAAGGGAGAAAGAGGTAGTAACATACAAGAGAGACCTGGTATGGCTAGCAGCTGACTTCTCAAACAGAAACACTACAAGCCAGAACGGAATGGCAAGAAATAATCCAAGACATTAAAAGCAACCAAGATCGCTCTACCCAGCAAGGCTCTCAATTAAAATGGAAGGTGAAATAAGGGGTTTCCCAGACAAAAGGAGGCTAAAAGAATACATCTCCACCAAACCAGCACTGCAAGATATGCTAAAGGGACTGCTTTTAGAAGATAAAAAAAAGAGTCTATCAATACCCCGTTCCATTCACAGTCACTAATACTTGATATTACTAATATTTTTAATATTTATTAATCTGATTGTGACAATGATGTGTTATTTTAATTGTTACTTTATTATTTGTGAAACTAGACCTGTTTTTTTATATTTCTTGCCTATTTCTATTATTTTTAAAAAGCTTTAAATGACTTGTTGGTATTCTTTATCCATTTTTTGATTAAATGTTTGTAGAAATTTTGCCCTAAAAGAACTATTAATACTTTTTTAGATGTGTTGCAAATACTTCTCTATTCTGTTATTTGTCCTTCAACTTTTTAATATATATATTACTATATAGTCTTAAATGTTTAATATAGTCATATTATCAACATTTTACTCTGTAGGTTCTGGGTTTGAATATTTTACTTCAGGGTAAGAAAAATATTATTTTGTATTTTCTCTGAAAACTCCTTAGATTTTACATATTTATTTTTAATTCATCTGAATATTTTTTGTACTGTGTGTGAAATAAGGCTCTATATTTGTTTTATTTCAAGTAATAGTGGTCCATGCACCTTTTTTATTGATTAAGCCTTATTTTCCCCATTGATCTGAAATATCAATTTAATCATATGTTACATTGTTAGACAGATATATAAGTTCATTTCTAGGATGCTCATTTTATTTCATTGATCTACTTGACTTTTTCTGTGCTGGTGTCATGTTGTTTTAATTGCTGAGACATTATAATGGATTTAAATTTTTTAAATATTTTATAATGGATCTTGACATTTTAAAATAAATAAATAAAATCAATCTGCAAGAAAGAAAGAAAGAAAAAGAAAGAAAAAAAGAAAAGAAAGAAAGAAGGAAGGAAGGAAGGAAGGAAGGAAGGAAGGAAGGAAAGAAAGAAAGAAAGAAAGAAAGAAAGAAAGAAAGAAAGAAAGAAAGAAAGAAAGAAAGAAAGAAAGAAAGAAAGAAAGAAACTCCTACCTTTTGCAACAACATGGATGGAACTGGAGTATCTTATGCTAAGTGAATAAGCTCGTCAGTGAAAGACAAATATCTTATTATCTCACCTATATGTGGAATCTGTTCAACAAAATAAACTAACAAACAAAAGAAACCACAGGCATGGAAACATGGAGCAGATTGAAACGGACCGGAGGGAATGGCGAAGGAGGACAATGGTGGAAAGAAGGAGAAGGGTCTAGATAGAGAACATGTATGAATGGCCCATGGACATGGACAATAGAGTGAGAATTGACTGTCGGAGCAGGTTGGGATAGGTGGAGGAGGGGAAAGGGGAAGAAATTGAGACAACTATAATAGAATAAACATGATTTAAAAATTAAAATTTAAATTTAAAAAAGGAGGCTTTAGAGGGGATTCAGCCTGTATTGCGGAAATTCTTAAAACCAGGACTAATTCACTCATCCAGTATCCCTGTAATACTCCCATTTTGCTAGTCACAAAGCCTCACTCTGATGAATATTGATCTGTACAGAATCTTACAGCCATAAATGACAGTGTTCAGGACATTCATCCCACAGTGCCCAAGCCCTACACACTGTTGACCATGGTGCTTGGGGAAATCAATTGGTTTTCAGTCCTAGACTTGCAGGATGCCTTTTTCTGCATTCTAATAGATGAACAGACTCAATGACTGTCTGCCTATGCATGGCAGGACCCAGAAACAAAAGCCACACTACAATACTTCTGGACTGTGCTAACACAAGGATTTAAGAACTCCCTGACTATATTTGGTGAAGTATTATCCAAAGACTTAAGGTATATTCAATTGAAATCAGGAGTTCTTCTGCAGCAGATGACATATTAATAACTAGCAGCACCTACCAGGACAGTTTGCTTAACACCATTGCAGTCCTAAATCATTGACAAAAAGAGGATATAAGGTATCACCTCACAAGGCCCCTATTTGCAACAAGAGGTTGCATACCTGGGATTTCAACTTAAACAGGGCACTAGGAGCTTGATGGTGGATAGAAAACAAGCCATTGCTACATTAAAAATCCCAGAAAACCAAAGGGATCTTTGTGGGTTCCTAGGGATTTCAGGGTTTTCTGAGTTTGGATATCAGACTTTGGACTCAGCAAAACCACTGTACAATTCCTTAAAAAGACTAGACTCTGAACCTTTTAAATGAACAATGGATTGTCAGGTAGCATTTGATACCATTAAGGTAAAGCTGGTTATTGCTCCTGTACTAGGATTCCCCAATTTACAGAAGACTTTCTAGTTATACATTCAGGAAAGGAGGGGATTGGACTGGGTTTACTAACCCTGTCTCTGGAAAACATTCCCAGACTCGTAGCCTATCTCTCAAAGAAGTTGGATGACACAACAAAGGGATGGTCACCATGTCTTCAAGCAGTAGCAGCTACCTGTGACATCTTATAGGAAGCTGAGAAGTTCAATTTGGGACAGCCTCCTATGGTATTGGTACCACACCAATAGGTCCTAATTCCATTGAAACAGAAAAGGTGCATAGGGAAATACCAGGCCATTCTGTTGGACAACCCAAATATTACCTTGCACACTATCACAGCTTTGAATCGATCACTCTGTTCCAGGCGTGGAGGGAAACTCAGACCTCCATGATGACTGCTTGGAATTCATTGACCAAGTTTATTCTAGCAGGCCAGATCACTGGACCCACCATTGATGACACTAGATTGGGAGCTGTACAAGGATGAGAGCAACTTCATGGACAATGATTTTACTTCCCAAGGCTCTAGTGTATCCCATTCTCAAACACCTACATGAAAGGACCCATCATGGAAGGGATGTTTTGATGGACCTCATTAGGTCACATTTGAAGAATTCCCATTTGCAAAGGACTGTTCAGAGGATTATCTGAACCCATCAGATATGTGCCCAAAACAACCCTAAGACAGAATGCACCACAGTGAATAAGGGAGTACAATATAAAGGGTTATGCCCATTTGAGAACTGGCAAGTAGACTTTACACAAATGCCTAAAACCAGAGGGAATTTCAATTTTTTATAACTTCTTGTGGACAATTTTCCATATGAGTAGAGGTGTATCCCACTAAAACTGAGAAGGTGACTGAGGTAGCAAAACTTCTACTTAAAGAAATAATTTCTAGGTTTGGATTTCCTCACAGCATTTAGAGTAACAATGGACTATCATTAATTTCAGAGATCTCCCTAAAGGTTGGACAGGTACTGAAAGTGAAATGTAAGCTACATATATCTTGAAGACCTCAAACTATGGGAAAGACTTAGAAAATGAATCACACAATAAGAAAGACCTTGACAAAAATATGCCTGGAAGTGCATTTGAAATGGGACCAGGCACTTATTGCTTTGCTCCAGATTAGGGTAGCACCCAAAGTGGGCTTAAGTTAAACTGTTTTGAAATATAGTTTTAGTAGATCCCCCAAATTTCAATTGTGGGAGTTCCAGCCCCAGATTTGGAGCAAGAGTGGAAAATTAAGCAATATATACAACACTTAGGGCAAACACTAACCATTCTACATAAGTTTGCTCTTTGCATATCCACCTACCTACCTGATGAGCCCTTGCTCTCATTCCAATTAGGGGACCAAGTCTTATTAAAGACTTGGAGGACTCAAGGACCTGAACAGCAGTTAGCCAAGCAATGGACTGGTCCCTACGGTATCCTACTGACAACACATTCTTCTCTAAAACTCATAGGAATCAAGCCTTGGACCCACGACACACAAATAAAATGGGCACTGCCCGAGCTGAATTTGAACCCTATGCTGTGGTTGATACTGAAAAGGAAAGCAGGACCTGCACTCTGGAAAGAGATTTGAAATTTCTCTTTTGGAAGAAGATAGTGGGCCCCAATGCAAAGTGACAAAGTTCACTGATTTAGGGATTTTTAGCAGTCAGATACTGAGTTTCAGTGTGGTCTCTTCAACTGTTAAAAAGGACAAGGACTGAAAGTGAGTTATGGTTATTCCTGAGTGAGTAAGAAGGTTTGTGAAGGTTTATAAGCCACATTCTTTTCTGAAAGGAAAGAAACCTCACTCTTGGGTTGAGTTATTCTTCGCTTTAGGTTTTGTTTCGTTTCTTGATTTCTGATCTTTTCAGAACTCAGGGAACTTAGCTGTTTTGTTTACAGAGGGAATCTTCTGCCTCTGCTGTTTGGGGCTTCATGCCATTTCGACCTCATAAAGGTTGTTTGTGCCAGTTAGTATGAGAACATGTCTGTACCATTTAGGGATTTGTGCCATTTGCACCTAATAAAGGTTGGTGCTGGTTAGAGTCTTCTGGGGAGAGAGAACTTGTCTCTGCCCTGAGACCAGTTGGTGTGATTCATGTCTTTGCCAGGAGACCAGTGGATGTCAGTAGGCAAGAGAATGCCTCTACCATTGGTGCTTCATGCCATTGGTGCTAGGTAGACTCTGGTTGAGGTGAGAACATATCTCTGCCATTCGGGGATTTGTGCCCTTGGACCTAGGAAATGTCATCTGATTCCAGTTAGAGCTGGCTGAAGGGAGAGAATGTGTCTACCACTGGGGCTTACTTCATGCCACTTGGGACCTGAGAAAGGTCATCTGTGAGACCAGTTGGTGTGACTCATTGGTGGGAGACAAGATTCTAAAGCTAGTTTTATTCCCTTCTTATCTTTTTTGGGAACTCTGTCTTTGCTTTGCATTTTTGTTCTTTTTTGAAAAGAATTTGAGGTTCCTAAGGGTTATAACTTCATGCTAGGTTAAGAAATAAAGTAATGAAAGATATAAGGCATGGAAATCAATTTTGGTGGATACTGAAAGGACAGGGATTTTCCTTCTTGCTTTGTATTTTTATCCCTAACTGATCCATTTAGAATTTGGCATTGTTAATGAGTAATAATATAAAATTTCCTTTGCATAAAACCAATAAGAATGGTCTTAAATTATGATTTTAATAACCAAGACTGGAATGCTATGCCTGAAAAAGGTATGCCTGTGCTCTCGTTGTTTCCAGAAAGTCTTAGGAAACAAAGATTAACTTTGGAAGCTAAGAAAAGCTTGCTGGAGAAATGGTCTGGTACCTTGTTTGGTTGTGTGATTCATGGCAGCCTTTCCAGGGAAGGAGTGAAGGTTGTTTTCCTGAAAGATGGCAAGGAGGAACCTTAAGACATAAGGGGAACTTTGGGGACTTGAGGGATACAGGTATTGCAGGCAAAGCTGTATGGCAGTTGTGGGGCTTGGTTTGTATGCCCTGAAGGGCTGTCTAAGGGTCAATATGAGGGTTCCATGTAGAAGTTTCAGCAAAGCATATTTTAAAAAGCCTATGTGTTCAGTGCTGGTCTTGTTGTTTTTATGCAAATGTGAGGCAAAATTGAAAACTGGCAGTCTTTTTGAGGACAATGAGGGTGATCTTAGGGAGGGGAATCAAGTTTTAAGGAAAATCACAATGCTCAGTCATGAACATCAGACTCTAGTACATCTTACTGTCCTCAAAGTTTGTTTTCACTTGAGAGTTGAATTAGTTTAACCTAATGATATCAAATTGCCACTGTTTAGCATCATTCCAGCAAAGGACTTGCAACTGAACATCTCAAAAGACAGTCTTATGGACTCAGAAAAGGTGTAGGCCCCACTTGAGAATCTCACCTGCATCACAGCCTTCTGGAACTCAGTGATTTCGCTGAACTAAATGGTTAAGTTGGTGAAATATGGGGCAGCCTATCAGATTCACTTTAAAACTGCTTCCTTTTCTGCCTTATTAGTTTGGACATAAAGGGTCTAGAAATGTTAAAGAGGGTAATCTCAGGATATTCCCCTAAACCTAATTTAAGTTGAGTATGGTAGGCAGTAAGGCTTCAGACAGGTGTGACATGACTTGCAAACCTTCCTCCAAGGAAGCCATTATTTTTCTTAATCAGGGACACTGTATAATTAGTCCCAGACTTTGTTATTTAGTTGTTACAGTTTTGGCTCTGCCTTCTAACACTCTTGCCAAATTTGTTGCCTCCAGAATATGACAAGGATGCCAACTCATCCAGTAGTACCATCCTTTGGATATTGCACGCACTGCTTTCCAGGGACAACCAAATGACTTGGACTTTGCAAGGTCCTTCTCTCTTGCATGAGAGCTCCCCTCCACTCCAGATCCCCTTTGTTAGGGATGCCTGGGATAGGGAATAAGTAGGACTACATTCTTTGGCCAGCAGGAAGTATTTATGGAAGAATTAGACCTTCATCCATCTGTCCTTTTAAGATTGTAAGTGTCCAGAGTGTTAAAGGAGGGGATTGTAAAAGGGGGAACTCTCCCTCATATATGGGGATGGGTGGAGAAGTGTTGAAGATGGCACATGACACAGCAGAAAAGAGGCATACAGAGCTGGTGCCAAAAGCTAGGAAAGTGATTGGATGGGAGGGACATAACCTCCCATCTACTTTCGCTGCATAGGAGATTATGGTGGGGCTGTCTTTAAAACTGGAATGCATGCAAATGCAACATGCTTTTACTCCCCCATCCCCTGGATAGTGGGTCTATGGGTGGGGCCTAGGTTCCTGAGTCAGAGGCTTAACCAGAGGGATTCCCAGTGCCCTTGCCATGGTGCTCCAGGATCTGCCTGTCCAGGAGTGCAGCAGGTTTCAGGAGGAGGACAGGGTGAAGGCACAGGCCAGCATGCTCAGAGAGATTCTCTCCAGCAAGTCTCACACTTCTTCCCCAGGTGGGCAGCAGCTGAGGCCTCACCCTCATTAGGGACATCATTAGGTTAAACTAACTAGGTACATGCCCCTGGTGCAGGCCTGACAAGCCCTGCGTCCCTTCACAGGAAGGAAGACAAGGTGGTTGCCACCCACCTGCAGTCCACACTGGTACAGGCCTGTCAGATATTGCCCCAGCATTTCTGGGTGAGGCCAGACCCTGCACCCCTCCCTGAGTAGTTCAGACCTGACCAGGAGCACTGCAGGTGCTGAGCAGAAGGCCAGTAAGAAGGGAGTGTCAGAAGGGAGAGGAGATTTGAGCTGGCAGTCCTCAAGAGACAAGTTCCAGGAGGTGCGGCAGCCCTGTGACAAGCCCTGTGCCCCTTCCCTTCATGCAAAGCAGTGGGAAGCCACCACAGTGGGCACTCACCAGCTGCCTTCGTGTTCCACCAGTGGCAGGGGGCAGTAGGCATCAAGAAATCTCCTGTGTATATTTTTAAGTAAACAAAAAATTCCATTTTCCTTTCTACTGGACTCTGTCTCCAGAGTTACTGCTTATTCGTAGCAGGTGGTGTGACCCCACTAGTTATTCAGTTACAAAACTGTACCTTTTCAAAGCCCATGACCTGTTTCCTTCAGCTTTTCTCACTGTAACACAAATGTGTGTGCTAATCTCTACAAATGTCATAGCTTCACTAGGGACACTTTGAAATTGTAATAGCCACTTTGGGGAAGTTTGACATAAGATTGTTTACTTGAGAGACACTTTAGAACAATAAGAAAGTTCTTTTGCTTAATGTTGGTGATAACCTTCTCCTTTGCTTCGTCACTTTAGGAATTAATAAGTGCTGCCTTTTTAATCAGTTATTTTTTAAGATTTATTTAAGATTTTATTTATTTATTTTTAGAAAGAGGGGGGTCGAGAGAGAAATAGAGGAAAAGAAACATCAGTGTATGGTTGCCTCTTGAACACCCCCTACAGGAGGCCTGGCCTGAAACCCAGCCATGTGCTCTGACTGGGAATTGAACCAGTGACACTTTAGTTCACAGGCCAGTGCTCAATACACTGAGCAACAGCAGCCAGGGCTAATCAGTTATTGATAAAATTTCCAAGGACTTAAACCAATTTTAATGTAACTGTTTTAAGTGTGTATATTTCAAAATCTGTTTTTCTATATATAAACTTTCCTTTTTTTTCCAGAGGGAACGTAATTATCCTCTTTCAATGTTAATGTCATATTTATATGAAGTAGCTTCCATTTTTCACTTTTTTAATTCTTCTTCCTCTTCCTCCCCTTAAAAAATTAATGACTACCTGATGAAAAGAGTCATTCACTTTTTATGTGCACATTATAGGACTATCTAGTCCAGATAAATGTCAAAATATCTGAAAAAGGAAAGAAAAAGTTATTAATATATGTTTCATTTTGTGAACACTAAAAGTATGTTTACATAATAGGTTTTATGATTACAGTTGTGAGAAAAGAAGGCATTAGCTTTAAATTAAAAGGAGATAACATTTTTCAGGCATGATTCAGGGTCTTTAAAAATTTAGTTTAATATATAAACTAGTGTCAACACAATATTTTGGCTTGTACATGGCGAGGGTTAAAAATATTTTTAGTTAAACTGAATTTTCTACATTATTTTTTATCAATCAGGCAAGATTCCACTATTTTGATCACTTGTTTAAAATTTAAAATTATAAAATCATATTCAACTAAAGTAAGTGGTAAAATGAAAAACATTGTATTTGAAGGATCCAAGATGGTGGAGGAGTGAATGGAAGTTACACTAACCTCCTCCCAGGACCAATTAGGAATTACTACTAAATTGTGGTGAAATCATCTTGAGAGAGAATCCTTATAACCACAGACAAAAGGAAGAAATGGCTTCAACACAATGTGACTGATAGGGAGTGTGGCAGAGACACAAGAGGACTGGCTGGGCCCTCCACAGGTGGCCACTGAAGTGCCAGAGGGGTATTTAAGTAGCTGGTTGGATCCCACTGAGAACTGTAGTTCTAAACTCTAAGCTGAGATTCCCAGCCTAGAGCACCAAAGCCTGAAAAATACACAGATAACATCTGGATACAAAAAGTGGTAAGGTTTCTCTTTGCCAAAGATGGATGACTGGAGATGCAAAAAGCCTTTAAAGTGACAATGCATACATTTTCACTAGAAGCCACTTACTTTGGGCTCCAGCAAAGGTAGGGCAGAGTGGGCTAGAGATGCTTGAGGAGAGACTGGAGATGGAGGTTTGGGGGAGAGAACTGAGAGAGTAGCCACCGGGATCCTGGTGTTGAGTCATCCCTCATACTGCAGGAGTCATCTTGCTCAGGCACACCACTCCCCTCCAAGTGGCAGCAGCCTGAGGGGAAGAAATAGCCCCATCCCCCAGGAAGGACTCTGTCCTACTGATGTTAGGACATCAGATGGTAAGCCTGACTGCTGAGTGCAGAGTGACTAAATTAACAACTGAAGGAGTTAGCCACAGACAGTACATCCCTGATAGTCTCAAACAGTCAGCCTAATGTCAGATGGGGGCACCATCTAATATCACTAGAGGTGGATCCAGGAAGATAAAACAGTGGTAAATACTAGATGCTACCAAGACAAAATCCACCATGGTCTTCTCCATGATTTGGTATATTTTCTTTCCTGAACTTTTTAACATTCATTTCTTCTCTTTCAAGTTTGCACATATTACATCACTGATTTTATATTATAGTTTATTTGAATTTACATATTTTGCTCCTTCCTTCCCTCACTCCATTTTATCCTCTCCTTTCCTCTTATTATTTTAATTTTAAATTTTGTTTTCTCTCTTGCTACAACCTGTTTCCATTCTGAACTCTCACAATTTCTCCATCCAGCCTCACAAAACCAATTTTCTTATCAATATTCATCTAACATTCTTTTTCATGCTCTTAAAATAAAAGAAGGGAAGGTTTAACACTTCCCTTTCTATCTTTTCAGTGTATCAATTCCCTACTCTTATTTGTACTCCTCCCTCAACCCTCTCAAATCATTTTTCTTTCAGTAGATCATCTCATATATACTCTCCCGTCTTATAATAGTACTAATCTCTTTATACCCTTATTAATACTGGATCATTTCCTGTTGATAATGGGATTGCGCATGGGAGTTATTTTTGTGGGTGTGGGTTGTTTCCTGGGCTTTATGGTTGTTTTCTAGCAGCACTGGCACAACAGAATACAAGACATGGAGAACGGAGTAACCTTCAGTAAACCAGCTTAAATGGAGGACCCACTAAATATGACCCAATAATAGTCAAAACCCAATTACACCCAGACAGACAGCCAACATAGCTGGCATAAAGAGCATCCCAAGTACATCAAGCTAAGGAGATCAAGGAGACTGAACCACTGAATCACACAGAAGTTTACCCCACAAAGACATTGAGCCAAAGCAGATCAATTTAAGGAGCAGAAGCAAACAAGAAGAGTCACCTAAAACGAGGAGACAAAGAAACAAACGCCAATCAAAAGAAAAGGAGGAATCTGCAGAAAGAATGCTAAATGAAATAAAGGCAAGTCAACTATCAGATATTGAGTTCAAAAGGATAGCTATAAGGAAGCTCAATAGGCTCATTGAGATAACAAAAATCTACAGGGAAGCTACATAGAACTTACTGCAAACTACATCAGCATGAAAAAGGCCATAAAAACTATTAATAAGAGCCAGGAGGAAATGAAGAATACAATTTCTGAATTGAAGAACAAGTAGAAGGAATCAAAAGCAGGCTAGATGAAGCAGAGGATCGAATTAGCAAGCTGGAGGACAAGGTAGAAAAAAAATCTCAGAAAAAACAAAAAAAGGAAAAAAGACTCAAAAAGAATGACGAGGAGTTAAAGGACCCGCAGATAAACATGAAACTTAATAATATCCATATAATAGGGATACCAGGAGAAGAAGAGGAGCAAGGGATAGAGAACCTGTTGAAAAAGTAATGATGGAAAACTTCCCTAACTGGAGGAGAGAAAAAGTCACACAAGTCCAGGAAGCACAGAGGAGCCCATTCAAGAGGAATCCAATGAGGCCCATCATAATTAAAGTGGCAAAATTCAAAGAAAAATAGAGAATCTTAAAGGTAGCAAGGGAGAATAGGAAGTAAAATATAAAAAAGCTCCGACAAGGCTAGCAGCTGGTTTCTCAACAGAAACACTACTAGCCAATAGGCAATGACAAGAAATATTCCATCAAATAAAAAACAAAGGCTTGCAAACAAGACTACTCTACCTTGCCTGGCACTCATTGAAAACAGGACTTTTCCAGGAAAAGAAGGCTAAAAAAACACACCTCCACCAAACCAGCATTGCAACACATGCTAAAGGGACTGGTTTAAGGAGATGAAGAAAAAGACTGAGAGAGAGGAGAACACAAGCATAATGCAGAAAAATGGCAATGAATACATATCTATCAATAATGACTTTAAATGTAAATGGATTTAATGCTCCAACCAAAAGACAAGGTAGCTGAATGGATAAGAAAACATGACCCACACATATGTTCCCTACAAGAGACCCACCCCAGAAAAATAGACCTACACAGACTGAAAGGACTGAAAGTGAAAGTTTGAGAAAAATATATTTCAAGAAAATGGGCAGGAAAAAAAGCTGTGGTAGCAGTACCTATGTCAGACAAAATAGATTTCAAAACAAAGGCCATAATAAGAGACCCAGATCATAATTCTCAAGGGAAGAGTTCATCAAGAAGTTATAAACATTGTAATCATATATGCACTCAAGAGAGGAGTACCCAAATATATAAGAAAAATCTTGTAGGACTTCAAGAAAAATATAACAGCAACACACTTACAGTAGGGGATTTCAACACCCCACTGTCAACAATGGATAGATATTCCATATAAAATATCAAAAAGAATGTTGCAGTCTTGAACAATGCCCTAGATCAAATGGACTTAAATATATATACAGAAACTTTCATCCCAAAGACACAAAATACCATGCTATTCAAATGCACATGGAACATTTTCAAATTTTCAAAGATGGACTACATGATTGGAGACAAAACAAGCCTCAACAAATTCAAGTAAATTGACAACATATCAAGCATTTTCTCAGACCACAAGTGCTGGAAACTAGAAATCAACTTCAAGGAAAAAACGCAGAAACATTTAAACTCACGGAGACTGAATAGCATGCTATTAAACAATGAATGGGTTAGTAATGAGACCAAGGAAAAAATAGAAGAGTTTCTGGAAACAAATGAAAATGAACACATAACAGCCCAAAACCTATGGAACACAGTGAAGAAAGTCCTAAAGGGGCTGTTCATAGCCATACAGGCCTACCTAAAAAAGACAAAAACATTTCAAATAACCTAACACTACATCTTCAAGAACTGGGGAAACAACAACAGACAAAGCCCAGAGTGGGTAGAAAGAAGGAAATAATCAAGATCAGAGCAGAATTAAGTGACATAGTGACTAAAAGAACAATTCAAAGGATAAATAAATCCAAGAGCTGTTTTTTTGAAAAAATAAAACAAAATCAACAAGCCTTTAAGCAGACTCAACAAGAATAAAAGAGAGAAGACCCAAATAAATGAAATCAGAAACGAAAGAGGAAAGATTACAACTGCTTCCACAGAAATACAAAGGATTGTAAGAAATTACTACGAACAATTATATACTAAAAAAAATTGAAAATCTGGGTGAAATGCACAAATTTCTAAACACATATAATTATCCAAAACCAATCAAGTAGAAGCAGAAAGCCTGAACAGACTGAAAACAGCTACTGAAAATTAAGCAGTAATCAAAAAACTCCTGGCACTCAAAACCTGGACCAGACAGTTTCACAAGAGGTTTTACAAAACATTTAGGAAAGAGCTAACCCCTATCCTTCACAAACAATTCCAAAAATCCAAGAGCTTGGAAGATCCCCAAACTCTTTTAATGAGGCCAGCATCATCCTAATACCAGAACCACATAAAGGCACATGGAAGAAAGAAAACTACAGGCCAATATCGTGATGAATGTAGACGCTAAAATACTCAACAAAGTATTGGTAAACTGCATTCTGCAATACATTTAAAATATCATACAACATGTTCAAGTGGGATTCATCCCAGGGATGTAGAAATGGTTCAATATTCGCAGATCAATAAATGTAATACATCTCATAAACAAAAGGAAAGACAAAAATTACATGGTCTTATCACTAGATGTGGAAAAAGCATTTGGTAAGGTATAGCACCCATTTATGATAAAAACACTCAGCAAACTGGGAGTAGAATGAGCATACCTCAATATAACAAAGGCCATATATGAGAAACCTAGAACCAACATCATACTCAATAGGCAAAAATTAAAAGCTTTCCCGCTAAGATCAGACACAAGAGTGTCTGCTTTCATCACTTCTACTCAACATGTTAGTGGAAGTTCTAGAGTTCTAGCCACAGCAATCAGGCAAGAAAAAGAAATAAAAGGCATCCAAATTGGAAAGGAGGAGTAAAACTATCATTGTCTGCAGTTGGCATGATAGTGCACATAGAAAACCCTATCTCCACAAAAACACTGCAAGACCTAATAAGTGAATTTGGCAGAACCAAAGGGTGCAAAGTCAATATTCAGAAACCAAAGACATTTTTTGTATACCAGCAAAATATCAGAAACAAATTAGGAAAAAAATCCAACTTGCTATAGCAATAGGAAAAATAAAGTACCTAGGAATAAACCTAACCAAGGAGGTAACAGATCTATACTCAGAAAAACTACACAACACTGAAGAAAGAAATTAAGGAAGACACAAATAAATGGAAGCATATACTGTGTTCATGAATTGAAAGAATTAACATCATCAAAATGTTAATACAACTCAAAGCAATTTATAGATTCAATGCAATCTCTATAAAAATACCAATGACATATTTCACATATACAGAACAAAAATTTCAAAAATTTATATGGAGCCACAAATGACCCCAAATAACCACAGCAATTTTGAGAAAGAAGAACAAGGTAGGAGGGATCACAATACCTGACATAAAACTATATTACAAGACCACTGTAAACAAAACAGTCTGGTACTGGCATAAGAACAGAAACATAGATCAATGGGAGAGAATAGAGCACCCAGAAATAAACCCATGTCTCTATGGTCAAATAATATTTGACAAAGGGGGCAGGGGCATAAAATGGAGTAAAAATAGCCTCTACAACTAATGGTGTTGGTAAAGCTGGACAGCTACATGCAAAAAAATTGAAATTTGGTCACCAACTTACACCATACACAAAAATAAACTCGAGATGTATAAAAGTCCTAGAGGAGACCATAGGCAAGAAACTCTCAGATATTTCATGCAGCAATATTTTCACTGATATGTCCCTTAGAGCAAGGGATATAAAGGAAAGAATAAACAAGTGGAATTGCATCGAATGAAAAAGTTTCTGCATAACTAAAGAAAACATCAACAAAATGAAAAGGGAGCCAATGTTACTGGAAAATATATTTGCCAATAATATCTCAGACAAGGGCTTGACATCCAAAATATATAAAGATCCTATATGACTCCACTCCAGGAAGATGAAGGAACCAATAAAGAATGGGCCAAGGAGCTGAATAGGTACTTCTCCAAGGAAGACATACAGAGGCCTGGAGACATACAAAAGGATGCTCAGCATTACTAGCCATCAGAGAGATGAATATTAAAACCACAGTGAGATTCCACTTCATACCAGTCAGAATGGCAATCATAAACAAATCAACAAACAACAGGATAACAGGGAAAAGAAGGGGAAGGGTCAAGTCAAGGAACATGTATAAAGGAAACATGGACAAAGACAAGGGGGAGGGAGGATTGAATGTGGGAGGTGGGAGCTGGATAAGGCAGGGGAGAGTAATGGGAGAAAATGGTGACAACTTTAATTGAACAACAATCAAAAAAAGAAAAACATATTCAACTAACATGAGTGATAATAGTGAATGTCTTTTTAAAGTTAAAATTTAAATCTATGAAATTCTTATATTGTTATACATCATAAATATTTAATGTGGTAACTAAAATTATAATTTCCTTAACTAACATTCAGACCTTAAACAAGTGGTTAATTAAAAAATCTTAAGATGCCTAAATAATTTCCAAATAAGAAAGAGATACAAAGAACTGGTCACTATATATAATCTTTGCTTTATTTGTTACAATAACAACAGATAAGCAAAATATGCAAATGCATTTGAATTGTATGTTTTACATCAAAATTGTTTAAATTGAATGACATAAATAGAACAGAAAAAATACCTAATTAATTCCTTATCTCCTCTTATATTTTTTATGCCTGAAGTAAAAGAAGATCAATTATTTTGGTTAAAATGATAAGTATAAATGGTTAATACAGAGAAATGCAAATATTTATATAAGACAATGAATATGATTTTCTGTTTGTATATTAGGAAAGCTGGAACAGTTTATTCAGAGGGTAAATTTAATATGATATACACATTAGTTTATTTAATAGATTTAATTTTAAAGCTGTAAACATTTTAAATGCATTGTTTATTTGTATATTTACATATTTGTGAGTGCCCAAATGCATACATATAAGTGCATATTAATAAATCTTTTCCTGAAAATTGTTACATGAATAATGTACATAAAAGTAATATTAGAACTTGGGTCTTCTTTATATAATATAATTATATTATGCTCATGTTAGTAAAGATTTCTTTTTGTCAACAAAATATTCAGTTAAATCTCAGTGTTTCTGACATTATTTTAAATTATTTTTTGTCTGCAACTTATATTTTGTCTCCTCAAACAACTATTATTGATTCTTACCTTCCCAAATTCAGAATGAAGTTATTAATATGTCTTTCATGCCTAAACTACCTTTGAGTTTATTAAAATGACCAACGGGTAACACAAGATTTGTCTCTTCATCATATGAAAGGAAGGACAATGTAAATAATTATATTTCTAATTTTTTAAATTTTCATCTAAAACTATTATGAGACAGCTTTTATCAAACTTAGTAATATAAAAATTGAAAAATTATGAAGAAACTTGATTTTGCTAAGTTAATTATATTTAATTAAAATGTGCTAATATAAATATCTTTCAAGGATTATATACTCTTAAGTTAAAGGATGCATGTTCATGTTTAAATGCAAAGAATATTACAACAAATGAGTATCAAAACACTTTTCTACAAGGATTCTTCTAGGTTTACAAATCCTTCTTTCTTTTCCGTCATGACAAGCCTGAAGGATCGCTAGGGTTCTGACTCAGTTACATGGAATTCAACAGAGACCAATTGCTTATTTCAGTGTGGACCCAGTAGCCACAGAGTAACAATATTGTTTAACAAATTGGGAGAGGGCAAGGGAAAGTGGTGGGGGGTAGGCAGAGACAAATGTATTTGAAAAAATAAATTAAAATAAAAAAAATAAATTAAAAAAACAAATGAAGCAACAGCAGCAAGACTCGTAGAAGCCTTAACTTGATCAACTTAGTTCTAGGGCCTCCACTAAACAATGGCTCTTCTGCTGTACAAATGCTTTATATTGACAAAAATAACTAGGGACTTTTCAGTGAATCACCTAATGCAAAATTGCCTATGCAATTTTGTTGGTTTCCCTTCAAGATCATCATTCTTTAGTGCAACAGTCTAAACCCAGTAATATTTCTGTAGAAAAAGGAATCTGTGATTGGTCACTTTGGTTAGGGACCCTTGTATGAGCCTTCTAGATTATCCCTTGGCTATCCCTGATTTAATTTTGTTGGTTGGTTGGTTCATACTTAAAAAGAAAAATTAAAAGGTGTCAAGCAGGCTATGTTATTGATAATTTGAATTTACCCTGAAACAAAATAAGTTCAGATGTCCTTTACCCAGACTTACCAGTTGCCAAAAAAGAAAATATTTATACTGATAAATTATATGTAATTTTGGATTAATCCATGAATTCAAAGTGCTTTAGAAAGAGAGATTTCCTGACATTACAAGAACCACTATGAAATAGATGATGGATTAAAGAACCTTGGGATGCCTTGCAATATATTACCTAAAGAGTGAGCCATAATAAAAGTAGAGTTTAGCAAGGCTGATTCATGATATTACCTACAATAGCAGAGATAACTGGCAATGTTATTAAACCAACATTGGTGGGGATAATTTTAAGGCTCTTGCTAAGTGTGTTCCAATGCATGCCCTACCTGTCATCAACACAATCTTAGATTGTGAAGGTAGGTAATGGAAAACCATAGACTCAAGGTTCCTTTGAACATCTCCAAAGTATCTATGAATATGTTCTGGTTATAGTTTATTCTCAGAGTATTTCAAAGCTTTTCTTTGCTGGAGAGCTCTGTTGTAATAGAAAAAATTGCTTAATTTCATAATTCCAACTTGTCTCTCCATTCAAAGAGACACTCATTTCACTGACACAGTCATTAAATAACTGTAAAGCTGTACCTTTTACTTAGAAACATCACTGTCCTTATCCACAAAAAACAGAAAAAGGAAAAAGAACTAATAAAATTCTACAATCCTCAAACTTTAAATGGCCCAAGTATTTCCACTGACCTTGATGAAAGGTAGTATGAACAATCTCCTCTTGAATCTCAATGGAAAAGATCTTATTTGTACCTTTAACAACTGTAAGAGCATTAAGACTCCAATATTTTAATGTTTGAATTCATGGTTGCCATCTAAAAAGATATACATAACTTTCCCTCAACTACTAGTAGTCTGTTCATTTGAAAGACCTCAAACTGAAGATTTAAAAAATTCTTCAGAGCTATTGATTTACAGATGTGGACAACTTCTGCCTCAAACAGCAGAACAAACTACTGACTGCAGAAGCAGACAGTTTTACACAAGATAGAATGTTACTTTTCTAATTCTTTGGGACCCTTTTTTATTCCCTTCACTATTCATCTTGACCATCATTGCACTTTTGCTCCCTCTGTTAACTAATATGATCTGCTTTTTCTTCATCCTGTGTAACCCGATAGTCTTCCGCCACTTAAGAAAAAAAAAATTGACCTCTATACAGCAAAACCACCAAACACCAGCCAAATGTGAGATATGACCATAATTCTCAAGTATGACCTACTACCACTGGAGCATTAATTAGTAATCTAAAGCTCAATCAACTCAGAACAATATCATATTGGAAAAGTTCCAGCAAAGATGGCAGAGTAGGTAAATGTTGTGTTCACCAACTGCCATGACCACATGAAAATTACAACTACATTTATTATATTATAGAACAATCAACTGGAAATGTTGAATACTAGCTGAAGAGAAATTCTGTAACTAAAGATATAAGGAAGCCACAGAAGGCTTGTAGGAGAGGCAGAGTTGTGGAATGAGCTATTTCCACACTCACATGTGGTGATTGAAAATCAAGAGAGATATCTCAGCTGCAGAGGAAGCCCCTGAAGAGTGAGGGGTACCGGCCCCACATCGGGATCCCCAGCTTGGAATACCAGTGCCAGAAAGAGGATTTCCCACAACATCTAGTTGTGAGAATCATGAGGATTCTGTCTGGCCATTTGAAACAGAAGGCTGTTAGAAACCCAGACATCCTCTTGAAGGGCCCATGAACAGACTCACTTGCAGGCACTTATCCTGGGCTCTGGCAGAGGGACTGCATCTCAGAGAGCACCAGAGACATACTGGAGAAACAGAATTTTATGGTTTCAGGGCGAGGTGGGAGGGACAGTTGTCTTTGTCCTCATGTTGAGCCCTCATACACATCCAGCAGGCCCCATCTTTCTTGTGTTGAGCCCTCCCCTCAAACAGCCAAATGAATCTGAATGAACCTCGTGAATATCATTCATTCTGCTCCTGTGACTTTCTGAGACTCTGCATCACTCAACTGTCATACTGCCTTAGTATCTGGGCCTTACAAGAAGCCAGCAGACAGTGGCAGGTCTTAAGGCTCCCTTACTGAGAAGTCCCAGGCCCAGTCCTGGTGTCAGCTAGCCTCAGTTCACTGTGTGAATTTTCTCATGTGCCTTTAGGACCAACATAGGCAGCATCCAACTGCCATCACTTTGAAGTTTCTCCCAGGTAGTGCCAGGCCAGTCATAGGCAACGGCTAACTTCATCCTGCACCAGAGCTTCTCCCAAGAGACCCCAGAACCAACACACTCAGTGGACAGCTTCAGACCACAACAGAGCAGCACTGGATTAGCTCCATAAGTAGCTCACCCAAAGGGTGGTCTCAGAGGGCACCAGAGCCCACAGGAGCAAACTCTATTCTGTGGGGTCAGCCTCTATTCAGAAGCTCATATGCAGTGGTCAGGGCCAGTCCTCAAACCTGGTCAGCCTGCAGGTGAAGTGTACCCACTGACCTGCAACAGAAGTCGAGGCTTGACTGAAATAGGAGGGCACACACAACCCACACAAATGCAGTTCCCAGCTCACATAATCAAGAAGGCTGAACTACTGGGCTCCACATGATACCTACTACACAGGGTCACCCCTCTAGACTGGGAGATGGAGAAGATCTACCTAATACATAGAAACAAAATGAAGAGACAAAGAAATATCTCACAAGTGAAAGAACAGAACAAAACTCCAGAAAAAGATGTAAACAAAAGTGAGACAAGCAACCTATCAGTCAGAGGTCAAAGTAACAGTGACAAGGATGCTTGAGGAACCTGGTAAAAACTTCAAGAAAGCATGAAAAGGGCATAGAAATCACAAAAGAAACAGTTGGAAATGAAGACTAAAATAATTGAAATAAAAAAATATATTAGAAGGAATCAAAAACAGATTAGTTAAAGTAGAGGATTGAATCAGGAATTTGGAAGACAAGGTAGCAGAAAACACCCAATCAGAACAGCGAAAGAAGAAAGAAAGAAAGAAGAAAGAAAGAAAGAAAGAAAGAAAGAAAGAAAGAAAGAAAGAAAGAAAGAAAGAAAGAAAGAAAGGAAAGAAAAGAAAGAAAGAAAGAAAGAAAGAAAGAAAGAAAGAAAGAAAGAAAGAAAGAAAGAAAGAAAGAAAGAGAGAGAGAGAGAGAGAGAGGGAGGGAGGGAGGGAGGGAGGGAGGGAGGGAGGAAAGAAAGAGAAAGAAAGAAAGAAAGAGAGAGAGAGAGAGAAAGAAAGAGAGAAAAAGAAAAAAGCATTAATGAGGATAGTTTAAGGGACCTCTGGTACAACATCAAGAGTACTAACATTCTTATCATAAGGGTACCAGAGGAGAAGAGAGAGAGCAAGAAATTGAGAACCAATATGAAGAAATAATGACAGAAGAATTCCCTAACCTGGTGAAGGAAATAGACCTGTAAGTCCAGGAAGCACAGCGTCCCAAGCAAGATGAATCCAAAGTCGCCCATACAAAAACTCATAATTAAAATGACAAAGTTTAAATACAGAGAAAATGTTAAAAGCAGCAAGAGAAAGGGAGTTCCCATGAGACTTTCAGCTGATTTCACAACACAAACTTTGCAGACCATATGCAATTGGCAGGGAATATCAAAATGATGAAAGCAAAGAACCTGGCAAGGCTATTGTTTAAAATTGAAGGAGAGATAAAGAGGATCAGGCAAGAAGAAGCTAAAGGAGTTCAACGCCACCAAACCGGTATTATAATAAATGCTAAAAAGACTTATTTAAAAGGGAAAGAAAAAAAGAACATAATGTGAATAATAAAATGGCAATAACTATCAATAATCACTTTAAACATAAATGGATTAAATGCTCAAATCAAAAGTCATAGGTAGCTGAATGGAAACAAAAACAAGAACCAAAAAAAGCTGGCTACAAGAGACCCACTTCAGATCAAAAGACACACACAGGCTGAAGGTAAAGGGATGGAAAAAGATATTTCATATAAGTATAGCAAACCCCCCTTCTATAGCAAACTCAAGGCTGTCAGAAGAATTTACTGTTTGTCTCAACCAATACCTGAAGATAAGGTTCCTGCCTCTCAGTATCTAATGGGAAGGTAGGAGCCTAACCTCTGTAAGTGCCAGTTAGCAAACCTAGAGGCTTTTGACATGAACCAATATTCCATTCCAACTTTTTGGAATTTTTCAATTCCCTGACTCTACTGAGTGCCCTCCCTATTCATTCATTCTCCCTTGAAAACATTCTGTTACAGCTACAAAAATTAAAGTTGAGTTCAGTTCTTCTTGTACTCTTTTCTCTATTAAAATAGTATATTACTGATTTAAAAAATCTGTCTTTCTTACTTTATCTAGTGTCCAGCTTTATCTGTGACAAAGCCTGGGTTTAAATGTAAATTTATTAGGCAGAGTTGTCATAGATAATAACATAGTCCTTAATTCTTCTTAGCTAACCAAAGAGAAATTTATGCAAGAGTAATAAATACTTCATAAATATCGCAGAACAGCCCATGAATTAGGTGGTGGGGGTAGGGGGAGCTTCTTGGATGTCTAAAAAAGAACAGACCAATTTGGGGGGATATCTTTTCAATGTTTGGGTGTGATAGTCTGGCTCCCTGTTTTTCAGAGGCTGTTATAAGAACTATAACCATTTTTGTTTCTAGAATGTCTTGCTTCCTTGACTCTTATCCCCAAATTACTTAACACAAGCACAAATCCTATAAAAATTCCCAACATCTTTCTGAGACATCAGTTTCCTAAGGTGTAAATTCTCCTTTGATTCAATAAATCAATAAATCCAACTTTATTCAATGACCAGTTTGTTCCTAATGGCCTTGAACTAGAAGACACTGTGAGAATCCATGTACTAATCTAAAAAATAAAAGAAGTATGGTAAGACATTAAGTTAACTTATCAAAAGATGGTTTGTAGTTATATTCCTGATTCAGTATGAGTGTTTTTCAATTCTTCTTCAGAGATCTATGTTAAGATGTGACTCAGAAAATATGATTTAAATATAACTGATGTAAAACAAAACAAAACTTTTTTCTTTCATTTAGAAATTCTTAAAGTATCTCCCAAAGAACGTGAGTTCCATGAGATACTCTGAAATATGGCTCTCGTGTTCAAATCAGCTTGAGAAACCTGATAAGCTCTAGAATTCCTCCAATGAAGATTCATAATTCATGTTAAAGGTTCTACGGGGATCCTGCAGGGGAAAATAATTCTGATTTGTACAGAGTATCCCTCCTTTTATCTGGCCCTGGAAACTTTTTTGCACATTAACACATGCTACTGTCCCATATAACTAATGTTCCATACAACATGACTTGGGAAATGCTGATGTTATTATGTAGTCTATCTGGAAGATGGTTTTGATAAATGAGAAAGAAAACCTTTCCCCTCCTTCCCACCATCACCAACTAATGGGCCAGATCAATAAGCAAGTGTTCAAGTGTTTGCAGTCATAGAGCTCTAAGCACTTAATTTTGACTAAATTAGCACTTTTGAGCATCCATTACTTCATTTATAAAATGGAGATTGTATTAGTTTCCTAGGGCTGCCTTAACAAAGTAACACAAATTGAGGGCTTAAAACAAGAGAAGTTTATTTTCTCATAGTTCTGGAGGCTAAGAGTCTGAAATCAAGGTGTCAACAGGGCTATACTTCCTTCAAAGTCTCTAGGGAAGAGTACATTTTTGTCTCTTCTAGCTTCTGGTAGTTACCAGCAATCCTTGTCATTCTTTGGCTTGTGGGTGCTTCACTCCAATCTTTTGACCCTGTCACATAGTGTTTTTCTTATATCTTCACATCGTCTTCCCTGTATCTTTGTGTCTTCTCCTATTTTTAAAAGAATACCAGTCATTGGGGTAGGGCCCTTCTTAGTTTAGTATGCCCTAACCTTAACTAATTAAATCTGTCAAGATCCTACTTCCAAATAAGGTCACATTCACAGTTGCCTGGGTTTAGGACTTGACATATCTTTTGCAGGAGTGGCATAATTCAACCCATAACCATGATATATAACATATATTTCATAGAGTTGTTGTAAGGATTAAATGGGAAATAGAGTGTATTCACAGAGAACACGGCATTGGTAAGTGTCCCCTACCTGTTTCACTCTCATGGATGAATAACAAATGGTCTAGCTTTAACATCTGTCAATCCGCTGACCATGAGAATGAATCGATGACCTCAATTCTCACATTCATATGAAGTGTAAAAAGTACATTCTTCTTGGTGTTTTCTGGAAAAGCAAACTCTACAGAAATACTGATAACTCTCAGATTATTCTGACCTGTTTATGATAACAATCTCTCAAAAATCACTCCACTCCTTTACTCTGAGTCTCTTTGCTCTGTTCCTGCCAGACATCTTCTGATAACCCATTTTCTTAGGCCTCTCTGAAAGAGTAGACTGTGGGTCATAAACTGGAAGACTCCAATGAAGGGAAAGTAGAATCCTCCATTATAAATAATATACAAATCCAAATTCTGAGATAAAAATTTGTCCTGTATGGTTTGTGTAAATCGATTTCTTGAGGCTTCTGACAAGATGAAATTTCTCATGTGCAGAGCTGAAGGCCACATTCTATTTCTGAAATGACCCTAGGGCCTTAGTGCTGCTCATGTGGATAATGACTTACTCCTTTTGACCTGTTTCAACAGCAAATCTCAGGTCTCTAGTTGGGTTATAAGAAGAATGGTGAAACTATTAACTGGGATGAGGAACACATATTCTAGAGCTCAGGAGAAAGGTCAAGGCTGCAGATATAGTTCAGGAAGATAGTCATGAAGAGACAGGAAGTCTGTAATCTTGACTTGGGAAAGAGAACACAGCTAAAAAATAAGCTTGGAGATAGTGTTTTAACCAATTGTATAGAGAACCAAAGTGTCTGTTGGTTGGCAGTCCAGGACAGAAGGATCAAACACTAAATCAGGAAGTACAGTGTTGATATGCCAGAGGTCATACAGACCATGCACAAAGAGTATGCACAAACAAAGTCCATGAGGCAAACATGGAGTTGAATTAATTGTCACAATGATGTGTTAGCTCAGTATGGACATAGCACTAAAACCATGTTTAACACACAAAGCCTAGGGGACAGGAGACAAGGCAAGGGAACTGAGACTGGTGTGACCAACCAAATAAATTTTCATAGAATTGTTCCATTACAAATGGGCTTTATGGAAAAGGACAGAGGTCTGTCCCTATGGCCACATAGAACTTTTTTAGACTTAAAGATACTGACTTCAGAGTCGGGATTGTGATAAAATCCTAAAGAAAGTTATATCTAAGAGGCCAAGGAGAGGTCTGAATTAGTACAAATAGACTTGAGAGCAATTAAGTCCTTAAACTTCTTGACCGTGAAGACCAGCACTTCTCCCACCTTAAGACCAAAAAGGCTTTGGAATTATACTTGAGAATGGCAACCTGGGGTGTAACAAGCCTTTAGGGACACTGTCAACTTGAGATGCTGGGGGAAAGTCCCTTATCAGAGGCAAAGCATGGAATCCAGCAGGTATAACCACATACAAAAGATCATCAAGAAAGATGGTAACAGGTGATCCACCAGATAACTGAGGGGTGTGGGTGACCAAAAAGGGACCCTAGGGATTCCTTGAGCATCTGGGAAGGAAAGCAGAACTCATGGTGATTGTCAGTTTGCAAGCAAACAGACACTCTACTGGCAAGTCACAGAGCAAGGAGAACACTTTGGACATGAGAGGAGGCCTGGTTAGTGCAGGCAGGCCCTGGTTCTTGGATAGCCCAAATGCTGGACAAAGCCTTGGACACAGAGGCTCAGACCATAAATGCTAAGATAGGGGTCCATTTTCCCTAATGATGGGAACTAAACCTCTGGGACATGAATGATGCCCAATTATAGAATCAAGGCACAAGATCAAAATTAGATCATCCCCAAGGGTAACAATGAGTCCCAGGTGTTGCTTCAATTCCTCTGCCTAAGATTAGGGTTGGTTCTGGGCCCTTTAGGGAGCTGCAGAGAAGTAGGAGTGGCCCATAACTGTCAAACAGCCTGAGTTGTAGGAACAATCTGGGCCTTTGATTTCAAGAGCATCTTAAACCCCAGGAAACTATTTACTCTTCCTGGAAGTCTTATTTAACTATAGCCACAGGCTGAAAACAGGGCCAGCTCAGATCCAAAATTCCATTTAGTTCAATGCTTTCTCTTGAGAAACCTTTAAAACATTTTGATTCTTATTCCTGCCAATATAATATATTTGACTATACCACACTGCAAAATTTCACTAGACTGTAAGAAAAAAGAGGAAGGAAGGAAGGAAGGAAGGAAGGAAGGAAGGAAGGAAGGAAGGAAGGAAGGAAGGAAGGAAGGAAGGAAGGAAGGAAAGAAGGAAGGAAGGAAGGAAGGAAGGAAGGAAGGAAGGAAGGAAGGAAGGAAGGAAGGAAGGAAGGAAAATAAATCACCTGCTAGATGTGGCTGTAAAATTTAGCCAGACCAATTAAGTATGTGACAAGAAGCTAAGAAATATATGAACAGGTAAATTCAAGGAAAATTAGGCAATAAATTGACATATGCATGTCTTCTAGTACTGAAAGTGGGCTTGGAACAGAGAAAGAATTAAGGCTTTGTCTCCTGCAGCTTTACTGGTAATAAAACAACAAAGAAGAAACAGTGAGAAACAGCAGCAGATGGAAATACCATATTTCAGTTATGGAGACAACAAAATGTGCCACAGGACCAGTTAAAATCTGAGGAGGGTGAATGGCTTATATTGATGCTTAGACTGTTTCATGGTTGTAGCAAAGCTGCAACTGTCCCAAACCTCACAGAAGTTTTTTCTTTTTTACTTAGTGAACTATATATTTTCATGCATTTACAGAGGATCATGAGACCTTGTTGCAGAGTCCTCCCAGACCATCAGCACTGACTGGGACTGGGAGCCCACAAATGTGCTCACCTTCGGTTCTCGGATCTAGGCCTACAACCTGTGCTCAGAACCTCAAGACTGAGGCACTCAGGCACACTGACATGGACATACCTAGAAAGACAGCAAGCAATGTGCAATTAAACAACCAGATACCATGACATTGTGGTAAACTGCTAAAGAATAATGTTCTGAAGAATCAAGGTTGGTGCAGTCTGCACCATCTTTACAAGGCATTAATTATGGGATTTTATACAGAGCAGTCCTGACAGAAAGGGCAACATCACCAAACCTGGTAGACCTGCCATGCAGCAGCCCCCTGATTGCTACTAGGTGGTGTTCCGAGTCCCCTATTTGGTCACTGTCTCTGGGCTTTCTAAGTCCCACATTAAAAATCCTTCTAGTAAACTGACATCAGAGCCCTTGTCTGTCTAATCTCATCCCTCACTTCAAGCCCCACATTTTTGGCCAAACCTGCCAAAGGGCTCTGAAAAAGCATGTTTCCTCTATCAGTCCACCTCCACCTCCACCATCACCTCTATCTCAAGCCACAAATACTTGTTCATTCAAAAGGAACAATAGACAACCTGTACTGCATTTACTCTGCAAAGCTCCTATAGGGAAAATGGAGTCAGTCAGGCTCCCTCACCTGTATGTCCAGGCAACTATGCTTAAGCAGTATTCACATAACCTTGAGAATGGGCCCACATGTGCAGAATCATGCTATTATATAATCTTTTGGCATCCCGTCGGCTTTGTGTGCATTCAGTATACAAGGGAGTTGGGACTTCCCTCGGTGCGACGTGTGGCTTATAGTGTGCACAGATTGCCCCACCCAAGAATAAAGGTATTTCCGTCATCCCCACAGCTCCATGAATTTTCTTCCATCTGCCCGAATCCCATGTGAACCTGCTTGGCCTTGAAAAGCTGCAAGACAATTGACTAGTTGGCAGGATCCGTCACAGTAGGGTACGGAGAAGCCATCAGACCCCTTTGGAGGGGGGTCTGGATGGGTGGCCATTCACTGGTATGTGGTATCCAGTGGCAAGTCTCCTGACAGCATGGGCTTCCCCTACAGGACTGGCCCAATGTTAGTGGGGCACCCAACATGGTAGAGAAGGCCCTGTGAGTGGTAGGGGAGACCCTAGGGAAGCCAAGCACCAGGGCAGCTGCGGGGGGCATGGACTGGGTGTTTCTTTCAGCTTTGCAAGCTGGGGTGGAGGCTGCACTTCCTGATACAGTTAAGTTATGTGAACTCCAAGGAAGAGACGAAGACTTGGAGGCTAGGATCTACACTCTGAAGAAAGAAGAAAGAACACCCTACACAAATGTGCAGAAGGTCTGGGCTCTAGTAGACACAGGGGCAGAATGTACTCTCCTGTACAGTAACCCTGAGAAGTTCCTGGGGCCTGAGGCCTCAATGGATGGTTATGGGAGGCATAGTATAAAGGCAAAGGTTATATGGCTCTCCCTGGGTATTAGGCATTTGCCCCTACCCCGTGAATATACTGTTTATGTGTCCCCCATTCCTGAGTATATCCTGGGTATTGATGTGCTCCAAGGATTGTGGCTACACACCATTGCAGCAGAGTTTGGCTTGCAAGCGCAATTGGTAAAAGCCATTCCACAGGGACATGCTAAGTATCCTCCCCTTCAGTTGTCATTCCCAAAACAGGTCATGGTGGTGAAGCAATACTAGATGCCTGGAGGCCATTAGGAGATCATGGTTACTATAGGAGAGTTGGAAAAGGAGGGAATAATTAGGGCCGCTGACAGCCCCTTCAACTCCCCCGTGTGGCCAGGGTGGAAGCCAGATGGCACATGGAGAATGATGCTAGATTACCAGAAGCTCAATAAGATCATTCCCCCAATACATGCAGCAGTCCCTTCTGTGGTGGACTTGATGGATCAGTTAACCAATGAGCTGGGAACTTACTACTTTGTGGCTGATCCAGCAAATGCTTTTTTCTCCACTGATATTGCTCCAGAGAGTCAAGGTCAGTTTGCCGTCACATGGGAGGGCCAACAATGGACCTTCACAGTGCTTCCTCAAGGGTACTTGCACAGCCCAACCATCTGTCATGGCCTTGTGGCAGAGGACCTGGCTAAGTGGCCATGGCCTGCAGAAGTGCACCTCTTCCATTATACTGATGACATTTTGCTAACCAGTGATTCCCCTACAGAGTTAGAGAAAGCAGTGCCACAAGTGCTGTCCCACCTGAAGTCATGTGGCTGGACAATCAACAAAGCCAAGCTACAGGGGCCTGGATTATCTGTCAAATTCTTGGGGGTTGTCTGGTCAGGTAAAACAAAAATCACCCTGATGCGGTGATAGATAAAATTCAAGCAAATCCTACCGTTACCACTGTGAAACAGCTCCAGACATTTTTGGGCCTGCTGGAGTACAGGAGAGCGTTCGTGCCCCACCTTGCTCAAGGTGTTTGCCCCTTGTATGCTTTGGTAAAAAAGGGAGTGGGCTGGGACTGGACCCTGACCTTGGAACAAGTGTTCCAAGGAGCAAAGTGCATCATTAAATGTGCTCAGGTTTTGCATGCTCTGGATCCTGCTAGACCCTGTGAGCTAGATGTGCATGTGACCCAAGAAGGCTTTGGGTGAGCTCTGTAGCAGTGATCAGAATGGTTACATCAACCCCTGGGTTTCTGGTCCCACCTATGGAAAGGAGCAGATGAATGGTACTTCCTGATTGAAAAGCAACTGGTGGCTGTGTATGCTGCCCTGTTGGCCATGGATGCTATAACAAGAACTTCCCCAGTAACTGTAAGGACCACTTATCCCATTGCTGGGTGGATCCAACACTGGATGGCTAAGCCTCACAGTGGGATGGCCCAAACGTTCACATTGGCTAAGTGAGGGGTTTATCTGCAACAAAGGAGTACTCTGTACACTAGCCCCCTACAGGGAGAGTTGCAGGAAGTGTTGGGCCCTGTTACCTATGTAGATGGAAAATCTACTGCTCCTGCCCCTATAGAAGGAATGGAAGTTAGCCTGTTTCAGGAAAGGTGGGCACCTATTCTCTCAGATGCATGGTATACTGATGGGTCCAGCAGAAGCCAGCCTGCTGTGTGGACTGCTGTAGCAATCCAACCAGAAACAGACCCAATCTGGTTTGATACTGGAGCAGGTCAGAATAACCAGTGGGCTGAGCTGTGAGCCATGTGGCTCATGGTTGAAAATGAAGCACTGCCCCTGACTATTTGCACAGATGGGTGGTATACCAGGGGCTAACGTTATGGATCTCTACATGTATGCAAATAAATGGATGGTTATGCATAGGCCATTATGGGGGCAGACCTTGTGGCAAGATCTACGGAGATTAGGCCACCAGAAACAAATTATTGCATATCATGTGATCAGGCATGTACTCCTTGCTTCCCCTGGGAATGATGAGGTTGATATGCTAGTTAAGGTGTGATGGTTGGAAACAGTGCTGGGGGTTGGACGAAATGCTTGCAGACTGTCCTCCAGACTCTACATGAGAGGAGTTGGAGCAGGGACCCAGCTCTGGTGGAAGCATTACTCCACCAGACTGCAGCTCCAATTCAGATGCAGGTACAGACTAAGGATGTTTTGCTGAAACCAGGCATAGGGAAACGGAAATATTCTCTTGCCTGCCCCTGAGGGCCTAGAGAGAGGGCAAATGGCCACTTGGACATGGTCTTGGGAAATAAAAGCTCCCTCACATGCATTGGGTGGCTCTTATTTCCCAGTGGAGAGAAACTTGCAAATAGTGCCCTGGGCAATTGCGACCTGGCCCCCAGTATTGCAGGTAACATACCCAGGACCAGCAGACCATGAAATGCTTCTCTGTGGCATCTTTGTGATATCCCTATGGTCCATTATTAGTTCTCCACTGTTGTTGCAAATAGATGCTGAATACCCAATTGAAGAGCGAAAAGTATGGTCCCCTCTTCCCTCATCCAGGAAGACCCCCTCTGCCAGCCAGTCTTTTTGGCTCACCAGAAACTTGCTTGTATCTTGCCTGAGGGTTGTGATTTGCCATTGTTAGTTCCAATAACTGCTTTGTCTTTTTGCCCCTAGGATACAAACTAACACTTTAGTTGACTGGGTACATACCTATGCCTCTGTGGCTAATCAATCACCGTGCTGGGTCTGCACCAAACTCTCCCTGAGCCTGTCCACTGGCATCCTATGGTACATCTCTCTGGCTTCTTTCTGAAAGTTGACTTGGTTACAGAACCAGTGGAACAGTGCAGTTCCCTTATGGAACTCAACCTGGACTGACGACTACGCTGGGGCAAAGCAGCAGTATGACCAACCCAGGCCATTAGTCAGCTACTCCATATGGGATGGCTCAGGGTGGTGCACAGCTGAGGCCATGGAGCTGGCTGGACCAGCTCCCCTTGGTATTGAAAGTCTCAAAGGACAAGCCCAAATGGGCTGGACTCTGACAGGTCTGTGTCAGACTCATACTCTGAAGCATTACTGGGAGGCACAGAATGACATGTGGGCTGCAGTTCCCACTAGGGCCCTCTGGGTGTGTGGCTCTCATCGGTGGCCTTACCTGCCCTGAAATTAAACTAGGTACCTGGGGATGGCCCTATTTGCCTGCTAGAGTTCAGAAATCTCTTGCAATCCAGTCAACCAATTGGGAAGTGTTTAAGGCATGACACTGGGTAAAGCGTACATCCTGGTGGTATTACCCATTGGCTATTTTTTCTCCTCAAACTGCTTCTGGACATCCCTCACTTCCTTAATTGATAGTCACTGACACGGAGATAACTGCTTTGGCTTTGCCCAATGCTTGTGAATTGAATGCAACACTTGATTCCTTAAGCCTGTTAAATGAGGAAATGCATCAATTGAGAAAAGTAGCCTTACAAAATCATATTACCTTAGATATGCTTACTGCATCACAAGGTGGAGTGTCTGCCCTAGTAGGGGATGAATGCTCTGTGTACATTCCAGATGTCTATCATAATGTTAGCCAAGCTCTATGGGCATTAGCTCCTGAGACCCATGCTATCAATTGCCTTACAGATAATCCCATGCAGGAATGGTGGGCTCCCTAACCACTGAATGGCAGTGGGGCCTTGCTGTCTTGGGCAGCAGCACTTGTACTTTTGTTGAGTGCTGTTGCAGTTTGTACTGCTGTTGCGGCATTTGGGTGCAGGGTTCTGCCCTCCTTGCCAAGGGGACCTCATGGAAGACACCCTCATGTGTACATACATGTACATTGTATGGTGAGGAACCCTGAAGGGGTGGATAGTAGTAAAAATGGAGTCAGCCAGTATTCCTTACACAGATGTCTGGGCAACTATGATTAAGCAGTATTCATATAACCTTGAGAATGGGCCCACATGTGCAGAATCATGCTGTTATGTAATCTTTTGGCATCCTGCCGGCTTTGTGTGCATTCAGTATAAAAGGGAGTCAGGACTTCCCATGGTGCAACATGTAGCTTCCAGCATGCGTGGATTGCTCCACCCCAGAATAAAGGCATGTCCAGCATACCCACAGCTCCACGAATTTTTTTCTGTCTGCCCGAATCCCCTGTGAACCTGCTCAGCCTTTAGAAGCTGCAAGATTGCTCCTTTGTGTATTCACTCAATTAATCCCCAAATAGGCCTAGGTACTCTGAATCAGTCATTTTAGGGTGAAAAAAACCAAAGCACAGAGAGAATAGTTTGTGTGTCCAACTTTACTTGCCAGCTAATGGTTGTATAGGCCTGAGCCCAGTTGTCAGCTCTCAATCACAATGCTGTCCTGCCTTTCTCTGAGCAGAATATATAGAATTGACGCTTGAACAATGTTAGGGTTGGGGTGCTGACTTTTCACTGTCCCAAAACGTAACTACCAATAGCCTGTTGACAGGAAGTCTTACTGATACAGAAAGATCTAATCATATTAATGGGGAAGAAAAGGGAGGGACCCTAGGAGGAGGCAATAGTAAATAGTCTAGATGGGATTGGCTAAAAAGCTGAATGCCTCAAGAGTTCATGGAATTATGGGCTAGGAGATTTGAAATAAAAGAGAGCTAGGCCTTTGGCTTGGGGGCTCTCCAGCTGGCTTGGACTCTCAGGCTCCCTCATTGGCTATCTTCTTCTTTGAGGATGCCTGGATGATGGTGCTGCAGCTGTCCACATTTCCTAACAGACAGTATTTTGGATGGAAAGGAACTCCAGGCACAGGCCACTGGGCTGGCCTAGCAGAGTGGCAGGTTTATTCTTTGGGTGTCCTAGAGGGGACAAGCTCTTAGGCAGAAGAATTCCACTTTCCAAAATTTTGTAGTTTTTGTATATTATGTTGTTTTAGTTTGTAAACTGACCCTATAGAAATAAGATAACTAAAAATAGGGGAAATGATAGGAGAACCCAGGTGTTAAAGTTTTGCCTTAATTGATAGCTTTAAGTGATTAAAGCTATAACTAAAGACTTAAAGAGTTTAGCCATGGTTGATAGGCCTAAGTGACTAATTCTTGTGGAAAGCTGTTATTCCAAAATTGTGAAGCTTTTGGATAGACTCCTTTCCTTTATCACCAAAGCTTTGCATCTAAAATTTTGCCTAGAGTGTGGCGGTGGGCAGCAGGACCCCAAATTATTGTTTGTTAACATTACTGATAACAGTCAATTAACACATATTTTGTGTTATAGGTATTATATACTATATTCTCAAAATAAATAAGCTAGAGAAAAGAAAATATTACTTAAGAAATCAAAGGGAGAGAAAATACATTTATAGTACTGTATATATTTTTTGAAAAAAATCCACATATAAGTGGGCCCATGCAGTTCAAAATCACATTGTTCAAGAGTCAACTGTAAGGTCCTGTGTATGAGAAAATGAAGAATACACAACTATAACCTCCAGGAGAGTGAATAAATCAGACAAATTAATAGACAAAACTCTATTACAGGTGAAAAGTTAAAAAAACAAAGCAAGGTGAGAGGAGCTATCAGAATGAAATTTAAAGAGTGCCATGGGAATTTGTAGGGTGGCTCCAGACAGCCTTGCGAACAAGAGAGTTTTTAAGATACTGAGAGCCTGGCTAAGGAGAAAATATCAGGGGTTCCAGACAGGGGCATAAGACACACAAAGACCAACTTCTGAGAGCACATGGCAAGTTTGGGGAACTGCAAGTAATAAAGTCTAGGTAAAGCATGAAAGGGAGGACAAAGTGGGCAGAGACTGTTTTGAGTGACCTATATCCACACTAAGGAGTTTGGGCTTTATTCAGAGAGCAATGAGAGCTCTTGAGCTGTGGAAAGCAGCTTTGCATTTTGGAGGGGTGGTTCTGGCAGCAGGTAGAGAACAGTTTGGAAGGAGGCATGCCTAAGTTCAGAGAGACTGGTAGAATTGCCCTTTTGATTGTCTAAAGCAGAAAGGGTAGACATATCTGGGTGGGACTGAGACATAAAAAAGAAATGAGAATTGTAGTCCAGGAAAAAAACTTAGGGTATTTTCAAATTGTGGCATTTATGAAACATGCAAAAAGAACTGTCCCATGGCAGTCCAGAGCTGGGGAAGAATAGCTGGGGGAGTCTTATGAGTTTAGGGGCCATCAGCACTTGATAACTGAAGAGGAATGGGTGAGATCATGCAGAGGTTTGAGAACAGAGAAGGAAAGAGGGCCAAAGCCAGGACCTTGGAAAACATCAACAATTAAGGGACATGCTAATAAAACAGCAGCCTGGAAGAAAAGATTGGCCAAACAATGAGATGAATCAAGAACTCAATGTCAAGAAGACCAAGAGAAAGACTTATTTAAAAGGGAGAGGGGGTAGTCAGTGGGTAAAAAGTATCAAAGGACTTAGCAATAAGAAGGTTATCACTGATTGGAAAGGTGGGGAGAAGGGCCCAAGGACAGAAAAGTGATAAAGCAGTTAGCAGTTGAGAAAACGACCACAGTGAAGGGAAAGGATGCTCTCAAGTCCTGCAGCTGTGAAGGGTTTGTGGCTGGAGGAAAATTTTGATTCAGAGAGGGAAGATGCAACTCTTCTTCTCTCTGGTGACACCTTTGTTCTTACTCTCAAACCATTTCCCCCAAATGACTTCAGTTTCTTCCTCTGTTCATTTTGCAACGGGGCACATCCAGGGCCCCCCAACAAAGGGTATTTGTGACAGGGCCTGGAGATTGGGGTGTCCAAGAAAAATATAATCTCCCCACCCCAGGGTGGGCCGCCATGGGGGATGGGAGCCTTGAGCAGGGCCACTGAGAGTCATTTTGCATGTCAATAACAAGATAGCTTCATTCTTCATATGCAAAAAGAGTTATTTTGCATATCACCAAAGATAATCAGGAAGGTTTAAAAGACTTAATGCAGAATGTAATTAGAGAGGGAAGAGGGGAGACAGGGGCCTGTGGGAGAGGAAAAGGGACACAGACTCTGGGGAACAGTGTAAAGACCACGCAGGAAGAAAGAGGGGAGAAAGGACTCTTGCTAGTGGGCCATAAGAAGGTGCCACATGGTTATGGATTAAGAGCTGGAGATTGTTGTGACCCAGTGGATGGTGCTGAGAACAATGAGAGGCCTGCCTAGCCAAGCCCCGGACTTCTGTTCTTTTTCTTTTGAAGGACAGTACCCCTGACTGGCCTGACTCGCCTAACTGGGCAAAGAGGGGAAGGCGGGATTGTGTGTGTGCTGGTGATTGTTTTAAAGGGATTTTGAGGTTTAAGGGAGACACTTAGCCATTAATAAAACCTGTATAACTTTTGAATAAATAGTTCCTTTCTTTTTCACCAGACTCTGCCATTCAGAGCTATAATTCCAAGGGTGGCGGGCAAAGGACCTACAACCGAGGGACCCCGGGGGGTGGTGGGTGTTGTGTTTTGGTAACAGCATCTGGGCACAACCCCCGCCCCCCACCACAGGTCCATTTGTTAGGTAACAATTTCTCCCCCTAACTCTTCAAACCTCATACTCCTGAACCATGCGAGAGTAGAATATTCTGTACTCGAAGCCCAGTCACCTAGTTTTACTCCCCCACCCCACCCACTTTCTACCTGTATAACCTTTACTCTTTGAAGTTTAACTTCCTTACTTTTAAAATGAGACTAATAAAGATAGTCCTTAGGATTGTTTTGAGTTGTAAATGAAAGAGGCATAGGCATAGCAGGTGGTCAACCAAATGCAACAATACTTTCTTCTTCTACCTAACTCTGAGACATATTTAATTTTTTTTCATTGTCTTTTTATGCCTAAAGTTTCTAAATCACTGGGCTCACTGTTATCATTTCTTTCTCACCTTCCTCTTTATTCACAGCAATGGCTTCCTTGCCCCATCCCTGCCAACTCAGAGACCCTCCTCAGAATCATACATAAGTAGGAGAAGGTCATTTGTTACTGCTTAGCAGCTGATTCTACTGTGCTTTTCATATGATTCTCATGTCTTGTCTTTGAAACCTCCACTCCCTCCCTGAATTCTGTGGCCCTAAGGACTTATGGTTATTTCCTGACTGCTCAGCCCTTCTGAAGCCACTATCAGTTCTTCAGTTGACTGTGGAGCCCCACTGGAGCCCCAGTGTGGTCCTCAGCTCACCTCTCATTATAATTCTCCAAGAACTTGCCAGTCTGGAGACTTTGAGATGTCAATCTGCCTCAGACTCCCAGATATGTTTTTACATATGATGTAATTTTTCATCTTATAATTCGCAAAGAATTTTCATTTCAGTTATCTCATTTGCTCCACTTGGCTATCATTTGAAGTAGTCTGAGTTGGCATTATTCTCTCAGTTTTACAAATAAAGAAAAAAACCTGAGACCAAGAATTTTTTTAATTTCCTGAATTCTACCTGAGCTATATTGCTACATTTCTAGGATAACGTTACCCGGAAATTATGTCTCTACCTCAAATGTTACTTGAGTTTATCCTGCTCCTGAAACTAACCCCACTCAGCTGGTATCTTGGACTGAATGTTTGTGCCCTGTCATTCCATGTGACTATATTTGAGAAAAGGGCCTTTATAAAGATAATTAAGGTTAAATGACACCATAAGGTGGAGTCCTGATCTAATAGAATTACTGTCTTTAGGAAGAGAAATGCTCTCTGCCAAGTGAGGACACAGCAAGAAGGTGGCCACCTACAAGACAAGAGAATGGGCCTCAGAATGAAGCCTACCTTGCTGACACCTTGACCTTAGATTTCCAAGCCTCCAGAACTGTGAGAAATAAATCTCTGTTTGTAAAACACCCAGTCTATGGTATTGGATTGGCCAAAGAGTCTGTTTAGGTTTTTCCATAAAATAAAAGACATAGTTTTGATTTTCACTAGTAACTTTATGATTTGGATATTTTTGAATATGCTGGTTTTCTCTCACTATTGGCTTCTAGTGGGTAGAGGTCAGGGGTGCTGCTAAACATCTTCTAATGCACAAGATAGCCCCACAGCAAAGAATTATTTGGCCAAAATGTAAATAGTGCCAAGAAACTCTGCAAACTACTTTTGGCACAGATGTGGACAACAGTGTGGGGATTAACTATGGACGTCGAGGGGTGGGATGGATGGAGGAGGGCAAAGGGGAAAAAACTGGGACAACTGTAACAGAGCAATTAAAAATGATAATAAAATAACACATACCAAAAATATCAATCACAGCACCTTCTCCATACGCTGCACAATTCTTCACAAATTTTGATGTTTCTTTTTTAAATGCATTCTGATATGACAACTGTCACACTAAAATCTAACAAAATTGTTTCAAATGAAGTTAAAGACAACTAAGCACTATTACATCCATCATATGGAAAAAACTAAATGAACGTTTTAGCCAACCCTATACTTTGTTATGGCAGCCAGAGCAGGCTAATATAGCTAGCGACCGCTTTGGAGATGTCTTATTCAATTTTTCTGTATATCTCACATTTTATATCTCACATTCAGTCAATCGGCAGAGTTATCTTCATTGTTTTTATATAATATGCCTTGAATTCTATCATTTCTCTCCATGTACAAAGTCACCATCTTAACTGTAGACTTCATTAGCTGATGCCTAGATAGCATTAGCATCTCCTGACCTGAACACCATTGTGAGATAGCATCAATTAAAATATCATTTTTGTTTCATCATAAACCTATTATTGCCAATCAGACCAAATGCAAATTTCTCAAGCAGAAATATGACTTTCTACCACTTGGCCCAGCTGTACCTGTTTTCTCATGTTCGATATTCAGCACCAATAGTGGAGCCATGCAATGAGGTGACAGATGGCAGAAAGAGCACAGAGATCTGGGTCCTGGTATGCCACTTTGTACATACACATGGCCTTGGCTAACACATCACTTAGCTTCCTTGGGAAGCTTCTCTGTGAAATGAGGACAAAAATATAACTCAACCACATACCTGAAGAGACCTCAGGGAGGACTAAATAACAGATATAAAGCACTTTGAAAACTGTGTAGGTAGCATTAATGTTATTATTTTACTGCTCCTCAACACCAGGGAGCCTAGACCTGGATGTGCACTTCTTCATGCATGGTCCTGATCCTTACCCTCTGCTCTCTTCTATCTCTGCCTTTCCCCTTCACCCAAGTCTGCAAGGCACCTAACTCATGACATGTCAAATCCTCTTCTTCTTAATCCACATTGCCTTCTGTACCTTTTTAGTCTTTCCAACAGCTAAGATTAGTTCTTTATATGCTTTGATAGATAGATTTGAGGCAGACAACATCACATTGCCCTCTGCAGATGAGATTTGCTGAAGAAAGGAAAAATCCTCTGTTGATTTTGCATCCCTTATTATGCTGAACACCTATTGGGGGAACTTGATAAACTCTTAGTCACTAAACAAATGAGAGTTACCATTGCAGGCTTGTAAACCATGTGTTAGATACAGAATCACAGGATTTTATGGTCCCAGTAAAAGTATAGCCCCATCAGGCTACTTCTTATTTAATATCTCCATTTACTCTCTGGGGGTTTGACATTCTCTGTAGTAGTAGTCTTCTGATTTAATAACCCACCCTGCAATTCACAACTCCCCCCCCCCAATAACGTTCTTTATTTTGTCTAACAACTCGAGAGCATGACTTGGATTATAGTTCCCAGAGCTTCTGCATACTGTAGAATGGGAAATAGGACAGTCTTTTTAAGGTTCATAGAAATGATCACAGGAGGGAATTGGTGTAAGGTCATAGAGCCAAATCTGCCATTTATAAGCTTCAGGATTTTGGGTAAGTGACTTATCTTCTCTGGGCCTCAGTTTCCTGACATGTAAATGGCATAATGAATGTATTTCATACTGGTGTGCACTCAGCAATGTGAATTGTTATGATTAAATCCCAAAGGTGGGTTTTGAGAAATAATTAAAAGGATCTCAAGGCACTAGTAAAAATACAAAACCAAGGGCTCAGGGATGATTTCATGATAAAATATAGAGAAAGACATGACAGTGAAGCAGGGAAACAGCACGACAGCAGAGAGGAGCAAAAACTCTGGATCTGGGTCCTGGTTCCTGCACTCACTAGTTATAGGATCTTGGGCAGCTGATTTTATCTCTGTATCAGTAAAATTGGCATAATGATTATGAGTCCCTACTTCACAGGTTGTTGTGAGGACTGAGTGAAATGACACAGGCATAGCACTGAGGCCAGGGCAAAGGCTAGAGGAAACACCATGTACTAACTGCTGTTATTGCAAAAGCTCACAGACTTAGCTCCCTGAAATTGTGCAGAAAGGATACAACTCTGGATTGAAAGATTCTATATGTTTGTCCCTCAAAATCCCAGAGGCCCCAGATTGCCGAACTAACATACTCCCCAAAATAGGGAAGTATCATTGAGTGCCTAGTCCTTGAAATTCAAGGCTTCTAGCTCTACCCTTAGTGAAGTCAGCCCCAAATGTTATGGTAGAAACATAAAGATTTGTGGACCTTTCTGGCCTCCCCAGAACAGTGTCATGCTTTCAGAATTTTTTCAAAGGGATAAAGTGAATTAAATTCTTGGAGATCAAAACAAAAATACAGACAAAAAGAACTGAGGTTACAATATTTGAACAAGGAACTGAGCTGGTGTCCAGGCTTCCAGAATAAGTGGGGGAAGGGGAATGAACCACACAGGGCTCCACTTCTATGGAGTCAGCACCTTGGATCACTCTGCTGCCCAATCCATCTTCTGACCTATCTCCCCGCAAAGTTCCTCAAAATACCCCAAAGTGCACCACCAAGCTAAAGCCTCTTTGTCTTCTGGATATCCTTTATTTCCCCATGCCTCATATCTGTAAAGTCAGCACCTCAGGTCCATTGGGAAAGGAATAGTTGGTGAAATGCTGAAAATCAGTAGGTATTAAATAGCATTTATGGCTCTGGAAGTTTCCTGAGGAGGAAATTCTCCAGCCCACCTTTCCTGACCTGCAGAGTTTCTCTTCAAAAGCTCCAAGACCCAGAGGGACTTCTCAGTCAGACTCCTGAGATCAGATTATTCCCCCTGCAGAGTTTTATTGTCTCATTTTTGTCCTCTGGTTAGGACCCCACATTTGGAAGTTGTGAAGCTCATATAGCCCCATCCTCACAGAGGTGCTTGACTTGCCCTGGAGCTTGGCAGACAGAAAATTTGGTGTGTTGCTCATAGTATTACCATGTGATCCTGGAGTAACTTGAAGCCCCTGAGGAACAGTCTTTGGAACCTGCCCATTTTCCATCAAGAAATGCCTACATGAGATCTTGCAGCAAGGATGGGAAAGGCTTTGACAAGCAATTTTCACAACAGGCATAGAATCTCTGTGGGAGGCCAAGTGTAACAAGCAACTTCTCCCTTGTAATGACTTAATTTAATTAGCTTCTTTTATAAGCAAACTTTCCAGCCACCTCCCCAACCCCCACCATCTCTCCTCAGGTTCCTCAGGAATCCACCAGAATCAAGCCAGTAGGAAGGGGAATATTGGTGATTGGCTGATCTCTCTGACCTGTCTCCTGACTAAATTCCAAAATGCTCAGGGAAATTTCAGAAATTCCCAAAATAACTTCAGAATTTCATGAACTTTATTTCTTATTTTGGTTCTAAAGACCAGACATGCCCTGTGATACTGTTTTCTAATTAGAACATTTTCTTGAAATCACTGTATTTGTCAACTTTTCAATGATTTCTTCCAGCTGCTCATCCATACATTCTCTTCAGCTTGTGTGTACTTCCCTCTCCTTCTAGCACTTTCCTTGACTCCTGAGAACCCATAGGAATCACATGAGCCTTCCTTGCTTGGACTTTGCCAAAGGCTACTGGGCTGTTTTTGAAACATTGCCCAGTTTGGGGGTAGGGCTGAACATGCAGCACTATCAACTATGGCCTTCTTCCACTAAAAGGAGTACTTTGCTCATACCACAGAATGTGTGGTAAAATAATGTCCACCACCAGAAACATACATGGACAGATGGAAGAAGAGACAACTCCAGATGTGCATTGCCAGAGCTACCCTTAGGGCAAAGGTCAGCATGAATAAAGAGTAACAATTTGGAAATTTCTGGTGTGACTAAAAGGTCAGCTCCTTTAAGCAACAATGCTGGACTGATAGTTTACCAATAGTTGTCTTTTTTTTAATATCCTTCTCTGATAAGATTTTCCCCTCTGCTTGATTGGTCAGCTGGCATATTCTCCTCTGAAGTTCCATTCTTTAAAATTTCCCTGTGCAAAAAGGTGTCGATAGATTTTGGACATATTTAGGGATAACTAACTTTTACAACTGGAGTTGTTTAACAATTTGATTCTTTTTCTTTTTCTTTTTTAATTTTTTATTTTTTTCTGTGCTTTTTAAAAAATTTTTATTTTCTTTATTTTTTCAAATACATTTGTCTCTGCCTTCCCCCCACCACCTTCCCCTGCCCCCTCCCCCTCCCTCCCTCAATCTTTCCCATTTGGTTTTGTCCATGAGTCCTTGCTACATGTTCCCCGACCCTCCCATTCCCTTGCTTTTCCCCTGTCCCCGCCTCCCTCCATCCCTCTTGTCTCTGTTCGTTTCTTTTCCTTTCAGTGTTGTTGGTCTTATTTTCCTTGCATCTTTGTATTGTTGGTTAGGTTCCACTTACAGGTGAGATCATATGGTATTTGTCTTTCGCCCCCTGGCTTATTTTGCTTAGCACAATGCTCTCTAGTTCCATCCATGCTGTTGCAAAGTTTAGTAGTTCTTTTTTTCTTTTAGCTGCATAGTATTCCATTGTGTAAATGTACCATAGTTTTTTAATCCAGTCATCTACTGATGGGCATTTAGATTCTTTCTTTGTTATTTGAAGGAGACAAATGCTCCCAGAGTACAACTTATCCCCAAGGACACAGCAGGAACTGCAGGCTGGCATCTGAGCACATAAGGGAGCCTCTCTGCCTCCAAGAGGGAGGCGAATAGCATTATGTCCAGCAACACTTTCCCACCTCTGTCTTTGCTAAGTCCCCTTGTTTCATTCTCTAATATTCTTCAAAGCTAGCTTACTTCAATGTTCATTCTAATGGCTAACATACAGCCACCACAATAAACAAATGCACATACAATGCAAAGAAAAATTTTAACATGTAAGGAGAGCTCCCTGAAGATACAGCTTCATTTTTTTAAGCATTATTTTGATTAAGTGCTGTCTTCTCTCTGGTTCTCATAACTTTTCTCAGCTCTTCCTCAGTAACAGGATGTATGAGCCTTTGATGCTGATTATGAATTTAATGTTATAAAACTATGTCAACAAATTTTTGTCATTTTTCTAGTGCACTTCATTAGTGTATTAAGGAAAATTGAAGGTATCTCTTATTAACCCAATTTCTGATCTAAGTAAGGTCACAAAAGATCATTTGCATTTGAGTCCTGATTCCCAAGTCTTCTAAATTCAAAGGCAGAAGAAGAAAGATAAAAGATCAGAAGGTGTTATCTCAGAGACCATTACCCATCTCCTTCTAATAATCTCCTAGGGATTGAGTCAGCAAAAGGACTTTCCCCATCCATAATTAAAATGACTAACTGACATGACTGGGGGGCTCCCCCAAAGCCCACTTATTCAAATAAAAATTTTTTCTCTTCCCTCCTACCTAGGTATTTTATATTACACCATTACATTCATTTATTAGAACAAAGGAATTATTGATAAATGTAGCTTATTAAACATATTTCCTAAATGACACAGAGGTATTGTGATATCATGAAAACACTTGTTGAGTAAATCCAAACAGGATACAAATCCTGGCTCCACCCCTTGCCAACTGTGTGAGCATCAGCAAGTATTCACTCTCTTTGTGTTATTGATAGGACCAGAGGAGGCAGCACAGGTAAAAGCCTCCTACACATATGCACTGAGCCAGGCACATCACATGCAACTGGTACATGATCATTTCGGTCACGACCCTGTCTGTTGTCAAGGGAAGAAAGGTCTAAAAATTTTTTAGAGTGTTGGGTATAAAATACACATAAAGATAGTAAAAAAAAAAAAAATCAGATAAGGAGAGAATGTTTCATATGTCTGAAAAAATGTGAAAACCAGGAAATGCCCTGGGCAGCTGCCAGCAGCCTGGGTGCAATTGGCATTTGAACCTAAAGAGGAGAAGGCAAGGAGCAAAAGCAAACCACCAGCTTTCCACTTCCCCCAGACCATTCTGCTGCCCAGTGTCTCCTCTAAGGCAGACCTGGCCTCATTACCCACCTGTCTCCACTAGCCTCTCTTTCTGTTACAGGGGCCAGCTCAGGGCTATCCTAGTACAGATGTCATCTCTCACTTGGATGACAGAGGACACACTCTCTTGAGTGGCTCCCAGCTTCTACTCCTGCTGTTCTCAATCCATTTCTACATGGTGACCAGAGTGACATTTCCAAAATGCATCTCTGACTACTTTACTCTTCTGCTTAAAACCCATCATCACCTCAGAATTAAGTTCAACTCCAGGCTTTTTACAATTTGGATCTTGCCATCAATCATCTTCTCTCCCCACCACTGCCCTCAGGAAAATCTATATCAGCCTCACGGGACTTATTTCAATGCCATAAATACAACTGGCTTTCTCTTGTTGTTCACTCTGAGCGCCACTTCATCACCTGTCTGTCTCAGGTTTTTTTTACATTTAAAAATTTTTTTTTTATTTTTAGAGAAAGAGAGAGAAATATCAATTTGCTGCTCCACTTATTTATGCATTCATTGGTTGATTCTTGTATGTGCCCTGACTGGGGAATGAATCTACAATCTTGATGTATCAGGATGACACTCTAACCAACTGAGCTACCTGGCCAGTGCCTCAGGTTTCTTTTTAGATATCACTCCTCCTAGAAAAAGCCTTCTCTGACCCCTCTAGTTTGGGCTGGCAGCTGGCCCACCTGCTTCTGCAGCTTTGTGGGCTTCCTGTCCTCATATTTACCCCATGAGGCAGCAACTAACTCCTGTTTATACACACCTACCACTGTTAGCCCACTGACAGCAAGAATGGAGTCTCACTTGCCACTACTGAACCCTCAGACCCTAGCACAACCTGTAACATAAAAATGTGCTCAAATAAATAACCAATAAATGAGCTCATGAAACTATTATCCAACCCCTCAGTTATGTCTCACAATAAATATTTTCTGGGGGGAAAAAATCCCCAATGGTCTTTTTGCAACAAAAGTATGTTAGTGCATTTTTCTTCACAAACTTTCTGTCTCTAAAATTCAAACCTAAATACTGGGGACAGGACTACATAGAGGTAAGGGGGTAGTCATAGAGGCAACTAAAATGGTGCTTTATTCTAAACATTATAGGAAATAACACTATTTATATCTCTGAGGGTTGCAGATTGTCTTTCTGACTCAGTGCCAATAAGTTCCTGACACATATTTGTGTTGTTACAGCTAACACAGGAAGCCACTTTCAAATCTCCCAGAGAATTTATAAGGGAACAAAGTTGTTAAGGGAAACTCAAAATAAAAAGAAATCAACTTACCTTAAGGAATCTCTGATGCCTCCAAGTACTCTGTAGACAATCGTGTTTTCTGTACTAGAGGTGCAAACGAGGTAAAATACTATCCCTACAGCCTCACAGGATGACACTTATATGGAATATAGGTTTTTTATTGATAATAAATCCTTGTTTTTATAATGTACAGTAGAGGTAATAATCATGGACTAGATTCCTTTTAATTTTCCCAGCTTAAGTAATCTCTAAACTTCCAGAGCAAATAGACTCCCCTCCTACCTCCTCCGCCCCCTCCCTCTTCTCTTCCTCTCCCTGTTCCTTCCCTAGTCTGTTCTCCCCTCCCCTCTTCTCTCCTCTCTTCTTTCTTGTTCTTCCTCAGCCCTGTTTCCCCTCTTCTTTGAAACCTCTCTTGGAAGCACTAAAGATGCAAAACGTTTTCATGCCTGACCTGGCTTTCCCTAAAGACTCCTCCAACTTTGGGATTGTTTGGCTCCAACTGCTCAGGCTCCCATTATTTTCTTCATCAAAGGGGTGAACCCACAATGCCACCAAGTCATCAGTCCAATAGAAATTTTCCATTAAATATTGTCAAAGATGGTACCATTTTCTCCCTGGGTCAGTTAATATAAAGAGGTTAATAGATTCAACAGAGATAAACATAAGCTGTTAACTAAAGTCCATTCTCATTGATTAATTTATTTACACCTTCCCTTCCCATTTATTCTTAATGGAGCCCATGTACTTGGTTTTCTTTTCTTTTTTTACTTTAAATTAATATTTTTATTATAGTGTTTTCATCATTCATCTAGTGAGTCTGGAAAGGGGATTAATATTTTTATTACAAAGTGCTTAATATTCAATTGCTTACTTAATCCTCTTACCAACCATGTGATTTATGAGATATTATTTTCCCTCTTTCATAACTGTAGTCTAGAAATAATAATTTGCTCAAAGATTATCAGATAGTCAGTAGCAAAGCAGTGTAGCTCTCTCTTATAGGAACAGAAACATTTCCTGACCTGACCATTTTTTGTGGAACTTAATAGTTCTGCTTTTATTTTTCATAGGATTTTGTATTCTTTACAGTAGTGGCTGAGCTGAGAGAATTGCTAGGCAAAGTAGGGTGCCTCAACAAACAGACACAGAAAATGTGAGAGGGTTGACAAACAGGACAGATGCAAAACTCAGTACAGAGTTTTCTTTGTGTTCCATGGTTGGCCCTTGCTCACGTCACCTTGACATTATCTGCCCTCTGAGTCCCCCCTGCCCCGGGCAACTGTGCAAACCCATCTTGGACAAAGTAATCTAGGATCAGACGGTCAAGAGTGCTGAAAGTTTGGTTTAAAGCTGTCTCCAGGAGTTAAACAAAAAGGAAAAGCATGTATTGGGTTTTCTGTGAGGACTCCATCCTCAGGCATTCTTTACCCAATAAAAGGATGAAACCCTCACATAAGTAACTCTAATTCAAAGAAGGCAGTGGGTAGAATCTGAGAACAGTATAGAGACAGTGATGAGGTTCTGACAGGAATTTCTTAAGGTTCTATAGCAAAGCTAAGCAACCTGGGCAAATGTTTGTCTTTCTCTGCATTATCCAGCTTGGCTGCTGCATTAACCAGAGCTCAGTGGAAAATTGCATAAGACAAGCCCCTGGTAGACTTCCATATTCTGGGCTTAACCTTGGGGGACTAGCACACCTCAGATATCTGGTGTGTAAGACAAACAAGAAAAGCAGGAGGAATCCCTGAGCCTGGAATGAATATACATGAGATTTTTTAAAACGCCCAAGATGGTCCTGGCATGCACCAATGAGTTACATTGCAAAAGCATAACAGCTTTCTCCCAGAAAAGGTGTTGCTTAGATGATGGGGTACACCCTAGGATCCCAGGTTGGTAGGGAGGCAGAATACTAACAGAGCTGGGCTAAATTTTGGTACCTTTAGAACATTCTGAAGCCCCACTATCTCTCAGCTCCAATGCACTGAAAACAAATCCATTTATTTAAAGCATTAATAAATTTAAACTCTCAAGAAGATTCTCATCTCAACAGTTTATGTGGTTGAGGTAGATGATAGAAATTTCTAGAAGTTTTGAGTTTCCCACAAATTATTCTTGTATTAACTAAAATTATACACAGTGATACACAAAAAAAGTAAAAGAAATACCATCCCCCCACATGAATATCAATAGAGGCTATCTCATCCTTAGCTTTTGCTTCCTTTTACTTTTTTGTACTTTCCTAATATTTTATTAAGAAAGAAAATCTACTATGTATATGGTAGAAAAAATTTATATCAAACAAAAATAACTTACTTTTCAAGAATTATTCTTCTGACTATGTATGAAGTGATAAGCAAGACATAAGTCTCAATTATGAATTAACAAAGCAAAGAAAAAATGCTTACCTGAAGTTTCTTTCAGATGCCTTGACTTTAGTCTCTCCTGTCTCTCCTGCCTTCTTCCTCCAAGTAATTCAACTTGCTTGTTTAAAGGAAAAGTGAAACAGCAAATTATATTTTACGAACCTTGACAGCCAATAGCAAGAAAATAAGGAACTTTTTGGTCAGTGAGCCATCTGTGCCGTATAGAAACTTTGTGTGGGTGTTGGTGCTGGCTTCCTCCTCAAGAAGGGGTAAGAGTCCCAGTTAGGAACTACATCTAAAAGGAGGAAACCTAGATTAGCTCTGAATGGAATGACTGCTTTGTTTTGTATTTTTAATCCCCACCTGAGGACATTTTTTCATTGTTTTTAGAGAGAAAGGAAGGGAGAGAGAGGAACAGTAATATGAGAGAGAAGCATAAATTTGTAGCCTCTCTAGTGAACCTGGACAGAGGATCTTAACATGCCTGTATGAGAGAACAAATCCACACTTTTGGTTACAGGATTACCCACACTGGCCAGGGCTCTAATAACTGTTTTTATCAGCAACTTTTAGAACAGATCAAGGGGCTATGATGGGCTAGAGTCAGGGGTTTTAAGTGGCTTTTAGTTCTCCTAACTGTTTTTTGTCTCTGTGACAACAGTAATATCAACACTTCAGCTTTAAGCACACAGCATTTTAGATCTGTTTAGAGCACTTTGCATCACCCACTTGCATTTTTTATTTGCTTGCTTTCAGGTGGAGACCTTTCCCATTCTGCTAAAAATGCTCTGTGGACAATTATCAACAAATGCTTCATTGCTCATGTAAAAGGTTTTTTCTTAGTCCTCTTCTTCCTTCCCCAAGTGGTTACACAATTAATCAATGCCACTTTCCTGAAACTTTTTCTCCTTGTTTCCCTGAAGTCTCCTCATTCTTTTTCTACCCTGTGGATTGCTTCTTCTTTGCCTCCCTTTCTAATGCCTCTTCTTCCACACCTTTTCTAAATGTGAGCTTGCCACAAAAAGTCTGTCTTCTGAACATATTCTCTTATCTATGTCTACATTATCCACATCCATGGCCAAATTTTAAATATCCAAAACAGAGATTTTTCTCATCCTCTCTGAAACACACCTTCCTCCATTAATACCACCCAATCAAATGGTACCACAGTGATTTACCCATTGTCTGTCCATAAACTGAGAAGTCATTCATAATTTCTCTTACTTTCCCACAACCAACATCCAAGCCAACAAATTCCATTTGTTATACCTATGAAATATGTCCCAAATCCAACCATTTCTCACCTCCCCTTTCCCCATTAAAATCCTTATCATTTCTAGGATAGAATGCCGTAACATTAAGCAAGAAAAAAAGGTACCCAAATTGGAAAGAAAGAAGTAAAATTATGTCTGTTTGCAGATGATATACTCTTATATAGAGAAAACCATAAAGATTGCACACACAAACCTGTTAGAACTAATTAATTTGGCAAAGTTGCAGAATACAAAATCAACACATAAAGATCAGTTGCATTTTTATACAGTAATAGAAAACAATTCTAATTATAACATCAAAAAGAATAAAATACAGCTTCTTCAGGTCAAATAGAGGCATAGGTAGACACGCCTCGCCTCATTGCGCAACCATAAAAAGGAACACAACTAACTTAAAAATGAAAAGCATCCTGAACTGCCAGAAAATCACCCAGAAAAACACCCAGAACTGTACAGAAGTCTGACAACCAATGACTTAAAGAAGCTATGTTCATCCAGATGGGTAGGAGGGGTAGAGATGGGGAGCTGGGGTGGAAAGGACTCTGTCTGGCAGCGAGCCAGGATGGAGAGTCAGAGAAGTGGGGAGGCAGGGGCCACCAGTGAAACAGGGAGCCCCACATTCATGTCTGGTGTATAAAAATCAGGGGGACACCTTGTGAGCAACCAAGCCCAGCCCCAGGGCAGATCATGCAGCCCAGGGCTTCAGTGCCAAGAAAAATAAAGCTTCATAACTTCTAGCTGTAAACAGAATGGGGATTGGGTCAGTGGAAGACACTGCCAGAGAGCTTGGAAGGTACACAAACCTACTCACTCTGGGAACCACAACCAGGACGGCAGTTGAAGGAGCACCAGTTGCACATGGGAAGTAGAAGTGATTGGAGATGGGGAGAGGGCCAGGTAAGCCCCCAGAAGTCAGCCAGCAGAGGCATTATCCCCTTTGACCCCTCCCCCAGACGAAGAGCCACTATGGCCCCGCCCTGGCAAATACCCTAGGCTCTGCCCCTTCTGACTTAATAGGTGCACTAAAACAGAATCAAAGCAGTTCCACATAGTACACAGACATAGGGAGGCTGCCAAAATTCAGGAGACAGAAATATGACCCAAATGAAAGAACAAAACAGAACCGCCCCCCCCCCCCCAAAAAAAAAACTAAGCCATGTGGAGATAGCCAACCTAGCAGATGCAGAGTTCAAAACACTGGTGGTCAGAATGCTCAAAGATCTCATTAAATAGAGCAAAAGCATAAAGGAAGAAATTAATGTTCTACTAAGGGAAATAAAGAAAAATCCACAAAAAACCAACAGTAAAAGGCAGGAAGCTGGGATACAAATCAATCATTTGGAACATAAAGAAGAAATAAATCTTCAATGAGAACAAAATGAAGAAACAAGAATTCAAAAAAAAAAATGAGAGTTTAAGAAGACTGGGATATCTCCAAAAGGGCCAATATCCAAATCATAGGGACACCAGAAGTAAAAGAGGAAGAGCAAGAAACTGAGAACTTATTTGAAAAAATAATGAAAGAAAACTTGCCTAATTCGGCAAAGGAAATCAACATACAAGTCCAGGAAACACAGAGAGTCCCAAACAAGTTGGACCCAAAGATGTCAACACAAGACGCATCATAAATAAAATGTCAACGTCTAAAGATGAAGGAGCTCCTATATGACTATCAGCTGATTTCTCAAAAAAAAAATTTGCAGGCAAGAGGGGACTGGCAAGAATTATTCAAAGTGATGAAAAGAAAGGACCTACATCCAAGATTACTCTATCCAGCAAAGCTATCATTTAAAATTGAAGGACAGATAAAGTGTTTCCCAGACAAAGTAAAGCTAAAGGAGTTCATCATCACTAAGCCCATATTATATGAAATGTTAAAGGGACTTATTTTGGAAAAAGAACATCAAAACTATGAACACTAAAATGACAACAAACTCACAACTATCAACAACTAAAAAAAAACAAACTAAGCAAACAACCAGAACAGGAACAGAATCATAGATATGGAGATCATTTGGAGGGTTATCAGCTGGGAGGGGGAAAAGGGGAAAAGGTGCTGGGATTAAGAAGCATAATTGGTAGGTACAGAATAGACAGGGGGAGTTTAAGAATAGTATAGGAAATGGAGAAGCCAAAGAACTTACATGCATAACTCATGGACATGAACTAAGAAGGGAAGATTGTTGGAGGAAAGAGGGGAACCAGGCAGAGGGAGGCAAAGGGGAAAATTAAGACAACTGTAATAGCATAATCAATAAAATATGCTTAAAAATAAAAAATGAAAAGCAAATAAAATACTTAGGAATTAACTAAAGAGATGAAAGACCCGTACACTTGTAACTACACAACACTGCTGAAATTAAAAAAGACATAAATAAATGAAATTACACATCATATTCATGGATTGGAAGAAAATATTATTAATATAGCAGTACTACCTAAACCAATATGCAGATTCAGCACCATCCCCATTAAAATGTCAATGATTATTTTTCATAAATACAACAATACATCCTAAAATTCATATGAAACCTAAAGGGGTACTGAATAGTCAAAATAATCATGAAAAAGGAGAACAAAATTGAAAGACTAATACTTTCTGACTGCAAACCTTAGGATAAAACTACAGTAATCAAAATAGTGTAGTCTTGTCATAAAGATAGATACAGAGTAGAATGCACAGCCCAGAAATAAACCTTTACATATACAGTCAAATGACTTTTGACAAGTGTGCTAAGGCCTTTTATGGGAAAAGATGATGTTTTCAACAAATGGTTCTGGGAAAACTCAATATCCACATGCAAAATTATATGGTTTAACTCTTACCTAAGACCATATACAAAAATGAACTCAAAATAGATCAAAGACCTAAACATAAGAGCTAAAACTATAAAGAGCTAAAACTGTTTAGAAGAAAATGGAGAGAAAGCTTCATGAATTTGGAAATGATTTCTTAGATATGACACCAAAGGCACAGGCTTTAAACCAAAATATAGACAAATTGGACTTCATCAAAATTAAAAACTTTTGTGCATCAAAAGAACTACCAAGAGAGTAAAAAGTCAATCCACAGAATGGGAGAAAATATTTGTAAATCACATATCTAATAAGTGATTAATATCCAGGAGACCAATAAAGCTCCTGTAACTCAACAGCAAAAACAAACAACCCAATGTAAAAATGAGCAAAGGACATGAACAGACATTCCTCCAAAGAAAATATACAAATAGCCAATAAGTACATAAAAAGGTATTCAGCATCATTAACCATTAGGGAAGAACAAACCAAAAACACAATGAGATACCACTTCATACTCATTATGATGGCTATTACAACAACAAAAACAAAAAACAACAGGCAATAAGTAACAAGTGTTGTTAAAGATGTGGAGAAATTGGACACTTGTGCATTGCTGTTAGGAGTGTAAAATGTTATAGCCACTATGGGAAACAGTATGGTGGTTTCTCAAAAAATTAAAAATAGGATTACTATATGATTCAACAATTCCACCTCTGAGTATATACTCCAAAGAATTGAAAGCAGGGTCTTGAAAGGATATTTGTACACCCATGTTTATAGTAGCATTATTTACAATAGTCAAAATGTGGAAGCAATCCATGTGTCCATTGATGGATAAATGGATAAACAAAATATAGAATATACGTATCATGGAATATTATTTAGCATAAAAAGGGGGGAAATTCTGACATATACTACAACATGAATGATCCATGAAGACATTTTAAGAAATAAATCAATCACAAAAAGACAAATACTGTATGATTGTACTTACACGAGGTATACAATCAAATTTATGGAGACAGAAATTAGAAGGGTGGTTACCAGGGGCTGAAAGGAGGGAAAAATCAGGAATTATTGTTTAACATGTACAGAGTTTTAGTCTTGTAAGATAAAAAAAGCACTGGAGGTGGTGATGGTTGCAAAACAATGTGAATGTACTTAATGCCAGTGAACTGTACACTTAAAATGGTTATATATATCCTACCACTGCTTTAAAAAATGAAATGATTTTCTTAAATCAAGTGGAAGAAGTTTAAAAAAATGTTGTAGTAACATGCTGCCTGATTGTCTTCCTGTTTCCATCCTTGATGTTTTACAGTTAAGCCTTTAAGAAGCGAATCAAATGATGTCATTCCCCTACTTGGACCTCTGCAATGACTTTCCAACATTCCTAGAATAAAAATCTTTATCCTGGTCTACAAAGGCCAGACCTCATCAGCTCCTCCTACATATCCATACAACATCATCTCTAGCCACCAAGACTTCAGGGTTGCTATTCCAGACACCTGTGTTGCAATGCTCCTGTCTCCTCATTCCCTTACTTCATTTGGGTCTCTACTTAAATGCTGCCACTTCAGAGAGACTGTATGTTTGTATATACCTCTCAGACTCCTTGGGGCTCTGGTTGAATGTGGCTACCTCAGAAGTCTGCCGCTGCCTTTATTCTTGTCCCACCCTTAACTCTCTCACTATTATCAGGAGCCCTACCCTAGGCTCCTGTGTCACTCCATTCCTGTGGACACTCCAGCCTTCATGTCCATATCCCCAACTCCTCCAAACAACTGCCATTGATCACACCAAAGTCATAGAGCTACACAAATGGTATGCTCTGACACATCTGGGGAAGATGACACAGCCTTTGGGAACATTTGGCTGGCGAGTGCTCAAGTATCCTGAGCACACTACAGACAGCAATGTGTGTGTTGTTGGGGGAGGGTGACCTTCTAACCCTGGTACCCAGGACAGTGGCTCCTTATGCTCAAGCCCACGAGGGCTATGCCTTCATGATCCCTCTCCAGCTTCCCTTTCAGGTCACACATCTTGTTAGTGACTTCTTGTTTCCTTTCCATGATCCAGTCAAACTGGATCTGGGTTATTTGTTGATCTTCCAAAATAAAACCCACTATTTTAGGACCTGAGAAGGCATTTAGCTGTCTTGGATATAAAAATAACAAATGCTTCATAGAAAATAAACAAGGAAGGCTTTGTTTGTTTTGCTATTTATATAGTTTGCTGAAACTGTCACAAACCTTAAAAATCATCATGATACACATGAACAAATGGACACTTAGGCCTACTGAGCACCTCAATCTCTCTACACAGTTAGTTAATGTCACACTAGGCCTAGAACGCTGGGCAGGGGCCTGAAAAGATGCTAACAACCCACAATTCCTGTCCATCCTACCCAGCTCTACTAGCGTCTTCTGCTGGCCCAAAGGCCAAGACATCCTGGCCATGGACACAGCTTTACCCTAAGTCTCCTTCAAGCCTGAAAACCACTGATTCTAGTGCCCTGCCCAAGCCCTTCCCGGCCCTGACCCTGGCTTGATGCCAAGTTGAAACTGAATCCTTCCTCATCCTACCTGTAGCTCTCACAAGTGACAAAAATATTAAAATTGGGGGGAAATGAAAAGTATGTCTCCTGTGAAAGCTCTGGGTTGCTGTGAAGATGAAGAGGAAGAAGTGTCCTGGAACCACTGTATGAATGTCCCATAGCTCTCTGGCAGTGACAATGGCCAGGAGAGTGCAGTGATCTGACTTGTCTTCACACACAGAACTGATGGTGAGGGCAGGTGGCAATCTGTGCTGCATCTTTGTGGAGCTGTAGGGAAGGAGCTGAGGCCAAGGCTGCTGCTATGAGAACAGGTTCTTCCCAGACCTAGGACTCTACTTCTAATATTTGATTAACCAAGAAATGTGTAGAAAATTCAACCCTTCACTCCCAGAGCTAACTTGTGCTTGTCAGGTTTTCAAGGAGCAGAACAAGACTCTTTTCAAGCATGTTAGAAAGATAAGAAGAGGAAAGCCTCTTGTTTTTCTTACTTCTGAATATGTGAACCTCAGGGAGAGGAGAAATCTCTTCAAGACTTTCCTTTATTTTTAGAACAGGCTGGGATTTCTAAGCACTCTATAGGCAGTAACTTCACTGAAAAGTACTCATTAGAAACTCCTTCCTTTTATAACTAGGTCTTTTGGCATAAAGAGGTGAAATCTTATTTTAATCAGATTTCACTAGATGAAAAAATGAAGTCACTTGTTTAAAGTAGGTAGGAAAAGAGTCAATTACTTTAAAAAGAAGATTATTCTTTGAGAGCAGAGAGATGAATCAGCATATGTTCCAATTTGCTTCTCCTGATGACCTTGAGGAAAACAAAAATGGCTGCATGTTTCATGTATGCCGTGAACAGAGAACTACTCTGGAACTCTCAGGGGCCTGCAGAAGTTATCAAAAGATGAAAATAAGCTCTAATTCTGAAGGAGATCTTGTTCCTGGTTGACAAAGTGAATTATGGAGAATCAGGGACAGTTTCTTGCTAATTATACTAAGGTACTAGTCACAGAGCTGTTTACTCAGACTTTTAGAGACATAAGCTTAAATCTAGCAGATTTTCTTATAAACTCAAATCTGAAATTTTTAACAAGATAACAACCACTGGTAAGTTGCTAGTGCAGGAGAGAGAGAGTAGCTTATTTTCATTACACAAGATTAATCACCAAGGAAAAAGTCAGTGTAAGTCACATTTCTATTTGGGTCATTAACAAAGGGAAAGCATGGAAGAAAAACTTGAAAAATCATGGAATTTAGAAAGCAACAAACTTTTTGTACAGTAAGTCCCTTTCTGTAATAAGACCAAAAAGAGAAAAAAAAATTACCTAGTTTAGTAGGCTGAAAGATATACCCACATCTTTATCCTAGAACCTATGTATTACCTTACATGACAAAAGTTGTGACAGAGGTAAGTATCTTGAGGGGAAGACCCTATCTTGGATTAATGAGGTAGACCCTGAATGAAATTACAGGTATCCTTGTAAGAGTCATCATTAGATGAGAATCAGCTTTAATTTTGAAGGAGATCTCAAAGTTTGTTCCTAGATGACAAAATGAAGTAAGGAGAATTGAGACCAGTTTTTTTAACAGACTTTTGACAGATCCACACAGAGCAGAAGGCCATGTGAAGTGGTTAGAGAAACGCAGCTACAAGCCCAGGAATATCTGAAACCACTAGAAACTAAAAAAGACAAGAATACCACTAGAGCCATCAGAGAGGTACCACAACCCTATCTATACCCTGATTTCAAGTTTTTGGCCTCCAGGATTGTGAGAGAATGAATTGTTTTTTAAGCCACTAAGTTTGCAGTAATTTGTCATAGTCGCCCTGGGGAACTAACCAGGAAGACCTAAAATTTAGGGAGAAAGTGATCAGTTGCTATGAACCATGCAATAGGTTAACTAATTTGCAGTGGATATATTTTTTATTAAAATAAAACCCTTTTTGTTTTAGTGTTTAGATTTCAATCTCTCATGTTAATTATCCTTTCAAAGGAATAACTTACATTTGCAAGCAGTGTTGGCACTCTGGAGAGGTGCTGAGGCTGAAGTAAGCATTAATGGCCACTCCAGTCCAGTCCAATCAGAGTGGGAAAGGGAGGAAAATTAGGCTCTATTTTGGTCACATGACAATGCACTTATCCCTTTGTGAGGCACCTTTTGAATATGTTGAGCAAATGAGTGATGAGTTGCCAAGTTGGAAATCCTAATGAGGGTGAGTTTTCCTTTTAGAGTTTTACATGAAGATGAGATTCAAGAGACTCCAGATCTAGACCCAGCTGACAGCTTTTGGGAAGACGCTGATCCATTTCCTCTGGTATGACAACACAGTTGGGTCTAGTCAGAGCTCTTTTTGTGTAGGGCATAAATGTGGAAAGGCAGGCCACAGTTATCTCACACTCTTTATTCCCTTATAAGACTTTCCCACCTTTTCAGCCTCCCCTCTCTGAGACCTCTAACATCTCTTGCTGACCATCTGAGGCCTTTTAGAGGAAACAAACGTTAATCACTTAGGAAAAATTACTGCCTAAGAAGCAACATTCTGGAAAAGAACTGCAGAATTGTGACTCAGTAAACTACACGGTACAGAAGGGAATCTAAACTTAGCATTTGAGTTTCAAATCTGTAATTGTTCATTATTCCTTCCTAGTTTCTTCCAAATCCCAACTGCGGTGTCCAAAGCCCTACTTGACTGGATCTCAGGGTTCTCTCACTGCTCCCTGTGGCTTCAGCTCTAGGAGGTGAGAGCCTCCTTCACTACTATCTTTGTCTGAGGTAGCAGGTGTCCAGGTAAGAAGTCTGAACAGAGTCAATCAGTGGTCTTATCCAATTTCAGTGGGCTAGTTGAGTTTTCTTGGAAACACATTGGGGACCTTCTCCATGGGGTAAAGAGAAAGAGGAAAGATAAAATGATAAGAGGTGACACAGGAATTTCTGGGCTAACAGTTTCTTTGCACTAAAATCAATCATAGTACCATCCTCCAAAAGACATTTTAGTGCATTATCTTCCAGACATGTCTTTATGCAGTTGGCTCATTTGTTGTTTCCTTTTTTTAACATAAATTTGCACTTTTCTTTAAAACATATTCCCATGTCAGTATAAATATTTTAATGATTGAATTTGATTTCATCAACGAGGATACACTGTAGTTCGGAGAATAGACTGCTTTCATGGTTATTTTTTTCCCTGATGCATAAAGCTTTTTCCAAATTTGGGGTGAAAGACTGTTGTGGATGGCTCTGAGTTAGTTTTAATAACAGAATGTAAAGAGGTAATTTGTAAACATGAAGTTTAGTACAGCAGATGATGAAAAAAGGATTTTTGAGAAATGAGCTACCAAAAGATTCTAAACAATGTTCTGTTCTCTACTTTCCCTAGGTTGAGTGTGCATTTGAGGCCAGAACTTAAGAACTGGCTCAGGGAGAAGAATTTCCCTGATCTTACGGCTCACGTTCAGGCTCAGGGTCAGAGAACCCACATGCCCCAAGAGAGCCTTTGAGCTATTTCCATCCAGTTCTGGGAAAAGTGCATACGTGACAGGAGTGGCAATGTTACTCTGACTTCTCTCTGGGCCTGGACAGCCCAGGCACTGCCTTTGGACAGGCATTTGATGACAGTCAAAATGACAATGCAGTGATAGTCTGGTACATGAATTTGCTGGCTCTCCTCTTTTTCTATCTGTGGATGGGAGAATAACTGAGCTTGAGCAGAAAGCCTCAGAGGTATTTGGAAAATAGAGGCATGGGGAAGGTTGGGGAGAAGGACAGGATGGAAGCAAATAGATTGCAAATGAACTGTCACCCCAGATAAAGACTCCTAAGCCAGACCATTTTATTTGGTTCCTCTACCACTGAGTATCCAAAGCCCACAGGGGAGCCAGGGGCCTGGGCTTGTTTACCCTATGTTCCTGCCTCTTCCCGGCTCTGCTCTTTGAGCAGTAGGGTAGGGCTCACCTCCAAAGGGTGCATGGCTCAGACTCTTAGGTCCACCCAGCTTCTAGGATTTGGCACTAGTGGAAGGTGGAATATAGAAGAAAGGAAGAAAGAATCCAGGGTATTTCTTCCAAGCTGCTCTTCAGGTGGTATTTTTGATGGCAGCTGTGTCTCCTCTGAGACTCCAGCCCCTGGCCCTCCTTGCTTGTCATGGCCCCAGCTCTTGCAGTGTGACCCTCAAACTCAGGGAAAGCCATGTCCTCCTTCTGTCCCTACAGCCCACCATGGTAATAGCCTCTTGCCATGATAATCTGTTACCTCAATCTACCTCTTGTTCTCTCAGTTCTTCTATCACCTGTGCAAACTTCACCTGTTTTAAATATTCAGAGTGGGTTCTGTGTTCCTGGTTAGTCTCAGGCAATAATACCACCAAGACCTGAGTGAGTTGAGCGATGGGCAATTCTGTTGAGTTCCTCATGCTCTCAGTCCTTCATAAGGACACATGTTCACATTCAGATACTCCAACAGTCAGCTACTGGGTGTCCTTCTTGTCTTAGAGGCACTCTAGGGCACTCCTGCTGTGACAGGCACTGCTACACACATAGCTCATGTAGTTATTGCAAAGACGCTCTGGATATTGTCAGATGGAACTATATGTAAATGAGGATCTTAACATTTCAGGGATGCTCAGTAATTATGCATCCTCCACCATTAGCAAATGCTAGGATATAAGGAGTAGATCTCTTTAATATTATAAACCTATCTGGCCCATATGAGAGAATTTTTACTTACTAATAGAAATGGCAGGCTCCTCTTAGCATTGCTGGGCATTTGTATGAGACTGACATTCATTTGGCACCCGTGTTTCCTAAGTTTACAGACTTTTCTTCATCTCAACAGCCCTGAAGATGGGAGCAGTAGATGCCTCTTAAACTACACATGTTCAATATATTGGGCACAAGGTATGACCTAAGAAAAGAGTAACATAAAATGCATCATGCCTTTAAGTATCTAAAGAGTACTTTGCATAGAGTACTTTAATAGCTGGAGACTTCAGAATTCCACAGAGATCAGGAAACTACATTATTTCACCTAAGTCATTAGAGAAGTCCCAAGCACCAAGCCACTTAGGAACTGCACTGATGAGCCAATTCACTTTCTTTCCATAGATAAGCCATGAGGCTCCTGTTGATAAGGGCCTGAAACACAATTAGCTCTCCCCTCACCTCTGATTGGCGTGGAGGTCACAGATTGCTGCACTGGTAAAGGAGCCTGGGAGACAGCCTGGGAGAGTCTGGCTCTCTCTTGGTGGAGTGGAGTGAAGAGGCTTTTGCAAAGGGATGGGTGTTGCAGAAAAACAAGTAGATGGGCAACATCTAGTGAAGATGGATTCTGAAGTCTGATTTACCACACTGCAGGAATATCAGTGTTTATAAATTCCTTCATCTGGTAAACATAAAAAGATTCTTGTTTTGAACATGTTAAGTAATTAGGAGCCTGCAAGGATGAAATCCCAGGAAATCTAATAGTTTACATTAAGAACCAGCTTGCTGTAAGGCTGATGTTTTTCCTCTCTGTCTAAAGTGGTAGAAAAGAATAAATTAGTTTCTCCTATTGGCCCAAATCAGAAAAACTCACCTATTTTTGTAGCCCCATTGTCTATACTGTGAATGACACATAGTAGGTACTCAGAAATGTACTTGTGAGAATTAAGAATGAAATAAACTTGTCAACCTTAAGAAATACCTCAGACTCCTCCCTCCCTTCATTCTTCCTTCTATCCATTTGCTCAAAAATCATTAAACAGAGGTGTGCCAGTTCCTCTACTGGAAGAGGATGTATACCACCACCTAAAATGTGGGTCCCAACAAGAGAGTCAATATCCTGGTAAGACAAGGCAGGAGGTGAACATTCCTGAGTACTTGCGCTGGTGAAGGCCTGAAGGAAGAAATGGTCAGTTCCATGGCCCAAATAACCCTGCAGGTGCCTTTGTGTGAAGGACAGCCCTTCTGGGCATGAGAATTACAAGGTGTCTCTTCTTCATGAGGCCCCAAGCTATAGTACTCACCTGTTGCCAGGGAGTTGGACACCCCACTCCCACTCTCCTTCCCACTCCATCCCACTTTCCATCCCACTTTCCTTCAATCCAGGGCATGGCCAGTATTGCTGTCTTGACTGGCCCTGATCAGCTCTTCTGTCTGAGGGAGAACACATTAGAAAAGTCTTCTTAGAGGCAGTGGAACAGAAGCTGGCTCTGAGAGAGCAGAAGTTGCCCCAGGTGGAGGGAGGGCCTTCATGGCAGGCAGAATCTCGGGAAAAATGCTGAGACCTCTGTGGGGAGCAACCAACCAGCCTGGGCTCCAATCCCACAGGGCTATTTCCAACTCCATGTGCATTTGCATGTGACCTGCCCTCTGAGCCTCTTTGCTCCCTTTGAAATGATAACAGTAATGTAGCAGCCTGGTGGCATTGCTCTGAAGATTAACTGAGTTAATGCACGAGAAGTGTTTAGCACAGGACATGATAACACACAGCATCATGCTAAGTTTTGGAAGCTGATAAAAAGATGAATTAAAAGTAGAACTACCAGCCCTGACTGAGTGGCTCAGTTGGCTGGAGCATCATCCTGTGCACCGAATTGTTATGGGTTCAATCCCTGGTACCATGTATCGGAAGCAGCAATCAATGTTTCTCTCTCACATTGATATTCCTATCTCTCTTTTTCTCTCCTTTCCTCTCTCTCTAAAATAAATAAACATTCTCAGGTGGAGATTTTAAAAAATAATAATTAAATTAAATTAAATAAAAAATAGAACTCAGCAAGGAGGGTAAAGTCAAATTGTTCAGACAAGACACACAAAAATTATACTCTAGGCAGAATGCGAGCATTTCACAGAGAAAATTAGATGAATTTAGACTCCTGTAAGCTGCTTATCTTCTAGGCATGTGTGATGGTAAATTTTACATTGTTAACTTGGTTAGACTATGTTGTTTGGCCAAACACCAGTCTAGGTATTGTTGTGAAGCAATTTTTAAAAAAATGAGATTAACATTTAAATCAGTGGATTTTGAATAAAGCAGATTATCTTCTATCATGTGGGTGGGCCTCATCCAATCAGATGAAGGCCCTTAGAGAAATCCTAAGGTTCCCCAAAGTAGGAGAAATTCTCAAGACTGCAACATAGAAACCTTGAGTTTCCAGCCTGCTGCCCTACAGAACTTGTACTCTAGACTATATCATCAATTCTTACCAGAATATCCAGTGTACCAGCCTATCCCATGGTTTTCAAACTGGCCAGCCTCCACATTCCCATAAGCCAATTCCTTAAAATAAATTCGTGTGTGTGTATGTCCTATTGGTTCTGTTTCTCTGGAAAACCCTGACCGATACAGCAGGATTATGGAAAGGTTTTGGGAAAGTTTTGGGAAATTACAACATGTGGCATAAATTTATGAGGAATGATTTTGTTATACATGATGGGAAAGGTTAAATTAGTAACTGTTTTCTCTGGGAAATATAAATTTGCAGCATTTTTGAACTGGGGTAAAGATGGATAAATAGCAAACAAATAACCCAATTCACAGTTTGCAAGTTTCTGATTTGTGGTCCCCTAGTCTCAATTCCACATTACATTAAAGTAGGCTTTCCTGAGACTACAATTTAATCCTACAAACCTCTTAAGGAATCCATGTGACTGACAAAAATAAGCAAAGCTATTTATTACTGTTTGGCATTTAGCAGAAGCCGCACGAAATTTTTAGACATGAATAATGCCCTCTCTCCAACCAGATTATAAACTTTCTTTGGTACTCTCAGTACATAGCCTGCCATTCTAAACACAGCACTACTCAACAATTATTGATCAAATTGAATTGAATGAAATATGTCTTCTCATGGACCTCAGGTCTCTCCATTAGAGTACAGAGTTGGCCCTCCATGTCTATAGCTCTAAATCTGCAGATTCAACCAACCAGGTCAAAAATATTCAGAAGAAAAAGTTACATTGCTGCTTATGTGTACTATGTAGTTAGGCCTGCAATGGTTGTACATCTGTACTGAACATGTACAGCCTCTGTTTCCTTGTCATTACTCCCTAAACAATACAGTATAACAACTATATAATAGCATTATATTATATTAGGTGCTATAAGTAATCTAGAGATATCATCTAGAGATGATATGGGAGAGTACGTGTAGGTTATATGAAAATACTATGCCATGCAGGGGTCCTGGAGCCAATCTCCCATAGATACCCAGGGATACAGTATTAAATTTCCACAAATGGCAGCATTTCTAGGGAGTCCCAAGGGGATGGGAGATCATTTAGAAACTTCTCTTACCTCTCTTTCTTCCCTTTTCTCCATCCTCCACACCATTCCTAAATCTCATTTTTGTTTCCTGTTCCTCTCTGTGCCTTCCATCATGTCTAACATTTAGTCAACAATTACCAAGGATCAATGGGACACAGAGTTTTATGCCTGGTGGGAGAGGAATGGAACAGAACTCTAGCCTCTTGGGTTTTTGGCCTCTAACTCCAGTGGCCACTTTATCCACTTTACCTCTGTTGTCTGCTCTCACAGACACAGCTTCAAGTCTATCTTCACCATTAACCACACCATCTCCAAGTTGTCTATTACAAACATCTTGCTCATTATTGGCCACCACCTCTTCACTTCCTGATTCACTCACTCAAGTCTCCCCACTCTAGCTATAATTCAAACTCACAAGACCCCCAATCCCAAGTACACTTGTGCATATATACCATACTAAGAGCCACTATATCAATTCTCTCCTTCCCCACCATACAGCACGTGGTCCAGCACTCTGGCCCATCTCCTACAAACACTCTTGGTCCCTTATCTCTCTCCCACTATTGAATTCACCTAGCAGAATTCCAACCCTAATTAAACAAGAGTGTCTTCCTACTTCATATCTGCACATCAGAATTTGATGAAGACAATCAAACAATCCTCCTGTTTGTCTTTTACTTTAAATTTATGACAGCTCTTAAATGGATACAGCATTTCCCAGAAAATCCAGTACCTTCTCTTTTAGGAGACTATTAGGTAACTTCTCCTCCCTCCTCAAACCTTTGAGAACCTTCTTTTCTCATATGCCTATCAGCTTATGCCTATTTTGATGTCTTGAATGCAGATGCTGCCTTGGATCAGAAGGATGAGGGTCACACTCTATGAAGCCCTACAAGTGAGTTGTTCTTATGTGTATCATTCAGGATGCAGTCTGAGATACAACTTTAACAGACAAAGTTTAATATAAAGAATTACTAACTATTTATAGAGGATTGGGTACTAAAAGGGGATAAAATAAAATTCTAAACTTGAGAGGATACCTGAGGATTGAACAAAAGCAGACAAGAAGGAAACAAATTTGAAAGAGAGGGTACTTAGAATTTGTTGAAAGGGATGAGGTTGCAGCCCACCAGAGGTGATGAAATTTGCTGGGTTACCTTAGATTGGTTACCTTAGAGATGATTCATAGCCAGTGGAACTAAAGCTGGAGAGCAGAAGGCTGTGGACCAAAACTGGACAGTGAGGATCATGGGGTACCCCATATATATGCCACTGGCAGTCACCTTTTAGGAGCAAAAGGGAGAGAAAGAACACCGTAGCCAAGATGAGAAGCCCCTTCTTCCTGCAATGTCCCTCCAACACCATCTACTGACAAAGCTAACATCACACCACTGGCAAAGGAAAAACATTTACATGGTCCAGCTCCAGTGCCTCAAACAAGGCAATAAAGGATGAATTTGGAGGTCAGAGGTAAAATGTGTCATTAGTTTGCTAGGCTGCCTTAACAAAATATCAGAGACTGGGAAGTTTACACAACAGACATTTATTTTCTCTCAGTTCTGAAGGCTGGAAGTCCAAGATCAAGGTAGAATTGTTCTTTTCTAAGGCCTCTCTCCTTGGCATGCAGATGGCTACCTTCTTGAGCTGTCATCATATGACCTTTTCTTCTTGTGTATACATGTACATTTCATGGTGTCTCTCCCTCTTCTTAATGAACACCAGTCATAAGCGTGGATATTATTATGTTTACTTACCTCTTTAACCATAATTACCTCTTTAAAGGTCCAGTCTCCAAATACAGTCATATTGGGAGTTAGGGCTTCATCATACAATTTGGGGAGAACACAATTCAGTCTATAACAATCCATTTCTGAACCCCCCACCCTCAAATTCTTGTTCTTCTCTCATTTAAAATACATTGTTTCTGTCCCAACAGTACCAAGAATCTTAACTCATTTCAGCATAAACTCTAAGCCCAAGGTGTCATCTATATCTCACCTAATCAGGTATGCTTAAGACTTGAGGTATGATTCATTCTGAAGCAAAATTCTTTTGCAACTATGTATCTATGAAACCAGACAAGTTATGTGATTCCAAAACACATAAGAGGCATAGAATATACATTCTCATTCTAAAAGGGAAAAATCAGAAAAAAAAGAGGCAAAACTGATAACTGGCACAATGTGTCTCACCAGCCCTAGATCACAGATTTTGTCTTAAGAGAAAAAAAACATCTATCCTAGTCTTCTGAATATTGTGGAACCAAAGTGAACCTAAATAAACATTAAATCCATCAGCAAATCGTGTTGGTTCTGCCTCTGAAATATAGCTCATACCTGATGCCCTCCCACCACACCACTGCTAAAACTCTGATCTGAGATACCACTATCTCTTAGCTGGTGTGATGGGTAAGTTTATGTGTCTGCTTAATTTGGTCAAAGGATGCCTAGATATATAATTGAACATTACTGCTGGGTGCGTCTATGACAGTGTTTCTGGAAGTGTAAGCCTTTAAATAGGTGGACTGAGTAAAGCAGATGGCCCTCAGTATGAGTGAAAATCACCCAGTCTGCTGAGGGCCAGAGCTGGGATATTGATATCCTTCTGTTCCCAGTGTTCATGGTTCTCAGGCATTCAGACAAAACTAGGATCTATGTTTCCCAGGACATCCTTTGACCATTCGGATATCAGGCCTTTGAATTGCACCACCGCATATGAGATCTGTCGAGAAGGTATCCAGTAATGTAATATGAAAAACAGAGACATTTATTAAAGAAGATACAAGGTGCAAGAAACTTTGTACATAGGACAATGATGCCTCAGTCCCCTTCAAAGTAGGTACCTTGGGACCTCACACAGTTTTCCCAGTCACCATCAGCTGCCTCATCATGTTTTCCTGAATCTCATCAGTGGTCTGAAATCTCTTCCCATCCAAAGGTGATTTTCATTTTGGGAAAATCCAGAAGTCATGGGGCACCAAATCTGGGCTGTAGGGAGGCTAAGTCACCTGGGTGATTTGATGTTGGACCAAAAAATTCTGCATGAGATATATGAGCAGGCGCATTGTTGTGATGAAGCTGCCAATCACTAGTTGCCCATAGCTGCAGGCTTCTGAATCATCCAAATAGTTCCCATGGAGCAATGTTCAAGCTTAATGTGAAATTTGATGCAGGTTCATTGCTCTATTTGCTCAGTAATTTTGAATGAGACAACCACACAGTACACATGCTCATTCAATGGCATCTACTGCCCCTACTGACTAGTACAGTGAAGTTGTCATTGTTCACGCATGCACATTCCAGTTCACTCTTCCTGGCTGCCAGGTTAAATCAATGTGACACAAGCCTTTCTCATTATATTAATAATGGCTGGACTTTTTTTGGATAGACTGTACACACACACACACACACACACACACACACACACACACACTATCTCCATGTTATTGGGTCTGTTTCCATGGAGAACCCTCACCAATACAACTGTGTTACTGTAACTGCCTCTGGACTGGTCTCCATGCTGCCACTCTTACTCCCCACATTCTCTACACAGTATCCAGAGTGATCATTTTCTTGCATAAATCTTGCACAAATGATTATATCACTTCCCAGCATAAACTTTCCAAACATTATGATTAGAATTACATTATGATTAGAATAAAAGCTAAAGTCTTTAAGTCCCTGTTTAATTCAATCTCTGTTGTCTCTCCAAGTCTCTTTCAACTCTCTTCTTGTTGCCCTGTCCTCAGCAACACTTGATTATTCTAGCCCTTAAACACTTCAAGCTCATTCCCATCACAGGGTCATGCTGCTTATAGTCCTTTCCCCAGATTTTCACATGACTGCCTGTTTCTCATAACCCAGGGGTCACAGTTTCTGGAGTATTCTTGCCCTTTCCTGCATCCATGCCTTATATGGAGACATTCCTACATCCTATAGTGCCTTCTCTTCCTATCCCAGTCCCACAGACTTCATGCCAACATCAGGCAGCATTACCTCATTCTCTAGAAATTGTTACAATTATACAGTAAGGGAATTCACTTACTCAAATGAACTTTACAGGTAACTCCTACATTCAGGGCCCTGAGCTAGATAATAAATGATTATAAAAATGAGTTAAGACCTGGTCACTGAACTTAAGGGAGGAAAACAAAGGGAAAAAAGAAGGGAACAAAAACTACTGCAGCCTAATAAGTGCTTGGAGTTTTGCAGGTTACTCAACAAGCACCAGCTCACTTAATCTTCTCAATAACCCTATGAGATAGATGTTTTGCCTCCATTTTACAAATAAGGAAGCTGAGACAGAGAGTTTCAGCAACTTGCCAAAGTCACAGGGCTAGAAAGTTGCAGGGATTGTTTTCAGACCCAGATATATCTATTCCAAGACAAATAGAGCTGCAAGGGTTCACAAAGTGGCTGGGAAGATAACACATGTAAAGCATTTAGCACAGTTGCTTGGCACACCATAACAGCTTAATAAATCCTGCAGCAGCAACAACTACCCAGCACATTTAGAACAAAATCCAAAGACTTTACCACAATTCCCTTCATTTACATCACTCCTGCCCTCCTAGCCTCCTTTTATCTCTTCAAATTTGCCATTTCCATTCCTGTCTCTAGGCTTTTGTACTTGTTTGTACTTGTAGCTGGAATACTCTTCCCCTATATAGATAATGGCTTACTCCCACACCATTCAAGTCTTTGCTCTCATGTCACCCAGAAAAGGCTTCCCAGACCATCCAGCATTCCCACATACTATGTCTACCCCTTATCCAGCTTTATTTTTCTTCATACTATTTTTCAGCCTAGATTGTAGATTTTTATTTGTTTTTTCATATATTTATCTGTGTATTAGTTTATATTCTACTGGAAAGTAAGCTCCATAAAGGCATCACTATTTCTTCAGAAACTAGAACCTTGCTTGGCTCATAGCAGGTGCTCAATAAACATGTTTTCAATGAATAAAACCAATGTATTACAATGCAATACTTTTTAATTTTGAGGAAGGTTTTGTGTCTTATCATGAGAAGATTTTATTATCTAGTGTTAAAATCATGTAGTGAAGGAGATTTATTTTGTTTGGAGCAATCATGGGGACAGTAGTGCCCCATAACTTTGAGGAATGGGTAGCGTTAGAGAAAGAGTGATGGTGATGCCTCAACATTGACTGGAAGGTCACAGCAGGAATTAGGTGAGAAGACACTGGCACAGTCCACAGTGCTTACAGCTACGAGATACCTAGAGTACATCTGGTAACCAGATGTCATCATTTTCAGCTGAGGAAAAAGAAACTTAGATTGACTCAGTGACCTACCCAAGTGGGCAGAAAGAGACCTGAGCCTGAGTTTCTACATTTTCACTCATTTTGGTCTTTCATTTCCAAAGTTCATTTAAGAGTATTGAATTTGATTTTGTACAACTGGCTCTAATTGGTCTAAAAGCTAATTCCATGCTCATTGCCAGAGATTGGTTTAGAAACCAAGCCTGAGGCATAGGCATTCAACCAGTCACAAGTAATGGTTTACACATGGGCATGTGATAAAACCTGAAGTCAATGAGATGTGAAAGGAAATTTGTCAAGGGATTCTGGGAAAGTTTCCTTGCTCTTCACAAAGTACCACAGGAAGAGATATTGGATAGGGTCTTATATAGCTGTGAGGTCCACAGTTCTTGTAGCCTTCATGACACCAGCTTGAGGGTGAATCTGACATATGAAGGAGGGCAAAGCCAAGAAAAACTCAGAGAAATGGAACAAGAGCCCTGACTGAGCCTTGCCTGGTCCTACCAACCTGTGGTCTTTTTCAGTAACATGAGTTACTGAATCTATATTTTTGAAGCCTCTTTAGATTAGGTGTTCTGCTACTTGAAGGTGAAAATATTCTATTTGACAGAGAGGTTCAGTTGCCTCATCACCAAAATGGGTATAATAACAAGTACTTGATGAAACTGTTAAATTTAAAAATGGAAGGGGGGATGAGGCACAATGAGTGCTCCTGCTCCTTAATAACTGCTTCTTTACTAACTATCATCTTATGGACATCAGCCTCTTTGAGTTTTGGAGATGAGTGTTTTGGGAGTCTGTCCCTCAAATACTCTGAAAAGTCAGGGTGCTAGATGTGGGGTCCAAATCTTTTTTTCCCCAAAGAGAATATGGAAGTTGCAAATTCTCTCCCAATTGTATGACACTGTATTATATCAGAGGTGGAGTATGTCTCAGCCTTTCCTACATATTTTGATGTGGATATTTTTCTCATTCCTCCAGTGTTAGGAGTTGCTCAGCTACTTCTGTATCTCTTTCACAGGGAATTGCTCCATGTGTAGCTGTACATTTGGTGAGTCCATGGATGAAGGAGCACTCTGAAGCCCCCTATGTTGCATCTTGGTTGCCTCAGATTCCTTTTAAAGGCTTTCTTTGACTTTTCACTAAATTATAAAGTTGGGTATCCTGTTTGCTGATAAAGATGGATGAACAAAAGCTTCATTTAAAAAAAATTAATCTATATTGAAATTTTTTCTATTACCATTTAGTCCCCTTTAATTGAGTTACATGCTGAGGAACAAACAAGAAAGAATTTTAGATGAGGGTAAAACTAAAGGAATGATCATTGTCCACTTCCACCAAACCCTGAAATTAATTGAAATATTGCATCTTGCCAATAGACATTGAATCTTCCTTTTTCAGCTCTGCCTTTTCCTATCTCCTTTTTTTTTTTAACCAACTCTCCTTACTGCCAATGTTGCCATCAAATTCCCTAGATTTACTCACCAGCAGTGCACAGCATACATAGGCTTCTTCTATGGAGTCTTACCATCTTACCACAGATGTGGCTCAATTTGAGGACCAAAGCCTTGAGTGTGTGTTTACAGAGGGGTTTATCTAAACAGAGAGGCAACAAAAATTATCATGATTATAGAAAATTGGGATAGAAGGAAAACTACAGGTTATATCACCATCCTCAGTAACACTATTTCCTTTAATGCACTCTCACATTTGTTCACCAATCTAGTGGTAAATGCTTAGATATGGCATTTCAGTTTTTTCCAGAAACCTGAGAATGGCACTTATAGCCAACAAATATCTTTCAACTTTTAATCTTATTTTCTTAATTTTATGTCTCTAACTCAGAAGTTCTTAGATATTTTTATTTATTTCAAGGTCTCCTAAGGCTTCACAGGGTCTCTGGCTCTACCACCAAGCAAATAAACCATTACAAAATTTCATATGACCAGGCTAGCTACCCATCAAACATGGGTTTGACAATTAGGACTCACTGGTTGGCCTAAAGCATAGGACATGGAGGACAAGACCTTTCCCCATTTATGTCCTTTCCTGTTCACATCCTTTATGGTCTCTGATCTGAAGATCTCCTCCCTTAGGAGTACATTAAGATAGAGTCCTGGGGCGACTTTCAGTATTTCCAAAAAGATAATAGAAACTACCAGTTATAAGATAAAACATCAGTCATCTCATTAAACAAATTAAATTAGTGCTTACTCTGGCAGCACATATACTCAAATTAGAACAAGGTTGACGGTTAGCCACTATCTCTGCAGGTATTCTATGGGCTAGTACCTTCCATAAGTTGAGCACCAACTCAAAGTGTTTTCTCTTTGCTCTTAATCTTTATGTGATCCAAGTTTCACTGAGCCCTGTTCCCACTTATTAATGCAGGATGGCAATCCTGAGTAAAGTGCTCCCTAAATATCCTCAGGAAGTGTCTCACAAAGGTTCAAGTCTCATTAGCCATTTCTAGTCTCTTAATCTACTTCAACTTCTGCTGGTTATTGCCATGTCTTCAGGACCAACTGTCTTCATGGACACCTCTGCTACTTCCCACTTCCTTCAAAAATAGCCACCAGGCAACTGGGGGCTTTGATGTGCTGAGCAGTGGGGGTGGGCTTTGGGAAAGATGTGGAGAATGTGTAGACTTTACACAATACTCTACTTAATGGGATACCAAATGACACTGTTCATAATCCAACATCTCAAAGTTTTCAGTGAAACAGTTCTTTCTGTTGGTACATAGTGTCCACATCCCCTCCAGTCCCACCTTAATCCCTATCATTTCATTAGACCTGGACATGGGAAGCAAAGTCACAGGACAGAAAATAGGTGGGAACTAGGTCAAATACGTGTTCAGGTACAGGACTAACTTAGTAGAAAAGTTCCATTTGCTGAAACCCTACAGAAAAGTATTATCAAACAAGTATTCTAGGTCCTTATTTCTCAGTCTGGTGGATCAACAGCAGCCACACAGCCTGTTGGAAAGAGAGAATGCAGGCTCCACCCTGCCCTACTTAGCCAGCACCTGCTACTGCAGCCCAGGTGATGCTTTCTCACATTACAGTTGAAGGTGTTCTGCTTTAGGCACTACAGTGTATGAGAATATATGCTGGCTGCAGATGAGAGGGGGATAGTTCATGTGCCTCAGTGGCTCTGCCTGAATCTTGATGTAGAAAAAGAAGAGTCACAACAGGCCTTCTGCCTTAGGGCCTGGCTGTCAGCTGGAGCAAGCCCAGGAAGCTCTCATTCAGGGCCACCCTGATGAGGGTGGCAGGGCCCCTCTCAAGTCTGTTTCCTGACTCAGGAGGGTAAATATTACAATACAGGATGGGGCAAAAGTAAGTTTACAGTTGTGAGTATGTGAAACATAGAGTATATTCTTGTATTATTATGTATTAATCATTATATTATTTTCCATATGAACAACTGTAAACTTACTTTTGTCTCATCTTATATTTTGATACGTATTTTTAAAATTTGTGTAGTGGACTTTGAACAACTCTCTGGGTTTCTGCCACCTTCTTGGGCAAGTTTCTTAAGCAATTGCTAGCTCAGTTTTTTTTATATAAAAATAATAATTGTCTGCATCAGAAATTGCTAAATCTATAGAGAATTCTTACGAGTTTAATTTAGCCAAATTGACAACTGTTGGGAAGCAAAATCTCAATGGATTGAGCAAATGCTCCAGAGAATGGCAGTTTTGCAGTTCATTTTATATATTACAATCAAAAGAAGAGACATAAGGAAAGTTTCATGAAATTTACTGATGGTAGATTAGGGAGGTGGAAGAAAGTAAAACTGGGAAATCTCTAAGATTGGATAAAGAGACACGCACTTCTTTTACATTGGTGAGTATAGGATAGTTAACAATTAACATTAACAGCACATAGAGGTGCTAATTGTACAATAAAATAACAATGAGGGGTTCCATGGCCTCTGCTCTAGTGGGAGACTGTACCCTGAGGTGTCTGGAAAATGGGATTACAATGACATTCTAAAGGTATGTTGGTTCTTAGATGCAAAAGGACAATAGACAGATAAAGTTAAAGATCAACCTTTGTAAAGGAAGATACTGGCCTTGGATATGACTACCCACCATGACTTGCTTTCAGTTAAGTTTTAATTTCACCATCCTATGTGACTACTTTAGGTCTCTGAGTTTGTGAGACCACCATGTAGGCCTGTAGGGTAAACAGAGGCTATCTGTCTCCCTCACCCAGGTGTCTGGGGAACAAAGATAAGTAGTATTCTCTTAGCCTTCACGTTGGGCTGGATAAGCACTCCCATAGCCTTGAGTGGGCTCGAATGCTCAGAATCTCAACCTGTTTTGGCTCCCTGCTGGCTTTGTCTGCTTCCAGTATATTAAGGGGTAAGGGCTTCCTGCTTGGGGTGACGCAAGGGCCACACAGACACAGGAGAGAGAAGACAGGTGACATGCAGTGTGGCACGCATATACGCAGCTTGCAGATTGTAGATGTATAGATTCACCCACCCTTGAATAAATGCACGTCAAGCATCCTCACGGCTCCGTAACTTTTCTCCCATCTGCCCGAATCCTATGAAACAGTCCGGAGAGAGGTTGCAACACAGGGCCTCACCCTGAGCCTGTCAGGTTTAGTATGTGGCCCCTTTTATTCATCCACAGCATAATAATGTCAGTCTTCTGAGGCTATGTGAGGACTGAATGGGCTAATCTTTGTAGAGTATGGAAACAATGCCTGGCACATGCTAAGTGTCATATAGGTTAGCTATTATTATTTTTTTTTTATTGATTTTTTTTTTTATTGTTCAACTATATTTGTTTCCATTTTCCCACAACCACTTTCCCCTGCCCCACCCACCCCCACCTCCCACCCTCAATGGTTAGCTATTATTATTTTAATTCCAGGAAAGGTAAAAGAAGTTTCGTGGCCTTCTTTTTGGCTTTACTTTATCCTAAGAATTCATCAACATTTAGTCAGAGTGCTTGCTCCCTATAATCTATTTGCATACCTAATATGTTTTGCCAGAATTTAAATTATTCACACAAGTCTTTTCACACTGTACAAGCTTCCTTGTCTTCAGGGCTAATGTCTGAAGCTGTTATAGTCTGGCTGGTGAATAAATTAGCATGTGAAAGTTGAGTTTCACATGGTATCAAATAGTCAACTCCTAGCCTGAGGGAAAGGAAAGGACAGAGCATTCTCCTTCAAATAAGAGCACCAAAGGAACCCCTCTGACTTGGAAAAAAACAATACAAATCATTTTGTACTTTCGTCTAGAGAGATATCTGTCTTTTCTTTGACAGAAAAGAATGGGGATGGGATGGGGGCAGGGGAGGTGGGGGAGAGAGAGAGAAAGACCAGGGGAAAGCAAAGGAAAAAGACATATTTTATCAAAATAAACATACCAGAAAGACAAATAATTATCCCACTTTGGTAAGCATGGAGGCTGCCAGTTAGTTTCTCAAGAGAGAAAGAAACTTAAAAATACAAAGTTTCTCAAGGAGAGATCAGCTATCCTGCCTGAAGCCAAGAGTCAGTGAGAAGACAGCAGTCCTGGAACACTGGTCTCTACCAAGCAGGGAGGGAGGTGGGACACCTTGGCAAAACAAACAAATTTGGGCTGCACTGTAGAGGGAGAGTGGGTTTGACTTTGTTTGCTTTGCTTTGCTCTGGTTTTCCTGGAGCTGTAAAACCTCAATAGGATGGAGTGAAACAAAGCCATGGTCAGATAGATGTGTCTTAAGCCAGAGCTGTGGGAGTTAGGGAAGATGGCACCAAGACCAGGGTGAGAAGTCCCATCATCTCTCGAGAGGATGAACCTGGATCTGGGGCACTCTTCACTGTAAAAATAGGCCTTTCCTCAAGTAGGTTGGATTTGATGGGAGCCTCAAGAGTTGGAAAATTTTAGTTTAGGTAATAGCTAATAAGCTTAGTAATCAATGCATATAAAAAGGTTTTGTTCCAGAAAGTGAAGGTATGACCCACCTTGACACCAGGAGACAATAAGCAGTTTCTTTGTGCCTCAGGAGGTCTGCAAGCAATTCAAGATGGTATCTGAGCCATTGTGCTCCAGGCTGAGACATCTACTGCCCAGGACACAGATGAAAGAATACTGCAGCTTTTATCTGATTAACTTTTTCCCTGAATTCCAAACCCCTTACCTATACTCTTCTTCTCCTTATAAAAAGGGTCAATTTAAAATGAAATTTAAGATGGTCTGTTAAAGTACCTAACCCACTGTCTTCTCAGATCACCAGCCATCTGAATAAAGTGCACATAAAGATTCAATCCCTGTCTCTGCTTATTGATTCTGGTAGTGACAGGCAGCATGAATGCTGGCTTTTCTGGTTTCATTTTCCCAACTATCAAGTATGATCTGTAACTTTAGAATCCCAAGAAAATGATTAAGTGAATCCTCAAGGTATCAAACATCTTTTCTGGGACTTTGGAGATCTGTGTTTTTTACAATTGCTTTCATTAGAAACATACTTTGGTGTCCAGCTTGGGACGTGGACAAAAATCTCCTACTTTGGAACCTTAGCCCTTCTTCATGTCCCTCACAGGCTTATTGCAATGTGTAGACATTTTATTCATTGTTTCATCTGTTTCTTTGGTGTCTTTACTGTATGTAAATCCCATGACAGCCGGGCAGGTCTGCTTTGTTCTCTGCCTTATGTTGTCAGAAGTTCTGGGCACAGAGTAGATGCTAGTAAATCTTGGTTGAATGAACAAATGGTTAAGGTTCTCCAATAGACTCTGGATTAGAGGAACTCCTATATGCAAACCACCATTCTAATATGTGTGACAATGTTGCACTAAAAATGTTCACAATCACAATGAGATACCACTTTATACCCACTAAAATATCTAAAATCACAACACACACACACAATAAAAGAGACAACAAGTAGTGGTCAGGGCGTAGAAAGATAAGAACACTTATGCATTGCTAGTGAGAATGTAGACTGGTACACCTACTGCCAAAAACAATTTGGTAATTCCTCAAAAAATTAAATATAGAGTTATTCAATGACCCAGCAATTCCACCCCTAGACATATGTGAGAAAATGAAAACATGTCCCCACAAAAACTTGTATACAAATGCTCATTGCAGTATTGTTTATAATGGCCAAAAGCAGGAAACAACCCAAATGTTCATCAACTGATGAATGGATAAACAAAATGTGGTATATCTGTTCAATAGGTTATTATGGGCAATTAAAAGGAATGAAGTACTAGTTCATGCTAGAATGTGGATGAACCTGGAAAACACCATGTTAGTGAAATAAGCCAGACACAGAAGGCCACACATTACATGATTCCATTTATATGAAATGCCTAGAATAAGAAAATCCATAGACACAGAAAGTAGATTAGTAGTTTCCAGGTACAAAGAATATGAGCTAATTGAGTGCAGACTGTCTTTTGGAGATGATGGAAATGTTTTGGAATTGGTGGTGATGGTTGCACAACCTTGGAAACATCCTAAAAGCCACTGAATTGTACACTTTTATAATGAGTTTTATCATATATAAATATTATCTCAGCATTTAAAAAAATAACATACTATAAAACATACTCTCAAGAAGTGAGTTCTCATAGACAACCAATTGTACAGAATGCAGCCTTAAGCTAATTGGAACTACCTCATGCCAACCACTACTTTGAAGATCCTCTACCAAGTAAGCAAGGGCATCTCTAAATAAGGGTTATACAAGGGCATCTCTAAGTAAGGGTTATACTTGTTATCATAAGTGTTAGGTAAAAGTTAGAATATGTAGGAGGAGAAGGGGTAGGAGAGGGCCCATAGTGCTTACAAAAAAAGCCTGTAAATAACTTTAGTTAACTGCCTTAACTTTGATTAACTGCCTCTGGTCACATCAGATAAACTGATGTTTTACATCAGATAACCAGAGGTGGTCTGGAGTGAAAGCTAAAGACCTGGGGAAACAGACCCGCACATATGCAGGGGTGTCCAGCCTTTCTGTGTCTCTGGGCCACACTGGAAGAAAAAGAGCTGTCTTGGGCCATACATTAAATATAGAAACACTAACTAAAACTGATGAGCAAAAAAAAAAAAAAAAGGTTGTAAATAAATTTACATTTTTGTGTTGGGCCACATTCATAGCCATCCTGGGCTGCATGTGGTCTGCAGGCCATCCATTGGACACCACTGGAGCTGGTTGCTGCCTCCCAGGGGAAGGCAGATACCACCTTTACCCACTAACCAATATGTAACTCCCTCACCTCACCATGCGAAGTATATAGGTCCTCAGGACAAAGGGACCAGGGGCCTATGCTTCTCTCACCCACCTCACCTAAGCCCATACTCTTTCCTGAGAACATATTACTAATAAAACTCTGCTTGCATACTAACCAACTTGATAATCTTTAATTCTTTACTGCATTGGCAAGAAGAACCGAGTTTCCAACAACATAATAGTAATATTAATACAGTTACTAACTTTTCTTTGGGCTTATAATTATGTTCGTTCATGACATCATTCTTAAAACCTACTTATCCATTACACATAGCTATAGCCCTTTTGCAAACCACATGTAAAAAGCCACTATTAAGTACACACAGTGCTTAATAATGAAGCATGGCTAGTTTTTTTTTTAAAAAGCCCATTTTTGGCTGCCACAATAAATAAAACAAAATGCTCCATGGGTCAGCTTCCTGGAGGAGCACTATAGACAGTCATTCATCATGAGTACAATCTCAACAACAAAACCAGATTTCCTTCTTGTCATCACCCTCTCATTCTCTGATTAAATCTGGTTTCACTTTTGATCACTGATGCTGTGAGCTTCTCTGTTAACAGCAGCTAAGGATACATCAGGTGGGAGGTACTTTCCTGGGAGCTATGGTACTCACAAAAGGAGCCATTAGCACCTTGCACCCTAGGGTTACACTTATACTCTTGGGAAACCCTGGTGAAGGGAGAGAAGCATCAATGCCAAGGGTGTATTAGACTGCATCTCACACTCACATAGAAGGCCTCCCCTGTGAGAGCTGTTTGTTCCTTTCATAGGAAATTTCAGAAGAAAAGAAAGAACACATTACAACTGGCTCTCACCTCCCAGATGTCTGTGTGAGTATAGTAGAGCACATTGGAGCCCCTTTCTCACCTAGAAAGGCCAAGCACACAGAAGTTGGCATTAGAAAATTTCCTTCTGAAGGAAAGGAGGTGTTATCCTAGGAAGACTATAGCCAACTTCTCAGCACATGTTCCTAAAGCCCATTTTCACCACATCTAGAAAAAAAGCACTTGGTCAAAAGGACAGAATGTGTTTTAAAAACAAAAAATTAACCAATGAACTCTGTAGCTTTTAACTTCCTAATAATGAAAACAGAGTACTAAAATCCCATTTTGAATGCTATTTGGGAGCAATTACCAGAAGCCTGGAGTTCAGTGGGCAAACTAATCTTGGGTCACCTTCTGAGCTGTAAGCAGACCTGTGCGTTGCCAGGAATAGTGAAGATGAGCGCTGACCATATTTTCAGAAAGTTCCTCTTAAATTAAATGAGTAGAAATACATCTGGTTTTTAGTAGACAGGTTCCTAATAGTCTTTAGTTTGATGCTAGTGAACATCTTGCTACATTAAAAGAACAGGAAAGAAAGGATCTTCAGTGTAGTCAGTACAAAAGCATGAATATGTGGAACTCTGAGTGTGGTAAAAAAGTAGCACAGGTAAGAGGCTTGTGAGCAATGTTCCTGTTAGAAATAGAATTCTCCAATAATGGGCCCAACCAGTTGGTGCCCCCTGATGTAAAGTACTGAGAAGAAAGCATCACTGATGAGTAGTGTGCACAACCCATATCTGGTCACCAGGAAACATAAGCCAAACATATATTGGGGAACAGTCCACATATACTCTGATCTGTACTCCTTAAAAAGGTCAATGTCATGAAATACAGAGACTCAGAAATTATAGATTAAAGAAGACTAAAGAAACATGACAACTGGGATATCGAAACTATCTATAAGAGGCAAGAGGAAATTAAGAATGCAGTTTGTGAATTAAAGAATACGGTAAAAGGGAACAAAAGCAGGCTAGATGAAGCAGATGAATGAATCAGCGAGCTGGAGGACAAGGTAGAAAAAAGCTCCCAGAAAGAGCAAGAAAATAAAAAAAGAGTAAAAAAGAATGAAGAGGTGATTAGGGAAATGCAGGACAACCTGAAATGTTGGATAATATCTATATAATAGGGATACCAGAAGAAGAAGAGGAGGAAGAGATAGAAGACCTGTTTGAAAAAGTAATGATGGAAAACTGCCCTAACTTGAGGAGAGAAAAAACCACACAAGTTCAGGAAGCACAGAGGGTTGCATTCAAGAGGAACCCAATGAGGCCCACTCCAAGACACATCATAATAAAATGCCAAATATCAAAGACAAACAGAGAATCCTAAAGGAAGCAAGGGAGAAAGAGGTAATAACATATAAGGGAGTGCCGATATGGCTAGCAGCTGAGTTCTCAACAGAAACACTATAAGCCAGAAAGGAATGGCAAGAAGTATTCCAACTAATGAAAATCCAAGGCCTGCAAACAAGACTGCTCTAACCAGCAAGGCTCTCAATTAAAATGGAAGGTGAAGTAAGGAGTTTCCCAGACAAAGAAAGCTAAAAGAATACACCTCCACCAAACCAGCACTGCAAGATATGCTAAAGGGACTGCTTTAAGAGGATGAAGAAAAAGAGTGAGAAAGATAGGAACTCAGGTACAAAGGGAAAAAATGAATAAGTACCTATCAACAATAACTTTAAATGTAAATGGATTAAATGTTCCAATCAACAGACATAGAGTAGCTGAATGGATAAGAAAACATGACCCACACATATGCTGCCTACAAGAGACCCATCTCAGAACAAAGGACCTACACAGACTGAAAGTAAAGGGATAGAAAAAAATATTCCAACCAAATGGACAGGGAAAAAAAAGCAGGGGTAGCAGTACTTATACCAGACAAAAAGGATTTCAAAGCAAAGGCCATAAAAAGAGACTGACAAGGACACTTCGAGAAGGAGCAGAAAGCTTGAACAGATGGATAACACCTGGTGAATTGAAGCACTAATCAAAAAACTCTCAACACAGAAAAGTCCTGGACCAGTGGGTTTCACAGGAGAATTTAACAAAACATTTACGGAAGAGCTAACCCCTGTCCTCCTCAGACTATTCCTAAAAATCCAAGAAGAGGGAAGTTTCCCAAACTCTTTTTATGAGGACAGCATCATCCTTATCCTAGAACCAGACAAAGACAAAACAAACAAATCAGGCCAATATCGCTGATGAACTTAGAAGCTAAAATCGTCAACAAAATATTGGCAACCTGCATCCGCAATACATTAAAAAGATCACCCACCATGTTGAAGGGGGATTCATCCCAGGGATACAAGGATGGTTCAATATTCACAAATCAATAAATGTTATACATCACATAAACAAAAGGAAAGAAAAAAACCACATGATCATATCAATAGATGTGAAAAAAGTATTTGATAAGTATAGCATCCATTTATGATAAAAACACTCAACAAAGTGGGAGTAAAGGGGACATACCTCAATATAATAAAGGCCATATGTGGAAAACCTACAGTTAACATCATATCCAGTGGGCAAAAACTAAAAGCTTTCCCACTAAAACTGAGCAAGAAAAGATTATCTACTTTCTCCACTACTATTCAACATAGTATTGGAAGTCCTAGCCACAGTGATCACACAAGAAAAAGAAATAAAATATAACCAAATTGAAAAGGAGGAAGTAAAACTATCATTGTCTCCAGATGACATGATACTGTACATAGAAAACCCCATAGACTCCTCCAAAACACTATTTGACTTAATAAGTGAATTTGGAAAAACAATGGGATACAAAGTCAATATTCAGAAATTGAAGGCATTTTTGTACACCAACAATGAAATATCAGAATCAGAAATCAGGGGGGAAATCCCATTTGCTATAGCAAGAAGAAAAATAAAGTACCTAGGAATAAACTTAACCAAAGTGGAAAGACCTGTATGCAGAAAACTACACAACACTGAAGAAAGAAATTAAGGAAGACATAAATAAATGGAAGCATATACCATGTTCATGGATCAGAAGAATTAACATCATCAAAATGTCCATACTACCCAAAGCAACTTATAGATTCAATACAATCCTTATTAAAATACCAATGATGTATTTCACAGATATAGAACAAACATTTCAAAAAATTATATGGAACCATAAATGACCCTGAATAGCCTCAGCAATTTTGAGACAGAAGAACAAAGTAGGAGAGATTACAGTACCTGATATCAAACTATATTACAAGGCCACAGTAATCAAAGCAGTCTGGTACTGGCAAAAGAACAGACACATAGATCAATGGAACAGAATAGAGAGTCCAGAAATAAGTCCTCATGTCTCTATGTCAATTAATATTCGGCAAAAGTGGCAGAAGCATAAAATCGAGTAAAAATAGTCTCTTCAACAGAGGGTGTTGGGAGAATTGGACAGCTACATGCAAAAAATTGAAATTCAACCACCAGCTCACACCATATACAGAAATAAACTCAAGATGGATAAAAGACTTAAATATAAGTTGCAACACCATAGAAGTCCTAGAGGAGAACATAGGCAGGAAACTCTCAGATATTCCACACAGCAGTATTTTCACTGATGTGTCTCCTAGAGCAAGGGACATAAAGGAAAGAATAAACAAACGGGACTTCATCAAAATAAGAAGCTTCTGCATATCCAAAGAAACATCAGTGAAATGAAAAGGGAACCAACCGTATGGGAAAATATATTTGCCAATGGTACATCAGACAAAGGTTTGATATCTAAAATATATAAAGAACTCACATGACTCCACTTCAGGAAGAAAAACAATCCAATTAAGTAATGGGCAAAGGACCTGAACAGGCACTTCTCCAAGGAAGACATACATAGGTCCCAGAGACGTATGAAAGGATGCTCAGAATCACTAGCCATTAGAGAAGTGCATATTAAAACACAATGAGATACCATTTCACACCGGTCAGAATGGCCATCATAAACAAATCAACAAACAACAAATGTTGGCAATGTTGTGGAGTAAAGGGAATCATAGTACACTGTTGATGGGAATGCAGACTAGTGCAGCTACTGTGGAAAACAGCTTGGAATTTCCTCAGAGAGCTGAAAATGGAACTACCTTTCTACCCAGCAATTCCACTGTTGGGATTATACCCTAAGAATCCCAAAACACCAATTCAAAAGAACCTATGCACCCTAGTGTTCATAGCAGCACAATTTACAATAGCCAAGTGCTGGAAGCAACATAAGTGCCCATCAATAAATGAGTGGATCAAAAAACTGGTACATTTACACGATGGAATACTACGCATCAGAAAGAAAGAGTTATTACCCTTCAAAGCAGCATGGATGGAACTGGAGAACATTATGCTAAGCGAAACAAGCCAGGGCCTGAAAGACAAACATCATACAATCTCACCTATAAGTGGAACCTAATCAACAAAACAAACAAGCAAGAAAAATATAAGAACCAACACTGAAAGAAAAAACAAACCAACAGTAACGAGAAGGACTGATAAAGTGGAAAAGAAGGGGAAGGGTCAGGTCAAGGAACATGTATAAAGGACCCATGGACCAAAGTGGAGAAGGACTGAGGGTGGGAGGTGGGGTTGCTTGGGCAGGGTGAAGTGGTGGTGGGACAAATGTATTTAAATAAAAAATAAAAAAAATAAAATAAAAGGAATTAGGAGCAATGTCTCGACTGCGGAGGTTCTCCTTGAAGAGAAAGAGGTCCTAGTCCCATGTCAGAAATGGCAGCCTGGAACAGCAATGCTGAAAAAAGTATATTCCATAGCATATGATTTTAAAAATCAGCAGGGAGTTCATCTGGATAAGAGAGAGGGCTGTTGTAGATCCAATCATCCTCTTCAAGGGCCTGAGGAGAGATTCTTTCTCTCGCAAACATCAGTCTAAGCTCCAGCAAAGGGACAGCAGCTCAAAAAGTGCCAGAGGCATGTGGAGAGGAACTGAACTTGACTGACTTCAAGGTAAGGGCTGATGGGGCAGCTATCTACGGGAAAGTAGTGCTGGCAGATGCTATTGTTCCTTTATTGAGCCCTCCCTCCCCAAAGATGGCAAACACCGGCAGAAGTGCAGGCAGATGGCATTACTCCTTTATTGAACTCTCTCTGCCACACAGCCTGAAGGCACAGGTTAGTACCAAATCTCAGTCTTCAGCAACCTGGCTAACACTGCTCACCCCCCTCAACATTTGCACTGACCTGAACCCCTTTCAGCAGCTGTTTCTGATAAGTGCCCAAACTAAGGACTTCCCTAAAATCTCTCAAAGGCCTACAAACTCCAAATAAGCAGAAGCTGGCTTCAGAATACCCTGTACCTTTCACTAAGCAGCTTCGAGCCCAGCACTAGTGGCAGTTGGCCTTAGTTCACAGCATAGCTTCTCCCAAACACCTTCAGCTCAGAAGAGGCAACTATCAACAGCAAATCATTTTGTGGCATCTATCAAGTCATCCCAGGCCAAGCACAGGCAGTGGCTGATTTTGGCCTGCATTGTAGCCACTCCCAAGAGGCTCCATAACGAAAATGACTGGTGGCCAGCTTTAGCCCACACCAGAGCACACCCCAAATGGCTCAACAAATAATGTACCAAGAGATACTAGAGGCGCACAGAGGACACACAATTAAAATACAAAAGGTTAAAGAAAGAGAAAATATTAAAAGCAGCAAGGGAAAAGTAGTTACCCACAGGGGAGCTCCCAGAAGACCATCAGCTGATTCATAAACAGAAACTTTGTAGGCCAGCAGAGATTAACAAAGTGTTTAAAGTGATAAAAAGCAAGTGCTTACAATCAAGATTACCCAACTCATCAAGGCTATCATTTAGAATCAAAGGAGAAATAAAGCATTTCCCAGACAAGAAAAAAACTGCAGGAGTTCATCACCACCAAACTACTATTACAAGAAATGTTAAAAGGGACTTGTTTAAGAAGAAATAAAAAGAATCAAAATATAAATGATAAAATGGCAATAACCACATACTTATCAATAATTGTTTTAAGTATAAATAGATTAAATGCTCCAATCAAATAATATGGTTAAATTAATATAAATATAAGCCCCGGAAGTATGCTGCCTACAAGAGACCCACTTCAAATTAAAAGACACACATACATTGAATGTAAAAGAATGAAAAAAGATATTTCATGCAAATGAAAATGAAAAAAAGGTTGGGGTAACAATACTTATATTAGACAAATGACTTTAAAACAAAGAGACAAAGAAGGACATTTCATAATGATAAAGGTACAAATCCACAAGAGGTTATAACCCTTGTAAATATTTATGCACCTAACATAGGAGCACCTAATTATAGAAAGCAAATAGATATTGACAGACATAAAAGGTGAGAAAAACAGTAATGCTGTAGTTGTAGGGGATTTTAACACCCCATTACCATAAATGGATAGATCATCCACACAGAAAATCAATAAGGAAAGAGTAGCTTTAAATGACTTATTAGACAAGATTGATTTAATTGATTATTTTAGAACACTACTCCAAAAAGCACCTGAATATACATTCCTAATGAGCACACATGGACATCTTTCAGGATACAGCACGTTAGGACATAAAACAAGTCTCAATAAATTTAAGAAAATTAAAATCAAGGGAGAATCAAGATGGCAGAGGAGTGAGTGGAAGTCACACTGACCTCCTCCTAGGACCAACCTGGAATTACAACTAAATTGTGGAGAAATCACCTGGAACAAACAACTGAACAATAGTGAGAGAGGAGCCTTGTAACCTCGGAGAGAGAAGAATTGGCTTTAGCGCAATCTAACTGGTAAGGAGTGTGGTATGGACCTGAGAAGGCGAGAGGGGTGCCCACAGCTGGGGCACCCACGGGTGGCAGCACCAGAAGGATATTGAAATGGCCAGTTGGATCCCCCTGAGAAGATCAAGGTCGAAACCAAAAGTGGGAATCTTCAGCCCACAGCATCAGAGCCCAAAAGGTACACAGAAAACAGCCATCTGTGAAAAGTGGCAGGGATGCTCTCTGCCAGAGACAGGCAGCTGGAGACCCAAAGAACTGCTTAAAGGGCCAACACATAAATTTTTATTTGTAGCCACTTACCCTGATTTCCGGCAAAGATGAGGGCAGAGCAGGCTAGAGACACCTGAGGAGAGACTGGGGAAGGAGGCTTTGGGGAGAGAACTGAGAGAGTAGGTGGCGGGATCTCAGTGCTGACTCATCCCCCATGCTACAGCAGCCGTCTTGCTCAGGCAGAGACCACTCCCCCTGAGCAGCACCAGCATCAAAGGACCCAATAGCCCTGCCCCCAGGTGGTATTCATCCCCGCCCTGTGCTGTCTAAGCTGCCTTCTGAGTGCAAAGTGGGAGCCACAGACAGTAGATCCCTGGCTAAAGGGGGCTCAGAGATGTCTGGGGACACTTGAGGAGAGACTGGGGAAGGAGGCTTTGGGAAAGAATAGAGAGAGTAGCTGGTGGGATCCCAGTACAGACTCCTCCCCCCATACGGCAGCAGTGTGAGTGGACCCAATAACCCCGCCCCCAGGAGGGACTCCACCCTGCCCTGAGCTGTATTAGGCAGCCTGCTGAGTGCAGAGTGAATAGACTAACAGCTGAAGGAGACAGCCACAAACAGTAGATTCCTGGAAATCTCGAAAAGACTGCCTAAAGTCAGACAGGGTCAACATCTGACATCATCAGAGGCAGATCCAGAAAGTAAAAACAGTGGTCTCCGACCACAGAAGTTCACACCACAAAGTCAGGAGATCAAGACAGATCAACTTAAGAATCAGAAGCAAAAGAGAAGAATATCACAAATAATGGGAAGGCAAAGAAACACGCCCCACTTGAAGGGAAAGGGGCAATCCCCAGAAAGAGAACAAAATGAAATAGAGGCAAGTAAACTACCAGATATTGAGTTCCGAACAACGGTTCTAAGGAAGCTCAATAAGCTCAGTGAGCTCAGAGAGAATTACAAAGAACTGGGAAACTATGAGGAACTTACTGCAAACTATATCAGCATGAAAAACAACATAGAAACTATCAATAATAGCCATGAGGAAATGAAGAATACAATTTCTGAAATGAAGAACACAGTAGAAGGAATCAAAAGCAGGCTTGATGATGCTGAGGACTGAACAGTGAGCTGGAGGATAAGGTAGAAAAAAGCTCCCAGGAAAGAGCAAGAAAATGAAAAAAGAGTTAAAAAGAATGATGAGGCATTTAGGGAAATGCAGGACAACCTGAAACATAATCATATCCATATAATAGGGATACCAGAAGGAAAAAAGGATGAGGAAGGAACAGAGAACCTGTTTGAAAAAGTCATGATGGAAAACTTCCCTAATTGAAGGAAAGAAAAAGTCACACAAGTCCAGGAAGCACATAGGGTCCCATTTGAGAGGAACCCAATAGGACCCACTCCAAGACACATTGTCATTAAAATGGCAAATATCAAAGACAAACAGAGAAGCAAGCAAGGGAGAAAGAGGTAGTAACATATAAGGGAGCCCCAATATGGCTAGCAGCTGACCTCTCAACAGAAACACTGCAAGCCAGAAAGGAATGGCAAGAAATAGCCCAAGTCATGAAAAGTGAAAGCCTGCAGCCAAGACTACTCTACCCAGCAAGGCTCTCATTTAAAATGGAAGTTGAAATAAGGAGTTTCCCAGACAAAAAGAAGGCTAAAAGACTACACCTCCACCAAACCAGCTCTGCAAAATATGCTAAAGGAACTGCTTTAAGATGAAGAAAATGTATCTATGAATATCCAGTTCCTTTCAGAGTTGCCAATACTTGATATTACCAATATTTTTAATACTCATTAATCTGATTGTGACAATGATGTTATTTTAATTGTTCCTTTCCTATTTGTTGAAACTAAACCTGTTTTTGTATGTTTCTTGCCTATTTCTATTTTTTTTTTAAAAGCGTTACATGACTTTTTGGTATTCTTTATCCATTTCTCGATTAAAGGTTTGTAGAACTTTTTTCCCTTAAAAAAAAACAAAAAAAAATCCATTAACCCTTTTTAAATGTGTTGCAAATACTTTTCTATTCTATTCCTTGTCCTTTAATTTTTTTATATGTATATTACTATATAGTTAAATGTTTAATATAGTCATATTGTCAATATTTACTTTATAACTTCAGGGTTTAAATATTTTACTTCAGGTCATGAAAAATATTAGTTCTATTTTCTTCTAAAACTCCTTAGATTCTACATATTGATTTTTAACTCACCCGAATATTTCTTGTATCATGTGGGAAATAGGGCTCTATCTTTGTTTTATTTCAAGTAATAGTGGTCCAATGACCTTATATGTTGAATAAGCCTTATTTTACCCATTGATCTGAAATATCAACTTAATCATATATTATAATGTTAGACAGATACATACGTTTGTCTCTAGAATGCTCATTATATTTCACTGATCTACTTGATTATTTCTGTGCTAGTGTCATGTTGGTTTAATTGCTGAGACTTTATAATGGTTTTAAATTTTTAAAATATTTTATAGTTAACTTTGACATCTAAAAAAATAAATAAAATCAATCTGCATTTAAGAAAGAAAGACAGAGAGAGAGAGAGATGGAACTCCTACCTTTTGCGACAACATGGATGGAACTGGAGACTATTAAACTAAGTTAAATAAGAAAGTTGATGAAAGACAAATACTCTATGATCTCACCTGTAAGTGGACTCTATTCAACAAGATAAACTAACAAACAAAATAAACCACAGGCATGGAAATATGGAGCAGACTGAAAGTGACCAGAGGGGATGAGGGAAGAGGACAATGGTGGAAAGAAGAAGAGGGAACTAGACAAAGAACATGTATGAATGACCTGTGGACATGGACAACAGAGTGGGAATTGACTATGGGAGTCGGGGGTGGGTGTGAGACGGGGGTAAAGGACTAAAAGTTGAGACAACTGTAATAGAGTAAACATGATTTATAAATTAAAAAATAAAAAATAAATAAAATCAAGCATCTTCTCTGATCTCAATGGTATGGAACTAGAAATCAATAACAAGAAGAAAACTGAAAAAAGCATCAAACACATGAAGGTTATATAACATGCTACTAAATAATGAATGGATTAACAAAGAAATCAAAAGACACCTTGAGACAGATAAAAATAAAAAAATAGTGACCCAAAAAATCTATGGGACACAACCAAAGTAGTTCTAAGAGGGAAATTCATAGGAATATAGGCCTAGGATGTACCAACAGATTAGACAATTTGGAAGAAATGGATAAATTCCTAGAAAGGTACAATTTCCAAATACTGAGTCAAGAAGAAACAGAAAAGCTGAATAGACCAATTATTACTAATAAATCAAATCAGTAAAAAAAGAAAAACAAAAAACTCTCCCTTCCCAAAAAGTCCTGGACCAGATGGCTTCACAGGTGAATTTTACCAAACATTCAAAGAAGAGTTAACACCTATTCTCAAACTATTCTAATGACTTGAAGGGGAGAAAAGGTTCCCAAGCTCATTTTACCATGATTCCAAAACCAAGAAAGTTTACAAAATTTCCTCAAAAAGCTAAAAATGGAACTTCCCTTTGGTCCAACAATTCCACTGCTGGGATTATACCCTAGGAATCCTGAAACACCAATTAAAAGGAATCTATATACACTAATGGTCATAGAGGCACAATTTACAATAACCAAGTGCTGGAAGCAACCTAAATGCCCATCAATAAATAAGTGGATCAAAAAAACTATGGTACATTTGCATGATGGAATAGTACGCAGCAGAAAGAGCTACTACCCTTCACGACAGCATGGATGGAACTGGAGAGTATTATGCTGAGTAAAATAAACCAGGCAGTGAAAGACAAATACCATATGATCTCACCTATAAGTGGAACCTAATCAACAAAACAAAGAAGCAAGAAAAACCAGCAACATGAAAGAAAAAACAAACTGACAGTAACCAGAGGGAAAGAGGGAGGGAGTGATGGGGAAAAGAAGGGGAAAAGTCAAATCAAGGAATGTGTGTAAAGGACCTATGGACAAAGCCAAAGTAGGGAAGGATTGAGGGTGGGAGGTGGAATTAGGTGGGGCAGAGGAAAGTGGTGGCAGGAAAACAGAGACAAATATATGTGAACAATAAAAAAAGAAAAGATTACAAAAAAAGAAAACTATAGGCCAAGACCCCTAATGAACACAGATGCAAAAATCCTAAACAAAATATTAACAACTGAATTCAACAATGCATTAAAAAGATGATAAACAATGCATGATCAAGTGGGATGTGTTTTCTGGATGCAAGTTTTGTTCAAATCTGCAAATCAATTTATGTGATATACTACATAAACAAAAGTTAGAATAAAAATTATATGATATCAAGAGATGCAAAAAAAAAAGCATTTTACAACATCCAACATCCACTTATGACAAAACCTCTCAACAGGGTGGAAACAGAGGAAATATATCTCAACATACTGCAGGCCATATATGACAAACCCAATGCTAACATCATATTCACTAGCGAGAAACAAAAAGTGTTTTCCTTAAGATTAGGAACAAGACAAGGATGTCTACTTTCACTACATTTATTCAACATAGTATGGAAGTCTTAACCACAGCATTCAGACAAGAAGAAATAAAAAGCATCTGAATTGAAAAGGAGGTAAAACTGTCAGTATTTGCATATGACATGATACTGTTTATAGAGAAGTCTAAAGATACCACCAAAAATAATATTAGAACTGATAGATAAAGTGATTAAGCTAGCAGGATAAAACATTAATATTCAGAAATTGGTTACATTTTTATACACTGATAACAAACTATCCAAAATAGAAATTTTGAAAACAACTCCATTTCCAAAAATATCAAAAACTAAAATACCTAGGAATAAATGTAATGAAGTAGGTAAAAGACCTGTACTCAAAAAATTATATGCCATTGAGGAAAGAACAAATAAATAGAAGCATACACTGTGATCATGGATAGAAGAAGGAACCTCATTAAAATATCCATACTATCCAAAACAATTATAGATTTAATGCAATCCTTATCAAAATGTCAATGACATTTTTCATAAAACTAGAACAAATAACCCAAAAATATCTGTGGAATCACAAAAGACCCTGAAGAGGTAGCAATCTGAAAAAGGACAAAGTTGGAGTTATTATGCTACCTGATATCAAACCATACTATAAGGCTATTGCAATCAATATGGCATGATACTGTCATTAAAACAGACACATAGATCAATAAAACAGAAGAGAAAGCCTAGAAATAAATCCACTCTATGTGGTCAGTTAATGTATGACAAAGGGGTAACATACAATGGGGTAAAGACAACCTCTTCAATAAATGGTGGTGAGAAAACTGGACAAACACATTCCAGAATATCAAACTAAATTACTCTCTTACACCATATACAAGAAAAAACTAAAAATTGATTAAAGACCTAAATGTAAGACCTGAAACCATAAAACTTCTAGAATAAAATATACACAATAAATTCGCTGATGTTGCTCTTAGTAATATTTTTTTTGACATACCTCCTTGGACAAAGTAAGCAAAGGAAAAAATAAACAAATGGGACTGTATCAAAATGGGGCTGTATCAAAATGAAGCTGTATTTTAAGAACAGTAAACTTTGTTTAAATGGCTATCAAAAGAAAATGGTTTTGTTTTCTTTTTTCAACATGTCTGATTCTGGCAGCAAGTTGTACTATTCATTTAAAGCAATACATGCCCTGAAAACTTATATTTTCATTTGTGTGTGTCACCTGAATCAGAGACCAGACACGTGAAAAAAAAAAAATCATTCTCAACACCCTCAATATGTCTCCCTTCAGAAGTTCACAATGTTCATGAACTCAAGATTCTTGTTGGTGAAGCATTTTATAATATTTTTCCCCAGTAACACTGGATGCTTTTAATTTTCTCTGAAAGAGAAAAGATGAAAATGCAAGAATACTCTCCAGAATATAATTTCCACTTCACATTCTCCAAGTAGTAAAATAGCAGTTTTACATGTAGATGAAAAAGAATTTCAATTTCTTCCTATTAGTTTTTAATCACATAGGCATAAAATGTATTTGGATTTAGTTGGATTTCCAAAAGGAAAATTGTAGTTGACAAATATTTCAGCAATGCAATAAAGAATTACATATATGAAATTAGCACTTATTTACTCTCTCCGTATATATGTATTTAAATTTATCTTAACTTTCACTGAAGTTCTTTTTTTCTAGCTAGATATAAGAAACAAAATTAAGTAGACCAATGTGGGCTTTATTTCTTTATAAGCATTAATTTGAATCTTTTTTCATTCAATAAAACTGCAAGTTCATAATATATTCGCAAAGACAATACAAGAAACATCTACTGAATAGGCACCTGCCAAGCAATCTATGAGTTAAGGCTTGACTCTACCAAATGGCACTACAACATTATAGGCATCCCTATAATGGGTTTTTTTCAAGTTTGTCAGTTCTTTATTATTTTCTTTTCTAGCAGAAGATAGTGTATAATCACAAAATAAGGCCTACAGACAGCTGCTTCCATTGTATGGTAGATGTATAGGTATCAGGAGCTCACATAAACCAAACAGAACAGCGGTCAAACTACATTTTGGTCACATTCAGTCTCATTAGCAATTTGCTGAAATACACGTTTCCCTCTTCTCAAATGATTCTGTGTTAATCTTATTAATATGACAACAAGTAACACTGCAAAGATTTTGGAGAATTGTAATTTAGGGGACAGCTACATTCAGATGAATATATTTTAATTCACAAAATGCCATTATTAATGACCTTTCAATATACGTGGCTGGCAAAATTTTAAAAAGGCACAAAAGAGGGATAATTAGAAATGTTTTCAACTCTTGGTAAAGAGCACCAAAGCAAGTATCTTTCATAAAGAAAAGCGGAGAAAAATGTTCAGTAATTCATGTACAACTTTAGCTCAAAAAAAGAAAAAAAGAACTTCTCTTCAGATAGGTCCTGAGGCTTCAGGAGAAAATCAGTTGTCCTCAAGTGCTTCATGTAAAATAAAATGTGAAGCTGTACGTATATATGTTTGGTTTAATTGTGGATCCATGTTTTTTAAAAGTAAGGCAATTAAACAAAGGAAAATGAAACCAAAATACCTTCATAAACAAAGTAACTCCATCTGTAGCCTCTGTCCTTTTTACCACTTAGCAGGGTAAAATGTCCACATAAAATGTAAAATGCAGCATACGTAGTCATGTAATCTAAAAACTTTTCATGATAACTTATTGCAAATTGCACTTGACAGTTCATCACAACAATGGAAAACTGGCCCCTTGTTCATTTACACAGTCCTTGCACCCCAAAGTGAAATCACCAGTAAAACGATCTGGATAAAAAGTTTGCCACTGTGACAAGCCAGCTAGCCCCACCCTCTGGGTGGAAGCCGACTGGAGACACTGCTTTGCCCTGCTGCTTTGTGGAGCTCTCATCCTCAGGCAGGTAGCTGGGCAGTTCTATGTTATGTTCTACTTCCACAGCCATATCCTGGAATGGGACCAGCATCTCTTCTCCACTTTTACTTTTCACAACTTGCTGAGCCTTCATAACTTTGGTTGATGCTATCACTGATACCAAAGCCTCTGCTTTCAAATATGAATGGCCTTGCACCACACGTCTTTAACAGCCACTTGAAAAGTAAAGCTAATTATGCCTTTAATTTTTAACAAAGCCTCTTCATGTAGATTTTTCCGACACATACAATCAAGACCATCTATATGCAAAACCACTGTTTTAGCACGTTTGTTTGTAGTTCCCAGAAAAAACCTGAACTTTCCTTCTGTGTGAATTCATTTCATTGAAACTGTCACTATCTGCCATATTGGAAGATTGAAGAATGTCATAGATTTCAGAGGCCAGAAGTTTTGTTTCTCCTGGAGTTGTAGTCTTCTGTATAATGTTTTGCAAACTTAACATCATACCAAGTTCTCCCCTCATCTTTTCTCTGTTAGCACGACATTTGGCCAAGTATGGAAGAGCAAGGAAAGCCAAGTGGACAACTGAGGGGTTTGGATGATCCATAAATAAACTAAGGCCAAACAGACATCTCAGATCCTGGACAATGGCTCTTCTATTTAATGGATCTGCAGCTAGGTCCTCCAGCTGGTTAATTACCGATAGAGCATTGGGCTCTTCATTCATGGTGGAGGAGGAAGAATTCATTTTCTCTGCCACACACATGAACAGAATTTTAAATTCACTCCAGTGCTTTAGGAGTCCAGGGCCTGCCGCACCATCAGGGCCACACCAACAGATGAGGTAGAAGGACCCAGAGCCATGGAGCAGGATCCTGCGTTCGCAGAGGAGGCCTGGAGGACAGCAAACCACTAGACTTACTCCAAGAACAAAAGGGCTAAGGCCCCAGACTCAAACTAAAAAGTTTTGGCACAGCAAAGGAAACCATCAACAAAACAAAAAGACAACCTACCAATTGTAAGAAGATATTCATCAATGATATATCTAATAAGGGGTTAATATCCAAAAATTTATAAAAAACTCATACAATTTAACACCCACCCACCCCCAAACAATCTAATTAAATGAACAAAGGACCTAAATAGGTATTTCTTCAAAAAGAACATACAGATGGCCTATAGAAATAGGAAAAGATGCTCAATGTCATTAGTCATCAGAGAAATGCAAATTAAAATCACAATGAGATATCACCTCACATCTGTCGAAGGGCCATCATTAAAAAATCAACAAACAAGTGTTGGCAAGGATGTTGAGGAAAGAAAACCCTCGTGCACTGTAGGTGAGATTGCAGACTGGTGCAGCCACTATGGAAGACAGTATGGATGTTCCTCAAAAAATTAAAAATGGAACCGCCTGTGACCTAGCAATTCCACCCTGGGTATATATCCAAAGAAATCCAATTCACTAATTTGAAAAGAAAAAAAAAAGTAAATAAATTAATTTTAAAAAAAAGTAAATAAATTTAAAAAATAAATTTAAAAAAAGAAAAAGAAAAAAAAAGAAATACGCACTCCTATGTTCACTGCAGAATTATTTACAATAGCCAAGACATGGAAGCAACCTAAGAGTCCATCAATGGACAACTGAATAAAGAAGATATGGTACATACATACATTGGAAAGTTACTTGACCATAAAAAGGAATGAAATATTACCATTTGCCACAACATGGATGGACCTAGAGGATATTATGCTAAGTGAAATAAGTCAGAAAGAGAAAGACAAATACCATATGATTTCAGTTATATGTAGAATCTAAAGGACAAAATAAACAAACAAACAAAACAGAAACAGACTTATAGGGACAGAGAAAAAACTAATTGGTTGCCAGATAAGAGTGAGTTGGGGATCTGGATGAGAAAATGAAGGAATTAAGAACTATAAATTGGCTGTTACAAAACAGCCATGGAAATGTAAAGTACAGCATAGGGGAAATAGTCAATAATATTGTGATAACTATGTCTGGTGCCAGGTGAGTAGTAGACTTATTGGGGAGAGGAGGAATCATTTCATAACTTATATAAATGTCTAACCACTATGTTGTACACCCAACACTAATATAATATTGAATGTCAATTGTAATTTAAAAATTAAAAATATTTTAATGAGCAACAAATAATATATAAATAAAATATGATATATTCTTGCAATGGATTATTATTTGGCAATATAAAGAAATGAAGTATTAATATATGCTATTCAACATGGATGAAATCCAAAAACATTAAGTGAAAGAAACTAGTCACAAAATAAATCATATATTATATTATTCCATTTATCTGAAATGTCCAGAATAGGCAATTTATAGAGACAGACAATAGATAAGTGGCTGTCTAGGGAAGGGGAAAATGAGGTTGGAGGTGAAGAAAGGTGACTATGGTGTGTGAAGAGATATTTTTAAAGTAAAAAATTATTTTAAAATTGTGGTAATGGTTGCACAATTTTTTCAATATACTAAAAGTCATTAAATTATGGACTTTAAAATGGGTGTATTGAATGGTATATGACTATTTCTCAAAAATATTTTTAAAGCTGTTTTAAAAAGCATAAAGATTGAGAAAATTTTCTGAAAGGCAATGATTTGTGCAACAATGTCACATAGGTTAATTCTTCCCCATATCTCCCAGCACTGTTCATCTCTCTGGTGCCAGGCAATTCTGTCTTAACTCTGCCAAGTTCACACTACTACTGCTAAACTGCTAAAAATGTATACTGTTATTCTTTATCCTAGCCCTCCCCAAAGATACCTTTGGCCTTTATCAGGGTGACTGTGCACTCAGAAAACAATAACAGACTTTTCAGAGGTTACTGGACACTAACTGAACTGGCATTAATTCTAAAACTTCCAAAACATCACTGTGGTCCACCAGTCAGAGTGGGAGTTTGTAGAGATTGGGTGGGCAGTGGCATTTTAGTTCAGGTCCATCACAGTGGGTCCAGTCAGTCTCCAAAACTATCCTGTGGTTGTTTCCTCATTTCCAGAATGCAAAATAGGAATAGACATACACATCAGCTGGCAGAGCTGCTGTATGGATGGGATTCTGAACTGCAGCCTCGGTCTGTCTGACTCCAGAGAGTGTGTGCTTTCCACAATGCCAAATGCCTAGCAGCCCTGGAATTTATTCCTACTTTCTGCATAATGAAGTTATGGCTAGTGATCTGGTTTCTCAGTACAAAGGATATTAGAAGCAGCAAATTGGAAGGAGATACAAATTAGAGAAAATCTGCTGACATCCATGAGGAATACACACTGACAACCCTTGGAGAGACATACCTTACAGAAAAGTGGCAGGAACTCCTGCAAAGAGAGAAGAAATCCTTGGGGATGGGACAAAAATGCTGCCCATACCGTGGCCCCAAAGCCAACCTATTGTCATCAGCCCTTTCTCACACTTGAGTGGACTTACCTGGAGGAAGTGTGACAAAACAGATTGTTGAGTCCTGCCCCACAACAGTTTCAGATTCAGTGAATCTTGGGTGGGCCTGAAAATGTGCACTTTTTACAAGTCCTGGGGAGTGCTGAATCTGCTGGTCCAGGGTTGCACTGATAGAACTGCTGGCCTATATTCTATCCCATGGCACTACCAGGTGTTCCCGTGAATAACCCTGAATCTTTAAGAAAATCTTTAAGAAAAGATCAGTTATGCTGGGTGCCTGTGTTATACACTATAGGTATGCAATGCATTTAAAGTAATTTCAGTCAAAACGAGTTAGAATAAACTTTTTTTGCTTTTAAAGAGGTAAGGTTTGGAAATTGGAAAAATTCGTCCATAAGAAACTCTGTTCACAGATCAGCTGAGGGGGTGAAGGGCCTTCCTTGATTACCTCATCTAGCTTACCCTCACCTGACCTTGTTTTATTTCACTTCATAGCATTTCTCACAATCAGACTATCTTATTATACAGTTAATATTTATTGTTTGTACATTCATGGTCTTTCTGCTTACAGAAAGTAAGCTCTCTGAAGACAGACCTTGTTTTCTTTTGTTTACCACTAAAACCCTGGAATCTAGAACATGCCTGGTACTTAGTAGGGTCTTATTAAATAATTATTGAATGAACAAACAAATGCAGAAAACATATTATTTTGTTATAATGTTGGTTAAAGAAAGGGGTATGTGTGTGGTATGGGGAGTGTGTATGTGTATGGTCAATTTGTATGGTATGTGTATATGTATGTAATGTTTCTGCATAGTATGTATGTGTAGCATATATGTGTAAAGTATGTGTGTATAGTGTTAATATGTGTGTATTGTGCAGTGGTGTGTGTGTGTATTTGGAGGGGCTCAGAGTACAAAAAAGAGGCTAATGGTTACAATTCGAGGAGAACCATCTTCTTTGTGCCTCCTGTAAGAAAATGGAATTTGAGAAGAGCAGTAAATGAGAGGAATTAAACTGCTGTTGTAAAGAAGCTGTTTTCTTTCTTGGCCCAGTTGCTAAGAATGCAATTCCCACCTCAGGATGGGGCAGAAATCCACCACGAGCACAGTACTCATATGCAGACTCAAGTTTGCCTCTGCCTAGGATCTACTGGCTGAACTCTCAATGATCCTTGGACAGTGTGCTGCCAGTCAGTGCCTAAAGCTGTCAGTTTATCTACTGTTTGAGTCCCATATCTGTTGGCAAAGAGAGACAGGTTGAATGGAAAACTGCCTGTATAGCAACTCCCCAGTACTGTTGAGAAAAGATGAAAGTTTCTAATGGTGAAAAAAATACAAAAAAAGTGAAACCACACATTTTTTCTCATCTCCCCTTGTTTCCCAAACTGTGCAATGTTTTTCCTCACACTGTCCAGTGGGTCCCACTGCACACCTTCCTGACACAGAAATATTAAGCCAGAAAGCCAGATTAGCTAGTCAGCTTCCCGACAGCAGATGAAGTACTTAAGGTCCAAGAAGCAGAGGTCACTCACCCAAGTTAGTAGCAAGTCCAGGGTTAGAATAAACTCTGTCCCTTGAGAGAGCTTTCAATGATGTGCCCTGCCATAAGCTGATTTGAAGCTCCTGAAAAAAAGAAATTGACTTGTTCATCTTATGGGCACAGTGTCTGGTATACTAGATGTCAAAAAATATCTGAGGAATGGCTCTAGGCATTATGGAGGCATGGGTAGATACACTTTGCCTCCTTGTACAACCAAGAGAAGGACAACAACAAATTTAGAAGCAAAGATATAACCAGATTGACAGAAAATCAAACTGTATGGAAGTCTGACAACCAATGAGCTAAAGAAAAAACATTCATCCAGACCAGTAGGAGGGGTGGAGATGGGTAGCTGGGGTGGAAAGGACACATGCAAGGCAGTGACTAGAGGATGGGTTGGTCCCACATTGCCATGCGGACAAACCAGGAAAAACAGCTAGGGTGCGAGACAGACTGCGCAACACAGGGTTCCAGTGCAGGAAGAGAAAGCCTCAGAACCTCTGGCTGCAAAAACCTGTGTGGGTTGCAGTAGCAGGAGGAACTCCCAGACTCACAGGAGAGTTTGTTGGAGAGACCTGCAGGATCCCAGAACATTCACAAAACCACCCACCCAAGAATTAGCACCAGAAGGGCCCAATTTGCTTGTGGGTAGTGGGTGAGTGACTGAAAGCTGGCCAGAAGCCAAGCAAGTGGCATTGTTCCCTCTTGGGCACCTTCCCAACATACAGCATCACAATGAGGCAACCTGGGTTACCCCACCCTGGTGAATACCTAAGCCTCCACCCTTTCCAATGTAACAGGAGTGCTTAGACAAAGAAATATGACTCAAATGAAAGAACGAATCAAAGCTCCAAAAAGAACTAAGCAATGAAGAGATTGCCAGCCTATCAAATACATAGTTCAAAACACTGGTAATAAGGATGGTCACAGAAATGGTTGAGTATAGACACGAATTAGAGAAAGGAGTGGATGGTATGCAAAATGAAATAAGGAAAAACATACAGGGAACCAGCAGTGAAGAGAAGGAAATCAGGACTCAAATAAAAGATTTGGAACAGAAGAAAGAAATAAACATTCAACTGGAATATAATAAGAATTCAAAAAAATGAGGAGAGGCTTAGGAACCTCTGGGACAACTTTAAATATTCCACCATTTGAATCATAGGGGTGCCAGAAGGGGAAGAGGAAGAACAAGACATTGAACATGTATTTAAACAAATAATGAAGGAAAACTTCTCCAATCTGGCAAAGGAAATAGACTTCCAGGAAGTCCAGGAATCTCAGAGAGTCCCAAAGAAGTAGGACCCAAAGAGGCACACACCAAGGCACATCCTAATTACATTATCCAAGATTAAAGATAAGGAGAAAATTTTAAAAGCAGCAGGAGAAAAGGAGACAGTTACCTACAAAGGAATTCCCATAAGACCATCAGCTGATTTCTCAAAAGAAACCTTGCAGGCCAGAAGGGGCTGGCAAGAATTATTCAAAATCATGAGAGACAAGCACCTACATCCAAGACTACTCTATCCAGCAAAGCTATCATTTAGAATGGAAGAGCCGAGAAAGTGCTTCTCAGACATGGTCAAGTCAAAGGAGTTCATCATCACCAAGCCCATATTACATGAAATGTTAAAGGGGCTTATCTAAGAAAAAGAAGAAGATCAAAACTATGAACAACAAAATGACAATAAACTCACAACTATCAACAACTGAACCTAAAAAACAAAAACAAAAATAAACTAAGAAAACAACTAGAACAGGAGCAGAATCACAGAAATGGAGATCATATGGAGGCTATTAGTGTGGAGGAAGAGGGAGGAGAAAGGGAGAAAAGGTACAGGGAGTAAGAAGCATAATTGGTAGGTACAAAAAAAGGCAAGGGGATGTTAAGAATAGAGTAGGAAATGGAAAAGCCAAAGAACTTATATGTAAGACCCATGGACATGAACTAAGGGGGTGTTATATTGCTGGTGGGAGGGGTGATGCAGGGTAGAGGGGGATAAAGGAGAGAAAAAATGGAACAACTGTAATAGCATAATCAATAAATTATACTTAAAAAGAATACTTATTTATTTATTTTTAGACAGAGGGGAAGGGAGGGAAAAAGAGAGAGAGACAAACATCAATGTGTGGTTGCCTCTCACATGCCCCATACTGGAGACCTGACCTGCAGCCCAGGCATGTGCCCTCACTGGGACTCAACCAGGCTGCCCTTTGGTCAGCTGGCACTCAGTCTACTGATCCACACCAGCCAGCCCTCCTCATCTTCTTAAAGCAGTACCTTCAGTCTCTCTTGAAATGCTGGCTTGGTGGAGATGTACTCTTTCAACCTTCTTTTGTCTGGGAAACTCCTTATTTCTCTTTTCATTTTAAATGAGAATCTTGCTGCGAAAAGTAGTCATGGTTGCAGGCCATTGCTTTTCATTACATGAAATATTTCTTGCCATTCTCTTCTGGCTTGTAGTGTTTCTGTTGAGAAGTCAGCTGCTAGCTGTATTGGGGCTCCCTTGTATGTTGCTACCTGTTTCTCCCTTGCTGCCTTTAAGATTTTCTCTTTGTCTTTGATATTTGCCATTTTAATTATGATGTGTCTTGGAGTGGGCCTCATTGGGTTCCTCTTGAATGTGACCCTCTGTGCCTCATGGACTTGTGTGACTTTTTCTCTCCTAAAGTTAGGGAAATTTCCCATTATTACTTTTTCAAACAGGTTTTCTATCCCCTGCTCCTCTTCTTCTTCTGATATCCCTACTATGTGGATATTATTATGTTTCATGTTATCCTGCAGCTCTCTTAACCCTTGTTCATTCTTTTTGAGTCTTGTTTCTTTTAGTTGCTCTGTCTGGGATTCTTTTTTTTCTACCTTTCCTCCAGCTCACGGATTCAGTCCTCTGCTTCATCTGACCTGCTTTTGATTCCTTCTACTGTGTTCTTCATTTCAGATATGTATTTTTATTTTCCTCCTGGTTCTTACTGATAAGTTCTATGTCATTTTTCATGCTGATATTATTTGCAGTAAGTTTCTTGCAGCCTTCCTAGAGTTCTTTGTAGTTCTGACTGAGCTCCTTGAGCATCCTTATAACCATTATTTTGAACTTGATGTTTGATAGTTTGCTTACCTCAATTTTGTATAGCAGTCTTTCTGGGGATTCTTCTTTACCTTTTGATTGGGGGTTGTTTCTTTGTATTCCCATTTTAGGTGACTCTTCTTGTTTGTTTCTGCATATTAGATTGATCTGCTTTGACTCCCTATCTTCCTGGTGTGATCTTCTGTGGTAGGAGACATGTAGGACTCAATGGTGTAGTCTCCTTGATCTCCTGAGCTGGATGCTCTTAGGATGGCCTTTATTCCATTTATGTGGGCTCTCTGGTTGTAACTGTTTTGGTTGTCATTGGGCCATTCTTTGGTGGGTCCTTCCCTCTGGATGGTTGACTGAGAATCACTCCACCCACCACATCTTATATACTGTTGTACAGGTGCTACCTGAACAAAACCAAACAGGCCAGGAAACAAAGCCATACCCACAAAAATAACCCCCACCTTCTACCACATTATCAACAGCAAATGAGCCAACATTAATAAAAGTGTGAAGAGATTAAGACTATTATAAGAAAGGAAAAATGAATATGAGATGACTACAAGAGAAGTGATTTTGCAAGGTAGAGGGAGGAGCAATAACAAGAGTAGGGAATAGAGACAAGATGAAGAGAGAAAGAAATTAAATTTATATCATAAATAAAAAAGGGAAGAGGGGAGGCAGAATGGAGTAAGAGAAGGGAAGCATATAGTATTAGGTTTAAACCAAAATTTAAAAATATGTGTGTGTGTGCATGTATATATATAGAGAGAGAAAAACAACAAATATACATTATATATAATTATATTATATTAATAATATATTAATAAATACTATTATAAATAAATAAATAATATTAATATTATGCATGATATATATTGATATTGTATAATAAATATATGATATATTATAATATAGCATACGTAATATAAATATTATAGAGCATATATAATATAAAATAAGGACCTAACTGAAGAAAAAGATCCACCACAGCAATATCAACAATGAATGAACTAAGGTTTATATAGGTAGGATGGGAATAAGGGAGAAAAAAGAAAGAAATAAAAGCTTAATAGATGTCTAGAGGAAAGGGAAGTAATTTTCAGAGGATAGAGGGAGAAGCAATCCTAAGAGTGAGAAATGAAAAACAGGCTAAGACAGGGAAAACTTAACATTTAAAATGAAAAAAAAAAGAGCAGAAGGAAGGTAAAATGGAATAGGAAAGAGGAATAGTAAAACTTGAAATTTGAAACATAAAAATAGTGACTATCTACAAATAAGACTGAAGAAATGCAATAACTACCTCATCCACAACCAATGAGCAAAGATTGATAAAGGTGGAGAGAGAATAAGGGTATTTTTAAGAATGGAAAAAAGAATGTGAAGTGACTAAGGACAATCACAAATGGTTTTGAGAGAATGGAGTAGGAAGAAATAATAAGAGTGTAGAATAGAAACAAATCACAGCAAGAAAGAAAACAGAATTCAAAACAAAAATAAAAAGAGGAAGGAAGAAGGTAAAATGGAATAAGAGAAAGGAAGAGCAAAATATGAGATTTGAAATAAATTATAATATAAAACGTGGTGACTTATTAGGCCCAAACTTGAAGGATAAGAAATGAATGTTAAAAAGCTACGCAGGAGAGAAGATAGTGCCTTGTTGTGCTTGTCTCTACGCTCTGTGCTCTCCTGGGTTTAGTAGATCAAGGCCCAAGGAACTGTGTAGCTTGGAGTGTCTGGCAAAGGACTTTTTGAGAGTTTTTTTCTTCTTTCCCCTACGGAAATGTACCCAGCAGAAGAATCCTGAGCCTGGAGTCACTGATCTGAAGAGCCTGTAATCCTACAAATGGGCCTGAGCTCCCCTGTCTGTGAGAGGAATTGGCTGGCTGCAGCAAATCTCAGGCGTTCAGCTCCTGCCTGTCAGTCCTGAACCTGCCACTCTTTCACAGGGTGTTGAGCCTGAATTCTCCACTCTGAACAGCCCTCTGCTTGCCAGCCATGCTGGCTCAGATTCTATTGTTTCTTCAGAGTATTCTATCCCTTTGAGTCTTTGATTAGCAGAACTGGTGCACCCACATGCACAGATGTGCTAGCCCCATGTTCCTGCTGAGTCTCAGGTCTCGCTTCAGCTCCCCTTTTAAAAGAGGTTCCATAAGGTTCCCATGCTGGAGCAACAGTCCCTGAGGGGTCTGTTCTCCATGCACTTCTCCTCCCCCAAAATCAGTCTCTCATCGTCATCAGGGATGTCCACCATCTTTCAGAGCCTCCAACAATTTTAGGTAAAGTTTCTCTCTGGATCTTTCCTGGATGGCTTTGGGAAGAGCCCCACAAGTATACAACAACACAAGGTGGTGGTGGAGTGCTGACCCTGCTCCCTCCAGAGACCTTCAATTCAGCCTTGGGCAAGCCTGCTCCAGCCACACTGTTTCTGGAGCTCACACCTCCCAGGCCTTCTCTCTCTGCCCCAGTAGCTTATGGCTCCTGAGCTGATCTACAGCTGCCCCAACTCTGTGTAGCCAGACGTACTTGGCTGAGCAGCCATGACAGCTCCGCTTGGAAAGCCCCAGCTGCCAGCTTCTGAGCACCCTGCAGGTGGGCTGTTTCTTGCCCACTCCCGTGCACTCCTCACGTTCTTATCCATGTACACACTCAAACTTACTCACAGACACTCTCACTCACTCTGTGCTCTGTGTTTTGACTCCAAGTTAGGCCTGGGTCTGGGAGCAAGTGAACAGAGCTGCCAGCTACTATGCTGCCATCTTGGATCTCCCTTTAACATAATCTTAGAAGATGATAAAAGATTTTGGAGATTTTAGAGACTTGTATTTATACAGAACACTTGGAAGTTAAAGGTAATATGACATAGAACATAACACAATAAGACAAAGAGATGGATAACTGGGAGGTGGTAAGAAAATTAGAGGATCAATATCAGATGGTACAATATCTGACTAACAAGAGATCCAGAAAGAGAGGATTCAAAAAACAGAGGGAAGAAAACTTCAAGGAAAGAGTACAAGGCTTAAGGTACTACAGCTCTAGGTTGAAAGGAGCCCACCCAATGTCCAACACAATCAATAAAAGATGCTCACCCCACAGCATGTCAGCATGAAATTTCAGAATTTCTGTGCTAGAGAGAACACCTTAAAAGCTTCCACAAAGAACTATTGTAGATGGAAATTAGGTCCTTGCATGGGATCTCAAGAAAAGCATTTCAAGAACCTAGGCATGTAAGACTGTGTTGTTACATGGTTTATTCGTGTGCAGAAAATCTTCCCCCTGTTTCTCCAGTGCCCTGTCTCCCTCCATCCCACCATGGAAAAAATCCAAATGTGTCCTCATCAAGACCAAGACAAAAGCCAGCATCCAGAGTTTCTGTTTCATATTAAGTACAGTCCTTTGGAGTCTGCAGGTGGCTGTTAAGGGGTCTCAGTCCCCATCCGAGTAGCTTTGCTTTACCTGGCTGCTCTGGTGGTGGAGTTTAGTCCTTCTGGAGCCCATGCCATCTGCTACAGGCCTGGTAGCTGCTAGACCCATGTGGTTGTGTGCTCCCAAGGCAAGAGAGTACATGAACACAAAAGCAAATGCATTGCCCAGTGAGCAAGGGAGAGAGCTCCTTTGTTCCCCTGGCATTATATTAGCTTGAGTATGGGATCGACAAGGTGCCTTTTTGAAATGACCAATGAAATTCCCAAGCTTCTGCGGGCTTCTGATGAGCCCATGTTCTTACCAATCCCATTTTCTCCAGACTAGATTAACGGGCCTTTATGGCCCAGTACCTTTCCCTGCATCATTTTTACTTCTATTGCACCTATGCCCACCTTCCCCTGCTCTTACCTAGCAATCTGGTACCAGAGGGTGGTAGGGAGTGGGGTGGGAAGAGTGGTACTCCCCTGGGAGAAGTGCTGTAATGCCCTGAAGTGTGAAACTGCAGCTTCTTGGTTGAGCAAGCAAACAGGCTTATGATTCCAGTTTAAATGTCTAGTGTCCTTCGCTCCCTTTTTCTAGCTACATACTGCTGATACCAGAACCACAATCAAGTATAAAAACAGAATGACTTTGGACTTCTCAACAACACTGGAAGTTAAAATGCAATAGAGAAACACTATAAAATTCTAGGATGCCAATCTATCAATTAAGCAGGCAGAATTAAGACCTTTTTAGATGCACAATAATTTGAAAAAAATTTATCTGATATATGCTTTCTCAAGAAGCTACCAATCAAAAGAGTAAATATGGGAAAAAAGGGAAAGAGTTAATACAGGAAAAAAAGGCTAGACAGTGGATCCAGAAAACTAGCAATGCACACAGGAGACCGGGCGGGGAAATGCCAGGAGGCTGGTACTGGAGCCACCTGGGGAGAATGAAACCGCTCCATTGTCCAGCAGGATGCATAAGTGCTCCAAGAAAGGAATCCAGAGAAATGAAAGGAATAGATAAATTGCCTTTCATCATTTTCTACAGATTATTTTGATTCTTTAGGATGATAACTAAACAAATATTAAAAATGAAGCAAATAGTATGTTCTAGACAACTAAATATTGTACAGAAAAAGTAATTGTTGGCTCTGTAGTGGACATTTCTATAGTGCTGATAATGAAAATTTTAAATATAGATGTAATAAAAAAACAAATTATAACTCTACTGGCAGTCAGTGTGAGGCAGGAGATAGTCAGGAAGGAGGAAACTCCAGAGGTGCCACAGGGCTAAGATAAAGAACATGGATAAAGGGCAGAGACCCTGTCCTAAGACTGGTAGTTTCTGCATCTGGAAAAGCATTGAATCCTAGTGAATCAGGAATGCACCTGTGCAGAAGATGTTACCTGACCCCTGCTTCATTATAATAGCATTATAATAAATTAGCATCGTGGGAGCCCTTTCCCAGTAGCCAATCAAGGAAATCATGGGAGACCCACCCTAAAGGAATAAAAGCCCTCCAGCCCCTGAGTTCAGGGCTGCTGCTGCTGTTAGACTCTGCTCTGCTCATCTCTGCTATGCTCTGCTCAGAAATGGCCTGCTCCCATGTTCTGTGTGGCTTAATATATCTGCTTTCTCTTGCTTTCTGCTATGATCTCTGTGTGTTTGGTTCAATTTTTTGTCCATGATCACCAAGAACCTATTTACCTGCACCCACTTGTGACAAGTGGACGGAGGAGAAAAAAAGGTGGGGAGTATACATAGCTAAATCTTCATCCACCAAAACAGGACAACAGTCTCTATCTGAAACTGAAAAGTCAGGAAATTGCCGTATGTGTATATTCATTAGAAATACAGAGTTAAATACCAGAAAAATAGAAGTGGTTTTGGGAGGGTTGAAGGTGATTGCTTTCAAGGAGCGGGAATGAGCATCTGGAAAGGCAGAAATATGAAGCAAGGAACCACTGTTGTTTGTCTTAATCTTTTAGTACTATTGACAGTGTGTGTATATTTGTGTGTGTGTGTATTCCACTGATAAGTTTAAAATGTACTGAGAAGGCTAGGTAATTGTGCCACATTATAAAGAGACTTCCTTCAAAAATGGCTGGCATCAATAAGCACCCATGTAGGATTTAAGATACACACTTCAGCTATTTGGAAAATGGTCACACGTGGCCCTGTTCATCTCCTACATTGAATCAGATACAGTTGGCCACATGCCCAAGCTCTAAGTACCAGGTCTCCCTTTAGATTCCACCTGTTCAGTTACTGGGCAAATGGGCTGTTTACTCTGCATATCTAGGCATCAAAGCTTTTCTCCAGAAAAAGGTCTGTGCTTTTCTATAGCTGGTAAAGAATATCTCCTGAATCCCTTGTGGACTTAGGTGGCTCTGCCCCTCTGACCTTTGCCAAAAGGCATCCCAGGCTCACCCAGCCCTGGCTTTCTGGAGTGAGTTCCAGAACCTGGAGAGCACATTATAACTTTTGTGGTCTCAAGGCACTTACTTTGCCTTCCTGGCTTCTTCCTTCATTAAAAAAATATCAAAAATTATATTTGATAACTGTGCTGGTATAAAAATTACTAGAATACAGACTGGATAAACTGTTACATACTCATTAAATGTGTTATTTCTTCTGATTTTAAGAGAAATTAAAATAATTTCATGGGCCCCTCAAAATTCTCATGGGCCTGTGGCTCTGTGCCCTCTATACCTAATGGGAAATTCTCCCAAAAACCAAGGCAGGAAGGAGGGACAGATGACCAAAGTGTTCTGCCACCCTCTGCAGGTTCTGGGAGAAAAGGGTCAAAAGCACAGAAATTATAAGTCCCAGATAGGATAAAGTCATGATCAGGTATAACCAGTATCAGTTAAACAGTTATGTGCACTGTCTAAACAATTTACAGATACATCTTTTTGAGCTCCCTCTGCCTTCCTGTGAGGCAAACCTCATGTCCACTGACATCCAGTGGCCACAGAGGTTAGGTTTTATGCCCAAGTTCACCCAAGCAATCAGTGGCAGCCTGCGGATGTATGACTACGAACCCAGGTCCTTCCTATTTGCCTGGCAACATTTCTGGGGTGGATAGCCCTCATATGTTCCTGTCACGCTCACAGTCCTCCCTTCCTCACCCACACTCTCTTGTATGGAAAATAAACATCAGTGACTGGTATGTATGGAGTCAGAATTTGATACATGGTAAAACTCCTTAAGTACGTGTTCCTTTGCCCCTAGGAAGATCAGAATTTTGGTGACATTTTTTCCTTCTAATCGAAAAGATTCCTCATTGGTACCTTGTCTTCCTATTTTGTTATTATTGTGCCACTCATCTCTATGTCAAAGGCTGATCCTTCACCTCAGGTAATTACATTTTGTGAATGCTGGACTGTGACGATGGCATTTGCATAAGCTGTGTCCCCATCTCTGAGAGATGAAATTCAGATGAGGTCACAGCCAGCAGTAATTCTAACTCCACCTCACTTTTCTCCACTATTACCCATTTCTATGCTTGAGAGGGACTCTGTGGGTAGGGGAGGTAACAATTTGCATTTATATAGAATCCCAGCTTTCATTTAATTCATCAAAACACTAAGCTACCTCAACAAATCCTTCAGTGAAGGCCAGGAAGCTAAATCCTGATGCACCTTCTTTGTAATAGTAATTAGGGCTGCAGCAAAATCTCACAAAAGACCTCCTAAAGTTCACAACTTGAGGAAATTATTCTCTGTAAGAAGATTCACTTATTCCAACAAGGTGATTTTCCTTTCCATTTTTTAATTCCTCTATCCACCTCTGTACCCACTCCCCAACAAAAACATTCCATGATTAAAAAGGAAAAAGTCCTCAGGAAAATATAGAAAATTCTGAAATAAATGAGAAAGCATGAAAGTATGTGTTGAAAACCCAGGCATGACACCATGTGGAAAGCTGTGAAGAAATCGCCAAATGAAGGAAATGCAGGCCTGGGGCAGAAAGTCGATAAGACAGAAAGCATCAAGAATTTAGTATCTACAATAAATATTGAAATTGAACCCCAAACTATTGGTTACCTCAGGGAAATAGTACAGAGTGGGAGGCCACTGGAGATGCAGATATTGCCACTCATATTCTCCTGGAGGTTTGAAACTTGTCACACAAAGAGCATCTACTTGTTTATACATAAGATAATCCAAAATACATTATTACTTGCAGCTATTGCATAAAAGAAATTATAGTCATGGGAAACCTCCAGGAGAAAAATACATGATAAAAGGAGAAAAGCCAGAATCAAAGGACTTGAATCTCCATCAGCTTTCTATGTCTCAGGTTCTTCATGTGAGAAATGGAAGAAATCATAATAGTTATTTGCCTTAGTCACCCCAGGAAGATTGCTTGAGGTTATCAGTGGAAAGAAATGCAGGATTTTTTTCCCCACTTAGCTCCTCATCTCTAAACCCCTAACTTTATGCAGTGATGGAAAGTTTAAATGCTATTCCCCATACTGCCAAGGGACTTTGGTTTAGGCTGAGTCCTAAGCAGTATGAGGAGCCACCAGCCTTGTGATGCTGCCCAGCAGATGTGAGAATCAGTTTTTTGCCTGGGGGCCAGGGCAAAGCTCACAGATCACATATATGTCACATAGACAGGTGTGCACACACACTCTGGGGCAAAGGCAAATATGGAAACAACAGTTATATGACACCCTCAGCAGGGCCTGCAATGAGACAAAGGGGAGGCCAAAACAGGTGCCACAAAGTCATGCGCTGAGGGGCACTGAAGCTTAATGCAGAAGAAAGGGTATTTGCCCCAAAACAAAATTCAGTCACTGAAACATCCTGCTGAGAGGTGGTCTTCTTTGAATTCCAGAGGTCAAGAAAAGTTCCCACTGCACTCTAGTTTGCTTCTTTTTTTCCTAATCCCCCACCCCCACCCACACAGACTAACAACAACCACACACACTGGTTACATCCCTGAGTAGGGGGAATGGGGAGGAAGCAAATCCACAGTGGGGTAGGGTGGGACACCCAAAGTCAGACCTACAATAATATAGGGTCCGAAACAACTATGGGAAAATAATTTGCACTATTCCTAGTTACTCTAATGACCAGCATCACAGGAATCACCATGATTTTTAAAATACTTCTGCTGCTCTAGAAAAATGTGTTTATCAAGACTTGATGCACTAATTCTTGTTGTTAAAGCAAGTTTATGACTCAATCCTTCTTCTCAGGAAAAGAGAAAACAGGCTGAGGAGCCAGTCCAGTCTATCAGTACACATCCTTCTACTCTGTGAAGAAGAAACCTCTCATAAATGAGGGCTCTGCCTTCTGAGATGGCAAGACTGAAGCTTGGGCTATGAGTTCAATGTGTTCAATCCATGAAAAATAATAGAATCTGGGCAAAAATTCATAGGTTGTGTCTTGAGGTTGCCATAGAGGTTGAAAAGTGCCTGACAAGTGGATTGAGCATTCTTGCATCAGGGATATTGGAAAAAGCCAAGTTCTTTGAATTGTTGCTGAATGAAACATCTTAAAACTGCTTCCCCAGTGCCAAATATTACCCCAGAAGCTCTGTGCCAGGAAACCTCCTCATTATGGCTTGCCAAAGAGAATATGTGGGAAGATAATCTCGAATCATCCCAAAACAACTTTGAGAGACCATCCAGTCAAACTCCATAACTTCAGACAGACAGGTGTTCTCATCACCAATTTACAAGTGAATAATAATGAGGGCTGGAGGGGTTCAGTGAATAACCTAAGGACACAGAGCCAGCGATGAAGAAGCTAGGCTGAAAACCCTCATCTGTTTTTTGGTGCATGCTCTTTCTTCTCCTCTGCTGCTTCCGCAGCCCAGGTAGTACATACAGGTGATTACCTGTTCAGTGTGGATTTCTGTCATAGCAAGTATCCACATTTCATCCAACCATCCACCCACTCACTCATCCATTCATCCACACGTCCATTTATATATCTGCTTACCTAGTTCAACATTTACTAAGGATTCCAGGGGTATCCAAACTTTTGGCATCTCTGGGTCACACATTAAATACACAAACACTAACCACAACAAAAAAAAAATCTTGTAATGTTTTAAGTAAATTTATGATTTTGTGTAGGGCCACATTCATAGCTATCCTGGGCCGTGTGAAGCTCATAGGCTGTGAGTTGGACACTCCTTCTATACTTATCCAGATGATGGAGGTAGACAAATAGGTAAGAGGCAGATCCTGCCTTTATGTGTTTGCAGCTCAGTGGGAAATGTCCCTTCATAATCGCGTACCTGCCAGACCCAGATTAAATTTAACAAGAATGGAGGTTAGCAGACCAGATGGGGTGAGGTGAGGGAGGGACTATGTAAAGAGAGCTGGGAAGAGAAGACTCTGCAACTAGAGGCTGGGAAGAAAACACCAAGAGTGGTCTGGGAATGCAAGGAGTCCATGCCACTTGAGGCTGGGGCTGGGTATACCTGGATGTTCTGGAATAACATAAAAGGCATCAGCAAAAACAGATTCTGTGCCCTGGTGACCTTTTGGTTGACTTTACCCCTTAGCAAGTAAGAGAGATCTGAGGGAAATGAATTTTGGGCCAACTGTGGAGACCTTGTATTGGAATAGGGAGTTCAGACTGGATCCTTCAAGAGGTGTCCTCTCTGTGTGTCTGAGTTGTATAATTGATGTCCTGTTCCTAAGTGTTTCTAAAAAAATGTTCCTTCTGCCCAGTCTGATTCTAGTACCTTCAGGAGGATTCTCTCTCCTCCATCCTTCATGTCTAGGACCCCAATATCTGTCACTGTTCACTTCCTATTTTTTGTGCTTGTTTTTGAATTTTGTGTGTGGTCAAGTTATAAGTACCTTATTTTATTTAAGAAGTTAAAATATGCTTACCCTGCATCACCACAAGTATGCTTATCTCTGATGGTATAAACACTGTCTTACAGTTATACCTTACTGTTGTGTCTCCCCAAGCAGTTAATCAGAAATAAATCCATTGTTAACAATCACCTATTCAGTGGACTTTGTTTCCTCTGTGTAATTAATTCCCTTTCACCTCTCAGTGTGACACCAGATGAGGGCCAACTAACCCAAAGTTCATCAGCAGGTTCCAACCCAGATTCTGCTGGAGAGAGAGAGGCTGGACATCGACCAAAGTCTAAAAAGGGACCATAGCCTTTCTGCGGGTGCAAACACTTGGAAGGAAGTGTTTAGTTGTGACAACAGTTAAGCCAGAAGGCCCCAAAAGTGAGCCATGAAATCTGTGGTTGTTGCTGATTTTCAAACCACCTCTAAATGACTATGCTAACTCAAAAAAAGGAAAATGTCTTCTCCAACTCTTTAACCTAAAATGTGGGGGTCATCTTTATTTCATGCAAGTGCTACTTAGCAATAGAGAGTAGCTACAGGCTGTGTTATTATTAGATTCAGAACTCATGAGATCGCATAGCCCATATAGCTAAAGGACTTGAGAATTCTGTCCTATACATTCCATGGTTGAAATAAAGGATTTTTTTTTAATTTAAGAAAGTAAGATAAACGGTAACAGAGATGGAACTGAGGAGGTGAAGACTGAAAAGCAATAGTTATATGCATCAGACAGGAGAATAGACAAATCTCAGGATAGTTATTAAAGAAAAGTATGTCTATTACATGTTATTGATAAGTTCTGAGAGAGGGAAAATGCATGTTCTTTTTAGGCAATTAGAGTAGTTCCAGGTTATGTGGCGTTATTTCCTGATACGAGGGATAAACAAAAAAAAAAAACAAACATTCCAGTGGATACATAGAAATTTGCCAACAAGATGTTCATTCTATTCACTTTCAGATAAATAATGAATTTTTTAGGGTTAGTATTCCCAAATATTGTATACTAAAACTTCTTTGTTGTTGATCTGAAATTCAAATTAAATACAGATGTTCTGTATTTTGATTTACTAAACCTGTCAACCCTTTTAGTTCAGTTAGAATGACAATTCTCATCAGGCTTGGCATGAGAATTGCACTTAGACTGTAAGGGAAAGGTCAGGGAGAGGTCATCCAGTGAACACCATAAGAGCTTTTATAGAGGATGTTGGAAAAGCATGTTGTAAAGAACCAGCTTCTTACTCCTATGAAAAGCTGGCTTTGTTTCTTAGCAGAATGGAGGCTGCTCTCACCAACCCCAATTTACAGCAAGATTGGAAAATTCCCCTGAAGTAGAACTGGTTTCCATGGGAACACCTTGGCTGCCAAATATTCAAGGGCCTGGTGTGCAGCTCTTGTAGCAGGTGCTCAATGAATAAGGGCAGGTTGGGTGAGACTTGGTAGATGAATTCACTAAACTTTAGCATCAAAAGAATAGGTGACTCTTTAATAGACTAATTAGCAATTCAAAGTGTTCTAATCTGCACTCAAAGTTCAACTTTTAAGTGTAAAAATGGGCAGATCTTTACAATAAAGTCATTCAACTGGTTAATGGCAGAGCTGGGACAAGAACCTCCCAGGCAAGAAAATGTCATGCTGTGCCTTATACCTTGGCACACTTCTTTCAAGAATTTGCTTTCCTACTTGATAGCTAAGACTGTCATTCTTACACAGTTAAATAAAACCACATTTTTCCAGAGGCATAACTCTTTATGTGTTGTATATAAGAAAATATACATAGCTGCATTTTCTCAATTTTTTGGTTTGTCTCAGTTTATTTGTTTTGGAAAACCTTACACTCCAGCACCATCCAGCTATTCTTCTATTTATTTGCAGATTTATGAGTATCTAAATAAGCTTTGTTCCTGCCAATTTAGATATGATTTAGGTGGAACTTTTTCTACCCCTTGTTCTGTTTTTCATTTATCCTATCTCTGTTAAGTGATGACACATGACCATCATTTAGATCTAAGCCACACATTTAGTTGAGGGTTGGAGGATGCTAAGGAGTTACCATGAAGTTTGATTTCTGTTTATTTTATTATGTTTCTGTGTCATTGATAAAATTTGGAAACATTACTTAATAATGTTTGGGAATGTTTAAAAATTGACCTGTTTTAAAAATTATCTGAATCGAGAAATAAATCTGGGCCTTGAGAAGAATATTTCCTACGTAAGAGGGGAAAAAATGCATAAGCCCATACCGAGCTTCCTGTTTTTCCTTTGATGCATATCATGCTATCCCTGAGCTCAGGCCTACTGACCTGGAAGCACAAGGCAGTGTTTTAGAAATACCACCCAAAGTGTGTCTTCATCCATGACGAAATCCTCATTGGCATTCCTAATTCCGTTATGCTCATAGAAGCCTTTTGCTCAAACTGCAAATGCTACCAAGTTTTAGGTCTCATCTTGTTGCTCTTTAGGTCAATAATTTTCAACCTGTGTGCCAAAGAATTTTTAAAATATGCAGTATCTGACTATTTAGTCTGGGGCATTGACCTCCTTTCTGATAGACTGTCAAGTTTAAAAAATGACAACAAACAACATAACAATAGCCATCTGGTATGAATGAATCAAAATTATTCTTATTTTCTTAGTCCAATCAGCAAATAACATAACATATTTTTTGGTGTGCTACAAAATTTGAGTAATTAATTTATGTGTGCCATTAGATTAAAATGGTTTAAAATCGCTGCTCTTGATGTGTGATGAGAAGTATATCCTTTGATCTGAGGAAACAGAATCTGTATTTACTTGGCAGTTGTATTTTATTAATGCACATAGAACAGTATGGGATGTACCCAGGATCTGAAATATTTTCTGGGTACCTACTCTTTACCGTATCTTGAGCTAGCCAACTGGGAAATATAAAAATAAGTTTGGCTCTCTCCCATCAAAGGGCCATGAGAAATGTAGTTAAATATTTATAGCCCATGGTTCCAAGATGGCTGTAGGGTAGCTGAAAGCTCTGTCCACTTGCTCCCAGCCCTGGACCATTCTTGCAGTTAAACCACAGAACAATAAACTTGAAAATCCAGCTGAGTGTGAATGAGAACCTGTGTGAAGATGTGTGTGGACAATTGTGTGTGTGTGTATGTGCACACGCTAGTGTAAGAGTGCCTGTCCACATGCAAGAGCACTCAGGGTTGGACAGTCCAGGCTCTCTTGAGGGAGCCGCTGAGCCACTGCTGCCCAACCTGGCACTTTTGGCTGCACAGATTTGGAATTGGAGCTATTTTGTGGAATTTGCAATATTCTCCTCCAGAAGAAGCCACCAGAGCAGCTGTGCCTCAGCTCCCAAACTTTCCTGAATGATGTCTGTGCCCTCCAGTCCGGGCTGCACACCGCACCAACATGGGAGCCAGGGTCAGGAGACTGCGGTACTTGCCACATAGGGGTCTATAGACTCCCAGGCCCCAGGGGCTGCTGGCACCATGAATGGGATAGAGTGTGACTGAGAAGTTGGGAGTGCTGAGGGTGGGAGTTGGGGATGTGTGTTGAGAGAGGCAGCCAGGGCAGGACTGGCAGCAGAAACTGCAGCAGGAGCAGAGCAGCAGGAGCACAGTGACAGAAGTCTGAGGATGAGACTCCCTGCGGGGAGAGGCGCAAGCACCCTGCTACCATCCCATGTTAGAGTTTTGCTGCTGGACTCTTCCCTTCCCTCCCCACCATATCAGGATATGAGGCTTAAAAGAAGATGATGCACACAGTATATAGTCTATTGATTTGAGAGATGGGGAGAAGCATCAGCATAAGAGAGGATAGGTGGGCTCTTGTACATTCCCCCACTGGGTACCCAACCCACACCTAGAAGCCCTCTCAAGGCAGAGATGAGCGTGATAGGGGTCAATCCCTAGTCAGCCAGATGGGGGAAAGTTCCCAATGAATGGGCCAATGAAAAATAAGGTCCCAAATAAAACAAGAGAGTCCACATAACCCACCAAAGGACACCCCTAGAGCACACAGATCAGGAGATGAAAGTCTGCACTGTGGAGGATCTCTGCTCTGGGGAGAGAAGAAAACCACTGGAGATAAACCTTTTTTTTCCTTAAAAGAGCAAAGCACAGGTTATATGTTTGAGGCTACACACCTTGGGCCCCAGTGAATATAGGGTGGCACAGACTAAAGTCATGTGAGAAGTGTCTAGAATGGGAGGTACAGGGGAGAATCTTGGAGGAGTGGCTGTGGGATTTTCAGGACCCAGATATACCTGGACTCCACAGCAGCCATCTTTCTTGAGAAGAGCTAGTCTCCCCCACACCCCCACCCCCACTCCAAGAGAAAATCAATTACCTTACCCTATGGGGTACCGTTCCCCCTACCTTCTGGAAGTCCCCTCACTACAACCTCTGAGATCCTATTCACTCCACTCAGCAACTTTTTTTGTTCTTTTTCCACTTTAACTCTGTCTTGGTGCTCTGTGTTTTGGGGTTTTTCCCCCTTTTCTCCCATCCTGCATCTTACCTTTGCCAAGGAAAGAGCAACATAAACAGACTCAGGGATTATCAGACTATCTGTAGGGCACAGTGAATCCATACACTGTCTCAGAAAACAGACTCGTGCTTTCTCCTCATGGGAGAGCCACAGAAACACGCTTCTAAGCACTCGGCAGACCCAAAAATCTGGGCTCTGAAAGCCTACTAGCAGCCTCTCCCTGCCAGGTACAGGGAAATAATCCTGGACAGACTAGTGTCTCAGGGGAGGGAGGAAAAAAAAACACCATCCTCTCTGAAACCTGAAAGATACCTGCCACAGGAGATCCAGGAATCATAGCCCTCTGTTTCCACCAGAAGCCCTCTCAAAAATAGTTGGATCTGTGACTAGTATGAGATTGAAAGTAGGCTAGCAGGCCAGCAGACCAGAGACAGGCAGAGGTGGTTCCTGTGGTGGCCTAGGATATTTGCTGACACACCCCTGGACCCAGTGCTGATGAAATCCAGCTTTCCAGAGCAACTCGGCGCACCCTGAGAGCAGCCAAGTCTGGAGGAACCAGCTACAGACTGTGGATCACCAGTGGCTTCAAGAATGTGGCAGAGGGCCAGATGTGGACAGCACCTGTCATTGGCTTACACCAGACTGAGACATCACAGTGCTATCCAAAGGGAAGAAGCCAGAAGTTAAGATTTAAATTGTGCTGTGAAAAATTCACTTCTGTTCTTTGTTCTTTGTAGAGTCCTTTTCTTTATTTTTCTAATCTATTTTTTCTTTTATATTTTATGTTCTAATTTTTCTTGTATATATCCTATTTTATTCTTATCTTTGATTACTCCACTATTCCCTTCTTATCTAATTTTATTATTTTTGTTACTTCTTCTGTGTTCCTTTTCCTCATTTTCCTCTTTCAATTTATTCTGAGTAGCAGTTTTCTGGTTCCTCCTCTCATAATCACCTTTCTTTTCTTTGGTCCTTTCATATTTTTTCCTTTTCTTCTTTCTCTACTATGCCATTTCTCTTTCTATTTTTAATATTCTTTACTCTCTTGTTATGGATATTGCTGTGGTGATCAGAGAGGGGTTGCTTGTTTTGGTGTTCTTCTTATGATGTTTAGCTTTGTTCTGCCAGCACCTATACAACAGTGTTCAACACGTGACGGAAGCGGAGCCTCTTAGCCAGACAGAGGGGAGTTACCACCAGTGAATGGGCCAACAGCAATCAGGACTGAAATACAACAGGAGAGTCCACATAATCCATGCAGAGAACATTCCTAGAGTATACAGATCAGCAGATCAAAGGGCCCATAGGACTCCTAACACACAGGACCACTCTACAGACAGACTGTCAAAGCAAATAAATCTAGTATATAGAAACAAACACAGAGAGAGAACTAAACTGGGGATACAAAGAAACAATCCCCAAACAAAAGAAAAGGAGAAATCCCGAGAAAAAGAACTAAGTGAATTGAGGCAAGCAATTATCAGACATAGAGTTCAAAGTAATGGTTATAAGGAACTTAGTGGGACATGCATTGACATGAAAAAAAGACATAGAAACCTTGAGTAAGAACCTGATAGAAATGAAGAATGCAATATCTAAAATGAAGACCACACTAGAAGGAATTAAAAGCAGTTTAGATGAAACAAAGGATTGAATCAGTGTGCTGGAAGACAAGATAGGAAAAAAACAACCAATCAGAGCAACAAAATGAAAAAAGACCCAAAAAGAATTAGCATAGTTTAAGGGAGCTTTGGAATACATGAAAAGTAATAACATTTACATCATAAGGATCCCAGAAATAGGACAAAAGGAGCATGGGATAGAAAGCCTGTTTGAAAAAATATAATGACAGAAAACTTCCTGAACTTGGTGAGAGAAAAGACCATGCAAGCCCAGGAAGCACAGAGGATCCCAATCAAGATGAACCCAAAAAGGCCCACTCCAAGACACATTACCATCAAAATGGCAAATTTAAAGACAAAGAGAGAATCTTAAAGGCAGCATGGGAGAAACAGCAAGTAACATACAAGGTAGATCTAATAAAACTAACAACTGATTTCTCAATAGAAACATTACAAGCCAGAAGGGATTGGCACAAAATATTCCAAGTAATGAAAAACAAGGATCTACAACCAATACTATCATATCCAGCAAGGCTTTCACTTAAAAGGGGAGGCAAAATAAAGAGTTTTCAAAACAAAAGAAGGTTAAATGAGTATGTCTCCACCAAGCCAGCACTACAAGAGATGCTAAAGGTACTCCTGTAAGAAGGAGGAAGAAGAGAGAGAGAACATAGGTAAAAAGGGAAAAAAATGAAAATTAATAAGTACCTATCAATAATAATCTTAAATGTAAATAGATTAAATGTTCTAATCAAAAGACATAGGGTAGCTAAATGGATAAGAAAACATGACCCACATATATGCTGTCTATGAGACACGCCTTAAAACAGAAGATGTATACTGGCTGAAAGTGAAGGAACGGAAAAAAATCATTCCATGCAAATGACATGGAAAAAAGCAGGGGTAGCAATACTTAGATAAAATAAACTTCAAAATGAAAGCCACAACAAGAGACAAAGAAAGTCATTAGATGATACTTAAATAATACGTAAGAGAGTAGTCCAACAGAAGATATAATTCTTATAAACATATGTCACCCAATCAATATAGGTGCACCTAATGTATGAAGAAAATATTGGAGGATTTTAAGAAAGAGATAGATAGCAATATAGTTATTGTAGGGGATTTTAACACAGCACTGTCAACAATGGATACATCTTCCAAATAAAGAATCAACAAGAATATTATGGCACTGAAGGACATCCTAGATCAAATGGACCTAACCGATATTTATACAACATTTCAGCCAAAGGAGCAAAATACACGTTCTTCTCAAACACACATAGGTCATTCTCAAAGATAGACCACATGGTAGGAAAAAAACAAGCCTTAAGAAATTCAAGAAAACCTAAATCAAACCAATCATCTTCTTGGATCACAATGGCTTGAAACTACAGACCAACCTCAAAGAAAAAAAAAGTCAAAAGCACTCAAATACATGGAGGCTGAATAACTTACTATTAAATAATGAATGGGTTAAAAATAAGATCAAGGAAGAAATTAAAAAGTCTAGAAACAAATGAAAATAAACACACAATAGTCCAAAACCAACTGGACACTGTGAAGGCAGCCCTAAGAGGGAAGCTCATAGCAATTTAGGACTACCTAAAGAAGACAGAAAAATCTCAGATAAACAACCTAACCTATATCAGAAAGAACCAGAGAAACAACAACAAACAAAGCCCAGAGCAAACAGAAGGAAGGAAATAATCAAGATTAGATTTGAATTAAATAACATAGAAACTTAAACTACAATTCAAAGAATCAATGAAGCCAGGAGTTGGTTCTTTAAAAAGCTAAACAAAATTGACAAACTGCTAACCAGATTAATCAAGAAAAAAGGATAGAGAAGCCAAATAAATAAAATGAGAAATGAAAGAGGATAAGTAACAACTGCTACTACAGACATACAAAGGATTGTAAGAAATTACTGTGAATAACTATTGCCAAAAACTTGGACAACCTGGGCAAAAATGGATAAATTTTTAGAAACATACAGTCTTCCAAAACTGAATTAGAAAGAAGCAAAAAATCTGAATAGATTGATAACAACGAGCAAAAGTGAAGCAGTAATAAAAAAACTACCAACATACGAAAGCCCTGACCTTGATGGCTCCACAGGTGAACTTTACCAAACCTTCAAAGAACTAACACCTCTCAAACTATTCCAAAACATTCAAGAAAGAAGACTCTAAGCTCTTTTTACAAAATCAATGTTATCCTTATCTCAAACCAAGTAACAACACAACAAAGAAACAGAATCATAGGCCGATATCTCTAATGAACATAGATGCTAAAACTCTCAACAAAATACTAGCAAACCAAATCCAACAATACATTAAAAATATCATACACCATGATCAAGTAAAATTTATTTCAGGGATGCAAGGATGGTACAATATTAACAAATCAATAAATATGATACTTCAGATAAACAAAATGAAAAACAAAAATCACATGATCGTTTCAATAGAGGTAGAACAAGCATTTAATAAAATCCAGAACCCATTTATGATAAAAACTCTTGGAAAAGTGGTATTAGAGGGAACATACTTAAATGTAGTAAAGGACACATATGACAAACCCACTGCCAGCATCATACTCAATGGGCAAAAACTACACCATTCCCCTTAATATTGGGAAAAAGGAAGGGGTGTCCACTTTAACATCTTTTATTCAACATAGTACTGGAAGTTCTAGACACAGCAATCAGACAAGAAGAAATAAAAACTATTTAGACTGGAAACAAGGAAGTAAAACTGTCATTATTTGCAAACAACATGATAGTATACATACAAAATCCTATAAACTCCATAGAAAAACTACTTGACCTAAAAAATGAATTCAGCAACACAGTGGGATACAAAGCCAATTCTCAGAAATTGATGGCATCTCTGTACACCAACAATGAACTATCAGAAAAAGAAAGAATAAAAATCCCATTTACTATAGCAGCAAGACCAAAATAAAATACTTAGGAAGAAACTTAACCAAGGAGATGAAAGGCCAGAACTCAGAAAACTATAGAACATTGAAGAAAAAAACTGAGGATAAAAATAAATGGAAGCATATACCCTGTTCCCGGATTGGAAGAATGAACATCATTAAAATGTCCATACTACTGAATGTAATCTATAAATGCAATGTAATTCTTATTAAAATACCAAGGGCATATTTCACAGACCTAGAACAAATATTTCAAAAATTTATATGGAACCAAAAAAAGACCCTGAATCGGCCAACAATCTTGACAAAAAAGAACAACGTTGGAGGTATCACAGTATCTGATATCAAACTATACAGTCTTGTGCTGGCGTAAGAACAGAGACATAGATCAATGGAACAGAATAGAGAGCCCAGGAATGAGCCCATGTCTCTATGATCAATTAACATTTGGCAAAGGGGGCAGGAGCATAAAATGGAGTAAAAATAGCCTCATCAATAAGTGATGTTGGGAAGACTGGACTGGTACATGGAAGAAAAAGAAACTAGACTACTAACTTACACAATACATCAGTATAAACTCAAATGGATAAAATACTTTAATGTAATTTGTGATACCATAAAAGTCTTAGTGAAAAACATAAGCAGTAAAATTTCAGATAACCCACATAGCAAACTTTTTTTAAATTTTAAATCATGTTTATTCCATTACAGTTGTCTCCATTTATTATCCTTTGCCCTCCTCCACCCATCACACCTCACCCCCCTCTCTCACAGTCAATTCCCACTCTGTTGTCCATGTCCATGGGTCCTTCATACATGTTCTTTGTTTAGTCCCTTCTCCTTCTTTCCACCATTGTCTTCCTTTCTTATCCCCTCTGGTCACTTGTAGTTTGCCCCATGGTTCCTTACCTGTGCTTTATTTTGTTCATTAGTTTATTTTGTTGAATAGATTCCACTTAGAGGTAAGATCACATGGTATTTGTCTCTCACTGACAGCCTTATTTCACTTAGCATAATATTCTCCAGTTCCATCCATGCTGTTGCAAAAGGTAGGAGATACCTTTCTTTCTCTTTTTTAAGACAGATTGATTTTATTTATTTATTTTTTAAATGTCAAGGTCCATTATAAAATATTAAAAAAATTAAATCCATTATAAAGTCTCAGCAATCATGATACCTGCACAGAAATAATCAAGTACATCAATGAAATAAATTGAGCATTCTAGAAACAAATATATATATCTAACAATATGATTAAATTGGTATTTCAAATCAATGGGGAAAATAAGGTTTATTCAGCAAATAAGGCACATGGACCACTATTACTTGAAATAAAACAAATAGAGAGCCCTATTTCACACATTATACAAAAAATATTCATTTGAGTTAAAAGTCAATATGTAAAATCTAAGGAGTTTTAGGAGAAAATACAAAATAATATTTCTCTTACCCTGAAGAAACATATTCAAACCCAGAAGCTATAAAGTAAAATATTGACAATATGACTATATTCAACATTTAAGACTATACAGCAATATTCATGTAAAAAAAGATAAAGGACAAGTTATAGAATAGGAAAGTATTTGCCATACACATATAAAAAAGAGTTAATAGTTTTGGTTTTTTCATTTTGGAAAATAATTCTCCAAACATTTAGTCAAAAAAAATGAATAAAGAATTTAAAAAGTCATTTAAAGCTTTTTAAAAATAATAGAAATAGGCAAAAAAATATACAAAAACAGGTTTAGTTTCAACAAATAATTCAGGAACAATTAAAATAGCAAATCATTGTCAAAATCAGATTAATAAGTATTAAAAATATTGGTAATATCAAGTATTGGTGACTGTGAAAGGAACTAGGTGTTCATAGACTCTTTTTTTTCATCTTCTTAAAGCAGTCCCTTAAGCATATTTTTCAATACAGGTTTGGTGGAGCTGTATTCTTTTAGCTTTCTTTTGTCTGAGAAGCTCCTTATTTTGCCTTCCATTTTAATTGAGAGCCTTGCTGGGTAGAGAAATCTTGGTTGCAGGCCTTTGCTTTACATGACTAGGAATATTTCTTTCCATTCCCTTCTGGCTTGTAGTGTGTCTGTTGAGAAGCCAGCTGCTAGCCATATTGTGGCTCCCTTATATGTTACTACCTCTTTCTCCCTTGCTTCCTTTAGGATTTTCTCTTTGCTATTTGCCATTTTAATGATGATGTGTCTTGGAGAGGGCCTCACTGGATTCCTCTTGAATGGGACCCCCCATGCTTCCTGGACTTGTGTGACTTTTTCTCTCTTCCAATTAGGGAACTTTTCCCTCATTACTTTTTCAAACAGTTTCTCTATCCCTTACTCATCTCCTTCTCCTTCTGGTAACCCTATTATAGGGATATTATTACATTTCAGATTGTCCTGCATTTCCCTAAACATCTCATCATTCTTTTTGAATCTTTTTTCATTTTCATGCCTTTTCTGGGAGCTTTTATCTACCTCATCCTCCAGCTCACTGATTCGATCCTCTGCTTCATCTAGCCTGCTTTTGATTCCTTCTACTGTGTCCTTCAATTCACAAATTGTATTCTTCATTTCCTCTTGGCTCTTACTCATAGTTTCTATGTTGTTTTTCATGCTGATATACTTTGCAATAAGTTCCTTTAGTTTCCCTGTAGTTTTTGGTAATTTTCTCTGAGCTCACTGAGCTCACTGAGCTTCCCTAGAACCATTGCTTTGAACTCAGTATCTGAAAGTTTACTTGCCTCTATTTCATTTAGTTCTCTTTCTGGTGATTCCTCCTTTCCCTTCAACTGGGGGTTGTTTCTTTGTCCTCCCATTATTTGTGAGACTCTTCCTTTTTGCTCTGCTTCTTAAATTGATCTATCTTGACTCCTGACTTTGTGGTGTGAACTTCTATGGCAGAAAACCACTATTTCTTCTTTCTGGATCTGCCTCTGATGATGTCAGATGTTGCCCCTGTCTGATCTTAGGCAGTCTGTTCTAGACTTCCAGTAATCTACTGTCTGTGGCTGTCTCCTTCAGCTCTTATTCTAGTCACTCTGTACTCAGCAGGCCAGCTAAGAGGCACCATAGGGCAGGGTAGAGTCCCTCCTGGGAGTGGGGTTATTGGGTCCTCTCACGCTTCTGCTGCTCAAAGGAGTGGTCTGCCTGAGCAAGATGGCTGCTGCCATATGGGGTATGAGTTGGCACCAGCATCCTGCTGGCTACTCTCTCAGTTCTCTCCCCGAAGCCTCTTTCCCCAGTCTCTCCTCAGGTGTCTCCAGCCCACTCTGCCCCCACCTTTGCCAGAGCCCAGGGTAAGTGGCTGCAAACAAAATATATGCAATGGCCCTTGAAATGGCTCTTTGCATCTCAAGCTGCCCATCTCTGGCAGAGAGCAACCCTGCTGCTTTTCGCAGCTGGCTGTTATCTGTGTACTTTTTGGGCTCTGGTGCTGTAGGCTAGGTATCCCCACATATGGTTTAGACCCCGCTCTTCTCAGGGGGATCCAACTGGCCATTTCAATATCCTTCTGGTGCTGCTGCCCTTGGGTAACCTGCCTGCGTTCGCAAGTCTCTACCGCACTCCTTACCAGTTTGGTTGTGCTAAAGGTGATTCTTCTGTCTGTCCGAGGTTAAAAGACTCCTCTCTCACTATTGTTCAGTTGTTTATTCCAGGCTATTTCTCCACAATTTAGTTGTAATTCCAGATTGGTCCTGGGAGGAGGTCAGTGTGATTTCCACTCACTCCTCCACCATCTTGATTCTCACCAGATAACCCACATAGCAATATTTTTGCTGATATATCTCCTTGGGCAAGGGAAACAAAGGAAAAAATGAATAAATGGAACTATATCAAATTAAAAAGCTTCTGCATGGCTAAAGAAGCCATCATCAAAATGAAAAGGGGATTGACCATATGGAGAACATGTTTCCCAGTGATACATTGGACAAGGGTTCAATCTCCAAAATATATAGAAAACTCACATGACTCCACACCAGGAAGGCAAACAATATAATTAAAAAATGGGCAAAGAACCTGAACAGACACTGCTCCAAGGACATCTGGAGGGACCATACACACATGAAACAATGCTCAACATCACTAGCCATTAGAAAAATGCAAATTAAAACCACAATGAAATACCACTTCACACCAGTCAGAATGGCCATCATTAGTAAATCAACAAACAACAAGTGCTGGCAAGGTTATGGAGAAAAGGGAACCCTGTATACTGTAGGTGGGAATGCAGACTAGTGCAGCCACTGTGGAAAACAGTATGGGATTTCCTTAAAAAATTAAAAATGGAACTTCCTTTTTATCCAGTGATTCCTCTGCTGGGATTAATCCCTAAAAATCCAGAATCACCAATTCATAAACAACATATGCACCCCAGTGTTCATAGCAGTGATATATACAATTGCCAAGTGCTAGACATAGCCTAAGTGCTCATCAGTAACTGAGTATATCAAAAAACTGTGGTACATTTACACAATGGAATACTTACACAACAGAAAGAAAGAAGGAACTCCTACCCTTCGTAACAGCATGAATGGAACTGGAAAGCATTATGCTACGTGAAATAAACCAGGTAGCAAAAGACAAATACCATATGATCTCACCTATAAGTGGAACCTAATCAACAAAATGAACAAATGAGCAAAATAGAACTGGAGACTTGGAAATAAAGAACAAACTGACAGTGACCAGAGCAGAGGAAGAAGGGGGACCACAGGGGAAAGTAGAGGAAGGGGCATGTCAAGGTACATATATAGATGACCCATGGGCAGGGATAATGGGGTGGGGATTGACTGTTGGAGTAGACAGGGGGTGGGTAAGACAGGGGAGAGCAATGGGGAAAAATGTGGAACAACTGTAATTGAACAATTAAAAAAAGAAAATAATTTCATTAGTAAATTCTTGGTAAAGCAATCACAATAAAATATTTCTTTAACAGAAAAGAAAAATGGGCAAAGACCTGTTTAGACACTTCTCCAAGGAGGACATTCAGAAGGCCCACAGACATAAGAAAAGATGCTCAACATCACTAGCCATCAGGGAGATGCAAATTAAAACCACAGTGAGGTATCACCTCATACCTCTCAGAATGGCCATCATTAATTAATCAACAAACAAGTGCTGGCAAGGGTGTGGAGAAAAGGGACCCCTAGTATATTGGCAGGAATGAAGACTAATGCAGCCACTATGGAAAACAGCATGGTGGTTCCTCAAAAAACTAAAGATGGAACTACCTTTTGACTCAGTGATTCTGCTGCTGGGATTATACCCTAAGAATCTTGAAACGCCAATTCAAAAGAACCTCTGCACCCCAATGTTCATAGCAGCACTATATTCAACAGTCAAGTGCTGGAAGCAGCCTAAGTGCCCATACGTAGATGAATGGAAAACTGTGATATATTTACACAATGGAATACTAAGCAGCAGAAAGAAGGAGGAAGGAATTCCTATCTTTTGTGACAGCATGGGTAGAACAGGAGACTATTATGCTAAATGAAATAAACCAGTAAGATCATGTAGAAATTACCCATGGTCATGGACAATGGTGTGTGGATTGACTGTGGGAGCAGGGGGTGGGCTTGATGGAGGAAGACAAACGGGGAAAAAAAGAGACAACTGTAATAGAAATAATTACAGCCCAGGGCAAATACAGCATGTGCCCTAAAGAGTACAGAATATAACAGAATTAATTGGAATGAGAGAGGCTAGTACTAGGGAATAGTCAGGGAAGAGAATTTTAGGCTTGAAATAGGCTTTTGACAGACCAAGATGAGGATCAAGGCAAGCCAGAAAGGGGGAACAAACAGCATAGGGTCTGTGAGAGGTATATTATATTCCCACCAGTAGGGTTCCAGGTACAGCAGGAGTTGAGTCTAGAAAGGTAGGTTGAGTCTGGTGACACAGGACCTAGAAAATCTTAGTCTGGCATTCATGGTGTTGCACAGCAGGAAATAAATCATCTTCACATGCTCCATGTCACCCTGGCCCTCTGGCCTCATTATCTACATCCATACTGGACACTTCGTGGAACTACTGACCAAATGCGAAACATTTTGACCTACCAAGAGAGCAAGGAAGTGCAATAAAATGACATTTACCTTTTGCTAAGTAGCTCCTAGAAACAAAAAGTTACTTTTAAGGTCTCAGGAGAGACAGAGAAGAAAAAGTTATGTTCTTGAAGGCCTAACCTTTTAAAAACATGACAGGCAAACCACAATCCTACACTCTAGGGGAACCTAAAGGAATGCCATTGTCAAAGGCCAAAGCAAGAATAGAGGAATAAGAAGAGTCACCAGAACAAAAAGGTCTTCTTGGGCTCTGGCTGTGTCTAGAATGTGGCGCTCAGGTGGCTGTGTTCCTCAGGTGATTTAGATCAGCCTGTGGTTGCTCAATCAGTGGATTGCCCTTCATCTCTTGCTTACACCTCCCCTTTCACAATCACCCTCTCCACCTGACAAAAGAAGAACACCCCTTACCATCTGGCATCTTACTAAATACACATGTACCAAAACAATAGCACAATAAGAAAATTCAAATGTAAGACAGAAAAGTCCTGGCAAAGCAAAGCAACAGGAACTTGCTGGGAAGAAGTCCAATAGAGCCACATTATTGTCACCTGTGCCTGCTCCAGTAGGCAAAACTGCAATGATGGCCACCAACAAATAGTTTTCCTGAATGGAAACAAGCAAGAAACTTTTCTGTCAGAAAGCAATTCTAATTTGGTTGATTGGTTTGACAATAAAGGCTAGGTCTGCCCACCAGTTGATGTACAGGGCATTTTTCATAAATTGAATGAGCACAAGCTGCAATTATTTAAAGCATAGAAAATATGTAGAAAATTCGTCCTTCACAACTGTTAAATTGATGACACAAATTTATGTATCAACTTAAAAATGTGCAAGCAGTCACATAATTGTTTGCAATTGTTTTAGAGGTGCTATGAGTGAAGTCTGAAGACCCCTGGACCTTCAATGTCTCTCCAAACTAATGTTGGGAGGTTTGTATGAACTGCTGAATTGAGATTCTAGTTTTGCCCTGCAGAGGGCAGCATTGGTAAAATGTTATGATGTAAAATAATTTTTTTTTTTTCCCTAATAGTTCTTTGGAGACTAACCTTCCTCTTTACCTTCAAACAATATTAAATAGAATAATGATGAGCTTCAGTGTTTGTGGCTTTGTGGAAGAATAGCTGTTTGACCAGAACAGAAATACTGAAGACCTCTGTGTCAGGTACATTTTCCAAATCCAAAACAGCATTATTTTGTTTTTGTTTTTGTTTTTAACCAATTTATTTCTAGAATTTAACAGTGCCCAGCATCAAGTGGACGCTCAAAAAATGTTTGATGGAAGAACAGTTATACTACTTCCAGCTCTAGGGAAGCTTTGGGTTAAAGACACAGTATAATTTCATGTCCACAGAACTTGGGCAAGGCTCCTTTGTCCCTGAAACCCTACCTCACATGGCTTAGGTCCAACAGTCCTCAGAAAGGGCAAGCACCATCTATGATTAAAAAGGACTTTGGCACTGGCTGACACAAAATGGCCTAAATGTGACTACAGCTGTTTACAGTTCTCAGTGACTCCAGGAAATGGTTTTCTGATGCCATTTCACTAATAAAATCATGTGATTTCCTTATAGTGAGTTAATTATTGCCAGACCTTAAATAAATGACCAAGAATTTAAATATAAAGCACAGGTAGAGCACATAGACAAATTGTCCATAGTTAATATTAAACATTGCTTTGTAAGGAATTAGAAGCTTCTTTTAAAGACAAGACAGGGAAGGGAGATCAAATTGAAAGAAAAAACATGAAGTAATGAGATTACACTCTGTAGCTCCCAATTCCTCTTTCCAATGCTTCTCTTTCTGAATATAAAAACTGCCTTCAGGCAAGTTTTAACATGTGGGTGTCAGCTTAACATGTGGGCCTTGGAATAGTTGTTTCATTAGAATTGAAAAACAAGGTTATACTCCCAGTAGAAGGAATTTCAGCAACAGGGACAGGTGTGTGTGTTGGAGGGTAGGAGGCAGTTTCCCGATGGCAGCTCTGCAACTGTTGCTGAGCCCTCTAGGCAGGTGTGAACAGAGCACCACAGCCTCCACTCAGCCCTTCTTCCAGCTACTCTTCATCACCATAGTACAATCACAACAGACTCTCAAATGACAAGGGACATGGTATTTTCAAGGGATTAAAAGTTACAAGAATACCGGCCAAGATGGAGGTGGAGGTAGATACACTTTGCCTCCTCGCACAAACAAAAGAAGGACAACAATGAATTAAAACCAAAAAATAACCAGAACTGCAAGAAAATCAAACTGTATGGAAGTCTGACAACCAAGAAGCTAAGGAAGAAGCATTCAAACAGACTGGTAGGAGGGTCAGAAACAGGCTGCTGGTGTGGAGAGGATGCAGGGCAAGGCAGCAGCTGGAGGACCTGGCAAGCGAGGTGGCAGCTGGCGGAATGGGCAGTCCCACACTTGCGTGTGGATAAACCGGGAGCAACAGCTGAGGAGCAAGACAGACTGCACAACACAGTGTTCCAGTGCAGGAAAAGAAAGCCTCAAAAACCTCTGGCTGTAAAAACCTGTGTGGGTTGTGGCAGCAGGAGAAAGTCCCAGCCTCACAGGCGAGTTCATTGGAGAGACCGATGGGGTCCTAGAACATACACAAACCCACCCACCAGGGAATCAGCCCTAGAAGGGCCTAATTTGCTTGTGGGCAGTGGGAAACGGCACTGGAAGCTACCAGGAGCCAAGCAAGCAGCATTGCTCCCTCATGAACCCCTCCTCCCATATAACATCACAAGGCAGCAACCTAGGTTGCCCCGCCCTGGCGAATACCTAAGGCTTTGCCCATTCCAATGTAACAGGTGCACTGAGACAAAGAAATATGACCCCAGTGAAAGAAAAGATCAAAGCTCCAATAATAGAACTAAGTGATGAAGAGATAGCCAACCTATCAAATGCAGAATTCAAGACATTGGTAATCAGTATGCTCACAGAAATGGTTGACTATGGTTGTAAAATGCAGGAAAAAGCGGAGACTATGCAAGTGAAATAAAGAAAAATGTACAGGGAACCAACAGTGAAGGGACGGAAACCAGGACTCAAATCAACAATTGGGAGCAGAAGGAAGAGAGAAACATTCAACCAGAACAGAATGAAGAAACAAGAATTCAAGAAAATGAGGAGAGGCTCAGGAATCTCTGGGACAACTTTAAATGATCCAACATCCGAATCATAGGTGTGCCGGAAAGAGAAGAGGAAGAGCAAGAAATTGAAAACTTATTGAAAAAAATAATGGAGAACTTCCCCAATCTGGCAAAAGAAATAGACTTCCAGGAAGTCCAGGAAGCTCAGAGAGTCCCAAAGAAGTTGGACTCCCAGAGGAAGCACACACCAAAGCACATCATAATTAAGTTACCCAAGATTAAAGATAAGGAGAGAATCTTAAAATCAGCAAGAGAAAAGGAGACAGTTACCTACAAAGGAGTTCCCATAAGAATATCAGCTGATTTCTCAAAGGAAACTTTGCAGGCAAGAAGGGGCTGGAAAGAAGTATTCAAAGTCATGAAAGGCAAGGACCTACACCCAAGGTTACTCTATCCAACAAAGCTATCATTTAGAATGAAAGGGCAGATAAAGTGCTTCCCAGATAGCGTCAAGTTAAAGGAGTTCATCATCATCAAGCCCATATTACATGAAATGTTAAATGGGCTTACCTAAGAAAAAGATGAAGATCAGAAACTATGAACAGTAAAATGACAACAAACTCACAACTATCAACAACTGAACCTTAAAAACCAAAAACCAAAACAAACTAAACAAACAATTAGAACAGGAACAGAATTGCAGAAATGGAGATCAGAAAGAATGGGGGTGGGGAAATGGGGAAAAATGTACAGGGAATAAGAAGCATATATAGTAGGTACAAAATAGACAGAGGGAGGTTAAGAATATTATAGGAAATAGAGAAGCCAAAAAACTTATATGTATGACCCATGTGCATGAACTAAGGGGGAGAAATGCTGGTGGGATGTGGGGTGCAGGGAGGAAGGAAATAAAGGGGAGGAAAAATGGGACAACTGTAGTAGCATAATCAATAAAATATATATTTTTAAAAAAAGGTTTCCCTGAAGTCAGGCTGATGTATACAGGGTAGCACAAGTTGCTTTGATAAGCACTTCCCAGTTGGCCTCCTAGATAACACAGAGGCAGTAGTTAAGACCAGAGTCTCAGGGTTGGTGGGGACCACTCTGGGTCATTCGTCAGAAGCTGCCAGTTCAGGACCAGTCAGCTTTGACTTAGGATGAGCCAGGTCATTTCTGGAACCTTGTTATCAGCTAAGTGGAGAGTGCTGCCTCCCCATCTGGGTGGCCTCCAGCAGATCCCAGGTAAGCCAGTCCTCTCTCTGGCCCATTAAAAAAAAAGTTACAAGTATAATATATAACAATAAAAACCACAGATTACCTATTACTTCTACAGTTCTCTTAGAGGTTTTTCCTAAAATTGGGAGCATTTCACAAAGTACATACACATGTGCATGTGTGTATGTATGTGTGTGTGTATATATATATGTATATATATAATATTTGGTATGCATATTATAATTGTATATAGATACAAAAATTTAAGCAAATGATTAACTGCAAATATATAAGGTTTATTATATTAGGAACTGTATAATCTGCTAGGAATAATTGTCATCATCACCACAAAAGTCAAAGAATTATTGATTAAACACTCATATTAACATGACATTTCCCTGAGCAAACGAAACAGCTGGTAGCTCTCACTGAGCTTACCAGTGTGGGCTCTTCCATACAGAAAAAGGCAGACTGGAAAATGAACACCGAGGTCCAGGCTGTTGACTAAATTAACAAAAACCCATTCACTGTGTTTGAATCTACAGGAGACCAGTGTGCACACTGCATGACATAATGGCCTTAGCTGTGCCTATTTCTTCACTTTCTCAAAGATGTAAACTAATTATTTTTAGACTAGCTATAATCTGACACACTGGCAAGCTGTCTATTCAGGCATTGGCTTATTACAGACAAAACCATTAACTTTCTATTTCCAGATGATAACACCAGGATCCTTGTACCAAAGTGCAACAGACTGAATATTTATGTCCCCCCTAAATTCATATGTTGAAATTCTAACACCTGTGGTAATGGTATTAGGAGGTAGAGCCTTTGGGAGATGGCATTTTTCCTGCAACTTTTGAACTGGAAATTTACTGGAAAGCTGCTTCCAGTTTACTGTTAACTAGAAAACTCAGTCCTAGCCCACCTTAAAATGGAGGCCCTGCCTAAGTGTTCTGTATCAGAAGGGTGTGGAAGGAGAGGCCAGAAGGACTTTCATTCATGTTCAGTGAGATTCTTACTTGCTTCTCTTCACTCCCAACAAGCAGAGAATTATCCTCAGAAATGTCAGAAAGATGGCATGTAAGGCTCTCAGGAGGGAGCTTTGCTGGTTAAAAACTACATCCTTAAGCCTCAGCAGCAGCAGCAGCTAGGGATTGCCCAGGAGATCATGTACCCCTAGCTGTTATATAGCTAGGGGAGGAGCAGTACCTGCAGGGGGCCAGGAGCTCACCTTCCAGGTGCTGCCTCCTGAGTCAGACCCAAGGAGGTGTGGTGGCTTTTGAAATGATTCTGAAGCTGGGGGATGAAACATTAATTGAAAAGGAAAAGTTCAACCCCTACACACCCCCTCCTCAGAGGAAGTAAAGGTTTTAGAAAGGACAAAGACAGAGCTTTAGCTTAGTGTTTTGATTGTTACATTGTTTTTTCAGACATCTGTAGTTTCCCTTACAATCTCAAAGAAGAGTTTAGAAATTCATCCAAATTCCTAAAATAAAACCAATTTAATTATATCATATTTTGAAATATTAATTTATGTTTTACAATATTTTCAGAAGAAGACAGGGAAGGATCTTTCTTGCAAAATAATAATAATAATAAATAATGTGATTGAATTCACCAGAGGCCAGGAATAATCACATACTCCTAGTATACAAGGGTGGGCAAAAGTATGTTTACAATTGTGAATGTGTGAAACACCAAATTTATTCTTGTAGTATTATCTATTTATTAATTATTATATTATGTATTTGTATTATTTGTCTTATTAATATTGTTGCTATTATTTTGCATCCTTACTTATAATTTTTCTTTCAGGTAATCATGACTGGTAACTCAACCTACTTTTGTCCACCCCTGTATAATACATGCATACACATATATGTATTATATATACATAATATACATATATGAGAGATTCCATGAAAAGCTTCAAAAAGAAAATGATATTGCATTCTGTTGATATCAGCCCTTGTAAATAAATGTCACTCATAAATACAATATCCTGGTTATAGTTAGCATATTATTTCCATCTGCATCTTAAAGGGAGGAAGGGAAGGGGGAAGGAAAGGGAAGAGGAAAGGACAAGAGTTAAAACAGCTTTGAGGTGTGTCCACCTCTCTTTCTCATTAAGCACGTGGGAGAGCATGCTTTCTGGGAGAAAAGTCAATCCATTCCCCATAACATATCCCTTCCCCAAGAACAGTTACTTTTTTCAGAGGGAAATATGTTATCTTCCTGGGGGTTAAGCACCTAGCTTCAGGAAAGATTAGGACTTGGAAGATGTAATCTACCGCATTCAGAAGACCTTTGGCAGGGCAGGTGTATGAAGCAGTTCTTTGCTCCACAAACCCTGAGGATTTGAATGCTAGCCAAAATAACACTGAGGAGCTTTCCTCCTTCCTATTGGCATGGCTCAGTGCCCGACTTTGGCAGGCTGGCTTCCTGGCCAGATATTTCTCATCCACACCTGTGAACCTTAGGAAACCAAGGATGACTTCAGTAGGTGCAACCTTGATTTCTTTTCCATCACCACCTTTGAGATGTAGAAACTGAATGAACATTCACCTTAGAAGCATCCACTCAAACAAATAGGTCAAGGAGAACACTTTCCTCACTTTATGTTCAGCAACAGGTTTGGGCCACCTCCTGACAGGTCATCCAAACAGTGGACCAGACTATGTTCTTGCAACATGGTGTGGTTGGCCTTCTATTGTATGACTCATCCAGAAGTAGATAGCTTTACTTCTTAAGCAATAAGCCTAAGAGCATGTGCCAGAACAAGGAAGCCACACCTTTTAAGGTCTTTGGATGTTGGATTAAGCCAGAACATTGGAGAACTGCCTTTGTGTACTACATTACCTTGGTTTCTCTTAAAAGTGCTATTTCTGAACTACCTTTTCACATATGGCTACTTTTTGCATCAACAGACATTATATGAGCTATAGGAATGTTTCTGTGATAGCCACTGTACAGACGTTTTTGAGGATGTGACCCAAAACATGTTGACAGCATTGATCCCTTTTCTTAGACCTTTTAGAAGAAATGTATCTCAGTTTGAAGAAGCAGAAAACTGTGTATATTTCTCCTGAGTATTAGCATGTTTTTCTCTTTTGGGCATCATTAATCTTGTAACTCATATAATTCCCATCTTTGAGTTGAATGCTAGAAAACTCAAAGCCAATATATTGCTCACTTCCAACAACTTGTATATTACCTATAGGGTGCATTTTCTGTATGTACTTTGCACTTGAGTCTATTCTATTTTTCTTATCCTTGCTTTCCTTTTACCCTAATTGCTTTCATCTCTAAGCTGTTGTTTATTACTGTGTGTGTATTCTAGAGGTTCCCTGTATTAGTCAGAGTAGGCTAACTGCTGTCAAAAATAGCTCTAAAATATGAATATTATATGACAACTTGACTTCTCACTACCTTCAACATATAGCCCCACAGTGGCTACAAGAGGTAGAAAGATAATCAGACACTTAACCCCTTCAATCTGGAAATGACACACACCATTCCTCTCACATTCCACTAGACAGAACCAGTCACCCAGGTGCAAATCTGGGAAACTTTTTTCCCAATTGGTCAGCCACTTCCTAAAAACAACTCTACATAGGAGGGAAACACAAATCCTTAGTGGTCAGATATTTTCTCTGCTACATTCTGTAACTTTCTCTTAGGAAACTAAGAGTTAAACTAACTCAATTGAATTTCTACAAAAAGGAACACTCTCTTCTCCTTGCCAAAAAAAGAGCACTATCAAGAAATAACCAAAATTGTGATGATCTACAGCTGGGCTCTATGCTAGGTATTGCAGGACATACAAAAGTAAGAGTTGTAGTTCTTTTCTTTCTCTCTCTCTCTCTTTCTTTCTTTCTTCTTTTTCTTTCTTCTTTCTTTTTCTTTTGCAAGAGAGAGAGGGGAAGGGGAAGAGAAAGGGAGGGAAAGAAACATCAACGTGTGGTTGCCTAGACTGCAACCCAGGCATGTGCCCTGACTGAGGAATCAAACCAGAGACCCTTTGGTTCACAGACTGGCACTCAATCCATTGAGCCACACCAACCAGGGCTGAGTTGTAGTTCTTGCCCTCAAGTTGGTTATAGTGTTTCATGTATACCTTCCATACTTCTGCTTCCATGATTAGGTAGAGATGTGGCCAGCCCTAGAGTTGTTCTGTGGTAGAGAAATTCTACCAGGTTTCTTCTCAGCCCTCACCAAACTCTATAATAGGAAGGGTCAGATACACCTAGAAGCTAGCTCTGTCTGTGAAATAAAAGAAAGCTCTTCTGTAGTTACCTTTAGGGTTCCCAGTGGACAGTATGGAGGCAAGGACCCTTTATTTCTGGTATTCACTCTGAGATGGCCTAGGGAAAAGGGCTTAATTGCCTCCTGCCTGGATTTCTAGCCTGTAAATTAGAGATAATGATACTTGCCTACTTTGTCCTCAGAATTAATTAGTGGTTGTGCTGCACTTTGAGGCTACAGATGAAAGTTTTCTATGTGAGTTCAGTGCATCTCCATCATAATCATCGTCATCATCATCATCATCATCATCATCATCATCATCATCACCATTTCTGTGTGTCCTGAAGATAATGAGACAGAATTTCCACACAAAGATTCCAAGAGACTTGATTTTCCCAACATTTTCCTCTATGCATTTTTTTAAGGACTAAACCACTTTCTTTTTTTTCAAAACCTGCTCATGTTTTATTGACTATTAGAAATATATGCACCCACTTTCCCCTTCTTTATTACCTTGCTATCAAGAACTGAGAAAGTGAGAACTAGCCATAATTTCTGAGACATGATTCACACACCCCCACTTGACAGTGCCTTTCTCCCAGCAAATGAGCCTGGACCTTTTGACTATTCCCCAAATCAAGAATGTAAGGAATATATCAGAAGCAGAGGGGAGGAAAAACTTTTAAAGGATATTTTAAATCTCAGAACTGCTCAAAAATTACTATTTTTTCTCCCAGAACCTCTCACTAAATAAATAGACTTTGTTGCTTATTAGGTGACATTATAAAGATGAGTATTACTAGTATTATTTCCTTTTAACTTAGTACTCTGAGCTGGATCACACATTCTTAGGAGAAGCTCAGTCACTGACTTCAGTAGAAGTTCAAATTCTAATATGAAAATTGAAGTCTTTTCCTGGGGAGATTTGCAGGGCTTTTGGTGACATCCTGCTTTTACACATGAGAACTGGAACCAGAGATAATGTGGGTTGTGAAGTGATAAGAGTAGGGTCAAGTTAATAGGGTCAGGTTACCACAGAAGAACTTGAATTTTCCTTGTTACATGGATTAAGTATTCCTGATCCAGTATCAAATGGTAACCTTACTAAGCAGTCCTAGTCCCTGGGACTAGTCTAACCGGAGTGTTGCTACTCCTGAGACCATTAAAATGGAATAGTTTGTTAAGCCAGTAAAAGCCTTTTCACTTATCATTGATGCAAGTACTTCTTCATTCTAAATTAGTATTGAAATACAAAAGCTGATCAGTATTGGAAGAGCTGGAAGACTCAGCCAATACTGTGGCTCCAGCTGCAGCTTATCTTTAAGTGAACAATGACAAGTTACAGAAGGGGATTGAAGTTCTGATTTTGAGATTCTGGTGACTCTCAACTTTAGTCAAGCAACATGTTTACAACTTTTCTTGTATGCTAAATATTGTTCTGTACATTTTGTATACAAATCATTTAACCCTCAATTTCTTTTTTTAATTATATTTTATTTATTGTGCTATTACGGTTGTCCTCATTTTTCCCCTTCTGCCCCCATGCATTGTTCATGTCCATGGTTCTTGCATGTAAGTTCTTTGGCTACTCCATTTCCTATACTGAACTTTACATCCACATGACTGTTCTGTAACTACCTACTTGTACTTCTTAATCCCCTTACCTCTTAACCCAAATTCCTCTGCCCCCTTACCACCTGTCAAACTTCTGGTAACTAACTTCTTTTCTCTTGCTTTTAAGAGTCTCTCTTTACTTTTAACTTTGATCTTTGAATAATGATGTGTTTTGCAGTGGGCCTCTTTGCATCCATCATAATTGGGATTCTCTGTGCTTCCTGGACTTGCATGTCTATTTCCTTTGCCAAATTAGGGAAGTTTCCTTTCACTGTTTTCTCAGATAGATTTCCAATTTCTTGCTCTTTCTCTTTTCATCCTGGCACCCCTATGAGGCAAATGTTGGACACTTAAGGTTGTCCCAGGGGCTGTTTATACTATCCTCATTTTTTAAAAAGATTTTATTTATTTATTTTTAGAGAGAGGGGAAGGAAGGAGGAAGCAAGAAAGAGAGGGAGAGAAACATCAATGTGCAAGATATACATTGATTAATTGCCTCTCATGTGCCCCCATCTGAGGACCTGGCCTTCAACAGAGGCATATGCCCTGACTAGGAATCGAACTGGTGAACTTTTGGTTCACAGGCCAGTACTGAATCCACTGAGCCATACCAGCTAGGGTATATACTATCTTCACTTTTTTTGGATTCTTTTTTTCTTTTTGTTATTCTCCATGGTTGCTTTTTGCTTTCCTATGTGCCAAATCATTGATTTGACTCAGCTTCACCCATTCTACCATTGTTTCCCTAGAAATTGTTCTTTATTTCAATAAGTGTATCCTTTGTTTCTGACTGTGTCTTTTTTATGCTGCTGAGGTCCTCACTAAGTTCCTTGAGAAACCTTATAACCAGTGTTTTGAACTCTGCATCCAATAGATTCCTTATTTACATTTCATTTAGCCCTTTTTCTGGAGTTTTGACCTGGTCTTTCATTTGGGCCATGCTTCTTTGTCTCCATGTTTTGGCAGACTCCCTGTGTTTGTTTTTATGTATTAGGTATAGCTGCTTTGACTCTATGTATTAGTGTGGTCTACTAGAGTAGGTGTCCTATAGGATCCAGTGGCACAGCCTGCCCTATCACTCAAGCTGGGTACTCAAGGTGCACCCTTCGTGTGGGCTGAGTACATCATCCTCTTATAGTTGAGCCTTGTTTGTTGTTGGCAAGTCAATGGGAGGGATTTACCCAGGTCAGTCAGCTACAAGAACTGGCTATGACCACTGACCACCAACCTCTGTCCTGTGTAGAGGATAAGCAAGGGCAGGGCAGTGTGGTCCTACATGTTCTATAGCTGTCCACTGGGTATATTGGCCCTGGGATTTCCTAGGTGGTGCAGGCCAAGGTCAGCCCCCACCTGTGTTTTGCCCAGGGCACCCTGTCTAAGCTGTAAAGCAATCTGAGATGGCTGCTACTTGTGCTGGGCTTGGAGATTCCCAAGTGAAGCCAAGCTGTGACTCTAATCTGGCTTCTTCTAGGGTTCACTGAAGCCAGCTGTTGCTTGTTTGATAGGATTTAGGAGCCTAGACCAGCCATTCTTATGGAAAAGAAGTTAGGGTGGGCTTGTAAATTGGGTGAGGTTGAGCCTCTGTGGATCTCCAAGGTGGGTCATATATTGTTAGCCAGGTTGATGGAGTCTCAGATATGTCAACAGCCTACGGGCTCTGTGGGGGAAAGGCTCAGCAAATGGACAATGGTCTCTGCTTGCCCCGATGCCAGATACTTCAGTCTCTCTCTATACTACTGGTGCCCTCCAAGCTGCCACCCTGGTACTGGAGCTCAGAAAGAGCGAGTCTGAGTAGGTGAGTCCATGTGTGTGTGTGTGTTTCCCAAGAGAAAACTCTAAGGGCTCCAACAGCCTCCTCCGCCAATTCAATCCCTACTGACTTTTGCAGCCAGAAGTTGTGGGGACTTATCTTCCTGTCCCTGGAATCCTGGGCTGTGGGGCCTGGCCGTGGATCTGGGACTCCTAGCGCCTGAGATATCCCTCCTGAATTTTTATCCAAGTGGTTTTGGGGCCAGCCTGTTCTGCATCCGCATGCCTCCTACTAGTCTAGGTGGATGTAGTTTCTTCAATTCCATAGTGTCAGACTTCCACTCAACTCGATTTCTGATATTCCTAAATAATGGTTCTTCTGTATTTTAGTTGTAATTTTTATGTGGTTGTGCAAAGTGGTGAGCCATGTCTGCTTATGTCCTCCCAATTTCCATTATTACCCATACTTTAGAGATCAAGAAACTGAGCAGGAAGGGTTTAAATATCTTATCCAAAATCTCATGGCCATTCAAAGGCAGAGCCAGGATTTGAACCTAGGATGTCTATGCTTGGAACCACTAAACTATCTGAGTGCTCTGTGAGTGCCCTTTTCTGTGTCATCTATGACACATACTGTGTGACATGTTGTGACACAACAATTCTCTGTATCAGGAAGTCAGTTCCTATTCCTGGGGTGAATTTAAATAAACTATTTTCTCCACATGTTGGAACTTTAATCCCTAGAAAAGACCTGCAAATATGATCAACTGCAAAGTAGGAAATAGGATGGAGGCCAGTAGAATGGGAATCACCTAATGACCAAGAGATGCAGATAGAAATATATGATAATGCTGAGAGATTAAAGGAGGGTGCTGAGGACATGGGTTCAGTACTCACATGTCCAAGACAGTGGGGTTGTTTTTTTTTTTTTAAACCTACTCTAACCCAAGATAGATAACTTAGATTTCTACTGTTGATGAGAAAAATCTCTCAGAAAGTAAAACAAAGAGAAAAAGAAGTCTTTCCAACAAATGGTGCTGGAATAACTAGACATAAACATGCAGACAAATTAATCTAGTCATAACTTTTACACTTTGCACAAAAATCAACTCAAAATTTGTAATAGGCCTAAATGTGAATGCAAAACTATAAAACTTATTGAAAATAACATAGGAGAATATCTAAGTGACCTAGGATTAGGCATAACTTTTTAAATAGAACAACAAAGGCACAATCCAAATTGATGTTAGACTTCATTAAAATCAAAATCTTCTATTCTGCAAAAAACACTGCTGAGAAAATAGGAAGCCACAGAATAAGAGAAAATATTTGCAAAATGCACATCTGATATAGGACTTTTATCCAAAATATACAGAGAACTCTAAAATCTCAATAATAAGAAAACAAACAACTCAATTTAAAATAGGCAAAAGATCTGAATAAACACCTCACCAAAGAAGATATACAAATGGCACATAAGCATATGAACAGATAAGCATCGGACTGGTGTGGCTCAGTTGATTGTGCATTGTCCTACAAAGCAAAAAGTCACTGGTTCAACTCCTATTCAGGGGACATGCCTCCGTTGTGGGTTTGGTCCCTAGTCAGAGTGTGTATGAGAGATGATCAATAGATGTTTCTCTCTCACATTGATGTTTTTCTCCCTCTCTTCCGCCCTCCCTTCCCTTCTCTCTAAAAATAAGCAAATATAATCTGTTAAAAAATAAGCATATAAAAGATGCTTCATATCATAATTTTACCTTCAAAATTTTGAGAGAAATTTTTTTCAACCTAAAATTCTGTTCTTTGCTAAACTATCAATCAAATAAGAAGGTAAAATAGTGTAATTTTCAGTAACAAGGGTTTTAAATTTCCCTCCACCAACTCTTTCTCAGAAAGTTCCTGAAGGATGTGCTCCACTAAATCATCAATTAAACCATGAAACAGTAACAATACAGGTTCTAGGAAACAAGGCCTCCAACACAGTGTGGGCAAAGAAAGTTCCCAGGGTGGTGGTGAGGAGAAATCTGGAATCACAGCTGGACAGCAGGTCCTGTGAGCAATCAGTCCAGATTGGAGCAGAAGGACTGAGAAGTCTCTGGTTGTTGTTGTTGTTGTTTGTTTTTTAATGAATATATATACCATGCATAATAATATAAACACTAATTATTGATTTAACCCCAATTTTTAAAATGTCAAAAGTAGGAGTAGAGAGTGAAGAGAGAGAAGTGGAAAAGAACTAAATTCTCTTATTACACAGTTTTGAAAAAGATAACAGTAAAAGCTTACAGTTAAAAAATTAATAAACTGCAGGATAGCATATTCTGTTAAAGTCTAGAGATAAATGTCTGAAGAAAATAATCAGCAGTTTCCTGGAGATGGAGAGGGGGAGCTGCTGTTTCTTATTGTAATCTCAAAGTGCTACTTGCCTTTTGAAGCTATGACTTCCATTATATTGTAAAAAATACAAATCCAATTTAAAAATAAAAGAAGGGACAGGAGAAGGAAAAGTTGTGATGGCAACTCAAGCAGGATCCTTTTGGCTGCCTGTTGGTCATATAAAAGATGGAAAGGAAGCGTGCAGGTGGCCCATCCCAAATCCCTCATCAGAGCCCAAGTTGTGTCCAAGGTAGTTCAGTAGGGTCATTTTTGCAATTAGTACCATCATTTTTGGTTTTCATTTCCGTACTCTCTGTGTCTATACCTCTGAATGATTTGTATGTCTAAAAAATACATTAACACTAGAAACAGATCCAGGTTTTAAGGGACCTAAAATTCTTATGATTTGAAGGATTCTCTTAAAGAAAAATAATACATCCAAAATTAGGTATGAAAATAAATATTTACTTAAAATAAGAAATACATCACAATAAATTACAAAATTTAAAAAATTTTTAAGTATCAAATTTCTAAAAACCCAGAAAAGTAACATAACATTTTACTAATTAACTATCTGACAAATTATATAATACTTTTCCCTATATTGTTTTGGATATATAAACTTTGATCACCTCTCCACTTGGCAAAATTTTGTCATTATCTATAGAGGGAATAGAAACATAATTCATTGTGGTTTTAATTTGCATTTATCTGATGATATTAGCAATGTTGAACACATTTTCATATGTCTATTGGCCATCTATATGTCCTCTTTGGAGAAATGTGTATTCATGTCCTTTGCTCATTTTTTAATTGGGTTGTTTGTATTTTTGGTGTTGAGATTTGTAAGTTCTTTATAACTTTTGGATATTAACCACTTATCAGATGTATGTGCAAATAGGTTTCTCCATTCCATGGATTGTCTTTTTATTGTATTGATGTTCTCCTTTGCTGTACAAAAATTTTTTTAGTTTGATGTAGTCCCATTTGTCTATTACTTTCTTTGGTTTCCCTTGCCTGGGAAGATATATCAGATAAAATATTGATGTGAGCAGTGTCTGAGATTTTACTGCTTATGTTTTCTTCTAGGATTCTTATGGTTTTGGGTCTAATATTTAAATCTTTAATCCATTTTGAATTTGTTCTTGTGTGTAGTGCAAGTAGGTGGTCTAGATTAATTTTTCTGCATGTGTCTGTCCAATTTTCCCAACACCATTATTGAATTAACTATCTTTAACATATTGTATGTGCTCGCTTCCTCCATCAAAAATTAACTATAAAAGCGTGGGTTTATTTCTGGGTTCTCTTTTCTGTTCAGTTGATTTATGTATCTGGTTTCTGCTAATACCATGTAGTTTTGATTATTATGGCCTTGTAGTATAATTTGATATTAGGTAGGGTGATTCGTCCAACTTTGTTCTTCATTCTCAGGATCACTGTTGCTATATGGGACCTTGTGTGGTTCCAAATATATTTTTGAAATATTTGTTCTAGTTCTGTGAAATATGTCATTGGAATCTTGATAGGAATTGCATTGAGCCTATAGATTGCTTTGGGTAGCATGGATATTTTATTGATGTTAATTCTTCCTATACATGAACATGGTATGTGCTTCCACTTATTTGTAACTTCTTCAATTTCTTTCTTCAGTGTCTTCTAACTTTCCAAGTACAGGTCTTTTATGTCCTTGGTTAGATTTATTCCAGGTATTTTATTCTTTTTGAAGCAATTGTGAATGGGATTGTTTCTCTTACTATCCCTTCCTGTTAATTCATTATTGGTATATAAAAATGCAACTGATTTCTGGATATTAAGTGTGTGTTCTGCTACCTTTCTGAGTTCATTTAGAAGTTCTAATAGTTTCTTGGTGAAATTGTTGGGATTCTCTATGCACAGTATCATGTCATCTGCAAACAAAGACAGTTTTAGTTCTTCTTTTCAAATTTGGATGTCTTTCACTTCTTCTTGCCTGATTGCTGTGGCTAAGACTTCCAGTACTAGTTTGAGTAAGAGAAGTAAAAATGGGCATCCCTGTTTTGTTCCGGGTCTCAAGGGGAATGCTTGTAGTTTTTGCCCATTGAGTATCACCTCACACCTGTCAGAATGGATATCATCAATGAATCAACAAACAACAACTGCTGGTGAAGATGTGGAGAAAAGGGAAGCCTTTTGCACTGTTGGTGGGAATGCAGACTGTGGTAACATAAGAAGTAATCACTCTTCTGACATCATACATGGTTACTACAATATTATTGACTAAATTCCCCATGTGGTAATTTACATTCCTATAACTATTTTGTAACTGTGTAGTAATTTGTCCTTCTTAATCCCTTCCCTTTTTTCACCCAGCCCACAGCTTCCTCACATCTGCCAACCATCAATTTGAATGTCTGGTAAAATTTGCTTATGAGGTCATCCAGTGCAGGGATTTTGTGTGCCAGGAGTGTTATGATTGCAGATTCAACTTAATTAATTGTTATGGGTCTATTTGGGTTTTCTGTTTTTTCCTGGTTCACTTTTGGGACACTGTGTGTTTCTAGGTGTTTATATATTTTCCCAGATTGTTCAATTTCTTGGCATAGAGTTGTTCATAGTAATTTCTTACAATCCCTTGTATTTCTGTGGTATCATTTGTTACATCTTCTCTTTCATTTCTGATTTCATTTATTTGAGTCCTCTCTCTTTTTTTCCTTGATGAGTCTGGTTAACATTTGTCAATTTTATTTCTTTTCAAAGAACCAGCTGCTGGATTCATTAATCTCTTGAGTTGTTTTTTCAGTCTCCATGTCATTGATCTTGATTATTTCCTTCCCTCTACTCACTCTGGGTTCTGCTTGCTATTTAGGTATAGGATTAGGTTTGTTTATTTGAGATTTTTCTATCATTTTTAGGTAGGCCTGTATTGCTATGAACTTCCCTTTCAGGACTGCCTTCACCGTGTCCCATATTTTGGACTTTTGTGTGTTCATTTTCATTTGTTTCCAGGTACTTTTTAATTTCTTTCCTGATCTCATTGTTAACCCATTCATTATTTAATAACATGTTATTTAGCATCCATGTATTTGAATGTTTTTGAGTTTTTCTTTGAGGTTGGTCTCTAGTTTTGAGTCATTGTGATCTGAGGAGATGCTTTCAATTTTCTTGAATTAGGTAAGGCTTATTTTGTGTCCACCTTTGTGGTCCATCTTTGAGAATGATCCATGTGTATATGAGAAGAATGTATATTCTGTTTCTTTGGTATGAATTGTTCTGTAAATATCAATTAAATCCATTTGACCTAGTGTGTCATATAATGCCATCCTATATTTGTTGATTTTTTGTCCGGAAAATTTGTGTGTTATTGACAGCAGGCTGCTGAAAACACCCACAGTGACTGTATTGCTATGAATCTCTTTCTTAAAGTCCCCCCAGATTTTCTTTCTATATTTAGGTGTTCCTATATTGGTTGTATATATGTTACAAGAGTATTTCTTTGTTGAATTGACCCCTTAAATACTTTGTAGTGACTTTTGTCTCTTGTTTTAGTCTTGTTTTGAATTCTATTTTGCCTAATAGAAGTATTGCTACCCCAGCATTTTTTCATGTCCATTTGCATGGAATATTTTTTCCATCCCTTTCAGTCAGTGTAAATCTTTTGTTCTGAGGTGGGTCTCTTGAAGACAGAATATATGCAGGTCATGGTTTCTTATCCATTCAGCTGTCCTATGTCTTTTGGTTGGAGCTTTTAATCCACTTACTATGATTATTAAATGATAATAAATGTAAATAATAATAATAAAATGTTATTTTTATTGTTAGGTACTTATTCATTGTCATTTTTTTCCTTTATATCTGTGTTCCTCTCTTGCTCCCTCTCACTACTTCTTCTTAAAGCAGTCCCTTTAGCATCTCTTGTGATGCTGGTAGGTAGATATGTACTCCTTTAGCCTTTTGTGTGTGTGTGTGTGTGTGTGTGTGTGTGTGTGTGTGTATCTAGGGAATTCTTTATTTCACCTTCCATTTTAAATGAGAGCCCCGCTGGGTAGAGTAGTCTTGGTTCAAGGTCCTTACTTTTCATTGCTTGGAGAATTTCATGCCAGTCCCTTCTGGCTTTTTGTGTTTCTGTTGAGAGATCAGCTGACACTCTTATTGTAGCTCCCTTGTAGGTAACTAACTAATTGTCTCTTTTGCTGCCTAAGATTTTCTCTTTGTCTTTAAACTTAGCCATTTTCATTGTGATGTGTCTTGGTTTGCACTGTCTTGGGTCCTCTTGCTGGGGACCAAGGTGGGTAGTTGTGAACACAAAACCTGTGTTCTTCCTCACCGAGATAGGAAAGTTTTCTGTCATGTCTTCAAATAGGCTTTCTGTCTTTTGCTCCCTTTCTTCTCCTTCTAGTACCTCTATGATAAGAATATAATTACATTTCATGTTTCCAACAATCTCTTAGACTGTTCTTGTTCTTTTTCTAAGTCTTTTTTCATTCTGTTGCTCTGACTGGGTGTTTTTTCCCACCTTGTCTTCCAAATTGCTTATTTGGCCCTCTTCTTCATCTAATCTGCTTCTAAATCCTTCTAGTGTATTCTTCATTTCAGATATTGCATTCTTCTTTTCCAGTTGGTTCTTTTTCATAGGTTCTATGTCCCTTTTCATGCTGATGCAATTCTCTTTAAGTTCCTTGACATCCTTATAACAGTTACTTTGAAATCCATGTCTGACAATTTGCTTGCCTCAATTCCACTTGCCTCTTTTTCCAGAATTCTTCCTTTTTCCTCTTTTGTTTAGAGGTTGTTTCTTTGTCTCCTCATTTTACCTGTCTCTTTTTGTTTGTTTCTATATATTAGATAGATCTTCTTTGAATCCCTGTCTTGAGTGGTGGGCTTATATCATAGGAGTCCTATGGAACCCAAAGGTGAAAACTCTTTCAACTCCTGTTCTTGATCCTCTAGGAATGCCCTTTGTGTGAGTTATGTGGGTTCTCCTGTTGCATTTAGGTCCTGAATGTTTTTGGCCTGTTTGTTGGTGAAATCTCTCCCTTCCAGCTGGCTGACTAAGAGGTTCAACCCCTACCACCTCTTTTGACAATAAATGCTATTGTACAGGTACTGACAGTACAAAGCAAAACAACACAAAAAATGAAACCAAAACAAGCAATACCCTCCAAACAACTATAGCATATCAATGACAAAAGATCAAAGAATAATTTAAGTGGAAAGAGAGTAAGCACTTAGGGAAAGAGGGAAAAGGAATAAGAGAAGACCAGAGGACAAAAAAGTGATTACAGGAGGAGAAAAGGGAAGAGAAATAATACAAATAATGGATTGAAGGAGGAAAACAGGGGAAAAAGACAAAGAAAGGGAAAGAATAACAAAAATAAGAAAAAAAAGGAAGACAATGGACTATTCAAAGGTAAGAGTAAAATAAGAGATATGAAAGGGAAAAAATAGAGTAGCAAAAAATAGAAGAAAAAGGAAAAACAAAAAAAATAATTAAGGCTATGAAAAAGAAAAATGATGAAAATAATGAAGAAAAAAAATAAAGTGGAATTAGTCTCTGCAGAGTTTAGTGCTTGCCTGCAGGTTCTCCCTTTGGATATGGCTCTGATGTCAGAGGTTGCTGTAAGCCTATGTCAGGTGCTGTCCATGTCTAGCTCTCAGCAGCCTGTTCGAAGCCACAGTCAATCCATATTTTGTGACTGACTCCTCCAGGCTTTACTGTGCCCAGGATGGGCCAAGCTGCTCTGCAAAGTTGGGTTTTATCAGCTCTGGGCCCACGGGTGTATCAGTCTTAAACTAGTCATAGACCCAACAGTTTCCGAGAGGGATTCTGGCAGACTTAGAGGATGGGACTTCTGCTGGTTTCTTCCTTTGGATATGGCTCTGATGTTGTCTGAAGTTGGTGCAAGCTAATGTCAGGTGTTGTCCACGTCTAGCCCTTGGCAACCTGTTCAAAGCTACAAGATATCCACAATTTGTGGCAGATTCTTTCAGGCTTGGTCACACCCAGGATGAGCCAAACTGCTCTACAAAGCTGGGTTTTATTAGCTCTGGGCCCAAGGGTATGTCAGCAAACATTCCAAGCCACTACAGGATCCACCTTTGCCTGTCACTGCTTGTTAACCTGCTGTCACTTTTAGCCTAGTTGCAGACCCAACTGTTTGTTAAGAGCTTTTGGCAGATTGGATGGCAATGGAACTCATAGATTTCCCATGGCAGGTGCCTTACAGACTCCAGGGAAGGTAGTGGGTGTGGTTCTCTTGCCCATAGCCACTACGCTGGGTCTGTCTGGGATTAATTTCTCTGTAGTTGGCAGAGTGGGACCCCTAGTAGGCTACTGGGTAGGTTTCAAGGGTCCAGATTTTGGGCTTTCCTGTGAGGGGGAAGTGACAGTTTGTTTCCTTGGAAAGTATATGGAATGGCTGCCCCCTACAGCTTGTCTCTGACACCCCCTGAGTCTGTATATATTGTTGTCTCCTCAGCAGGTGTTAAGATGCAAGATGAAAGAAAAAAAGAGGAAAAGAAAAAACAAACCCAGACAAAAACAAAACAAAACAAAAAACAAACAACAGAACAAAACACAAAACAGAAAAAAAGATGCAGGGTGGGGCGAATGGTATCCCACAGGATAAGATAATTGATTTTCCCCTGGTGGGGGGCTTGCTCTTCTCAGGGAAGATGGCTGCCGCAGACTCCAGGTATATGCCTGCGCAGAAAACCCCATGTCATTTCCCGGTGCCTCCCACTGCAGGCTCTCCTTGTGCATCTCCAATCCATGCCCCCTTCCCTTTGCTGGGGACCAAGGTGGGTAGTTGTGAACACAAAACCTGTGCTTTGGCCCCTTGAAGAATTAAGAAAAAAAAATAATAGTGGCTTGGTCTACAGAGGATCTCATCTCTCCCTGGCAGAGAAAAAACCCATAGCCTTTCACCACTAGATGCTACATGGTGGCTGATCCTGGCATAGGCAATCTGTGCTTGGGAGCCCAGTTTTTGGTCCCAGCTTCTCCCCTTTCAAGGGGAAGCTCCCATGGCAGTGCTGCCACCTCAGCCCAACACCTGTGTGAATAGCACCAGCCCCTTTAAAAACCTCACCTGTCCTAAAGAACTCATGATGGATTTGCCTATCCTTGGTTTAAAGTCTCTTTTTCAGGTAGTCTTAGGTTTATTTTATATGACTATGCCCCTATTTAAAGTTTGGTTCTGGGAGGAGGTATCTGATATATCCTCCTGTTTCGCCATCATCTTGTGACTTCTCCTATGTTTCCTATCTTTTTGCTAAAGTTCTCAATGAGATCATTGAACATCCTTATAAGCAATGTACTGAACTCGGTATCTCATAGGTTGCTTGTCTCTATATCTCCCAATCTTGGTAGGGTGACACTATGGGTATAGGAAGACCAGACTTGGGGCAGGGGTGGCTCCTGGTTATTCTGAGCTGACCTTATCTGTGTGGCTTAAGGGATGTAATCAGAAGGCAAGGTAAAGAGAGTTTCCATCAGTATCACCCTGGAAGTCCTTTCTCTGACAGCTGGAAAGAGAGGAGGATATATATGTATGGGATTGTGTTGTGGGTTATTGAAGGCAGACAGGAAAGAAAGAAAACCTAGTCTAACTCTTCTGGTCCCCAACAATTTTCAGTAAGCACCAAAGACAGTCTTTTCAGGCATTGAATCTTTGTTTCACATCACCAGGATAATCAAATAAATGATTTATTATCATTTTCTTCTTTTTTATTGTATTTTTCTTATTACCATTTAGTCTCCTTACATCCCCTGTGCCCCATTACAATCACCACATTGTTGTCCATGTCCATGAGTCCTTTTCCCTTTTTGCTCAATCCCGCCACCAGGTAACCTCCTGCCCCCACTAGCTGTCAGCCTGCTCTCCGTCTGAGTCTGTCTCCATTTTCCTTGTTCATTCACTTTGTTCATTAGATTCCACATATGAGTGAAGTCATATGATATTTGTCTTTCTCTTAGCATAATGCCCTCCAGGTCCATCCATGCTGTCGCAAATGGTAAAATTTTCTTCTTTTTTATGTCCAAGTAGTAGTCCATTGTGTAAATGTCCCGTAATTGTTTTATCCACTCATTTATTCATGGACACTTGGGCTATTTCCATATATTGGCGATTCTAAATAACACTGCAATGAACATAGGGGTGCTTATGTTCTTTTGAATTGGTGTTCTGGGTTTCTTTGGCTTTTTGCCAGAGTGGGATCACTGGGTCAAAAGGCAGATCCATGTTTAATTTTTTGAGGTGTCCCCATACTGCTTCCACAGTGGCTGCAGCAATCTGCATTTCTATGAACAGTACGAAAGGGTTCCCCTTTCTCCACACCCTTGCCAGCACTTGTCTGTTGGTCATTTTTCCTAAAAACAGCTATCTCTCACTTATTTGTATGCATTCATGCATTCTGCAGATTATAAGCAATAAACATTTTACTGGTAGGCCAAGAAACATATGAAGAAGATGATTTAAGGCAGAAAAATAACAACACCTTCCATAGCCAAAAAAACCTTTTTCTTGAAAGTCTGCTTATTTCTGACTCTTGAGGAACAAACATATTTAGGTACCTATTCTGTGCCTCTTACATTATCACCTTTAACCCTCACAGTAATCCTGCCAGAAGATATTGTGATTCATGTTTTACAGATAAGGACACAAGCCCATAATAGAGAAATAAACCAGGGAGGGAGATACGGGCCCATCCAAGGCAATATGCTAACAAGGGATTTCAGACTCCCAAGCCATGTTTTATACCACCTCACAATGACAATTGAAAAGCACCCAAAACAACAAGTACCCAGAATGGCCCAAATCCTCCCCACTGAAGGGTTTGGTGTCCAGAGCTGTCCCACTTGGGGCTCCTGGATTCTGACTAAGACAAAGAACCTAGCATGATACCTTCCTTGTTCTTTATAGGGCTCCCCAGTGCTTTCTGAGAGATCCAGACAATTAATCAACATATTTTATCATTTTCTGGAAGAATTATCACTACCTTTGGAGGTAAGCCCTAGAACTAAGAAAGTTTGAAGGAAACTTATTTTAAAATGTTTTAAAATTCTATTCTGTAAACTGTATATTAGGGAATATTGAAGGTAAATAGTGCTGAATCAGATGAGTAAAAAAAATTTATTTTCATTTTTAAGGCATCAAAAACATATAGAGGCATATTTTTTTTACTATATAACCCTAGGAAACAGTGAGCCAAATATTTGCTTCCTATCTGAGTTCCTGTATCTGAATGAAAAGCAAATATTTCTTGCTTGCGAGATTGATTGTTTCAAAATAAAACCACAATGTTCCTGCCCCTCAGGCAGCTCTGGTAGCCACAGACAGCTGGATACTCTGCAGTTGCAGTAAAGTAAGTTGGGGAGAATCTTCTAGCACTCCTGCACAAATGGGGGTGGGGTCATTTTTCTTTTTCTTTTCTTTTTTTCAATGAAGCATGAAATGAAGTGTCAGAGAACCATGACTTGCAGTTATAGAGTGAACTGCCCTCCTGGTCCTGAATTTGTAGACTCATGGGTGGGTGGTGTTGGGGCTGAGGAGAGGAAGGGGCCAGGGGTATAAGCTGTTTGATTCTGCCAAAGCCTTAGAGATGTTTCTCAAAAAATAAAGAGACTGTCCTCTTTTCCTTTTAAAAATAATCATATCGAATATATAACAGGGATGGAGACTGTTGCCCTTCCTCTCACAGTCGCATAAAGAATGTCCTCAACCTGTGTATGTTGTCCCATAAAAGAGTAAAAGCAATTATAATGGCTGCTAGTTTTAAATGACTTTAAATGATAATAGTACATCATGTTTGTGTGACATATTTCTCAAAGGGGCCCAAAGAGTTATAGCCTGTCTTGAACTCTGATCTTTCCCTCGGAGGCCCTAAATCTGATTCTCCACAAAACTTTGCCCATCTGTTCTTGTGTTTCCTCCATTTTAAGCATCCTCTCTCCTCCTCTAGAGTCCCCCCATCTCCCTAGACGCTCAGAGATCTCCAATGTGTCTGGATTATTCAGAACTCTGAACGCAGGGCAGCCTTGCTATACCAGGCCCAGCAGCATCAACTGCACCCAAGAGATGGTTAGAAATGCAGACCTGGATCTCAGCCTGGATGTCCTGAATCAGAGTCTGCATCTTAACAAGACTGCGGGTGACTTGTGTGCACATGTGTGTCGGTGAAGTGCTGGTCTACCCCATTCTTGTAGGGTATAGTTGGGCTTTGTCATCAACTTGTATGATCTGGGTCATGTCAGAATGCATCTCAGGGACTCAGTTTTCTCATTTGTGAAATGAAGAAGTAAAGCCATCTCCAGATGGCAGTGTGGTTGGGAGAGCCAACTCTGGAGTCAGGCTACCCTGTCACCTCTGGGTCAAGTGAGTCAACCTCTCAAGCCTCAGTCTACTCATCTACAAAATAACAATATGAATACCCATTTGATGGGACTGTTGTGAATGTGAAGTGAGAAAATCCTTATTTGTTTTGGATTGCTGCCATGCCAAATTACTCCAAAGACAGTGACTTAGAATGACACACTTTTTTTTTTTTTTGTCTTTCAGTTCTGGAGGTCAGAAGTCTGCAACTTGTTTAACTAAGCTAAAATGAAGATGTCAGCAGAGCCAGAGGGCTCTAAAGGAGAATCTATTCCCTTGCTTTTCCAGCTTCTAGAGGCTGCTCACATTCCTTGGTTCATAGTCCTCTTTCTCCTTCAAAATCAGCAATGGCCACTGGAACTCACATCACATTACTCCAAGCTCTGCTTTTGTAGTCACATCTCCTCTGACACTGACTCCTGCCTCCTGCCTCCAGCTTTCACTTCATAAATTCCTGTGACTACATTGGGCCCACCTGACAATCCAGTATAATCTCCCGATCTTAAAGTCAGCTGATTGGTGAACTACATCTAACAATATAGTCAAAGGCTCCAGAGACTGTGACATAGGTGTCTTTTGGGGGGGGGGGGTGGCATTATTGTGTCCAATACACATCATAAAGGGGTTATTACTGTGCCTGACAAGCAGTCAGCACCCAGTAAATGTTAGCTGTTTTTTATTGTGGTCTGTGACTCTGAAGACAGCCTACCCTAATGTGTAGGAGCAGAACAGTGGGCTGGTGGGTTTTTTTTGTGATGAAATAATCAAGATATTTTCCATAGACGCGCTCTTTGGTTCTGGCTTGTCTTACCCTCTACAGCTTTGGCTCCTGTGGCTGGACACACACTCCTGAATAGGGAGCTCCTCAGCTAGCTACAGTGATACACCTAGCAGTCCCCTCAATGTAGTGACATAATCCACTAAACTCATTTATCTGAATTCTCTCCTGCAGACAACCTACCTGCTATCTCACGCACACGTTCATTCACTCAGGAAATACAGAGCAAACAACATGTGTGAGGCACTGGAGACAGAACAAGGATGAGTGGTCCTATCTGTGTCTCAGTATAGCCCTAGCTCCCTGTAGAGGTGCCTTGGCTGCTGACAACAGTATTCAGAGGGAAGCTGAGTGACCCTAGGTCTTCCAAATCTTGCTTCAGCAGAACAACTTCAATTATTTATTAAGATAATGAGGTTCTGTATAAGATTTTCTTTAAAATCTTACACCTGACACACAGTATACCCTCCTATATCAGTAAATCTCTAAGTGTCTGAAAACTGCTAGTCTGGGATATCAAGCCCTTTTCTAGCTGACTTTCCAGGTTTGGCCTCTGGGTTTGTGGCTTCTTCGCTTCTAAGCCCAGAAAGTCCTTCTCTCCTGGCCCTCCGCTGCACAGCATCCTGCGTGTGCCACCAGCAGCTACCCCTCCTCTGCCCTTTAACAGGCTCAACTCCTCTGTTTTCGTTCCTGTTCAGGGCCACATCTTTTGGCCCACTTCTTGTATTTCTAGAGTATACTTTGTCCCTCATGCCATCCTTCTTTCTGCTGTTAGTTAAGTCCTGGTTCATCATCACAGTTGCATTCTCAAAAACCCTGAGATACTTCTTGCCTTCTCCAACTCTGCCCTCAATTTACCTGGAAAGACAAGAAAGCACCACCTTTCCCATACCAGAGCTATTTGCTCTCCCTTTACCATGGGGCAATGAAAATATCTAACTCTCTCACATAGCTCTACCCCACCCGGAGGCATTTGAAATTACTTAAATTAAGCTGCCTCGTCATTTACTTTCAATAGCTTCTAATAGCACCTTGTATTTATAGTTCTTCGGAGTTCACAAAGCTCTTTGACATTATTACATTTAATTTAAACCTCAAACACCCTTATGAGGTAAGCAAGGTAGTGATTTTTATTCTTATGCAGAGAAGAAAACAGGCTCAGGGTTTTGCCTAAGGCCATGAGACCTAAAGCAGCAAAACCATCCAAGAGCACAGATTTTCTCAAGCACAGCACTCTGCACTATGTGTTCATTCTCACTTCCAAAGATTATAAAGGTTCAGGGCTTTTTCCATTTTTGTTTCAGGAATGGATTTGGCAAAAGAATAAGAAAGTACAGTTAATCCTGGCGGCAGCCGCTGGAAAATTTGCCACACCCTCCTCCTGTGGAATTTGGAAACTCGAACAAAGCTCAGGAGAAAAAAAAAGGCAAAAAAAGCTTCCGTTTGCATTTCATTTTAGTTCCCCCTTTGATTTCACAGAAAAGAAACAGGAAACCCACATTTCTGTCATTGCCCCAGTCACTTTAATTTTGCAATGCCACTTGAAGTCAAGCTAACTTTGTTGTGAAAAACAGTTTTCTTTTGATGAAATAAGGCAGTCTTTTGGAGCCACTGAAGATAGAAAGCTCTTTGTGTATGATCTCACCTATAAGTGGAATCTTTTCAACAAAATAAACTAATGAATAAAATAAACCACAGGCCCAGAAACATGGAGCAGACTGAAAGTGACCAGAGGGGATGAGAAAGGAGGACAATGGTGGAAAGGAAAAGGGACTAGACAAAGAACATGTATGAATGACCCATGGACATGGGCAACAGAGTGGGAATTGACTGCGGGAAAGGGGGAGGCGTGAGATGGGTGGAGGAGGGCAAAGGGGGGAAAATTGAGACAACTAATAGAATAGACATGATTAAAAAAAAAAAAAAAACCTTAAAAAAAAGAAGATAGAAAGCTCTGTAACATTCTACACAGCACACCCTTGACCTGCAAGGGGAAAGAAGGATAGGTAAGATATTGTATCTTAATTCTCTAGTAACAGAAATACTCTTCTAGTCTCAGGACTCCAAATACTAAGAAACTCAAACGTAGGCTGTAAGAGATGATGGGACAGTCAGCTCCTGTCCTTTTGTTCTCTCTCTCCGGAAAAAGCTGTGCATTTTTGGTTGTCCTCAAAACCTTAGAGACATGAAATACTTAGGATTTTGAAAAGTGTTGTTGTTTTTAATTCATACTAAAAGAAACAACAGGTTGCATCTTCAGAATCAGGCAAAAGGTATGGAAACTATCATATTTTGCTTGGGAAAAAATGGTCACCATAAAAATGGATCAGCCTACAGATCAGCTTTGTCACTGCTGAGTCACTCTAGGAGCAACAGAAGAAATAAATGGCTCCCAACTTGAGTACAAAACAAGAAACACTCCCGACTAGGGGGTACTAATTTGAGGTAATGAATGTAGAATCCCTTTCCATTAAAGGTTTTTAAGAACAGAAGATTCAGTGTGATTCAGCCATGATTTAAATAAGTACATATTCCAATTCTCTGTACTGAAGGTTTAACAGGGTGTTGGCCTAACACGGTATAGGCTGAGAGGCCCCAGAGACCCCCACAAGCCTAGCTTGGGGGCTGGGAACAGCAGCAGCACAGGGATTGAGAGTTATTTTGCATATCAATAACTGCAGGCTAGCTTCATACCCTGTGCAGAGCCAAGGAGATATGCATGACTTTGACTCCTGATATAGCTAGGAGGCAGCTCTCCCTCCCCTTACAGCACCTTCACGGAACTTGGAGATGGTTCGCTCCATGCCTAGGGGCCATGCCTGCAAAGACTGACTGTGGTAGCAGAGGAAAGGGGAATGTTAGCAGGTGTAACTGATTGCGGAAGGGGTCGGAAATGGGGTTATGGAGGAAACTCTAGGCTGGGATTTAAACAAAAAGGCGGGACGTCTTGTGGGACAGGGATAAATGTGGGACAATGCAATACCATGTGGGAAGAAAAGGGGTGAAGGGACTCTAGCTGGCAGGCCATAAGGAGGTGCCACATGGTTTTGGATTAAGGACTGGAGATTGCCTCCACACAGATGATGGTGCTGGGAACCGCAGGTGACCGGCTCAGCTGAGCACGGATTACTGGGAGGAACCAGGAGAAATGAGCTGTGGACTTCTGTTTTTTCTTCTGGAGTGTAGTACTTCCAATTGGCATGTTCTGAGACTGCCCAGACTGGGCAAAGGGGGGAGGGCGGGGCTGTGTGTTTGTGGGTGTATCTTCGTTTCTAAAGGGAGTGAGATTTAATGGTAAAATTCTGCCATTATTTTAAATTGTATAACTTTTAATTAAAATAGTTCCTTTCCCTTTTACCAAACTCTGGCATTGAGAGCCACAGTTCCTAACATGGTGGCAGACAGAGAACTATACTACCGAAAGCCTCTGGGAGAGGGAGGTTGTTTCTGTAATAAAGGAGCATAGAAGCAATGATATCTCTGTAGCAATAAGCACACCTTGTGCCCAGATACTGTTTTTTAAATATCATTCCACTGGGCTCCTTGAGAAAAGAAACAGTTTCAGGACTGGGAGGGAGAAACAGATGAATTTGTGCTGTACCAGAAAGTAGGAAAACACACTATTCTTTATATGTATCTCTATTATAGAATATATTGGAAGAACTGAAAGTTGCTGAGTGTTAATGTATGGAGTTTATAAATGCATGAAAGTAATTACTTTGATGGAAACCATATAATAAAGTTTCAAGACATATTGTGATTTGCTTAATAGAGTATTTGAGAGAGTATTAGGTGAGACATCACCTAAGGTTTCATATTGTATTATAAATACACTGAATAAAATTTAATAACAAGTGCAACTGAATTAAAAACATAAAATTTCTCTCTCCATCATACCCTACCCCATTGCCCCTAAAATCTTAAAACCTAACACCTAACGGACCTATGTTGCATAGACCCTGTGGCACAAAAGGCTGGAATATCATTGCTTAGGCTATCACTCTACTGGCACCTACTCAGAAATCTGGGGAACCCATGTGTAGTGCCCCTGGGAAGGGGAACAATTTGATTTAATGTGATGAAGTCAAATGGGCTACAATAAATCTTAAGAACCCATCCTTCATGTTCCCAGTTGTAAGAATACCTGAAAAACATAGCAATAAGAGATGGAGTATTACCTAAAGTCTATAGACTTTCAAGTAGGAAGCCTCGTACTGTCCCTGGGCATGCTGCTCTGATAAGTTTCCACACCAACGTGCTTTATCTGAGGCACATTCACATACACATTCATGTACACATATATTTCCTTCCCATAATAGTCAATTCCAAAATAAACTCTGCATTGCATACATTTTTTTCATTTTCTTTTGCCTAAATAATAGGCATGAGGCCGAGTTTATGCAGACCTAGTAAAATCTCTCAAAGTGCCTATTATCACTTTCATAATAAAATAGGTCAGTAGCTTAAGGAGAAAGTGAAACACAGACAAGGAACACTGATTTTTTTAAACCAGTGTAAACATCCTTCTTGATTTGCCATGGCCTCATTGTCATCACCCTTTCTTTGCTGTAATAGCATGAATATTTTGTTCATGAGTTGTTATTGCCAATTGCCCCAGAGAAGAGATAGCATTTATTTATCATTATTTCTAGCTAAAAACTTGAGGCTATTAATTGCCCTTCTGCCTTTCTGGTGGCAACTTCATTTTCAATCTCTTTCAAAAATGTCCGTTGGCAACTATGTATCATGCCTTCTCTTGGGGGCTTCTGACAGCAAACAGTCTAAAACACTACAGAACCTATTGCTTTTGTCTTCTTGGTGATTCACCCCACTTATTAAAAGTATATTAAGACCAGTGCAAGTTTGGATGACTTGAAAGTTGATGAAACAGAGACAGGAAGTTTTTTTTAAATTAAATGAAGGCTTATAGGGCCTTATAGTAAGACTCTTTTGGCTACAGTTTATGTAGTACAAACAAACACATTTAAATGTGATAATTACCCTTAAATAATTCAAGAAAATCAGGTTTAGGTACTAAGCAACCAGAAGAATCAGATTGATAATTGGTAACTATAAAATAGAGAAAACAGTACTCTGTCTTGGCACTCTAAAGAACTGGGGAGTGTTAGGGCAGGGAAGGATTTGGGGGGTTCTCTACCCCAATCTCGATATTATAGATGAGAAAGCTGGGAGCCAGGCAGGCCTGGTGACTCATCTAAGCCAGTAGTTAGCTACTTGACAAATTAGACTTGACCTAATGTTTTTCCATGAGATCATTGCTTTATATTATTTTGGACATTTGGACACAATATATTTGTTAATTAAATATCATCCTTATAATAGTTGTAGTGCTAAATATTAAATGAAACTCCTGGAAAGAGGTTCACAGTGATTCTAGGAAAAGAGCATATGATTCTAGGCCTTACACACTGATTTCTGGGAACATTTAGCTATACGTGCATTTGAGTTCAGTGAGAGATGCAGAAGAAAATCACATTGAACATTTTCTTATTTCTCTGAAGAACATCTTGGCCAACAGAGGAAGCAGTCAAGTATTGCTATGAATAAAACATTTTCTTCCAGTCGCTCTTGGTTCAGCAATCTTGGGTAGAGATATCATTGCAAAAGAGATCTACAGGAAGAATTCAAAGCAAATATATTATCATGTTTAAGAGGTCTATCATTCTAGACAGAGATGGCAAATTTCATTTTCTAATATCTAAGTTACTTTGAAATGCAGGACTAGAGGTCAGAAACCCTTGTTCTGCATCCTCCATTTCCCAATTTCAATCTGCGCTCCTATGTTATACAGGAGTAATGTTCGCCCATGTTACTCCAGTTACATTAGGCTCCTTCTCCCATAACTCCAAATAAGGAATCATTTTTTTAAAAAATTTTGGCATTCTCTCATACTTTGCCCAATTTTGAGCCTGTTACTAGATGTTCCTGATTTGCTTATCATGGTTTTAACTTTGGTATGAATTATTTAGTTGACCTGGAGAATTTGTCCCAAGTTTGGGTCTACAATTCAGAGCCATGAGGTTAGACTAAGTATCAGAACAGAAACCCATATAGGGAACCTCTTGTGTTGTCCAAACATGAAGCCACATTTCTTGTGAATAACTACTTCTAAGGCACAGGTCCAGTTCTCACCGCCTCTTACAGGAGCTCTCCCTTGTGTTTTCTGTTTGTCTTCCTCTGGGGTTAGTAGAGCTTCCTGCAGATGAGATACTACCTGGTAAATACCTCATGTTAGATTTTACCACTCTTTTAATGCATTAACATTCAGCCAAGAAGATACTGGTCAACCTAAACTCTGTTTGCATTAGGTCTGTTTTCTGACTCATCAGTATCAGCTGTGGCAATATTATAGATTTGTTTTCAACTGCAGATTCATGTTCATGATGGATCTGTAAATCCATTTTAATGAACATTCACTCTAACACCTTCACTGAGCTCAGTATTCTGACTGCATAAAATACGGTCTTTCAGGCAGCAGCATCTACTTTATTCAAACTGTCATGTTATTTTAATTTAGGTGTATTTCATATAAGTTACTTTGTGTTCTCCAGTCACTTCCTTTGTCAAACACATCAGAACAGTAATGGGGGCATTGTTGCTTAGTTATTCTTTTTTATATATTTTACTCTTCTGTTTAAGAGTTTATAAACTCACCAATTCAGGTATCATGAATCTATGTTATGTAATGAAAATAAATCTGAAAATAATATTATTTATCAACATTTAACTGACAAATGTCAACTGTATTATGACCTTACATATTTTTAAATTAAATATCACTGCAAACAATGAATTCACAAAATAATTCCTGAGCACTTTGGATTCGAGTTTTGACATCTTAAAAGAATAATCCTGGTTGTCAGCACTAATCTATCAAAAATCAAGGTAATTGGAGAAGAGTCAACCTTATAATGAGCTTGAGGTAAATTATCAAATTAATTTTGGCTGATGCAATGACCATCCTAACTTGTGAAGCCACCTGTCTCCATTAGAAGATGTCAGCATCAAAAGTAAAGCATTAACTGAGTGCCTACGATGCTCCAGGCAGTGAAGAGGAAAACGAAATGAAAGAGCCTTACCCCAGTGAGCTTATAATTATAAGGAAAGTAATGGGTAGGGTATTTTTAGAGGAGACATAAATAGAAATAATGAGATAATATTGAGCAAGAAGAAATTTTAAGATGACCTCAGGAAAATTATTTCTATCAAACTTTTCAGTATAATCACTGGAGCCATTATACTATATAATGTTGAGCCATTAACATTAATAACAATAATCATCATTTATTATGAGTGCAGTATAGAGAACAATTCTGCAGTGGTAGGAAGATAGAACAGATAGACTTGAAGAGATATGTCCCTTCAATTCTATGATGCTATGTACAATATGAATTCTAAACACAGAAGGTCTTAATCACATCATTATCAAAGAAAATGCTTCATGACCACAACCAAGGCAAATGTCTTTGCAACTCTTCTCCTATAATTACAGAAGATGACATTTAATATAACTGACTCAGCTGAAAAAAACACTAGACCCAAAAGATGTCCATTAGTGTTTGGTAGTTGGGAGCATATTTATCCATTTTACTATTTTGTGTAAGAAGTAATACACAAAATACCTTTATCTTGTAAATGTATGCAATAAATCAGTAAAGGATAAAAATAAAACTTTATTTGAAAAAATTAAAGAAATTTAGATTATTTAGTAAGGCATTTTTAATTAAATTTTGTCTTGATATAATTATAGATTCGCAGTCAGTTGTGACAAATAATAGTGTCTTCTACCCAGTTTCTCCCAGCAGTCACACTTTGCAAAACTATAATATAATATCACAACTAAGATTTGACATAGTACAATCCGCCTATCTTATTCATATTTCCCCACCTTAATATGTACATATTTGTGTGTGACTATATAGTTCTATACAATTTTATCATATGTGTAAGCTTATGTATTTATCACTGTGGTCAACATATAGACAATTACATCCCCACAAGGATCCTTGCTGTTGCTCTTTTATAAAAAGACCCACTCTCCCTTCTTCCCATCCTTAAACTCTTGCCAACCACTAATGTGTTCTGCATTTAAATTTTTTTCATTTCAAAAATATTGGATAAGGAAATCGCACAGTATGTAACCTTTTGAGATTGCCTCTTTTCATTCAGCATAATTGCCTGAAGTTTCACTCAAGTTATTACATGTATCAAACATTCATTCTTTTTCATTGTTGAGTAGTATCCCATGGCATGTATACACAAATGTTTAATCATTCACCTGCTGAAGGATGCCTAGGCTGTTTCTAGATTTTGTTGGTTTTTTAAAAAATGATTTTATTTATTTACTTTTAGAGAGAAGGGAAGGGAGGGAGAAAGAAAGGGAGAGAAACATCAATATGTGGTTGCCTCTCGTGTGCCCCCTACTGGGGACCTGGCCTCCAACCCAGGCATGTGCCCTGACTGGGAATCGAACTGGCGACCCTTTGGTTTGCAAGCTGGTGCTCAATCCACTAAGCCACACCAGCCAGGGCTGTTTCTAGTTTTTAACTATAACAAAATGCTGCTATGAATATTCATGTACAGGTTTTCATTTCATCTGCCCCAACAGTATCATTGCTTGATTATATAGTAATTGCATATTTAGCCTTATAAGAAAATGCCAAACTGTTTTCAGTGTGGTTATACCATTTTACAGTCCCATCAACGAGGTAGGAATAATCCAGTTTCTCTGCATCCTCGCCAGCACCTGGTGTGAGCACTATTTTTAATTTTAGCCATTCTGATAGGTGTTTAATGATATTTCATATTGGTGTTAATTTGGATTTCCTAAGTAGCAAGCAGCGACATCTCATGTATGATAGTTATTTGCTGACAGTATGACCTCTTCAGTGAACTGTTTCTTCATGGTTTTTGTTCCTCTCTATTTGTTTGCTAATGTTGAGTTTTGAGAATTCTTCATACTCTTCAGAAACCAATCCTTTGTGATTTTAATTAATTTTTTTAAATGTTGATATTAGAGAGGGGAAGGGAGGGAGAAATAGAGGGAGAAAAACATTGTTGTTAGAAACATCAACTGGTCACTTTCTATATGAGCCCTGACCTGGTACAGAACCTGTAACCCAGGCATGTGCTCTGACTGGGAATCAAGCTGGCAAGCTTTCAGGTTGTGGGATGATGCCCAGCCAACCGAGCCACACTGGCAGGGGCCCAAAAAGGATTCTTTTGTTGAACTTGTTGTTTGTAAATATTTTCTCCTAGTTTTTAATTTATATTTTTATAGGCTTCTGCAGACCAAAAGTTTTTAACTTTAATAAGACCCAATTTATCAATTTTCCTTTTATGGATTCAAGTCTAAGAACTTCTTTTCTGGCTCTATATTCTAAAGATTTTCCCCTGTTTTTTATTTTAGTTTTATGTTTTACATTTAAGTCCATTTTGAATTTATTTTCTATAATATGTGAGACTTAGATTAAGTTTTATTCACTTATTGGTTCGGTTTGTGAATGTTCGTTTTTTCCAGCACAATTTGTTGAAAAGCTAAACTTCCTCCATTCAATTGCTTGTATAGCTTTGTCAAAAATCAGTGGGTCATACTTACGTATATCTGGGTTCTCCATTCTATTCCAGTAATCTATGTGCCTGTTCCTCTGACAATATGAAACTGTATTGATTACTATAGCTATATAATAAGACATAACTTTGAGTTAATTGATGTCTCCCACTTTATTCTTCTTTGTCAGGATTCTTTCAACTATTCTAAGAGGGATGTCTTTTCATATAAGTTTTAGAGCACATTTATTCATGTTTACAAAAAACTTTGTTGGGTTAATTGCATTAAATCCATAGAAGCTTTTAGGGAGAATTGCCATCTTTCTAATGTTGAGTCTTGTACATTCATGAACATGTTATGTTACTCCATTTACTTAGATATTCTTTGATTTCTATCATCACTATCTTGTAATTTTCAACATACAGATCCTTGTATGTGTTTTATTTAGTATATAATTACAGCATTTCATTTTATTTGGAATGATTATATATTGTATTATGTTTATAATTTCAGTTTCTACATGTTCATTTTTAGTATGTAGAAATACATACTGCTGAATTCACTTATTAGGTCTAGCATTCTTTTTCTGGTAGATTCCTTGTGATTTCTTTATGAAGCCAATTATGTCATCTGCAAATAAGGTCTGTCTTTATTTCTTGTAGGGGTTGTTCTTGTTTTACGGCAGTGGCTAGAGTGGCTGGTACTATGTTAGATAAAATAGGTGAGAACAGACATCCTTGCCTTTTTACTGATCTTAGGAGCAAAACATTTATTTTATCGCCATCAGTATGATGTAAACTGTAGTATGTTTTATTGATGTTCTTTAACAAGTTGGGGTTATTCTCCTTTATTCCTAACTCTGAGAAGATTACTTATTGATTTGTTTTTTATTAATAGGAATTGGGTTTTAACAAATGATTTTTCTGTGTAAAGTTATATGACCACACAAATTATTTTTCTTTAGCCAGATGATATACCATTGATTCATTTTAATGTTGAAACAACCTTCCATTCCTGGAATAACTTCCAATTGGTCATGGTGTATCATTCTTTTATACACTATTGAGTTCCGTTTGCTTATATTTTGTTAAGGATTTTAATGTCTAAATTTATGAGATATGTTAGCCTGTAGATTCCTCCCTCCTTCCCTCCCTCCCCTCCCTCCCTTGCTTCCTTCCTTCGATCCTTCCTTCTTTCCCTTTCTCCCTTCCTTCTTTCTTTTTTTAAAATTACTGTCTTTGTCAGGTTTAGTCCAAATGATTTTACAAACAACTTTTAACAAAACATTAAGGACCAAGTAACTCTATTTTATACAAAATGTTTCAGATAATAGAAAAAGAAAAATCAGTATTAAATAAAAAAAGTATAAGAAATTTTATTGATAAGCTTAAGTAGGAACATGGATACAAATATCACAAAGAAAACATTAGCAAACTGAATTCAGCAGTGTATATAAAAAATTTTCATGACTAACTATAGAGTTTATCCAGGGATGGAAGGATAGTTTAAGACATGAAATCCTATTATTGCCATTTGCCACATTAATAAATTTTCTTGACATTTTTTAAATTTTATTTTTACACCATGTTTATTCTATTACAGTTGTCTCAATTTTCCCCCTTTTGCCCTCCTCCACCCATCTCACTCCGCCCTGTTCTCCCGCAGTTAATTCCCGCTCTGTTGTCCATGTCCATGGGTCCTTCATACATGTTCTTTGTTTAGCCCCTCCTCCTTCTTTCCAACCATTGTCCTCCTTCTCCATTCACTCTGGTCACTTGCAGTCTGCTCCATGTTTCCTTGCCTGTGGTTTATTTTCTCTGTTAGTTTATTTTGTTGAATAGATTCCACTTAGAGGTGAGATCATATGATATTTCTCTTTCACTGACTGCCTTATTTCACTTATCATTCTCCAGTTCTATCCATGTTGTCACAAAAGGAAGAAGTTCTTTCTTTCTTCATTTTTATAAATGCAGATTGATTTTATTTATTTACTTTTTTAAATGTCAAGCATCATTATAAAATATTAAAAACTTTAAATCCATTATAAAGTGTCAGCAATTAAACCAACATGACACCAGCAAAGAAATAATCAAAGAGATCAATGAAATAAAATGAGCATTCTAGAAACAAATGTATCTATCTCTCTAACAATGTAATATATAATTAAATTGATATTTAATCAATGGGGAAAATAAGGCTTATTCAACAAATATGGAGCATAGACCACTATTACTTGAAATAACATAAATATAGAGCCCTCTTTCACACATTATACAAAAAAAAATTCAGGTGAGATAAAATTAATATGTGAAATTTAAGGGGTTTTAGGAGAAAACACAAAATAATATTTTTCTTACCTTGAAGTAATTTATTCAAACCAGAAGATATGAAGTAAAATATTGACAATATGATTACATTAAACATTTAAGACTACATAGTAATATACATATAAAAAACATAGGGACAAGTAATAGAATAGGAAAGTATTTGCAACACATGTGAAAAGGGTTAATAATTTTCTTTTTTTTTTAGGGCGAATAATCTACAAACCTTTAATCAAAAATGGATAAAGAATACCAAAAAGTCATTTAAAGCTTTTTAAAAATAATAGAGGCAAGAAATATACAAAAAATAGGTTTAATTTCAACAAATAATAAAATAAGGTAAAACATCATTGTCACGATCAGATTAATAAGTATTATAAATATTGGTAATATCAAGTATTGGTGACTGTGAAAGGAACTGCGTTATCATAGACTCTTTTTCTTCATCTTCTTAAAGTAGTCCCTTTAGCATATCTTGTAGTGCTGGTTTGGTGGAGGTGAATTCTTTTAGCCTTCCTTTGTCTGGAAAACTCCTTACTTCACCTTCCATTTTAATTGAGAGTCTTGCTGGGTAGAGTAGTCTTGGCTGCAGGCTTTTAATGGCTTGGAATATTTCTTGCCATTCCCTTCTGGCTTGTAGTGTGTCTGTTGAGAAGTCAGCTGCTAGCCTTATCGGGGCTCCCTTATATGTTACTTCCTCTTTCTCCCTTGCTGCCTTTTGGATTCTGTGTTTGTCTTTGGTATTTGCCATTTTAATGATGATGTGTCTTGGAGTGGGCCTCATTGGGCTCCTCTTCAATGGGACCCTCTGTGCCTCATGAACTTGTATGACTTTTTCTCTCTTCAACTTAGGGAAGTTTTCCATCATTACTTTCTCAGACAGGTTTTCTATCCCTTGCTCCTCTTCTTCTCCTCCTTCTGATATCCCTATTATATGGCTATTATTACATTTCAGATTGTCCTGCATTTCCCTAAATGTCTCATCACTCTTTTTGAGTCTTTTTTCACTTTCTTGCTCTTTCTGGGAGCTTTTTCTACCTCATCCTCCAGCTCGCTGATTCGATCCTTTGCTTCATCTAGCCTGCTTTTGACTCCTTCTACTGTGTTCTTCAATTCACAAATTGTATTCTTCATTTCCTTTTGGCTATTATTGATAGTTTCTATGTCGTTTTTCATGCTGATAGAGTTTGCAGTAAGTTCCTCATAGTTTCCCTGTAGCTTTTGGTAATTCTCTCTGAGTTCACTGAGCTCATTGAGCTTCTTTAGAACCATTGTTTTGAACTCAATATCTGATAGTTTACTTGTCTCTATTTCATTGAGTTCTCTTTGTGGGGATTCCTCCTTTCCCCTCGAGTGGGGGGTGTTTTTTGTCTTTCCATTATTTGTGAGACTCTTCTTTTTTGCTTCTGCTTCTTAAATTGGTCTGTTTTGACTTCTTGACTGTGTGGTGTGAGCTTATATGGTAGTAGACCACTTTATTTTGTTTTCTTCTTTCTTTCTAGATCTGCCTCTAATGCTGTCAGGTGTTGACCCTGTCTGACTTTAGGTAGCCTTTAGGAGACTTCCAGGAATCTGATGTCTGTGTCTGTCTCCTGCAGTTGTTAATCTTGTCACTCTCACCTCTGCAGTCTGGGCCAGGCAGAGTCCCTCCTGTGGGCAGGGCTATTGGGTCCTCTCAGACTGCTGCCACTCAGGGAAGTAGTTTGTCTGAGCAAGATGGCTGCTGCTATATAGGGGAGGGGTTATCACCAGGGTCTCCGCAGCTACTCCCTCAGTTCTCTGCCTAATGTCTCTGTATCCAGACTCTCCTAAAGCAACTCCAGGCCAATCCACATCCCCTTTAGTCAGGGATCTACTATCTGTGACTGCTGCTCTGTACTTAGCACCCAGGCCTTTATAATGCCAGGTCCAGACAGAGCCTCCTGGGGGCAGGGCTAATATGTCCTTTCACATCGCTGCAGCTTAGGTGAGTGGTCTGCCCAAGCAGAAGGCAGCTGCAGAATGTGGGGTGAGTCAGCATCGTGACCCCACCATCCACTTTCTAAGTCCTCTCCCCAAAGCCTCCTTCTGCAGTCTCCCCTCAGGTGGCTCCAACCCCCTCTGCTCCCATCTATGCTGGAGCCCAGGGTAAATGGCTGCCACAACAAAATTTTGCCCTGGCCCTTTAAATGGCTCCTTGTGTCTCCAGCCACCTGTCTCTGGCAGAGAACACTCTGCTACTTTTCACAGTTGGCTGTTGTCTGTGTGCTTTTTGGGCTCTGGTGCTGTAGGCTGGAGATACTCACTTATGGTTTAGACACTGCTCCTCAGGGGGATCCAACTGGCCGTTTCAGTATTCCTTTGGTACTGCTGCCCACGGGCACCTAACCCACGTTTTCGAGCCTCTACCACACTCTTTACCAGTTAGGTTGTGCCAAAGTAGATTCCTCTGTCTGTCTAAGGTTTTAAGGCTCCTCTCTCACTATTGTTCAGTTGTTTTCCAGGTGATTTCTCCCTGATTTAGTTGTAATTCCAGACTGGTCTTGGGAGGAAGTTAGTGTGACTTTCACTCACTCCTCCACCATCTTGAATCACCTGCACCTTTTCCAAGTGTGGGAACCTCCCACCCTCCTGGAGTGCACCTTCAGAGTGTAAGGTACCTGGGTCACCATAGCTTCAGCTAGCTCTGGATTTTTAGAACTCCCCGCCCTCCCAGGAGAAACCAGAGGGTTCCAGAGAGAGTCGGGCCCACCCCGCGGCTCCCAGAGTTACCCCACTTCTTCATTTCAATAATGATATTTAATTGATTTTTCTCATATTTTCCTCTGGATAAGACCCCTAGAGCTAAGTGAAATGGAAACAGTAATGGTGATATCCTTGCCGCGTGCCTGACTTTAAACCAAATGCTTCTAATGTTTCACAATCAAGTATAATATTTGTGGTAAATTTCTGATAAATACTTTTTATCAGTTGAAGAAAATTCCCTTCTGTTTCTGAGTTCTAAAGTGTTTTCTTTGATGATTTAAAAATCCTGAATAAATGTTGAATTATATTAAATTTTTGGCACATGCTTTCATATATATTTAAAAAGGTATGGAGAGAATCAAGATGGCAGAGGAGTGAATGGAAGTCACACTGATCTCCTCCCAGGACCAACCTGGAATTATAACTAAACTGTAGAGAAATCACCAGGAAGAAACAATTGAACAATAACAAGAGAGGGGCCTTATAACTTCAGACAGACAGAAGAATCACCTTCAGCATAACCAAACTGGTAAGAAGTGTGGTAGAGTCGCACAAAGGCAGACGGGGCACCCATGGGGGTCGGGGGAGCAGCACCAGAAGGATATTGAAATGGCTGGTTTGATCCCCCTGAGAAGAGCGGGGTCTAAACCATAAGTGGGGATCCCCAGCCTACAGCACCAAAGCCCAAAAAGTACACAGATGACAACAGCCAGCTGCAAAGGTGGTAGGGTTGTTTTCTGCCACAGACTGGCGCCTGGAGACACAAAGAGCCATTTAAAGGGCCAATGCATAAATTTTTATTTGCAGCCACTTACGCTGGGCTCCAGCAACCGAATGAGTACACTGTTGGTGGGGATATAGACTGGTACAACCATTGTGCAATACAGTGTGGAATTTCCTCAAAAAGCTAAATATGGAACTGCCTTTTGACCCAGCAATTCCACTGCTGGGATTATACCCTAAGAGTCTCAAAACACCAATTCAAATGAACCTATGCACCCCAATGTTCATAGCATAACTTGCAATGGTCAAGTGGTGGAAGCAACCTAAGTGCCCATTAGTAAATGAGTCAATCAAAAAACTATGGTACATTTACACAATGGAATACAACACAGCAGAAAGAAAGAAAGAGCTACTGCCCTTTGCGACAGCTTGGATGGAACTGGAGAGTATTATGCTAAGTGAAATAATTCAGGCAGTGAAAGACAACTACCATATGATCTCACCTATATGTGGAACCTAGCCAGCAAAGGAAGCAGGCAAGAAAAATATGACCAGCAACATTTAAAGAAAGAAGAAACCAAGAGGGACAGGAGGGAGAGAGGGTGGAGCATAGCGGAGATGGGTAGGCAAAGGGTCAGATCAAGGAACAGGTGTGAAGGATGCATGATCGAAACCGAGGTAGAGAAGGATTGGGTTGGGGGAGGTAGGTTGGGTGGGGCAAGGGAGAGTGGTGACTGGTAAATGGAGACAAATGTATTGGAACAATAAAAAATTTTTAAAAAAAGAAATGGAAAAGGAAAAAAAATATGTCCAGATAATTTGATTGTTTACACAGAATATCCATGAGAAGCTACAAACTGTTCAAGCTAGTAAGAGAATTCAGCAACGTGGTGTGTTATGAGAGCCATATTAAAAACTAAATGGCATTTCAGTACACTAGTAACAACCAATTAGAATGTTACAAAAGCAATCAAGAAATACAACTAATATGAAAGGTATAGAAGACTTTTATGGAAAACATTATGTTGTATTAGTTTGTAACATAAAAGAAAACCTAATTAAATAGGGAGATAGAAAATGCTCTTGTTGACAACACTCTATACTATAAAAATGTCAGTTCTTCCACCAAGTAAACATACAAATTGAATGCAAAATCCAAATGAATTTTCAAGACAGCTTCATCCTGGGCTTTGAGAAGCTGAACTAAAGTTTAAATGAATAGAAAAGGGCCAGGAATACCTAAGACAATTGTGAAGAAAAAAATACGACAGATATCACCCTTACCAGATACCAATACATATTATAAAGCAATACAATGTAAAACAATGTGACACTGGCAAAGAAAAAGAAAAATGGACCAATTAACCAGAAAAATCAGTCCTCAGAAAGAGCTTGCATGTTTGGAAATTTGTTATATAACACAAGTGGCATTGCAATTCAGAGTAGACTAGATGCCTATTCAATAAATGATGCAGGAGCAGTATGTTACCTTATTGTGGGGGCAGGGGCTGATGGAGGGAAAGGCTAGACCTTCATCTCACAACATACACATACTTAATTCCAGATAGATTAGACTCAAGTGTAAAAAGCAAAACTTCAAAACTTTTAGGAGTTAATGTAAGAGTATGATTTAATGGCTTCAGAGTAGAATGAATTGTTTCAAATACAAGTTTCAAATATCAGAAAGCAGAAATAAAATAATTAAATTTGGGTATTTTCAAATTTAAAATTTCTATTAACCAAAGATACTGAAAAAGTATGCCAGAGTTTGAAAAAGATACTTGCAATGCATATGTTTAACAATGATTCAATAAATAAATAATGAAGAACTTTTATAGATCAAAAGGAAAAAAGTCAAATAACAATTAGATAACTGGGAACAATATAAATAGTAAATTCAAAGAAATGGAGTCATGAATGACCAATTAACATAAATACAAAAAATGTTCAAACTGGTCACTAATCAAGGAAATGCAAATTAAAACAAGGAAATAATCTTCTCAGACCTATCTGATCAAGAAGATATCTGATAATACCAAGTGTTGGTCAGGATGGGAAACTTCTCATACAAGGTTGGCAAGTAAAAATTGATACAAATATTTTGAAAAGTAATTTGGCATTATCTGATAAAATAGAAGATGTATACTCCCTAAGATCCAACAATTCTACTTTGTAGTATATACCCTAGAGAAATTTTTGCACGTGTACTTAAAAAGATGTATGATTGGATTTTTCATTACATCATTGCTTACAATAATAAAATATTGAAAATAACTTAAATGTTCATCAGATGGAAAATAGATCATTGTGATATTTGATTGAACCATATGAAATTGCTGTTATTCAACCATTTTGATATGGTTCAACCTAATAAATACATAAAGCTGAACCATGGATAAATTTCCAAAATATTGACTGAAACACCTATGCTGTAACATGTATGGTAAGAACACAAACACACTCAGGCAAAAATTAGCTTTTTTAAGATAGAACATCGGTGCATGAAAACAACTAACAGGATTTTAAATTCAGAACTTTTTAAAAGATGACAAAAATAGCCCTGGCTGGTGTGGATCAGTGGATTGAGTACCGGTCTGTGAACTAAAAGGTTGCTGGTTTGATTCTTAGTCAGGGCACATGTCTAGGTTGCAGGCCTGGTCCCCAGTTGGGGCGTGTGAGAGGCAACCACATATCGATATTTCTCTTCCTCTCTTTCTCCCTCCCATCTCACCTCTCTAAAAATAAATAATTAAAATATTAAAAAGAAAAAAAGATGACAGAAATATTTACTGAGAACAATATGGTTTCATGCTCACACTGAAACTGGTGGTTTCCCAAAAGGGGATCAAAGTGCTGTTAGAACAAGCAGAGGGACTCTGGGCAACCCAAAAATTACTGTTACAGAATCCCACCAATGGTATTCTGGAATAGGCGTGTGGTTTGACTGCCCACCATCAAGTAGTGTGACTCCCAAGGCAAGAGTTTGGTGAAAAAGGAAAGGGGTTGGTTATTTAAAGGTTGTGCAGGTTTAAAATAATGGCAGAAGTCTATAGTTAAACCCAGCTCCTTTTACACACACCCAAAAACACATAGTCCTTCCCTCCTCTGTTAAACTAGCCAGTTTCAGAATCTGCCACTGAGAGGTACTGCTTTTCAGAAAAGCAGAAGTCTGCAGCTCAACATTCCTGGTCACAGTACATGCTTCAAGCATCTCCCATGGGTCTGAGTGGCTAGGCAGGTCCCCACAGCAGAGCCAGCTCTACTGCCATCCTTTCCAGGTAGACCTCCCCTGCCCTTATGGCTCTCTTCCTTGACCTTCAGCCTGCCCTAATTTAAATGCTCAGATTGGAACTTCCTATGTGAGCTCATATCTGGCTCTTCCTATGGTGCATTAGTGTCCACCATCTCTTTCAGTCCCCCAGTGTCTTTAACACTATTTTTGGCTGCCATCTTTAGTTAGGGCAACAGTTCCCAGTGATGTGCAGGCATCAGGGTGGGTATCCACCTCCCCTGACTATGTCATGAGTCCCTTCATGTTCTCACAGCCACATAAACAATTCTTCCTGGGCAGCAGCCTTCTTCCCTTCAGGAAGACATAGCTGGTAACTTGCCTTTCATTATGCAATGTATTTTAAATGCTGTACCATCCACTCTCACTGCCTCCAATCCTGCATATTATCAGGGGACCCCATGCTCTGTACCCCTTTACAATCCCCACTTCTACACCTCTGGACCTTTTGTAATCTTAAAAAGGCAACGGGCAAAGGTCTCGTAATCTTCTGGAGTTACTTCCTGCTGGCCATGGTCATAGTCCTACCTACCCCTGAGCCCAGAAATCCCTAACAGAATGTGGGTCTATAGTGGAGGGTGGCCTCCATGTTAGGGGAAGAACCTTGTAGCATTGAGTCAGTTGGCTGTCCCTGGAGGGTGGCATGCTGGATGTCCAAAGGTTGGCACTGCTGGACAAGTTGGCATCCTTGTCATATTCTAAAAGCAACAAATGTGGCAAGAGGGTTAGAAGTCACAGTTAAAACCATAACCACTAAGTGACAAAGGTAGGGATGAATTCTGTAATGTCCCACATGAGGAAGAGTGGCTTCCCTGGAGGAAGGTGTGCAAGGCATGTCACACCTATCCAAAGCCCTTTTTCCCAGTATACTTAGCTTGAGCTGAGGGGAATATTCTAGGTTCCCCCTTTAATACCTTTGAGCCCTTTCTGTCCAAACAATTAGAGCAGAAAAGGAAGCCAGTTTCAGTGTGAAGCCCACAGATCAACTCATACTTCACCAACTCAACCACTTAGTCCAGCGAAACTATTGAGTCTCAGAAGGCGGTGATGCAGTTGGCTTCTTAAGTGAGGCCTATATTGTGTAAACAATCATGCAGGTAATGAGGTCATAGGCATATGCCCTATGAAAACAGAAGGAAGAACACACAGGTTAATTTACACAGCAACCCACAAACTAGCTTCTGGGTCCACGAGACTATCCTTTGGGAAGACATCCAGTTGCAAGGTCTTTGATGGAATGACAATAAGTAGTAATACTATGACAGATCTTTCTTGCCTGCAATTTGAGCATCTTCGATGATGTCACAAACCCAGTTCAACTTCCAAATGAAAACAAACTTTGAAGACAGTTAACTACACTTGTCTAATGTCCACCACTGAGCACTGTGATTTTCCTTGATCAATAATTTTTCTCCTTAAGATTACTTTCATTGTCCTCAAAGGGATAGCATTAAGTCCAGTTTTAATTTTTGCCTGTTCATCTGCATAAAGGCTACAAAAGCAACAATTAATTATATAGGATCTTTAACTCTGCTCTGCTGGTACTCACATAAGGAATCTTTAGATCGACCCTTTAACCTGCCCTTCAAGACACAGAAGCTAAGCCATACACCTTCCATCTGTCTTCATTTGTAGCACCTGCTTCCCTCAAGTCCTTGAGGTTTGCATTGTGCCTTAAGGTTCCTGCTTTCCATCTTTCAGGAAAGCAACCTTCGTTCCTTCCCTGGGAAGACAGCCACAAACCACATGACCAACCAAGTACCAGACTTTTTCTCCAGTGGGCTTTTGCTAGCTCTGAAAGTCAATCTTAGTTTCTTAAGGCTTTTTAGTTAACAGTCAGAGCCCAGTAATACTTCCTCTCAGGCACAACTTTCCAGTCAAAGTCTTGGTTAATAATACCACCATTGGCAATTGGTCTTATTGGTTTTGTGCAAAGAAACCTTATATCATCTGCAGAATGCCAAATTCTGGAGGAATCAGTTAGGGGGAAAATAGAAAACATGAAGGAAAGCCCTTATTCTTCCAATACCCACCAAGATTGTATTTCCATACCTTATATGTTTCATTACTAATTCCATACAATTCCTTTCCAAAACCTTCACGAAATTTTTCACGCATTCGGAAGCCTAACTCACTTTCAGTTTTTGTCTTCTAATATCAACCAAGATTGTATCTCTATGCCTTATACCTTCCATTGTTCCCTTTCCCACTTGATGTGAAGTTTTGATGCTCTCAGGGAAACCTCAGTTTCCTTTCAGAACAGAAACAAACAAAATTCGAAGCAAAGACAGCATTCCAAAAGAAGAAGAAGGACTAGAACTAATTTCTCACCAGTCCGCCTAAATGGTCACACAGGCAACATTTCCTAGGTCCTACATGGCCCAAAGCCTCACCAGTAGAGGCACTCTCTCACCCACCAGTTTCTCTACTGGTCTCCTGGCAGAGACATGACCTTTCACTCCCAGGTGGTACACTGACCAGCATTCAATGGCACAAAGCCTCACTGGTAGAGGCACTCTCTTGTCCACCAATGTGTCCACTGGTCTCATGGCAGAGACATGCTCTCAGCCATATTCCACCATCACCACATGATCCTTTCTAGGTCCCACATGGCAAAGACTTTCTCTCCAACCAATTTCAGAGGTGACCTCTTCCAGCTCTTTCTGGCCAAAAAAGAAGAGGTAGGATTCCCAGTGTACCTAAAACAGCAAAGTTCAAACCATGTCCCCATAAGATCAGAAAACAAGCCAACAAAAAATAACCACACCAAAGAGCTGAGGTTTTCTTTCTTCTAGGTTTGAAACTTTTACAACCTTTCTATATATATTTACTTGTTCAGATTTAGCTATAATCCACTTTTAATCCTTGTTATTTTCCACACTGGGAATGATCATACTCAAACTCAGTATCTTGCAACTAAAAGTCCCTAGTTTTACAGGCACATAAATAAAGTGAAAAAAAAAATTATCACTCTGTACTGGATGTCACTGTCCTTTTCCAGAAGAGAAATTTCAATTCTCCTTCAAGAGTGTAAGTCCAGCTTTCCCTTTCAGCATCCACAACAGCAGCAGGGTCTTGACCCTCCTCAGGCAGTGCCTGTGTTAGCCATGTGTGGTAGAGCCAGAGCTTGATTCCCATCAGCTTTAATGAAGAATATGCATTGTCAACAGGGTGTCACAGGGACCAGGCATCCATTGTTTGGCCAGCTGCTGTTCAGGACCTTGAGTCTTCCAGGTCTTTAGTAAGACTTGGTCACCTGGCTGGAAGAGGTGCAGAGGCCTGTCAGATGGATAGGAGAACCTGCAATGAGCAAACTTGTGCAAAGTGGTTAGTGGTTGCCCTAAATGTGGCACATATTGTTTAATTATTACCTCATGCTCCAAATCTAAAGGAATGTTCCTAAAACAGAGATTTGGATGGGTCTCCTGTAAACTATTTTAAAAGGGCTCATCTTAAGCCTACTTCTAAGTGCCACCCTAATTCAGCGCAAAGCAATGGGGAGTGCCTGATCCCATTTTAAATGCATTTCCTGGTATATTTTTGCCAGGGTCTTCTTTATTGTGTGATGCATTTTCTTAGTCTTTCCCATAGATTGAGGGCCCCAAAGTGCATGTAATTTCCATCATATTTGCAGTGCCTGTCCAAATTTCTGGGAAGTTTCTAAAGTGAAAAATGGTCCATTGTCACTTTGAATGCAGCAAGGAAAGTCTAAACCTAGGAATTATTTCTTTAAGTAAGGGTTTTGCCACCTCAGTTGCCTTTTGAATTCTAGTGGAGTATGCCTCTATCTATCCAGGAAAGGTGTCCACCAAAACTAAAAAATATTTGAAATTCCCCTTGGCTTAGGCATCAGTGTGAAACCCACCTGCCAGTCCTCAAATGAAAACAACCCTTTATATTGAACTCCCTTTTCTTTTGGGGCACACTCTGTTTTAGGATTATTTTTGGCACATATTTGACAGGCTTAGGTGATCCTCTGAACAGTCCTTTGCAAATGCGAGCTCTTCAAATGTGACCTAATGAAGTCCATCACAGCATCCCTTCAATAATGGATCCCTTCATATAGATGTTTGAGGTTGGGATACATAGGTAGGATCATGTCATGGGTGTTGATTTTCCACATAGAATTGGGATCAGTGTTAGTGAATCCCCATTCACAGGCCTGTTCCTCATTCTATTCTATGTAATGAGGTTCCAACTTTGACAAGTCTAAGCAGAAGGTCAAAGCCCCCCAGGCATGGTGGCCCTCTGGCTGCCTGCCTTGTTGTTTTATCCACAGTTTGGTGTCCCTGACTTGTTTGGGAACCATCCATCCCTTCAGTGTCCCGGGAAGTGCATTATTGCAACCTGGCCCAGTAGACTCATTGCCTCTATCAACTGTAAAATCTCCTCTGCATTTTTAACATCCTTGTTCCCTGAGGTTAAGAGTTCTCTCTCTCTCCATATTGCTCCATGGGCATGGCTAGCATAAAGGCATATTTGGAGTCTGTGTACATGTTAACCTTCTTTCCCTGGGACAGTACTAAGGCTCTTGTAAAGGCTATCAGTTCAGCCTTCTGTGCTGAGGTTCCTGGTGCAAGGGCTTGGGCTTTTACTACCTTGCCTATGGTGACTACCATGTTTTGAGCTCATTGCTGACTGTTGTCCATGAAGCTACTCCTACCTGTATACAGCTCGTAGTCTGGTGCTACCAGCAGTTGGTCCAGAAGATCTTGGATGTTAAAATAAACTTGGCTAATGATTTCTAAGCAATCATGTTGGAGGGCTGGGTCTCCCTCCATTTCTGGGAGGAGGGTGGCCAGGTTCAGGGTTGTGGTAGTCTGCAAGATAACATCAGGATTGTCCAGCAGAATGGCCTGGTATTTCCCCATGTGCCCTGCTATCAGCCAATACCCTCTTTTTTTTTTTCCAGTAGAGTCAGGACCTGGCATGCTACCAACACTGTAGTTGGCTGTCCCAGAGTAAACTCCTCAGATTCCTGTAAAATGTCACAGGTAACAGCTATGGCTTGAAGATATGGTGACCATCCTCTTGTAATGTGATCCAAATTTTGGAGGAGATAGGCTATGGGTCAGGGAATATTTCCCAGAGTCTATGTTAGTACCCCCAGTCTAGTTCCCAGCCTTTCATGGATGTACAATGTGAAAGGCTTCTGTGAATTGGGCAATCGTAGTGCAGGAGCCAAAACCAGATTTACCTTCAAGGTATCAAATGCTACCTGACAATCCCCTGTCCATTCAAAGAATTTAGAGTCTAGTCCTTTCAAGGAATTGTAAAGTGGTTTTGTTTTAAGTACAAAGTTTGGAATCCAAATTTGGTAGAACCTGTAATCCCTAAAAACCTACGAAGCTGCCTCCGGTTTTGTGGGATTTTTAATGTAACAATGTCTTGTTTTCTATCTGTCATCAAGCTCCCGGTGCCCTGTTTCAGCTGAAATCCCAGGTATGACACTTCCTATTTGCAAATCTGAGCCTTATGAAGTGATACCTTACATCCTCTTTTTGCCAAATGATTTAGGACTGTGATGGTGTTGAGCAGACGGTCCTTGTACGTGCTGCTGGCTATCAATATGTCATCTATGTATTGTAAAAGAATTCTTCATCTCAGTTGAACATCTCTTAAGTCTTTTGCCAACACTTTCTTGAATATAGTCAGGAAATTCTTAAATCCTTGTGGCAGCACAGTCCAGCAGTATTGGAGCATGGCTTTAGTCTCTGGGTTCTCCCATTCAAAGGCAAACAGTAGCTGAGCCTGGTCATCATTTGGGATGCAGAAAGGTACATCCTCAAAGTCCAGGACTAAAAACTATTTGCTATCCTCAGGCACCATGGTCAACAGAGTGTAGGGCTTGGGCACTGTGGAATGAATGTCCTGAACAATGTCATTTATGACCCTAAGATCCTGTACAAACTGATACTCATCAGAGTTAGGCTTTTTGACTGGCAAAATGGGAGTGTTGTAGAGTGACTGGCATGGCTGAATTAGTTTCAATTTTAAGAATTTCTGCAATACTGGCTGAATCCCCTCTAAAGCCTTCTTCTTGAGGGGGTACTGCTTCTTTCATGGGACTCGTGCCCCTTCTTTTAGATTAACGTTTATGGGCTGCACACTAACCACTTTACCTGGGGTTCTATCAGCCCAAATGGTTTGATCTACCTGCTGATAGGTCAGGAACGACTATAGCTGGAAGACATGTTCCAGTAGGACCTCTATACATAGACAGATGCTGCTTCTTGGGAGAAAAAGTTATTTGTGCATGCAATTTTACAAAGTAAATCTTGACTCAGCAATTTAATGGGGGAGCCTGGCATGTAGAGAAAACTATGCATAACATTTTGATCCCCAAGCTGGCATTCCAGAGGTTGAAGGAATGCCTGTTTTTGTAACTGTCCAGTCACTCCAGTACCTGTTATTGCATCCTAACTTTTCTTGGTTAATTTTGTGTTCAACATTGATATACCTCCAATATCTACATGGAAATCAATTGACTTGTTCCCCACAGTCAACTGTACCCAGGACTCCTATGGAGAAATAGTAATAAGTTGGGAGATGTCCAAGGGAGCCCCGGGCCTCCTCATGTGTCTTCAGACTCTCCTCCCCTTTTCAGCATTTCTTGGTGACGATTCTCATTTCTATTTTCCCTTTTGAATTTCCGGCACTCATTCCTCCAATTGTCCTCCTCCTTGTAATGCACACATTGGTTGATGCCTATTGGGCCTTTCCTCCTTCCTTTAGGATTCCGCTTCTTCCTTTGGCCTCCCTGCCCTGTTTCTAAGAATACCGTGGCCTGTTTTATCTTCCCTGCTTCCATGGCATTGTAAATTTTAAATGCTATGTCCACCAGCTGAGAGGGAATCATTCCAAATGGCCCATCTATATGCTGATGTTTCTTTTGGATATCTGGGGCACTTTGCCCGATAAAGTCATGTTCACCATCTGCACATTCTCTGGTGCCTGTGGATCAACATCAGTGTGCTTCCTATGTGCCTGATAGATGCTCTCCAAAAATTCAGAATGATCCTAATTTGGCTTTTGCTGAAGGGCCTGTATCATATTCAGGCTCTTTTGCTTGCACACCCTCTTCTTAAGCCCTTCCAGTATACACTTTCAGTAATGTTGCAGGAAGGCTATGCCCTCACCATTTTGTTTCCAGTCAGGCTCTGTCAAGGGAATTGCCTCAGCTGGGTTGGAGAGTTCCATCAAGATCCTCTTGGTGGAGACACTGAAGCTCTTCATTAGCCCTATTTATAGCCAGCCATCTCTTACCCACTGTTAACAAGATATTTAGGAGAACCTATACATCTGCCCAGTTTGGATGATGAGTGGCAAAATTGGAAATGATAAAATCTGTAATTCTCTGAGGATCCCTGTATGAGGGGTTGGAATTCTTACAATTCAGTAAGTCTGAAGTGGAGAATAGAGTATGGGCCCAGTACTAGCCATTTGCTGACTTACTCCACCTATAGGATATTGCCTCCAAGGAAACTGCCTTGCTCCAGATACAGGTACTCCCTGGCCAGATTGAGTGCCCTAATGGGTCTTTGAGGGAGAAACCCATCCCTCATCATACAGGGGTAAAGTTGTTGGCTCTGTGATCTCTACTTCAGGGGCAGCTTGTGAAGGGCATAGTGGTGAGTAAAATCCTCTCCCACCAGCCCTGGGTCCCCTGGGTTTAGAATATTAATGAGGTTTAGCCTTTCATTCTCCCTTTCTTCCTGTGTCTTACCATCAGGGAGAGGTTTTCAGGCCACTTCACTTCTCTGTACCAGTAAGTAATTCTCTGTCCCTGACAAAATCCAATTATACAACGATATAAATTCATTGACATAATAGATTTCATCCCATTTGTCCAAATGTTGGCAATACTATTCCAATTGCATAATGGTACAGTAACTAAGGGAACCATCCATGTGCCACCTTTCCCCACAATCCAAACCATACGTGGCCAAACAGTATTACAGTAATAAACCAATACCTCATTGGATATTGGATAATGGCAGTACATACTCCAGTCCTCCAAAATTCTACCCCGTGGGCTCCTCCTGGGTGTCAGCATAGAACTGCCCTTATTGTCCTGCCCATACCTGCAAAAGGCTATAGCCAGAAAAATCGAGGCAACCTGGGAGCATGTAAACAAAGCTATCATCCATTGTTCCAAACTGCTCCCAAGCAAATTTTTCTGCCAACAAATCTTACTTCTCAGAGCCTGTCCCCCTTCCAGACCCATTTCCTTTCCACCTGCCAGGCGTGTTTAGGTGGCTGATGCCCTCAAGAGATATGCAGAGAAATTCTCAGACTTGGGAACTCCATAGTCCCCCTCTCCCATCCTGAGTGGTCAACTTGTCATGGGCAATTATCAACATCCCTTTGTGGTCACCACGCTGTTACAGAATCCTGACAATAGTGTTGTGGAACAGCCATGTGGTTCCACCATCAAACAGCGTGACTCCCAAGGCAAGAGTTTGGTGAAAAAGGAAAGGGGTTGGTTATTTTAAGGTTATACAGGTTTAGAAAAATGGCAGAAGTCTCTTGTTAAATCCAGCTCCTTTTAAAACCCTCCCAAAACACATAGTCCTTCTCCCCTCTGTTAAACCAGGCCAGTTTCAGAATCTGCCACTGAGACGTACTGCTTTTCAGAAGAGCAGAAGTCTGCATCTCAACATTCTTGGTCACAGTTCAGCTTCAAGCATCTCCCATGAATCTGAGTGGCTAGGCAGGTCCCCACAGCACCATCAGCTCTGTTGCTGTCCTCTACAGGCAGACTTCCTGGCAGACCTCCTGACCTCATGGCTCCCTTTTCTGCAGATATCTCTGCCAACCTCTTCTGCAGACCTCCTCTGACCTTGTGGCTCTCTCCCTGGACCTTCGGCCAGCCCTAATTTAAATGCTCAGCTTGGAACCTCCTATGTGACCTCATATCTGGCTCTTTCTATGGTGCGTTAGTGTCCTCTAGTTTTGTCAGTTCCCCAGTGTCTTTAGCCCTCTTTTGGCTGCCATCTTTAGTCAGAGCAAGAGTTCTCGGTGATGCAGGGGCATTCAGAGTGGGCAATTGCCCCCCTTGCTATAGCACAAGTTCTCATAGGCATTACACAATTTGCCCTGGGTAGCAACCTTTTCTCCTTCAGGAAGGCACATCTATTAATAGCCTTTTGTTATTCAATGTATTTTTTAATTAATTAATTTATTTTTTCAAATACATTTGTCTCTGCCTTCCCCTCACCACTTTCCCTTGCCCCCTCCCTCCTTCCCTCCCTCCCTCAACTCTTCCCCTTTGGTTTTGTCCATGAGTCTTTGCTATATGTTCCTTGACTTTTCCCTTCCCTTCCTTTTCCCCTGTCCCCCCTCCCTCCTTCCCTCTTGTCTCTGTTGGTTTCTTTTCCTTTCAGTGTTGCTGGTCTTATTTTCCTTGCATCTTTGTATAGTTGGTTAGGTTCCACTTATGGGTGAAATCATATGGTGTTTGTCTTTCGACCCCTGGCTTATTTCACTTAGCATAATGCTCTCTAGTTCCATCCATGCTGTCGTGAAGTTTAGTAGTTCTTTTTTTCTTTCTGCTGCGTAGTATTCCATCGTGTAAATGTACCATGGTTTTTTGATCCAGTCATCTACTGATGGGCATTTAGGTTGCTTCCAACACTTGGCTGTTGAAAATTGTGCTGCTATGAACATTGGGGTGCATAGGTGCTTTTGAATTGGCGTTTTGGATTCTTAGGGTATAGTCCCAGCAGGGGAATCACTGGATTAAAAGGCAGTTCCATTTTCAGCTTTTTGAGGAAATTCCACACTGCTTTCCACAGTGGCTGCACCAGTCTGCATTCCCACCAACAGTGGACTAGGGTTCCCTTTTCTCCACAGCCTCCCCAGCACCTGTTGTTTGTTGATCTGTTTATGATGGCCATTCTGACCCGTGTGAGGTGGTACCTCATGGTGGTTTTGATCTGTATTTCTCTGATGGCTAGTGATGCTGAACATCCTTTCAAATATCTCTGGGCCCTCTGTATCTCCTCCTTGGAAAAGCGTCTGCCCAGGTCCTTTGCCCATTTTTTGAATGGATCGTTTGCCTTCTTGGAGTGGAGTCAAGTAAGTTCTTTATATATCTTGGAGATTCAACCTCTATCTGATGTACCATTAGCAAATATATTTTCCCATATGGTTGGCTCCCTTTTCATTTTGCTGATGTTTTCTTTTGCCATGCAGAAGCTTCTTATTTTGATGAGGTCCCACTTGTTTATTCTTTCCTTTATGTCCCTTGCTTTGGGAGACATAGCAGTGAAAAAATTGCTGCGTGGGATATATGAGAGTTTCCTGCCAATGTTCTCCTCTAGGACTTTGATGGTGTTGCGACTTATATTTAAGTCTTTGATCCATCTTGAGTTTATTTTTGTGTGTGGTGTCAGCTGATGATCCAATTTCAATTTTTTGCATGTAGCCAGCCAGCTCTCCCAACACCATTTGTTGAAGAGGCTATTATTGCTCCATTTTATGCTTCTGCCCCCTTTGTCAAATATTAGATGCCCATATTGACCTGGGCTTATTTCTGGGTTTTCTATTCTGTTCCACTGGTCTATGGGTCTGTTCTTGTGCTAGTACCAGATTGTTTTGAGTATAGTGGCTTTGTAGTATAGTTTGATGTCCAGTAATGTGATCCCTCCTACTTTGTTTTTCTTTCTCAAAATTGCTGCAGCTATTCGGGGTCATTTATGGTTACATATAAATTTTTGAAATGTCTGTTCTATTTCTGTGAAATATGTCATTATGTCTTAATAAGGATTGCGTTGAATCTATAAATTGCTTTGGGTAGTATAGACATTTTGATGATATTAATTCTTCCAATCCATGTGCACAGTATATGCTTCCATTTATTTGTGCCTTCCTTAATTTCTTTCTTCAATGTTTTATAGTTTTCTGCGTACAGATCTTTTACCTCTTTGGTTAAATTTATTTCTAGGTACTTTATTTTTCTCTTGCTATATCGAATGGTATTTTTTTTTCTGATTTCTTCTTCTTCTATTTCATTGCTGGTGTACAAAAATGCCTTTGATTTCTGAATATTGACTTTGTATCCTGCTGTTTTGCCAAATTCACTTATTAGGTTGAGGAGTTTTTTGGTAGAGTCTACAGGGTTTTCTATGTACACTATCATGTCATCTGCAAACAGTAATACATCACATAAATAAAAGAAAAGACAAAAACCACATGATCATCTCTATAGTCGCAGAAAAAGCATTCGATAAGGTACAGCATCCATTTATGATCAAAGCACTCATCAGAATGGGAATAAATGGGGCATTCCTCAACGTAATAAAGGCCATATATGAAAAACCTACAGCCAACATCATAATCAATGGGCAAAAACTAAAAGCTTTCCCACTAAGATCGGGAACATGACAAGGATGTCCACTTTCACCACTTTTTTCAACTTCGTATTGGAAGTCCTAGCCACAGCAGTCAGTCAAGAAAAAGAAATAAAAGGCATCCAAATAGGAAAGGAGGAAGTAGAGCTATTCAATGTATTATAAATGCTGCACCATCCACTCTCCCTGCCTCCAATCCTGCCTACAGGGGACCTATTATCAGGAGACTCCATACTCTGTACCCTATTACGTTACAAATATCCACTTTACCAACCTAGTTCCTTACTTTCATTTCAACTTATTTTGTACTTACTAGGTGACCCACTACTGGCTGTTATGCAAAAGACCAATGAATCTCCAGAGCTAGAACAAAAATTAGATGTTATTAGTTGAAAAGTTTATTCAACATTCTCCAGTTTTTAAAAATTCTCAGTTATGTAATAAGGATATTAAACATGTCCTAAGTAAAGATTAAGACCATCAAATTCACTTCTATTGTTCCCTTTCTGCTCTTTCCTCATGTGGTTAGTGATCTATGCATGAATTTTTAAAAATTTTCTTTAGTTCTTAGTGATAATAAAGGGAAAACACAACAGTGCCCCAAATGTGAATGCACTTTATTTCTCTATTATTTCTCTTCCTATCTAAAATCCATTGTTTGTTCTCCATTTGTATATATAAGTATATATAAATATACATATATTTATATATATAAATCTAGCCTTTTTAACATAGAGTTTAAGGCCTTCTTTTTTCATTTTATTGTATTTTTCTCATTACCATTTATTCCCCTATACCCTATTCTACCTACCCGCTCCACAATCACCATACTTTTGTCCATGTCCATGAGTTCTTTCTCTTTTTTTTCTTTTTGTTTGATTCCTCTACCTCCCTCAACACTCCCCACCCAGACCTAACAGACTGCTCTCTATCTATGAGTCTGTCTCTATTTTGCTTCTTAGCTCAGTTTGTTTATTCGATTCTTGAAATTACTTTGATATAGCAGGTGATATCTCCACCAGTATCAGTTAAAATAGGTTCAGCTATTATACAATGTGCAGAAGACTCATAAGAAGACAGAAACTGGTGGTAACTCTATAATCATCAGAGACCCAGGTTGCTTCTAACTTGTTGCTCTACTATTCTCAACATCAACTTACATCTTGTGGCCCAGAAGCTACTCTAGATCCTGCTATTATATTTACATTCTGGAAATGAGGAGGAAAAATAGAGGAAAGGCATATCCCCTATCTATTGGGACATTTTTAGGAAGTTGCACACATCATCTTTTACTTACATCCCAATGTCCAGAACTTAGCAATATGCCACATCTAGCTTCAAGAAAGCTAGGAGGTGTAATTTTTATTCTAAATGGCTATATCCATGTAAATTTGGTGGCTACTTTTAGGAAAAATATGATATTGTGGAAGCGACCAGTAGCTTCTGCCACACCATCTTCCTCCCTTCCTCTCCTCCTCCAAATAAGAGGATATTACTTTTATTTCAGAACTTTTACTGCACCATCTTGACTCTGGAGCAGAATTCCTGCACAGTATAAGGCCTCATGCATAGAAGCATGGATGTAGCCCTTTCTTGGATGCTTTTCTCCATTTCTTCCTCCTATGCAACTGAATGGTCAACTGTTCAAGACTTTGCCTAAGGGACAACCCAAGCATCTTTGTCTCTTGTCCTTTTTCCTTCATTTACATGTGTTTGAGCACTTGTATTACTCTCCTGGCAGCACTTATATGGTGGCTTGCTTTGGGCACACATGAGACATGAATCATATGCTCAAATCCACTTTACCAGAAAGTTATGCCTTAAGGATTTCAGGCTTGGGACTAGCTAATACTTAAATTAAAATGGACACATTGGTTTCAGTTTAAAAAACAACAACACTTATAATTCAGAACCTCAAGGGAATGTTCAAGTGATAAAAGATGGTAGATAAAATGTTTTACATAATAGAAGGAAACAAAGAGACTGCAGGCTGTAGAGTAGAAGACTCAGAAGGGAAACACTCCATTAGGACATGAATGGAGAGACAAGAAACACCTACAGGATTTGCAGGCTGTGTGCTATGAATATATTTTGTCAAGCTTCTCTTTTTTTCTCTTCTATAAAATATTTAGAAAACTACAGTGTTCACTAAAGGTTTGTATGAGTAGATTCTTGATAGGACTCAAAGAAGAGGAGATGAATATAACAGTTCACATTCTGTCACTTGTAAATTTAGAAACCCAAGACAAACTTAAAGAAGAGAGAGACAGGAAGAGTGAAGGAGAAAGTAAGTTGGCTTATAAAACAGGGAAGTCCAGGAATGAATTTGTATTTAGAGATAGTAAACTGTTTCTCTCTCACTTCCCTTTCTCTTGTCTCTCTTCTCTCTACCCTTTGCCCATTTCTCTCTCTCTCTCTCTCTCCCTCTCTCTCCCTCTCTCACTCTCTCTCTGCCTCTGCTTTTTTCTGTCTGTTGGTCTCACTCTTTTGATTTACCCTAAAGACAGGTTTTCTCCATGCGGCTAGGGATGGCACCCACTGGCAGCCCCAGATTCACATTTTCCCAAGCCAGCAATCCTAGCAGAAGACCAATTGACTCCTCACTTTCATATATTAATCTAGAGGAAGATTCTGTTCCTGCTGAATCAAGAGCCCATTCATAGGTCAGTAAGTATACCAAACATATAATGAACCATGAGAGGACCACCTTGGGTCACATGACTACCCCATGGCCAAACAGTGCCAAGTAGTATAATTGACAGCCCTGTCCAGACTGTATGAAGTTGAGAGTTTCCCAGAGTAAATAGGGTGCTGCCACCAAATGTGATGGGCAAGGAAAAACAAGCTTTCCCAATTCACTACACTGTTATGTTTTCCATCTTTAAAATATCTAGTTGCCTTTTAGATTAAACAACACTGCAGGACTAAACAATACATATACTCCAACCACTGTCAAAGTTTTGAATGAAAGGTGTGGAGAAATAGAAATTGACCAGCAAGAAGTCTGAGGACACCACTTCTGAGTCAGAGAGAAATTATGAAGCAACTGAGTTTAGCCTGACAGGTTTTGCAGAAATACCCAGTTTGTAAGCAAATAGATTTCTAGAAATAGGATTAAAAGTTCATATTTCATGAACTACCAAAATTCAAACTGTAATACAAAAGAGGTTCCCAGGAAATATCAAGATGGCAGAGGAGTGAATGAAAGTCACACTGACCTCCTCCCAGGACCAGTCAGGAATCACAACTAAATTGTGGAGAAATCACCTGGAACAAACAACCGAACAATAGCAAGAGAGGAGACTTATAACTTCAGTCAGGCAGAAGAATCAGCATTAGCATAACCTAACTGGTAAGGAAGGTGGTAGAGACTTGAGAAGGCTGGCTGGGCACCAACAGATGGCAGTGCCAGAGGGATATTAAAATGGCCAGTTGGATCCCCTTAAAAAGAGCAGGGTCTAAACCATAAGCAGGGATCTCCAGCCTGCAGCATCAGAGCCCAAAAAGTACACAGGTAAAAACCAGCTGCGAAAAGTGGCAGGGTTGCTCTCTGCCAGAGACACAGAGCTGGAGACCTAAAGAGCCTTTTAAAAGGCCAAGACATAAATTTTTATTTGCAGCTACTTACCCTGATTTCTGGCAAAGGCAAGAGCAGAGTGGGCTAGAGGTGCCAGAGAATAGACTGGGAAAGGAGGCTTTGGGGAGAGAACTGAGAGAGTAGCTGACAGGATGCCGGCACTGACTCATACCCCATACATCAGCAGCCATCTCGCTCAGCCAGACCACTCCCTTGAGCAGCAATAGAGTGAGAGAACGCAATAGCCCCACTCCCAGAAGGGACTCTGTCCTGGCCCAGTGGTGCAAAAGCCTGACTACTGAGTACAGAGTGCCAGCCACAGATAGTAGATCCCTGGATAAAGGGGGCACAGAAAGGTATAGAGACACTTGAGGAGAGACTGAAGATGGAGGCTTTGGGGAGAGAACACGCAGAGTAGCCAGGGGGAACCTGGTGCTGACTCCTCCCCCATACAGTAGCGGCCATCTGCCTCAGGCAGAACACTCCTCTGAGTGGCAGCACTCTGAGAAGACCCAATAACCCCACACTAAGGAGGGCCTCTGCCCCACTCTGTGGTGTCTAAGCCTGACTGCTGAGTTCAGAGAGACCAGATTAACAGCTGAAGGAGACAGCCACAGACAGTAGATTCCTGGAAGTCTCGAACAGACTGCCTAAGATCAGACGGGGCAACATCTGACATCATCAGAGGCAGATACAGAAAGAGAAAACAGCAGTCTCCTACCATAGAAGCTCACACCACAAAGTCAAGAAGTCAAAACAGACCAATTTAAGAAGCAGGAGCAAAAAAGAAGAGTCTCACAAATAATGGAAAGACAAAAAACACCCCCCACTCGAGGGGAAAGGAGGAATCCCCACAAAGAGAACTCAATGAAATAGAGACAAGTAAACTATCAGATATTGAGTTCAAAACAATGGTTCTAAAGAAGCTCAATGAGCTCAGTAAACTCAGAGAGAATTACCAAAAACTACAGGGAAACTATGAGGAACTTACTGCAAACTCTATCAGCATGAAAAACGACATGGAAACTGTCAATAATAGCCAAGAGGAAATGAAGAATACAATTTGTGAATTGAAGAACACAGTAGAAGGAGTCAAAAGCAGGCTAGATGAAGCAGAGGATCGAATCAGCGAGCTGGAGGATGAGGTAGAGAAACCGCTCCCAGAAAAGGCATGAAAATGAAAAAAGATTCAAAAAGAATGATGAGATGTTTAGGGAAATGCAGGACAACCTGAAATGTAATAATATCCCTATAATAGGGTTACCAGAAGGAGAAGGAGATGAGCAAGAGATAGAAAACCTGTTTGAGAAAGTAATGATGGAAAACTTCCCTAAGTTGAAGAGAGAAAAAGTCACACAAGTCCAGGAAGCACAGAGGGTCTCAATCAAGAGGAGCCCAATGAGGCCCACTCCAAGACACATCATCATTAAAATGGCAACTATCAAAGACAAACAGAGAATCCTAAAGGCAGCAAGGGAGAAACAGGTAGTAACATGCAAGGGAGCCCTAGTATGGCTAGCAGCTGACTTTCTCAACAGAAACACTGCAAACCAGAAGGGAGTGGCAAGAAATATTCCAAGTCCTGAAAAGCAAAGGCTTGCAACCGAGACTGGTCTACCCAGCAAGGCTCTCAATTAGAATGGAAGGCAAAATAAGGAGTTTCCCAGACAAAAGAAGGGTAAAAGAATAGTCCACCAAACCAGCACTGCAAAATATGCTCAAGGGACTGCTTTAAGAAGATAAAGAAAAAGAGTCTATGGATATTCAGTTCCTTTCACAATCACCAATCCTTGATACTACCAATATTTTTAATACTTATTGATCTGATTGTGACAATGATCTGTTATTTTATTACTTTATTATTTGTTGAAACTAAACCTGTTTATGTATATTTCTTGCTATTTCTATTATTTTTATAAATCTTTAAATTACTTTTTGGTGTTCTTTATCCATTTTTTGACTAAATGTTTGTAGAATTTTGCCCTAAAAAAACCAAAACAAACTATTAACTCTTTTTTAGACATGTGGCCAATACTTTCCTATTCTATTACTTGCCCTTTAACTTTTTTTACATGAATATCACTGTATAGTCTTAAATATTTAATATAGTCATATTGTCAATATTTTATAGTTTCTGGGTTTTAATACTTTACTTCAGGGTAAGAAAAATATTATTTTGTATTTTCTTCTAAAACTCCTTATATTTTACATATTGATTTTTAACTCACCTGAATATTTTTTGTATAATATGTGAACTGGTGCTCTGTATTTGTTTTATTTCAAGTAATAGTGGTCCATGTACTTTATTTATTTGAACTTTATTTATTTGTTTATTTGCTGAAGCCTTATTTTCCCCATTGATCTGTAATATCAATTTAATCATATGTTACACTGTTAGACAGATACATGCATTTGTTTCTAGAATGCTCATTTTATTTCATTAATCTATTTGATTATTTCTGTGCTGGTGTCATGCTATTTTAATTGCTGAGACATTATAATGGATCAAATTTTTTTAATATTTTAGAATGGATCTTAACATTTAAAAAAATAAAATCAATCTGTATTTTTAAAAAGAAAAAGAAAAAAGGAACTCCTACCTTTTGCAACAACATGGATGGAAGTGGAGAATATTATGTTAAGTGAAATAAGCCATTAAGTGAAAGACAAATACCGTATGATCTCACCTCTAATTGGAATCTATTCAACAAAATTAACTAATGAATAAAATAAACCAGAAGCATGAAGACATGGAGCAGACTGCAAATGACCAGAGGGGATGGGGAAAGAGGACAATGGTAGAAAGAAGGGAAAGGGTCTAGAAAAAGAGCCTGTATGAATGACACATGGACATGGACAACAGTGTGGGAACTGACTGTGGGAGCGGGGGCAGGGGGTGGGGATAGGTGGAGGAGGGCAAAAGGAGGACAACTGAGACAACTGTAATAGAAAAAACATGATTTAAAATTTAAAAAAAATAAAAATAAAAAACAAAAGAGGTTCCCACATGTAGTTCCACCAATAGTACATAAAGAATAGTGAAGTGCCTGTTTCCCATTCCTTCACTATTAGTCATTAGGAAAATAAATTAAAATGACAATCAGATACTAATATACCTCTATTAGAATATCTAAAATTAAAAAGACTGTCCATATTGAGTGCTAGTGAGGATGCTGGGAAGCTGGAACTCTGATACATTGCTGATGAGAATGTAACATGGTTCAGCCACTTTAGAAAAGATTTTAACAAGTCTTAAAATATTAAACATACACCATCCACTCTTAGGAATTGAGAAAAGGAGCAATATGTTCAAACAATAACTTATATGAAAAAGTTTGTAGCAGCTTTAAGTGGAGAGAGAGAGAAAAACAGAGAGAAAACCTGTTAAATGTTAGATTCAGACAGACCTTGACTTGAAACCCCGTTCATTTGAGCAAGTCACTTACCCTCTTTAAGCTCAAGTTCCTCACTCATAAAATGAGGAAAATAATACAGTGCTTATCTCATGGGGTGGTTGTGAGGATTAAATTAGGTCATATATAAGGGTTTAACACAAATGCCTTACACATAATATGCATACAGTAAATATTATTATCATTATGATTAATTGTGCCTGTTACCTGGCACATTGTAAGTATTCAATAAATGTTAGTCCCTCTTCTCCTTGTTGCCACAGTTCCACACATCAAATCATTTCCTATGTTCATGTCTTAGCATTAGTTTATATTCCAAAGCCAAATTACCTCAGGGCAAAGGAGATACTGAGACAGTAATTTGGAGGTCAGTGTTGAAAACATTTCATCTAAAAATAGTTTTGATGTGAGACTACTATACAACTCAAGGGGGTCAGCTTTCTGGCATTATCACCAAAAGACAAATCTTCATTCTGGGATGTATACAGTCAGGGATCCTTAGACCTGTATCTTCTGATGAGGGCTGGAAAGAGTATCCCTGGAATCAAAATAATCATCTTCAAGTCCCAAGCACTAAAAGAAAAGAGAAAGCCAGTGAGTTTTTTAGGATTGTCTATTTGGAGCAGAAGAATCTCTGACATATCTAAACCATGAGCCAGTTTGAGTCCCCACTGTGGAAAGGAAAGAGAAGAAGAATTTGAGGCCATGGGAACCAGGAGGACTGGTTAAACTAGGGCCTGAACATTCTGATGAATTAAGTAGGTGGAAGTACTGGGTCACAGGTAGAGATGACATGAGGTAGAACCACTGTCAGACAAGGGTTTTCAGAGAGGGAATTCTAAGGTGCTGAAGCCCAGAGCTAAGCCAGAGAAGAGCTACTGTCAAATCCTAAACATAGAAAAGTCCACAAGAAAGCAGTGCTCAATCCTTTGGGAAGAGATTGGAATTGGAGGTGGGTAGAGGTGAGAAGTGAGTTTAAGACAGCATGGAGCCTCAGTCAGACAGCATTTTGTCACATCTTCCTTGCTTCTTCATGATGTGTATGTCTTGCCTATTTTGAAGTGTTGTTGTACACCACTGACTGATCATTGCTTCCCAATTTACCTAATATCTTACTCTTCATTTCTCCTATATGCTGCTTGGGAAGGTCTCTGGCAACAGCCATTTGGGTGGTGATTTTGGGACAAGAGTTCAGCACTTTGAGAAATAGTCCATTTCTCAGGTCATGTAGTTCCAGGTTAATAGGACCAGAACTTTTTTACAGACCTCTCTCCTAATTTTAATTTTGGAATCCCTGAGCTGGATTTACCTCATCCTATTACAAGGGAAATTATTTCAATTTACAAAAAGGGAAACCTCATTTTGTTCCTCATTTCACTGTGATATATATGAGATCATCAGTTCAAATTAGACTACTGAGCTTTAGAAACATTACACCAGCCTTGCAAAATGAGACGATGAGTTGGTTTCCAAGTTTTCTCTAGTGACTTTGGTCTTAAACACCAAACTGTAGCTAGGAGTTGGTACAACAGATAGGGATCTCAAAAGGGAAGAGGGTTAACTAGACACCAGTACTAAATAATAGAGTCTCAACACAGTTTCTTCCAGGTGGGGCTCTTAAACTTTCTCACTGACCTGTACCTTGTATTTTCACAAGTTGGGACAGCATTCCTGACCTAAAGCAGACCTGGGAACCTGATTTTTGAACAGTCTCATTCTTGAGACAGTCCCTGCCTTTCCTCTGGGTTTCAGACTTGCTGCAATATCTTCTGCAGATGCACATTGGCTCAGGCTGGAGTGGCAACATCAGTTTTGAGTTTCTGCTAATGCAGAGAAGTCTTGCTTGATCTCTAACTAGACTTCAGGACAGTCTGTCCCCTAAAAGGCAATATGGTTGAAGAGCCAGTGTGTGTGAAAGATGTAAACGACCAGTCCCACTCCAGGAGTTATAAGAATGCTCCCAGGTGAGGGGATGAAGGACACTGATTCACTGAAGACCCTGAGGGCAAAACAAGGAGAAGATAGCAAGTCTACAAATGGCCCTGGGATTTCTGACCTACTGTACTGGCACTGGGGTCAGGGCTGCATCCCTGTCCACATGGGGAGGTGAGTCGTCTTGTGAACATCACGTGAAGGGGTGGATCTATCAGACCAAAAACACACCTGCAGGTGGTGACCTGGCTTAGAGTTTCACCACATCCAGGCTGGCTGCCTAGGAGCAAGCTGTTCCTCTGTCAGAGCTCTGACCCAAGGGTGGGTTGAAAACATCTTGTTCTGTTTCCCTTACCCTAACTGTGATAAGTTAAACCTTGCTGAAGACTAAATTGATGTTAAGATAGAACTAGAGAAAAACAACCACAGAGACTATATAATGTAAGTATTTGTGTAATCTTCCCTTTGTACTCTCCTCTGCATCCCAAAACCACTGCTCAAATTCAAGTTTGCATTGTCTCTTGTCTGGACCCCTGCAGCTGTGCTTCAGTTTCTTTCCCTATGTCCTTCTGTCCCCCTCATGCCATTCTCCAGACCATATCTGATCTCTGTTTAAAATTCATCAAAGCTCTCAAGAAACTGCCTTTCTTAGACTCATTTCCAGCCTTTCCCCCTACCCCTGCCCACTATGTCTTTATGGCATTTCTCCACTTTAGATTACGAGGTCTAGGAGAACATGGTTATCTCCTTCATTTGTATTTGTCATAGCAACTATAGTAACACAGGGTACAAAACACACAGGCCACAGATAGCTGTGGATTCTATTTCCTTTGTTCACAGCCATAGTCGGCCTGGCTCTGGTTCCCTGTGCTGATGGCCTGGCAGAACTAATGAAGAAAGTGTAATTAGCAAAAGGAAGAAAGAAAGACCCTTTATCAATTTTACTCTGGAGGCTTAGAATTTTTTTATATGTTTTTGGTTTTAAGAATATGCAGTTTCTTGGGAGAATTAAATGAACCAAAATTTCTTAAATGTAGGCTAAGGGAAGTTTATTTATTATTTTTACCACTAAGTGAAAATTATGCCAAGTTAATTTTTAATTACTGGAAAATGTCTCTCTAATAAAGCTTATGTTTTTCTGAATTTCTTTTTTCTGTAAGAGGATGATTATGCCCCACAAAGCTAGAGAATATTGTTAATTAAATAAAATACAAAAAGAAAAATTACAAAAAATTTTAGATCAGGAAATGCTTATATATTTCCAAAATATGTTTATCAGGAAATGTTATTCCATAATCAAAATGTTTCTTGCCTAATGATTATGCAATGAAGCAAAATTATGTAATGCCAGTTATGAAGTCTTATAAAAAAAGAAATTTTATGATGGAATTCAATTATTTGGAAAAAATCCAGTGTAAGGTAAATGAGATAAATAGTAATTGCCCAAAATCATATGGCTTTTAAAAGTTTATTATTCACATAAAAATTTGATATAAAAAGTTTATAGAAAAATACAAAGAATAAAGTAGAAATTCACCAATATCTCACCATTCAGAGATGACCACTCTCAATATTTAAGTGAACATAATTCCAGGCAAGTCTCTGTGTAAATATATGCCCTTATGTATAATTTTATGTAAATGATTTTAATGATAGGTACTATATAAGCAACATATCATATATATTTATTTCCCTGCCAATAAGTTTAGGCCAGTGGTATTACTGTTCATAAGTATGCATTGCATGTATCCATTGAAATATTCCAAGTTTCATCAGCTACACTCCAAACATCGAGTCCTCATATGATAATGTGAAAAAAAGCTGACAAGGAAGAGGGGGATACTGGGTGGGTGGAAGGATCTTTCTTAGAATCTTCCTAGTAAATTCTTTGTACATGTCTACAGCCAGGACATCACATGCCCACCCCAGAGAATGCTGGATGGTATCTGTAGAGTTATACTAGAATACCCTATCCTCCCAGCCTCTGTGGGATTTAAGGAGGGTTAATACTCCCACAAGTTTTGTCCCTAGATGCTGAGTCAGAAAGTCGTTCTATTTTAGTGTGACCTAGATGTATTTCCAAACTACCACATGCAGAAACATAGTTTATAATAGCAATCACATTATCTAGAATATCATTTTCAAATGTTATTTTCATAAATTATAAATGATGAAATAATAGACAAAATAATAGAAACACAAAAGAAAAATGTCTATCTGGTATAGAGGCTATCTCTTCTCTTCTGATCAAGGACTGTGTTGTGTTTAGTGGCCTTCTTTCTTCCCCTTCCTCTCCCCTCTTCCTCATCTCCTCCTTTCTCACTTTCTTCCCCTCCCTTATCTACCACCTTCTTCCTTCTCTTTTTCCTCCTTCTCCTCCTTCTTTTCCCTGGAACTGTTCCCCCCAGTCAGACTCTTTACCCCAAACCAGTGCTTTGCAGCCTTCAGCTTCTGACCAGTCAGCTTTCCCAGAATTTGGTCAGCTTATTGAACCTAAGTCTTTGCTGTATCTTAACATTTGCAGTATATTAATATCTGAAATATAGGAAACTTCAAAATGTAATACAAATTTTCGGCTTCGTAAAGCCTTGGGTAATTTAAGTTTTAGAAACCTAATCTCTTTCAAAAGGTTATTACCCAATCAGTGGAACACCAGGCACCAAAGTACAGGTCTCTTTCATTAATTCATTTATTCATTCAATCTGTAACAAGGTGACCTACAAAGAAACTTACTTGTACTAAACTTTTGCTGCCAGAGACTCTTCCGTGAAGTATAATTAGGCTTTTCTGAATTCCTAAGAAAAAGTCAAAAGAAGTTGGAGTGTTGGTGCCTGAGTGTCTGGAAAGAAAAAAGCAGGATGAAGTCTCTCTGCTTTGGAGGTTTAAAGAGGGAAGACAGTCCCATTTTGTCTGGGTCCATGTGGAATGGGAAAAGGACAAGGGCTCCAAGTTTTCCTGGAGTAAAATCATGTATCTACTCCAATCGAGTAGCAGGACATTGAGGTGGGCCTCAGGAATGGCTGGAGGAGCTGAACACTAAAAATTGTATCTTGAGAACAAATAAAATCACCAAGGGAGAGAGAAGAGAGAAGTCTAAGGATTGAACTCTGGGCATGCCAAGAACTGGAGATGTAGTGGATGAGGGGTGATCAGCCAATGGATCGTTCCTGCCCCAGTCGTTCTGCCCAAACTGGGGCAGGAACATGGAACCTTTCTGTATGATGTTCACAACTTTCTGTGAACCTATAACTATTTTTAAATGAAAAGTTAAGAATTTATTTTACTTAGATTTCTATGAGAAATAACTGTACCTTCCTTCCATCCTGTGCAATGGCACTGCTGTTATCATTCATCTGATGAATAATGAAATGCTGCTATTTACCCATGAATGACATAATACATTGGAAAAAGCATTGATATTATAAGCCCAAAGACTTCAGATAAGTTTCACAACCTGGATGTTTATACAATGAGGATTTATGTTTAATCTCCCTCAGCTCTATGATTTTGTAAATATAAAATACAAATACAAAGCAACAGTTATGACAAAGAAACATTATGTAAATTACTAAGATTTGCTAAATGAATATCTCATGCTGAAAGACATTGAAGGATAAACATTTACTAACTGCATAGTAACAGGTAAAATTTTAAACATCATATATATTTTAAAATTTTTATACTTATAATGTTATATAAATTCAAATTATTGTATTTAAACTATCACATAGATTCAAAATGTGGTGACATCAGATACCTGCCTACAGAGCTGATATACTCTATAGAAATGGTTTCAAAACATTTTTGATCATGTACTCTGATTACAAAAATATGCACTATTATAAATTTACATGTAAAACATTAGCACTGTTTAATTTAAAAATTTTTTAAATTACAGTGTACATTCAATATTATTTTGCATTTGTTTTAGGTGTACAACATGGGTGTTAGACAATAATATACTTTACAAAGTAGTCTCCTGATATTTCCAATACCCTCCTAACACCATACATAATTATTAGAATATTACTGACTACATTTCCTATGTTGTACTTTACATCCCCATGATTATTTTCTAACTACCAGTCTGTACTTCTCAATCCCTTCACCTTTTTCACCCAACCCCTCAAACCCTCTCCCCTCTGGTAACCATCACTGTCTCTCTATCTCTGAGTCTGTTTCAATTTTGTTCATTTATATTGTTCTTTAAATTCCACATTAAATGAAATCATATGAGATTTGTCTTTCTCTCTCTAACTTATTTCATTAAGCATAATACACTCCAGGTCCATCCACATTGTTGCAAGTGGTAATATTCCATTTTTTATGGCCAAGTAATATTCAATTGTATATATATGCCACAGCTTTTAATCCGCCCATCTATTGAAGGGTACTTGGGTTGCTTCCATATCTGGGCTAATGTAAACATTGCAATGAACATAGGGGTGCATATATTCCTTTCAATCAGTGTTTTGGGTTTCTTTGAATAAATACCCAGAAGTGGAATCACTGGGTCACAAGGCAGTTCTGTTTTTAATTTTTTGAGGAACCTCTATACTGTTTTCCACAGTGGCTGCACCAGTCTGTATTCCCACCAACTGCATTCCCAGTGCACTAAGGTTCTCTTTTCTCCACATCCTCACCAGCACTTATTGTTTATTGATTTATTAATGATGGCTATTTTGAAAGGTGTGAAGCAATATATCACTGTGGTTTTAATTTGCATCTCTCTGATGGCTAGTGATGTTGAGCATCTTTTCATATGCCTGTGGACTAGCTGAATGTCCTTCTTGGAGAAGTATGTATTCAGATCCTGTACCCATTTTTTAATTAGATTGTCTGTCTTCCTGGTGTTGAATCATTTGGGTTCTTTGTGTATTTTGGAGATTAAACCCTTGTCCAGTATATCATTGGCAAATATGTTCTCCATACAGTCAATTCCATTTTCATTTTGATGATGGTTTCTTTAGTCATGCAGAAGCCTTTTAATTTGATGAGTCCCATTTGTTTATTTTTTCCCTTTATTTCTCTTGCCCTAGGAGATACATCAGCAAAAATATTGCCAAGTTGGATATCTGAAATTTTACTACCTCTGTTTTCCTCTAGGTCTTATATGGCATCACAACTTATATTTCAGTGTTTTATCCATTTTGAGTTTATTCTGGTGTATGGTGAATGCTGGTGGTCTAGTTTCATTTTTTTGCATGTACCAGTCCAATTTTCCCAATACCATTTATTGAAGAGACTGTCTTTATTCCATTGTATGTTCTTGCCTCTTTTGTCAAATATCAATTGACCATAGAACATGGGTTTGTTTCTGGGCTTTCTATTCTGTTCCATTAAGCTATGTGTTTGTTCTTACATCAGTACCAGACTGTTTTGATTGTAGTGGCCTTGTAGGATAGTTTGATATCAGGTTTTGTCATCTCTCCTACTTTATCCTTCTTTGTCAAGATTGCTGAGGCTATTCAGGGTCTTTTTAGTTCCATATTGATTTTTGAAATATTTGTTCTAAATCTGTTATATATGCCATTGGTATTTTAATAAAAATTTCATTGAATCTACAGATTGCTTTGGCAGTATGGATATTTTAATGATGTTAATTCTAATCCATGACCATGGTATGTGCTCTCATTTATTTGTACCTTCCTCAATTTCTTTCTTCAGTTTTCTATAGTTCTCCATGTATAGGTATTTTACATCCTTGGTTAAATTTGTTCCTAGGTACTTCATTTTTCTTGTTGCTACAGTAGATGGGAATTTTTTCCTAGTTTCTCTTTCTCTCTTCATTGTTGTATACACAAACACCATTGATTTCTGAATATTGATGTATATTCTGCTATTTTGACAAATTCACTTATTAAGTCAAATAGATTGGGGGGGAGACTATAGGAGTTTCTATATACACTATCATGTTGTCTGCAAATAATGACAGTTTTACTTCCTCCTTTCCAATTTGGATTCCTTTTATTTCTTTTACTTGTCTGATTGCCAGGACCTTCAGTACTATGTTGAATGAGGGAGGTGAAAGTGGACACCTTTGTCTCGTTTTTGATCTTAAGGGGAAAGCTTTTAGTTGTTGTCCATTGAGAATGATGTTGGCAGTGAGTTTCTCATATTACATTTAGTCTATTTTTGTGGGCCCTCTTGTTATAATTGAGTTTTGGTTGTTGTTCAGTCGTTCTTTGGTGGGTTCTTCCCTTAAGCTGGCTTACTTAGAGACCACCCACTGCGTCTTGTATGCTATTGTACAGGTGCTACCAGAAAGAAACAAAACAACCCATAAAACAAAACCCACACCTGTTGTGAAATGTCCCTCCTAGTTTTAGGAACCGTAGTCCCACAGACAGGCAAGAAGGCCCCAAGCCTGGAAGGCTTTCCCTAAGCAAGGAAGCCTTGGGAAAATAGGCCACTGAAGAGACAAAACCTGTCCCCCTGGCAGTGGCGCAGGCCCTGCTTCCCTCACATCACCCTGTTTGGCCCCAGAGGATGGCTGGTTAGTCAATGACAGGTAAGACCCCTTGATGGCAGGGGCAACCTAAGACAGGCACAGCTTCATGGGCATCAGGGAAGAAACTGGGGGACACAGAGAAAGGTCAAAAAGACCCTCACTCCTCGGCTTTGATATGACCAGGGTCCTCATTCTGCCTGAAAAAAGTCTCCTTATCTCTTGGCATTTCTGCTCCCCTACCTGGCTCAGGTTTGAAACAATACTGGAGACAGCCCTAAACTGGAAGGGGTAGTTCCTGGGGGAAATCAGGCCTAGAAGGAAATTCTTTGAAGCATGCTTTGTTTTTCCCTCAAAATCTATGATAATCAGCTCATACTGGGAAGGAAATTTATGCTATTCACAGACCCTGACCCTAAACCCTTTGGTGCTCTTATGTTTATGCTCTCATGTTTACTTGTCTCCTCTCAAACCCATGTAAATCGGTGTGTCCCTGCCATTTGTTTTCTTCAAAACATCATTTATTCTCTGTAAAAATTAACATACTGATATAATGAGATCACCTGTACATTCCTACTACCTAGTCCCACTGATAACCCTTTCAGTAAAAGCTATTGGACAAAGGGGTTTGGGGCCTTCTCCACTACAGGGAAGTACCACTCCCTTCTCCTGGCAGACAGAGAAATGTCTGGGATGACTTATTTTATTTCCCCCCTCATCCGTGACAATCTGGAGCATACTCTGTAGGATACAGTCCATGCTCCCTCCTCACACATCCACAAAAATACCTGCCAACCACAACCACACTATCAACAATGAATGAACAAATATTAATAAAGTTGGAAAGAGATTAAGACTATTATAATAAAGAAAAAAGAAATATAAGATGACTAATGGACCAGAAATTGATTTTGAAAGGTTAGAGGGAAGAGAAATAATAAGAATAGAGAATAGCAACAAGGTGTAGAAAGAAAAAAAAATAAAATTTACAATATAAATAAAAAGTTAGGGGAGAAGGCAAAATGGAGTAAGAGAAGGGAAAAGTACAACATAAGGTTTAAAAAAATAAAGAATAGTAATAAAATAGGAACAAAGATGAAGAAAAACAACCACCACAGCAATATCAATGACAAATGAGTAAAGATTAATAAAGGTAGGAAGAAAATAACAAGGAAACAAGAAAGGAAAAAAGATTATGAGGTGTCTAAAGGAAAGAAAAACGATTTTGAGAGGATAGAGGGAGAAGAAATAAGAGTAAGGAGCAAAATGAAGCTAAGAGAGTGGAAAATAAAATTTAGAATGAAATAAAGAAAGGTCAAGAGGAAGACAAAATGGAGTAGGAAAGGGGAACAGTAAAATTTGATTTGCAATACAAAAATAGTGAACATCTTGGGATAAAATTGAGGAAAAGCAACAATAACCACCATATCAACAACAAATGAGTAAAGATTAATAGATGTGGAGCTAGAATAAGGATATTACAAGAAAGGGAAAAAGAGTGTGAGATGACTAATGGTAAGAAAAATGATTTTGAGAGGATGGAGGGAGGAGAGATAGTAAGATAATGGAATGGAAACAAAGTGTAGAAAGGGGAAATGAAAATTTAAAACAAAAATGAGAAGAGGGAGCAAGAAGAAAAATTGGCATAAGAGAAGGGAAGAGTAAAATATGCAATTAGAAATAAAACTAAAGATAAAAAATGGTGAAAAAATAGGAGCAAAGTTGAAGAAATACAAAAAGGCTGCGTGAGAAAAAATAATGCAAATAATGAAGACCAAGGTGGAATTCATCTCAGCAGAATGTATTGTTTGCCACTGTCTTCTCATTCTGGATCTGTCCCTGGTAATGTCAGATGGTGTCCTAGTGTAGCCCTAGACAGCCTGTTTGTGGCTACAAGCGATACACAGTCTATGATTGTCTCCTTCAGGCCTGGTTAGTCTTCTCTTTTCTGCTGTGTCAGCTTCCCATCAACACAAAGCCCAGAAAAGGTTCATGTAATGTCTGAGAGCACTGTGAGTACCACCTCCCCCTGCCTCCAATGAGGGACTATAGTGCAATCTGGTGGATGGATTCCCTGGGTCACCCTCAGGAGGTACCGTTCAGATTTCAGGAAAGATGGTGGGATTGTTTCTCTTCCTCCCCCACCCACATGTCTTGATCTGTTTCAGGTTATTTCCAATAATGTATAGCTTCTGATGAATTAGCTGTGCACTTCCTGTGAGAGGCCAATCTGTATAAAAGGGTCAACTCTTTCCTGCTTGGCACTGACGGCAGCTCTGTATAACAGCCAAGGCTGGATGGGGACTTGAACACCCCTTGCTGTGCCTGTTTCTCTCTCTGCTCTGCTGGTTTCAGTGGATCAGGGCCCAAGGAACCAGTGTAGCTCATAGTTCATAAAGGGCCCTTTTAGAGCTTTTCTTTTTCCTCTGAAGATATACACCAAGAAGGAGCTCTTGAGCCTGGCCTCACTGATCTGGAGAGCCTACAATCCCGCAGGTAGGGGTTGAGTATGCCTGCCTATAAGGGGACCTGCTTAGCTGCAACAAACCTCTGGTGCTCAGCTATTGGCTCCCAGTCCCTAGCCTCCCACCCTTTTGCGGGAGACTCAGAACCAAACTCCATGCTCTGTGCAGTCCCCTGCTCACCAGCCATACTGGGTTGGGTCTGATAGTCCCTGTGGGATGCCACCTTCTGTTCTTCCTATGCAGCTGGACTAAGTGGGAATGAACTGCATTTTCACTCTGGCTTCTTTGTTGGCAAAGCCACTGTGCATGTAAGCATGGGTCACTGGCCTGCCATGCTGAGACCCCCTTTTAAAAAGTCTCTGTGTGGTACCCTCACTACAGCCCCAAGCCATGGACCAGCTCCCTGCATGCTCCACCTCCTCAAAAAGCAGTAAGTCTCTCTCAGTAAGGGCGGTCCACAACCTGCCAGTGCCTCTGACAGTTTTAGGAGTCAGAATTTCTCTCTGGAACTCTCCCAGTTGGTGCTGCAGCTATGGACATGCTGCTCACTGTGTGTGTGCAATCTAAGTCTCCAACACTTTGTATATACTTCCAAGGGTTGGGGGTTCTTTGTGTGGGACCAGGGTCCTGCTCTGTGAGGGGAGGGAGCCACTAAGCCATGTTTTCTGTCTGATTTCTCCTCTGCTGCAGGCACCATGTACTGGGCATTTCCCACTCAATTTATAAAATCTCTTACCAGATGGTGCAAAGCATCTTCTGTACGCCTTGGCTTCAAAAATTCATCAACTGAGATTCTGTTGATTGTTCAGGTCATTTGTTGGAAGATCAACTGAAAATCTTGCTGGGGGTACAAGCAAGTGGTCTCAGCTTCCACCTACTCAGCCATCATCTTCTTACCTCCTCTCTCTCTGGGTTCCCTTTTCTTCACATCCTCTCCAACACTTGTTGATTTATTGATGATAGCCACTCTAATAGGTGTGAGGTAATATCTCAATGTGGTTTTAATTTGCATTTCTGTGATGATTAATGATGTTGAGCATGTTTTCATATGTCTGTAGGCCATTTGTATGTCCTCATTTGAGAAGTGTCTATTCAGGTCCTTTGCCCATTTTTTAATTGGATTTTTCTTTTTCTTTTCCTTTTTTTTGGGGGGGGATGTTGAGTTATCTGAGTTCTTTATACATTTTGAATATTAACCCCTTATCAGATGTATCATTAGCAAATATGTTTTCCCATTCAGTGGATTGTCTTTTCATTTTGTTCATGGTTTTCTTTGCTGTGCACAAACTATTTAGTTTGATAAGTCACATTTGATTATTTCTTCTTAAATTTTAAATGACAGCCTTGCTGAGTAGAGTAGTCTTGATTGTAGATCCTTGTTTTTCATCACATTAAATATTTTATGCCAATCCTTTCTAGCCTGAAATGTTTCTGTTGAGAAATTAGCTGACAGTCTTCTGAGAGCTCCCTTGTAGGTAACTGTCAACTGTCTTTCTCTTACTGCTTTTAAGACTCTCTCTTTCTTTTTTTAACCATTGTCATTTTTTAATTGTTGTTCAGTTATGGTTGTTCACATCTCCCCCCCTCCATTGCTCTCTTCTTGCCCAAACAACCCCCACTCCCAAAGACAATCCCCACCCCATTGTCCATGCCCACAGGTCCTTCGTACATGTTCCTTGACTTGCCCCTTCCCCTTATTTTCCCCATTATCCCCCTTTCCCTGCCCCTCTGATCACTGTCAGTTTATTCTTTATTTTCCATGTCTCTGGTTCTTTTTTGTTTTGCTCATTTGTTTGTTTTGTTGATTAGGTTCCACTTACAGGTAAGATCATATGGTATTTGTCTTCCACTGCCTGGCTTTTTTCACTTATTAAACCACTCTCCAGTTCTATATATACTGCTGCGAAGAGTAGGAGCTCTTTCTTTCTTTCTGCTGGATAATATTCCATTGTGTAAATGTTCAACAGTTTTTTGATCCACTTATTTACTGGTGGGCACTTAGGCTATTTCCAGCACTTGGCTATTGTAAATAACGCTGCTATGAACATAGAGGTGCCTAAGTTCTTTTGAATTGGTGCCTCAGGATTCATAGGGTATAATCCCAGCAGTGGAATTACTGGATCAAAAGGCAGTTCCATTTTCAGCTTTTTGAGGAAATTCCACACTGCTTTCCACAATGGCTGCACCAGTCTGCATTCCCACCAACAGTGTACTAGTGTTCCCTTTTCTCCACAACCTTGCCAGTACTTGTCTATTGGTTTGCTAATGATGGCCATTCTGACTGGTGTGAAGTGGTGTCTCACTGTGGTTAAACTTTGTCATTTTAATTATGATGTGTCCTAATGTGGGCCTCTTTGGTTTCACCTTGTTTAGGGCTCTGCAATTCTAGGACTTGGGTGTCTTTTTCCTTCACCAGGTTAGGAAAGTTTTCAGTTGTTATTTATTCAAATAGGTTCTCAATCCATTGCTCTCTTCTCCTTCTGGTACTGCAGTGACACAGATGTTGTTATGCTTCATGTTGTCCTAAAGGCCCCTTAAACTATCCTCCTTTTTAAAAATTCTTTTTTCTGTTTGTTGCTCTGATTTTATTTCTTGTTTCCTTGCCATCCAAGTCACTGATTCAATCCTCTGTTTCACCTACTCTACTACTTATTCCTTCTAGTTTTCACTTCTGACTGGTTCTTTTTTATGGTTTCTATGTCCTTTTTTATGCTGTTGGAGTTCTTACTTAATTCCTTGAGCATCCTTATAACCATTGTGTTGCTGGTAGATAGCTTGCCTCCATTTCATTTAGTTCTTTTCCTGGAGATATCTCCTGATCTCTCATTTGAGGCATGTTTCTCTGTCTCCTCATTTTGGTTGTCTCTCTGTGTTTCTTTCTGTATATTAGGTAAATCTGCTTTGTCTCTCAGTCCTGGAAGGGTGGCCTTATGTAGTAGATGTCCTGCTGGACCCAGTGGCAGAGTTTCCGTGATCACCTGTGCTGGGTGCTTCAGCAATGTCCCTTGTGTGAGTTATATGAGCCCTCCTGTTGTAGTTGAGTGTTGATTGCCATTGGCCTATCTGTGATATGGGGTCAACCCTCAGGCTGGGTACTGTGAGGATTGACCCCTATCATTGTTGATGAGCTGCTGTGCAATTGCTGACTACATGAAGCAGAATTCATTTCAGCAGGTCTGATGCCTGTTGAGATCACCCTTTTAATTTTCCTCTCATGTAGCAATTAGGTCCTGTTCTGATGTTGTCTGAAACCTGACACTGGGTGTGTTGGTTCTCAGGCCTCTTGGGAGAGAATCTGATGCAGATCAATGTCAGCGACTACCTGTGACTGGACCTGGGCAACCTTTTGGGCACTACAAAGCAATTCATAGTTTGTGACTGCCTCTCCTGGATCTAGTGTGCATGGGAAGGGCCAAGCTGCACACTAGAATGGCTTCCACAAGCACTGAGCCTAGGGGAAGTTCAGCAAAAGGCCAAAGTTACCTCAAGATCCATTTCTGCCTTCTTCTGCCTCTGCCAGCCATCTGTCTGTTAGATTCAGTTGTTGAAAGAGCCTCTGGCAGTATGCAATTGCATGAGGAACATTCTCAGTGAGTCACCAGGGTTGAGTAGAATTCACCACATTGATAGATTCACACATGGTGCCAGTGCTGGTCTGTAACTAAGCACTGTACTCAGCAACTAAGTCCCAGGGTACACCAAGGCCAGCTGCTACCCACCAGGAGCCTGCAGACCTTTGTGGTGGAGCAGGGGCTCAGGAAATCATCAAGGTGAGGCCAGCAGAGTTTAATAGGGCCAAAAAGACAAAGATTCGGCTGTGTGAAGGTGGGACTCTGCGCAGGAATGGTGGTCCTCTTTGATGTGCGAATGGAACATGGCCCTAGTACCACATACCTCAATCTGTCCTGGACCCTGCCCAGACATCCTCTAGAGCCAGAGCTCAGCAAGGCAGAGTTGCTGTGAGTTGGGACGGTGAAGCTAGTGGACATACCATGGGGGATGTGGCACAGGTCAGGCTTGTGGAAAGGTAGGGGTAAATGGCCTCCACCCCAGAGCCACACAACTCAGCCTCTGACATCATCTGAGTCTGCCCAGACCTCTAAGCCTGGGCAGCTGACACCTCTTTAGGGTGTGAGCTCAGCAGGGCAGGGAGACAGGAAGTCAGGAGATCTGAGGTGATCTCATTCCCCCAGGCTGATGCCATATAGAGGGGAGCGCTCTACCCAAGAAAGATGGCATTTGGGGGTGGTGTGGTAGAGGGACCAAGCACAGGAAACCTGGTGGCTGTTCCTTCAGCTCCCTCATCAGAGCCACACAATCCAGTCTCTCCTCCCATGACTAGTCCACTGTGAGCCACCCTCCCTCTGCTAGATCCAGGGTGAGTAGGTACAAGCTAGATTATGTGTGCTGGCGCATTAAGAGGGTGCCTGGATTTTAGCAGTCTCCCATCTCTGATGGACAGAACCCCTACTGAACTTCATAGCCAGATGTTATGTGGGTTCCTGTTCCTGGCTCTGGTGCTCCAGGCTGGGGACCCCAGGATGGGGTTAAGTCCCCCTCATTCCTAAGGGGAATCTTTGCAGCTGAGATATCCTTCTTGATTCTCAGTTGCTTCACATTGGTGTGTGGCTGACCATTTTGACATCTATGTCCCTTCTACCAGTCTTTACATGGCTTCTTCCATAAATGCTTGGTTTTAAGACTTCTGTTCAACTAGTCTTCAGTTGGTTATTCAGGTCAATTATTCTATATTTTAGTTGTAATTCCAGTTTGGTCCTGGAAGGAGGTGAGTGTAACTTGTTCCTGTTCCACCGTCATGTTGGAGCTCCCTTAATTTCTTAATTTAGATAAAAATAGAGATAGTCTAACAGTTTCTTCCCATATTCTAATTGCTCCTGAGGTCAAATTTGTTACAAGAAGTTTCCCTTTCTATATTCTGGGACTACACCTGTTAAAACCTCTGTAATCACATCTTAACATTAAGTTCCTCATTAACAATATGCGTCCGTGCTAGATATCAGAGAAAATCTACATTATAATATTTCATCATTTTACCTCATTTAGGAATAATCTCGGGACCTTTAAGAAGTATCTATTTTAGTCCTGGCTTGGTAGCTCAGTTGCGTAGCGCATCATCCTGATATGTCAACATTGTGTATTTGATCCCTGGTCAGGCAAATTTATGCATATATGCAAATTTATGAATGCATAAATAATTGGAACAATAAATCAATGTTTTTTTCTCTCTCTCTCAAAATTAATTTAAAAAGTTTAAAAAGTATCTATTTTAATTTTAAAATAGCTAAATCTTTAAAAAGGAAATACAAATTTGTAAAGGAGTATTATTACTTCAGGGAAATAATTATTATGTAGGTTGATTTGTAAATGATGTGTTACATTCTATATGAAAGTGACTTTCTGTAATTTTGCTCTCTAAATAATGACTCAAACTCCTTGAAATGCCTTAAATACAAAGCAGTCTGGATTAAGGGGAAAAGTGGCAAAGATCCTGAGTGTTTGAATTAGAAATAATTCTTGTTTAATGAATCAACTCTATACTTGTTGACCAATTTTAACTTCTGAGGTAATGAGAAAGCTTTTCTGAAAAAAAAAGTCAGCAGATTTTTTAACAGAGACTCAGTGTTATATGACTTTGCCATAAGGAAAGGAGGAAGGAGAAAACTGATCAGGTTATAAGAAAAGGGGACCTCGAGCCTTTTTGGACTTGCTATCAACCACTCTTAGGATGTCAATTTATTCAGGTAGTGAGGCCCAGGATAACTGGCACAAACCATCTAAAATGAGAGTGGGCAGTGGACTCGTGTTTATATTGAGGTCTCTAAATATAGTATGGAAGCATATTCGAGGAACTGAAGGCATGTAATGGATGTAATTTGATTTCACAAGCATCTATTATGCATTTGTGGTACAGAAATTAACAAGGTATGTCCTTTGCTTTTAAGAACTTCACAATCTAGAGAGATGGAAACATCCCAAGTATAAGGAAGGTATTTTGAGTGATAACACCTACTCATCTGACTGCTTTTCTTAGTTTGGCTATACTGTCCCTTAGGTGATTACTATTGAGAAAGTCCCTCTAATTATCCTTTTTAAAACTCCAAGCTTTCCCTTTTGTTATGGTTATGTCAAAGTTTACATTTAAAGGCCAAAACTTAATTGATTGTTTCAAGGGAAAATCTTGTTTTAGGCAATGCCATGCATATATACTTCTGCCCTACTCATATTCTGTACAATCAAATAATTGCGTCTCCTTCTGGAACTCAGTGGGCTATGCTCTGATAATGGGCATAAATTTGACCTATATCAGCTGCAATAAGGGGGGGTGGGGCTAGGTATTCTGGAATTTTCCCAATGAAATGTCATTTTCCAATGAAATGACAAAAGCCATACCAAACAAAAGACTGACATGGTCACCCTGGGTTTAAATCTGTTACTCTATCTGGCTGTGCTAGTTTTGGCAAATCATTTAAACGTTGAACTTGTGTCCTCTTTTAAAAGCGAGCATACGTCGTATAAGCCACCAGCTTCCTTGATAGGAACAGCCAATAACATTAGTTGTGAAACATTGTATCAAAATCCACTCAGTTCAAGGTTAAGCGTAGTAATGTGGCAGAGATTATTGAACATTATAAAACCGTGGTGCAATTTACTAAAATCTACTAAGGCCAACAAAATTGCAGTGAGATACAAGAAATTACTGCGAATTACTAAAGGGAGAGTATGGTAACAGATCTTGATCCCAAAGTAACTCAGGTCAGCTCCTCAGCACACATCATTTGTTATTTCAGACTTTGTACTAGAAGGATACAGGACTTAAGTCCCACACTAGTGAGATGAAAGCAAGGGGAAAACTGTTGAAAATCGATCTGAGATCCCCAAAGGACCACGTCTATCAAAGGTGGGACAGAGGGACTGTAGAAAATGTTGCCCACAGCATCATACATGCCTCATTCTTACGAGGCAGGCATCTCCAAATTCCCAGGACTTTGGGTACCAGAGCCACGGAAAAGGTTGGGAGTGTCCCACCTAGGAATTTCCGATAAAAGGACATATATGATCCAACGGGGGAGGAGGTGTCCCACCGTAGGGGTCCGCTCCATAGGAGGGGGAGCGAGGAATGGGCGGGGGCGGCAGCGGACAGCAGGCTGGAGAGGAGGGGCGAGGCGCCTTCGCTGGCTCGCTCTCCTCCAGTGCGCTCCCCTTCCTTCCCCTCCCCGGTCAGCCAGGCACGGGAGGCATCCCGCCGAAGTCAGACCGTTTCAAGGGGAGGTGCCAAATTGTCGCGGCGCCGGGTCGGACCGTGCAGTAACGGCGACGCAGGAGGCGGAGCTGATACAGCTTGGGCCTGCGCTAAGGTAGGGATTAGGGGACCGCACCGAAGGTCAGGAGGGGGCGGTGGGGTAGAAGCGGGCCAATCTCAGATTCCACGGGGCGGACCGCCTTCCGGCGCCCCTGCTTCCCTAGCTCCGGGGCGATGCAGCCACTGAGAAGCAGTCTTTAGGTCTACAGCTTTGCCCAAGCCGTGGGCCAAGCGGTCTCCGCGCCACCCCAATTGAACTACCAGGCCTAGGCGCGGGCCTCTGGGGCTACAACGCCGCCAAGGCCTAGGGCCGAGTTATCACTGCGCGTGCGCAATCCCGCTAGCGGGGCCTGGGCGCTCAGCTCTGGGCTGGTGCACCCACTCAGGTTGTGCGTTGAAGCGGCGCTGCGCATGCGCCAGGCAGCTGGAGGAATTGGCGCGCCCAGTTTAGGGGTGCGTTTGGGTCCCCCTCAAGGACGATCGCCTGCCCGGACACTTCCCTCTTTGGGCCAGCCCGGCTACAGGGGCGTCCCGAGCTTCGGGTGAAGCGTCAGCCTCGGAGTTTCTCTTTCCTTTCCTACCTGCGGCCTGGTGTAGGCTATTGTTGTTTTCATATTGGTCGCCTTGACTCTGGGATCCGGTCCAGTCAATCTAACTACGTAGCCCCTGGCTCCGAACAGGCTAACTCATTAGGCCTCGACGCATGATCCTGATTTTGAGGTCTAGCGCAGAGTTTTGGACAAGCTAGGCGAAGCTGTTTTTAAACTGACGTGGAAGGGATGGGGAGAAATCGTTATGCACCTTTATTTTAAACCGGAAGATAATTGCTTAGCTCAGACACGGAAATATTTTCAGGTGCTGACAACTTTCCAAGCGCTCCTCCTTGGCCTAGAAAGAACTTCCAGCTTGAGTTGGAAGGCGAATTCAGAGTGAACTTTTTTGCGTTTGTTCTTTGAGAAATTACATAAAACGTTGGAACAGTTCTAGTCAAGAACTATAACAGCATAGATGTCATAGGACTGCCTAGTACCGCGCTTGGCGACTTAATCTCTGTCCGAGCTGAATGAAAGCATGAAAGCGGTAAAATTAACAGTGTCATGGAAAGCTCCTTCTCCCAGACTGGGAAGCGACAGCCACTAATGTTTACTGAGCCTCCTGGCTTTGTACCGTTCTAGTACTAACTTTCTGTGTGGTTTTACACCTTCCTGGATGAAGGTGCCGAAGTCAGTTTCCTGACTCCTGGGGCTGCTTGGAACATTTTATCAATGTTATTACTTTGGGCCTTGTAATCTTATATGATGAGCTGATACAGACATTTGGGGGTTAGAATAGAAGCACTTACTATCAGAGAATCTGAGTACTCTAGGTGAAATGTAATTCCACTGTATTTTAGAGGGCATTCGGTAGTCTGTACATATTATCAGCTGGAATATGTTATTGCTCATCCCACTCCCACCACGCAGGCCTGGTTGCTGTTAAGAACCTCCTCAACTCTAGGGCCTAAGCATTCCCTATTTTGTCCAGGTTCAAAGCTTACTTTCCCTCTCCACCCAAATTTGCATGATACCCAACTTTATTTGAGTCCCAAAACAATTGCCATCATTTTAAGGAGATAGTTACCTGTTCTAAATTAGCCACTGTTATCGCTCTCCATCCTTTTACCCTGCTTTATTGGCACTTACTATATTTTTGTATGTGTATTATCTCTCTCCTCCTTAATCATATCTCAGTAGATATTTGTTAATTGTATAAATGAGATTGAAGTCTGACTCCAGAAATATTTTGCAGTGAACTCTCAACTTGGATTCATTCATTCATTCATTCATTCATTTAACAAACATTTATTGAGTGACTGCTTTGTGTCAGATCCTGGCTAAGTGGTTAGGATATGTTAGTGAGCAAAATAGATTAAGATTTCTTTTTATCTGGAGCTTACCTTCTAGCAAAAAATGGTTAACAATATACTTTTTTTAATGTTAGAAAATTGTAACTACTATGAAAAAAGAGCAGAGGAAGAGAACTGGGAGTGCACATGAGGGTTGCAATTTTAAACAGAATGGTTTCTCTGGGTCTGAAGGATAAACCGAAGGTGCTATTTGTGACAGAGAACTCGTTTTTAGAATTAAATGTCTTTCTGGGAGGGGGACAGAAATGAATGTTCCTTGTCATTCTCTACTATGTGTTTCAGGGGGGCCCATAGCATTACCATTGTGACAAATGTAATCATCTTTTATAATCTATAGGTAAAACAGTATTTTTCCAAATTGAATTCAAGTTATTCAGGGTTTAACATTTTAATTCGGCACATCAAATTAAGAGACTGGGCTCTTATGTGGAAGAGACTAGCCAAAGGAATATTATAGGTATGTTGAGAAAAATTGTATATATATTTTTACATTTTACTATGCTTTGCAGTTTCTTTTTAATGTCCTTCTGACTGTGTATGACTTGTGAAGCAGTTTTCTAAGAGTAGTTATTGCTTTTCTTTATTTGAATATGTGTTGAAGATTCATCTAGTCTGATGTCATGCTTTAAGGTATTAAATTATTGCTCTTAGAGACTTTTGAATGAACCAAACAAGACTAACCAAATTTCTGACTATAATTAAAGGATACTTAGAGAAAGAGGCTGATGAGAAATGATTTTAGAAAGCAAAGTGTGTTTCCCTTCAGGTACTTTACTTATGTAGATTATAAACATTATGTTTAAGTATCAAAAACTATTGATCTAGAACTATAAATGTGGGTGCCCATGGGATTTACTTATGCCTTTAGGAGATTGTCATATTTAATTTTGGTTTTATCACTCAGCAAAATTGAAATTAGAATGCTCGTAAGATACAACTGCTGTTGAGGTTTGCTGGGATTGAATGTAAATTGAAACAGAGTAGGCAAAAGAGATTTGAGACCAAGAATGGAGTGACTGGTGTAATAGATTGACATCTAAGACTGCTGCTCAAGGCTGGAAGCACAGGGATACAGGAGGATATTTACTTCAGAGGAGGTAGCTTACCTCTGTGAAAAGGATATTCATAGTGTCCTTCAATGGAAAGCTGATGTGATCTTTTACTTTCATTATCCAGAAAAAAAAAAGTGTGTCTAGTTCACATGCTGATCCCATCTTAACAATATGAAAGTCTCCATGAAATTTAAGACCTAATAGGTTTTTTTCCAGTATTAATCTGACATCAGAGTGTCAGATAATATGCTTTTTACAAAACTTCAGTTTTGCTAATCTAAATTGAGCTCATATCAATTATATATGTATACACCCTGGAAGACAATTTGAGCTAAAAAGTACCAGCAGGTAATAGTGCATTAGTAGATCATAAATGTAACCACGTTATGATATTGAACAAAATTAATGCCAAATGAAAATATGCCAATGTCAAGAAGACCTACAGTGTTGAACAAGTATGTTGTAGGGCAACGATCTTTACAGTTGGATTCTATTTAATGGGAATGGTAAGGTGTTTTTTGGTTTTTGGGTTTTTTGTTTTGTTTTTTTGGTATTAGATCTATAAAGACCTAAATTTCAAATGGGTTTACAAATATCTTAAAGACCATTTCATCTTAGCTAGTCTGACAGTCTAAACAGTTTGTATAGATTGTATAGTTTGTTATTTTTCATATTTGAAAGTGACTTTCTATGTATGGTTCAGATTACTGAGAAGCTCAGTTACCTCTTCCAACTAAATACAGGTTGTCTTTGGACTAAAGATCTGTTTCATTACTCTTAGGTGAAATTTGGAAACTTTATTACAAAGAAAAATATAGAAACTAGGTTTCTGTTTTCTATGTCAGTTTGCTGTTTATTGTAAACATGGCAATATCATTTCCTTAGAGGCTGTACTTTAGTTTTAGTTGTGTTTTTAGTGTTTTAGTTTTGTCCATCCTGTTTGTAATTGTCTCACTTTAGTTAGCTGCTGTGTAGGTTTCTTATTGCTATTTGCCATAGATTTACAACATCTTATTCAAGTGGAACTGAGTTATAGGTGTCATCCTTTTTTGCAATTAACAATTGAGATCATGTTTAATTACTTTAGATTTATATTATTTATAACTTACAGCTGACATATATTTAATGACTCAGCTAAGCATGGAGGTGGTAACCATTATTATCCAACTGACATTTACTTGGTTTGGAGCCATTAACACACTCAAGCTCTGAACTGTACTGGTGTCCTGAAAGATATGGGTTTTCTTTAATGTCCTGTTTCTTTGGTTATAAAAGCATCATCAACTGTGTTACCCAGAAGGGAAAATTTGTTAAAAGCATTTAATTCTATACTGCAAGAAAACTTTTGTATATATTATGTTTCTCAAGCTTAGCTTTAGAGTTGACTCTTATTATTAAGTTAAATTAACAAAATACCTAACACTGGGCTTTCTTTGCAGAAAATACTAATTTTTTTTTCATGTATTCTTCTGGACTCACTTATAGAGAACAGTAATCAGCAATTAGAAGCTTTTGATTAACTGAAAAATATCAGTTTCCATGAAAAATGCTTTCCTCTCTAGTTTATTAGCTCTTAAGGCCCATGAATATCATTGACTGGTGTAATGTTGACATAAGAACCTAGGAGCTGGGTAACCTTTTGCTCCACATGATTTTGTTTTATTCTTTTATGCATTTCCTTCAGGTTCATTGCCTACTGCAGGCACTAAATCATTTGTTGATGAATTAGGCAAATGAATGTCCAGTAATCAGCTTAACTTATTATTTATGTCAGAAGTATTGCTAAGTAATAATGACATGTTGTCATATTAGCAGATACACTGATTAACAGTGATTGCTTTACTGTCAGTAATATGTAGAGACTGTCTATTACATGTTTTGTACAGGGAAATGAATTATTTGAACTATTCTTTGGGAGAATTCAGAATGTGTATATCATGTTCAGTCATTGAAAGACTTTCTTCTTGTCCACTAGTATTCAACAGTGTAGTTTTTAAGAGTGTAAGGGAACTTCCAAAATACAGTGTGTAAAACAACAAGTTACCTGTCTAAACAGGGATAATTTTGAAAGTTATCGAACTGTGCACATTTAGGAAAATGACCAAAATAGGAAATGTCATGCAAAAGGTTATCTTAGTTGATATATATTGGGTTTTTTCTTTCCTTCTATTGAATTTTAAAGAGAGAGAGAGGAAGGAAGGGAGAAAGAGAAGAGAGACATTGATCTGTTGCTACACCCATTTATGCATTCATTGGTTCTTTTTTAAAAATTCATTGTGTGTGAGAGAGAGAGAGAGAGAAGGAGAGAGAGAGAGAGAGAGAGAGAGATTGACTGATTGATTTATTTCACTTATTTATGCATTCATTGGCTGTTCCTTGTATGCGCCCTGACCAGGGATTAGAATTGGCAACCTTGGTTTTTGGGATGATGCTCTAACCAACTGGGCTGTCTGGCCAGGGCCTGCCATTTTCTTTTTATATTGCAAAGCAAATACCAGTACAGTAAGATTTTGTAATAACATAGTTTTTAAATTATATTTAAACAAAATGAGGAAATGCATAAAAAACTATTTTGCAAAGCACAAGGCATTTTTTATATGAGTAATTAACTGTGTACGTGAGCTAAGTCACATATCCCAAAACTCATGTAAGGCAAAAACAAAGTAACATATAGGATGTATCATGCGGAATACTGTTATGCTGTGACACTGTCAATCTGAAGAATGTATTCCCAATACAAATGCTGACCTCTGCTCTGAGACTATAAGAAACATTGCACTCCTGTGCAGAAAAGGAGAAATTTTGTAAATAGATTTAAACAAAAAGTAAAAAAAAAATTTTTTCCTATTCTAATACACTAATAAAGTAATTTTTTCTCTATTTTTGGATTATTCTTCTATAGCATTTAAGATATAATAGTTTATCTATGATACTTGATTATTATTTTCCTGTGGTATTGATAAAATTTTATATTACATATGGAGAAAGGAATTGTGGATTATGAGTTGTCATTATCAAACCTATATTGAATTCTTATGTCTGTAGTAAAGGCAATATTAATATGGTGGCATTCTGATTCTAAGATGTTGTTTTCCTTAACATTGGGTTATCCTCCCATACTCAGATGATTAATTTAAGCTTAGCATTTTGAAAACTGTCTTGTCAGATGAAAAAGCCAAATCATACCAATTCATTGATAAAATTACATGGCAAATTTTATCTCTGTCATTACCTCCATCAGAACTTTCCTATGAAAAAAATACCCATCAAAGTCCTGCCATATAACAGGGTTCAGCAGAACTAACTCCTTTTTTTTATTACAAGATCTTTTATTACAAAATCATAGGCATGTAATTCTGTAACATAACAGTATCACACTCAAGCACACCATATGACATTTTAGATGAAATGTTCAAATTAAAACTAAATTATTACACCCATATTATTACCTTACCAAACACACTCAAGCGGGCGTTACTTCTGCCAAACCCTGTATATGTCAGTATATCCATAACATATTAAAATATTGTTATCTGTATGTTTTAAAACTTTATCAAACATGTATCATTCCATAACTTAGTGATTTGGGTCAAAATTGTTTTGGAGATTTATTTGTATTGATTCTAGATAATTTATTTAATTGATGTATAGTATGCATATGCCACAGTTTATAGCTTGCTATTTCTAGTTTTTTTTTTATACTGTTGTTTTTATTCTGTTTTGTTTTCACAAAAAATTATGTATATGCTCTAGAGTTTATCTAGACGATTGTTTCCCAAACTGTAAGGCATGAATTATTAATGATCTTGAAATTACTTTAGTGGGCTGAGATAAGCATTTTCTTTTAAAAATGACAAAGAGAAAGATAAGATAGAGCAGGGTAGAATAGAATAGAATAAAATAGAAAAAATAGAAAAGATATCACTAAGCAGCTCATGTAGTAAGGGTAAGATTTTGTGAAAATTTTTTATCAACTACTTATATGTATCAAAAAAGATTGAAAGACAATACTGCCGAATGCTTCTCTAAAGTTATTATACCAGTTTATGTTCCTTCCAGCAATTTAAGTGTTTTTTGGTCTGTATCCTCACCAACACTGGGTTTTTCCCTCTCTAATTTTGCAGATCTGATGGGTGAGAGCTATCTTATTTTGATTGCATTTCCACAGTAAATATGGAATTTTTTCCTTATTCACCATGGGGTGAATTTGAGCATCCTTTCATATGTTTATTAATTTCTTCTTCTGTGATTGCCCATTTCCTTTGCCCATTTCTAAATTGAGTTGTTTGTCTTTTTCTTACTGATTTTAAGGTATTCTTTATATACTCTGGATACTAACCCTTTGTCAACTAATAGTTATATATGTTTAAAATATCGTCTCCCAATCTTTAGTAGGTTTTTCCCTTTGTTCATTTTGGTTTTTATTATGCCAAAATTGTAAGCTTTAATGTAGTAAAATTCATCAGTCTTTCCTTTGTGGCTTATGCTTTTGTGTTGTGTCTTATTTAAGAAATCTTTCCCTGCCCTGAGATCATAAAGATATTTTCTATGCTTTGTCCCAAAAGTTTGTGTTGCTTTTTTTCACATTCCAGATGGTTTCCCTTGCATTTTTTATGTTGAAATACTATAGATTAAACTTTTTCATTATGTTTTTTTCATATGTTACATTGTCCAGATTGTTGAAGCCTGCCCTCCAAACTTATAAAGTATAAGATCTAAAAGTTGTATTTTATAATACTAATTTTTAAATAATTAAGCAATTCTATTTCTGACTTAATAATAAAGTTGATATCATTTTCAAAACTGTATTTTTTTCAGATAAAGACTTTTTTAAAACTGTATTTTTTCTGAGATAAAGACTTTATTGAAGTTCCAAGATGGTATATTCTTTTCCTTCTGTTTTTTCTATATGTTTGTATCACATTGGAATTATTTTTAAAAAGCCATTTTTTCACAATGCTAGGGAATTCAATACTTTTTCACAGTACTGTACAATAATAATTAACCTAGAATTATTTTTGTATATTGGATACTGACTATATTGGGAATTCCATCCAACAAAAATGAAATTATTTTAATAGAATTCGACTGTTATTTTTTTGAATATGGTATTTTTATATGCCATACATGCAACTATATCTTAACCTCATTAGTCAAATAAACAAAATGGCTCATTTTTTACCATTCTTATTTTTTAAATAGTTACTATTCTTGAAATTTATAAAAGACACTGAAAAAAAGCTATTTATTTTCCTCCTTAAAAACCCAGGATATATAGCTGTTTAAAAAAGTCTGTAATAATTGATATCAAGTGATTTCCTGGGAATATTGTTAAGTGGGGAGAAAAAGCAACTTGTAGAAGAGTACATAAATTATTTTATGTAAGAAGAGGCTGCATAATAAAAACACATACATGGATCTTCTTATTTTTGCAAAAAGAAACAGGAAGAATAAACCAGAATCCAGTGAAATTTGGTACCTACGATGGTAGAGGGATGAAGTGGGGGGCAAAAAACAACCCAGGATATTCATTTAGCATGATAGCAAGATTTCCTTTCTACCAGGAAGACAGGTGGTCTAAAGTACAATGAGGGCAGTCTCATCTCTACTTTGGTTCCCTTTCTTTTAAAGTATTATTTTTTATTGTGTTTTTTTCTTTTACCACTTAGTCTGCTTATATCCCCTCCCCCTAGCAATCACCACACTGTTGTCCATGTCCACAAGTCCTTTTTCCTTTTCTCTCAATTCCTCCATCCCCTATCCTCCCCACTCCCAGCTGTCAGCCTGCTCTCTATCTATAAATCTGACTCTATTTGGCTTGTTAGTTCAGTTTGTTGGTAAGATTTCACATATGAGTGAAATCATACAGTATTTGTCTTTCTCTGACTGGCTTATTTCAGTTAACATAATGTTCTCCAGGTCCATACATACTGTAGCAAAGGGTAAAACTTTCTTCTTTTTTTTTTTTCACAGCTGAGTAATATACCATTGTATAAATGTCCCATAGTTGTTTTATCCACTCATCTACTAATGGACATTTGGGCTGCTTCCATATCTTGGCGATTGTAAATAATGCTGCAATGAGCATAGGGGTGCTTATGTTCTTTCAAATGAGTGTTTTGGGTTCCTTCAGATATATTCCCCGAAGTGAGATCGCTGGGTCAAAAGGCAGATCTATTTTTAATTTTCTTGAGGTAAAGGAAAACTTGCCTGTTTTCCACAGTAGCTGCCACAGTCTGCATTCCCACCAACAGTGCAAAAGGGTTCCCCTTTCTCCATATCCTCATCAGCACTTGTTGTTTGTTGATTTATTGATAACCATTCTGACAGGTGTGAGATGGTATCCCATTGTGGTTTTAATTTGCATTTCTCTGATGATTAGTGGTGTTGAGCATCTTATCATGTGTCTATTGTCCATCTGTATATCCTCTTTGGAGAAGTGTCTATTCAGGTCTTTTGCCCATTTTTTAATCGGGTTGTTTGTTTTTTTGTATTGAGTTTTTTAAGTTCTTTATAAATATTGGATATTAACCCCTTATCAGATGTATTGGTGAGTATGTTCTCCCATTCTGTGAGTTGTCTTTTTATTTTGTTGATGATTTCCTCTGCTGTGCACAAACTTTTTAGTTTGAAGTAGTCCCATTTGTTTATTTTTTCTTTTGTTTCCCTTGCCTGGGGAGATACATCTGATAAAGTCTTGCTAGAGCAATGTCTGAGATTTTCCTGCCTATGTATTCTAGCCACAGCAATCAGACTACAAGAAGAAATACAAGGTCTCCAAATTGGAAAGGAAGAAGTTAAACTGTCTTTATTTGCAGACGACATGATACTATACATAGAGAACCCCAAAGATTCCACCAAGAACTGATAAATGAATTCAGCAAAGTAGCAGGATACAAAATTAGTATCCATGAAATTTGCATTTTTATATGCCAATAATGAATAGAAAGGGAAATTAAGAAAACAGTCCCATCACAATTGTTTGAAAAAGAATAAAATACCTAGGAACAAACCTAACCAATGATGTAAAAGACTTGCTCTCAGAAAATTATAAGACATTGAAGAAAGAAATTGATGAAGATTCCAATAAGTGGAAGCACATACTGTGTTCATGGATTGGAAGAATTAACATCATTAAAGTGTCCACACTACCTAAAGCAATGTATAGATTCAGTGCAATTCCTATCAAGATTCCAATGACATATATCACAGAACTAGACCAAATATTTCAAAAATTTATATGGAACCACAAATGGCCCTGCATGGTAACATGAACCTGAGAAAGAACAAACTTGGAGGAATCATGCTGCCTAATATCATACTATACTCTTTAAGTCCATAGTAATCAATACAACATGTTACTGACATAAAAACAGACATATAGGTCAATAGAACATAATAGAGAGTCCAGAAATAGACCCACACCTTTATAGTCAGTTAATATTCGACAGAGGAAGCAAGCACATACAATGGACTAAAGATAGTTTATCCAGTAAATGGTGTTGAGTAAATTGGACAGATACATGCAGAAGAACAAACCTAGGGCACCTTCTTCCACCACAGGCAAGAATAAATTCAAAATGGATGAAAGATTTAAATGTTAGACCTGAAACCATAAAAATCCAGAAGAAAACATGGTCCTCTTTCTTTATTTACTTTTTTTTTGCCTTTGAATTCTCTTCCTCTCCTTTTTCTTTTTCTCTTTATTCCTGACTTCTTTTTTTATTTTTGTTGAATAAACCTGGGGCAAATACGGAAAAGATATTTTCAGTTAAGATGAGGCAAAAAAAATAGAATTCCTAAAAGAGTTAGTATCCAGTATACAAAATATGCTTTGAATAGATATATTGCATTCCACTCTGAGCCATGTGCTGTGGTGGTTATGGCAATGAAAGAATCATGGCTCCCTCTCTCAAAGCACCTGCAAATTAATAGCAAGCAGATCTTGTTTTAAGTCCAAGTGGTCCTTTTAAAAACAAGCATATCTTTTCCAAACATTAGAAGTAATCATTTGTTTTAATTTCCATGGTTTGAGTTATAATTACTTTGAATATATTATTATTCTTTATATTCTGAGAGACTTTTTTTACAGCTGAGAAAAACAAAATTTTAACAGGCATATAAAACATCAGTGAGAACACCTTTAAGACTTGACCTTATTTTCATAATTGTTTTTATCTATCTATTATAGGGCTCTAACTACTTGTAGATACTAGATAAAATGTTCTCATGTTAGCACTTGAAGTATGGATTGTATTTGAGTAAATAGAATCCAACTTAAATCAGAAATATCAACATTATTAAATATCATTTCATTAAATTACTTTTTATCTTTAGCGATAAGATAGTTGACGGTGTAATGGTTGAACCATGGTCCATACATACTGCATATCTTGTGGTAGGGCTGCTTCTGCTGTTACTTGTACATGGTAGAAAATAGTTATTGTGGAGATGGTTAATTAAGGCAGGAACATTCAGTGCTCTTGCTACATACTTGATGGCTGTTTCAGATTTTTTTGTTAAAGTCTAGGATATCAAAGCTCTGTTCTTTCATTCATCCTTTTATACTTTCCATTCATTACTGTCATTCCCCACCCCGCCCCCCGCCAGCTTAGTAAATCATATATTCCTCAGTGGAGCTGAGAATTGGGAAGTCTGCTCTTCACAGTGATGCAGAATTTTCCAAGCCCAGGGAAAATTTGACCAAGATTTAAAGTTTATTTTTCTTTATTTATAGGAATTCAACTCTGAAATGAAAATTTTCTACTTATTTCCTTTTAGATTTAAGAATCTACATTTATCCTGGGATCACTTTTTCAAACCTTAGCAGAAGGATTCTTATAAGAAGCCATATGGTAGTTCCAGAACCGTTAAACCACCTTTTGGGTTTTATAGCTGTTAACTCCCATGCCTAAAACATAATTCCTTAATCTTCTTTTTACAGTATTTGAGCTTAGCTTATTTTCTGTTAATTAGAAGTGATTTTAACTTGCCTAGTTTCATTCGACATATGGGATGCTGATTTAACCACATGCTTGTGCTCAGGACTATACAGGACCGAGTTTATATGGAAGAGGAACTTTCCCTTTTTATGGAGAAAGTGGCAAGTTTAGAAAAAATTGTGCCCTTGGAGCATGTATTTTCTATCACATGAAGTGCTTCATTTATTGGTCATCTGATGGGAAGGTCAGTGAGATAGTATCTGGCTTTGAGGGGCTCACAGTGTAGTGACTACAATGGCAACAGATAATTTTGTGGGTATGTAGAATGGAAGGGGTAAAGGATACAACAGGGAATCATGTGTATTGTCTGAGGCGTAGAGAAGGGGTTCCCAGAGATGGTGAAGTCTGAGCAACCATCTCCATCAGCCATGAGGAGACAGGCCACACCCTACTTTCACAGGTAATGCTGTCCTGCGGAAGGATTTGAGTTAAACAACTCAAAAGTCTGGTATGTTTACTCCATTCCCAGAGATTGAAAGACAATATAAATATTTTAGATAACATGTTCTTAATTCATCATAGATATTCTTTAATTTTTTTCCAACACATCTGAACATTAGAGTCAACCAGCTGAAGTTCAGTGTCCAATTGATGTTAAAAGTTTCACATCTTTCAGCATGCATGTTGATTTCCATCTAGTGTTAATTTTATTAAATTTAGAAAATATCTGCTCTTCACTGTTAACAGCTTAATATTACTGCCACTATTAACTTTCTCTTTTTTGTTTCCATTCTTTATAAGTAAAATATTGTTAAAATACAGTGAACAATATAAATAATTATGCAAAGCCAGCATAGTGTCAGAAGCTTCTGACTCAAAGTGCTTGTTTGTGAGCCCTTGTAAGGAAGTCCAAAAATAGCTTACAAAAGTAATACATATATAGAACTTAAAAGTCTTCAAAATGTTAATTAAAAATTCCTAATTTTTTTCTGGAGACAGATTTTATAAAATAAAAGAATGGACTGAAAGATTTAGCAATGAAATTACTTTGTTATATACAAAGTGTTTTACTACCCAGAAATCTTCAAAGGCCAAGGTGTTGGCTGATTTTCTTGAAGAATTTTTTTGCTAGGAAGTTCAACATGTAATTTTAATTCTTTTCCATATGTTGTATTTTACATTGTATATGACAACCTAATAATTGGAGTTAAGTGAAGTATAATAATCCACTTGGTTCTTATATCAATGGAAAAACAATTATGCAGTTAGCACACAGTCAAAGGAATAATAAAATGCAGTTTGGTCTCTAACTTTATGAAGCTCTATTTCCTTAATGATGCTTTTCTTGAGCTAATATTAAAATTCTGTTTTTTGCATGTCGCAAACAGATGCCAGCAAAAGATGGTGGAGGTGGACTGGATATGAACAAAGCAATAAAGGAGTAGTGGCTTGAGATTAATTCTTGCCTATGGTAGCATTATGTGCAGGAATGGAGATTACCTGGGCCAAACTAGGACTGTGAATTCTAGGGACAGAATCTTAATGACATATGTTGCCAAGCTTTCATTCCTTGGTAGCACCTTTTTCCCCATACAGATTTTTCTGTTGCCCACTCTTGGCTCTTGCTCAGCCAGTTCCTAACTTAACAGTTGGGCACAGAGGTAGCTGGGTGCCTTCTACAGAGATGGTTTCCATCCTGCAGGTGGCTCCAGCATGATTGAAGCTCCTACAGGGTGCTGCATATGAATCTTATATATACTTTTATTATAGGGGTATATATTCAATGTTATATATAAGGAATACACATATACTCCATATATGTATACAATATATATAACTTATGTAACTATAGATACTTATGAGTGTCATGATGACTGTGACACTCATGGTCAAAAGAATGTATTTTTCTTTTGTGAACAAAGATGCTTCAGTTCCTTGAGACTGATATTAAATATTTACTTCAAAAAGTGTAAACATATACATTTCATAAAGTTAGTCATCAGTTCCCTGTGAAATAGTTCCCCACAGATTTAGAAAAATACATTTTTGATGACTAACCTTCAGCAGCCAGCCTTTGACATGTAGAAAGCACACCTCTGTTGTACTTAGGTTATATTGTAGTTATTTTTTTCTATTAAATTTTGAGCTTCTTGAGGGGAGTGATTATGCCCCTTTTTATATCTTCAGTATTGGACACTCAATAAATGTTCAGTGATACTGTCAGACCCAGAGTTCTCTTGACCAGAAGTGTCTTTTCACAGACATACGACTGCAGGTGACATTACAGACACACTAGAATCCCAGTGGTCAGCAGAGTTATGAGCTGGGTACCAGAGGTTTTGTACAGATGCCTCTGTAAGAAAGTTCAGAATGAATAATTTGAAGGCAAGTGTTCAATTGCTGGTTGAATTTGCAACCTGATTCTAGGCATCTAAGAAACCCATTTGATTTTGTAGCAGGGAAAGTTGAAATCCAAGAAACTACTTGAAAGGAAAAGATGAGGTATCAGTCAATCATTATATACTGCCTGTTTTTTCATTGTATATTGCCATCTGTCCTGTTTGTGCATGAGAGCACACAGTGGGCATTGTGCTGTTCATTAAGAACTCCATGCCAACAGTTGAAGCCCTGCAAATGCAGGCAAACACAAGGTCTACCAGTCATGTAACTTTTCATGTGAACTTCTTACTCAGTAAGAGAGGACAATGTGGAAAGAAATCTGGGCTCATCCACTTAGAAGCTAGTGATCTTGGAGGATTAATCTCTCTGTGCCTCAGTTTCCTCATATGTAAAACAATGATAGCAATATCTATGTCTTACAATTGAGATGATTAGGACTAATTTGTAAGGACTCTTTTAACTAGCACATATGACATCTACATTAAATATTTGATGACATAGCCCAAATACTGTTCTTTTTGAAATTTCAAGATTTAAATACGAAAAGATACTAAAATAAGTACTTCATAGAAGAGTAGGTTCTTTGATGACATAAAGAGGTGGGTAATTTAAAGTAGAAGCTCAGATTCTGTCCTTAGCTCTAAAGTGGCCTTGAGTGCTGCCCAAAAGAGAAGGTGTCATTCTCAGGTCAGGGTCTTACAATTCGAGTGGCATGGTAAAGTAAAGTGGCTGGATTTGGCACCAGGGGAGTTTGCTCTGGTTCACGCTCTGCCACTGACCCAGGGTGATTCCGTTAGCAGTGACAAGCTGCTTCACCTCTGTATTAGTTCCCTAGGGCTGTCCTAACAAACTACTGAAAACTGAGAGGCTTAAAATGACAGAATTATTTTTAATCCTCAACCGAGGACATGCTTTTGATTTTAGAAAGGGGAGAGGGATGGAGACAGAGAGGGAGAGAAACATAAACATCTATCAGTTGCCTCTTGTATGTGCCGTGACCAGGGACTGAACCCACAACCTTTCAGTTTACAGGACAATGCTCCAGCCAACTGAGCCACACTGGAGAGGGGGAAATAATAGAAATTTATTTTCTCCTAGTTCTGGAAGCTAGAAGTCTAAAACCAAGGTGTCAGCAGGGCCATTGACTCTTAAGGGTGGAAGGGACAAATATCCTTTTAGGTCTGTAGAAAATAAGTACCTAATATGATCATCTTTCTACTGGAACTCATCCCTGGTTACATTGACTTAGCTGATGGGAAAGACAGACCTTGGAAAATCCTTTGCTCCTTTAAATCCAGCAAGAGTATGATGATTATTGAGGGAAATGGCCAAACATGCCATTTGATAGGCATATTGGCTGTTTATTGCATCTTATTTTAATCTAATCAAAAATATTGAAAGTTGAAAAGTACACAAGTAAAAATGTTTCTAGTATAGCAAATCAATAAGAGCTCTCTTTGAAATAGCTTTATAATGTCCCCTTCGAACACTCTTATTCTCGGCATAGGAGCAGATGCTTGTGATGTAAATGTGTGCTGTTTTGAGTTTACAGTCATGCACCACATAACAATGTTTCGGTCAGCAGAAGTCCACATATGTGATGGTGGTTCCATAAGATTATAATGAACTTGAAAAATTCCTATTGCCTAGTGACATTGTAATGTGTGTTACAATTGCCTATAGCATTTAGTATGTATCATACAATACAGGTTTGCAGCCTAGGAGCAATATGCTGTACCGTATAGCCCAGGTGTGTGGTAGGCTGTACCATCTAGGTTTGTGTAAGTGCACTCTGTGATGTTCATGTGGTGACAAAATTGCCTAACAATGCATTTCTCAGAACTCATCACTGTTGTTAAGCATATGGCTATAATTTTGTCCCCACTCATTCATATGCTGAAATCCTAAGCAGGAAGGGCTTATATCACCAGTGTGGTACCCTCAAGAATGGGTTTATTACCTTTATAAAAGGGGTCCACAGAGGTCCTTAGCCCTTTCACCATGTGAGGACACAGTGAGAAGTCACCAGCAATGAACCAGGAACATGACTGTGCTGGTATCTTGATTTTGGACTTTTCAACCTCCAGAACTGTGAGAAATAAGTTTCTGTTGGTTATAAGCCACCCAGTCTGTGGTGTTTTGTTATAGAAGCTCAAATGGACAAAGATACCCCAGTACTTCGGAAGGTGTAGTTTAGTTAAAATGGCCCCTAATCCAGTATGCTTAGAAAAAGAAAATTTGACACATAGACAGATACACATAGAGGGGAAGATGATGTGAAGACACAGGGAGAAGATGGCCATTTACAAGCCTAGGATAAAGGCCTGGAACAGGATCTTCCTTCACAGCCCTCAGAAGCAATCAACCTACCTGATGCCTTGATTTTGAACTTCTAGCCTTCAGAAATGTGAGAAAATGAATTTCTGTTGTTAAGCCACTCCCTTTGTGGTACTTAGTTACAGTAGCCCGGGCAAACTAATACACATACTTTCTGGGTGTTTCTTCCTACCAATACCCAAATCTGAGTAGGGGATAAAGGAACCCACAGGCTGTTTAAACTGCAGGTCAGAACTGCCCCATGACCTGAAATTTCTGGACCATTTCCTTGGTGTCTCCTTCAGCCTTGTTCTTTTCCAAGGAGTTATTTTGTCAGGAATTGGACAGCAGACGAAAAAGCAGTCCTCTCTGCTTTCCCTTCTCCCCCACCCCCACGTTTACAGCCAACCTATTTTCCAGAGCTATGTTTAAGACAACCAACACTTAAAGAGCCTGCTAGACATTCAGCTCCCCAAAGTTGAGCCTTGGATGGGTCCTGTGTCTTTGAGGAAAATTAATAGGTGAGATCTGATTCTGCCCAGAGCTTCTGGCTCTTGGCTGTAGTGAGAGCAGTACTCAAGCAGTTGCCACAGCTATGAGAGGCCTCTCAAAACCAGAAAGCTCATTCCAGTGCTAGCTCTTCTACAGAAGGGAAAGGGGCAAAGAAATTTAATCTTTTAAAGAATAGTCTCAATATATATATTTTTCCTTTTCAGCCAGTACAGGCTACTCTGTCATCTTTGAAGATGTTAGATGTGGGGAAGTGGCCAATTTTCTCCCTTTGTTCTGAGGAAGAACTGCAGTTAATTCGTCAGGCTTGTGTCTTTGGCAGCGCTGGCAACGAAGTTTTATATATGACAATAAATGATGAGGTAATTTTGAAGAAAAACATTCAAGCATTTTTATTTTCAGTAAGGGATTTGCTAAACTGAAGATCTTGGGGGGAACTAAGGAATTAAAGTAAAAAAAGTGCAGAGAGTAGATTCTTATTTATCATTATAAATGAAGCAGTTTTGTTTTAGAGGCACTATGCCTGTTTGAGTGTAATTATAGATTTGTCAGAAATAGAACTGCTTGAACTAACAGTGGTTTTCCCCACAGATTTTTGTGCTTGGCACAAACTGCTGTGGCTGTTTGGGATTAGGCGATGTCCAGAGCACCATTGAACCTCGGAGACTGGATTCTTTAAGTGGCAAAAAAATAGCCTGTCTCAGCTATGGGAGTGGACCACATATTGTCCTTGCAACAGCAGGTAAGCTAGGAACACAGTGTAGAATTTTAGCCCTTGCTTCGTTTGTTGAGAAACAAGACTAGGACTACCCCTTAAATCGAGAACATCTCCTTGATTGGGCAAGAGTTTCTGGCTCTGCCCTGTGAACTTGACTATGCTCTGGACAACATGAAACATGAACATATCTGAATATCAAAGTAAGGTAATGTAGCAGCAATTACTGGCACTTTAGGCCCAGTAAGTCCCTTTTGTTTATGGTTTATAAGTATAATATTTTGCATTAAAATGGTGAACTCACTGTAGACTTTTTGAATTTGAGATTCTGGTCTATGAACTGAAAGACTAAAGTCAGATTCTAAGATCCCCTCCAACTCTTAGCATTCGGTGATTCTTATGTTAGTGACTGATGACTGTAATTGGTATTTAGTAATAAAAGGAATTAATATTCTCCTGGCTATTTCATGAATTCAGAATAATAAGACATTATAATTAAAACATACCTTCTAGTTTTTCTTAAGTATTACTAGGAATAAGTTTTATTAGTATTATTTAAACTGAAAATAAATTTTATATTCATTTGTATACTTATTTCACATTAAAATAATAACTTTTAAGGATTTTGGTTGCCAGTAATAGCAGCCTACATTATTCAGGTCACTTCTTCACTGAAAACAACTAAAAATTCTAGATAAAATATTAAAAATATTTTTCATAAAGGCATCAAAACACAAGGCAAAAAGGAATTATTAGATCAGATGTAGGAAAAAGTGTGAACTAAGAAGTCAGAGGGGAACTTGAAGCTAATTTTACCTTAAAGATATCTGCCTATTCACTTAAATGGAGTTGTGGTTTAATGTACTCATGAGGTAAAGGGGTCATAAGTCAAAGACCTCATAAATTAGTCTGGGACCACAAAGGACTACACTTGTAGGGCAAGGATAAGCTAGTTCTTTTATCTCACGGACTCAACTGAAGAATTCCTTGGCTCTGAGCAAATCAGGAAGAAAAAAAGGAAGAAAATCTCTCTCTGAGAGGTTATAACCATGTACTTGTATTCCAATTCACATCAATCTGAGTTGTCTAAGAAATCTCAGGTCTTGAATTTATTAAAGATAACTTTAAGTACCTTTAAGAAGTTGATACATAGCCTTATTTTAGGAAGGCACCTTCATTCTGGGCCTGAGGGAGATGATGCCATTGGAAAGTAATTTTCTAGTGGTAATTAGCAGCACATAGTCAAGGACAACAAGGTATATAATGAAACAGGCACCATGAAATGAGAACCATTGCAAGAAAGACAGCAAAAACTGACTACTAGATATCAGATATTAGAATTACCAGGCACCAATTATAAGATGGCTATATTGTTTGAAAAAATAAAAAATGAACTTGAAGATACTAGCGGAGATCATGAAAGATTTGAGAAAGAACCAAATATACAATATAATTATGAAAATGAAAAACTCAGTAGACAAATTTAGATGTAGTTTGGACATGGCAAAAGAGGAAATTAATAAACTGGAAGACTGACCAGAAGAAATTATCTGGAATGTAGCACAAAGAGACAGTATAGTAGAAAACACAGATGAAATAGGTATATACTGTATGCTGCCATTTATTTAAAGTTCAGAAACAGGACAAACTAAGTTCTGTTATTCAGGCTTATATGTAGGGTTCTTTTGGGGTGACATTTCCTTACCTGAATGGTAGTACATGGGTATATGTACTCTATAATTATTGATATAATTGTGCATATATATTTTATGAACTTTTATGAATGTGTATTATATTGTAAAAGTGATATAATAACAAAGATTAAAAAATAACTTGGTGATCATTTTGTAGATAAGGAAATTAAGGCCTAGAAAAGTCAAATCTTTTATCTTTCAATCTAATGATTTTTTTCTATTACTCTTAGCAGAATTTTTTTCCTGCTGTTTATTAAAAGCCTACCTTCCAGCTATTATAATTGCATTTATTTAAATTTTATCTTGTTCCTTTGTGATAGAATTTAGTTTATACTTTTCAAATTATTTTTTTATAGAATGAGTTTGGTGGAATAGTGAAGTTGATTAGCTTTTGCAACTTAATTTTTAGTTTTCATTTGTAGAAGTGTGCAATATATATTTTTGTATAATGAAGTATATATTTTGAAAGCTAATTATCTTTCTTTTTGTTTTCAGAAGGAGAAGTCTTTACCTGGGGTCATAATGCTTATAGCCAGCTGGGGAATGGGACTACTAATCATGGTTTAGTGCCCTGTCATATCTCTACTAATTTGTCAAACAAACAAGTGATTGAAGTTGCCTGTGGGTCTTACCATTCTTTGGTATTAACATCTGATGGAGAGGTAAGAATAATCAGTATAAGCTAATTAATATTTTTCAATAAGATTGTAATGATTCCTATAGCAGTCCTAGAAGTATGGTCATTTGATTAAAATGACCTCCTCCCTCAAACTCAGTCTTATTCTTGTTAGCAACTCATAGTCATGGTTTTATGCATGTATTAGGTTTACCTTTATGTAGTAAGAATTTCTATTACTGTGAAATTTAAAAGGATATATTGTTTCTTCTATATCACTACAGTCAAAGGGGTTATTTGCAAAAAGAAAAAAAACCTAAATGCTGGAAAATATGGCTGAAGCAAAGTAGATATTCTTATAAATATTACATGATATGTGATAATTACTGTTTGTGTAGATAAAACCAATAACCTAATTTTATAAATTAATACATTTTGTAATAAATTTTACAGAAACTTCTCTATATTGTGACAGTTTATGGGTATCAGTCACTTTGAGAGAAAAGATGAGGTGCCACAAGTATATGTTAGTATCCAATTTAGATGCTTTATAAATTATTGTATTTCATTAACTGATCTCTTCTTTCAAATAGGTATTTGCCTGGGGTTATAATAACTCTGGGCAGGTAGGATCTGGATCAACAGCTAATCAGCCAATCCCTCGAAGAGTCACTGGCTGTTTACAGAATAGAGTAGTTGTGAACATAGCATGTGGGCAGATGTGCTCAGTGGCGGTGGTAGACAGTGGGGAGGTAAGGTTATTTCATGTTATTTTAAAAAATTGTTTGCCTTATCAGTGTTGTATCAACATAGCATATTTTTCATAACATAACTTGATTGCTTTTTGTCTTTTGTTGGCATTGAGTCTCTTATTTTTTCTCAGGTTTATGTCTGGGGTTATAATGGAAATGGGCAGCTTGGACTTGGCAGTAGCGGCAACCAGTCAACCCCCTGTAGAATAGCAGCTTTGCAAGGCATACGTGTCCAGCGGGTATGTCCACTATTGGTTTATATGTGCCTATTATTAAGTCTTCAGTGACAAAGATACCAATGTATTAAAAACAGTTTTAATAGCAGGATGAAAAGCTTAGCTGTTTGGATATCTTCACTCAAATAAAGATTTAAGCTCTGTTTCCCTGAATTGAGTTATAGTTATTCATCAGAAAATTTAAATTTCTAGGACATTCTCATACATAGTTGTTGGAATATAAATTATTAAAATACTTTCCAAGGAAACTTTTAGCACTATGTATCAAGAACTTTAAAAATATTCATACCCTTTGATCTATAATTTTGGTTCCATCCTAAGGAACCAAAGAGAAAGTCACAGAATTAGTGGAGACATAACAGAAGAAGAAGCTGCAATAGCAAATGGTAACTTTAGTAAATAATAAATATAGCATAATTTATCTAATCAAACAATAAGGTAATGGTTAAATAAATTATACTAAACTTCTGTGAACAGAAATACTGTTTATAAAGGACAAAGGATTTTTAATGATTTGGGGATAGTGCTATGTGTAAAGTTAAGTGAAAAAAGATACAGCACTGACTTGGTGGCTCAGTTGGCTAGAGCATCGATTCATACATCAAAAAGGTTGCAAGTTTGATTCCACACCAGGGCACATATCTGGGTTGCTGGTTCAGTCCCTGGTAGGGGCATGCATGGGAGGCAACCAGTCGATGTTTCTCTCACATTAATGTTTCTTTTTCTAATCAATATACATCCTTGGGTAAGGATTAAAATAAAAAGACACAGAACTGCTCAAAAAAGCTATCTGTACATATCTTATATAAATAGAAAATATTGATCTTGAGATTACTTTCATGTTTATACTTTACTTTTTTCACACTGAACATTTTTTTAATAATAAAAATATTATTCTTAAAAAATAAGTGTCTGTTTATTATTAGCTTCATACCCCTTTGATCTCTATGGGCACAATGAATGTCATGTTAAAGCTGAACACTGGGCTTATGTCACTAAAGGACTCATGTCCATCTTACTGCAGTTGTGGCCACATGTGGAGCCTGAGCTTGTTCTGGAGGAATTAGTTAACGCTTGCCTCTCTGGGCAGGTTGCCTCTTCCCTTTTTTTCATTTTTGATTCTTAACCTATTTTGTGAAAGCATGTTTCCTTCTATTTGCAGACCTGAGTGGATTTGTTTTTTTTCTTTCAGGTTGCCTGTGGTTACGCACATACTTTAGTATTAACGGATGATGGCCAAGTATATGCTTGGGGTGCAAATTCTTATGGCCAGCTGGGCACTGGCAATAAAAGTAATCAGTCCTATCCTACTCCTGTTATTGTGGAAAAGGACAGGTAATATGTGCATTTTCAAAATAACTTCAATGTTTCTTAGTGATTAAACAAAATTTAGACATAATGTAGAATTATGGGGTATTTAGTGCTAGTATTAGAATATTCTTTAACAGGAGCATTCATTCCTCTTTAAAATTGGCTTTTGAATAGTTGGGGAATTTGACTGGATATTTGACTAAATATTCTATTTTCCCTTAGCCATATTTCATCTGTGCCCCCAATAGCTATTCTATACAAACTACAATGACTAAACCTCCAACAGCTATTCTACATTATTCTTCTCCCTCACAAATTACCTCTCTCCCTCCTCATTATTTTCTGTTTTACATTCTTAAGATGAAGTTGATAACATTTGCCTTCTATCTTCTGTGGTTCAGGAAAATTTGTTTCTTGATGTGAATCAGGTACAAAAATAGATGACATTAGACAAAGGCAGGAGGCGTTGGCGGTGGCTTTGGTCCCGAACTGAGACCTGAAGGTTTCCTCTCAGTTTTCTCCACAGTCCTTCCTATAGCAGCTGCTACGGTCAGCCAAGCCTGTGCCCCACCTCTGATTTCCCTTGTAGTACTTGGTGTTCCAGGAAAATATCACCAGGCCATGCTTAGGGAAGGCCAGGTCTACGTCCTTCTACATCCTAACCCCTTTGCTGTGTCTGCACCAACTTTTCTCCAAGAAGTGTTTCTGCTTCCTATTATGGCAAAGGCTGCTCCTGTTTTATGAAGACTAATAATAAGCATTCAGGAGCGAATGCAGAAATTAAGTTATTTTGATTTTCTGTGGTGGGTAGTTTAGCATAGACGAACACTGTTGTGTTTCAACCAGTTACATTTTTCATAGGATGTTATCACGGAAAAGGGAGGCTCTCATTTTAAGTGGTTTCCCAAAGTACAGAAAAGATATTCAGATAATCTAAGTCTGTGCCTGGTAGGTCATTGTGGAAGTCATTAAATATGATGAGAACAGAGAAGTTAATTAATGTTTATCTAAACAGTGTCGGGTTGTTCTAGCCTCCCCTTTTCACAGAGAACACCAGCTTGCTTTATAAGTGGTTAAAATGTATAAAGCCTTCTGCTTTTGTTAACTGCTTAGCTATCTGTATGTTGAGTCCCCCTCCCTCCATACTGTCAGGGTGGTGTTTTCTTATACTCCAAGGCCATCTTTGAAGCCTCTCCTTCCTCTCATTGATATTCTGGGGGAGGAGTAAACTTTACTCTACCCTCAATGTTCTGGTTGGTCTAATAATCAAATAGACATGTGACAGATTAGCAAGAGAAAAATAACTGAATGAATACATACACATGGAATGAAAACCCCACATACATGAGAGTTAGACTCTACATGCAAGAGAGGTTCAAAGATAGCAAGGGAGCATAGGTATATAAGACATCCTGAGATAGTGATGAGGTAAGTTGCCTTGGGGGCTTCAGAGCAACATTGCAGGGTAACAAGAACAGATGTTTAGTAAATAGGAGTTTGTCCTGTGCCATAGGTAGGTCAAAAGAGGTTATCTCTGATAATCTCTTACTATGGGTAAGGCCCCTAATTCAAATTTCTCTAGGTAGTTAAAGGAGGGGCAGAAATTTCTCTTGAGTCCATGGCTAAAGTTGCCTTTAGCTCAAAACAATCTGTATACCATACAAGCACATTTTGGGATGACTTGCTCTGAACTCCCACAGTATCAAAGGCCACCCCGCTTCTTTGTTGTCACCATGCTTGGACACGATGTCTGCACACCCATCAGCCTTCCCCAGCTTACTCATCTTCTAGGTTATTCTTTTTCTCCTTTTTAGCCTGTTTTGCACACTGTTGCCAGATTAATGTAAGAACTCCATTTTTATCAATTATGGTCCTGTTTACAAAGCTCTTTCCCATTAGTCTATCACAGCAGATCAAATCTAAACCCTTTTAGCCTTAGATTAAGACTGATACCACTGTTCCTAGCAAACCTCATTGCTTCTATCTATTTGTTAGGCCCTCTTAACATTGTACCTTCTCCAGTCTTGCCGTTTCCATCTTCTGCCTACACATTGGTACACGTATTTCTCTCTGCCTCACCTGCTCTTACTCATCCAAAGCCTTCGTGGCCTAGTTGAACTCCCTGTTACTTTAAATACTCCCTGAGGAGTACCCAGATAGTCCCCCTTACTCACCAGAGCACTTTTATGCAGTGCTGCTCTCTGATGTTATAAGGGAATTGTTTGCAGTTTCATAATGTGCTACTTCTCTCTTCAGCCCCCAGGCAGGCCCCATAGTGCCTGAAGCAGCTGTTAGTCATGGGAAGAAACCATTTTTGATTGTGCGCTGTGCTGGGTAGCTTATTTCATGTATTCTTCACCACAAAACTCCTCCTTTTTTTCCTTTTTTTTTTAAAGATGATAAAATGGATTATAAGAGTTTAAGTAACTTGGCCTCTGACTCCCAGCCCTTGTCTTGTCTACTACACAATCTAAAATGAATTGTTTACTGAAAACTACAATGTATTATTAAAAGATATTCAAGAAGACACAATGAAATGAAAAGATACTATGTGTCCATGGATTGTAAGAATCAACATAGTTAAAATGGCCATATTACCCAGATCAGTAGAGATTTTAAGCAATCCCCATCAAAATCCCAAAGTCATTTTTTAAAGAAATAGACCAAAAAAATCAGATTTATATGGAATCAAAAAAAGACCCTGGATAGCCAAAGCAATCCTGAGAAAAAAGAATGGAGCTGGAGGTATCACACTATCTGACTTCAAGTTATACTATAGGGCTACAATAATTAAAATCAATTGTTGGTACTTTCACATGTTGGTGTAACATTATAGTAGATTCACTTTTCTTTGAATAAATGTATGTATTCTATTTCCTGCTCCCTTTTTATTTATTTTTTTTTGAAAAGAATATCCTTATTGGGAAGCAAAATAGCATTGACCATTTTCCCCACGTAGGCAAGTTTTTTTTTTTTTTGAGCCAATTTGACTAACTTAACCATGCAAATAGGAAAAACCTTACTATTTTGAATTGATCATTAGAAATACACTGCCCCTATATAGGGGAGGCTTTGGCACTTAAAATATGAGTAAATGTAGTAATATTGAGAAACCTCTACTGTTAGGCTATCATTTGTACACCAGACATCATGCTTGGTGCTTAACATTTTCTCATTTCTCTCATACTGTCCTTGCACTGTGATGAAATTGAGACTCGTAGATACTCAGGGACATTCCAACAGTCACATGGCTTTATGGTAAAACTAAGATTCAAATTTAACTCCATCCGCTAGGCTTTCCATTTTGAAACATACATCCAAGACATACAGCATTTCCTCCAATACCCTTGGGCCATTTTCAAGAGCTGAGAGCTGTCCTCTAATAAACCAGTAAAATTACTTGGACTTCGCAAGAAAACAATGTATCTCTCAGCCTTCTGAGGCAAGCTGCCACAGCAATCTCCAGGTTGTACGATGACCATCCTCCCTCCTTGATTGGGAAACCTCTAGTTAAAGCACACCATGAAGGAATATCTCCACCCTTCCGTTGCTAGCCTTGGTCAGTGGGGTCTTACCCACTCCTCAGTTGCTCTGTGTTCTTGTGTCTTTCCCAATTAGTCAATAAAATGATCCACATATTATATTTAGTAAGACACTGTACTGGGTGCTTAGTGGGAAAGAGAGAAATAAGTCAGCAAATCAGCCTGTCAGGAACTTGTAATCTAACTGAATAGGTAGGACATATTCAACTGAAAGAAATGGCCAGGCTGGAGTGGTGTGGATACTGCAAGAGCTCAGGTGAGTGAGAGACCTCTTACCTCGGGACTGTTTGAACTGGGCCTTAGAAGATGGGTAAGATTTCTGAGGCAGAGAGAAAAGAAAGAACATTCCTGATTAAGGACTTTAATTGTGATAAAAGCATTGAGGGATAGCGAGTACATCTGTTTGTTGGAACATAGGATGTGTGGGCAAAAGCCATTTGAAATAAGGCTGGACATAGGTGGAAGCCAAATGAAGGAAGGCCTTGATGTCACTTGTCTGGGTTTTATCTTTTGGGAAATAATAAAGGTTTGAAAGTCCTGATGAAGGTGGTGTTTTAAGAGGGTTCTTCACCTGCTAGTGTATGCAATTTGGGTCAGAGCAGAGAGAAATTCTAAGGCGGAGGGATCTAGGAGGAGGTTCCATGGGTCCAGATGTGGGGTGTGTTTGACTGAGGGTGGTGGCAGATAAGAGAACTTACAAAGGATTTATGTTATTTGTTAACTGGATATTCTGAAGAAAGTGGTGAGGAAAAAGAGGCCAGAGATAATTCTGAAGTTCTGAGGGTAAGTCATGGAGGATGCTGACACCCTTGCCTGGTGTGAAACTCAAGGTGACAGCCTCTCGGGCTGAAAGAGTTTACTATCTTCTTTGAATCTGTGTAGTGGTTTATTCTTAGGGCAAAGAAATTATTTCCAAATCAACAAAAACAGTGTTATCTATTAGGAAGTGTTCTGAGAACCACCCCCTGGCAATCATGAACTTGTTGCACTAGAGTCTACATGCTGATCCCAGAAAACTGCACTGTTGGGCTCTAGATAGTCTAGTGAGTTATAACTACAGAATTTACTGTTTGCAATGTGAGGTGGGGTTGCAATTTACTTACAGCATGTTCCATTTAACCCTATAATTGGTGACGTTTTGATAAAAACATTTTTTGACCCTGGGTCAAGACTTGACCTGGGTCAAGTCTTTATTATCTACTTCAGTAATATTTTAACAAAAATATTATAATTATCCTTTTCTCCCTGGTCTGTACTCTCTTAGATTGTACTTCAAAATGGGGTGGTACATTTTTTCTTTAATCATCACCCAAGGATGTTTATTGATTTTACAGAGAAAGAGAGGGAGGGATGGAGGGAGGAAAGAGAGAGAAACATCAATCAGTTGTAATTGCCTTCCCTACATGCCCTGACCTGGGATCAAACACACAACCTAAATATGCTAGGTGTGTGCCCTGAATGGGAATCAAACCCACAAACTTTTGGTGTAGGGGATGACGTTACACCCGACTGAGCCTCCTGGACAGGGCAGGATTGTATATATTTTTATAGGCCTACTGGCTAGAAGTGATAACAAGATCTTCATTAGTTATACGTTCATTGAAGTATAGCTTCAATGTAAATACTTGTATATTGCCTGAAAACTTAGGAGATTAGGTGTGTAAATCTTGTTTTGTTTTGTTTTTGAAATCAAACCTAAGGGAAAGAGAGATCAACTCATTTCTTCTCCTGTTTACTGTGGTTACTTGGTGTTTATGAACTTAGAATTATAGAAATTGCAGCCTGCCACTCTACCCACACATCTGCTGCCAAGACCCAGGGTGGGCATGTGTACATGTGGGGCCAGTGCCGGGGCCAGTCAGTGATCCTGCCTCACCTCACCCACCTCTCCTGCACGGACGACGTGTTTGCCTGCTTTGCCACTCCCGCCGTCTCCTGGCGCCTCCTCTCTGTGGGTGAGCTGATCAGTGTCCATTTGAGTGATGGCTTGAAAACTAGGAAGAGAACTCTGGTGCTTTTATTTTGATAGGAAGGACCTTGTTAAGTGCAGTATCATATAATTTATTTCCTTTAATGGACTCCTGTGAAAAGGAACTAGTTTGATTGTTTTTCTTAAAAGTATGACACCAACACTACATGCTAAATTAAAAGTACTTTTAATTTGATTGCTGCATTTTAATTTGACTGAGAAACTATTTTTTTCCTAGCAAGTATATTTACTCAAACTTAAAAAATTTCATTTAATGAGGTGGTTTTGGACTTCATAGTTGTCGTTTTGGCAGATTTAGAAGCAGATGTGTGTGAGGTTTTAATTCTTGATGATTGAAGAGGTGTGAATTCATGTTTAGGTGAAAAAAGCATTGCTTGGTTCAATTATTTTGGAGTATTGATATTTTCATGAGTGCCTACAGAGCAATGCTGTATTGCAACCTGCATTTTCATTATGTCTGTAGTTAACTCAGACAGACTGGTGTTGTTATTCTCTTAGAACCCGATGACCACCTCACAGTAGCTGAGTCACTGAAGAGGGAATTTGACAACCCCAATACTGCCGACCTGAAATTTCTGGTGGATGGAAAGTACATTTATGCACATAAAGTCCTTCTCAAAATTAGGTAAGGAGTCATATTTTGAGAATTGAAATAAGTACATTTATTATTTGCTAATCTAATATGAAAACAGGATATGAAAAAAATGTAAGGCAGATTTTGCCCTTATGAGCTTACAGTGCAGCTAGAGGAAACACATTATACACGAAACAAGAAATAATAGAGGCCGGATGCAATGAGTGCCAGGATTGTAGTTCAGGGCATAAGTACTCTAGGCTTTCTTACAGGGCTTCACAAATGGTCTGTCCCCCTTGGCTTCTGAAAGCAGCCAGCTACCAGCAGGTGAGTGTGCTGTGTGCTTTTATTACTGCATGGACTGCTTCCACACAAGTAAATTTCCTAGCTAGGAGCTGGGCTCAGCCTCTAAACATCACTCTCCTCAGTCAGCTGTGGGGTACTGAACTTTTTGATGCTTGAAAAAAAGAGAAGATAAGGCTTTTCTGCAGCAACAAGATCTAAGGTGGAGCTAACACATATTTTTAAAACAATCAAATATATTGATAATAAATATAATTTTTGATCAATAACCTGCATTCAAAGTGTGCATTTTAGGAACTTTGACATATGAATACACCTGTGAAAGCATTGCCCCAAATCAAGATAGAAAATGTTTTTGTCACTCCTCAAAGATCCCTCCTGCCTCAGCCCTGCGGCAGGAAATCTTTTTTCTGTCACTATAGATTAGCTATCATTTTCTAGAAGTTTAATAAATAGAATTATACAGTATGTATTCTTCTGTGCCTGGCTTCTTTCTTTTAACATAATGATTTTTTAAATCATCATGTTGTTGTGTAACAGATATATAAAGTCTATGGCAACAAATCACAAGCTCAAAATAGCATTTTAGTCTCAAGTTCACCTCTTATTAAGGTAAGGCTGTGTAACATTTGTTCTCTCTTGCCATGGTCCATAAACCTTCATAAAGGATGGGTGTGTGTTAGTTTGCTAGGCTGCTGTATGTAACAAAGTACTACAAACTGGGCTTCAACAAAAGCAGTTTATTCTCTCACAGTTTTGGAGAAGTCCAAGATCAAGGTGTTCAAAGGATGGGTTCCTTCTGAGGGCTAGGAAAAAGAATTTGATCCAACTCTCCATGGTGTTTTGCTGACAGTCTTTGGTGTTCTTTGGCTTGTGGTACTATAACTTGAGTCTTCACATCACCTTTTCCGTGGGTGTGTGTATGCCTGTGTTCAAATCTCTGCCCCACCCTTTTACAAGGACACCAGTCATACTGGATTTGGGTCCACCCTAATGACCTTGTTTTAACTTGGTAACCTCTGTAAGGACCCTTTCTTCACATACTGTTATATTCTAAGGTTAGGGCTTCCACGTAGGGATTTTGGGAGGCACAATTCAACCCGTAACAGGAAATGGAAAAACAAAATTACTAAGAGGTTATAAAGATAAACTCACCTGATTTCCATAAATGCTGCACTGGGGACATGGTATGGGAACTCTGCCAGGGAGGCTGGCACTGTTTCTGCCAAGCATGGCTGCAGGGGCAGCTCCACCATGGCAGGTTTGCATTTGCAACCTTTTTGAATTAATGGTTGCTTAAAAACTGGCCAGCAAAGGAAGTGAGGGACAGGGCAAGAATATGAAGGTATGCAACTTGGAGAATGCCGTTTGTAGTGTTGTGATTTTCCCTTCTTGTCAGTTTTTCCCCTCTAAGCCCCACAGGGGCACACTCCTTGGGTTTATCTGCTCTTGCACAGAAGCTAAGACCTGACATATTTTTCTTTCTTCAGGTGTGAGCATTTTCGTTCTTCGTTGGAAGATAGTGAGGATGATATTGTAGAAATGAGTGAATTTTCATATCCTGTTTACCGAGCCTTCCTGGAATACCTGTACACAGACAGCATCAGCCTTCCCCCTGAGGAGGCAGTAGGTAAATTAAATGACTTTACCAAGTGATTGGCCAAGTGCTGGGAACCGGGGAAGGTGGTTTCTGTAGAGCCTAAACGGACATTGCTGTGAGGGCAATCACAGAAGGGGTTCTCTTGTTGTGTGTTGAACCCAAGCTGCTTTCCCTTGTTACTACTTAATATAAAGATTGACTGGAAAATAAGAGAGATGAATTATCAAACCATTACCACTGTTGAGTGGGTGCCATTCTTAAATGCTATATGTTAGTATCGTACATAACTTTGAGATATTATACCTGTTGCCCTCAAGATGTCTGCATTATAAAAAAGGTAAAATGGACATAATAATAAGCCCTGCTGATTTCCATATCTGTGAACTTCTGCCCCAGATGGCTGGTGCATCCTGTCCTGAAAGGAGTGAGGGGCGTTCACCTGCCAGTGAAAAAAGCAACACAGGGTATCCAATGGACACAGTTAAAAACATACTAAGTTTCAGTTTACAGCTGTCAGCAACACTGTTGGCCAAGGGTACAGAAAAATTAAGGAATTACTTGTATAAGGAACTAAAGAGTGTTCAATCCCCCAATTTTTAAATTAAATGTTCACTTTACATGTATAAACCAATAACATTTTTTATCAGGTCAGCATTTAAATTTACCCAGGTAAACAGAAGTCTGATTTTTGAAGTTTTATAATTTTCCTTCCTTTCTTCCATAAATGTTTTAGTGCCCATGCCCACTATGTGTTGCAGCTCCTCTTGGTGTCTGTGAGGAGACAGACGGAGGCCCTGCTGCTGTGGAGCTTGTATTCAGATGAGGGAGACCAGCCCTAAACAAATAAATACAAGCATCAGTCAGGAGGGTCAAGGGAGGCCTCCGTCGGGGAGTGCACTGAGCAGAGACCTGGGTGAGTCATGAGGGAGTGAGCCATGCAGATACCCAAGGAAGAGCCTCTAAGCATGGGAAACATAAGTGCAAAAGTCTGAGACAGGAACAGGTAGATTTAGCATCTGGAGGATGAGGGAGAAAGCCAGGGTGGTTGGAGTGGACTGAGCAAGACTTGTAGTGGTAGGAATTGAGAAGTGGAGAGCTGGGCAAAATCACATATGATCTTGAAGGCCATGGTGAAGAGCTTGAGTTTTATTCTTGGTGTGATATAAAGCCTTGGAAAGCTTTTAGCATAGGGTTGTGTTATTTAGGATTTGCTTCAATTCTGAAGTAAAGTGGCTTAAACAAGATAGGGTCTGTCACACAGGGATACACTGCAGAGTATTTGTTCACGTGACTCCTATGCTAATGGTCCAAGAGCACATCTGCATTACATCCCTTAAGGAAGGACCCTAGAATTTCTGTTTATTTCAAGCCATGAACCAGAGCTAACTAAGTCCATAACCCAGATGCACAGCAGTGGGGGAAAGCATGGTCATATCCAGATGGCCATGGCTGAGCTAAATATTCTATGGTTTTGGAAGAAAGGGAGAATGGATTTCCATGGATGCGCTTGTGTGTGTGGCGGCGGGGCGGGTGAGGGGGAAGCAATGAGTAGCTTCTACAGTAGGAGTGATGCTTTTAAAAGATCAGTAGTTATAATAGTTCAGGTATGAGATGATGGTACTGTGGGTTAGGGTGGTGTACCGATCAGATTCTGGATATTTAAAGATGGAGCTGATGGGATTTGTCAATGGATGGGATGTGGGGTATAGGGGAAAAAAAGAGAAGGATGACTGCTCTGAGGTAATTGGCCTGAAAGGCTGGGTTAAGGAAAGCATCGTTCACTAAGATGAAGAAGATGAAGATGTATTCCTCTTGAGTTCGAAAGGTCAAAGGTGTGTGAGCTGCTTTATTAGACATCCAAGTGGTGTTATTTTACAGGCTCACCCCTATTTGCAGGGCCCTGGGAAAGAGTCCAAATTAAGGGCTACGTACCATATGTCTAAAAATTCAAAGGTATATATTAAGCTAACAAACTTCTGATAAGGCATGTTCAATCCTTATACCTCGAAAAGTATACCTTCATTGACAACTGAAAGGCCAGGTTTAAGTTTTAGATGGAATTTAGAGTTGTGGCACTCCTTCGAGTTCTCTGCTGGAATACAGTGGCATGGGAGGGACAGGCTTCCAGTTTGTAGCTGGCTGCCTTTCTTTCTTTTCCCACCACCAGCTATGTACTCCATCACAATGATGTGTGGGCACCCCAGCCTGCATGGCCAAGCTCCATCCACCCTCAGCTTGGGCCGCCCCTTGGGGATGGGGTTCTGTACATTGGTATCACAGTTTGGAGGGGAGGAAGTACTCATACATGTGGCTTCAGGGCCAGTTAGGTGGGTAATCCTTGGATCCCAGGTGCCCAAAATGTGGTCTAAGAGTGGGTGCATGGCTCCTTAACCATACTTTTCACTTGGGATGTATCTGACAGAGGCTGGGAGCGGGGCCCTCTAGAGCAGAGATTCAAGGCAGGGTCCTTTCTTAGGGTAGTGTCTTGACTACATGTCGGTCGATGCGAGTCTGAAGCTTGGGATTGTATAGGGCTGTTGATAAGAGTTTGGGAGTTGTTGAGAACTGACTGAAAACAATTGAGCCATTCACAACTCTCAAGGTTTCAGTATCCTCCAATGGGCGATAAGCTTTTCTGCCATAACTTTGTTAGTCTTTGTCATGTTACAATGAAAGCAAGTTTCCAACCAAATTCTTCTACATGTACAAAAATTAGGAACAGACAGATACGAAAACAGTTAATGTTGTAAGATTGATGAAATCCCAGCTCTCTGTCCATTAGGCCCTCTATGAAGTAGCTTATATGAATGGTTAGCATGAAGTAGAAGTGACAATATTCTAGTAGTAAGATTTAGCTAAGCTGTTAATCAGGTGGCAGCCTAGGACTAGATGAAGACCTAGTGAATGTGCTACTCCAGGGGTGTAGAACTGCTGAGCTCATGATGCTTGAACTTCATTTATGCAAAGGCAAAAGGACCTTCACAATATTCCTAGCCAAGCCATATACCAAACACTGTTCATTTCACGAAAAACAAAATATTTCTAGCACTGTGTAATGAAGATTTAACTAGCAGTATCTGAGGCTCCTGACAGGGTCTTTCAAATGCTAACTGGCCATTCCTCATTAGAAGACTTCACAGTGTCCCATGGGGTAGATTGAAATTAACTGGCATGTGTATGTTGCTCTATGTCATCTGAAAGTAGATGATGTAATATGACAGCATACATCAACACTTATAGATGGTATTTACAACCATGGGACTCGAATCACTTAAGGAAATAAATGAATTAAGAATCTGAGGATTGAACCCTGGGGCACCGAAATATTTGAAAGTCAGGAAAAATGGTTCAGCAGAGGGACTGAAGAGGAACTAATTAGAGAAGAAAAACACAAGTGAGAAGAAGTGGAGCATCATCAACCACATCAAGTTCTGTGTATATCTTGAGTAAAGTGAAACCAGAAAAGAGCCCCATGGACTTGGCATCGTGGAAGCCATTACTGATAATCCCAGGTGTGATGTCAGTAGTGGAGGAGATGGGAATTATGCCTGGAACGGCTTGAGGTGAGACTGGAAGCTGAGAAAATAGAGGCAGGAAGCAGAGATGACTCTCCCCTGGAGGTTTGCTGTAGAGAGAAGCAGAGAAATGGAGTAGGTGATGAGAGGCAGACATGAGTACATGAAAGATTTTTCTTTTTTTCTTTCTTAAAGAGATGAGCTCTATGATAGCATGTATGTGTGCTGATGGAAATGACCCAGGAGCAGATATTGGCAATGCAAGTGGAGAGAGAATTTGGAGGGCATTTCTAGGAAACATATTAAAGTCATTTTCACTGTGCTATTTTCCCACAGCTTCTTATTTGCTCAGTTCATCTACGTTCTTAGGTAGAGCCACCCACTCAGAGTGTAAGTCAGTACAAGTCTATTTATACAGCCTTCCCTAAGGATTATATTAAAAATCATCTCTGAAGGGTTGAGTGAGTTTAAATCAGGATGCTTGAAGTCACTTCATGTATCTCTTTCTGCCAGGATTGCTAGATTTGGCTACATTTTATAGAGAAAACCGATTGAAAAAGCTCTGCCAGCAAACTATCAAGCAAGGAATCTGTGAAGAGAATGCCATTGCTCTACTCTCTGCTGCTGTGAAATATGATGCTCAGGTAAGAAAAGCATTTTTTCAGTTAGCCTACCTTCTGGAAAAAATAGGTAGGTGTCTACTTCATACCTTAAACTAAAATAAAGTCTTGGTAGATTAAATACTTAATGTAAACACATACAGTAACATATCAGCCAAAATATTAGTATATGTTTATATAATGTTAGGGCCAGACCTCAAAGAAAGAAAACCATAAAGGAAAGGATTGAGGGATTTAGTTTCAAAAAGATAAACATTTATACAGCTCTGGCCGGGTGGCTTAGTTGGTTGGAGCATTGTCCCATACACCAGAATGTTGCGAATTCCATCCTTGGTCGGGGCATGTACGGTAGATGACGTTTCTCTCTCACTTCTCTCATGTTAGAGTGTGTGTGTGTATGTGTGTGTGTGTGTGTGTGTGTGTGTCCTCCCCCACCCTTTCCTCTTTCTTTAAAATCAATAAACATACTCTCAGGTGAAGATTAAAAAAAAAAGAACAAAAAAAAAAACTGGGAAAATTTCTTGTAACATATAATGAAGCAAGCTTACCATAGTTAATACATAGTTCTTTTCTTTTTTCTTAAGAGAGGGAGAGAAACATCAATGTGTGGTTGCCTCTCGCGTGCCCCCCACTGGGGACCTGGCCCACAACCCAGGGATGTGCCCTGATTAGAAACTGAACCAGCAACCCTTTGGTTTGCAGGCTGGCACTCAATCCACTGAGCCACACCAGCCAGGGCAACATAGTTCTCTTTTAAATCTGTATTGTATTTTTTTCCATTACCATTTTGTCCTCTTATACTGCTGCATTCAGCAATCACCACACTGTTGTCCAAGTCCATGAGTCCTTTTAATATATAATTCTTAAAAACAAAAAGAAAACATGAGCAGTTTGACTAGAAAAAAAATGAACCAAATGGATTTGTGAATAAATGAAAAATATAAATAGAAACACTTGTCACATTGGGGAATATGTTTTTAGAAATAATACAGACTCAGAACAATGGGTGACCTAAACTGCTAATGAAAGTGCAAATTGGGCCCTGGCTGGTGTGACTCAGTGGATTGAGTGCCAGCCTGCGAACCAAAGGGTCACTGGTTTGATTCCCAGTCAGGGCACTAGCCTGGGTTGCGGGCCAGATCCCCAGAGGGGGGGTGCATGAGAGGCAACCACACATTGATGTTTCTCTCCCTCCCCTACTCCCTCCTTTCCCCTGTGTCTACAAATAAATAAAATTAAAAATCTTAAAAAAGTGCGAATTGGTACAGTCATTCTAGGGCACAATTTGGTAAAATATGTATTAAGCTGGGTGGTGGGGAGGAGGGATAGAGCAAAAAGGAAAAAAAAATCATGGAAAAGGACAACAGTGTGGTAATTGCTGTGGTGGGGGGGTTTGGGAAGGTAAAGGAGGGTATAAGGGAGGTGAGTTGTGATGGGGTGGTGAACACACAATAGTGCACAGATGATGTGTTGTAGAATTGTGGACCTGAAACCTATATAATTTTGTTAACCAGTGTCATCCCAATAAATTTAATAAAAATGAAAACAAGTTTTTAAAAAAGACCTTTAAAAGATGTAATTCTTTGAGAAATTCATATACAGCAGTTTGTCTTAAGGAAGTAATTATGGATTTTGACAAGGATTAACTTCAAAGAGGTCTACTGCAGCATTGTTTATAATTTTGAAAAATTAGAAAAAGTCAACATGAACCCTAGAGGATTGTTTAAACTATACAGAATGTTAACATGAAATTATGCAGCTATTCAAGGTATATCATTAACTGAAAAGCTATGGTCTTATTTTTATTTTTTAAAAATGTATAAATAGCTGAATTAAAAAAACTGAACTTCATTACCTATGAAGAAAAAAAAGACTGAAAATATGCTATATTTTGCTGTGTATAATGTGCACTGGAGGTTTTGTGTGCATTATACATAGGATTATTATACCCATGGCATGTAATCATTACACCCATGTATAACTCACATCCTTATTTTTCCCTCAAAAATTTGGGCAAAAGAGCACATTATACACAGCAAAATATGGTAATCAATGGTTATCGTTACATGGTAGGATTACAGATGATTTTCATTTCCTTATCTTTGCTTGTTTTTTCCTGAACTTTGTACCCTGACCATGTACTGTTTTGGTAATAAAGGAAGGAAAACTGTCTTAGAGCTAAATCTTTAGGAAACAGGCTGTACTTCCTAGAGTCAATTTCCTTTTGATATAAGGATATCCTCTTCTTTGGTTAAAAAAAAAAAATAAAGGGACATTTTATTGGTGGGTAGAAAAAAGGTTATAACCTTTTTTTCTGTTTATATAAATAATAATATGCTTATTAAAGAAAACTTGGAAAGGAATGACCTATCAACCAGAGAACATAACATTTTCACACAGCTCCTACTGATCTTTCCTAGATTGTATTATGTATATCTCTAAATAATATTTTTTTTTTTACTTCACATTAAAAAAAATCTTACCCACCTAGAAACATTGACATTTAAAAGCATAGTGAATGTTTGTCTTTCATCAAGGTAACGCTTTATTGGTCAGGGAATAAAATGCAAAATGCTTATGGACCAAAAAAATTCCTGTGCGTTTTTTCTAGTTTGGTAATGCCAAGGTGATAATACTGGACTCTGGTGGGCTACCTCAAATAACAAAAAGTTGGGCATATTGTGTTTCCACCTGAACTAGGTCTTAATTTCCAAGACGTTTTCATATTTTCTTATTTACATGAATTATTTGTAGTTACCTTGCATCCCTCTGTTTTCTAGAAAGTAAGCCCCTTGAGGAATGGCAAGGACTTTGCACACAACTAAATCCCTCATGCCTAGAATAGTGCCTGACACATATCATTAAATGTTTAATGAATGTTCAACTTTGCCTTTACTATTGCCCATGAAACTAAGAGTTGTACCTGAATTATTATAATAGACTAAAATTATAGAAAGAACAGTGTATTTGCTATCTTGTTTCACTTTAGTGTGCTGTAGGCAAAAACGTCACTTCTAAAAATTAAGCTAGAGTCCAATAATTTAAAATGGATATTGGTATATTCAGTATATATTAATAACACACATTTTTATGTATAGCCACATACAATGATGTCAGGTGGGTGCCTGGAATTTTGCCTATGAGTGCTTACCTGGGACTGAGAGATGTTATACTACGAGTGTGACACTAGCAGCCTACACAGGTGTTTAGGGATGAAATAGATAGGTTTTCTCCCTGTATTTTTTTTCTTCAAACTTACTGTGAATTTGATTGGCATGGCTATTAGTATTGCTCTTTTTTGTCTGTTTTTTCATCTCTAGCATTTTCTCTCATTTACATGTATGTAAAGAAGAAAAGATCATAGTGTGTACTGTGTACACATATGATTGCTTGGACATTATTCTGGGTTTCATTTTTTATAAATTAGTTTCAGCTAATACAGCATAAATTTTAAAAGTTGACCACTACTGGGCAACACCTTGTCCTGTGTCAAGATGGCTGCAGAGTGCAGGGCCAAAGGCATATTGGAGTCTCCTCAGGCTGGTCTCACTTTAGCTCTAATTTTTCTGGGGCCAAAAAAGCCTTCAACTACCTTCGTTCTGTCTCAAGTTTCCAGATCTAATCAAGAGAGTTTCTAGAGGATTATTCTTTGGCTCAGAGTGCATTACAAGAAGCCAAAAACACCAATCTGAGGAGTTTCTCTAAGGAGAAAGTCATGATTTCCTCAAAGCATTTTCCAGTTAAGATTACTGAAGATATGCAGGGTCTGATGAAATGCAATCATCCCATCTTTTGACTTCTTGTAAAGGCAAAAGAGCAGTGGCCTGTTAATGACGTCAGAGAAGTGGTTTCCCAGCATTACTGTTCTTTATGTCAACTTTTCTTTCTCATAAACTCTTTATAGGTAGAAATATTTAAAGCCCTTAGGGATATATAAGAAAGGAGTATTAAATACTTTTAATAAATATTCAAAGTGGAATGAACAATACAAATGCTCTAACTATAAAAAGTATAGAATTCATACATATAGGTGCCTAACTCTGGCATTGGTTGGTGTGGAGAAACTTGAATGTTTTACTCTGTTATTTACATTTTTCATAAGCATAGATTCATATTAGCTCAGTAGTTTTATAACTATTCTTTAGGTATTGCTGTACCAACATTTCTTCCTATTGGCTAGCTAATCCTTTTTCTTTGCCTGTGTGTTTAGGAATTTTCTTTCTGTGTTGCATTGCACTGGGAAACATGAATTTGTTAAAACATTTTTTTTGTTGTTCTTAGGATTTAGAAGAATTTTGCTTCAGGTTTTGCATAAACCATTTGACTGTAGTAACACAAACTTCCGGCTTTGCAGAAATGGACCATGATCTCCTGAAGAATTTTATCAGCAAAGCAAGTAGAGTTGGAGCCTTTAAAAATTGATTCTCACCTGCAGGAAATTTTGTTTTAGCATTTCCTTTTTGCCTGAAACAGCCAGAGAATAACTTCTCTTTAATAATATTAATGATGAACTACATTTGGCTGAATACTTGTTCTGTCAAAAGGAGGATGGTGGTCAGTCTTCCCCATCTGTTGAAATTCAAAGTTGGTATAGAAGGCATTAAATGATGTGCTCAGATGTGACTAAGCTCCAGGGGAAAAAATATTTAAATGTCATCTTATATTTACTATTTCCTTTCTCAATTCACTGAATTGGCATATTGGTCTAAGTGTACACTATTCTGGCTAACTCTTCCATTACTCAGCAGGCTGATTCACATAGAGAGCGTGGTGAAGGATGCTGTCACCACCACGCTGCCAGCGTCCAGCACAGTGCCTTGCATAGAGTAGGCACTCAATTAATTTATTATAAACCTAAGTATGTGCTGAGGACAGCTTTATTTGTGGGATGCTGGATGAAGGAATAACTGGCACGAAAACAAATTTGAAACAGCCTGTATCTATTAAGGTTCATATTCTTTTGGTGCATTGTTCTGAAAAATAGTGGCTAATTTAGAGCATTAATCTGAATTCACAAAACGCCTTGGCAAATGAATTGTCAAAGGCCCAAGGGCTAACTTTCATTTCCTGTTTACTCTGAGTTAATGATTTGTTGTACGGAATTACCGAATATGAAGTACTATCTCTGAATGAATGTTATTTCTGGGCTTATCTGCCTTACACAATTGCATAATGTCCTTTGCTTTTGTGTTACAAGAGACTTGCCTCTGTAAATAAAAATGTTTGTGTTTTTTAGTTGACTTTTCTGTCACTTGAAATCAGGTCTCTTAATCTGGAACAGTATAATTATAAAGTACTAGCTGAAAAGGAACTAATACATTTCATGTACAGCATTAAGAAGAATGAGATAAATTTATACTTTTTTGATCACAAAAAGCTACCCAACTGCAAAAGAGAAACTGGAACGGGATGTAGGATGTAGCACCAAATTCTCCTAATATGTTTCACAATGTGGTATTGTGTAAAGAAAACTTTTGGAAAGTATAAACCTTGTTCTGATGCTGAACTATTTGATAATAAAGTGCTTATTTGCAGATAATAGATGTTTTTTTTTTCAATTACAGTTTACATTCAATATTATTTTGTAGTAGTTTCAGGTAACAGCATAGTAGTTAAACAATCATATATTTTATAAAGTGATCTTCCCCATATTTCCTGGCTCCCTACCTAGTTATTACAATTTTATTGACTATATTTCCTATGCTGTACTTCATAGCCCCAGGATATATGCTTTTTAATCCCAAAGAAACAGAGATTATGTATCTCTTAGATATCTCATATGTATAAATCCATGTGATATAAGCTTGTTTTTTAAAGCAGTTACTCAAATACGATTTCATAGCAAAGCCCACTTAAAACAGAAATGGTTATAATACAAATTATTTGTATTATTGCCTCTATTGGTGAGGTCACTTTTGAATCCTTAGTTCCTTGTTTATCTGTTTTCGCAGAACTTATTTTGTAGAGGCAAAGTAATCTGGATGCCTCTAATTCCAAATCACAATTCTATTCTTGGAACTACAAAGTCTTATTCAATTATTTGTTATTTTAAATTAGTCATATCATATGCCATTTGTTTTCATTCTTTGGAAAATTTGCTATTATATCCAACAAAGAAATATTCAGCCCTAGCCAGTGTAGCTCAGTGGTTTGGAGCATTGTCCCATACTTCAAAAGGTGGTTCAGTTCCTGGTCAGGGCACATACCTAGGTTGTGGGCTCGGGCCCTGGTCAAGGCGTGTATGGGAAGCAACCAATTGATGTTTCTCTCTCACATCGATGTTTCTCTCTCTCCTTAAAAATCAATAAACTTTTTTTTTTTAAAAGAAGTACTCAGACTTGGCTATCACCTACAGCTATCAGTTCTCACAGTTGGACAACCACAGTTTCTGAATTTTCTTCCTCACCCTCTGATCAAAACCTTCCTATCTTCAGAGTGTCTTCCAAAACCTTACCTTCCACTTTCTTGCTGTTTGTAATAGGGTCTTCTGAAGCTCCTAGATGCCTTTTTCTTTTATGAACTCATTTCATGCAAAAATTGGAACACTCAAAGGGAAGAGATGAGTTTATTTAAGGATGCCAAATGGACTACCGTTTACCCAACTCCATAATGAGGGAACGGCCATATTGCTGGAGTACAAGTTATTAGGGACTGGATGGACTTTTATCAAGGTTTTCTTTCTACACTTTGTTATATGTAGGTTTGCACTGCTACATTATCTCAGTGCTTCTTATCTTTGGGTACAAGAGAATAATCTATGGAACTTTTTACAAAATACAGATTTAAGGACTCTGATTCAGTATGTTTAAAAACTTTTCATCAAAAGTAATTTTGATGTTTAACGAAGAATGGAGCCTTAAAATCTGTAACTTCAAACAATAAGGGCTCATTTTAGACCAGTTTGAAAGATGACACATGAGTCCAATGGATAGATACATCTTTCTGAAATAATGTGCTTTCTCTGGTCTTTGAGGACAGGCTTCACTCCTATGTGAAGGATATCAACACTATTTCCTTCAAACAGAAAGTGTCTGTAGTGCCTCAGAAACACGACTGATCAAGGGATAGTTGAGAGAAAAGGGACATTTTTCATGACACTCCAGAAATTAATGGATCTTTTTACTTAAGTTCACCTTAGGTTTCCTATCCTTAAGGGTTTTTCCCACTCTGCTCACAAAGGAAGTTCAATGTTTTTATGCTTTCAATATAATTTTACCCTAACTTACAGAGAGAAAGTTAAGATTTTACAGGAATAAAGTAGTGTCTCCATCTGCTGATAGCTGTTTGTAAAGATACCATTCAATGCTTTTAAAAAGTAAACGTTAATGTTCTTCAGCTGAGACCTGAAAAAACTGCCAGTCACTCTGAACCATACTCTGGTGAGTTTTACTTAGAGGCAGAATTCTTGACTGGTAATAATGAAAAGGAAGCGACAACAAACTATATAATTTTGTCTATCTTATTAGCCCTCTCCCATCCTTTTAATACATCAAATAGGCTGGCAGAATTGTAAAAAGAAAGGAAAAATGATACCTTAGAGTCATTTTTAATTCACTTTGCCAAAGCATAAAAACAAACCATACTGATTTTCTCTCACTAAATCAGTAGCACCTTATTTATTCAGTTAAAATAACAACATTTATTCAGTTAATATAATATTTTTTACTCAGGAAGTAACTGATGTCGGACCACCCCCCGCCCCCACCATTTGCTCTAGGAAACTGTAATGAAAAAATAAATAAGTACATGAATTTGAACTTGTTCTTTTTTTCATGAACTTCAATTAGTGAAATACTAAAGTAATCACCAGAAGTGATCAGTATTCTATCATCCAGACTAAAAAATTTTAGTGTCATAAAGGCAGTTTGATTTTTTTTTTTGATGCCTTGACCTAAGAGACTGTATTTTATGCAAGATCCCCATCCTGCTCTAACCTCTTTAATTTGCCTGCCTTCCTTCTGAAACAAACGATCCACCCTGTTTTTTGAGAAACCATATTTCTTAAACTCAAGATAATCCCTTATCTGAAACCCTGCATACCAGATGTGTGTCATATTTTTATTTTTTGGAGTTTAATATTATATATATACCACACACTACATAATACCTGAGCAAGGCCTAGGTTAGATACCCAAAATCAACATATTAATATTGGCTTGGCCAAAAAGTTCATTTAGTTTTTTTCCATAGATGGCTCTAGCAGTGCTTACTTGTCTTTAACTTCATTTGAAACAATTGTTAGATTGCATTGTGACAGCTGTCATATCAGTGTGCATTTTTTAAAAAAATCAAGCTGGTGAATTTTTACACATTCATTTTAATATTGAAGATGGAAAAAGATACGCAACATTTTTGGTATATTATGCTTTATTATTTCAAGAAAGGTAAAAAGGCAACTGAAACGCAAAAAAAGATTTGTGCAGTGTATGGAGAAGGTGCTGTGACTGATTGAACATGTCAAAAGCAGTTTGTGAAGTTTCTTGGTACTATTGATATTTTGGCCAAATTATTCTTTGCTGTGCAGCTGTCTTATGCATTGGAATATGATTAATAGCACCCCTGGCCTCTACCCTCTGGAAGCCAATAATGGGCATACTCCAACATACTCAAAATATCCAAATCAGTAAAGTTACTGGTGAAAATGAAAAATGTGTCTTTTATTTTATGGAAAAAACTAAACAGATTTTTTGGCCAACTCAATATTTTTGTAGCAAAATAACAATATTACCACTAAGTGGGATAAAGGTTCAAAATAGCTCCATGCGTTTAGATATGCTTTCGATGCCATACGACTTCGTCACCAAACAGACAGTACCCACTTGAGTTTTGTTTTGTTTTTTTCTTAAGCTTTTTTGATTTCAGAATTGCAGACAAAGGATTGTGGGCCTGTAATATACATAAAGGATGACTGGGAGGAAAGGCCTTTCCTATAAACTTTGTATTAGACGAAGAGAGATAGCCACTCCCACACTCCTCCTACAACTCTCCATTCTTTTGTGGTTCCTTATTTCTCTTACACACCAGACACATTCTACTTCCTAACACTGGGTTTTCATCTCTGTGGGCTGTTTTACCCCTGCCGATGCATGGCTCACTTTCTCACCTCCTTCAGGGATCTGCCAAAATACCATCTCAGCAAGTTTTTCCCTGACCAACCTAATTGAAATTTTAAACCTCCTTTCCCTACCAGCACTCCCTGTCCTCCTCCCAGTTATAACTTTCTCCAAAGTACTGAATAAAATTGGACATGTATTCCACATTTATTTATTCATTTGCTGTCTTTCCCTGAGACTAGAATTAGAATGTAAGCTCCACAAAGATGGGATTTTAGTTTTATTTATTCATTGTTGTATTGTCACATTTACAGCTATGATTGGAATATAATATGTATATGTACTCAGTACATGGCCTCTGAAAAGAGGAAGAGAGTATATTAATTGCTTCTGCATACTGGAAAAATATTCAAAATACACTTCACCTCCTACAAATGGGATTCTTCTAGGTACTAGAGCTAAAGTAATAAATAAAACTAGCCAGGCTGCTTCCAATCTGGGGAGGGGCTGATGTAGGGATGGGAAGACAGGCTATTGGCAAGTCAAGTAAGGCAACTTCAGATGCTAATAAATGCTGTGACATTTTTGAAGGAAACAAATGCAATATGGAATAAGGATTTTAGGTTGGGTGATCAAGGAAGCCCTCTGAACTGATCCCTGAAAGACAGGCAAAATTCTGGGGAAAGAACACCTAGACAGAAGGAACAGCAAACGTAAAAGCCTGAGGTACAGGGACAGGCTTGGAAAAGGTCGGGTGGCTGAAGCACAGTGAGCAAGGAAAAGTAAGGTGACGATGGAGAAGGAGGTAGGGGCCTTAACACAGGCCACAATAGGGAGTGTGAATACTTCAAGTAGAGTAGCAATGTGAATCAATTTACATATCAAAGGGATCACGTTTGCTCTCTATGGAGTTGACCAGTAAAAAGGAAAGAGAGGAAACAATAAGACCAGTTAGAAGTCTTTAACAGTGCTCCCGACAAGAGTTACTAGATGACTCAGGTTCTGGGCTCAAGCAAGTGTTCAGTAAAATGGGGAAAGACTAGGGTAGAAGAAACAAGGTATTATTAGTTTCTTGGATTTTGATTCATATTTTGAGAAGCTGAGCGGGGGAGGAGTAGGAATGAAAAGTTCTATTAGCTGTGAGAGCTTTGACCTCTGTGAAAAGGTCAGGGCTAGAAAAATAAATTTAGGAATCATCATATAAAACCCATTAAAGGCTAAGAACAGATGAGATACTACAAGAGAGTTTATATATGTGAGAACATCAGTGCACTCTATACAAAGACCACATCACACCATTAAGACTCTTAATGACTAATTTATTTTAAAATAGACAAACTATTAATTGTAGAAAATAGTAACATAGCAATATTAAATATACAGTTTTAACCAATACAAAAAAGCAATAAAGCAGTATCTGAAGCCTTATTTAAGAAATCTCAATACACGATCTCTGCAGTTCCTACAATTCTGGCACTAATTCTAACATGAGCTTATTAGCAAAAGGCTCAGAAATATGGTAAGTACTTGACCTAAAAGCTAACTGATTTGTATGATATTCATGCAAAAATTAATGAGGAAATGGAGTAAGGCATTCTAATGCCTTTGTTATCAAAATGACTGTAAAGAAAACCCCAAGTTTGAAATTTTGTTTTCTAACAGATGAGATTTCTTTTTAGAAAGAATTTAGACAAAATGACTTTCCTAAAAGCTAGTTGATGCTATCTTAAATACCATCTATTTTAAATTATACTATCTCTAAATAAGTTAATCACACAAGATAGTTCAAATACACCTTAGGTGCCAGGAGGGAAAGCACCTCTTTTACAATGTAGCTATTTTAAAATATTTGCAAAAAATTAGAAATATTAATGTCTAACCCAAAGACCTTTGAATACATACTTGACATTTTGAACTGGAAATAATGTGGCTTTGAATGTGCCAGTGTTAGACCATACTGACTTAAAAACAATAAATGATAAAGAAACAGTTGCCAGCTCTAAAGATACAAGGAAGACATGTACCATTCCAGAGAACACACATCCCTTCCCAAAACTAGGACAACACTATAACTGCTGAGTTACAATTAGATGAATCTTTAAGAAAAATATTAAGCCTTCTATGGTTAACAGTCTGTTTTATAGAGTAAAATTATTTTGAATCTTGATTTTTCAGGACCCAGAAACATTAGAAAGTGCACTTTGGATATACTGTATTAGGGTCCTCTATAGCCAAGCTATAGGTGAACACTTTATCTTCCAAGTACTAGATGGATACTTTATGAATTCAGTGATCTGAATAGTATAAAAACTAAGAGTACTATTAACAATCCTAATTTTAAAGCATGAGTTGGGTGAAGAAGAGAATCAATAAATTCTTAGAAGTCCTGAGGTATGAAATCTCTATCAGTAGTATGACAATATCCTATGTTTATAGTTTGCTTTCTGCTTGTATTTAAAAGCTAAACTTTATAAAACAAACACACAGTACATCAGGTTCCATTAGTAAACTAAAATCTAATGTGTAAAAATTAGTAATTATTTTCTACTTTCTAATATCTGTTTTAGATGAAGAATTCAGGATCATTTGGGTGAATAGGGGGCAGTCAGCCAAATTGTATTTGGAAGACAAGACACATTTTCTAAGGGTGTTTATGTTAAATTAAAAAAATAAATATAAATTAATAAAAATAATAGCAAACTTCACACATATGCCACAAGAGAAGACAAAGTACTCAGACAGGCATGGGTTGTTGGGACTCCCACTCCCAGGCATCCTTTGAAAATAGAATCATCTGCTATAACTTTTTAAATGGCAAGTTTTACAAAAGATTTTCAATCTTGTACAATAACAATGTATATTCTATTAAGTACAGCATTGAAAATGGCTTGGGAATCATCTGCATCTGCATACTTTACACCCAAAGAGAGCTGAAGATATGTATTAAATGTGGCTGTAAACAGAACCTGGGAGAGTTATACAGTCAGATCTGAGAGACAATGAGGCCAGAGGTGAACACAGTACCCACCAAAGTCATGAAATCCTTACTTTTCTTCCCTGTTGGAGATATCTGTACTATCATTCAGTTTCTGCTTTTGCATTCGTGTTCGAGTAGATGCTGGAAAAAAGATGAAGAACTGTTAATGGCACTGATGGTACTGGGTAAGCTGGCAAAAGCTACCAAATATGTTATGCTTATGCTGAATCAGTGGAGCTCAGGCCTTACAAAAGCAGTGGTTTCCATTTTTTTTTAAATCAATTATTCCTAGAGTTAAAATTATTCCAAGCATATGCTAACAAAATATGTACATATGCATGAATATGTATGTGTACATGAATTATAGGACACACATACCCCAAATAAACATTAAAGGTAGATGAGGTAAAATGAGAAATTCTAATATTTTCTTATAAAATCCACAAGGTAGTCTTACACACTTCCAGGTATGCCCCAACTGTGGAGGCCTATAGATAATGAGATGGTGAGCTTTGAGTTTGGCACTTGAGCAGAGCAGAATCCTGGGCTGGCCCAGAATGATCTGCTGACGTGAATGACATTCTTGACAAAACTAGCAATTTCTTCTTGTTCAGAGATGGCCTGTAGGTGCTGCAAAGACTGTCAGTTCACAGCTCATTCAACGTGGAAACGGACTTTGAAAATGTACATTGGTAATTACATCACAGTCAAGAACACAACATTTCTTTGTTTTTATTGAATTTATTGGGTGACATTAGTTAATAAAATCATATGAGGTCTGTCCAGAAAAAAGTCTAGCCATTGTTAGTGTAACAAAATGGTTTGCATGACATCTTTGTAACCTAGCAGCCAAGGAGAGCAGACTGGAATGCACAAATGTGAACAATGATGACTTCACTGTACTAGTCAGTGGAGGCTGCAGACACTGCCGAGTATGTATACTGTGTGGCAGTCACATTCAAAACGACTGAGTGGGCAGGGCAATGAATCTGCATCATAATTTTGTGTTAAGCTTAACATTCCTCCTTGGAAACTTTGGATGATTCAGAAGGCTGCAGCTATGGGCAACTGTGATTGGCAGCTTCATCAAGACAATGTGCCCAACCATGCATGACTTCTTGTGCAGTTTTTTGGCGAAACATCAAATCACCTACATCAAATCATCCAGGTGACTCAGCCCCACTATAGCCCAAATTTGGTGCCCTGCAACTCCTGGCTTTTCCCAAAACTAAAATCACTTTTGAAAGGGAAGAGATTTCTGACTATCGATGAGATTCAGGAAAATATGATGGGGCAGCTGATGGTTATTAGGAGAACTATTTGAGGTCCCAAGGTGCCTACTTTGAAGGGGACTGAAATGTCACTGTCTATATACAATGTTTTTTGTATCCTGTCTCTTCTTCAATAAATGTCTCTATTTTTCATACCACATGGCTGGATACCTTATGGGCAGGCCTCTTACAGGCTTCAGGTGTACAGTTCTACAACACACCATTTGTATATTGTATTATGTGTTCACCACTCCAAAGTCAAGTCTCCTTCTATCACCTTTTATCCCTCCCTTTACCTTTTATATCCCCAACCCCCTCCTTCCCTCTGGTAATCACCATACTGTTGTCTGTGTCTTTGAGGGTTTTTTGTTTGTTTGTTTGTATAATCTCATCTTTTTCACCCAGCCCCGCAAATCCCCACCCCTATGACAACTGTCAGACCATTTCTTTTAAATTACTTTAAAATTCTTAACTTGATTTTAATGGTAGGCAGGAGCTCTTCATAAAGAAGCACAAAGAATATTTATACTTGGAAAAGAAAAAAAAACACAACAGTAATTCTAAGTCTCTCCCTGTGGCCCTTCCACTCTGAGTGATCTAGCATTGTTTGATGATCTTTTTTGAATGCAACTCTGAGAAACCTAAAGAGGAGCCCAGAGGAGTCCTTAGCTTTACCAATTAAAACTCCTGTTGCTTGTCCCCAATCTTCCAGCTGCACAAATCCCCACATTTCAGCCAGGCAGAAGGGATTCACCACTATAGCTAAGTGTGTCCTCATGGAATGTACTGACTACAGCAACTGAACTCTTCTCTAAGAAAATATACATGCTTTTACAGCTTTCTGCTCCCCTTAATTGTGCATATCTATGGGTTTCATAATGCTTCCACATGTTTTCAAGGCCTGATTTTTGTTATAAGCTTCATTTCTTTTTTCACATACTGGGGTGGAAAAGCCACAATTATTTAAAAGTTAAAATAGGATATTTAGTCAGTGTAAAATCCAAAAAAGAGATTCATTTATAACCAAAAAATTTAAATTTTTGGTATATTTAGTTTTAATTGAAGTTTTCAAACTAATGCACAAAGAAAAAATGGTTTAAAAAACTCAAAAGCATTCTTTTAAATTCTTTATATTTCAAAGTATCTACAGAAACGTGTTAAAAGAAAGCCCCTTTTTCAAAAGTTACACTTTAATTGGTATTGTTCTTATTGATATGCCCTATAATGTGGGAATGAAAGTTTTAATACTTACTCATTTATGTTTGTCTTCTTTCCAAGTCCCAGCTCTTTTTCCTGTTAATGGATCTGTCAGCACACTATCGTGAAATGTCACACTCACTATCATAGCTACCTCTCTCTTTAAGACAATCCAGAAGCAGTTAGCACAGGTTTATCTTTTTCTTGATGCACTTTCCATCTCCTATACTTGGGGTAATCTTTTACAGTGTTAAGGGTAACTTAAGATAGAATTCCATTTGCTTTAATATTCCAAATTTATGTCGCTGCACAACTTGGAATATGATAAGTGGCGGTTTTTATCAAAATTCTGATTTCCAGTAATGGAGAACTTTTGTTTTAAATTAAGTTTGAAAATTTGCAAGTTGGGAAAGTTCAATAATAGCAGGATAGAAGATTATTCTTTAAGTAAGGGTTATGATGTTTGTATATGCTAAGTTTGTAAGACCTTTCCTTATACTCAACACTCTTTAAGAGTTCCTCATTAGAGTTCTGCTTCTAACCACAGCCAGTAATGCTGAACAAGTGGTTTTACTTCTTAGTGTTCCTGCGCAAAAGATTTCAGAAAGGGTCAAGATGACCTTCACTTTGCATGATACATTTAAACTACAAATGTTTGTGTATATAAATAATACATTCTTGATCAAATTATACTTTAAATTCATGAGACAATCCACTAATTGAAAGAATTATATGTATTCTTTTCTAATGTGAAAAGTTCTTTTGATATGTAAACAAATTCATTTATATAAGGTGAAATGGTAAGTACTTACTCATTTCTGCCAGTTTCTGTTGAAATTTGGATTCCCCTGGGAGATGTTTACTGCAGATTTAAAAAAATGCAAAATATTTCATATGTATAAATGGAAAACTCAAATTCCCAATAGTTATGGTGTTTTACATGACTTATATCTTATTTTCATGAGTAGCTTTTAATTTCAAAGGTTTATAAACAAACCATCTAAAATACAAATGTCACAAATTTATCATCCTATATAATTCTTCAGTATCTTACAAAACACAATAGCTGATATTTTTAAAGAGTATTTCAAAATCTAATGCTAATCAAAAGTAACAAAATTTTATCAGAATTTTGTAAAAATGATCAGATTTTAAACATCTGATATTTTCTATCTATTTCAATAGATAGTACATAATTTGTTTACATGCTGCTTTTTAACTCTGGGAAGCAATCATACCTATTATTTTGTGTAATCCTAGCAATTTCCAAATCAAATTGGCATGAAAGGAAATGGTGGAAGTCAAAATAGAGCTGGCACTCTGAGTTCTCCAGAGGACCAGCTCATCTACTGAGAAACATTCTGAAACTGCTCCTACCTTCCATCTGCTTCATCTGATCCTTCAATATCAAAGCGCAGTTTTTTCAGTGGTTTAGGAGGGTTGATTCCTTCTGCACTTCTTTTGAGCACACGGTCGCTGTTACACACCATCTGATTTATTTTCTGGAACTTCTCAGAAGTCTATGAATTACAGAATTCTCTATTAAATTTTTAAATGGAAGCGTTTTGTAGTTAGCAACTCTTAATTGTGGTTTGAGATGTGTCAAAAATCAGGCAGAGGTAATATCTGCATTTTAATTTTCTGCTTTACTGGACTAAATACAACATAAGAAAAACCTCAAAATCAGAGTAACGATTTACCCAATTAAATATCCTCTCTTTTTAAAAAAAAGATTTAAAAAAAATTATTTCTTTTTAAAAAATTTTTTCAAATACATTTGTCTCCATTTACCCACCACCACTTTCCCCTGCCCCACCCACCCACACCTCCCCCCCTCAATCCTCCCCCACCTTGGCTTCTTGCATGTGTCCTTTGCACCTGTTCCTTGACCCTTCCTCTTCCCCTCCCCGCTAACCCCCTCCCTCCCAGCCTCCCGTCCCTGTCAGTTTCTTCTTTCGTTATTTCAATGTTGCTGGTCATATTTTCCTTGCCTGCTTGCTTTGCTTATTAGATTCCACTTATAGGTGAGATCATATGGTATTTGTCTTTCATGGCCTGGCTTATTTCACTTAGCATAATGCTCTCCAGTTCCAATCATGCTGTCGCAAAGGGTAGTAGATTAAATACCCACTCTTTTTAAGTCTCCCTCTCTCTTCCCATGAGGCTCTTCTTTCAACAACTCTGACTATTATTCTGCAATTCCTAGTTCCTCAGTTTCAGAACACACCCACACACCAAACTCAGGCTACCTCTTTCTCAGAAACATATAAAGTTGAAACAGTTTTCTGGAACCCTGCTTTTGTCAGATTTTTTGTTTTCTTGAGGGCATAACACAACCAGAGAAAACACAAGAATTTAATGAGATGAAGTGTCCAGTGAATAATAATTTCACTTTTTGGGTACTATGTTGACAAGTTATATAGTTTACATATTTTTAAACCATCATTGATAACAGTGTTTGTTGAAATGCTGCTAATTCATTAAGTTTTTAAAATAAAAAATCAAATATCAAAAAGACTTAAGAATTTGAGTTGATCATTATTACTGGAAATGGTTTGAGAGCTATATCTCCTAAAGGAGAATCCTGTCACAGCAAAGAATGTTTTGTTAAGAAATACCAAAGGAGGGACAATACCTTATTTTATCCAAAGAAGAAACATGTGGAAAATTCTCTTTCTTACTTATCTATTTTAGAACCAGAGTGAGGTGATTATCTTAGGGATGTGAATGAATATGCTCATTTGAACTAAAAAATGAGGTCAGACTTTGTGATAGAAATTAAATCTGAATGGGGATGGAAAGAGACTTGACTTGGGGTGGTAGACACACAATATAGTGTACAAATGATGTGTTGTGCAATTGTTCACCTGAAACCTGAATAATTTTGTTAAGTGGTGTCACCCCAATAAATTCAATAACAAGGAAAAAATAGTGAAAAAAATTAAGTCTGATTTGATTGATTAATTTGACAGAGAGGAGTAGCTTTTCTGATTATGCTTTATTTTCCAAAAAATTAAATACAAAAACAGGTTTAGATGGAAAATATACTTAGGGCACATTTATATGATAGAAACTAAATCCTGTGCACTTACTAAATTTATGATGATTTTTAGTTATTACCTTTAAAATATGGAAATACATATAACATTTTCTCAGTTCTTTTAAAGGTTATAGCAAGCAGGAAAGTGTGACACCACTACTCTATTCCTCTCCAGACCCAATCCCACTTATGTATGTGAGCTCCTTTGTAAAGCGTGACAGCTGCAGCCTACCCTGAGCTAATGTCACAGCACTGTATGATTTGTAACATATGTCTTAACACCTGGCCTTTTAGTATACAAATTTTTAACTTTCTCTAGTTATTTCACTTGGGGAAGTATGACAGACTCTAGAGTAGCTCTCACTAATCCCCAGCTCCTAGTATTTACACCCTTGTGTAATTCATCTCTCCTTGAATGTGGGTTTGTCTTGCTTCTAACAAAAATAATATGGTAAAAGTGAAAGAATGACACTTCCAGTGTTAGTGACAAAAGGACTGTGACTTCCGTCTGGCTCATTATCTCCTTTCCTTCCCTTCCTCTCTTGAAGTTCCTACTCTGGGGGAAGCAAGGTGCTATGGTGTGAACAGTAAGTAGCCCTATGGAGAACCTCAAGTGGCAAGGTACTGATGGCTTGCGCAGATAGCCATCAAGGATTAGCCAGTAGCCATACGAATGAGTTTGCAAGAAATCCTCCTCCATTTGAGCCCTGAAATAACTGCAGTCCCAGCAAACATGTTGATTGCAGCCTTGTGAAGACAGGCCCTGGACCCAGCTAAGTCATGCCTGAATTACTGAAACCACAGAAAACTGAGATTAAAAAATGCTTATTTTAAGTTACTAAATTTGTATGTGATTTGTTATGCAGTAATAGATAACTGTTATAGGCAAGAGGGGTGAGGTGGTGAAACATTAATAGTAATGCACACTGAAAACAGGACTGCAGAATCAGCGATGTTAATGGAAGGTCAAGTAGAGTAGTAGGTTCCCACTTTTACTTGGATCCCTCTGGAATAAAGACCACCACACACCCTGCTGTCTATACTGGGACAGAGATTCTCATGTAATGAAGTCCTAATCAATTTACCAGAGGAAGAATATCCTAGAGGTCTGACAGGAAGGACAAGCAAAATCATGTATATGTATAGAAGGAGAAGGCCAGTAGATAGGGACTGGTTGGTGACATTTGGATATGGTATCTTATTTCAAATCATACACATAGTGAATTTCAAACCTGTTTTCTAAATATTCCTTTAAGACTATATACATATATGTGAATGTATGTACACACATATATGTGTATTACATAATCTCAAAGGAATGTTTATAAAATGGACTTGAAAATAAATCTGATATGTATATTTTCTAAATTCTATGCAACATGCTTGGATGGGTGTTTAAATAATAGTACTTGTAAATTCAAATTATAGAAATCTTAAATTTCTTTTTATAGTTACAGTGCATGTCACTGTATTTCATAGAAAATACTCACCCCAAATGATTCACCAATGGATACTAAGATTCTGTCAAGGTAAGATAAAATACAAATTAGTAATGAAAATCATACACAAATTTGCAGAGATGAACATATATGCAGCATTCTGAATTATCAGAAATACCAAATCAAAAGTTTCCTCTACCCTTAGAACCACTGGTAAATCATATTCATTAGCCCTGGCTGGTGTGGCTTAGTGGACTGAGCACTGGACTGTGAATGAAAGGGTTGCAGGTTCAATTCCCAGTCAGGGCACACGACTGGGTTGCAGGACAGGTCCCTGGTAGTGGGCACTCGAGAGGCAACCACACGTTAATGTTTCTCTCCTTCTCTTTCTCCCTTCCCCTCTCTAAAAGTAAATAAATAAAATCTTAAAAAAATAAAAAAAATCATATCATTAAAGGTTTAATCCAACAGTACTAGTCTAGTCATACACTGAGCTGGTCTCTTAGATTTTTAAAGCAAAAACTCTATGTCTACAAGGACATATTCTGCCATTGTCCACATTTAAAAAGGATAAAAGAAAATTTTAACTTTATCCCTATTTAATTCTTCATAAATCAATTGGTAAGTTATCAATTAAAATTTCTTTCACATTTTCTCATTAAAAATTCATGATATTAAGCAATAATCAATTCTAATTAGGATCTATATTTGTATACAGAATAAAGGCTAAATATCATATGTCATAGAATCAGAAATCTCTATTAGTTTGTTTGGCCTTGTTTGAACTATGTAATTTATGTTTTTGAAAATAAAGCTGAAGAAGAGCATTAGCCTGGCAAAACAAAGATTTGATGATATACACATGTAACTAATCGATATACAGATTTTATTCTCTTCAAATTCCTTGATAAGTGGCTATCAATCTCTATATATTTGATTAACCAGAATACTTAAATATGCTAGATAGGCAAGTGTTAACAATCTAATGAACAAACTGAACTAATAAGCAAAATAGAGACAGATTCACAGAGAGTAGGCTGAAAGCTCTGGTGGGAGGCGGGGTGTTTGGGGGTAGAGGAATCAAGCAAAAAAGAAAAAGGACTGAACATGGATAACAGTGTTGTGACTGCAGCAGGAGTGGGTGGAAGTAGAAGAGGGTATAATGGGGATAGATGGTAATGGAAAAAATACAATAAAAAATCAATTGGTAAAAAAGATATCCTAATGCTTGATCAATGATTTAACAGGAATGTTATGTGGCGTTTTTGCTAATGAAGATCCCCACAACACAGAAGTGATTTCACTAGGATAAGCAAATAGCCATCACTATCAGCACAATATGGACTAATTATCATCATTACAAAATTACCCCGGGAAAATTACATTTTCATGATGAAGTATAGGACTGTGTAAATTAAATAGACTTGGTATGGCATCTTAGCAGCTTATAATGTAAGCTGTAGATTTCAGTACCTAGATATTCAACAAATAAACAAAGGATGGTATAGGGACACACAAGAGCATTTATACCATTGCCAATTATTTTTTACTTTATCTTTTCCTGTAGAGTTTGAAGTTTTATCATGAATACGCATTACATATATAATTAAATGCACTACACAATATTAATATTTTCTAAGGGGTTAATATATCCCCTCTCCTTGTTTGCTTTTGTTGCCCATTAAGTACAACCATATGAGCTGACAATTTCTGAGATGAGATTACATTAAATATTCTTGCTAATCTGCCTCCCACTTTATACAGAGAGTCAAGTTTCAAATAGCCCATGGCACTTCAAAGCCAGAAAGCAGTTGTGATTGGTTATGGAGTATAATATAACGATTAGTAGTTGCACAGAATCTTTCTTTTTCTTTTTTCTTCTTTTTTTGATTTTATTTATTTATTTTTAGAGAGAAGGGAAGGGAGGGAGAAAGAGAGGGAGAGAAACATCCATGTGTGAGAAAAACATCCATCGGTTGCCTCTCACATGCCAATTGGTTAACGTGCCTGCAATCCAGGGATGTACCCTGACTGGGAATCAAATGACAACCTTTTGGTTCACAGGTCAGCACTCAATCCACTGAGCCACATCAGCCAGGGCCAGAATCTTTCATCTAAGCATTTAAAATTGCTTCATATTCATCATGTCCCTGATGCACCTTTCTGAGGCAGACACAGAGAACTGTCCATGGTAATATAAGGAAAACCACAGGGAGAATTAGAGGTGAACTTCTAAAGACTTAATTTGGTCATCTATATTTAATCAGCCATCTACATTTTTATAACACAGCAAGACGCACAGGTCCATAGAAAGAATTTACAGAACATTTAATAAACTACAGAATAAAAATTATTAACCAAAAAGTAATCTTTTTGTTTAGTAGACTGGCTAACAAAAATATGATTTGAAACCTAGTACCAACAGGTTCTTAGACTGTTTACAAAAGAACAGACCCCAGTGTCCAGGAAAGTTGATGACTAAATTTGCAAACCTACCTAAGTAAAAAAATGATCTTTCTTTCCTCACAAATTCTTATCTTGTCACTTAATATAAGTAAGCAAAGTAGGGATGCAAGAGTACAGCTTATTTTAAATGAAGAAAACTGTATTTTTATGCTTGAGTCAAAATAATCCCCTCTTATCTCTTTACCACTTCCTTAAAGAGAAAACACAAACCTTGATCTTGGAGTCATTTTTGTTGGTGTTGGCAGACCTTCCGAAATTTTATATGGGTTCTTCAGGGGCGAAATATAGATGTTTCCCCCAGGAATCCGTAAAGGTGAACTGGAAAACTTGTAAGGGCTTCGAGGAATGTGAGGTATTGGTGACAAAGTAGGGGGCTAGGGCAAAAGCAGAGGCAGATTATTTATTTAATGTCTTCGTGAGATCCATTGCTTTATAATTAGATTTTCCCAATCAAAGGATACTTTTAACATACCCTGGTGGAAGCATACTGCAAAATATTTGTTTTCAGTCTCTGCATAAAGACTGAGTTATAGAATACTATAATAGAATCATACTCCTCTTCTCTGATCAAAACACGTTTGAATGTCTAGGAAGAATAAAAATACTTGTTAAATGAATTTGGGAGTTTCTGTTTAGATTTTCTTTTTTAAATAGTTCATAATACTTTTTAACAGTAAGAAGCACATATTATACAGGAAAAAAATAATCTGAAAAAGCTTTCTTAGGCTTGGATTATTGCAGGGATATAGTATTCCTTATTAACTCTATAATATGAATTTGTATATTAAGAAGCATTAATTTTCCAATTCCATTTTAGTTAGAAATAATTAACCAATAATATAGAAGTAAAAAATTAATATATGAATTTATATAAGGTCAGACAATATGATCAAATTAATAACTGAAATTACCCATACTATAGATATGGATATATCCCCAAAATTCTTACCATGGAAGATTACCTACCTCCTGAACAGCATGAGGAAGTTCCTTATAAGCTGTTACAATGATTTTGAATTTAAGGTCTATATTCTTTACTTTGCATATGCCATACATGGAACACATCATAATCTAATAAATAAATGTGATGTAAAAATAGTCAGAATTTTGTAACATGGTTGTATTCTAATAGGCACTTGTTATCTTTCTTTTTAACCTTAAAATAGAAATTTAATTTCCTACAGAATTATCTTTTCCCATCCTGAGCTCAGTTTGAAAGTCTATGTGAAGTGTTTAACCCAAATTGTATTTAAAGAACAAAATGCAAAATGGAAATCAACTATTGATTATTCAGGACTGATCATGTGGTTTGTAAATAACCCTAACCTTTGCTCCCATCCCTTAGATATTTCCCAGAAGATAAAGGTTGAAACTGGAATCAGTTAGCTGTGTAACTAGCACTTAAAAAAAAAAAAAAAAAGCCAGGCGTGAAAAAGGTTCAAACAATCAAATAAAATAATACTGAATACATTTGATGGTAGTGGTAAGGGGAATGTCATGATTAAAAGGAGACAGGAAAGAATCTTCTGTATTGTTGATAATGTTCTGTTTCTTGATTTGGATGCTATTTATACAGGTGAGTTCCGGGGATGAATTTACATTAAGATGTACCCTTATGATACATGCATTTTCCTATATGCATATTATATTTCAAATAAAAATTTTAAAATGCAAAAATAAGACTAAAAATGATTCCCTGTGACTTTCAAACATCAAATTTTCTTTACTTGTATAAATTTTATTGCCTAATTTAAGTATACATATCTTCTGCAATATTCTTGCTCACATCTACTATTGCCAACAATACCTATGCATTACTCCTTGCTCAGCCTCCCACTAGCCCCAATCCTCCTAGTCCTCCCATTTAGAAGGCCATTCAGTGTTCTCTTTACAAATTCACATTTTTCTCCTACTCCAACACTCTACCTAAGGCACCTCTCATAAATATATTCTTAATTCCAGATACCTAATTTCTTTAGAAATCCTTAGTACTACTGTTTATATCTTTCTATAGTATAGAAAAGCAGTAGAACCAAAGGCAGTAAGTGCCCACTTTAAAAAATCTAATATACTAGAATTTATATATCCAGACATTATCTGGTAAAATATACTTACTGTAGGTTCTATACAATAATTCACCTTTTGCTAAAAACATTTTCACTGGGAACATTACTGCCAACCTTACAGAAACAAAAGGATTATAAGGGAACATTACAAATAACTGTATACAAAAGTCTAGATATTTAAGATGAAGTAGAAAAGTTTATAGAAGGACACAAACTACCAAAACTGACTCAAGAAGATCTATCTAAACTTGAATTAGTAATAGAAAATTTTCCACAAACAAAAGCCCAAACCCAGATGGCTTCACTGGTAAATTCACTGGTCAATTCTACCAACTGATATTAAAAAATCAGTATCGATTCTTCACAAACTCTTCCAAAACTAGAGAGGAGGGAACACTACCCAAATAAGTCTATAAGGCCATCATTTCTCTGATACCAAAACCAGACATCACAAGAAAATTGTTAACATCTCTATGATTATAAATGTAAAAATCTTCAACAAAAACAAATTGAATTCTGCAGCACTGTTTATATACTGTGACTAACTGGGATTCATTCTAGAAATCCAAGACTAGTTTAACATCTAAAGTTCAATCAATGTGATATATTAGGTACCAATACAATAAAAGGGAAAAAAACATTTATCATTTCAACAGATACAGAAAAAATAAGTGACAAAATTCAACATCTTTTCATGATAAGAGTACTCAATAAACTAGAAATAGAAGGAAACAGCCTAAACATGAAAAACGGCATATATTTTTTTGAAAAGTCAAAGCTAACAACATATTTAATACTTCATTAATAATGAATGCTTTCCCCAAAGATCAGAAACAAAACAAGGATGTCCCTTCTTACCACTTTCATTCAGCACTACACTGAATGCTCTAGCCAGGGCAATTTAGCACAAAAATAATATGAAAGTCATCTAGATAGAAAAGGAAGAAGTAAAACTATCTCTGTTCACGGAAGACATGATCCCAACATTGAAAATCTTAAGGAATCCACTAAAAATTATTAGAACTTATAAACAACTTCGGCAAAGTTTCAAGATAGAAGGTCAATATACAAAAATGAATTGTATTTCAATACACTTGTAATGAACAATCTGAAAAAGAAATTAAAGAATCAATCTATTTACAAGAGTATTAAAAAGAACAAAATACTCACACATAAATTTGACAAAAGAAGTGCAAGACTTGTACCATAAAAAATTAAAAAAAAGATTGTTGAAAGAAATTAGGGAAGATTTAAATAAATGTAAAGACTTCACATGTTAATGGATTGGAAGACAATGTTATTTTTGACAGTACTCCTCAGACTGAATCATGATTCAATCCCTATCAAACCCCAGCTGGCTTCTTTGCAGAAATTGACAAGCCAATCCTAAAATTCATATAAAAATGCAAGCTTCAGAAAAGTCAAACAAACCTTGTAAAAGAGCAAAATTAGAGCACTCACACTTCCCTATTTCAAAACTTACTATAAAACTACTGTAATCAAGACAGTGTGGTAGTGGCATAAGAAGAGACACAGAGATCAATAAAATAGAAGAGGCCAGAAATAAACATTTACAGTTAACTGATTTCCAACAACTCTCAACAGGGGAAGAAAAGATTTTTCAAGTAATAGTGCTGGAACAACCAGTATCCAAGTACAAAAGAACAAAGTTGTACTCCTACCTCACCCCATATACCAAAATTAACTCAAAATGAAACAAAATCTCAATTTAAGAGCTAAAAGTGTAAAGACTCAGAGGAAAATAGGGATAAATCTCCATGACCTCTGATTTGGCAATGGTTTCTTAGGTATGACACCAAAGGCACCAGTAACAAAAGAAGAAATAGATAAATTAAACATCATCAGAATTAAAAATCTTTGTGCTTCAAAGGGTAGGATCACAAAAGTGAAAAGACAGCTCTGATAATGGGAGAAAATATTTGCAGGTGACATATCTACTAAGGGACTTGTATGTAAAATACATAAATAACCTTTACAACTCAATAATAAAAATACAACCCATTTTAAAAATACACAAAAGATATTTCTCCACTGAAGATATACAAATTGCCAATAAGCACACGAAAAGATTATCAATCAACATCATTAGCTTTGAGGGAAATGTAAATAAAAGAGATAGTTACTTCACATCCACTAGGATGCTTATATCCAAAAGAGGCAAGTAAGTTGGTAATGTTGTGGAGAAACTGGAACCGCATACATGGCTGGTAGAAACATAAAATGGTGTAGCCATGTTGGAAAGCAATCTGGCCATTCCTCAAAAGGTTAAACATAGAGTTACCATATAATCCAGAAATTCCACTCCTAGGTAAATACCCAAGAGAAATGAAAACATATGTCCACATAAATATTTGCACATGAATGTTCATAGTAACATTACCTACAGTAGCCAAAAAGTAGAAACCAAATGTACATTAATTGATGAAAAGATAAACATGATGTGGTATATATCCATACAATGGACTATTTGGCAATAAAAAAGGATGAAATACTGATTAAAGCTATAACACAGATGAACAATGAAAGCACTGTACAAAGTGCAAGAAGCCTGACACAAAAGATAACATTATATGATTCAATTTATAAGAAATGTCCAGAATAAGCAAACCTATAGAGATAGAAAGTAGATTATTGTTGCCTGGGGCTGGAGAAGGTCAAGTATGGGAGGGTGAGTCTAAAGGGTATGAGGTTTCTTTTTTGGCATGATGAAAATGTTTTAAAATTGACTTTGATGATAATTGTACAACTCTGCGGATATACTAAAAACCACTGGATTGTATACTTTACACAGGTAATTTGTATGGTATATGACATCTCAATGAAGCTGTTAACAAATGTAGAATTTTTTCCCCTAAAACAAAAAACAAAAAAACTATTAACCCTTTTTTAGATGTGTGGCAAATACTTTCTCATTCTATTACTTGTCCTTTAACTTTTTTTATATGTATATTACTATATAGTCTTAAATGTTTAATATAGTCATATTGTCAATATTGTACTTTATAGCTCCTGGGTTTGAATATTTTACTTCAGAGTAAGAAAAATATTAGTTTGTATTTTCTCCTAAAACTCCTTAGGTTCTACCTATTGATTTTTAACTCACCTGAATATTTCTTGTATAATGTGTGAAATGGGGCTCTATATTTGTTTTATTTCAAAGCATAGTGGCCCATGCACCTATTCGTTGAATAAGCCTAATTTTCCCCATTGATTTGCAATATCAATTTAATCATATATTACATTGTTAGATACATACGTTTGTTTCTAGAATGCTCATTACATTTCATTGATCTACTTGATTATTTCTGTGCTGGTGTCATGTTGTTTTAATTACTGAGAATTTATAATGGTTTTAAATTTTTAAATATTTTATAATTGACTTTGACATTTAAAAATAAATAAAATCTGCATTTAAGATAAAAAGAAGGAAGGAAGGAAGGAAGAAAGGAAGGAAGGAAGGCCCTCCTACCTTTTGGGACAACATGGATGGAACTGGAGAATATTAGGCTAAGTGAAATAAGCCAGTTGGTGAAAGACAAATACCATATGATCTCACCTATAAGTGGAATCTATTCAACAAAATAAACAAAATACACCACAGGCACGGAAACATGGAGCAGACTGAAAGTGACCAGTGGGGAATGGGGAAAGAGGACAATGGTGGAAGGAAGAGACTAGAGAAAGAACATGTATGAATGACTCTTGGACATGGATAACACAGTGGGAGTTGACTGCCAGAGCAGGGGTTAGGGGTGGGGTAGGTGGAGGGGGACAAAGGGGAAAAAAATTGAGACAATTGTAATAGAATAAACGTGATTAAAAAAATAATATTCTTATTATCCTGTTTACAGAGAAGAACAAGGAACATATGAGAGATTGTTCTCTAAACTAACTCATTTGTTAGTTCATTCAGTCATTCAACAGGCACTGTTTTAAATCAATTGGTTCTTAAGTCTCCTGCTTTTTGCTACACTGAAATGAAAGCTAGCTTATCACACACAGAAAAACCTATGATAAAGAGTTTTTTCAGTGATTTTTTTAATATAAGATCTTTCATATCATTAAGCAGTTATTGAAATACTCTCAAGCTCTAATTTGTAAGAATAACAGAAAAAATACAAAATGTAGCCAACAAGTACATATATATATTAAGTCTACCAACTGATGTAGCTTCTTATTTGATATTTTCTTAAAATATCCCCAGAAGATCTCTGAAAAAGGTAGTAGTTTACAAAATGCCTAGTCCCATTAGTAGCATTGTTAAGATGCCTGTTGACTCAGCATTTTGTGAAGTTCTTGACCCCTTAGCAACAGGGCTGACTGTCTCAGCATCACCTCCAAGGAAACTGCTTGTAGTAAGCTGCCAATGGGCAAGTACGTTCCTCAAAGGCCTTTGCTCAAAGCCATGGAGCAGGTTGTTCAAACATCAGTATTGTACAGACTCAAAGAAAAACAATCCTCACAGCTAATAAGAATGTGTCTGCAAACTCTAAGCTGGAAAATATTTTCTTAAATAATGCCTGATTCTATTAAAATGTCCTTCAATTATATATTATCATAGAAGTTTTATTGATACAATATACAAAATAATTTCTTCTTAGATTATCCTTAAGATATAGATGGAAAAAAATGTAGAGTTCAGAGATTGCCCAGAATATATCCATTGGATCTCCAAGTTGTATCCCACATCTGTGCTAAGGCAGTGAATCTCACCCTACCCTACATCATTTCACTCTAGCCATCTCCTTCTACGGCACCCCGAAGCAAGGCACTGAACACTGATTCTCTGATGACTTAGAGTGACATTTCAGTCCCCAAAAGAGTCCTCTCAGGACTGACGTATCCAAAAATAGGTAACCAGGAAATTGAAAAAAGCTGAACCTTTTTCTTTGATTTTTCCCTCCCTGCCCTCAGAGGGTACAGGGACACCCGAACAATTCATGTCCCAGAAACTACCTCAGTTTCTAGCACAATTATGAGGAACAGATACTGCTAGTTGCCTAAGTAGTTATCTATCTTCCCTTTCCTCATAACTTAGGATACCTAATTTTGTTTAACCTCAAAGGCAAGGGAATTAAAAGCAAATATAAATGAATGGGACTCTAGCAAACTGAAAAGCTTCTGCGCAACAAAAGAAATCAACAACAAAACGAAGAGGCAACCAACAGAAGATATTTGCAAACATCCCCAAATAGGGGTTAATATCCAAAATATTTAAAGAACTTATACAACTCAACAACAAAAAACAAACAATCCATTAAAAAATGGGCAGAGGACCTGAACAGACACTTCTCTGAAGAAGACATATAAATGGCCAATGGACACATGAAAAGATGGTTTCACAAGCTATATGTAAATCAAAACTACAATGAGATACCATCTCACACCTGTTAGAAAGGCTGTTATCAACAAGACAGGTAGTAGTAACAAGTGTTGGAGAGGTTGTGGAGAAAAAGGAACGCTCATTCACTGCTGTTGGGAAGGTAAACTGGTACAGCCACTATGGAAAACTGCATGGAGTGTCCTTAAAGAAGAGCTACCATATGATCCAACAATACCTCTTTTAGGTACCTACCCCAAAAACTTGGAAACATTTATTCATAAAGATGTATGTATCCCTATGATCATTGCAACATTATTCATAATGGCCAAGACATGAAAACAACCTAAGTGTCCTATAGATGACTAGATAAAGATGTGGTGCATACATACAATGGAATACTATTCACCCATAACAAAAAATGAAATACTATCATCTGTTGCAACACAGATGAATCTTGAGAATATCATGCTAAGCGAAATAGGTCAGATGGAAAAAGTCAAGAACCATATGATTTCACTCATCTGTAGGATATAAAACAGAAACTCGTAGACACAGACAACAGTATAGTGGTTATTAGAAAGAAAAGGGGGTGGGGGAAAGGTAGAAAAGGGTAAAAGGAGTCAAATGGCGACAAAAGGTAATTTGACTTTGGGTGATAAACACACTATGCAATATACAAATAAATGATGTATTATAGAATTGTACACTTAAAACCTATGTCACTTCATTAACCAATGTCATCCCATCTGATAAAATTTTTTTAAAAAGAAAATAATCAGTATTTAATTAACAAATAGGTAGAAGAAGGGAAGGTGAAATGCATTCTTTTCTTACCTGGTCCAAATGCCTGTCTCTCATGAGTTCGTACTCATTTTGCAGTGTGTGCTGGAAAAGGGTCCAGATGATGTGTTCTAGTTCAGGGTGGTCAGACAGAAGCCTTGCACACAGGGTATTTAGTCGAAGATATGCTAGTCGGTACACTTGGAAAGACAAGGAAAATTATTTATGTGTACTGTTTATTTTGAATTACCAGCGTACTTTTCCCCAAAGCATTAAATAACTATAACCTAATGCTGTTAAATAGAATTTTAATAATAACCTCATTTCTACCACAGTTTTCCTTATGAATGAAAGATTCCTAGTCTTAGCATAGTGCTAGGTATACATAAAAGGCAAAAATAATACTTGCTGAATTAATTAGCATAAAATTGAGGCAGTGTGGAAGGCAGAGGAAGAAAGATCATAAGATATTATGAAATTAGACAAACCACATAGGGTTTGTTTCTGTTCCGTGGTAACCACTCATCACAGATGTTGGAAATTCTCACTGTCAGTATTCAAGAGGGAACATTTAAAAAAATAATGGAATTTTCAGTGTTTTAATTTTTCCATTCCTAAAAACAAAAAACAAAGTGCATTTTTTATAAAATACCAAAGGAGAATACTCTTAAAAAATAGTAGGATTTTATCACTAATGGATAACATGACTATGACAGAAACTTTATTTAGATTGTATTTAAAAATACTACTGGAATATAGGTTTAGAGAAAAGGAATTCACAAAGTTGAATTTTCTTCCATTTACTCTAAATATGAATACCCTTGGTTTAAATATAGCTTTGGGGACCCAAGATCGTGGAAGAGTAAGTGGAAGCTACACTAACCTCCTCCCAGGACCAATCTGGAATTACAAACTGTAAACTGTAAATAAATCATCCATAATAAGCAATTAAACACTAGCTTTAGAGAAGCCTTATAACCACAGACAGACAGAAGAAACCACTTCACCACAACAAGACTGGTAGGCAGTGCAGGGGAGACAAGAGAGGGCTGGCAGCGTTCCCACGGGTGGCAGCTGAAGTGCCTGAAGGATATTTCAGTGGGTGGGGGATTCCCCCTAAGAAATGTAGGTCTAAACCCCAAGCTGGGCTCCCCAGTCTATAGCTCCAGAGCTGGAAAGGAACCCAGATAACATCCAGCCGTGAAAAGTAGCAGGGTTTCTCTCTGCTAGGGAGAGACAACTGGAGTCACAGAGAGCTTCTTAAAGGGAAGAAGCACAAAATTTTGTTTGCAGCCACTTATCCTTGGCACCAGCAAAGGGAGGGCAGAGTGGACTAGAGATGCTTGAGGAGAGTCTGAGGTTGGTGGCTCAGGGAAGTAAAATGAAGGAACAGTTGCCAGAATCCCTGTATGAATCATTCCCCACACTGCAGGAGCCATTACCCCCAGGCAGAGTACTCTTCTCTGAATGGCACTGCCTGAGGGGAGGCAAAACCCCTGCCCACGGGAATTACTCTGATTAACCCTGTGGTGTTTAAGCCTGACTGCTGATTACAGCTTGATTAGGTTAACACCTGATCAGACTGATGGCTGATTAGTTTAACAAAGCAGCCAAAATTGGAAGACAAAGAATCAGACCCCAAATGGAAAAACAAGAGAATTAACTAGATGAATCAAATGAAATGAAGGAATTTATCAGATAGAGTTTAGGGTAATGATTTTAAGGATACTCAACAGAGTAAGAAAAGACATAGAAATCATAAAAAAGGACCAGTCAGAAATGAAGAAGGCAATATCTGAAAAAAAATAATGCACTGGAAGGAATAAACAGTAGGGTAGATGAAGAATAGGACAGAGTCAGTGTTTTGGAAGACAAGGTAGAAAAAAACACTCAGAGTGGCAAAAGGAAAAAAAAATTAAAAGAATGAGGAGAGCTTAAGATACATTTTAGACAACATGAAGCACAACAACATTTGCATCATGGGAATGCCAGAAGGAAAAGAGAGCAAACAATGGATGGAGAACTGATTTAAAGAAATAATGACTGAAAATTTTCATATGTTTAAGGAAAAAGTCACACAGATCCAAGAAGCTCAGACTCCATACAAGTTGGACCCAAAAAGGCCTACACCAAGACACATCATAATTAAAATAACAAGGCTTAAAAACAAGGAGAGAATCCTAAAATCTGCGAAAGAAAAGCGGACTAGGATCTGAGCTCAACAGAAACATTTCAGGCCAGTACGGAGTGACATGAATACTCAAGGTGACAAAAAGCAAGGACCTACAACCAAGGCTAATTTACCTAGCAAAGCTATCATTTACAATTGAAGGAGAAATGAGCTTCTCAGACAAGAAAGAGCTAAAGGAGTTTGTTAACACCAAACCAGTACTGCAACAAATGATAAAGGGCTTGCTTTGAGAAGAAGAAAAAGAGAAAGAAAAAAAAGCAGAGGAAAACAATGTAACAATAAAATGGCACTAAATACTTATCAATAATCACCTTAGATGTACATGGCTTAAATACTCCAACCAAAAGACAGAGGATAGCACAATGGATAAGAAAACAAGACCCATATATATGCTGTCTCCAAGAGACCCATCTCAGATCAAAAGATACACACAGACTAAAAGTAAAGGGTTGGAAAAAGATATTTCATACAAATGGAAAAGAAAAAAAATTGAGGTAGCAGTACTTATATCCAACAAAACAGACTTTAAAACCAAGGCTATAGTAAGAATCAAGGAAGGACATTACATAATGAAAAAGGGAAAAATCCAACAAGGGGATATAACCCTAGTACACCTTTATGCACCCGATATAGAAGCACCTCAATATGTAAAGCAAATTTTGATGGACATAGAGAGATCGGCAGAAATACAGTCATAGTTGTGGATTTTAACACCCCATTGACTTTAGTGGAGAGATCTTCCAGGCAGAAAATCAACAAGGAGACAGCAGTCTTAAACAACAAACTAGGTCAAATGGATATAACTGATATCTTCAGAGCACTTTACCTCAAAGTAGCAGAATACACATACTTTTCAGGTGCACATGGAATGCTTTTTAGGATAGATCACATGTTAGGACACAAAATGAGTCTCAATAAATTTAAGAAGACTGAAATCATATCAAGCATCTTCTATAACCATAATGGGATGAAACTAGAAATCAATCACAACACTGAAAAACATGCAAAGACATGGAAATTAAATAACATATTATTAAACAATAAGTGGGTCAACAATGAGATCCAGGAAGAAATCAAAAGATACCTTGAAACAAATGAAAAGAGGACACAACAATCCAAAATCTGTGGGACACAGGGAAAGCAATCCTAAGAGGGAAATTCATAGCATTACAGGCCTATTTCAAAAAACAAGAAAAAACAATAAAATAGGGGAATGTAAGCTGGTACGTTTCTTTTATGTTTACTGTTTACTGAAATTGTTAGAAGTTTTATTCATCACAAAATCAATGAGTAAAACATTAATCTAGAAAATAAATAATGATTTTCATAGTGAAAAAAGAAAACAAGAAAAAGCTCAAATAAAAGCTCAAAGCTGTGAAGCTTCACAACTTCACACTTAAAGAAACATGAAAAAGAAGAAAAAAAACAAAGCCCAAAGTAAGAAGGAAGGAAATAATATTAGAGCAGAAATAAACAAAATAGAGTCTAAAAAACAATACAAAAGATCAATGAATCTAAGAGCTGGTCCTTTGAAAAGATAAATTAGATGGACAAACCTTTAACCAGACTCAGAAAGATAAAAAGAGAAAAGACCCAAAGAAATAAAATCAGAAATGAAAGAGGAGAAATAACAACTGACACCAAAGAAATATAAAGCACTGTAAGAAAATATGAACAACTATATGCCAGAAAACTGGACAACCTGGATGAAACGGGTAAGTTCCTACAAATGCACAATTTCCAAAAATATATCAGAAGAACCAGAGAATCTGAACACACAGATTACACCTAATGAAATGAAGCAGTAGTCAAAAAATCCCAACAAACAAAAGCCCTGAACCAGATGGCTTCACAAATTAATTTTACCAAACATTCTGAGAAGAACTGACACCTCTCCTTCTCAAACTGTTTCATAAAATTCAAGATGAGGGAAGGCTTCCAAAATCATTTTATGAGGCAAGCATTATCCTAATTCCAAAACTGGATAAAGTGAGCACAAAGAAAGAAAATTATAGGCCAATATCCCTGATGAATATAGATACTAAAATCCTCAAGAAAATATTGGCAAACTGAATACAGCAATGCATCAAAAAGATCATACAGCATGATCAAATGGGATTTATTCTGGGAATGCAGGGTTGGTACAATTGAAAATCAATAAATGTAACTCACCACATAAAGATAATGAAGGTTAAAAACCACATGATCATATCGATACAGAAGAAGTTTTTGATAAAATTCAGCACCTATTTATAATAAAAACTCTCAGCAAAGTGGAAATAAAGGGAACATACCTAAACATAATAAAAGTCATATACGACAAACCCACTGCCAGCATCATACCCAATGGGCAAAAACTACAAGCATTCTCCTTAAGATCGGGAACAAGACAGGATGTCCACTTTCACCTCTCTTATTCAACATAGTGCTGCAGCAATCAGAGAAGAAGAAATAAAGCCATCCAAATTGGAAAGGAAGAAGTAAAGCTGTCTTTATTTATAGAAGACATGATACTGTACAAAGAGAACCCCAAAGATTCTACCATGAAACTACTAGATCTGATAAATGAATTCAACCAAGCAGCATGAAAGAAAAGTAATATCCAGAAATCAGTTGCATTTTTATATGCCAATAACAAACTAACAGAAAGGGAAATTAGGATAATCCTATTCACAATTACTTCAAAAATAACACAGTACCTAGGAATAAACTGGACCAAGGATGTTAAAGGCCTGTACTCAGAAAATTATGACACTGAAGAAAGAAACTGAAGAAGATACAAATAAGTGGAAGCATGTACCATGTTCATGGATAGGAAGAATTAACATCATTAAAATGTCCACGATATCCAAAGCAATCTATAATAGCAATGCAATTCCTATCAAGATTCCAATGGTGTATTTCACAGAAGTAGAAAAAGTATTTCAAAAATTTATATGGAACCATAAAAGGCCCTGCATAGTAACAGCAATCCTGAGGAAGAAGAACAAAGTTGGAGAAATTACGCTACCTAATATCAAACTATACTACAAGGCCATAGTAAACTAAAAAGCCTGGCATTGGCATAAAAACAGACACGTAGATCAATGGAACACAATAGAGAGCCCAGAAATAAATCCACACCTTTATAGTCATTTAATAGATGACAGAGGAAGCAAGAACATATACTGGGTTAAAGACAGTTTATTCAATAAATGTTGTTGGGAAAATTGGACAGATACATGCAGGAAATGAAACTAGATCACTTTCTTATAGCACACACAAGAATAAATTAAAAATGGATCAAAGACTTCTATGTTAGACCAGAAACCATAAAAACAGTAGAAGAAACATAGGCAGCATAATCTCAGGCATTGCTCATAGCAATTTTTTATCTGATATACCCCCAGGCAAGGGAAACAAAAGAAAAAAAATAAACAAATGGGCCATCATCAAACTAAAAATATTTGCACAGTAAAGGAAATCATCACCAAAATAAAAAGACAACCCACAGAATGGGTGGACATATTCACCGATTCATCTGATAAGAGGTTAATATACAAAATTTATAAAGTACTTAGGAAACTCAACACCAAAAAAACCCAAACAACCCAATTAAAAAATGTGCAAAGCACTTGAAGAGACACTTCTCCAAAGAGTACAGATAGCCAGTAGACATATGAAATGATGCTCAGTGTCACTAATCATCAGAGAAATGCAAATTAAAACCACAATGAGATACCATCTCATTCCTGTCAGAATGGCTATCAACAATAAATCAACAAACAAGTGCTGGCGAGAATGTGGAGAAAGGGGAACCCTTTTGCACAGTTGGTGGGAATCCAGACTGGTGCAGCAACTGTGGAAAGCAGTATGGAGATACCTCAAAAAATTAAAAATGGATCTGTTTTTTGATCCAGTGATCTCACTTCTGGAAATATATCTGATGGAACCCAAAACACTAATTTGAAAGAATATAAGCACCCTTATCTCCATTGCAGTGTTATTTACAATCTCCAAGACATGGAAGCAGCCCGTGTCTATCAGTAGATGAGTAGATAAAACAACTATGGGACATTTACACATTGGAATTCTACTTGGCAGTAAAAAGAAAATTTTACCATTTGCAACAGTATGGATAGACCTGGAGAACATTATGCTAAGTGACATAAGTCAGTCAGAGAAAGACAGGTATCATACGATTTCACTCATATGTGGAATCTAATGAACAAAGTGAACTAACAGGCAAAACACAGACAGACTCATAGATGGTGAGCAGATGACAGCCAGGAAGAGGTAGGGGGACTGAGCAAAAAGGAAAAAAGACTCATGGACATGGACAACAGTGTGATGATTGCTGGGGGGTGGGGGAAGGTATAACGGGACTAAAGGGTAATGGAAAAAAATACAATAAAGATTTTTAAAAAACCGACTTTCCATAAGGTAATCAGAATTTCTTAGTTAACAATTTATCCCAGTAGTTCTCAAACTTAGGTGTGCATCAAACTTGCTTGGAGGGCTTGTTAAAGCCAGAATTTTTCCCCCTCATCCTGGAATTTCTGATTAAGTAGTTTATTTTCTTTTCTACAACTTTCCAGGTAAGTTAGATTCTGCTGGTTGGGACCACGCTTTGGAACCACTGGACTTATAAGGGATTCTTACAATATTTCTGACGTGAATAAACCAGAAAAAAACATTTAACAGAGAAATCTGACCTTTCACTTTCCTTTAGAGAGCCCCAAATGGGTGTGCACTTGCATGCATAAACACATGCACAGACATGCAAACTAACCCCCTGCCCTACCCTATGAACACAGGATCAGAGATTACTATACATCCTGGTTACTAGGAAAGATGCCTGCACTAGGGGACACCACACTGTATAGTTTCATACACACCTGAATACCTGAACAGCGAAAGTAGTATCAGGAGTAAATATCTCCGAACATAACTGTGAAAGCATAACAGCAGCAGCAGCCACAATAACAACTTTCTGACACTTTCTGAGTGCTTACTACGTGCTAGGCAGAGTTGTAAGCATTTTATGTATTGATTCATTTAATGATCTCAAAAACCCTAAAAGGTAAATTATTATAATTATAAGATAGGTTATTATTATCATTTTTATTTTACAGATGAGGAAACTGAGGCATAGAAATATTAAGTGGATTCACCCAAGGTTGCACCTAGTAAGCAGAACCATGATTTGAACCTAGTCAGCCTGGTGTTAGAGTCCATGCCCTTGAAAGTAATCATCTACTAACCTTTTTTATAAAAGAGTGAAAGGGAGGTAGACTTCAATGGCTTCTGAGTCTGGAAAGCTGAGGTTGCTTGTGCCTCTGCATTTGCAGTAGAATTTACACGTGTAGTTGACCCTTTTTTCTTTGGGGATCTTACAGGAGAAAGATACCTATATATATTCAAAGGAAAAGTCTTCATATAAGTTTGGTAAAAATCTCTCTTTCTCTCTCTCTCTCACGGACACACACATGGCTGTGAACATGCATCCAAACATATCTTTTCTATTTAATCTGTTATTCTATACCAAATTCCTTGAGCAGCCTATTCAAATATAAGCTGAAAAGATAGTTCAAGAAGAAAACTAGTCATTAGCATTTCTAACTCTTCAATAAACAGCTTTTCCTGGAAATTACTGCCTTATTGGGAAAAAATCTACATAGTATATATGTTCAATTTTAATAATTATAGTAGAATTGAGATGATAAAATAACTCTAGCTTAAAAGAACAATATATTTATCCCAAAATAGTATTGCCATATTTCTTTTCTCTTAAAAAAATGTTTTATGGGGCCCTGGCTGGTGTGGCTCAGTAGACTGAGTGCCGGCCTGAGAACCAAAGGGTCGCCAGTTTGATTCCCGTCAGGGTCCATGCCTGGGTTGTGGGCCAGGTCCCCAGTAGGGGGGCACTTGAGAGGCAACCACACATTGATATTTCTCTCCCCCTCTTTCTCCCTGTCTTCCCTTCTTGAAAAATAAATAAATGAAATATTAAAAAAAAGTTTTATTGATAACTATGATTCATATGTATGGTAAGACATAAGTTACATATACATCCATCTAAATTATTTAACAGAGATTTCTATGAACTAATATTTTAGATAAAATTATCAAAGCAGATTTATACCTGTATACTCAATACAGGGTAAGGCAAGAGTAGGATTACAGTTGTTCATATGGAAAACAATACAATAATTAATAAATAATAATATAAGAATAGACTGTTTCACCTACAATTGTATATCTATTTTTGCCCCACTCTATATGGCAGACATATATCAAGGAAGAAATAGTAGTAAATATTGTCTCTCAATTTCTGACATTCTAGTACTCTGTGTTGCGCTTTATTTTATAGAATAATCCCAGTTTACTTTTTAATTTTGCTTTAGTAGCTGATAAATAATTCTGAGCAGGGAGTGGGATTTGTACCTTACCATGGGTGTTTCCCATACATGCAGTATATTAACTAGTATACTAAGAAAAGGGAATTATCCACCATTATGATTTCATGATTTCATACTATCAACCTAGGATTTCTTTTCAACTCACTACCTGACAATATTGTAAACTGATGGAACTTGGGTAGAATTTAGTCTCCTTTGAGCTTTATGTGAAAATATTCAATTACCTACTAGACTTCAGTACTTGAATCTCAAAGTGGAGCTTTTGATTGCTTCCCTTGGTTTTTCCCTTCTCAGTAAATGGTTCTACATTACATTCAGTTTCTTAAGTCAAAACCTAGAGGTTATTTTCAGTTTTTATTGTTTATTCTATTATAGTTGTCCCAATTTCTTTTTTTGCCTTTTGTCCCCCTCCACCCAGTAGAAGTTATTTTTCCTTTCTCTCTTTTCCTAGTTCTTCACACCCAATAAAAAACCAAGTCCTATTAAAACTTCCTCTAAGTACATCTGAGATCTTTCCATTTCTTTATCTCCACTGACATATCTTAGAACAAGTCACCTCTATCTCTCACCTGGACTATTAAAATTATCTCCAAACTGGTCTTCCTTGCCCTGTTCCTGTCCCTCCTCCAACCCCACCTGTATTTTAAATAGCAGCTAGAGAGTGGCCCTGTAAAAATACAAATTATAGTAAGCTATGCCCCTGCTTAACATTAATGCTTTCCCACTGCCCTGCTAAGGCACAAACTCCTTCCCATTGACTGTGGGAACATAAGGTATAGCCTCAATTTGCCTTTCCAATCTCATCTTGTACTGTCCTCTTCTTGTTTACTCAGCTACACTGGGATTTCTTTCTATTCCTCAGACCAGGTAAGTTCGATCTGCTGTAGGGCTACTGCACTTGCTGTCTGCTCTGCCTGGAATGTACACCATGCATATTTCTACTTGGCCAGCATCTACTTGTCCTTGAAGTCTCAGGTCAAACTTCATCAGAGAAGCTTCCCTAAACATTCTATCACTTTCTCAGGTTCTCTCACCTACCATACTTTTATCATTTTCCTTACAGAACTTACTATACTCTAAAATCACTTAAAATATTAGTTTTCGTTTTCACTATTTCCTTCCTGCAGCTCTATGAAGGCTTTATGTAAGCTCTATGAAGGGAAGGACCTAGTCCATCTTACTTGCCTTTGTATTCCTACTACCTAGAACAATTCTTGACACCCACTTTTTTGTATTATAGAAAAAAATAAGGCTTGACTTACTTATATTAATATATACCTAGCAAATAAATTTATATGTGAAGGAAAAGGCTGAATATGCTACAAATACTTTGGGTACCAGTTAGCAGGGAAACAACATCTCTGGAAAATAGCCCCTGCACTAATCATAAAACAATGTAATGTCAATTTCTACACAGAACTAAATGGAAACATAACATTAGGTACATTTCTATGAAAAGCAGTGGAGCTAGAATGTTTAAGAACATGAGCTTTAGGGTCAGATTGTTTGGGTTTGATTTCTGTGGACTTTTGGAAAGTTACCTTATTCCTCTAATTCCTATTTTATAGCTAACTGAGGCTAAAAATGGAATCTGCTATCTTATAGGGCTGTTATAAAGATTAAATGAAAAAAAATCTGAAGTATGTAGGCAACTATTCAACATATAGTTAACTCTCAGTAAATGTTAGTTATTGCTCTCTTCTTCCATCATTATTATTATTATACAATAATCAACTGTTTTAGTTTTATCTGCCACACTACTTCCTGTGCCCATTCTACGCTTCATTCCAAATGCACTGATCTAAACTCCCTAAAAAATATTTACTACTTTCCTAGCTATTACGCTTTGGAATTCGTGCCATTTCTGACTCTTGGAATACTTTTCTGTCTCCTCCCTCTTCTCTACTGTCTGTGTTGAAATCCTATTCCATATTTAAGATCTGTTAAATTGCCATCTCTGCCTTTAATACTGTCCTGAGTGATTTTAGTAGCAGTTTATAACACTTTATATGACCTTTATTTGGGTTATGCATTTTATATTGCTGCTTCTTAAAAGCAATAACAATGGATTATTCAAAATTCTATTCCCTACAGCTTCTTAATACAGTATTTCACATTACACTATGCTCAAAATATATTTGCAGGTTGAAAGCATAACATAACATATATTGAACTTACATATCTGCTGCAGTGTGATTATTCTGGAGAGGAAAGTTGAGAGTACAAGCAGATTCAAGGTGATCAGCTGGCCCTTCTCGATCCTTTGCTTGTTTAATAAGATCAAATAAAGGTGAATCCTGTATGAAACATGATGACATTAAAACAACATTGGTAACTATGATTTTCTCATGTACATGTCAAAATCATATTTTTTGACATGGTAAGCCCTATAAATATAGTCATAATTGACAGCAACAAGTATAAGTCAGAATGAGATTTTTTTAAAGAATACTGATTGCCAATTTTGGTACTATACACACACTCAAAAAAAAAAAAAAGAATAGGCAAATGTATACCTTCAAATGTTTATATTAGAAAAGAAATTTAAAGTTATGGAAAAAGACACAGAAAAGACTCAAAGGAGGTAAAAAGAAAGAAATAATAAAGATATGAGCAGAATTTAATGAAACTGAAAGAAAGATAAAACACAATTTGTAAGAAATAAAATTAAAATAAACTTCCCATCAGATTGACTAAGAAAAAGAGACAGATAAACAGTATTAGCAAGAAAAAGTGGTACCATCACCACAAAGATTAGAAAGATAATAGGGAACTGTTATAAATAACTTTATGTCAATAAATTAGAAAACAAGTGCAAAATTCCACAAAAATATTAAAATTAACAAAATTCAATAAAAATAACCACAATAATCCTATAAACTACTAATAACTTGAATCAGTAGTTTAAAGTCTCCCCATAAAGACTATATCAAGCATCTTTGATATTACCAGTGATTTCTACCAAACATTCAAGGAACAGATGATTTCACTTTTACTCAATCTCTTCCAAGAATGAACAAAGTAGAAACATTCTCCATCTCATTTCATGAGGTTAGTACATTGACTAAAACCTGTCATGGACATTACAAAAAGGTACGTTATAATGCATTCTCTCTCATAAAAAGAGATGTAAAAACCCTAAACAAGAAATATTAGCAACCCAAATCAGCAATGTTAAACATATGATTATCAAGTTGAGTTTATCCAGGTTGCAAGACTGGTTCAACCTTAGAAAACATATAATGCGATTCACCTCATTAAATAAACCTAAGGTGAAAAGTCATATCAATATCATGCACAAAGTTTTCATCTTAAAATCCATTTATAGTTTTTTAAAAAAGAAAGAAAACAGTAAACCAGGAAAAAACAGGTACTTTCTAATTTGATAAATGACATCTGCAAATAAACAAAAAACCCACAGCTAACTTCTAAATATATCCAGGCTTGTGAATTGCAAAACAGAAATTTGAACTTAGGTGGTCAGGCCCCATAGTCTGAACTTTTACACGCTATAATTTTTCACTAATTTCTGTTTTCTTTTTTAAAATATATTTTATTGATTATGCTTTTACAGTTGTCCCAATTTTCCCCTTTTCCCCCTCCACCTGGTACCCCCATTTCCTCCAGCAATCTCCCTAACCCCATACTTCATGTGTATGGGTTGTGCATATAAATTCTTTGGCTTCTCCATTTCCTATACTATTCTGAACATCCCCTTGTCCATTTTGTACCTATCAATTTATGCTTCTTAATCCCTGAACCTTTTCTCCTATTCTCCCCCTTTCCCCCCCTCACCTGATAACCCTACAAACGATCTCTATATCTATGATTCTGTTCCTCTTCTGGTTGTTTGCTTGGTTTGTTTTCTAGACATAGTTGTTGATAGTTGTTGTTTTATGATAGTTGTTTTAATGTTCACAGTTTTGATTTTCTTCTTTTTCATAAACAAGTTTCTTCAACATTTCATGTAATAATGGCTTGGTGATGATGAACTCTTTTAGGTTTACCTTGCCTGGGAAGCACTTTATCTACCCTTCCATTCTAAATGATAGCTTTACTGGGGAGAGTAACCTAGGTTGTAGGTCCTTGCAATTCATCATTGTGAATACTTCTTCTCAGTTCCTTTTAGCCTGTAAAATTTCTTTTGAGAAATCAGCTGACAGTCTTATGGGAACTCCTTTGTGGGTAACTGTCTCCTTTTCTCTTGCTGCTTTTAAGATTCTCTCTTTTATCTTTAACTTTTGGCATTTTAATTATAATGTGTCTTGGTGTAGCCCTCTATGAGTCCAACTCGTTTGGGACTCTGCATTTCCTAGATTTGTATGTCTATTTCTTTCACCAAATTAAGGAAGTTTCTTTCATTATTTTTTCAAACAAGTTTTCAATTTCTTGTTCTTCCTCTTTTCCTTCTGGTATCCCTATGATTCTAATGTTCGTACATTTGGAGATGCCCCAGAGGTTCCATAGACTATCCTCATTTTTCTATCCTTTAAGAGGAGTCTCCTGAAAATCCATCAGTTTCTTCTGCTGCCCCAACCGCTACTGGTTGTTATAGCCAGAAGATATGGGGATTTATCCTCCTGGCCCTGGAACGTTGGGCCGTGTGGTCTGGCCTGGGGCTGGGATCACTAGCGATTTTTATCCCCCACATGTTAATGTGGGACTGCCTGTTCTGCCAACTCACTGTACCACACCAAGTCTCCACACCTCTCCACCTGTCTCTGCATCTCTGCTCCTCCTCCCTGTCTAGATGAATGTGGCTTCTTTAAATCCTTGGATTTGGACTGCCATACAGCTAGATTATCTGACAGCTCTGGGTGATATTTGTTTTGTGGTCTAGTTGTAATTATTTTCTTTAGTTATGTGAGGAGGTGGAGTGTATTTACCTACGCCTCCATCTTAACTGGATGAATTCTGTTGTTCTATAATTCCAACAATATCGGCTGGGCAAAGAAGCTGCTCTCCGTTGTGGCCAGTCAGGCAAAATATCCACCCATTAATTTCTTAGTATAATAAAGAGCAGCAGTTAAACAAGAAATTCATTTTATCAATACTAATCATGGTACTAAGCATTATTTAATACAGCCAAATGTTCTACTTAATCATCCTTCTAGCAGAAAACAACACAAAGCCATACTTATTTAATCAGAGATGAGTATCGCCAACTTCTACAACATTTAACATAATTTGCTGAATAATAAAAGCTACACAAAATATTGTTTTCCATTCCAAGGTAACCATTTGCTTTAATAACTATAGAAGCATATTATACACTTAATATATAATTTATATTAATAAATTATTAATTACAATTATAAAATAATACAATTTACTAGTAGTTTTTATTTATAAATTAGTTACAAATTATAATAAATTATTTATCAATTTACTAATATTAACATATTTGAATAAATACAAAAATGATTAAATATGAGTCTTCTGATTATGCTAGACAATTTCTATTATAAACAGATTGAATAAAGTTAAGAGTTTGAAGCACCGCTTTGAAAAACAAACTAGTTAGTTAAATTTTAGAAATTAGCAAAATAGGCCACAAACTCTAACTGGATTTTTATTAAAAGTGATCATTTTATCAGATCCAAGATGGCGACGGAATAAGTGGAAGTTATATTCTTCCTAGGACCAAACTGGAATTACTACTAAATTATAGAACAGTCAACCTGAATAACCAAAGAATAACCTGAAGAATAGCTAAAGAGAAGTCTTATAACCATGGATTTATAGAACAAACCACATCGAGACTGCTGCAAACAGGTTGCCAAGGGCCAGTCAGAGGCACCATCTGATACTGGTCTACACCAGAGTCCCTCCCATGAGGGCCAGAACGAGCATACTCAATGGCTAACTTCAGACAATATCAGAGTAGAATCCAATAAGCTTCACAGGCAGCATATCTAAAGGGAGATCTCAATAGGTACCAAATTTTGCTGAGGCAAATTCTGCTTCATGTGGTCAGCACCTGCACAGCATCTCACAGGCTGTGGTCAGGGTTGAACCTCACAGTTAGTGAAGCTGAGGGTTGATTCCATGCATGAATGGGCCAATAGCAATCAAGATTCAATTACAATAGAAGGGCCCACATAATCCACAGAAGGTATATTCCTGGAGCACCCAGCTCAGGAGATCAAGGCGACCCCTGCACCACTGGACCCCATAGGACACCTCCTACATAAGACCACTGCACAAAGACTAGGAGTCAGAGCAGATCTATCTAATACATAGAAACAAACACAGAGAGGCAGCCAAAATGGGGAGACAAAGAAACTGGCCCTAAATGAAAGAACAGGAGAACTCTCCAGAAAAAAAGCTAAATGAAATGGAGGCAAGCAATTTATCAGATATAGAGTTCCAAGTAACGGCTATAAGGATGCTCACCAGCATGAAACAAACAAACAAATAAACAAACAAACAAACCCTAAAAAGAACCAATCAGAAATGAAGAACATACTGTAAGGAATAAACAGAAGGTTTGATGAGGCAAAGGACAGAATCAGCAATTTGGAAGACACCCAATTAGAGAAGCAAAAAGAAAAAAAAATTAAAAAATGAGGATAGTTTAAGAAATCTTTGGGACAACATGGAGCATAACAATATCTGCATCGTAGGGGTACCAGAAGGACAACAGAGAAAGTAAAGGATAGAGAACCTATTTGAAGAAATAGTTACTGAAAAGCTCCCTAATGTGGTGAAGGAAAAAGAAACACAAGTCTGGGAAGTGTAGAGTCCCAAAGAAAATGAACCCAAAAAGGCCTACACCAAGATATATCATAATTAAAATGGCTATAGTAAAAGACAAAGAGAGAATCTTAGAAGCTGCAAAAGAAAGACAGCTAGTTACTTGTAAGAGAGCCCCCATAAGCCACAAATGTCAGATGATATTTCAACAGAATCATTTCAGGCCAGAAGGGATTGGCATGAAATATTCAAAGTGATGAAAAGCAAGGACCTATAACCAAGATTACTTTACCCAGCAAGGCTATCTTTTAAAATTGAAGAAAAAATAATGAGCTTCCCAGACAAGAAAAAGCTAAAGGAGTTTGTTACCATCAAATCAATATAATAAGAAATGTTAAAGGTTCTTCAAGAAGGAGGAGGAGGAGGAGGAGGAGGAGGAGGACGAGGAGGAGGAGGAGGGGGAGGGGGAGGAGGAGGGGGAGGGGGGCGAGGAGAAAACAAAGGAACATAGTTAAGAGAATAAAATGGCAATAAATATCTATCTATAATAACTCTGAAATAAATGACTTAAATACTCCAATGAAAAGGCATAGGGTAACTGAATGGATGAGAAAGCAAGACCCATGTAAGGCTGTCTACAAGAGACTGACCTCAGAATGAAAAATACACACAAACTAAAAGTAAAGGAATAGAAAACGATATTTCATACAAATAGAAATGGAAAAAAAAAAAGCTGAGGTAGCAATACTTACCCATGACAAAATCAACTTTATTTTTTATGTTTTTAGAATTCTTTTTTATTTTTCTTCAATTTATTCAGGTGACACTGGTTAATAAAATGACAGGTTTCACAGGTTTCAGGCATACAATTTTATACATTTTTTTAATCTTTATTGTATTTTTTCCATTACTATTTAGCCCCCTTAAACACTCCACTCCCAAGAATCACCACACTGTTGTTCATGAGTCCTTTAAAAAATCAACTTTAAAACAAAGGGTATAGTAAGAGAAAAAGACACTACATAATGATAAAGGGGACAATCCAACAAGAGGATATAAGGATATATATATCCTTATAAGGATATATCCATCCTTATAAGGATATATCCCTTATATAATATTTATAAACCCAATACAGGGGCACCAAAATATGTAAAGCCAAGCATGATAGACATAAAGAGGGAGACTGACAGTAATAGTGACAGTAGTGTATTTTAAGACTCCGCTGACATCAATGGGTACATCTTGTAGATAGAAAATTAACATAAAAGCAGCAGCCTAAATGACACACTAGATCAGATGGATTTAATTGATACTTTTAGAGCATTTCACCCCCAAGCAGCAGAATATACATTCTTTTAAAGTGCACGTGGAACATTTTGTTGGATAGACCGACCACACAGGAGGACACAGAACAAGTCTCAATATATTTAAGAAGACTGAAATCATATCAAGCGTCTTCTCTACCATAATGGTATGAAACTAGAAGTCAATCAAAAGAAAAAAACTGAAAATCACACAAAGACATGGAGGCTAAATAACATGTTAATAAACAATGAGTGAGTTAACAATGACATCAAGGGAGAGATCAAAGATGTCTTGAAAAAGATGAGAATGAGAAGACAACAACTGAAAATCTGAAACACAGCAGAAGTAGTCCTAAGAAAGAAATTCATAGCTTTACTGGCCTAACTCAAGAAAGAAGAAAAATCTCAGATAAACAATCTAACTTTACACTTAAAGGAACTTGAAAGAGAACAACAAACAATCCCCAAGGTCAGTAGAAGAAAGTAAGTAATAAAGGTCAGAGCAGAAATAAATGACATAGCATCTAAAATAAAAATAAAAAAATAAAAGAAATCAAGAACTGGTTCTCTGAAAATATATACAGGATTGAAAAACCTTTAGCAAGACTCATCAAGAAAAAATTGAGAGAACCAAAATAAGCAAAATCAGAAAGAGAAATAACAACTGACACCAAAAAAAAAAATACAAAAGAGTGTAAGAAAATATTTTATATAACTATATGCCAATAAATTGGACAATCTGGACAAAATGGGTAAAATCCTAGAGGCATAAAATACTCCAAAACTGAATCAGGAAGAATCAAATAATCTGAATAGACAGATTACAACTAATGAAATTAACATAGTAAAAAACAAAACAAAACAAAAAAACAAATCCCAAACTTCCAACAAACAAAAGTCCTTGGCTGAATGGCTTCATAGGTGAATTTTATCAAATATTCAAAGAACTAACACCTATCCTGCTCAAACTATTCCAAAGAATTCAAGGGGAGGGAAGACTCCCAAGCTCATTTTATGAGGCCAGCATTATCCCAATTCCAAAACCAGATAAAGACACTACAAGTAATGAAAACTATAGGCTAAAATCCCTGATGAATATATGTCCTAAAATCCTCCAGAAAATATTAGCAAAGTAGATCCAGCAATACATTAAAAAGATCATACAGCATGATCAAGGGGATTTATTCCAGGAAAAAGATTGGTACAATATATACCAACCAATAAATGTGATACCCCACATAAATAAAATGAAAAATAAAAACCCCATGATCATATCAAAGATGCAGAAAAAGCATTTGATAAAATCCAGCACCCATTTATGATAAAAACTCTCAGTAAAGTGAGAATAGAATAAAGTGGGAATATGTTTACATACTTTAACATAATAAAGGCCATATATGACAAACCCACAGCCAACATCATACTTAATGGACATAACTACAAGCATTTCCTTTAAGATTGGGAATAAGACAAGGATGTCCTAAAAAATTAAAAAGTTACTGCCTTATGATGCAGTGATTCCATTTCTGCGAGTTTATCTGAAGAAACTGAAAACACTAATTCGAAAGAATGTATGCACCCTTATGTTCATAGCAGCATTATTTACAATAGCCAAGATTTGGAAGCAGCCCAAATGTCCATCAGCAGATGAGTGGATAAAAAGGTTGTGGTCCTTTATACAATGGAGTACTACTTGACTGTAAAAAAGAAGGAAATTTTACCCTTTGCTACAGCATGGATAGACCTGGAGAGTATTATGCTGAGTGAAATAAGCCTGTCAGAGAAAGGGAAATACTACATGATTTCATTCATATGTAGTATCTAATGAACAAAATGAGTTAATAGGCAAATTATGACAGACTCAGAAAGACAGAGAGCAGGATGACAGCTGTCAGGGTGGAAGGTTGGGGCGCTCAGTGGTGGGGGAAGTAGGGGACTGAGCCAAAAAGGAGAGAGAAAAAAACTCATGGATATGGACAACAGTGTGGTGGTTGCTGGGGGAAGGTGTGTGGAAGGAGGTGGAGTAGGGTGCGGGAGGATAAAGGTAATGAACAAAGACTTGGGGTGGTGAACACCAAATACAGTACACAGATGATGTGATGTGTAATTGTGTACCTGAAAGCTATAAAATTTTGTTAACCAGTGTCCCCCCAGTAAATTCAATAAAAAGAAAAAACGTGATCATTTTAATACTATTTTTAAAAGTCTCAAAACAATGATCCCTTTTCTAAATTATAAACTAAAAGAAGATATATTTAAGAAATTGAAAACTATAAAGGAGTAGTAGTGTTATTATGCCAATGATATAGTATGATTTTATACGCATGAACACTTCAAACAATGTTGTACTTTAAACATATTTTCTAAATTTCTATCTTGGTCAAAATTTTCAAAAGGAATGATAGTTATATCAAATTGGTGAGACCCTATTTTTTATTTCAAACTAAGTTACTATGTAATAATGTATGTTTTTAAAGTATTTTTAAAATGTTATTCATATAATAATATTTTACATCTGTGAATTTTAAAATATTATTTAGAGAAAAGAATTCCTAACTCAAAATTAACCAAGATTTCTAGAACTGGGTCAGGGTTCACTTGAGGATGTTTGACATAGTTGTTCTGGATAGGCAGCTGCAGGGGAGATAACAAAATTCATGTGTATACAGATAGTCACTTTTCTGAATGAAATATTACAGGAGTCAAAAACCCACTCTCATCGGTACTATCTTCAATGGCCACAGCAAGTGTATCAAAGGAGGGCTTCTTCCTTTCTAATAGTCATAATAAAAGCTTGAAGAGTCATTATTTGTTTAATTTACTCTAAGCACTGTGGGAAAGTTACTGTTCCTAATCCTAAGAAGAGGTCCTATTCTAACCGGAAGTCTGAGACCAGAATACCTATAACGAATATTTGCAAAATGAATAAAAACATGTATAGTAGGAGAAATTAATACTAAAAAGGGAACTAATATAATGTGTGAAACAGACATTAAAAAAGGAATAGGGTATGAAAGTTCATGGAAGGAAGTTAGCATGTCTGATTATAATGAAATTTCAGCAATGTTTTGCCAAATTTTGAAGGAAGAGAGGGTTATGACTCAACAGAAAATCACAAGAAAGGTAGACTGAAGTTCACAGATGAGAATAAACATGACTGCCCTCTGAAGTGAGGCATCATCAAATTATCTATTAATAATGCTGATGACTAGGATTTGTAAAGAAGTAAACAACGAAAACAGAAATATATCATATGATTAAGTTATCACAAAGTCTTTTTCTTCAAATAATTCCTGCCTCTTAACAAGATTCTCTGCCTATTCCAGAGAATCAAAAAATCACCAGATTTTTGCTTATGGGAATCTTGCTAGTACCCTTTACCCATGATATATTTTCCATGACATCAAATGTCATGACAGGCTTAACCCTGTTCACATTGCCAAAGTTTTGTTTCGAATTTTTTTTAATGAATTAACAAATATTGTTTTCAAGAAAAAAAGAAACTTAGAAACTGAAACCAACATTATTGAAAGATTTCACTGGTCTTGGGTTTGGTAGTGTCTGCTTCTAGGTGGATCTACTCTGAATTTCCAGAATTTCATAATCCTTAAATTCTGAAAATGAACAATATCTGAGTTAATAGAAATAGGCTTATTAGCTGGATCTAGGATCCTGACAATCAGTTTTTGTTGATGTGTACATGTTGCCATTTCTATACCTGCTCTTGTTTTGGAAACTCCATGGCCATTCTTGCCCCAGACTCTTAAAATCAAGGTTGGGTAGATATGAGTACAATAGTGACTTGACCTGGAAAGGTAACACAAAGTTCTCCTGACACAATTTAGTTTCAGCACATCAGTATAGCCATGACAAGTTGATTTTTGTATTTAATTTCAATGAAAAAAAATCTACAAAATAACTATAAAATAATAAAATTGACTTTTAAACTATTATACTAAAATCTTGTGTTCAAACAAACATTGTTGAACTGTGGTATGTCTTTAAGTGTTATAGGAGTTCAGAATCCTAATGATTAATTTCAAGTCTAGACTGTCAATGACCTACATCATACTTAGAATGCCTACAGAATTCTTTTTTTCTTCTACATTTTAAAATAAGTAAACTTTGAATATTACAATATGGAATCATTCCTTTCTTACACATAAAGATGAGTGTTTAAAATAAATTTACAATTGCTTTCTTTGATAATTATCTGTTGATCTTGCTTTTAAAGCTCCTTTAATTTTTTAATGAATATATTACATTTTTTTAAAATGAAAAGTTAAGCAAGTCTGAAAAATGTTTCTTTTTTCCCCCTTACAAGGAAACCTATACCTGTGAGTGCAATTACATCTTGCAACAATGGTTGTTAGTTAAAACAAATCATAGAATTAATATTGCGTCTGACCTTTGATCATGAATTCTTTAATGCAGTGGAAAAAACACAAAGCAGATTCAGTCTTAACCCAGTCTTTATATATAAACACAAAATACTAAATTTTAATGAAAAAAAACCAACTTTGGGTCATGTTTCCATAAGTCTATATATAAGCATAAGAAATATGTGGAAAAAAGATAAAAAGAAATTTGAGTTAACTAGTCATCCATACATAAATAAAAATTAACAGGGACAAATCTAGGCAAAGTTGTATACAGAAGAAAGATGTCTTCCTCATTTCCAGCTTCCCTCCTCTTTGTCTAACGTAACATAGCTCAAGTTGCCGCCCAAATTCTACTTCTGTCTAGGACTCTCACTTAAAGTTAATATTTTGCAGAACACCTGAGTTTAGTTTTCAATTATATTTTATAAGTTACGCTCCTAGTTTCTAAAGGGGCTTGTAATCTAGCAAGAATGCAGCATATTTCATAGTCCCCAAAGAAGTATAATTAAACACACATGCCAGGTTTTTTCCTCAAACCTCAAGATTCTGATATGCCCAGGAAGGGAGACTATCTACATTTAATGCAGTTTTATCATTCTAGCTTCTTCCTACCCTATCCCTAACACCACACACACACACACACACACACACACACACACACACACACACACTCCCCCCATAATTGTCTTAAGAATAACTGCATTTTTTAAATTCTGATATAACTTTCTGAAAAGTGACTTATTATCCTTTCTTAAATAGCAATATTGTAACAACTACATTTCTTGCCTTCTTAGGTTTCAAAAGGCATCCTTTCAACTAGTCGCCAAATTCCATTTTCTAGAATATTAATAACCCAGGCAAATTTGGTATCAGTCAGATATAAAAAGTACAGTTTCTATTGTGAAACTCAAACACAGTCAATGATTGGCATAAGACTTTTTTCATTTTCCCAGCATTTGAGCATTTGGGCAGAAGTGATAATAGGGTAAGAAGGTAGAATATTAGAAATATTTCATTAACTTTAGCTTATGAGAACAAATCTTTATCTACAAAGACCTACAACAAAAATTGGGTGTTGATGAGCAAGGGTACTGCACTATAAAGAATAACAATTGTGATTTTTCTGTAATGCCTAATCTTGATAGCTCTGATCAATGAGTCAAAGTCAATACCACATACTTTGTAACCCTATTTTATTTCCTCCACTACCAGAATTCTGTTTTCATGATTTTCTCAACTTTATAATATTACTAGGTAATGCTTATTGAGCATCTCAGGTTCTTGGCTAAACATTTTATACCATCCATTATTACAATTTAACCCACAAAATAAGTCTATAATATAGATATTATTATCTCAATTTTACAGATAGAGAACCTAAAACACAGGAGTTAAGTAATTTACCCCATGTGATATGACTAGTAAATGGTGGAGAGCAGGAATTCAAACACAAGTTTACCTGTTACTAGAATTTGTGCTGTTAGCCACTACACTACAATGAAAGTCATGTTCATTTGCTCATTTTCTTTTTCAATCTTTTTGCCTATTGTCATGCTTTTAACCAATTTTCCATGTTGTTGTATTTCCCTACATTAGCTACACTGGCCACAATTCCATCTATTTTCATTCACTCGTCCATTCAATAAGGACTCACACTCTGGATAGGCGCAAGAGACACTAAGAAGACGACAACCTTAATGATAGTGCCTACCAACATAGGGCCATTGTGAGAATAAAATAAAATAATCTATACAAAGGGTTTGGTATACTGCATGGCACATAATAAGCATTTAGTAATTCTGCCCTCGAAGGATTTACTGATAACATTTACTGAATGCCGAACATAACACCAAGCACTTTGTATTTCATTGGCACAACAAACTCTAGGAGGGAAGTACTGTTTTTTTCCACATCATTTTACAAGTGAAGAAAGGAAAGCTAAGAGTACATTGCCCAAAGTCAGTAAGTGGTGGATCCAGGATTTGGTCCAAGCTTTTTGACTCCAGGGCTTGTTTTTAACCCCTAGGCTACAGTTTCTAATCTAATAAAGGAAATAAATAATTTAAAAATCACAATACAGAGTGATAATGCTGCACAGGGTGCCACAGAAATCAAGAGATGGACACCTAATATGAATAAAGACTTCCTGGAGGAGGCTATGCTTGAGTTGAATCCTCAAGAAAAAAGTGTTAAGTAAAATACGTTAGAAAAATTTGACATAGCTCACTTATAATCCTCATAGGACTGTTCTGACAATTAAATAAGATGATAAGTGCAAAGTACTCAGGCCTATCTCTGTAATATAAACTCTTACATTACACCTTTAATATAGACAGAAATAATTTGTTTCCTAAATAAAAACATAGATTGCATAGCAAGGAAAGAGCAAAAGACAAACTCAATGAAGGATTTTAAGCAGGTGACTAAAAAGGACTTTAGAGAGTTCTTAAAAACCCAGTGCCTCCCATATAATGGACACTCAAAAAATATTTCTAGACTCTTATATGACATAGCCTTATCATGGATTAAATTAAATATAGCAAAGCAAAAGAAGAATATTGATAATATAATTTGCTTTCTAATTGATACTAAATACCAACTGTGGCAGCTAGCCTCCAAAATAACCCCGTTAATTCCTGCCCCTGGGTATTTACACCCTCTTATATTGTACCAGGGTTAGTCTGTGTCGCAATGGCATACAGCAGAAGTAACGGCATGCCACTTCTGAGATTAGATTATACAACATCTGCAGTTTCCATCTGAGGCACTTTCTCTCTCTAGGATCTCTTGCTTTGGGGAAAGCAGTGCCATACAGTGAGTGACCTATGGAGAAGTTCATGTGGCAAATGAAGTCTCTGGCCAATAGCCAGTGAAGAAATGAGGGCTGCCAACATCCATGTGAGTGAAACTAGAAGCAGATTCTCCAATTTCAGTAAAGCTTTAAACTGTCTGAAACCTTGGTTGCAAACCTGAAGATTTCTCCAGAGAGAGCCAGAGCCAAAACCACACAGCTAAGCCACTCCTAGATTCCTAACCTTCAGAAATTGTATGAGATAATAAACTGTAGTTGTTCTAAGTTGCTAAGTTTTGGAGTGACTTCTTGAGCACAACAGATAACTAAAAGAGCAAATGCTTTTTTAACTAAAAAAAAAAAGTTTTCTCTTGGACTCAGCCATGCTGTCTTATGTCATTATATATGTACTTAAATTAACTGTCAGTATAATTACTCTTTGGATAATACTTTACTCTGTTTTGCCACTTAATCTTGTGAAGGAAACCAGACTCTGTCAGCAAGATCAGTATAAATCACATTGAATAACTAATACAGATAGAAAGAGTAGAAGCTATCGGTCTAAGCTACATCTATCATAATTAAATAGATTTTAAGTGCAAGCATGAACTTTTCTAGAGAATAAAAGACTTAACGGCTATTAAGTCGAGGTGTTCCTAAAAGAGAATTTGATTATCCAAGTAAGTATAAAGTTTCCAGTGCTAATAAAAAATTAACAGGGGAAGTGGAAGACAGGAATTGCTATTGTTTCTGGTTATTTTAAGGATTATTATTGGACTTACATTACAGGAAATATTTTTGTACTGTCTTAAGCCAAATTACTATATGACCATTTTGCCTTGCAAACGGAGACTAGAATAGACAATTTTAGGCAGGCCTTGACCTTTCTGACAGTTCTTTCTATTAACTACTTTTTTAATACTGATATTCCTTAGGATCCTCGTGCCAATATATATGGTTCAGCCACAATCATTGCTTTAATTATATCTGTATTATTCCTAAATCTACAATTCTGACTACAACTACTCTTATGAGTTCCAGATCCATTATTTCCAACTAGATACCACCATATGCACATGTGGCAAACATTTCAAATATTAAAATAACTAAATATTCATATGAATTCATTACCCTCATTACCAGATAGCAATGACTCATTTAATATCCTCTTTATTATCTACTACCTAACACGCATAGTACAAATCCTAGAATTATTTTCAGCTCCACCTAATCATTTTTAAGTATATTTTGATTATGCTATTACAGGTTTCCCATTTTTTTATCCCCTTTATTCCCATCTGCTCTGCACCCCCTCCCACGAGCATTCCCCCCACTCCATAGTTCATGTCCATGGGTCATATATATAGGTTCTTTGGTTTCTCCATTTTCTGTACTATTCTTAACCTCCCCCTGTCTGTTTTGTCCCCACTATTTATGCTTCTTACCTACACCTTTCCCTCCCTTTTCCCCCCTCCCTGCCCTCTAGTTGCTGATAACCCTCCATGTGATCTCCATTTCTGTGATTCTGTTCCTGTTCTAGTTGTTTGGTTAGTTTGTTTTTTGTTTCTTAGGTTTATAGTTGTGAGTTTGTTGTCATTTTACTCTTCATAGTTTTGATCTTCTCCTTTTTCTTAGATAAGTTCCTTTAACATTTCATTTACTATGGGCTTGGTGATGATGAACTCCTTTAACTTGACCTTATCTGGGAAGCATTTTACCTGCCCTTCCATTCCAAATGATAGCTTTGCTAGGTAGAGTAACCTTGGATGTAGGTCCTTGCTTTTCATGACTTTGAATAATTCTTTCCAGCCCCTTCTTGCCTGTAAGTTTTGAGAAATCAGCTGATAGTTTTATGAGAACTGCTTTGTAGGTAACCCCCCTCCTTTTCTCTTGCTGCTTTTAAGATTTTCTCCTTTCCTTTAATCTTAGGTAAGGTATTTATGACGTGCCTTGTTGTGTCCTTCCTTGGATCCAACTTCTTTGGGACTCTCTGAGCTTCCTGGACTTCCTAGAAGTCTATTTCCTTGGCCAGACTGGGGAAGTTCTCCTTTATTATATTTTCAAATAAGTTTTCAATTTCTTGCTCTTCCTCTTCTCCTTCTGGAACCCCTATCATTTGTATGTTGGAATGTTTAAAGTTCCTAAGCCTCTCCTCAATTTTTTTGAATTCTTGTTTCTTCATTCTGTTCCAGTTGAATGTTTATTTCTTCCTTCTGCTCCCAATCTTTGATTTGAGTCCTGGTTTCCTTCCCTTCACTGTTGGTTCCCCTGTGTATTTTTCTTTATTTCACTTTGCATGGCCTTCACTTTTTTCTCCATTTTGTGAGCATACTCAACCATTTCTGTGAACATCTTGATTACCAGTGTTTTGAACTCTTCATCTGATACGTTGGCTATCTCTTTGTTGCTTAGTTGTTTTTCTGAAGTTTTGATATGTTCTTTCATTTAGGCCATATTTCTCTGTCTCACTGCTCCTGTTATATGATAAGGGGTGGAGTCTTAGGTATTCACCAGGGTGGGGCAACCCACATTTCTGTGTTGTGGCACTATACGTGGGGGAGGGGTCAGAGAGGGAACAACGCTGCTTACTCTGCTGCCTTTCAGTCACTTTCCCCGCTACACACAAACAAATTGGAGCCTTCTGGTGCTGATTCCAGGGTGGGTGGGTTTGTGTAATTCTGGGACCCTGCGAGTCTCTCCAATGAACTTTCCTGTGATGCTGGAAGTTTCTCCTGCCACTGCAACCCCCCAGGTACCCTTTCCTCACCACGCTGGAACCCTGGGTTGCGGGTCCGTCTTGCTCCCCAGTTGTTTCTACTGGTTTATCCGCATGTAAATGTGGGACCACCCAGTCCACCAGCCACCACCTTGCCCTCCCAGTCCTCCAGCTGCCAGCTTGCCACACAACCTCTCCACCTCAGCTGCCTGTCTCTGCCCCTCCTACATGTCTGGATGAATGTTTCTTCTTTGACTCCTTGGCTGTCAGACTTTCATACAGTTTAATTTTATGGCAGCTCTGGTTGCTTTTGTTTTTAAATTTGCTGTTGCCCTTCTTTTAGTTGTATGAGGAGGCAAAGTGTATCTACCTATGCTTCCATCTTGGCTGGAAGTCCTAGGCACCTAATCTTTCGATTCATGCATTTAACTTATTTATGTCTCTATGTTTACAATTGGTTTCTTGTAGAGAGCATAGAATTGTACCTTAATTCTTTTCCAGTTTGACAATCTCTTGCCTTTTAATTGGTGTGCTTAGACCATTTATATTTAATATAGTATTAATATTGTTAATTTAAATCCTGTATCTATTTGTTCCATCTATTCTTGGCTACTCATTATAAAAATTTGTTTTATTAATTTTAGAGAGAGAGAGAAAGAGAGAGAGGAAAGCGGGTGGTTGATTCTTGTATGTGCCCTGACTGAGGATCAAATCCTCAATCTTGGCATATTGAGACAATGCTCTAACCAAGTGACCTACCTACCCAGGGCTGTCTCACCTATTCTTTGTTCCATTTTTAAAAAACAAAGTATAAAAGCAAATACTTGAAAAATAATAGGCTTTACAAAATACAAAAAAAATTGTGCTGAGACAAGTGAATATCCACAGAAAAGAAAGAAAGAAAGAAAGAAAGAAAGAAAGAAAGAAAGAAAGGCCTTGACTTAAATCTCAAACTTGGTACAAAAATAAACAAATATATTGTGGGCTTAAATATAAAAAAGTAAAGCTATAAAACCTTTAAAGAAAGCATAGTGGAGAGTCTTCAGCATACAGAGTTCTTAAACTTGACACTAATACATGATCCATAGAAGGAAAAATTGATAAAGTAGACTTTATCAAAATTAAAAACTTTTCCTATGAGAAAGAAAGACCATGTGGAGAGGATGAAAAAAGCAGCTACTGGAAAAAAATTATTTGCAATCCACATACTCAAGACTACCATCTAGAATATATAAAGAATTCTCAAAACTCAGTGGTTAAAAAAACAAAAGCCAAAATGACTTCTAGTCAAGGTGGCAGGGGAGGTAAACCCTGTGCTCGTCTACTCTCATGACAACACAAAAATTAAATCTAAATTACCCTGTAGAACCACCTGAAGCCCAGATGAAAAGAACACCTATAATTAAGGACATAGAGAAGGCACATCGAGATTGGTAGGAGTGTAGAAATGAAAAATGGGCTGGTATAATCCTCATGTGTTGTGGTTGAGAAATGAGGGGTCCCAGCCCCAGTCCAGAGCACTGGTGCCAGAAAGAGGAGTTCCCCACAACATCTGGCTATGAAAATCAGGACAGGCTCTGTCTGAGAGATATAGAGGATTGCTGGAAACCCAGGTGTGCACTTACTGGGCCTGCATGCATACAAGTGTACTCACTCATTGACACCCAAAGCTCCAAAGAAGGGACAGCAGATCAAAAGGTACCAGAAACATATGGAGAGAAACTGAATTGCGTGGCTTCAGGGCGAGTGCTGGAGCAGTAGCTGCCACTGTTCCTGTGTTGAGCACTACATCCACACAGCCTGCAAGCACAAGCAGCCACCATTGTTCCCGTGCTGAGCCCTCCTCACATACAGACTTTAGGTATAGATGGGTGCCAAATCTAAATTTACATTAACCTGGTTACACTATTCATCCTACCCTGGTGACTCCCAGAGACCCCGCCCATGCCAACTCATGAATTGCCCCTGCCTCTTATAGTAGCTGTTCATCACAGGCAGATGGCCTTGGCTTGTACTATAGATTTTCCTAAAAACTACCAAAGGTCCGCAGACCCCAGGCCAATGGTAGCTGGCCTTGGCATCTATTGTGCCTCTTGCTGAGCAGCTAAAGGTCCAGCATGGGTGGCAGCCAGCCTTGCTTTGTAGCACAGCTTCTCCCATGAGTTTCAGGTACAGCACAGGTATGTACCAACTGTCAAATCACTTTGTAGTGTATACCAGGTGGCTGTGGGTGTGGCACGGGCAGTGGCTGACCTTGGCCTGCACCTCGGACCCTATGAAGATGCCCCAGAAACCACACATAAAGGAGATGGCTTCAGACCACAACAGGAGCACCACTTGATTAGCTCCACAAGTGGCATGCCCAAAAGGGTCTCAGTAGATACCAGACCTTAATGGAGTAAATACCACTTCGTCAAGTCAGACCCTACATGCAGCTTATACACTATGGTTGTGGACAATCCTCCAATCCAGCCAGCCTGAGTGTTTCCTCCACTCACTGATGTGCCAACAGCAATCAAGGCCCAACTATAAAAGGAGGGCATAAAAAACACACACAGGGAACATTCCTGGAGCACTCAGCTGATGTAACCAGGCAGACTGTGCTATTGGGTCTCACAGGATATTGACTAAATAAGGTCACCCTGCCAAGACCAGGAAAGGTAGCAGATCATAGAAACAAACACAGAGAGGCAGACAAAATGAAGAGACAAAAAAAAAAAAAAAAAAAAAAAAAAGTCCCAAGTTAAAAAAAAAAAGGACAAAATTCCAGAAAAAGAATTAAACAAAACAAAGTCAAGCAATGTACCAGACACAGAATTCCAAAAACTGGTTATAAAGATGCTCAATGAACTTATAGGAAGACTAGAAGAACTCAGTAAAGACTTCAACAGAGACAGTAAACATAAAAAACATGTAGAAACCCTAGAAAAGAGCCATTAGAAATAAAAAATACAAAAACTAAAGAATACACAAGAAAAAAAGAGTAGATTTGATGAAGGAGAAGACTGAATCAATAATTTTGAAGACAAAGTAACAGAAAACACCAAATAGGTATGAGGAAAAAAAGAATAACAATAAACTAGGAGAGCTTAAGGAACCTCTAGGACATTATCAAGCATGGGAATGTTTGCATCATACGGGTGTCAGAAGGAGAAGGGAGAGAGAGCAAGGAATTGAAAAGCTATTTGAAAAAATGACAGAAAACTCCATAACATGGGGAATGAAATAGACATACAAGTCCAGGAAGTTCAGAAAATCCCAAACAAAATGAACCCAAACAGACCCACACCACGACAAATTATAATTAAAATGCTAAGGTTATAAAGACAAAGGAAGAATCTTAAAAGTGGCAAGAGAAAGCAGTTACCTAAAATGGAGATTCCATAAAACTTTCAATTGATTTCTCAACCAAAACTTTACAGGCCAGGGAGCCTGACACAAAATATTCAGTGAGATGAAAGCAAGAACCTAAAACTAAGATTACTCAAATATTCAAGACTATCATTTAGAACCAAAGGACAGATAAAGATTGATAGAGTCACATTTGTTATTTTTTTCCTTTGCTTCCCTTGCCTGAGGAGATATATTGGCAAAAATATTGCTACAAGAGATGACTGAGATTTTTCCATGTTCTCTTCTACAATTTTTATGGTTTCATGACTTACAATTAAGTCTTTAATTGATTTTGAGTTATTTTTGTGTGTGGTATAAATTGGTGATCTAGTTTCTTTTTTTTTCATGTATCTGTCCAATTTTCTCAACACTGTTTATTGAAGAGACTGTCTTTACCCCATCGCATGTTCTTATCTCCTTTGTCAATAATTGACCATAAAGTCATGGGTTTATTTCTGTGCCTTCTATTCTGTCCCACTAATCTATATGCCTGTTCCTGTGCTAATGCCATAGTGTTTTGATTGCTATGGCCTTGTATAATTTAATATTAGGTAGCATGATGCCTCCAACTTTGCTTTTCTTTCTCCAGATTGCTGAGTCTATTTGGGGTCTTTGGTGGTTCCATATAAATTTTTGTAATATTTGTTCTAGATCTGTGACATATGCCCTTGGTATTTTCATAGGAATTGTGCTGAATCTGTAGGTTGCTTTGGGTAGTATGGATATTTTAATGATGTTAACTTTCCTATCCAGGAACACAGTATATGCATCTACTTATTTTTATCTTCCTCAATTTCTTTTTCCAGAATCTCATAATTATCCGAGCCACAGGTCTTTTACCTCCTTGGTTAAATTTACTAAAATGTTTTAGCACAGCAAATAAATAAATAAATAAATAAAAATAAAAAAATGAATAGGGAAGAAACTGAGTGGGAGAAGATATTTGTCAATGATATATCTCATAAGGGGTTAATTTTCAAAATATATAAAGAATTCAAAGAACTCAACACCAAGAAAAGAAACCACTATTTAAAAAATGGGCAAAAGACCTGAACAGATACTTCTCCAAAGACAGATATATAGACGGCCAACACACATGAAAAAAAATGCTCAATACCACTAATCAAAAGAAAAATGCAAATTAAAACTACAATGAGATGTCATCTCATGCCCAACAGAGGGCTATCATCAAAAAATCCACAAAAAACAATTGCTGATAAGGTTGTAGAGAAAAAGGAACCCTCGTGCATGGTTGATGAGGGACTGCAGATTAGTGCAGCCACTGTGGAAAGCAATACGGAGTTACCCAAAAAAATAAAAATAGAACTGCCTTTTGACCCAGCAATCCCACTTCTGGGGATATATCCAAAGAAACCCAAAACAGCAATCAGAAAGAATATATGCATCCTGATGTTCACTGCAAAGTTATTAGCCATATCTGGAAATAGTCCAAGTACAATCAGTAGATGAGTGGATAGAACAGCCATGGTACATTTAAACAATGGAGTGACACTACTAGCAGGAAAAAAGGAAGGAATTCCTACCTTTTGTGACATCATGGATGGACCTGGAGATTATATGCTAAGTGAAATAAGCCAGTCAGAAAAAAAGTCAAACATCATATGATTTCATACGTGGAATCTAATGGATACACGGAATAGACTGTTAGCTTTTGGTGAGGGTGGTGGCATTTTGAGGACTGGACAAAAGAAAGTGAAGGGATTAAGGGAAAAAAACCATAAATACATATAACATGTAAACACAGACAATAGTGTGGTGATACCCAGAGAGAAAGGGGATAGGGAGTAGGTAAAGGTGGGCAAAGTGGGAGAAAATAGTGATGGAAAGAGACATGGTTTGCGGTGATATGTGCACAATGCAGCGTGCAGATGATGTTTTATTGAACTGTACAGTTGAAACCTGTATGGTTTTGTGAACCAATGTCATCCCAATAAAATCAATACAGAGAAAGAAAAAAAGAAATGTGAAGGAAGCACTGAGAGATTGTTTCAGTGGTCTATTAGGAAAGAGCTTCATTGAAGAGCAGCATGTTATGTTTGAACTCCAGCAAGTCAGAAGTGGACAAAATTTTGAATTACTTTGTTCTTCACATATTTTAAATGTATGGCTCTTCCAGTACCAAGTTAACAAAAAAAGGAAGAAAAAGACAAAGATGCTCCCAGACAAGAATAAACTAAAGGAGGTCCTCACAACCAAAACAGTATTACAAGCTATGTTAAAAAAAAAAGTCTTTAAGAAAAAAGTAAAGATAAAGGAGAATCAAGATGGCAGAAGAATGAGTGGAAGTCACACTGACCTCCTCCCTGGACCACTCTGCAATTACTACTAAATTGTGGAGAAATAACCTTGAACAAACAACTGAACAATAGTGAGAGAGGAGGCTTATAACCTTGGACAGATAGCAGAATCAGTTTTAACAAAACCTAACCAGTAAGGAGTGTGGTAGAGACTTAAGAAGACGGGTGGGGCACCTACAGCCAACAGCACCGGATGGATATTGAAGCGGCCACTTGGATCCCCTTGAGAAGAGCAGGGTCTAAACCATAAGCAGTGACCTCCAGCCTACAGCACTAGAGCCCCAAAAGTACACAAATAACAGCCAGCTGTGAAAAGTGACAGGGTTGCTCTCGGCCGGAGATGGGCACTTGAGACGCAAAGAGCCATTTAAAGGGCCAAAGCATAAGTTTTTATTTCCAGCCACTTACTCTGGGCTTTGGCAAAGGCAGGGGCAGAATAGGCTAGAAAGGCCTGAGGAGAGGCTGGGGAAGGAACTGAGAGAGTAGCTGGCAGCGTCCCAGTGCTGACTCATCCCCCTTACAGCAGCAGCCATCCTGCTCAGGCAGACCACTCCCCTGAGCAGCAGCAGCATGAGAGGACCCAATAGCCCCGCCCACAGGAGGGACTCTGCCCTATCCTGTGGTGCCTCTAGGCTGGCCTGTTCAGTGCGGAGGCACTAGATTAACATTTGAAGGAGACAGCCACAGATAGTAGTTTCCTGAAAGTCTTGAACAGACTGCCTAAAGTCACACAGGGTCAACATCTGACATCATCAGAGGCAGATCCAGAAGGAAAAAGACCAGCAGTCTCCTACCATAGAAGTTCACACTACAAAGTGAGGAAATCAAGACAGGTCATTTAAGAAGTAGAAGCAAAAGAGAAGAGCCTCACAAATAATGGGAAGACAAAGAAACACTCTGCATCAAAGGGAAAGGAGGAATCCCCACAAAGAGAACTAAATGAAATAAAGGCAGTTAAACTATCAGATATTGAGTTCCATACAACAGTTCTAAGGAAGCTCAGTGAGCTCAGAGAGAATTATCAAAGACTACAGGAAAACTATGAGGAACTGCAAACTATATCAGTGTGAAACAGGACATAAAAACTATCAATAAGAGCCAAGAGGAAATGATTAATACCGTTTCTGAATTGAAGAACACAGCAGAAGGAATCAAAAGCAGGCTAGATGAAGCAGAGGACAGAATCAGTGAGTTGGAGGACAAGGTAGAAAAAAGCTCCCAGAAAGAGCAAGAAAATGACTCAAAAAGAATGAAAAGCATTTAGGAAAATGCAGGACAACCTGAAATGTAATAATATCCATATAACAGGGATACCAGAAGGAGAAGAAGAGGAGCAAGGAATAGAGAACCTGATTGAAAAAGTAATGAAGGAAAACTTCCCTAATTGGAGGAGAGAAAAAGTCATGCAAATCCAGGAAGCACAGAGAGTCCTATACAAGAGGAACCCAATGGGGCCCATTCGAAGACATATCATCATTAAAATGGCAAATATCAAAGACAAAGGGAGAATCCTAAAGGCAGCAATGGAGAAAGAGGTAGGAACATACAAGGGAGCCCAAATACGGCTAGTAGCTGACTTCTCAACACAAACACTACAAGCCAGAAGGGTATGGCAAGACATATTCCAAGTTATGAAGAGCAAAAGCCTGCAACCAAGTCTGCTCTACCCAACAAGGCTCTCATTTAAAATGGAAGACAAAATAAGGCATTCCCAAACAAAAGAAGGCTAAAAGAATACACCTCCATCAAGCCAGCACTGCAAAATATGCTAAAGGGACTTCTTTAAGAAGATGAAGAAAAAGTCTATGAATACCCAGTTCCTTTCACAGTCACAATACTTGATATTACCAATATTTTTAATATTTATTGATTATGTCAAGGATGTGTTATTTTAAATGTTACTTTTTTATTTGTTGAAACTAAACCTGTTTTTGTATATTTCTTGCCTATTTCTATTATTTTTAAAAAGCTTTAAATGACTCCTTGGTATTCTTTATCCATTTTTTGATTAAATGTTTGTAGAATTTTTGTCCTTAAAAAACAACTATTAACCTTTTTTTAGATGTGTTGCAAGTACTTTTCCTATTCTATTACTTGTACTCTATCTTTTTTTATATGTATATTATAGTACAGTCTTACATGTTTAATATAGTCATATTGTCTACATTTTATTTTATAGCTTCTGGGTTTGAATATATTACTTTGGGTTAGAAAAGTATTATTTTGAATTTTCTCCAAAAACTCCTTGGATTTTACATATTGATTTTTAACTCAACTGAATTTTTTTTTGTATAATATGTGAAATAGGGCTCTATAATTGTTTTATTTCAAGGAATAGTGGTCCATGCACCTTATTTCTTGAATAAGCCTTATTTTACCCATTGATTTGAAATATCAATTTAATCATATGTTACACTGTTAGACAGATATATAAGTTTGTTTCTAGAATGCTCATTTTATTTCATTGATCTACTTGATTATTTCTGTGCTGGTGTCATGTTGTTTGCATTGCTTAGACTTTAGGATGGATTTAAATTTTTAAATATTTTTAATAGATCTTGACATTTTAAAAAAGTAAATAAAGAAAATCAATCTGCATCTGAAAAAAAGAAAGAAAGAAAGAAGGAACCCCTACCTTTTGCGACATCATGGATGGAACTGGAGAATATTATGCTAAGTGAAATAAGCTAGTCGATGAAAGACAAATACCATATGATCTCACCTATAAGTGGAATCTATTCAACAAAATAAACTAAAGAACAAAATAAACCACAGGCAAGGAAACATGGAGCAGATTGCAAGTGACCAGAGGGGATGGGGAAGTAGGACAATGGTGAAAAGAAGAAGAAGGGACTAAACAAAGAACATGAATGAATGACTCAGGGACACAGACAACAGAGTGGGAACTACCTATGGGAGAGCGGGGTGGGGTGGGATGGGTGGAAGGGGGTGAAGGGGGGAAAATTTAGACAACTCTAATAGAATAAACATGATTGAAAAATAAAATAAAATAAAGATAAAACATATGAATAACAAAATGGCAAGAACTACAACCTATCAATACTTATTTTAAATGTAAATAGTTAAATGCACCAATAAAAAGACAGGGTTGTTGAATGGGTAAACAAAAGATCCATACATATGCTGTTTACAAGAGAGCCACTTAGATCAAAAGACACACACAGACTGAAACTAAAGGGATGGAAAAAAGATTCATACACATGACAACAAAAATAGTTGGAACAGCAATACTTACATCAGAGAAAACAGACTTAAACAAAGCCTATAATAAGAGACAAAAAAAGACATTTCATAATAATAAAGATAGGTATCCTATAAGAGGATACACTCTTATAAACATTTATGCATCCAATGTAAGCACCAAAACATAGAAAAAATACTGATGTACATAAAAGATAACAGTAATTGTAGTAGACTTTAACACACAACTGAATCAATGGATAATCATCCAAATGAAAAATCAACAAGGAAATAGTGACCTTAAATGACACATTAGACCAGATGAATTTAATTGTTATTTTAGAGCATTTTACCCCAAACAAGTAAATACACCTTCTTTTCAAGGACACATGGAACATTTTCCAGGGTAGATCACATGTTAGAATAAAAAACAGTCTCAATGAGTTTGAGAAATCAAATCAAGCCTCTTTTCCAATCACAATGGTACAAAACTAGAAATAAATTACAAGAAAAAAAAACCCTGGAAAACACATAAACATGTGAAGGTTATAAAACATGCTACTAAAATAATAAATGAGTTAAAAGTGAGATAAAGGGGGAAATAAAAGATATCTGTAGCCAAATCCAAAAGAACACACAACAACCTCTAAATCCATGAGTCACAGCTAAAGCAATTCTAAGAGGTAGTAAATTCATAGCAATACAGGCTTTCCTCAAGAAATAAACAATTAACATTACACATAAGGAACAAACATATGAAATGAAAACCCAAAGTTAGTAGAAGGAAAAAAAAAAGATAAGAGTAGAAATGGACAAAATAGAGTTCAAAAAAACAATACAAAACATCAATGTTACCAAGAGCTGGTTCTTTGAAAAGATAAACAAAATTGACAAATCTTTAAACAGATTCATCAAGAAAGAAAAAGGAACCACGTAAATAAAATCAGAAATAAAAGAGAAGTGACAAATGACACCACAGAAATGTATTAGATTATAAGAAAATAACTATGAACAATTATATGTCAATAAATTGGAAAATCTGAAGGAAATGGATAAATTCCTAAAAAATATACAATTTCCACAACTGAGTTAAGAGGAAACAAAATCTGAACTAAACCACTAACAAACTCAAATAGTAATAAAAATAAACTCCCCCAAACAAAAGCTCAGGATAGAATGGCTTCACTGGTAAATTTTATTAAACATTCAAAAAATTAACAACTATCTTTCTCAAATAGTTCCAAAAAACTGAAAAGGAAGGAAGGCTCCCAAGTTCACTTTACAAGGCTAGCATTACTCTAATTCCAAAATCAGACAAAGACATTACAAAAAAAAATTATAGGTCAATATTCCCAATGAACACAATTGCAAAAAATCAACAACAAAACATAGACAAACCAAATTAAAAATCCATTAAAAAGACAAAACACCATGATAAAGTGGGATTTATTCCTGGGATGCAAATTGGTTCATTATCTGCAAATCAATGTTACATATCACATAAAGAAAATGAATAATAAAAATCACATGATCATACCAATAGACACAGAAAAAGCATTTAACAAAATCCAGCACACACTTAGGATAAAAACACATAGCAAAGTCAAATAGAGGGAAAATACCTTAATATAATAAACACCATATATGACAAGCCCACAGATAACATCGTATTCAGTGGTGAAAAACTAAATGCATTTTCCTTAAGGTCAGAAACAAGAATATCCACTTTCATTACTTTTATTCAATTGTAGTATTGGAAGTCTTAGCCACAACAATCAGACAAGAAAAAATTTAAGGCATCCAAATTGTAAAGGAAGGAAGAAAATGTCATTATTTGCTGATGACATGATACTATATATGAAGAACCTTAAAGATTCTACAAAAAAACTGTTGGAAATGATAAATGAATTCAGTAAAATAGCAGAATACAAAAGTGATATAAACAAATCAGTCGGATTTTTATACACCAATAATGAAATATTGTTATTTTGTCAAAAAAGATTTGTCAAAATATAAAGAGAAATTTGGAAAAACAATCTCACAATTGCATAAAAAAATAAAGCAGCTAAAAACAAATTTAACCACAGAGAAAAACAAACACTGTACTCAGAAAATTATAAGACTTTAAAGAAAGAAGCTGAAGAAGATATAAATAAATGAAAATAGATACTGGGCTGATGGATAGGAAGAATTAACATTGCTAATATGTCCATACTACCAAAAGCAATCCACGGATTTAATGCAATCCTTATCATAATACATATGGCATTTTCCACAGAACTAAAACAAATTTAACAAAGGAGTTGAAGGATCTATACACTGAAAACTACAAGACGCTGCTGAAAAAAACTGAAGACACAAAGAAATAGAAAGTTAATGGGTTGGAAGAATCAGCATCGTTAAAATAGACATATTACCAAAGCAATATGCAAATTGAATACTATCCTCATCCAATTCCCAATGGCATTTTTCACAGAAATAGAACAAAAAAATCCTAAAATTTATATGGAACCACAAAAGACACCAAATAGCCACAGCAATCTTCAGAAATAAGAACAAAGTTGGAGGTATCATGTACTATCAAATTGCACTACAAGGCAATAGTAATCAAAAAAGCAACATGGTGTTGGCATAAAAACAGACATATACATCAATGGAATAGAATAAAGAACCCAGAAATAAACACATGTCTATATGGTCAATTGGTATTTGACAAATGAGGAAAGAACATACATACAATGGGGTAAAAACAGCCTATTTAATAAATAGTGTTGGAAAACTGAACAGATATAAGCAAAAAAAATGAAACAAGACCACTTTCTTACACCATATACAAGAATAAACTCAAAATGGATTAAAGACTTAAATGTAAGACCTGAAACCATAAAACCCTGAAGAAAATATAGGCATAAACTCTCTGATAATACTCAGTAGTTTTTTTGTATATCTCCTTGGGCAGGAGAAGCAAAAGAAGAAATGAACAATTGGGACTATATCAAACTGAAATGTTTTTTCACAGTGAAGGAAATCATCAAGAAAACAAAAAGACAACTTTCTGAATGGAAGAAAATACTTGCCAGTGATGCATCTGTTAAGGGGTTAATATCCAAAACATAGAAAGAACTCACCTAAGTTACCCGCTCCCAAACACAAAATGAAATTAAAAAATGGGCAGAAGACCTAAATAGACATTTGTCCTCAGATGGCCAATACATATGAAAAGATGCTCAATGTCACTAATCATAAGAAAAATGTGAATTAAAACCACAATGAGATATCATCTCACACCTGTCAGAATGGCTATCATCAGTAAATCAACAAATAACAAAAGTTGGCAAGGATGTGGAGAAAGGGGGACACTCAAACCCTACTGGTATGATTGCAGATTGGTGCAGTCACTATGAAAAACAGTATGGAGGTTCCTCAAATAATTAAAAATTAGACTCCCTTAGGACCCAGCAATTCTACTTCTGGGCATATATCTGAAGACATCCAAAACACTAATTTGAAAAGATATATGCACTCCTATGTTTACTGAAGCATTACTTACAAAAGTCAAGATATAGAAACAGTCCATGTGCCTATCAATAGACAATTAGATAAAGAAGAAATGGTACATACACACAATGGAATATTACTCAGCTATAAAACGAATGAAATCTTACCATTTATGACAACATGGATGATCCTAGAGGGTATTGTGCAAAGTGAAATAAGGCAGACAGAGAAAGACAAATACCATGATTTCACCTATATGTGGAGTCTAAAGAGCAAAATAAACAAATAAACACAATATAATCAATACATACAGAGAACAAACTGATGGTTGCCAGAGGGGAAGTGGGTTAGGGGGCCAGGTGAGCAAAATGTGAAGGGATTAAGAAGTACAAACTGGCAGTTACAAAATAGTCATGGGGATGTAAAACAAAGCATAGGGGATATAGTCATCAATATTGTGATAACTGTGTATGACGCCAGGTGGGTACTAGACTTATTGGGGGATCACTTCAAAAGTTATAAAAACGTCTAACCGCCATCCTGTATACCTAAAACTCACATATTAAATGTCAACTGTACTTGAAAAACAAAAATGTAAAAAATTTTAAAACCCAAAAAAACCAAACTATCTAATTAGATGTTGCTCAGTATGTGTATGATTAAACAGACTATAGTATATTTATACTATAAAATTGTAGTTATCAATAATAGAAGTATGAACCATTGATACATGCAGCATCTTAAGTGCATCTCTGGATAATTAGGCCAAGTGAGAAAATAGACAGTCCTATTTGATACTATATATATAACATTTCAAAATAAAAAAAATCAGAAATATAGGGCAGATTAATCAGTGGCAAGGACAGTCAAAAAGGGACTCAAGGGATGTGGGTATAATTCCTCGTATGATGGTACTGTTCAGTATGTTGACTGTGGTAGTAGATACCACACTGAATGAACATACACACTGTCCTCTGGTCAGGCTGCCAGGTGTCTCTTAGTTGGAAGAAGAATGATGGAATCTCCCTAACGGTGTCTCTCCACAGCCTGGCTGTTTTTCTGCAGGAAAGGGGAATCTCAGGCCAGGTTGCCTGTTGTGGCTAGATCCCTTCTGCTAGTTCCATTTGCTGCTCCATGCCTCGTGGTGGGAGAAGGGAATCTAGGGAATCTTGGGAATCTTTGGCTTGTGGGGTAAAAGCACCTGAAGCAAATGATTAATCTGTTTCCAGACATAGCTAGCAGAGCAAGAGTGAAATGTACAAATATATAAATATATAAATAAATAAGTCTCCTGTTTCATTAAGACTAAACCTCAAAAAGATTTACTTAGTAAAGTTATAAACCTTAAAAATTTTAATTTATATGATCAAATGCAAAGTATTATTATTGAAGAGATTATTTCTTATCAATATTTTAAGAACATATTTTATGTAAACTTTAAATAAATATTGAGGTAACAAAGTAAAAAGTTTTAAGATATGTTCCTCAAGAAGAAACTAATTCCAGGATGAATGGAACAAACGTGAATGAGCCAAACTATCCATTTCTCTAGTTCAGCTGAAAAATTTTCTAAAGAAATCATTGTTGTATCATTTAGAACATATGTACTAAAAAGAAAAAAACTGCATTTTCATTCACAGTGAAACAGTTTTATCATGTAAGAATTAGGCTCTTGTCATAAAATTTAATAGTGTTTCTGAGTAGTGATTTTAAGTAGTTTAGTTTAAATAAATCTGCTTCTGTAGTATACATATTTAAGCCTCATTTAGTGGCAGAAATTCTCTTAACAAAAATGTTTGCCAGGTGTATCTCTAACAGGTACACTACTTTGAGGAAGTCCTTGAAAAATGTCTTCCCTATATTACAAAACATGGCAGCAGAATTCCAACTCTCTTTCAGACATTCTACATCTTAAGTAAGAATTTTATTGCTTTTGAACAAAGAACGTTTTTAAATTTAGTGTAAGTAGTAATTATAAAATGACTTTAAATGTTTTAAAACATCAAATTACATTTTTCCTATTTTCTAAGTAAGTATACGTTTCTAAACAGAAAAGTACATATACATTTATTTTAAAGAAGATGAAAGTCTAAGAAGTTAATCTATTCCTAACAGGTCATAATAGAAGGTGCTGAGGCTTCAGTGATTTAATGTATATTCTTGTCAGAAATTAACTTTATTATTCATATTGTTTAGAATGAGTGATGACTAAAATCACTTTGAGAAACTTATGGCAAGGAAGTTTATTAAAAATTGTCCTTATCTAAGCATATAAAAAGAAAAAGCAGTCTTTCCTTCTAAACTTTAAATATATCATCTAATTTCAAGTATGTAAGGGTAATAGCAAGAACTTAAATTAAACCCAGAACCTAAGTGTCAACCAATAAACAGATACAGAATGCTGTGCACACACAGAGAAATATTATTCAGCCATAAAAAATTAGATTGATCCATTTGCAATAAACGAAATAAGTCAGAGAAAGACAAACACAGTATGATCTCATTTATATATGGAATAACAACAAACAAACAAAATACCTGGAGCTCACTGATACACAGAACAAATTGTTGGTTGCCAGAGGCAGGGGGTGGGGATCAGGCAAAAGGTACAAACTTCCTGTTACAAAAGTCCTGGGGATGTAATTAACTACAGCATCATAACAACAGCATCAGTTAATCATAGAGTACTGTATAGCTAGCAGAAAGTTACTATAAAAGAGTAAATCTTAAAAGTTCTTATTGCAAGAAAAAAAATGTAACTGTGTATGGTGGTAGAAATTTACTGTGGTAATCATTTTTCAATATACAAAAATATCAAATCATTATGTTGTATAACAAACTAATATAAAATGTATGTCAGTTATATCTAAAAAAAAACATATATTAAAAACCTAGAAAACTATAAACAGCTGATTTATTAAAGTAGTAATCTTTTTTCCTTCTTATTTTTCTATTTCTTATTATTGTTCTTTAAGAACATTAAAAATATCTCCTACATTATACATAAAAAATTTATTCCTAATTAAAAAAAAACAAACAAACCCTCATAGAATGATGTTCTATATGCCTAGAAAATTAGTGGAGCTGGGTCAGAGGAAGTGAAATCATGGTTCCAGGTACCAATAGGGCTGGGTAATGGTCATGTCAGAAAATGAGAGGGAGGCCAAAAATTGACTCTTGGAAAGATAAATACAGCAACAAGAATCTGAAGGTAGAACTAAAGTCAGGATACCATATTATCAAGGAGAACAGACAAGTGGAATATAAATACCTTTAAAATCCTAGATGCTTATTTAAGCCTATGTAGCATAGATAATTAACAGAAGACAAGTCAGTTGATAGAGACTGTCAGATGCCACTGCTCTCTGGGAAACTGAACTCAGGAAAACATTCAGTCCCTTTAAGTAATAGGGTACTAGCCAAATCATCAAGGAGTAAAAGCCAAGTCTAATAATTGCACAGTGAGACAGAAGTCAGGGTGGGATCTGACTTGAAATGGAACCGTTGATCTGGGGTCCTTTTTAATGAAAGACAGGTACTCTCCTAGAAGTATTTAGCTTGAAGAACACTATCAAGTAGCCAAAAACAAACAAACAAACAAACAAACAAAAACCCCAGTTTATGAGGTGTCATGCAAAACAAAATTCAGAAGTAGACACACAGAATTTTATCAAAATGAAACATTATTTAGGTATTTCCAATTGCCATGAAAATCTTAGGGATATGAACCTGGTGAGTGAGGTTATGGAAGATGAGGCTGGAAATACAGATTGAGGGAGGCCTTTTTAAAGATTCTTTATCAGTTAAAGGTTAATTCCCTGAATGATCCACATGATTCATGTTCAGAGGTCCTCTTATCAGCAATCCCTTCCTAGAACTGCCTATACAAAACATCCCCCTTTTCCTCCTCAACATATTTTTCTTCAGAGACCTTAACACCATATGAGCAATTGAATAATAGTTTATTTATTGCCTGTCTCCCCCAAATAAAATATAAGTTCACGGATTTCATTTTGTTCATTGCTCCATCCCCAATACCTAGAAGACACGTGACATATAGCTGACAGTAAATATTTGCTATTGAATAAACAAATAAATATTAGCACACCCAGAGAAAAAGATAACATAAGCAGGAAAAATTTTAAATGTGCCCATCTTATTTCCCTAGCTGTAAAAAGAGGACGACAATCTAGCCCTTTTTGGTCAGGCTCAAACAGTTCACTTTAGTTTAACTAAAAATAACAAGAAAAGGTTGGGCTTTAAAAAAAGACCTTTTGTAGTTAGTCCTTCCAGTCTTTTGTTTCTAACCTTGATGTAGCACTGGTAACTTCTGGTATTGATAGGAAACACTCACATTTTTCAAGAATGTGAAATCAGTTGATTAAAATGACCACACTAGTAAACCAATGAAAGAAGTGACTATGAATATTTTGTTATGAGAATGGATTACTAGTGGCTTAGAATCTTACAAATTAATTCTTCCACATACCTTTGAATTTCACTGTCTATTGAAGAGCTAGTTTATTTCTTTGAATTTTAGTTAAGAGCTAAACATCTCTAAAAATGCTTTAATTTAAATGTGTTTCTGCTTTTTAGTATATCTGCAATAATGTTCACAGACTATCTTTTAAAAACCTGCCATTTGTAAAAAAATAAAAGGAAAAATAGAAGCCTAATCAATGTATATTCATTTTTATTTTGAAGACCAAAAATTTAAAAATAAAAATATTAATTTCAGTATACAAAAGTGACTGAAACCACTTTTCAGTTAAGGAAAAAAATGATATGCTTGTCCAGACCCTTTCCCATTTTTTTGAATGGGTCGTTAATTTTTGTTAGTTTTATTCTGACACACTTCTGTAAAGAAATGTCTCATTTATTATATAAAGTGCAATATGACAGACATTTTCTTCCTATTTTGTTTATGTTGTTACTTGTAACAAAACAAAATTATTAAATCAAATATATTTTTTTTTAAAAACTATGGACTTCATATAATACTCAGAAAACCTTTATTAATACTGTCATTTATAAATATACTCGTTTTTTCTGCCAGAAAATTTATGGAATGTTTATAATAAAGCCACTTTTATACATTTAAATTTTTGATTTAGCTGGAATTTATTTTGGTATAAATAATAACTTAAAGTCTACTTTTTTCCCAAATTGCTATCCTGATGATCCATTTGCATTTATTGAATTGTCTATATTTTCCTTTCTCCACTAATTTGAGGTACTAATAAATGATAATGTGATATTATCATATATTATGTTCCACTAAGTCTGGGGTTTATTTCTGAGCTCAACTTCACTCAAAACTACAGAAATGCAAATTAAGTAAGATACTACTTTTGACCTATTCATTTAAGAAACATTTAAAAGTTTGATAACTGAGTTAGGTGAGGGTGTGGGGACATAGATACAACTGATGGGAATACAATTGGGAGGGGAAGAAAAATTTTCTTAGAAATAATTCACTGTGTTATACAACATACACACATATATTCAAAAGTGTTCTTTTATGGCATTTATTAAAGTTTTGGGTCTTTTGTTTTCATCTAGATCCTGCATTTTTTTTTCTATTGTGTTCATTCTTAAGGTATTTTATACTATGTCGTTTTAAGTGGAATCTTTTTTTCCCATTACATTTGCCAATTATTGCTGATACAGAAACTGTCCTATAGGATGAGATTGGCACCATTTAATCAAAAAAGCTAAACCAGAAATCATTTTTAAATGATACATACATATATTTTTAAAATTTTCACCCGAGGATATGCTTATTGATTTTAGAGAGAGAGAGAGGAAGATAGAGGAGGAAGAAGGAGGGGAAGTGGTGAGAGACAGAAAGAGAGAGGGAAACACTGATGTGAGAGAGAAACATGGATCAGTTGCCTCCCATAGGAACCCCAACCAGGGATCAAACGGCAACCTTTTGGTGTACACGATGACACTCCAATCACTGAGCCACCCAGCCAGGGCAAATGATACCTATATTTTTAAGAAAATTTTACTTGAGTTTTTAGAAACATAGTATGTATATTCATTAAAAACTCTTTATGTAGGGTCAAGGTTTTTTATTGAGTAGAGTTCCAAGTTGTTTTTCTTTTATAGACCACACCAATAATGTATGTTTATGATTTTCACTACGTGTAAAATGAAGACATAAAGACACAAAGCAATCTGAGAACTACAGAATCAGTCCTTCTAGCTTCCTATGTTATCCCCTGTAAATCTTTAACAGAAGTATGTACACATCTAACTCAAGGCCATATTTATGGCAACTTACCTTTAAGTTATTCCAAAGCATTGAACTTGGTTTTCTAAAAACAACCTTTTGCCCTTGTATTTCATAGCATGTGTAACCACCACAAATAAACTGAAAACAGATATACTAAATTTGTGATATGCATCCAATTTCATTACCGGGAACAAAAGAGGTCAGGTATACCAAATAGTAACTTTCTAGCCACAAGCATTTAGCTTTCTAGGAGCACCCTGAGAGAGCAATTCAATTGTTCCTTATCTCCACCCCTCAGTAATGGTTAAAAGAAAGTCAGTAAATACTCATTAAAATAAACTGAAGTATACCCGGACTTCTGAATAAACATGACTACAAAATGTCAAATTCACTATTCACAGAAATTTCTTTTTCTAATTATTTGAAAGAAGCAGAAATATCTCCTTCCTCTGTATAAAATGTGGCACAGTACTTTTCCTAATCCCAACCATTTTTATTTAATCAAAACAATGAAGCTAAAAAGGAAGCAAGGCTGCAGTATGATTTTAATCTAAAGAAAAATGAAAACCTCTAAGAGATTAGGTTAAATTTATACTACAATTTTAGAATTTAGTTTTTCAAAAAATGTCTATATAGTCTACACATACAAAAAAAAAAAAAATTCTTGCTCTGTCCCATGAGGCTCATTTGGAGCATCAATCCGTAACCAAAGGGTTGCATGTTTGATTCCCAGTCAGGGCACATGCCTGAGTTGCAGGTTCATTTCCCAGTCTGGGCTTGGACAATCCCCGGTTCAGGTGCAAACAGGGAGCAGCCAATCGATCCTTCTCTCTCACATTGATGTTTCATCTCTCTCCTTTCCTCTCTCTCTAAAAGCAGTGACAAAAATATCCTTGGATGAGGATAAAAAAATTTAAAAAAAAAAATATCTTGTTTACTTACCAGTCACCTAGGCCATGAACCAAGGTTTTTCTTATTTTAAGTCATTAAGAAAAGAAGATTGAAAGATGCCTGTTATAGTGGGAACACTTGACTAAATGTCAAGAATCTAGAATTCTAGTCCCAGCTCTCCATGCTCTCATTGAATTGTGTTCTTTAATTTGAGAAATATGTACAAGGAGTTGGGCTGAGTACTTTATAGTGAGGACTTGATTTCTAGTTCTGGCTTAATCATTCTTCATAATTTAATCACTTGGTAATCCTAGGCAAGTTATAACTTCTCTGAATTTCAGTTTCTTAATCTGTAAAATCGAGACAATAAATGCTTTGTCATTCAAAATTAGTGTGAAGATTAAATTAGGTAGAAACAGGCTAATTCAGTATTCTCCTTCTACAAATACATAATAGAGAAGTTCAGTTATTTGCTCATTTATATTAATTTTTATTAGCACAGTTGGGAGTAGAACATAAGTCACTTAACACCTAGTCAAATTGGTGTTTTCACCACTTCTTAATTGTTTTTAAGATTTTTGAAAACCACAACCCACCTAGCCTTCCTCAACTGGATTTTATAACCAAATTAAGCCTTTATAAACCAAAGTATACATTGTATGTGATGAATTAATCTCTCTTTTAGGAATTTACAGTGAAATTATTTATGTAGCATCCTCACAAGAATTGAGAAAATAGTCACTTAAATCATTTTCTGTGTGTTTGGTTGAGACAGACAACATGACTTTACTAATGTGCTATATTAAGATATCATTACCAGGTATGGCTCTAGGTTTCAGGACTTGCAATTTGAAATCTTTATTCAATTTTAAAGGCTAGTTAGACATCATCTCCTCTGGAAGCCCTTTAACTGACTTGGTTGACACTCATTGCCATTCTGTACAAATACCTATTGTTGCACTCGGTATTAATTTATTTCTTTGTTTTTTAATCTTAATTGAATTGCTGCATATGTCTTAAAAGGAAGATGAACTAAATAGTGAGGAAGTACTGAAAAGGAATTGATGAGATTGAGAGGTCTCCATAGAAAAATGTGATAGAATTTTAAGAGGCAGAAATAAAGGTATGGGGAGCAGGCAGAAATAGGAAAAAAGGAAGGAGAGACAATTCAGGTGTTGTCAGTGATGAACATATTTATTCAAGTTTTAAATCTTGTACCACACCAACATTCCTGGTCCTCTTCACTTCCACCACCCTCTTGGCTTAAACCATCTTTAACCATTATTCCTATCCACTTTTTCTTTGCTATAAACCCTACAAGTTAGTTCAACTTTTTGAACTTGAGTGAAGAGTGACAAAAAAGTGTTAAGTGTTTGCACTAATGATAGAAAGGCAAATCACTTACAGTAATACTAAATTTTTCTAGAATTTAATAAATTTTCCTGTTAGGCTAAAAGATCTTTTTATATAAAATAAATACATTATATTAACATAAATTACAAATGTTCATTTCTCAAACTGCAAAAGTTCTGTTCAATTCTAAACTTAAACAGAAAATGTATCCTAACAGTCTTCAGAAAAATCCAAAATGAAAAAACTTTTTTTTTCATTAAGTGTAAATTGAGATGGAAAAAAACCTTGAAGAGCAACATCTCATCATGGCAAACGTTTGTTAAATTCAAAATAAATAAGGTTTGAATATTTTTGTTACATTTTAAAATTTTACTGTTCCACACTTTCTTTTGGACTTGAACAAGTTACTCAGTTTAAGTTTCACATGCTATCTCATCCAATTTTTTCAGATATCTCATATCCTCAATTATGGCTATCAAAACTTTTGATGAAAGAACTACTTTAAAGTTTTGATCAATTCTTCTTTGACAAATTTTACAGTAAAAGAATATGGCATCTTATTTGTATTTTGGAAAGGAAATGTCTTTTAAAGAAGGATGCTATAGAAATATAAAGGAAAGGCTTTTAAAAGTGTTTAGTCTTTACAGTATAGCAAAATATTTACAAAAGTTTTCTTACATTATGAGACTCTTGGCTTAAACAAAGAATATTTCTTGCACAACTTGACTTCAAAATTAAATATTCTTAAATACAAAGAATGAAAAGTGACTCCTTGATTTGTTATACCTAAGAGTTAAAAAAAAAAAGTCCTAGCAGCTTAAGCATTCAAAGTATTCAAGGAATCAGAATCAGATACAGAAGCAGGAAGGGACCTTTGAGCAGTGTAGCTCTCTCATTTAACAGCCAAAGAGCCAGAAACTTAGAAAGGTCAAATGATTGTATATTAAGTGCCTCTGATTCTCTGCCTGTGCTCTTTTTACAACATTTTCATAAGTTTATTTTGAATTGGGCACACACACAAAAAGTCATATTTCTTGCCTCCTCAAAGCCACAGTTGTAGCAGAAATTTAGTCAAGACCTCAGAAGTTACCCAAATCCTTAAACTTCTAATGGTTAACTAACAGAATACAACTCCCTCTCAAACCAATCAAAATTAGTTACATAACTAAATGATTTATACCATTACTGTAGTGATTAATAAAAACACCAACTTTATATGCTAGCTGGCTGTTTACCTGGTTTATTGATGTGATTAAAATTTGAATAGTAATGGAATACATAATGAGATTTACTAAATTTCAAATCAATTGTGTTATTATACCCCCTAAAAACTCCATACAAGAAACAAGTTGATTCAGACTTCACTTTCAGAAGTGTACAAATCTCATATTAAAGTAACAGTTTGTTCTCAGTCTGTTAAATACAAAAGCACCTATTAAATATATTCAATTCCCTGGATTTATTTCTTTGTAAGTAGCTACTACATATTTTTAATTAACCTGAAAAATTTTTCAAGGTATCTAATTTCACTTTGGTACCTTAATTAAATAGTTTGAAAAATCCAGCATTCAATAATCTTCTTCCCTGCTGAAACAAACAGCTCCTCTGCTAGTGCTCTTCCTCAGTAGAAACCTCTAACAAAGTTCAGGTTTATTGATATGATTCATTCATCAGCAAACATGTGAATATCTACTAAGGGTCAAACATTGTGTTAAGAGTTAGCTGATAACAACAAAAAGCTTCATTTAAAAAATAGTAATCTATCCATTTTTAAGGACCAATAACTCCCACATGAAAAAAACAAATGAACAATTAAGTGAATAAGTCAAGTGAATAACATTAATATGTGGAAAAATAGTCTGATGTAGGATACATTTTAATTCTTTGTTTGAGAAAATGCCATTCAAAATGAAAGTGGAAGTAAAAAAGTTCAGGGCATATAACTGCTTATACTTCATTATTTAATAGTGACTAAAGAGGAGATTATCAATTTAAAAGTAGATTACTAAGAAACCATACAAATTTTTTCTCTCCAATGAGAATATAAGTTTATTAAATACTCCTTTTTTTCATTACTGTTTACTCAAAATTTCCTGCTATCTTTTACATGAACACACACATACTACCTATTTTCTATACCAATGCCAAATAAAGAAATTCAGTCCTTTAAAATTTTCATTTTCTTGATTATAAGTAATGCTTGTACTTTTTGTTTCAGTTGACTATAGATAAATTTCCCAGTCAAAACAATAATAGAGTACCTTTCAAAAGAGATTCATCAACAAACAAAAGTTGCTGAGCAAGGAGTGTAGTTCAAAATAAAAAAAGTGCAAAATCAGCATAAAATGTTAGTGCAACATATTATTTTTAACTTTTTCACGTTATTTTTAAATTAGCTAAGTAATTTAGAAAGAAAAATAAATTGCTCTTAAATCTCTAAATCTTAATTGATAATGGAAAGGAAGAATTTCAGCCCAAATTGAACCAAACTAGACAATAAGAACAGTAAAACACAACTGGATATAGCCTTTTATGAAAAAAGGTAATTTAAAATAAGAAAAACATGTGTGTCCAGAGGATGTGATATCTTCAGTTCTTGAGGAAATAACATCTACATTCAACTACCCTCATCACATACCTTCTTCTTCCAATTTCTTTGGGCTCTAAGAAATGAGTATACTTTAAATATAAATATACAGAGAAACCACTCACAGGAACTTTTAAATGAAGACAAATTTGAACCATATTTTAAAATATGGTTAATATCAAATTAAGAGGGTAAGAGGAGGACTGAGGGAATGAAAATAAAATGTTTGAAAATATGCAATTTAATTCTGTGCATAGGATTAATATGCACACCAAACATACACATTTCTGAACTTATTGAAAGTGATCATTTAAAAATAGAAAGTGTTCTAAAATATTAATTCAATTTTATAGGAAAGAGAAAAGAATGTTAGAAAACTTTTTATCAAAAACTAAAGACACTGGGATTGAAACCATTCACAATCATACCAATTAAATTAAATCTTAAGGAATAATTATGGAAAACAGAGGCTAAGAGTGGCAAAACTACCATTGGTCCTCTCAATCAAATCCTTTTTACATCCAAAGATTTGATTTCTCTCTTTCAGTCATTAAACAATTTTTTAAAAATGCTTTATTATCACTAATAATTTCAATTTAAAAATTCACTCATACACATTTTATTTCTAAAAAAAATTGTCAAAAAAAATGTCATATCCTAAACATAAAAGCAAACACGGAAGAGAGTGTACAGGCTTAAAACCAATTTTTTTCTCTCTCAATTATTACTACCAGAAGAAAGAACAAAAGGACAAGAAAATTCCTTGAGAGATAGATGGCCATTATCCCAGCTAGCATTTCTGCATAAGAAGAGCTAATGGCGAGATGTCTCAGCTAAACAGTGACATTTGCAAGCCTCTTAGATATATCCTCAGCAGACACATTATCAGATTAAAGAACTGCAAACAAGCTGGGCTGAAACCTTTCTTTGTCCAAGCCCAGCCTCTTCTTCCTGATGTCATTACAAACCGAGCAAGCCTTTCTTTCGCCCTTCAGACAAAGTCCATTATTCAATACAGCTGGCAACGGAGGAAAACTCGTTCAGCAAGAGCTAACATGCTTAGGAATTTCTTTCGGAACACTTAAAAGACTTCTGCTTACCACCATCAGGGATCCACTACCTACCGGAAATGAAAACTTCATTTTTAAAAAAGTAAGAAGTAACTTAGACCAAATTGGGAATGTTTAAGTTTCTGAAAGTCTGCACTGAAAAGCAAAATAAAATTGCTATCTTTAGCTTAAACATTCTGGAGCATAAAGAAACTTTGATCTTGGAATATCATCCTGACTACTGAAATACAAGTTTACCAGACGAGTATATTTATTCCATCTCAGAACACAGCGTTTCGTTACAATTTATAATCCAATGGTTTGGCTTCACTGACTACATTTTTTAAAGGTTGCTTGTTGGTTAACAAGCCCTGGATTCACAGATTTTCTGGAGACTAGAAAATAAGACTGTTTTCCTGCTGAAGAACCAAGTGGAAACTTTACAGCAACAAATTTTATGTTTCTTTTGGAAATTGTGGAGAGAAATGAAATATTTATAAAAACATCCAAAGACCCAAAGAATTTACAAATATACTGGAGGTTTTAAAGTGGTCACAATCTGAATACCAAAGGAGGCTGCTGCTGACCAAAGGACGTCAACACAGTAAACCGAACGTGCCTTTATAATGGTAAGCAATAACAGCTCCCAATGCTCCTATGATGACTCCTTTAAATACACTTTGTATGGGTGCATGTTTAGTATGGTGTTTGTGCTTGGGTTAATATCCAACTGTGTTGCCATATACATTTTCACCTGCACTCTCAAGGTGCGAAATGAAACTACAACGTACATGATTAACTTGGCAATATCAGACTTGCTTTTCGTTTTCACTCTACCCTTCAGGATTTTTTACTTTACAGCACGGAACTGGACATTCGGAGATTTACTTTGTAAAATTTCAGTGATGCTGTTTTATACCAATATGTACGGAAGCATTCTGTTCTTAACCTGTATTAGCGTAGATCGATTTCTGGCGATTGTCTACCCATTTAAGTCCAAGACTCTAAGAACCAAACGAAATGCAAAAATCGTTTGCACTGCTGTGTGGTTCACTGTGGTCGGAGGAAGTGCACCAGCAGGCTTTTTTCAGTCTACCCACTCTCGGGGTAACAATACCCCAGAAGCCTGCTTTGAAAATTTTCCCGAAACCACATGGAAAACCTATCTCTCAAGGATTGTAATTTTCATTGAAATAGTGGGATTTTTTATTCCTCTAATTTTAAATGTAACTTGTTCTAGTCTGGTGCTAAGAACTTTAAATAAACCTGTCACATTAAGTAGAAGCAAAATAAACAAAACTAAAGTTTTAAAAATGATTTTTGTACATTTGGTGATATTCTGTTTCTGTTTTGTCCCTTATAATATCAACCTTATTTTATATTCTCTTATGAGAACACAGACATTTGTCAATTGCTCGGCAGTGGCAGCAGTAAGGACCATGTACCCAATCACTCTCTGCATTGCTGTTACAAACTGCTGCTTTGACCCAATAGTTTACTACTTCACGTCGGACACAATTCAGAATTCAATAAAAATGAAAAACTGGTCTGCTAGGAGAAATGACTCCAGATTCTCTGATGTTCAAGGCACAGAGAACTTTATCCAACATAACCTACAGACCTTAAAAACTAAGATATTTGACAATGAATCTGCAATATAAGCTGCCTGAAATAAAACCACTGGAACTTCACTGGGAACAGAACCTCCAAGTTGCTTCAACTGTGAAAAGTTTTCTTGAACAACTATTTCTCTACCTTTGAAAGAAAATTAGCATGTGGACAATTTTAAAGTTTTTAGGATTAAAAAAAGCTGTATTCAATGTGTTAAGAATTCAAATGTACCCTATTCTTGTATACACTCCATTTTATTTTTCTTAGCGATTTTGACTTGTACATTTTTCTTCATTAAAAAATTCCTAAAAAAGTCAAAGTCTAAAAGTCATTTTGATTTAAATCATGTGATGACCATCTGTACTGTCTTTGAAGTTCTTAGTAATTTTATACTAAATGATTTACAAACATTAAATGTCTTCAGTAATATTTTTATTCAACATATATCTAATTTCTATTTCATTTGAATTGAGACTACTGTCATGTTTCCTATGCTATAATAACATAAATGAAAACAGAGTAATATGAAAAAAATCAATAAGTGCTTTTGGAGGATTTTTAAAAAAAAATAGCTAAAAGTGTCTTCTGTAGAAGAATGACATACACAATCAGAGGATCTTGAGCAGTTACACTTACAGATAATATTAATAATTTTATATCTGTATGCAATTCATAAAAAGCAGATGTTATCTAACTAATATCACATGCTTTAAAGTTACTATTTGATCCATTTTCTGGCTTTAGCAGCACCCAATTTCATAATGATATACACTACAAAAATTGAGAAGAAGAAAACTAACTGTTATTTTGCTAAGTAAATGTTTAAAAAATAAAATACCACTAAAAGTACACTGTAAAGGTATATTTATATCACACTAAATAACTTATATTTTAAGTATTTTAGGTTATAGAAACACCATAAATAGTGAGACAGTAAAATACAATACTTAGCACTTAGTAATTAATGTATATATTACTTCCCTCCCATCTTTGACCATTTAAAGCCAAATAATGAAGAGCTGAAAATACTATTTCCAGTAATCAAAATGTTACTGAAGAGTTGAAATAATTTATGAATTAAGGATATAGTTTCTTACATAACTGGTAAAACTACAGGGCCAAATAACTAAATACAGCTACATTTTCATTTCATTAAATATAAAAAAAATTGCTTTGAGCTATAATATAGATATGATGTATCAACTACAGTGAAACTTTTTCCTTTCCCAACATATCTTTATTTTCAAATTCAAGCAGTTCTCCAAAGTTAACTAAAAAAAATATTTTATTTGAGAAAAAAAACATATAATTAATTTCAATTCAGCTTTCAACCTATCTGATTTTTACATATTACTCTTTCAAGTCCTGAATAACAACTTTGGACAAATACTCTTAGGATTTAAGTTTGATTTTTGCTGTTCTCTGGGTTTGCACTGCAATGATTTCAGAGGAATCATAGTCATTTGCAAGAGGGAAAGTCCATTTTCAATAAAGTAACAGTGATATTTTCTTTAGGGATCCATTGTTTCTTTTAGACAAACCTAAAGCTAAATAAATCCTTTAAAAAAAAAAACTAGTGGAGATATTAAACATGGTCCTTTATATCCCAAGAGAAGTACACATGCTATAAACATGTTTTCTTTAATTGACTCCTAAGTACTTTTATTTGATATCACTTTTTGGAAAACAAATACATTTAGCACTCAAAACATACAGGGTAGGGCAAAAGTTGGTTTACAGTTGTGAGTACCCAAAACACAGGTTATTCTTACGTTATTATTTACTATTATATTTCATACAAACAACCGTAAACTTACTTTTACCCCTACCCTGTGTATTTTTGAGTTGAAAAGCAAGTAACAATTTACTGATGTGGAGGAAAGGGTGGGAGTTTGTTAAACAGATTTTTCAGAACTTTCTTTGGCATAAAGATCTGTGAGCAAGCTCTCGTAAGCATGGATATTACTTTAAAATACAAGAAAGACAAATCATCCAATAGTTGTTATTACTGCTCTCACTTGTGAAGTTTTTGTTGCCCTCTGGTCAATAGGAAGATGAATCAAAAGTTTTGTAAGATTCCTCACAAAGAAATATGTAACAGATAACAAATACTAGTTTTCACAGTTAGAACTTCAAATCCTGGGCAAATCTTACCTAGAGGGACAGAAGGAATACTAAAGTTATTTTCCTTTGCTAGAGTAGCACTTTACGGTAAATTCTATACCATATTCCTAGAGGTTTTTTTTTTTTTATTTCTCCTTTAGTAAGAAAACCTATATTAATAAAACTCTAAGAATTTTACTTTTTGTTACCTTAAAGTGACAGTAACAAACGGTGACCACTGTTTTCAACATCTTTATAAAAGATGATGATTTAACTAACCTTCATTTCTACATTAACTCCCTTCAAAGGAACAGAAGTAAGGTGAGAAGATTTCTGAGGTGTGGAAAATACCTTCCTAGAATTCCTAGTAATTATTTCTGAATTTAGAAATTATCTTTTCTGAGCAAATACCAAGTAACTACTTTACCAAAAGAATGTATGAAAATAAATGCATTTTACATCATATAGCCACAGAAAATTTAAAGACACTGAAGATACTAGGTTATCAAAGAGTTCTAACTTTAAATTCTACATTCAAAATACTAAAAGCAAATTTGAGGTATAATTCTTAATTACAAATTAGATATTTAAAGAAATTAGTCACTCAGCTCTGGCCAGGTGGTTCAGTTGGTTGGAGCATCATCCCCTACTCCAAAAGGTTGTGGGTTGGCCCAGCCAGGGCACATACCTAGGTTGTCTGTTTGATCCCTGACTGACCGTGCATACAAGGTGAGCAGGAAGGGGTTGTGGCCAATCAATCTCTCCTCTCTCTCTCTCTCTCTCTCTTTCCCTTCCTCTCCCCCTAAAATCAATAAACATATCCTCAGGTGGGAGGGGGAGGAAAGATAGAGAAAAGGAAGGGAGGAAGAAAGGAAGTTGATGAATAGAAAATACAAAAATGGAACATTAGCTGAGAAACAATTTATGAATGGTATGTAACTAGCAAGGGATTGAAACAACTACCTTTTGGTCCTGCAATTCTGGACCCCTGATGAACCAGGAACCTGGTCTTTTGTCAGTATATTAAGTTAGTATTGTATAACATCTTTACTACCTCCCAACACCCAAACTATTTTAGTGCCTACATGCCAATCATACCTGATGTCATAAATGAAGAAAAATGTGACATTTTTTTCTCATTGTGAAGGAATTTTTATGTAGAAAATTTTATAGACAGTACTTACTAGTAGATGAAGGTGATCCTAAGGTAAATTGTTTTTAAAAAGCTTTTTTTGGTTGGCTTAGAAACCAATTTATCCATATATAACATGACTTCTAAGAAATAATTTCTAAATTAAAAGGGACTAGTGGATAAACTTAAGGTCACAGAACATGTTTAAATCAACCCAAGAATTAATGATCAACAATATTTAATTAGCAAAATTTTCCAGAGATCAACATATACGTAATCCTAAAACCACGAATTCTCAAATTTCTATTATATCTCTTTATCTTTTTTACCTATTGTCTGCTACCCATTTCTGACAGTCAATTTTATAAAAGTACAAAGAATATCACTTAAACAGGGCAATAGACCTTGATAATAAAAGAATACAAAATTAACTCCAGGCAAACTTTTCTACCAAGCTTTCCCTCTCCCAAAAAGATTACTCCAATAACTGCTTCAAAGGGTACAAAATTCTTTCTTTCGTAACTTTGTGCAATGACAATGGCAAAAACAGAATCCAAGAGACAGGACCACAGAAGTAAAGATAATCCATGAATATAATAATTAGTTTTCAAACTCAAAGCTTGCTTTACTCATATAGATTCAGGTCAGGAATTTTTGAAAATAATGAAAACTTAAGAAAATGTATTAAGAATGAAAAACAGTATGTATTATATACTCATAGCCAAGTAATAGTTAATATCTATGGGGTGAATGTGCTGAGTTTCATTATCTTCCTGTCAAAATGGCTTCTGGTAAATTCACAGTTTGCTTGCTTATTTATTTATTTATTTATTTACTTGACTAAATAAAACTTTTAAAAAAGTTTAATCTAATTAACTCTAATTTAGTCTTATTTTTAAATTTTATTTTATTTTTTTCAACCTTCTGCATTAATTTGTTGTGGGGGTTTATTTTTATTATTCACACACAGAGTGGCTACATTTATTTTCCTGGGTGAGGAGACTATTTAAGTCTCCTGAACAAAGTACTAAGGAAGAGTGAAGCCATGCTGGGAGTGGGGGTGATGTGTGGGGAATGAAAGCTTGGAAGTCAGCAGCTCGCCCAGGTATGGCTTGCCAAGAGATTGATTCAGTCCATAAGAAAACAGTACATGCCACCTTGCTTTTATGAGGCTGTCAGGCCATTGTAAGTCTAAGAGTTGGCCTTGGTTTTTCAGTTTCAAAGTGACTACATTTCTAAGTAGAAATCTGTAAGGGCATAAAGCTTGTCTTTTATCTCAAGCCTCAGCCAGTGAGTTGCAAACCTCTCTCAAGACTCTCTCAGCAACCTGCTATGACTGTATGAGTCTGGGGAAGAAGTTTACATATATTGTTTTATCTAATTCCTATTTTTCCTACTAAAGTTCCTCAGATTTTACTTTGTTGCACTGGCAATAAGAAAGATTCTAAGTCTTTCTTATATTTCTGAAAGGGAATCTTTTGGATATGCTGATAACAGCTAGCCAGCTTGCTAATATGTTAGCTTTTCTTCTAATTAGCACATAATCTCAGCTGTGAATTTAGATTTCCCAACAAGGAAGAGAGCCAAGTGTCAGCACAGAGCATTCATGAAAGTTGGCTTAAGATGAACCTACACAGCTCCTTGATACCAATACCAGAACTCTTCTGGGTAGAGCAATATGGGAACGTGCCTACAGAGAAAGGCATATTTTTAAAAAGTGTCTGGGTTCATTTATTAGAAATTAATATGCCTCTAGGGGGACTAGTTTGTGACAAGTTGTATCATTTGTAGGGGCTGGTTGGGGGTCCATATCCCACAACTGTTCATTTTCTCAGGGGCTACATATTTCCCATAAGATAGTCTTCATCCACCATTAGCCTCATCCCTATGGCCTATATTAATGTAAAACTGAGGAGAATTTCAAAACTGCACCATGTTGCAAGGTGAGCTCTCACAGCCTTTTTAAAGTCATAATAAGTTAGGCTGCAAAAAATGACAGTATTTATCTTGCATCATTTTAATAGTTATTGCTGCTATATTTCTTATGCTACCTTAATTAATAAGAGTAGGTTTACAGTTATGAGTACATGAAACAGAATTTATTCTTATATCATTTATTATTGAATTATTTTTCCCTATGAACAACTATAAACCTACTTTTGTCCACCTCCATTTGTTTTTGGGGGATTAATTCCTGTTGGGGCAAAAAAAAAAGCATAATTTAAAAAATAGCTTTGTTTTATTTCTATGAATAAGAGTAGGTTCTGTGGGTTGAAGTCATGGTAGAGAGAAGTGGGAAACTCTGGCCTGGGTGTCTCATTACAGTTTTACCACACACTAGCTAGGTGACTTGGGTATTAAAGTTGGACTAGCTAATCTCTAGGGCCCTTTGCCTGGTTCTTTGTCTACCCTTGGGTTGATACCTAAGCAGTCAAACCCATTGCTGCCAGATTTTTTCATGCCAATCATGAAACTGACTGAAATAGTTAAAACCTATATTACTTTTTAATGATTGAACTGAGTAGGTCACTCAGTATCCAGATTAATCATTCCACAGCAGGTTGTTTTGACAACCAGAATCATTGCTGCAAAAGCTAAGAACATAGTGGAGAGCAATGGACACAACCAGAAGCCTCTTTGCTACAGGAGCTTTCAAGAGGCCAAGCTGGCCTTGTGGATCTGTTCTTTTCAACCTTGGGCCACATTGGCCCCATTAGTCTTTCTATGTGATACAATGTTTTATACTTGCTTATTTTAGACAGTTTAGTATTTAATTTACAAAGCAATCCTGATTGATTTTTTTGTAAAGTCCCTTAGTGTAGACAATTGTAGCCTGCTCTTTAAGCTAAATATTTCACTTTGTTTATAAAAATATCCACATGTGTAGTAAATTCTTGTCCATGTACATCTTTATTTTCATTAACTTAATTCAACATAGCTTAAGCAATACCTCAATCTGCCTGGCTAAGAAAGCCATACAATGCCTTTTTAAGGTTTTGTGATTCCAAAAGATTTCTCTCTTTAGTTCCTTTTTACAATGGCATACTTTTTCCAGGTCAAAGAGAAATAACACAGCAATCATTCCAACCAAGCTCTCCTTACTTTTATTAATCTTTATTAATCTTATTTTTAAATTTTATTTTTTTACATTACCTTTTAGTGCCCTTATAGCCCCTTTGCCCCAGCAGTCACAACACTATTGTAAATTCACAGATTAGAACTGAAAGAGCTGGGAAGTCATCTGAAACAACCACCTCACCTTATTTAGGTTGAGGAAACTGAACAACTAAAAGGGTAAGTAACTTGCACAGGGTCACATAAAAAGTTAAAGTAGAGCCAGGATAAAAACTTTTATGATATTGACATGTTTATTTCTTTAAGGTGGCAAGGTAAGTAGCACATGCAAAGGCCCTATGAGAAAACTTGGTATACTGAAAGGACTGAAATAAAATGAAAGGAGCTGGAGGTACAGGGCTGAAATCTTACATGTATTTCTAGGCCATGATAAAATCATGTTAAGATTTGAAGAGCTGTGGCAAATCCTGAAGGATTTCAAGTAAAAAGAGAGACATGATCAGATTTAAAATTTTAAAAAGATCCCTCTGATTTTAAGGTAGAGATGCATTTGTCTTCAGCAAAAAATGAAAAATTAAAGAGCTGTTCTTATCCTTCATTTTGATTATGTCCTTCCTCTTATTAAAATGGTCTTTCTTGCCCTGACCAAGTGGCTCAGTCAGTTGGAGTGCCTCCTGTACACCACAAAAAGGTTGTAGGTTTGATCCCATGTCAGGCCACGTGACTGGGTCACAGGTTCAATCCCCGGTTGGGGTGCATATTAGGTTGCAGGTTTGATCCCTAAACAGGGCATGTAGTGGAGGCAACCAATCAATGTTTGTCTCACATTGAAGTCTCTCTCTCCCTCTCCCCCTTCCTCTTTCTCTAAAATCAATAAATACATCTTCCAGTAAGGATTTTAAAAAATGACCTGTCTTTTTTGAAATGATGGTGATGATAGATGGGAAGCATATTTTAATGACATTACTTGGCACAAACAAGTTAGTAGCCCTTTAAGGAGAACCTGGTATGTTCATGCACTGCTGCTGGCAATATAAAATGATACAATCCTTATAGCGGGGAATTTGGCAATATTTAACACACACATCACACACTCTTGGTATTTAACAAGCATTCTCATGTCTCACTTCTCGGTATTTACCCTGCATTCTCACTTCTTGGTACTTACGCTAAAGATACACTTTCAATAACATAAAAATACATATGTACGAGGTACAGCATTCTTTAAAACAGTAAAATAATGGAAAACTACATAGATGTCTGCTTAAGCACAGAATAAATTGCAGTAAATAAACACACTGTAGTACTATGTAATATAGTAAGGAATGAGAAAGCTCTCCACGAGCTGATATCCAGAAAGTATTGTTAAATGAAAAAGCAAAGCATGAAAGAACACACATAGTTAACTACTTTTTGTGTAAGAAAAAGACAAAACAAGAGAACATATTAGGTTAGCCAAAAAGTTTGTTTAGTATTTTCCGTAAAGTGCCTAGTAGTGCTTAGTTGTCTTTAACTTCAACCAAAACAATTTTGTTAGATTTTATCATGACAGCTGTTGTATCAGCAAACATTTAAAAAACTTATCAAAATTGTTGAATTGCTGTGTAGCCATTTTAACATTGAAGATAGAAGAAAATAGACAACATATTCGGCATTTTATGCTTTATTATTTCAAAAAAGGTAAAAATGCAACTGAAATTAAAAAAGAGATTTTTGCAGTGTATGGAGAAGGTACTGTGTCTGATTGAATGTTGTCAAAAGTGTTCTTGCTGGAAGCAAGCTTCTGGTTTCATGCTGGATATTTTTCTTTCTTTTTTTTTTTTATTGTTCAAATACATTTATCTCTATTTTCCCACCACCATATTCCACTGCCCCAACAACCTCCACCTCCCACAATCAATCCTTCCCCACTTTAGCTTTCTCCATGGGTCCTTTACACATGTTCCTTGAACTGACCCTTTCCCTTCTTTTCCCAGTTACCCCCTATCACTACTGTTGGTTTGTTTGTTCATGAAATGTTGCTGGTTATATTTTTCTTGCTTGTTTGCTTTGTTGATTAGTTTCCACTTATAGGTGAGATCATATGGTGTTTGCCTTTCACTGCCTGGCTTATTTCATTTAGCATAATGTTCTCCAGTTCCATCCATGCTGTTGTGAAGGGTAGGAGTTCCTTCTTTCTTTCTGCTGCATGGCATTCCATTGTGTAAATATACCATAGTTTTTTTATCCATTCATTTATTGATGGGCACTTAGGTTGCTTCCAATACTTGGCTATATAAACTGAGCTGCTATGAACATTGGAGTGCATAGGTTCATTTGAACCGGTGTGTCAGGATTCTTAGGGTATAATCCCAGTAGTGGAATCACTGGATCAAAAGGCAGTTCCATTTTTAACTTTCTGAGGGAATTCCTGTTTTCCACAGTGGCTGCACCAGTCTGCATTCCCAAAAGTATACTAGGGTTCCCTTTTCTCCACAACCTCACCAGCACTTGTTGATTTGTTTATAATGGTCTTTCTGACCAGTGTGAAGTGGTATCTCATTGTGGTTTTAATTTGCATGTCTCTTATGGCTAGTGATGCTGAGTATCCTTTCATATGTGTCTGAGACCTGTGTATGTCCTCCTTGGAGAAGTGTATGTTCAGGCCCTTTGCCCATTTTTTAATTGGACTGTTTGTCTTCCTGGAGTGGAGTTGTGTGAGTTCTTTATATATTTTGTAGATCAAACCCCTGTCCGAGGTATCATTGGCAAAAATATTTTCCCATACATTTGGTTCCCTTTTCATTTTGCTCATGTTTTCTTTAGATGTGCAGAAGCTTCTTATTTTGATGCAGTACCATTTGTTTATTCTTTCCTTTCTGTCCCTTGCCCTAGGGAACATAATGGTGAAAATACCGCTGCATGGAATATCTGAGAGTTTCCTGCCTATGTTCTCCTCTAGGACTTTTATGGTGTCATGACTTATAGTTAAGTCTTTTATCCATCTTGAGTTTATTTTTGTGTATGGTGTGAGTTGGTGGTCAAATTTCATTTCTTTGTATGTTGCTGTCCAGATCCCTCAACACCATTTGTGGAAGAGGCTATTTAACACAATTTTATGCTTCTGCCCCTTTTATCATCTATTAATTGACCATAGAGACATGGGTTTATTTCTGGGGTCTCTGTTCTGTTCCACTGATCTATGTGTCTGTTCTTATGCCAGTACCAGACTATTTTGATTATAGTGGCCTTGTAATATAGTTTGATGTTAGGTATTGTGATCCTTCCTACTTTGTTCTTCTTTTCTCAAACTTGTGAGGCTATTTGGGGTTGTTATGGTTCCATATATATTTTTGAAATCTTCTATATCTGTAAAATATGTCATTGGTATTTTGATAAGGATTGCATTAAATCTATAAATTGCTTTGTATAGTATGGACATTTTGATGTTAATTCTTCCAATCTATGAACATGGTATATACTTCCATTTATTTGTGTCTTCCTTAATTTCTTTCTTCTGTGCTTTGTAGTTTTCTGAGTACAGGTCTTTTACATCCTTGGTTAGGTTTATTCCTAGTTACTTTATTTTTCTTGTTGCTATAGAAAATAGGATTTCCCCAGTAGGGGGCACATGAGAGGAAACCACACACTGATGTTTCTCTCCATCTCTTTCTCCCACCCTTCTCCTCTCTAAAAAATAAATAAATAAAATCTTTAAAAAAAGAAAAAGAAAATAGGATTTTTTTCCTGATTTCTGATTCTGATATTTCATTGTTGGTATAGAAAAATGCCTTCGATTTCTGAATATTGACTTTGTATCCTACTGATTTGCCAAATTCATTTATTAGGTTGAGTAGTTTTTTGGTGGAGTCTATGGAGTTTTCTATGTACACTATCATGTCATCTGCAAATGATGACAGTTTTCTGTTCTACTTTCTAATTTCGATGCCTTTTATTTCTGTTTGTTGTCTGATCGCTGTGGCTAGGACTCCCAATACTATGTTGAACACAAGTGATGAAAGCGGACATCCTGGTCTTATTCCTCATCTTAGTGGGAAAGCTTTTAGTTTTTGTCTGTTGAGTATGATGTTGGCTGTAGGTTTTTCATATCTGGCATTTATTATGTTGAGGTATGCCTCCTTTACTCCTACTTTGTTGAGTGTTTTTATCGTAAATGGATGCTGTATCTTATCAAATGCTTTTTCCACATCTGTTGAGATGATGTGATTTTTGTCTTTCCTTTTGTTTATGTAATGTATTCCATTTATTGATTTGCGAATATTGAACCATCCTTGCATCCCTAGGAGGAATCCCCCCTTGATCACAGTGGGTGATCTTTTTAATGTATTGCTGGATGTGGTTTGCCAATATTTTGTTGAGGATTTTAGCATCTATGTTCTTCAGTGATATTGGCCTGTAGTTTCCTTTCTTTGTTGTGTCTTTATCTGGTTTTGAGATTAGGATGATGGTGGCCTCATAAAAAAGAGTTTGGGAGTCTTGTATTGGATTTTTTGGAATAGTCTGAGAAGGATATGGGTTAGCTCTTCCTGAAATGTTTTTTAAAATTCTCCTGTGAAACCATCTGGTCCAAGGCTTTTGTGTGCTGGGAGTTTTTTGATTACTGCTTTAATTTCACCAGCTGTTACTGGTCTGTTCAGGCTTTCTGCTTCGTCTTCATTTGGTGTTAGAAGGTAATATTTTTCTAGAAATTTGTCCACTTCACCCAGTTTTTCACATTTCTTGGTATATAAATGTTTATAGTCATTTCTTACAATCTTTTGTACTTCTGTGGTATCAGTTGTTATTTCTCCTCTTTCATTTCTGATATGATTTATTTGGGTCCTCTCTCTTTTTTTCTTGAAGAGTCTGCTTAAAGGCTTGTTGATTTGTTCACCTTTTCAAAGAACCAGCTCCTAGATTTGTTGATCATTTGAATTGTCCTTTTAGCCTCTATGTCATTCAATTCTGCCCTGATCTTGATTATTTCCTTCCTTCTACTGGCTCTGGGCTTTGTTTGTTGTTGTTCCTCCAGTTCTTGTAGATATAGGGTTAGGCTGTTTATTTGAATTGTTTCTATCGTTTTCAGGTAGGCCTGTCTTGCTATGAACTTCCCTTTTAGGGTTGCTTTGTTGTGTCCCATAGGTTTTGGTCTGTTGTATGTTCATTTTCATTTGTTTTTAGAAATTTTTGATTTCTTCTTTGATCTCATTATTGAACCAATTCATTGTTTAATAGCATGCTATTTAGTCTCCATGAGTTTGAATATTTTTGAATTTTTTTCTTGAGGTTGGTTTCTAGTTTCAAGGACTTTTGGTCTGAGAAAATGCTTGTTACGATTTCAATTTTCTTGAATTTGTTGAGGCTTGTTTTGTGTCCTGTCATGCTGTATATTTCTTGCTGGATGATGCTCCATGGTTGGGTAGACCAACTGAAGCTGACAGTGACGAAATGAAGACATTAACTGAGAACAATCAATGTTATCCTTCGTGGGAGATAGCCGACATACTCAAAATATCCAAATCAATAAAGGTATTGGTTAAAATAAAAATATGTGTCTTTTATTTTACAGAAAACACTAAATGTACTTTTTGGCCAACCCAGTACTTATATGTGCTTATTTTCACAAAAAATACAACAAAAAAACATGAAAATAAACCAAAAATAAGGACTATGACTGAGAAATATGTAGAGGGGAAATTGAAGGTAGTAACACTTGACTGAGTATAAGACATCCTTTGGGAAGGATGTTAATGTTTTAATCAGGAATTAGAAAACCTTTTCCTCAAGGATCAGATAGTAAATATTTTAGGTCTGCAGGTTATACCATCTTATAGCACTTCTCAACTCTGCATTGCAATGCAAAAGCAGCCACAGAGAATATAAAAACAAATGAGTGTGGCTGTTTTCCAGTAAAACTATTTATAAAAACTGATGTTGGTCTGTGGGCTGTATGTTCCACCTCCTATCTTCCATAGCGAAAAAACTAAAGCCAACAAGGATGACAAGTAAAAAAAATTAAAAAATAAAACTGGAGAAGTACATCTTTATTAGTGCCTGGCACATATTAATGTCTCAATAATTACCTGTTGAATGAATCTCAATAATCATATGTTAAAATTCTATTAAAAGATGGACAGGAGTAGTATAACTTTAGGTAAGTCATTTAACCTTTCTATGTTGAGCTCTTCATCTTTATGAGTTTTGAACTACCTATATATTACGTAAGGTCCATGCTATGCCTCATGTCCTGTTTCTTATTCTTGTCAGTTATAACTTTCATCCATTCCTTCCTTTTAGTAACTATTTTCACCACTGCTACCATGTTATATTGGGAATACTATGATAACTCCCTCACTGATCTGCTTCTTTCTTTCCTTCAACCCACCCATGACAGCTCAACTAGATTCACCTATTTAATCACCTTGTACTAATTAATGCCTAGTTTTAAAAGCTGTCAGATTGCCTGAAGGAAAAAGTCTAGTTTCAAAGTTTAAATTTCACCAAAATTTGGCCCCAATCTTCCCAGTATTTTGCTTTCTCTTGTCTTCCAAACAAGACACCTCTACTCCAGGTTGGTCTACTACACATCCTGTATTCACAACTCTCACTTTCTTGATTTTAGACATTTAGTCATATGACACATACCCATCTCCCTACCCTAGTCAGGTAACAAAGCTCAGTCTGTTCCTCTTCTCTTTTCATCCTACAAGGTCCAATTCAACTCCTAAACAAAATCTTCAATAATGCTTATTGTCTGTATTACTTATTTTATATTTATTTACTGTCTTTGTTAGTTATTTTTGTTACATGGGCTACGTCTTTTCTTCCTAACTAGAAACCTCAAGCTCCTTGAAGAAAGGGATTATGTTTTGTATTTCTTTGTATTCTCTGTAACATCCAATATATAGGATTGAAATAAAGAGAGTAAATATTGGAAGGAAGGAGCTTAGAGTTAAAAACAAATTTTGTATTATTTTCCTGCCAGACTGAGGATTAATTTTATGTTTGTTTGTTTGTTTATATCCTCACCCAAGGACATGCTCATTGATTTTAGAGAGAAGGAAAGGGAGTTAAAGAGGGAGAGAAGCATTGATGTGAGAGAAAAACATCAATTGTTTGCGTTTTTTATCTGCCCCCACCAGGGACTGAATCCACATCCTACGCATGTGCCCTGACCAGGAATCAAACCTGCAAACTTTGTGTCTGTGGGATGATGTCCAACCAACTGGGCCACACTGGCCAGGGCTGAAGTTTAATTTTAAATAAGTAACATCCATTTACTCATAGAGTATCTACTCTGGATCTTTATCAATGTAGTTCTAATAAATGTCCTATCTGTACGCACAAACATGTAAAGAAACTAAAGACTTTTGTTTTACAAAACCAATGATTCATTTAATTGTTCCAAAGCCCAAAGAAAAAAGTCAAATATTCTTTTACCAATATTACTCTGCTATAAGAATTCAATTCCTGCAGTTATCACCCGAACTCTTGTTACTTGATTTATCAATCTTCAGCTATATCTGTTGAATCCCCTCCATTGAGTTGAGGTTATACATTGTTAATATAAACGACTTTGTTCTTGAAGACATTCTATATGGAATTGACTTCTCTTTTGGCACAACTATTTCTAGGCCTGCAGAATCCTAGGATTTTCCCCATATTTTTCTCTATGCAGTCCTATGACAGTTTCACTCTTCTTTTAGATCCCATGATTTCTCCTTTCTTGGGTTTCTTTTACATTTTGCTAAAGAATATTCTCTGGTAAATTCATTTCAAAAAGGATAGGCAAGAGATAAACTTTCTCATGTATGAAAATTGTTTCATTTTTCCCTCATGTTTGACAGACTAGGTCAGTTATAGAATTCTAAGTGAAAACTGTGATGCTGATCTGGATTTTATTCCCCTGTAAATAACTTTCCTTTTCTCTCTGGAAGCTTTTATAATTTTCTCATTACCTTTGAAATTTTGAATTCTCACCAAGATGTATCCAACATTCATTCATCCTACTTAGTACTATGGGTCCTTTCCATCTGAAGTCAGCTTTGGAGATTTTTCTTTTGTTATTTTTTTAATTATTATTTTCTATCCTCCATTTTCTCTAGTTTATTTTGGGGATGAATAAATAGATATTGAACTAAGGTGCCCCAAAATACTAAAGGGCAATAAAACTAGCAGTATTTTGTTGCATTTGCCTCTTAAGCAGAAATGCCTTTCCTACTTCTTTCTTGTTTTCTTTCTTCAAGTCTGTGATAGAAATCTGGATTTACCTTAATTTCTATTCTGCTTCTTTTCCAGCACCAGCAGGAGGCCTTAGCTTTGTGTGTGTAGATGTGCACAAAAGTTGGGAGAGGTGACAGGCATGCATTTGTATAGTTTGTTCTCTGCACAAAAGCACAAGGCTTCAGCCCTGGGCACATGTGTCCACAGGGGCATCTTTTTCTAACTCATTAGTACTGAAAGAGACACATTTTTCTGGTTCTTATATGCTGGTAAAGAGTTAGGTGGGGGACTGGCCCAGATATTTCATGGACCAGTTGTTCAAACCACAATTGTCAAAATGCAGGTGACAGATTAGCAGTATCAGCATTGCCCACAAACATGTTAGAAATACAAATTTTAGGAATCTCCCCCAGAAACTTTAGGATTGGTCCTAGAGATCTATAATCTGTGTTTTTAGCAAGACCTCCAGGTAATTTTGATATATGCTAAAGCATGAGAGCCACAGGCAGACAGCGCTTTAGAAAACTCTCCTAATTACTGCCCTACTCTCTGTACCTACTACTTTGGTCTTGGGGACAAAGTTTTCAACTTCCACAAGAGCCCTTTCCTGTGTATATTCAGAGCTGTAGTTTTCTCTACTTTGTTGTATCCATCAATATACTCCAGATTTTCTTTTTGCTCTGAAAACTCAATCAATTTCTCAACTTCCCTCTATAGTTTTTTCACTTCGAAATCTCAGTACTGCTGGATTTTACCCAATATGTTTATTTTTGTTTTTTTTTTCTTTTCTGTTGCTTTTCTAGGGGTTGAGAAAGAAAAAGAGGTAAAGGTGTGTGGTCACTTTGCTGTTTTGTGCCAGAAATATTCTCATTTTTAAAAGTAACTGCACAGTTTAAGTTACATATGAAAAAACTGAAGATTGGAAGGTGGCAGACAAGTAGGTGGAAGCTGAGTCTGCTTGTTCTTGCCCCACCTCAAATTTTCAGCTGATCTTCTGACAAGTAACCTAAACTATCAACGCAATATTAGCTGACAAGTTTTGAAGCCAAGGAGTGGTTTTGCACCATCTGGTAGGAGGTGTTGCAAGTTGAAGAGAAAAGAGCCTGTGTGTGGCACCTGCAGAAGCAAAGAGACCAGGCAGAAATTGCAGTGTTGTCACTTTCTGGCACTACTGGGTCAGGGGGCCATAGTCCTGCACAGGAGACCGCATCCCTAATTGTGAGTGATTTGGAAGGAAATATGGACTCTGGGAGATCCAGCTACACACACACAGCAAAGAGCATGTCCATAGCTACTGTGCCAACCAGGAGAGTGCCAGAGAGGGACACTAACTCCTAAACCAATTAGGTGTCACACCTGGGTCAGCGAGAGTCAATGGCAGGCTGCAGTCAGCCTTGACCAAGGGAGACTTTTTATTTTTGGAGGAGGTGGTGTACATGGAGAACCAGACAGTGACTCAGTACTACAGTGTGGGTGCCACACAGGGAAGTTTTAAAAGGAGAGATGAAAGGTGGCTGGGCAGGGCTCATGAGCACAGCTGCTCTGCCAGCAGAGACCAGATTGAAAGCACAGTTTAATCCCACTGAATCCTGCAAAGGCGGGGACTTCAGAAAGTGGCACGGCAAAGGGATTGCTGGTCCCCACCTGGCACAGCTAGCAGGCCAGGGGGCTATGCAGAACAGGGAGTTCGGGACTGTGTCTCCTGCAAGGTCAGTGGGCTGGGAGATAGAAGGGCAGGGGTTGAGAACCTGAGATTCTTTGCATCCAGGCAGACCGCATACACCCAGCAGAGTAAGAGCCTCTGGGAAGGGAAGACAGTCACCGGCATCCCCTCCTGGAGGGACGCAAGCACCCCACCCACCTGGGAAGCTCTGCAGAGCAGTCAGGCTCTAAAATCCCCTGCTGGGCACATATCCAAAGGGGAAAGAAAGGGAGAAAGCAAGGGGGGCCTATCTGAACTTTTCTCAGCCTCCACACAACATGTTTGCTCCATGGGCCCTATTTCACTGAAACCAGCTGGACTCAGAGTGCAGAAGTTGGCACAGCAAAGGGAATGCAGCCTTGATTCTTACAGAGAAATGCCATCAGTGCCAACCCGGAAAGAGATGACCCTCTTACAGAGATTGGCCCCTGATGTGAAACGAAGAGTTAGTTCATCAGAAACTAAACAGTATTAGAAATAATCTAGACAAAAGACATATGGCCCAGCAGTTGGGGAACAAACCCACAATCTTCCCTGAAGACTCGACGGTGCCTCTCAGGAGAGGTGCAGGGATCCCACCCTCTAAATCACACCAGAAGCCCCCACTACAGGCAGATAAAGTGGTACCTACAGTGCTGCCAGACTTTAGATGACTCATCCCTGGGGCTTGTGCTGGTAAAAGGGCAACAGACACAGCAGAGAGGACCAGTCAGGATGCAGCCAAGCCTGAAGGAGACAGCCACAGACTATGGACCACTCATAGACTCGAACAGGCTGCCTAGAGTTAGAGAGGGACACCATCTGACATCACCAGAGTTGGATCCAGAAGAAGAAGATGACAAGCGAACACCAAACTCTGCTGAGATGAATTCCACCTCTTTCTTTTTCAGTATTTTCATTACTTTTTCTCTCGTATAGCTTAATATATTTTCTTCTATTTAATCCTATTATTTAACTTTCTTAAATTATTTTTATTTCAAATCTCATTCCCTTGCCTTACTACATTTTGCCTTCTTACTTCCCTTCCTTATTCTCATTTCAAATTTTATTTTCTCCCTTTCTACACCTTGTTTCTATTCCTTATATTACTATTTCTCTTCCCTCTATCCTCTCAAAAATCCTTTTTCTTTCCTTTAGTCATCATATATTCTTTTTCCCTTTCTTATAATATTCTTATTCTCTTTCCACTTTTATTAATCTTTGCTGGTTTGTCATTGATATTGCAGTTGTTGATGTTTTTCTTCAATTTAATTATTTGTTTGCTATTTTCTTATTTTCAAATATCATAGTTTATTCTTCCTAACTCCATTTTGCCTTCCATTTGCCCTTTCTTATTTTCATTTTGAAATTTTATTTTCTCCCTCTCTATGCCTTGTTTCTATTCGTCATTCTTAATACTACTCCTCCCACTATCTTCTCAAAAGCATTTTTCTTTCCTATAGATACTGCATATTCTTTTTACCCTTTCTTGTAATATTCTCATTCTCTTTCCACCTTTATTACTCTTTGCTCACTTGTTAATATGGCTGCTTTGCTGTTTTTCTTCAATTCTGTTCCATTGTTTCACTATTTTTTTATTTCAAACCTCATATTATACTCTTCGTGTTTCTTACTCTAGTTTACCTTCTTCCTTCCCTTTTTTTTTACATTTTAAATTTCATTTTATCCCTTTCTTTGCCTTGTGTCTCACCCCATACTTATTATCTCTCCTCCCTCTTCCCTCTCAAAATCATTTTTCTTTCTTTTACTCATCTCCTATTTTTTTAATAATGTTTTATTTCTCTTTCTAACTTTATTAGTATTTGTTAATTTGTTGTTGATTTTGCTGTTGTGGTTGGGGGGTATTTTACTGGTGTGGGTTTGTTTTCTGGGTTGCTCTGCCTTATTCTGCCAGCACCTGTACAACAGCATACAAGGTTGCGGGGGAGTGACTTCCCATCAGCCAGCCAGAGGGGAGAAGCCACCAACGAACGAACCAACAACAATCAAAACCCAATTACAACAAACATGCATAAAGGCCATCCCTAAAACATACAGCTGAAGAGAACAAAGAGACCGCACCACTGAGTCCCAAAGGACTCCTACCACAGAAGGCCACTCCACAAAGACAGGGAGTGAAAGTAGATCAATCTAAAATGCAGAAACTTATTGGAGAAAGTTTTTTCAAGTAATGGAAAGCAACGACCTGCAACCAAGACTACTCTATCCAGCAAGGCTATCATTTTTTTATGAGACAGAAAGAGTCACCTAAAATGAGGAGAAAAAGAAACAACCCCAATTAAAAGGAAAGAATGAATCCCCAGAAAAAGATCTAAATTAAATTGGGGCAAAGAATTTATCAGACATAGAGTTCAAAGTAAAGGTTATAAGGAAGCTCAAGAAACTCAGTGAGAACTACAAGGAACTTTATGAAAGCTACATCAGCTTGCAGTATGTAAGTATGTAAGTAAGTATGAAGTATGGAAACTACATCAGCATGAAAAAGGACATAGAAACTATGAATAAGAACCATGTGGAAATGAACACAATATCTGGAATAAAGAATACATTAGATGGTATTAAAAGCAAGCTAGATGAATCAGCAGACTGAATCAGTGAGTTGGAACACATGGTTGAAAAACAGTCAGAGCAACAAAATTAAAAATGACTCAAAAAGAATGAGAATGGTTTAAGAGAACTTTGGGAAAAAATGAAATATAACAACATTCGCATCATAGGGATACCAGAAGGAAAAGAAAAGGAGCAAAGGATAGAAACGTTATTTGAAAAATAATGAAAGAAAACTTCTATAACTTGGTGAGGGAAAAACCCACACAAGTTCAGGAAGCACATAGGGTCCCAATCAAGATGAACCCAAAAAGCAACCTGAAGATACATCACAATTGAAATGGCAAAAGTTAAAGACAGAGAGAATTTTAAAGGCAGCAAGGGAAAAACAGGTAGTACATACAAGGGATCTCTGAAAAGGCTATCAAGCTCATTTCTCAACAGAAACACTACAAGCCAGAAGGGACTGGCACAAAATACTTCAGGTAATGAAAAGCAAAAACCTGCAACCAAGACTACCCTACCCAACAAGGCTATCATTATTTTTATTCTTTTTTAATTATTATCTTTAAATTTTCTATTGTATTTGTTCCCATTACCATTTAGTCCCTTTATACACTCCTTGCCACCATAATCAACATACTGTTGACCATGTCCATGAGTCCTTTTTCCTTTTTGCTCAATCCCTCCAGCCCCTAACTACCCCCAACTCAGCTCTCATACTGCTTTCTATCTATGAGTATGTCTCTTTTTTGCTTTTTAGTCCAGTTTTACATTAGATTCCACATATGCGTTAAATCATATGGTATGTGTCTTTCTCTGACTGGCTTATTTTACCTAGGTCCTCATTTAAAATGTAAAGCAAAAAAAAAAAAAGTCTTCCAGACCAAAAAAAATCAAAAGAGTACATTTCCAGCAAACAGGCACTGCAAAAGATGCAAAAGGGACTACTTTAAGAAGAAGAGAGTGAGAAAGCGAGAAACAAATACTGGTACAAACGTAAAAAATGGAAATGAGTAAATACCTGTCAATAATAACCTTCAATGTAAAGGGATTAAATGCTGCAATCAAAAGAAATATGGTAGCTGAATAGGTTAGAAAACATGACTCGCATATTTGCTGTCTACAAGACACCCACCTCAGAACAAAAGATCTACACAAGCTGAAAGTGAAGAGATGGAAAAAAATATTCCACGCAAATGAACATGTAAAAAAGGCTGGGGTAGCAATACTTCTATTAGGCAAAACAGAGTTCAAAACAGGCCATAACAAGAGACAAAGAAGCTTACTACCTAGTATTTAAGGGAGCAGTCCAATGAGAGGATATAACCTCGGTAAACTTATATGAGCCCAACATAGGAGCGCCTAAATATATAAGGAAAATCTTGGAGGAATTTAAGAAAGAAAATGACAGCAATACAGTCATTGTAGGGGATTTTAACACTGCACTGTCAAAGGGACATGAAGATAGCAGTCCTGAGAGAGAAGTTCATAGCAATACAGGCCTACCTAAACAAGAGAGAAAATTCTCAATTAAACAACCTAAAGCTATGTCAAAAAGAACTAGAGGAACAACAACAAAAAGAATCCAGAGAGAGCAGAAGGAAGGAAATAATCAAGATCAGAGTAGAATTAACTGATATAGAGACTAAAAACACTATCCAGTATCAATGAATCCAGGAATTGGTTTTTGAAAAGATAATTGGTTTTTGAAAAGATAAAGAAAACTGAGAAACCTTTAACCAGCCTCATTAAAAAAAAAAAAAAAAAAAGTTGGAGGACCCCTCCCAAAACAATATCAGAAATGAAATAGTAGAAGAAACAACTAATATCACAGAAATACAGAGGATTGTAAGAAATTACCATGAACAACTATACAGCAAGAAGCTGGAAAACCTGAATGAAATGGATAAATTTCTAGAAACATGCAATCTGCCAACACTGAATGAAGAAGAAGCAGAAAGCCTGCACAGACTGATAACAACTTGTGAAATTGAAGCAATAATCAAAAAGTTCCCAGACATGAAAACCCTGGACCAGATGGCATCACAGGCAAATTTTACCAAATGTTGAAAGAAAAATTAACACCTATCCTTCTCAAACTATTTCAAAAAATGCAAGAAGAGGGAAGACTCAAACTCCTTTTACAAGGCCAGTATTACCTAACTATAAAACCACGTAAAGACACAACAAAGTAAATTACAAGACAATATCTCTGATGAACATAGATGCTAAAATCCTCAACAAAAAATTGGCAATCTGTATCCAGCAATACATTAAAATGATGGTACACAACAATCAAGTGGGATTTACCCCAAGGATACAAGGATGGTACAATATTCACAAATCAATAAACGTTTTATATCACATAAAAAAAAGGACAAAAATCACATTATCATATCAATAGGTGCTAAAGAATTTTATAAAATTCAGCACCAATTTATGATAAAACCTCTCAGCAAAGTGGGAACACAGGGAGCATACCTCAACATAATAAGGGCCATATATGAAAAACCCACTGCCAACATCATACACAATGCGCAAAAACTAAAAGGATTTCCATTAAGATCAGGAACAAAACAAGGGTGTCTGCTTTTGCCACTCTTATTCAGCATAGTATTGGAAGATGTAGCCATAGCTAGACAAAAAATAAAATGCATCCAAACTGGAAAGGATAAAGTAAAATTGTTATTATTCGCATAGATATCACAGTGCACATAGAAAATCCTACAGTCTCCATTATCATTCACTCAACCTAATAAGTGAATTCGGCAAAGTAGCAAGATAAAAAGTCAATATTAAGAAATTGATGCCATTTTTGTATACCAACAATGAAATATAAGAAAGAGAAACAAAGAAAAAAATACCATTTACTACAGCAAAACAAAGATAAAGTACCAAGTATGTAAAAGACTTGACCTTGTAAAACCATAAAACACTAAAGAAGGAAACTGTGAAAGATACAAATGAATGGAAGCATATACTGAGTTCATGGACTGGAAGAATTAATATCATTAAAATGTCAATATTACCCAAAGCAATCTATAGATTGACGGAACTCCAATTAAAATACCAATGGCGGAGAAGTGATAGAGTCACACTGCCCTCCTCCAGGGACCAATCTGGAATTACAACTAATTTGTGGAGAAATCACCTGGAACAAACAACTGAACAACAGCAAGAAAGGAGCATTAAAGCCTTGGACAGACAGAGGAATCCACTTTAGCACACTCTAACTGGTAAGGAGTGTGGTAGAGACTTGCGAAGGCCAGCTAGGTGCCCACAGGCAGCAAGCCAGAGGGATATAGAAATGACCAGCTGGATGCCCCTGAGAAGACTGGGGCCTGAACCATAGGCGAGGATTTCTGGCTTACAGCACTAGAGTCCAAAAAGTACACAAAAAATAGCCAGTGGAGAAAAGCGGCAGGGTTGTCCTCTGCCAGAGATGGGCGGCTGGAGATACAAAGAGCTATCTGAAGGGCCAATGAATAAATTTTTATTTCAGCCACTTACCCTGAGCTCCAGCAAAGGCAGAGGCAGAGTAGTCTGCCACTGCCTGAGGAGAGACTGGGGAAGGAGGCTTTTGGGAGAGAACTGAGGGAGTAGCTGGCCGGGTCCTTGGTGCTGACTCAACCGCCACACAGCAGAAGCCATCTTGCTCAGGCAGACCACTCCCCGGAACAGTAGCAGCATGAGAGGAAATAATAGTCCCACCCCCAGGGAGACTCTGCACTGGCCAGGTGGTGTGCAAGCCTGAATGCTGAACAGAGTGGCAGTAACAGATAATAGTATCCTGGATAAAGGAGGCACAGAGTGGTCTAGAGATGCTTGAGGAGAGTCTGGGAACAGAGACTTTCGAGAAAGAACTAAGAGTGCAGCCAGTGGGATCCTGGTGCTGATTCCTCCCCCATACAGCAGAAGCCATCTGGCTCAGGAAGACTACTACCCCTGAGGGGCAGCAGTGTGAAAGGACACAATAACCCTGCCCCCGGGGGGACTCTGCCGCACCCTGTGGTGCCTAAGCCTGACAGCTGAGTGCACAGTGACTAGATTAACAACTGAAGGAGACAGCCACAAACAGCAGATATCTGAAAGTCTCACACAGACTCCCTAATATCAGATGGAATCAACAGCTGACATTATCAAAGGTAGATCCAGAAATAAAAAACAGCGGTCTTCTGCCATAGAAGTTCACACCACAGTCAGAAGTCAAGACAGATCAATTTAAGAAGCAGAAGTAAAAAAGAAGAATCTCACAAATAATAGAAAGACAAAGAAACAATCCCCAGTCAAAGGGAAAGGGGGAATCCCCAGAAAGAGAAATAAATGAAATAGAGGTAAGTAAACGATCAGATATTGAGTTCAAAACAATGGTTCTAAGGAAGCTCAATGAGCTCAGTGAACTCAGAGAGAATTATCAAAAACTACGGGGAAAATACGAGGAACTCACTGAAAATAATATGAGCATGAAAACAGACATAAAACTATCAATAAGAGCAAAGATGAAATGAAGAATACAATTTCTGAACTGAAGAACACAGTAGAAGAAATCAAAAGCAGGCTAGATGAAGCAGAGGATCAAATCAGCGAGCTAGAGGATAAGGTAGAAAAAAGCTCCCATAAAGAGCAAGAAAATGCAAAGAGACTCAAAAAGAATGAAGAGGCATTTAGGGAAACGCAGGACAACCTGAAATGTAGTAATAATATCTGAATAATAGGGATACCAAAAGGAGAAGAGGAGCAAGGGATAGAAAACCTGTTTGAAAAAGTAATGATTGAAAATTTCCCAAATTTGATGGGAGAAAAAGTCACCCAAGTCCAGGAAGCAAAGAGGATCCTATTCAAGAGGAACCCAATGAGGCCCACTCCAAAATACATCATAATTAAAATGCCAAATACCAAAGACAAAGATAGAATCATAAAAGGCAGCAAAGGAGAAACAGGTAGGAACCTACAAAGGAGCCCCGGTACAGCTAGCAGCTGACTTCTAAAGAGGAACACTACAAGTCAGAAGGGAATGACAAGAATATTCCAAGTCTTAAAAAGCAAAGGCCTGCAACCAAGACTGCTCTACCCAGGAAGGCTCTCAATTAAAATGGAAGGTGAAATAAGGCATTTCCGAGACAAAAGAAGGCTGAAAGACTACATCTCCACCAAACTATCTCTGCACGATATGCAAAAGGCACTGCTTTAAGAAGATGAAGAAAAAGAGTGAGAATGAGATGAACATGGGTACAAACGGAAATTATGAATACGAACCATCAATAGTAACTTTAAATGTAAATGGATTAAATGCTCCAATCAATGGACATAGGATAGCTGGATGGATAAGTAAACATGACTCACACATATGCTGCCTGCAAGAGACCCACTTCAAAACAAAGGATCCACACAGACTGAAAGAAAAGGGATGGAAAACATATTCCAAGCATATGAATAGGAAAACAAAGCAGTGGTAGCAAGACTTATACCAGACAAAATAGATTTCAAAACAAAGACCATAAAAAGAGACCCAGAAGGACAATTCATAATACTCAAAGGAAGATTCCATCAAAACATAAAATTATAATCCTGTATACACCCAACATAGGAGTACCCAATATATAAAGAAATTCTTGGAGTACTTCAAGAAGGATACAAATGGCACACTGACAGTAGGGGATTTTAACACCCCACTGACAACAATAGATAGCTCTTCCAAACAAAACATCAACAAGAATATTGTGGAACTGAACGACACATTAGACGAAATGGATTTAACCAACATACATAGAACATTTTATCCCAAAGAAGAAAATACGCCTTCATTTCAAATGCACATGGAACATTTTTAAAGATAGACCACATGATGGGACACAAAACAAGCCTCAACAAATATGAGAACATTGAAATCATAACAAGCATTTTCACAAACAACTAGGGCTTGAAAATAGAAATCACCCTCAAGGAAAGAACTCAAAAATATTCAGACTCATGGAGACTGAATAGCATACTATTAAACAATGAATAGGTCGATGATGACATCAAAGAAGAAATCAAAAAGTTTCTGGAAACAAACGAAAATGTACATACACACAGTTCAAAACCAACGGGACATAGAGAAGGCAGTTCAGAGAGGGAAGTTCATAGCAATTCACGCCTATCTAAAAAAGACAGAATGTTTCAAAAGAACGGCCTCACCCTACATCTACAAGAACTGGAGGAACAACAAAAAACAAAGCTCAGAGCCAGGAGAAGGAAGGACACAATCAAGATTAGAGCAGAACTGAATGACATAGAAGCTTAAAGAACAATGATCAACAAATAATCAACAAATCCAGGGGCTGGTTCTTTGAAAAGATAAACAAAATCAACGAGCCTTTAAACTGACTCAGCAAGGGAAAAAGGAAGAGGATCCATATAAATCATATCAGGAATGAAAGAGGAGAAATAACTGATACCACAGCAATGCAAAGGATTTTAAGAAATTACTGTGAACAATTATATGCCAAGGAATTTGAAAACCTTGATGAAGTGGACAAATTTCTAGAAAAATATAACCTTCCAACACCGAATGAAGAAGCAGCAGAAAGGCTCAACAGACCAATAACGGCAGGTGAAATTGAAGCATAATCAAAAAACTCCCAGCACACAAAAGCCTTGGACTGGATGGTTTCACAGGAGAATTTTAAAAAACATTTCAGGAAGAGCTAACCCCTGTCCTCCTCAGACTATACATCAACACCCAAGAAGAAGGAAGACTCCCAAACTCTTTCCAGAAAGCCAGCATCATCCTAATCCTAAAACCAGATACAGCAAAACAAAGAAAGAAAACTACAGGCCAATATTGCTGATAAACATATATGCTAAAATAAAAAAGATACTGGCAAACTGCATTCAGCAATACGTTAAAAAAATCATTCACCATGATCAAGGAGGATTCCTCCCAGGGATGCAAAGATGGTTCAGTATTCGCAAATCAATAAACAGAATACATCACATCAACAAAAGGAAAGATAAAACTCACATGATCATATCAATAGATGTGGAAAAAGCATTTGATAAGGTACAGCACTCATTTATGATGGAAACTCTCAGTAAAGTGGGAATAAAGAGGGCATACATCAATGTAATAAATGACAAATATGAAAAACATAGAACCAACATCATACTCAACGGGCAAAAACTAAAAGCTTTCCCACTAAGATTGGGAACAAGACAAGGATGTCCGCTTTCCCCACTTCTACTCAACATAGTATTGGAAATCCTTAGCCACAGCGATCAGACAACAAAAAGAAATAAAAGGCATCCAACTTGGAAGGGAGGAAATAAAACTATCATTGTTTGCAGATGACATGATGGTGTACATGGGAAACTCCATAGACTCCACCAAAAAACTACTCAACCTCATAAGTAAATTTGGCAAAACAATAGGATACAAAGTCAATATTGAGAAACTGAAGGCATTTTTGTACACCAACAATGAAATATCAGAATCAGAAATCAGGAAAAAAATCCCATTTGCTATAGCAACAAGAAAAATCAAGTACTTGGGATAAACTTAACCAATGAGGTAAAAGATGTGTATGCAGAAAACTACACAACACTGAAGAAAGAAATTAAGGAAGACAGAAATAAATGGAAGTATATTCCATGTTCATAGATTGGAAGAATTAACATCATCAAACTGTCCATACTACCCAAAGCAATTGACAGATTCAACGCAATCCCTATTAAAATACCAATGATGTATTTCACAGATATTGAACAAACATTTCAAAAACATGTGGAAAAACAAATGACCCCTAATAGCCACGGCAATTTTGAGAAAGAAAAATCACAATACCTGATATCAAACTATATAAAAAGGCCACTATAATCAAAACAGCCTACTACTGGCTTAAGAACAGACACATAGATCAACTGAACAGAATAGAGAGCCCAGAAACAAACCCATGTTTCCATGATCAATTAATAGTTGACAAAGGGAGCAGAAGCTTAAAATGGAGTAAAAATAGCCTCTTCAACAAATGGTATTGGGAGAATTGAACAGCTACATGCAAAAAATTGAAATTCAACCACCAGCTCACACCATACACAAAAATAAACTTAAGTTGGATTAAACACTTAAATATACCTCATGACACCATAAAAGTCCTAGAGGAGAACATAGGCAGGAAACTCAGACATTCCACGCAGCATTATTTTCACTGACATGTCCCCTAGAGCAAGGGACATAAAGGAAAGAATAAACTAATGGGACTTCATCAAAATAAGAAGCTTCTGCACAGCTAAAGAAAACATCAGCAAAATGAAAAGGGAACCAAACATATAGGAAAATATATTTGCCAATGATACTCGGAGAAGGGTTTGATCTCCAAAATATGTAAAGACCTCACACGGCTCCACTCCAGGAAGACAAACAGTCCAATTAAAAAATGGGTAAAGGACTTTGGACACTTCTCCAAGGAGGACATACAGACGCTCCAGAGACATATGAAAGGATGCTCAGCATCACGAGCCATCAGAGAAGTGCAAATTAAAACCACAATGAGGTACCACTTCACAGTGGTCAGAATGGCCATCACGAACAAATCAACAAACAAGTGCTGGTGAGGTTGTGGAGAAAAGGGAACCTTAGTACAATGTTGGGAATGCAGTCTGGTGCAGCCACTGTGGAAGACAGTTTGGAATTTCCTCAGAAAGTTAAAAATGGAACTGCCTTTTGATCAAGCTATTCCACTGCTGAGATTATACCCTAAGGATCCCAAAACACCAATTCAAAAGAACCTCTGAACTTCAGTGTTCATAGCAGCACAACTTACAATTGCCAAGTGCTGGAAGCAACCTAAGTGCCCATCAGTAAATGAGTGGATCAAAAAATCAAGGTACATTTACACAATGGAATACTATGCAGCAGAAAGAAAAGAGCTACTGCCCTTTGCAATAGCATGGATGGAACTGGAGAGCATTACAATAAGTGAAATAAGCCAGGGGGTGAAAGACAAATACTATATGACCTCACCTATAAGTGGAACCTAATCAACAAAGCAAAGAAGCAAGGAAAATATAACCAGCAACATTGAAATGAAAAACAAACCAACAGTAATGAGAGGGAAAGAAGAATGGGGGTAACGGGGAAAAGAAAGGGAAAGTCAAATCAAGGCATGTATAAAGGACCCATGGACAAGGCTGAAGTGGGGAAGGATTGAGGGTGGCAGGTGCAGGTGGGTGGGGCAGGGTAATGTGGTATTGGGAAAATGGAGACAAACATATTTGAACAATAAAAAAATTAAAAGAAAAAAGAACACTAAAATAAACACCAATGGCATATTTCTCAGATTTATAACAAATACTTCAAAAATTTATATGGAAATACAAAGACCCCAAATAGCCACAGCAATCCTGAGAAAGAATAACAAAGTTAGAGAGATCACAATACCTGATATAAAACTACACTACAAGGCAACTGTAATCAGAATAGTGTGTTACTGGCATAAGAAGAGACACACATATCAATGGTACAGAATGAGCCCAGAAATAAACCCATGTCTCTATGGTCAATTAATATTTGATAGAGGGGTTGTGAGCATACAAGGGAATAAAAATAGTGTTTTCAATAATTAGTGTTTGGAGAACTGAGCTGGTACACGCAAAAAAAAAAAAAAAGAAAGTAGACCACAAAATTACATCATCACCAAAATAACTCCAAATGGATAAAAGACTTAAATATCAGTCATAATACTATAAAAGTCCTAGAGGAAACATGGGCAGTAAAATTTTAGATATCCCATGTAGCAATATTATTGCTGATATATCTCATAGGGCAAGGAAAATTAAGTAATAAAATAAACACATGGGACTACATGAAATTAAAAAGCTTCTGCAGGCTAAAGAAACCATTATCAAAATAAAAGGAACCGAATATGGGAGAACATATTTGCCAACAGTACCTCGGACAAAGGTTTAATCTCCAAAATATAGAAAGAACTCATATGACTCAATACCAGGAAGAAAAACAATCGAATTAAAAATGGGCAAAGGATCTGAATAGACACTTCTACAAGAGGGCATGCTGATCGGCCCACAAATACATGAAAAAGTGCTCAAGATCACTAATCACCAGAGAGATGCAAGGTAAAACTACAATGAGACATTACCTCACACCAGTCAGAATGGCTATCATTAAAAACTTAACAAACAGTTAGGTGCTGGTGAGGATGTGGAGAAAAGGGAACCCTAGGGCACTGTTGGTGGGAACGCAGACTGGTGCAGCCACTGTGGAGAACAGTATAGAATTTCCTCAAAAAAATAAAAAATGAAACTGCCTTATGACCGAGCTATTCCACTGCTGGGATATACCATGAGAATTCTGAAACACCAATACAAAGGAATTTATGCACCCCTGTGTTCACAGTAGCACTATTTACAACAGCCAAGTGTTGGAAACAGCCTAAGTGCCCAAGTGTAGATGAGTGGATTACAAAACTGGTACATTCACACAATGGAATACTATGCAGGAGAAAAAAAAAGGAAGGAATTCCTACCTTTTGTGACAACATGGATGGAACTAGAGAATATTATGCTAAGTGAAATAAGCCAGTTGGTGAAACACAAACACCATTATAATCTCGCTTATAATGGCAATCTAATGAAGAAAATAAACTAATGAGCAAAATAGTACCAGAGACATGAAAACATGAAACACACTGACAGCTGTAAGAGGGGAGGAGGAAGGTGGGAAATGGTGGAATTAAGGGAAAGGGGAAGGGATTAGTCAAGGAACATGTATGAATGATCCATGGACATGGACAATGGGGTGTGCACTGAGGGATGGTGGGGGTGAGCTGAATGGAGGGGGAAAAGGTTAAAAGTTGGGTTAACTGTAATATAATAAACAATAAAAAAGAAAAAATTATGCTACATAAACCCTTTTACTGATCTTAAAAAATAATATATGTAAGGCTTTTTCATTAAAACAAAGCAAATTCTTATAAACATAACCTTCAAGTTAGTTTTAAAAAATGAAAAATTTCCAGCTATTTAACCAATTAAAATTATTACCTCATATTTTCTTAGGGTATAAAAACCTATGAATCACATTATTACAATTCTTTATTTTAAAATAAAGAATGTTTATTTAATTACATGAGTGTAAAACATTAACATGGAACTATAATTTATGCTTCTCAGTGAAAAGGATTTTATAGTACTAGATAAAGCAGAAGCAGTAGTTTACTCAAATAAAAGCAAATATTACTTAAAACACTGCAACAAAGATTATACCTTTTGGCCTACATGCCCCATATATAATTTTTGCTGATGACCAAAATAACTGGTTTCAAAATTGGTGAGCAAAAATGGCTATACCTTGTGTTATGGGACCATAAGACCTCTTTAGACTGAAACACATGTAATTCAGTAAAATCTTAGTTACTTAAGGAAAAAAGTGGACATTAAAAAAATACAAAAGGACATGTATAAATAGTTTGTCTGTAAGATATTACAGAGTTGTTCCTAAAGAAATAATTACAAAAGTCAGAAATACCATTTTTGCACTATCATGGCAATTTTTACCCATCTCCATCCACCCAGGCCATTTATTCTTCATTTAAAACTGAACTGCAGAAAAGTCTACTTTCAGAAGACCCTGTATAAATTGTGAGTTAGGATCCTGGTCTTAAGGTACATAGTATTAAAGGTGTCCGATATGCCTATTATAGGGATAATGTAAAAGTTTGAATTTTCCAAAAACAGTTTATATTTTAAAGAGCCTGGCACTAGATTATGTTCATTTTTGTTTAATACTCAATTATTAGTATTAGTAAGTCATTTTACTCCTCCACCTTTCTCATTTTAATGCTTAAAAGACTGAAATAACAAAACAAATTATAAAAGCCAGTATTACTTAATAAGTAAATGGAAAAATTTTAGACAATTATCTTAAAACGTGGAAAGGTGAAGTAAGATGACCATATATTAATAATAATGTTGACTAATTTTTAGTAAAGATAAAATCGACCAGATACTAAATTCCAAAAAAAAAAAATGAACTTAACCAAAAGACAGCAAGATAGCTTTAAGTTAGTCTTTGAAGAATTCTTAAAGAGTATACAACCAAAATCTTAAAAAGAAATTATCTGTTATATTTACTGAAGGCAAGAAGCACTAAAACACAAGCAAAAATAGAAAATGTTTTTTTAAACAGAAACCAATTTAGCTGTTTCCTATTCTACATTTCTGTATCATGTTCTGAATCTAGCACTTACAGGAAGGCACCAAAAATACTTTTGATATTTGGTTACTTCTGACAATAGTGGAAAATATGAAGAACCAATAAGTAAATTGATAAAACCACACAACATTTACGTGTATTTTAAAACTAGGTTGTGACAGTTCAGTTTTAAAAACAAGCCATAAATATTTGTAAAATATAAATGTCAAAAAGTTGGTTCTATTTTATAATTAAAGGTAAATAAACTTAGATGACTTAAGAGTAACTGCCCCAGAGTGGTTCTAAAATTTTACTAAACTCACTAATAAATAACAGCTTATCTTCTGCAGAAATTCAGGAACTACATTAATTAGAATAGACATAACATACTTCTACTCTGTGTTTCTTGCACATTCAGGTTCAACAGCCCTCCCTTGCTATTAATTAGGAAATGACTACAAGTTTAGAGACTGTAAATTCTAGGATTACATTCTGGTAATTTTCTAACATCATGACCTTGTAGAACATCCTCTGAACCAGAATACAAGTTCTTCCATTCCTGCATGTTAAGTACAGAGGATATTTTCCATCTATTCTTCTACAGTTGCTAACTTCATTTTTTTCTGCACTTGAATAATGAACTAAAACTGACCTACAGTAATGACTGACATAACTCAAAACTAAAGCAATATAACAAATTCCAACTACAGTGGAACAGAGAGCACTATCCACATTTAACAATGCTGGAGTTCAGTGACACCTTTTATTCCCTCAACTTTTTCCACTTTTTAAAATTTAATCTTTATTGTATTTTTTCCATTACAACTCAGTCCCCTTATATCTCCCTCCCCCAAACAATCACCACACTGTTATCTATGTCCATGAATCCTTTCTCCTTTTTGCTCCATCCCTCCACTCCTTAACCTTCCCACACTCCACTATCTGTCATCTGTTCTCCATCTACGAGTCTGTCTCTGTTTTGCTTGTTAGTTCAGTTTGTTCATTAGATTCTACATATGTGTGAAATCATATGGTATCTGTCTTTCTCTGACTGGTTTATTTCACTTAGCATAATGTTCTCCAGGTTCATCCATACTGTTGCAAAAGGTAAAATTTTCTTTTTTATGGTGAATTAGTATTCAATTTTTTGTAAGTGTCCTATAGTTGCTTTACCCACTCATCTATTGATGGACACTTGGGCTGCTCCCATATCTTGGCGATTGTAAATAATGCTACAATGAACATAGGGGTGCTTACGTTCTTTCAAATTAGTGTTTTGGGTTCCTTCAGATATATTCCCAGAAGTGGGATCGCTGAGTCAAAAGGCAGATCCATTCTTAATTCTTGAGGTATCTCCATACTGCTTTCCACAGTGGCTCACCAATCTGCATTCCCACCAACAGGGCAAAAGGGTTCCCCTTTCTTCATACTCTTGCCAGCACTTGCTGTTTGTTAATTTATCGATGATAGCCATTCTGACAGCTATGAGATGGTATCTTACTGTGGTTTTAATTTGTATTTCTGGAATGATTAGTGACATTGAGCATCTTTTCATATGTCTGTTGGCTATCTGTATGTTCTCTTTGGATAAGTGTCTATTCAGATCCTTTGCCCATTTTTTACTTGGACTGTTTAAGAAAACAGGGGATGGGATATCTCAGGAAAAGAAGAAACAGATCCAATACCATTTAACTGTATTCTCAGTTTTTTTAAGAAATCTCTATACAGGGGAAGAAAGGTGATGAAGTGAAGGAAACTAACAATTGTGATATTTCTAAAGTGTACATTCTTATAAATGTTCATTTATTCCTCAAAACAACTCTGTAAAGTATTATTAATCCCGTTTTACAGACATGGAAACCTGAGACAGAGACATAACTTGCTCAGAATCACACCATAACAAGTTATATGACACCTCTGAACTTCAGCTTTCCTTATCTGTAAAAGAGAGATAGCAATGTTCTGTGAAAATTAAATGAGACCTGGTGACTCTAAAGCCCAGGCTCCTTCTGCTATAGTATAGTGACACAAAGAGAAGGCTACAAACACAGAGAAAGCATGAATTAAGAAAATAATCACAACGGTGCATATACCCAACAGTAAACTAGTAAACACCCTGAGAGGCAGCACAGACGTTAAGAGCAGTCTCTGGAATAAGATAGCCTTTGAGTTAAAAATCTGGCTCTGCCATCAACTTATCTTTGAGAAGAAGGGAATCTTTCTCAATTTCCTGGTGTCTCAATTTCTTAATCTGTGAAATGGTGATAACAGCATATATTTCACAGAGTTCTACTCCAACACTTTTAACAGTGCCTATAAGAGCACAATGTAAAAATATTACATATTATGATTTCTACACTGAAATATCATATGCATTATCAAGAGCTATTTGATGCAGGTCTGTATGATGACTAGGAAAGATTCTAAAGAAATACTGCTTCCAAAAGCAAGTTTCTATGAGCTACTTACTAAGAGAGATTTCTGAGTTGGGGTTGTTTTTTTTTTTCCCATCCCTGAATTTCTTTAGTTCCTGTGCTAACTCAAGAACAAGGAAAATTTATAGTATGGACAATGTGGGAGGAGGAAGGGAGACATGAATGAACAAGACATGAATACTTCTCAACAGTGAACTCTAGCAATTACTCATGCATCAGAATGTTCAAGAAGGAGATAAATGCTTAGAGAATAGACTGAGGGATCAAACATGGGGTTAAAGACAAGAAGGAACTGGAGTAAAGGCTTAGACAGGCAAAATATTTTATGTTTAAAACCATAAACAGATCTGGATCAAGAACTGAACCTCACATTTACCATTTAATACAAGACTTGCATTAACTTATAACAGCTATCTCAATTTCTTTGGGTTTTCTGTATGTTTTTTAACATCTGAGAAACCACAAAGAAAACTACTAATGCTTCGTTGATCCTTAACAATTTTTAAGATACAGAGTTATTTTTAAAAATTGAGCTTATAGTCTTCGACCCTTTAAAAACAATCTATTCACATTTCAGTGGATAATTGTTTCTGTGAACTGAGTTACTATCCTTATTTTAACTGTTTGTACATATTCTAAATTCTAAACCAGTTCACTAGTAGACAAGGTCACTATCAAAAATTTTATTTCTAAGCTCTTCCTTCCTTTGTTTTCACTTCTCGGGCTTTACATTTTTTCTTTTTATAGAAGGCTTTAGGCATACCAGGAATCTTTACTAAATACCTGGAAATTAGGCATACTTGGAATTTTACTAAAAACTGAGAGTAAAATCAGTTCAAACATTTCAGCCTATGGAAACAGACCTAGCTTTCCATTTCATCTCATCCTCATCCCTCCCTTCAATCCCCCTTGAAAGATGACCTATATATCTAATTTCATCAACCCTAAATTATTATGTATTCTAAAATCACTTATGTTAAAATCTCATTTGAGAGTTGCATGAATAAAATATATATGCATAAAACTACTTTTAAAATATGGTTTGCTCTGTTTTGCAAAGTCTGCTTTTAATCTTTTCTTCTTGAGGAATACATTATACCAATAGTGTTAGTGCACTGCAAAAAGGAGCTGATTAACAAATGGTACTTCTTCCCTTTCCTATCACTAGATAGCTCTTAGGCAAAACCTACTGAAGATAAAACAATGCATATATTATTATTCACTTAGAATAAAATCAACTTACTATTTATTTATATTGTTGCTTTTTATACCATCCCACATGTTTTACTAGATGTTATAGTGGTAATAAAAACTGTGTGAATGATTTAACAAATAATATGGTACAATGAAAGGAACACTTTACAGACATTCTGAGCTTCTCTTTCTTCACACGCAAAACTGAAATCATTCCTATATCTTCTATTTGAGGAGATAGTGTAAAGAACCAACACAGTGTCCTATATGACAGCCCTATAATGTAGGTGCTTTACAGTCACCCAGAAACTGGCTACTATAAAGAGTGGCCCACAGGCTGGCATCATCAGAGTCATCTGGGAGCTTGTTAGAAATGCTGACTCTTGAGCCCCACCCCTAGACCTACTTGATAAAATCTGTATTTTAACAAAGTCTCCAGGCAATTCCTACAAACATTAAAGTTTAAAAGCACTGCTTAAAAAAAAAAAATCTGTCAGCCTGGAAAAGAACTTTATCAAGCTTGTTGTGCCAAAAACCCAGAAGGACAAAGGGCATGTATAATAGTACATTATTGATTTAATCACATTAGGAGACCCATTTAAATCAGGTGTTGTGGACTAGTAAAATCTGAACACTGAAGAATAGTAACTCACAGGAAAAGAGATGAAAGGCAGAAAAAAACTAAAGCAGTAGGTATAGCAGACAATATTCTCCAGAGACAAATGGGAGTCCAGTCCACAAATAATATAATAATGGTTATAATGCTATCCCTCACTCAAAAAGTAAAATTAAATATTTTCTGTTGAAGAAGATAAAGTATGCATTCTATTTCAAGAACACTTACCTAAAAAAAAAAAAAAACACTTTAAAAAAATTAGTGCATAGAATTATCTGCTAAATTAACTTTTGTACATTACCTCATCTACCAATAAAGCTAGCTTTTCATTTTAACAATCAAAAGACTCTATACTTTTTAAGACTAAATTAGTCTTAAATTAGTATCTATCTAACATTGCCAATGCTGGGCCATAATTTCCCCCTAACATTCCTCATTCCAGGCTTTACTAATTCTGTATCTTTCTACATTTCCACACTTGTACGAGTCTTTTCCCATCTACATATGATCCCTGCCTCCATTGACCTTCACAGTTTATTTTATAATGTAACACAGTGATTTACTTTTCTACTCGATTCCAAGCTTCTTTGAGGCTACAGGCTATTTCCCACATCATTATGTACCTCACAGGGGCAAGTACAATTCCTTAAAAATATCTGATGTACAGAATCAAGTATGTCCAAGGAGCAATCCAAAGGAATATGGATTCACATTCAGTAGTAGCATATATTTCTTAACATTTAAATAATTTTGTAGGGATATAAAAATACTTGAGCTAAAAAAGCCCAAATCTTTTGATCTGTCTCAATTTACAAAGCAAGAAACTGAGACAAAAAGACATTGTACATGAAAAAGCTAGGACCTAAAGCCAGGTATTCTGACTCCATGTACTACATTAGGTCATGCTGTCTCTCACTGATAAAGGTGGTTTGTTCCACAAATGAAAGAACTTGTGGCTATAGTTAAGTGTTTGGGGAAGTAAGGCTGGAAAGGTAAGGCAGGGGCAGATAATCACAACAAGAGAGGCTAAATTTTTCTGAATGGCAAGTGGGAGCCATTATAAGTTCTTGAAGAGAAGCATGGCATGAGCAAGCATTTAGGAAGATTAACTTGGCACCAAAGTATAAAGTTATAAAGTAGAGCATAGTAACAAAGCTGGGAGGCCAAACAGGAGCTTATAATAATAGGACAAATGTAAGAAGGTAAAGATCTACTCTAGAGAAATATAAATGAAGTAGACTTTTAAAATAATAATAAAATAAACCTAAGAGACATGATAAAGTTTTGGTTTGTTTTTAAATTGCAAGACTCTATACTTAACTGTAGAGAAAAAAACAGAAAAAATGTTCAGTATTCAATCCTGGATGACTTAAAAAGTAATGTAAAAATATAGATATTGGGAAGCAAAGTGGTATTTAGAACAAAATAAAATCATTTCAAATCTGAATGGTGAAATCAAGCCCCCTAAATTATTTGAGAAGCTACTAGTTAGCTGTGTGACTTAAGGGCAAGAAGTTAGGAATACATTGGTCAGAGTGAAAGAGTTAAAGCCTTAGCTATATTTTCAGAAAGAATCAGAATTTTAAAAATTAAAATGTTTCCTCTTACTGGTAAAAAATATATGGTTGTTTTATATAACTCTTGAGGAGCTTTTAAAAACCCAACATAAAATATTTTTCATTGTAGAAGCATGGTAGTAGAAATATAATATGTAGCATCATATTACTTCACTGCACTAACCCATACTTTTAAAAAGTGTAAAATAAAGCTTAATTATTAACTTATAATTCACTCACCTTCCTGAGACATATCTCTTAGTAAAATGGAGCATTCTTTTAAAACAATATCTAATGGTAAGTACTCCCTTGTGCAAAGTGCTCCAGAGGTTAATTATCTACCACACAAATATAAAATGGACATCCTCTAGAGCTTTTCAAAGCCACAGCCTTTTCTCCCTTTTGTGTTCACTTCCTGTCACGTTTGACATTTCAAAAGAACAAAGAAGCTTAAAATTTTTTCATAAGTTTGTCAGAAAAAACTATCCATTACAACTGTAGTGATGTATAAAATAGGGCTTCATTTATAATTTCGAAAAATAATAAAAAACATATATATTTAATCTTTTCCTATATAAAATGCTTTGGCCAAGTATTTGTGTAACTGAATGAAGAAACTTACTATTATTTGCTGACTGAAGAAAAATAATATGACAGAATCCATTTGAATAAGTCAGCTATATTTGACAACAGTTAAAGGAGACTCAACTTTCTTACGACTTAGTAAAATTTAATACAAGAAAATAGTTACTAACCAATACTTCTATGCTTTCCATATAGTAAGTAGCCATCTGAAACAGCATTATTCAGAAGAGAGAATGCATTTAATATGGGAAAACAAAAATAATACCCTAAATATTATTTATGTATACACACATTTATAAATACTGAGTCACTAAGTACTATATATAACTCTTCCAGCCATGATGAAGGAGCAGAGGCTAATTTGTCTTAAACAACTACAAAGTCAAGCAACATAAGTGAAAATAGCTTTCAGACACTGAACAATAGGCAGCATAGGACAGTAATCCCTGAGAGAAAGAAAACAAATGGTAAACCCCACCATTGCCTCAGCATAATGTCTGGGGAGAATCCCCAGGCTACAATGCAGGTGGGACAAACCAAAATAGACCCTCATAGTCTCCCTGGTTGAGTTCAGAATTCAAGGTAGCCAAGACAGCTAAAATTAGGTGGACAGAATACTAAAGACATAAGAGTTAAATAGAAATGAAAGGGGTAAAAAAGAGAGAGCTACAGGGACCTGCAGAGGGTTACTCTCAAGTCTTCAGCTGAGTACAGATCAGTGCATTCATGTGAAGAAACTACACAAAGCCAGGGAAAGAACCATTAGAAGAAGCCGAACTATTCCAGGAGCTGACACAGAGCTAGGAAGAGTTCTGATTTCCATCAGCCAGAGTGGAAAAACCTTGTAATATATGGGGGACATCAGGAACACTACTCAGAAAAGCATTTCCTCAATAATGAGAAAAATCAGTCACAGATTAAAGACTGTTTTGGCTTTCTCTAAAAACACCAATAAAAGCCTTAAAAGAATCACATGGTTTCCAAGTAGCTAAATTGTGTGCCAAAACACAGCTCAAGAATAGTGAAAGGAATATGAAGATATCTATAAACCAAAAAAGTAAAATTCACAATGTCTGGCATCCAATAAAAATTATTAAGCAGGCAAAAAGGCATAAAAAAAATGACGCTTAAAAAGGAGAAATATCAGTCATTAGAAACAAACCTAAAAGAACATGGCTAGTAGGCCCTGGCCAGGGAGCTCAGTTGGTTGGAGCATCAGCCCATACACCAAAAGGTTGCAGGTTCGATTCCTAGTCAGGGCACATACCTAGGTTATGGGTTCAGTCCCCCAGCTGGGGCATGTATGGGAGGCAGCCAGTCAATGCTTCTCCTCTCTATTTCTCTCTCCCCATTCCTTTCTGTAAAATCAATAAACATATCCTCAGGTGAGGATTAAAAAAATAGACATAGATGTTAGAATTAGTAGAAAGGGATTTTAAACAGTTATTATTAACTATATTCTGTATGTTCAAGATGGTAAAGGAAAGCACAAACATGTTAAAGATATATATGGAAGAAACAAAAAAGACTCAAAACTTCTAGAGATAAAATATAGTGTCTAAAATTAAAAATACAATAGATGGGATAATAAGATTAGATATTTTAGTAGGAAAAAGTTAATGTACTTGAAGATTTAAATATAGAAACTATCCAATATGAAACAAAGAAATTAATATCTGGAGAAAAAAAAAAGAAAACAGTATCTGTGAGCTATGGGACAACTTCAAGTGACCTAATTCATGTGCGATTGGAATTGAAGGATGGTATGGGGAGTCAACAGAAATATTTTAAGAAAGTAATAGCCAAAATTTCCAAATTTGATGAAACCTGTAAGCCCACATATACATGCAGAGCTCTAAGCAAAAGATACATAAAGAAAACTAAACCAAGGCACATCATAAGTGCCTTAAACCAGTGATAAAGAGAAAAATCTTAAAAGAGGTAGAAAAGTCCCATTATCTACAGAGAAATTAATAAAAAGGCAGACTTTATCAGAAAAAATGCAAACAGAAAACAGTGGAGCAAGAATTGGTGGCTGCTGCAGGTGGATCAAGTCTGAATTCAATTAAAGAGCACAGCCCAGGAACCCACAGTGGGATTCACACATATACCTCAGAATATTAGGTTTAAGTTGTAGAGTTTATCAACACAAATTCCCTGAGGTAGAAGATGTAGTGATGGTGAATATAAGGTCCATTGGTGAAATAGGGGTTTATGTCAGCCTACTGGAATACAACAATATTGAATGCATGATTCTTCTTCGTGAATTGTCCAGAAGGTGTACTCCTTCTGTAAAAACTCACCTGAATTGTCAGGAATGAATGTGTGGTTGTCATCAGAGTGGACAAAGAAAAAGGATACTTTGATTTGTCAAAAAGAAGAGCTTATCCAGAAGAAGCAATCAAATGTAAAGATAAATTCACCAAATCCAAACTGTTGACAGCATTCTTTGTCATGTTGCTGAGGTATTAAGAGTACACCAAGAATGAGCAACTGGAAAGCCTGTTCCAGAGGACTGCTTGGGTCTCTGATGATGAGTACAAGAGACCCAGATACGATGCATTTAAGCATGCAGTCTCAGACCCACCTATTTTGGATAGTTTAGATTTGAACAAAGATGAATGGGAAGTACTCATTAACAATACTGATAGGCGTTTGAGCCCACAGGTTCTCAAAATTTGAGGAGATATTGGAGTGGCTTGTTATGGTTTTGAAGGCATCAATGCCATGAAAGAAGCCCCCAGAGAAGGTCTGAATTGTTCTACAGAAACCATGCTCATCAACATTAATCTAATAGCTCTTCCTCAGTATGTGATGACTACAGCACCCCTAGAGAGGACAGAAGGTCTCTCTATCCTCAACCAAGCTATGGCTGTCATTAGAAGACTGAAGAAAAGAGGTGTCCTCACTATTCAAATGGAGCCCAAAGTGGTCACAGATACAGATGAAACTGAAATTGCAACGCATCTGGAGAGGCTTGAGAGAGGAAATGCAGAAGTGGGTGGAGATGATAATGCAGAAATGGAAGCCAAAGTTGAAGATTAACTTGTGGAAAACAAAGCCTAGTTTAAGGAACTCAAAACAACTCTTCCTGGCTATAAATCCTAGACTTAAAGCTTTACAGCATTGAAAACTTCAAAGCTGAATATATTTTTTTCTTTTACTTTTAATTAATTTTTTTTTCAAATACACTTGTCTCTGCCTTCCCCCCACCACATTCCCTTGCCCCCTCCCCCCTCTCCCTTCCTCAATCCTTCCCCTTTGGTTTTGTCCATGTGAATATTTTTTATTTCCAAGTATTTAGATGTTCTAAAAGACCAAAGAGTGAAATGCCCTCCTAAAATGTCAGCTATTATCACACAGTAGCTCCAACGCATTGAGCATTTTTGAAGGGAGTGGCCTAATTTCACTAGAAACAGATCTTTAAGCTAAGAACAGTCATAAAATTGGGTTTTCCATTTCTGATGTCTCCAGATTGACACCCCTTTGTAGTTCAGTGCCTCCATGTAATTTACCAGGGGCACCCAAGGCAAATAGCCCCAACCTTTCTATATAAATCTATCAAGCAAACAACAAATAAATTGCTGGAATACTAAGAAGAAAAGAAAGAAAAACAGTGCAGCAATATTTTTTAAGCACTGAAAGGAAAAAAAAACAGTCAACTTAAAATTTTACATTCAGCAAAATATCTTTCAAAACCAAAAATGATGTCAAGATTTATTTTAGAAATTAAGTAGCTGAAAAAATTTATCACATAGACCTGCACACAAGAAATGTTAAAAAAAAAAGTTCTTCAGACAGAAAGAAAATAATACATATCAGATGGAAATCTGGATCTACACAAGGAATGAAGAACACTTGAATGGTAAATATATGGGTAACTAAAAACACTCCTTTTTCTAAGATAACTGATATTTTAAAGCAAAACCAATGTATTGCGGTACTTAGAACTTAAGAACAATTTCAAATTGTGTCCATTCTCTTTAACTTCTGACTATACCATTTTGCACTCCTTACCCCACCCATGTACCCACCCTCAGCAAACTACCTCAGCTCTATTTCATTTTTTTAAAGTCACTAAACGGACACTTCCTCAATTTCCTGCCAGGGCACCCATATACAATCTTGCTTGTAACTGTTTCCATTCTTTCCATTTTGCCATGCAATATTTCCCATCCAACCTTGCCTCTCCTCAAAGAGATGGTATCTATTTAAGGGAACACCCTGATTCTGGATAGGCCCTGTGACTGCTTTGACCACCAAAATATGGTCATTTTGGTCCACAGAAGCCTTTTGGAAGTCAAGTGCTATGTAAGAAGCCTGATTACCCCAAAACCAAAATGCTATGAGATATCAAGCTTCTCACATGGGAGGGCAAATGAGATGGAGGGACAGGTGAACACATACCAAGGAGAAGTAAGAAGGTGCCAGACTTATAGGTTAAGAAGCACCTTGTAAGTGGATCCTGCCCCAAACTCCTACTGACACTTATAGTGTCAGGAATGAACTACCCAGTCCAGCTTTTCCCAATTTCCTGACCCATAAAATCAGGAGCAAAATGAAATTATTATTTTAGTCACTAATGTGTCATCCAGAAAGAGAGAACACTCCTAATGGCTCTTTTCAATCAACATTTAATCCTGTTTTTCCCATCTTAAAAAACAATACAATATTTCCTCCATCTCGCACACCTCCAGCTATACCTTTACTTCCTTTCATAGACAAGACTCTTATTAATGCTGTCTATAATCACTGTCTTCCTTTCTTATTTATCTCTTACCCAAATACCACTGCAATCACTTCTGCCCCCACAACTTTTTACAGTCCCTGCTACCATTACGAATGGCTTCCTTGTTGCTAAAACTAATGAACATTTTTCAGTTCTTAATGGCTGCTCCTACAGTAACTGAAACAGCAATTGCTCACTCAGACCTTGTAATGATCTCTTTTTTTATGACACCACTTCTGATTTTCCTCCTATCTCTCTGGATGTTTTCTAGTTCAATCTCTTTTGGAGACTTCTCTTTACTATTTATCCCTTAAATGTTGGAGCTCCTCAGGACTCTATCTTTAGTGGTCTTCCCTGTGCATACTACCCTTAGGTGATCTTATCAATTCTCCAAACTTTGGTTACTTGATAACACATAAGGATTAATAATGGCTTTGGAGCCAGAGAGGTCTGGGTTCAAACCACAGCACTGCCATTCAGCTTGTGTGGTCTAAGGCAAGTTATGAAGCTTCTTGAAGAATAAATTTCCTCATCTAAAATACTACTACTAAAAGGATTATGAAAATTAAATGATATTATAAGAAGTGCACATCACAATGTCTAATACAAGATAAACTGTCAATAAAGGATGACAATTTTTGTTATTATATATGTGCTGGCAGCTCTCAGGCGGTTAATCTTAGCCTACATTTCTTTGCTAAGCTCCAAACACACACATGCAACTATACTTCATTCCTCTATTTGAATGACCTATATTTCAAATTCAACATAATCAAATAAAATTCATCTTCCCATGAAAATCTGATTCAATTTGAGGTATTTTTTTTACAAATGACACTAACTAGATTCTATCATCAGTTAACTTCTCTGTGTCCTTCCTCCTTCACTCCCACTCTGGTAATTAATTGCCACATCTTACAATACAAAGCCAAGATACTGTTCTAAGTGCTTTACAAAAATCAATTCATTTAACATGGGACACACATATAACATATAAAGTTTATAAATGACCAGCAAGTAGGATAAATAAACACTTAAGACTGTAAGGAGAGAAGGATGATTATACACTAAGGTGGTTATGAAGGACAAAGTGGAAGTAGATCTGAAAACCAGGTAAACAAAAAGGCAAAGGAAAGCATTTCAAGTGGGACCAACTCAGTGAACAATGACTCCAAACAATGTTTGTGATAGTAAACATACAAGTCTGAGTTGAGAGGAGAATATAAGGCAGATATTCTAAAACATTTTGAACTAATAATCCTTTTACATTGTAAAAAAAATTGAGGATGGAAAAGTTTTTAGTCATATAGACTGTATCTGTATTTACTGTATTAGTAATTAACCTTAATTAAAATTAATTTTAATTAAAAAAGAAAACTTTTAAGAATGTAATTTATTTTAAAACACAATTGTATTAATATAAATAACATTTTATGAAAATAACCGTATTTTTAAAAATAAAATATGTGTGGGAACAGTGGCACTGATTTACAATCTTACAAATAAATCTCTTTAATATCTGGCTTAATAGAAGAGACCTGAATTCTAATCTGCTTGTACATTTACTTTGTTGCAATATATTATTTGGTTGAAATGTAAGGAAATCTGGACTCACACAATATACAGTTGGAAAAAGGAGGAGTATTTTAATAGACATTTCAGAAACTATCCCAAAACTTGACAAATTGTAATTTCTTAAAGGTTATCAATGCATAATTGGAAATAATATCAAGGAACAGAAATAGAGAAAGTTTTCATATTCTGAGACATATCTTGAATTTAAATAAATTTTTAAAAAATTTTGTCATTGATTTTAGAAATAAAGAAGGAAGAGGAAGAAAGAAAGGGAGGGAGAGCAGGAGTGGGTAGAGAGAGAGAGAAAGAGAAACACTGATTTGTTGTTCCACTTACTTATGCATTTATTGGTTGCTACTTATATGTGCCTTAACTGACTGAGCACCCAGCCAGGGCTAAATAAATTTCTTACCCATGCATGATTTTATAACACAATGCACTGATCATTTGGAAATATTGATTCACTGAATTATGGAAATCCTACAAATGTTAATGAATCTCTTCATATAATATGAAAAATCACATTTATTAACAATATTGATTTCATCAGAAAAGTTTTTTAAGTACTGGGAAGCTGTCAGGCTTACAGTGGACACAAGCTTAATAAAATTCTAATTTTGACTTGAAAACTCAAAATTTATCATTGGCAACATTTATTGGGAGCTGTTTTCAACAAAAAGCACTCCAGAAAGGAGTTTTAATTAGTAGTTCTTATTGTTTTATCAATGAAGATCTTGTTTTGTTTCTCAATTGAGAGTCTGGGTTATAAAGAATAAAATGACTGCTACCAGTCTGAGGCTACTGCTTTGATGCCTGCAAAGGTTCCAAGTTTTACTTACATCATCAGTGTAAATGTCAATAGAGTGAAAAATAAATAACATCTTAGCAGTGACATGAAAATAGTTTTTACTTTTCAGGTTTCCCTAAAATGATTTCAGGGACTATACCAGGAAATCGCAGACCACACTCTGAACTGCTGATGTAAGAAAAACAGAGACAAAACTGAAAAAGAGCCTTTGAGGCATAAACAGTTGAGTTAAAGATCTCCAAAAAACATGCACTTGATGCCTTTGACACTCTGTATGCTGGATAATTTTAGAATTGTGTCCTAGACATCACAAATGTAAATATTCTGGATTCATTCTGTTATTTTTCTCAAATGAGCATTGTTTTATTGTTTTGTTTTTAAGCAAGCAATTACTTTAATTGAACTTGAACTATATTTACTGGGCAGGAGCTCCTGTCTCAGTTCTGATCTTTTGTTTTTGAGTTTATTACACCCAAAAAGTTTCAGGTTTTGTCAGAGATGTGGGAAGACAGAATATGAGCAGCCTTTCTTTGGCTCTCTTTCTTTTGCAGGATTTTTCCACTCTTCAGTGGCCAAGGTTTCCCCAGCCTCAGTTTCCTAGTTTCCCTGGTCAGAAAGCCTTCATTTTCCCATGGCACTTCCCATCCCAACTTACTATAATTTTTTGCATACTCCGCTTAGCTCTAGGTGAAAGCTTCCTCCCCTCCTCTTCTTAAGTAGAGTCCGTCTACCCTTCCTGTTCAATGATTTCAGGCAGTAGCTTCTTGTATTATGCACAGGTTTTATAGCGGTCTTTTTTGCAGGGAGTCATATGGTAGGATTCTCCTCTCCCATTACCAGATGCAGAAGGTTTTCATGGGAGAAATTAGCATGATGAGATCTGCATTTAAAAAGATTTCTTTGGCTACAGTGAGAGAAAGTCTTAAGGTGCCTAGAGACATGGGGAGATCAACTGGAAGGGTCCACAATAGCCCAGGAAAGAGAGACAATTAAGAGAATCAAGTACCTGGTTTGAGGGTTTATAAAGACTGTATTTTAAAATCTGATAAATATTAAAATTACTGAATGTAAGTTATCCATATCTCACCTCATCATCATCTGCTGGCATAATAAACTGCTAAACAGATTTAAGAAGACTAAACATCTGGAAATCATTTAGTCTGAAACTGGGGTATAACTTATTCTAAATCACCTCTAATACTCCAAATTTCCAGAGAACAAGATTTCACTAGATTTTTCAATAATTGTTTAGCATTTTATATTCATATATTGCCTGTTAATCGCTCTGAGACAAAAAGAAAGAGGTGTGTTTATTCCTTCTTAAACTTTGTTCTGGGTTTATTATTTTTCAAGACTGTCAAAGCAAAGATGTTGAACCATTTCCCCATGTAATCATTAAGAATACAAAGATGTGACATTAAAATTCAACTAAATTATAGAAAAACCACTATTGAGAAACACCCAAAGACTAGCTGAATAGAACTCCTGTAACTAAGGCTATAAAGAAATCACATGGAGGTGACCTTTAGAATTCTCTTCAATCAACCCCAGGTTAAGAGTCTAGTTGGAGGCAGTCTAAGCTACCTGAAGGTAATAATCTCCCTAGCAGGGTAAAAAAATCAGCATATTAAAACATCAAAATTGCAACTAAATTATAGAAAAACCACCCTAGAGAACCACCTGAAGGCTAGCTGAACAGAATTCCTTTAACCAAGGATATACCCACATATGGCAGTTAAGAATCAGGAGGGATATCCCAGCTGTGGGGGTCCACATTGAGGAGTGGGGTATCCCAGCCCCACACCAGCAACCCCAGCCCAGAGCACCAGAGCTGGAAAGAGGAGTTCCCACAACTGCTGACTGTGAAAATCAGCAGGAACTCAGTCTAGTGAGACAAAGGGCTGCTGCAGACCCAGAAATCCTCTGAAAGGGCTTGAGCACAGACTCACTCACTCATGAACACTTGCCATAAGCTCCAGAGAAGGGATAGTAGCTCAAAAAACACCAGGAACATGCAGGGAGAAACTGAATTGTCTGGATTCAGGTCAAGGAGTGGAGTTTCTCCAAAATTAAAGTGCTGTCAGGTGCCATTGTTCCTTTATTGAAGCCCTCCCTTCACATAGCCTGCTGGACAGCAAATCTGAGTCTCCAACTGGCTAACACCATTTTCACCCTACCCTATTGATTTCTCTGAGACCCTACCACATCCAATTCATGTGCCCCCCTCCCCCAAACATCTCTCAGAGGCTAATCCACACAAGCAGCAGACCTGGGCCCATAATGCAGAACAGGGAAATTGTGCCAGTAGGTCCCACAGGACATCTCCTACATAAGGCCACTCTGCTAAGACTGGGAGATGTAGCAGTCTACCTAATAAATAGAAACAAACACAGAGAGGCAGCCAAAATGAAGAGACAAAGAAATACGGCCCAAATGAAAAAGCAGGAAAAACTCCAAAAAAACAAAAACCCCAAACTCTATCAAATGCAGAGTTGAAAACACGGCTTATAAGGCTGCTCAGTGAACTTAGGAAACAAATAGATGATATTACACAACAAAATAGGAAACATAAAAAGGGACATAGAAATCATTAAAAAAAAATCAGAAATGAATACAATAACGGAAATTAAAAAAATACATTAGATGGAATCAACATCAGATTAGATGAAGCAAATTGAATCAGTGATTTAGAAGACAAGGTAGCAGAAAACACCCAATCAAAACAGTAGTAAGAAAAAAGAATTTCTAAAAATGAGGATAGTATAAGGCAGTGGCCCCCAACTGTTTTGACACCAAGGACTGGTTTAGTGGAAGACAATTTTTCCGAAAGGACAAATAGAGACGATTCCCTTTCTCATCTGCTGCTCACCTCCTGCTGTGCAGAGGCCACGGACCAGTACCAGTCTGCAGCCCATGGGTTGGGGACCCTGGTAAAAGGGAGCTCTGGGACAACATCTGGGACAACATTCATATTATAGGGGAACCAGAAGGAGAATAGAGAGCAAGTGATTGAAAACTTATTTGAAAAAATAAAAATTGAAAACTTCCCTAACCTGGTGTAGGAAATAAACATACAAGTCCATTAAGCACAAAGAATCCCACACAAGATGAACCCAAAGAAGCCCAAATCAAGACAAATAACAATTAAAATTCCAAGACAAAGAGAAAATCTTAAAAGTAGCAAGAGAAAAACTTACTTACCTACAAGAAAGCTTCCTTAGCACTGTCGGCTAATTTCCCAACTAAAACTTTCCATGCCAGAAGACACTGGCAAGAAATATTCAAAGTGATTAAAAACACTGACCTACAACCAAGATTACTTTCCCTAGCAATAACATAGAATCATAGGATAAAGAGCTTCCCAGACAAGAAAAAGCTGCAGGAATTTGTCACCGCCAAACCTGTGTTACCAGAATTGTTAAAGGGACTTCTTGAAGAAGAAAAAGAAATGATCAAAAATATGGGTAAGAAATTGTCACACACACAAAACAATTCTCACTGACAAAGGCAAACACATAATAAAAGCAGTGTAGCAACCAAGAAGAAAGCTAGTACAAAGATTAAAAGGCAAAATTAGGAAGATTATGTATAATGATAATAGGAAATTAAGGGATATATAGAGACACACAGAAAAAAGAAGTAAAAAGTAATTTCAAAAACATAAACATGAAGGGGGTGAGTAAAAATGTTAGTGATTTCAACATGTGTTTGAACTTAAGCAACCATCAACTTAAAATAGACTTTTTAAAGCACCTGGTAAATACAAAACCAAAATCTATGAGAGATAGGAAAAGAGATAAAGAGAAAAGAACCCAAACACAACATGACAGAAAGCCATCCAAGGCAACAAAAGAGAACAAGAGAATAAGAAAGGAACAGAGAAGAACTACAAAACTAATCAAAAAACAACTAACAAAATGACAATAACTATATACTATCAATAAATACTTTAAGTGTAAATGGATTGCACTTTCAGTCAAGATGTTAGCAGAGGCAGACATGTCTTGCCTCTTTGCACAACCACATCAAAATTACAACTAAATATAGAGCAACCATCACTCAGAAATATCAGAAATCGAGCTGACTGGAAGTCTGACAACTATGGAATTGGAGAAACCACATCAGTCCAGATTACCTAGAAGGAGGGGTGGCTGGTACCTCACTCACGTGTCGTAGATAAAAATTCAGGAGGGGTGTCTCAGGAACAAGGAGTCCCAGCCCCACATCAGGCCCCTAAGCCATGGGTTCTAGTGCCAGAAGATAAGTCCACACAACTTCTGGCTACAAAATCCAGGAGGGATTGAGTCAGTGGAAAAAACCTCTGGATCCCCAAGCAGTTCTTCTTAAAGAACCCACATGCAGACTCACCTACTCACACTCACTCCCTCTGAGCTCCAGCACCAGGATAGCAGTTTGAAAGGCACTAGCGGTACACAGAGAGAAAATGAAGTGTTTGCAATCAAGGCAAGCAGAGGTCACTGTCCTTTTTCTAAACCCTCCTCCAACGGAGCCCACAAGCTGATGCCATATCTGAGAGTCCATTAACCTGGCTAACACAGTTTGACCTGCCTTGGACATCACAACATACTCTGCCCCACCCAACTTACAGGCCCACCCAAGGTGCTTTTCCACATGAATGACTGGTCTTGGCTCATGGTTCAAAACTTCCTAAATCCTATCAAAAAAGCAAGAGTTGGCCTCAGTGAGTTCCAGGCACTGGTACTAGCATTAGCCAGCTTAGATTCACAGATTGGCTTCTTCTGGGAAACTCTAAGCCCAGCACAATTAGCATCCATCTCAGATTGCTTTATAGCTCAAGCATGGTGGCCTTGGGCAGAACGCAGGTAGGGGCTGAGCTTGGCCTGCATCACCTGGGAAACCCAGGGCCAGTGCACCAAGTGGCCAGGTACAGATCATGTTGGAGCACAACCACCCTGATCCTGCACGGCTGATTCTCCACGGAGGACAGAGGTTGGTGGTTATGTATTCACAGCCAATCCTTGCAGCTGACTGGACTGGTATGATCCTTCCCACTGATCGACCAACAACAACAAAGACCAAACCACAAGAGAAGGGTATAGACAGTCCACACGAAGGCCACACCTCCAGTAGACAGGTTTGGTGATGGGGGAGTCTATACCACTGGACCCTACAGGACACTTAATACATTAGGCCACACCAAGACCGAGAATCAAAGTACCTTTACATAATACTTAGAAACAAACACAGGGAGGCTCCAAAAATAAAGAGACAAAGAAACATGGTCCAAATGAAAGAACACATTAAAACTCCAGAAAAAGAGCTAAATGAAATGAAGATAAGCAAACTATCATATGCAGAGTTCAAAACACTAGGGGACATAAAAACTGCAGAGGAGTGAATGGAAGTCATACTGACCTCCTCCCAGGACCAATCTGGAATTAAAATTAAACTGCAGAGAAATCACCTGGAACAAACACCTGAACAATAGCAAGAAAGGAACCTTAAGACCTTGGACAGACAGAGGAATCAGTTTTAGCACAACCTAACTGGTAAGGAGTGTGGTACAGACTTGAGATGGCAAGCTGGGAGCCCACAGGCAGCAGCAACAGAGGGATATTTAAATGGCCAATTGGATCCCCCTGAAAAGAGTGGGGTCTGAACCATAGGTGGGGAAATCTAGCTTACAACACCAGAGCCAAACAAGTACACAGATAACAGCCAGCTGCAAAAAGCAGCAGGGTTGAACTCTGCCAGAGACAGGCGGCTGGAGACGCGAAGAGCTGTTTAAAGGACCAATGTATAAATCTTTATTTACAGCCCCTTATCCAGGGCTCCAGTGATAGCAGGGGCAACATGGGCTGGAGCAGCCTGAGGAGAGACTGGAGAAGGAGGCTTCACAGAGATAACTGAGGGAGTAGTCAACAGGATCACAATGCTGACTCCTCCCATCCATGACAGCAGCCATCTTGCTCAAGCAGACCATTCCCCAGAACAGCAGTAGCGTGAGAGGACACAAGAACCCTGCCAACAGAAGGAACTCTGACCTGGCCTGGTAGTACTTAAGCCTGACTGCTGAACACAGAGTGGCAGTCAGAGATAGTAGATCGCTGACTAAAGGGGGCGAAGAGTGGTCTAGGGACACCTGAGGAAAGACTGGAAACAGAGGCTTTGGGGAGAGACATGAGAGATCAGCATGCAGGATCCTGGTGCTAAATCCTCTCCCATATAGCAGCAGTCATCTTGCTGAGGCATACCACTCCCCCTGAGCAGCAGCAGCGTGAAAGGACACAATAACCCTGCCCACAGGAGGGACTCTGCCCCACCCTGTGGTGCCTCAGCCTGACAGCTGAGTGCACAGTGACTAGATTAACAGCTGAAGGAGACAGCCACAGGCAGTAGATTGCTGGAAGTCTCAAAAAATCCGCCTAAGGTCAGACGGGATCAACACCTCATATCGTAAAAGGCAGATCCAGAAAGGAAAAACAGTGGTCTTCTGCCATAGAAGTTCACACCACAAAGTCAGGAAGTCAAGACAGATCAATTTAAGAAGGAGATGCAAAAAAGATCTCACAAATACTGGGAAGACAAAGAAACACCCTGCAATCAAAGTGAAAGGAGGAATACCCAGAAAAAGAAATAAATGAAATAGAGGTAAGTAAACGATCAGATATTGAGTTCAAAACAATGGTTCTAAGGAAGCTCACTGAGCTCAGTGAGCTCCAAGAGAATTATCAAAAACTACAGGGAAAATATGAGGAACTCACTGAAAGTGATATCAGCATGAAAAAGGACATAAAACTACCAATAAGAGCCAAGAGGAAATGAAGAATATAATTTCTGAATTTAAGAACACAGTTGAAGAAATCAAAAACAGGCTAGATGAAGCAGAGGACGGAACTAGTGAGTTTCAGGGAAGGGTATAAAAAAGCTCCTGAAAGAGCAAGAAAAAGCAGAGACTCAAAAAGAATGAAGAGGCATTTAGGGAAATACAGGACAACGTGAAATGTAATAATATATGTATAATAAGGATACCAGAAGGAGAAGAAGAGGAGCAATGGATAGAGAATGTTTGAAAAAGTAATCATGTAAAACTTCCCTAATTGGAGGAGAGAAAAAGTCACACAAGTCCAGGAAGCACAGAGGGTCCCATTCAAGAGGAACCTAATGAGGCCCACTCAAAAATACATCATCATTAAAATGGCAAATATCAAAGACAAACAGAGAATCCTAAAGGCAGCAAGGGAGAAACAGGTAGTAACATACAAGCGAGCCCCAGTACGGCTAGAAGCTGACTTCTCAAGAGAAACACTATAGGCAGAAGGGAATGGCAAGAAATATCCCAAGAAATGAAAAGCAAAGGCCTGCAACCAAGACTGCTCTACCCAGGAAGGCTCTCAATTAAAATGGAAGGTGAAATAAAGCATTTCCAAGGCAAAAGAAGGCTAAAAAAATACACTTTAACCAACCCAGCACTGTAAGATAAGGGACTGACTTAAGAAGATGAAGAAAAAGAGTGAGAAAGAAAGGAACACAGGTACAAAGGGAAAAAATGAGTAAGTACGTATCAATAATGACTTTAAATATAAATGGAGTAAATGCTTCAATCAAAAGATACCAGGTAATTGAACGGGTAAGAAAAGATGACCCACACATATGCTGCCTACAAGAGACCCACCTCAGAACAAAAGACATACACAGACTGAAAGTAAAGGGATAGAAAAAAAAAAATATTCCAAGCAAATGTACAGGAAAAATAAAGCTGAGGAAGCAATACATATACCAAAAAAATAATAATAATAATAATTTAAAAAAAAGGCCATATAAAAGAGACCCAGCATGACACTTCATAATACTCAAAGGAAGAATTTATCAAGAAGACATAAACATTGCAAACCTACATGCACCCAACACAGGAGTACCCAAATATATAAGGAAAACCTTGGAGGTTTTCAAGAAAGAGATAGAAAGCAATACACTAAGAGTAGGGGATTTTAACACCCCATTGACAACAATGGATAGATTCCAAACAAAACATCAGCAAGAATATAGTAGAACTGAACGACACATTACCAAATTGACTTAAACGACATATATAGAACTTTTCATCCCAAAGAAACTAAATACACATTCCTTTCAAATGCACACGGAACACTTTAAAAGATAGACCACAGGATAGGACACAAAACATGCCTCAAAAAATTCAAGAACATTGAAATCATAACAAGCATTTCTTGGACAAAAAGGCATTGAAACTGGAAACCACTCTCAAGGAAACAACTCAAAAACATTCAAACTCATGGACACTGAATAGCATACTATTAAACAATGAATGGGTCAATAATGACAGCAAAGAAGAAATCAAAAAGTTTCTGGAAACAGATGAAAATGAACACACAACAGACCAAAACCTATGGGACACAGCAAAGGCAGTCCTGAGAGGGAAGTTCATAGCAATACAGGCCTACTCAAAAAAGAGAGAAACATTACAAATAAATGACCTAATCCTACAATTTCAAAAGCTGGAGAAACAACAAAACAAACTATGCCCAGAGCAAGAAGAAGGAAGGAAATAATCAAGATCAGAGCACAACTGAATGAAATAGAGGCTAAAAGAACAATGATCAACAAATGATCAACAAATCCAGGAGCTGGTTCTTTGAAAAGATAAACAACATCCACAAGCCTTACGCTAACACAGCAAGAAAAACAGGGAGAGGACCCAAAAAATCGTATCAGGAAAGAAAGAGGAGAAATAACAACTTTTACCACAGAAATACAAAGGATTGTAAATAATTACTATGAACAATTAATTATATGCCAAGATATCTGAAAACCTGAGTGAAGTGAACAAATTTCTAGAAAAATATAACCTTCCAACACTGAATGAAGAAGCAGCAGAGATCCTGAACAGACTGATAACAGCTGGTGAAATTAAAGCAGTAATCAAAAAACTCCCAGCACACAAAAGCCCTGGACTGGACGGTTTCACAGGAGAATTTTTAAAAACATTTAGGGAAAAGCTAACCCCTTGTATTTCTCAAACTATTCCAAAAAAACCAAGAAAAGGGGAACACTCCTAAACTCTTCACGAGACCAGCATCATCCTAATCCCAAAACCAGATAAAAGCACAACCAAGAAAGAAAACTACAGGCCTATATTGCTGATGAAGATAGATGCTAAAATCCTCAACAAAATATTGGCAAACTGCATCCAGCAATACATTAAAAAGATCATCCACCATGATCAAGGGGATTCATCCCCAGGATGCAAGGATGGTTCAATATTTGTAAATCAATAAATGGAATACATTATATAAACAAAAGGAAAGACAAAAATCACATGATCATCTCAATAGATGCAGAAAAAGCATTTGATTAGGTACAGCACCCATTTATGATAAAAACACTCAGTAAAGTGGGAATAAAGGGGCATATCTCAACATAATAAATGCCAAATATGCAATATCTATAGTCAACATAATACTCAATGGGCAAAAACTAATAGCTTTCTCACAAAGATCAGGAACAAGACAAGGATGTCCTCTTTCACCATGTCTATTCAACATAACACTGGAAGTCCTAGCCACAGTGATCAGACAAGAAAAAGAAATAAAAGGTATCCATATTGGAAAGGAGGAAGTAAAACTGTCATTGTTTGCAGATGACATGGTAGTGTACATAGAAAACTCCACAGACTCCACCAGAAGACTATATGACCTCATAAGTCAATTCAGAAAAACAGTGGGGTACAAAATCAATATTCAGAAATCAAAGGAATTTTTGTACACCAACAATGATATATCAAAATCAGAAATGAGGGAAAAAATATATTTGCTATAGCAACAAGTAAAATAAAGCACAGGGAATAAACTTAACCAAGGAGGTAAAAGACTTCTACACAGAAAACTATACAATACTGAAGAAAGGAATTAAGGAAGACACAAATAAATGGAAGCATATACCATGTTCATGGATTGGAAGAATTAATATCATCAAAATGTCCATACTACCCAAAGCAATTTACAGATTCAGCGCAATTCCTATTAAAATACCAATGATGTATTTTACATAGATATAGAACAAACATTTCAAAAATGCATATAGAACAAATATTTCAAAAATGTATATAGAACCACAACTGACCCCGAATAGCCTCAGAAATTTGGGTAAAGAAAAACAAAGTACAAGGGATCACAATACCTGACATCAAAGTATATTACAAGGCCACTGTAATCCAAACAGTCTGGTACTAGCATAAGAACAGACACATAGATCAATGGAACAGAATAGAGAGCCCAGAAATAAACCCATATCTGCATGGTCAATTAATATTCGACAAAGTGGACAGAAGCATAAAATGGAATATAAATAGCCTCTTTAATACATGGTGTTGAGAGAGTTGGACAGTTACATGCAAAAAGTTGAAATTCGACCACCTACTTACACCATACCCAAATATAAACTCAAGATGGATAAAAGACTTAAATATAAGTCACAATATCATAAAAGTCCTAGAGGAGAACATATGCAGGTTAACTCTCAGCTATTCAATGCAGCAGTATTTTCACCATTATGTTCTCTAGAGCAAGGGACATAAAGGAAAGAATAAACAAATAGGACTTCATTAAAATAAGAAGCTTCTGCAAGGCTAAAGAAAATATCAACAGAGACAAGAGGGAAGGAGGGAGGGGGGGCAGGGAAAGGGAAGGGAAGGGGTAAGTCAAGGAACATATAGCAAGGACTCATGGACAAAACCAAAGGGGAAGAGCTGAGGAAGGAAAGGAGGAAGGGGGCAAGGGAAAGTGGTGGGGGGTAGGCAGAGACAAATGTATTTAAAAAAAAAAGAAAGAAAGAAAGAAATGCTTAAAAAAAAAGAAAGAAAATATCAGCAAAATGAAAAGGAAGCCAACTGTATGGGGAAATATATTTGCCAATGATACTTTGGACAAGGGTTTGATTTCCAAAATATATAAAGAACTCATATGACTCCACTCCAGGAAGACAAACAATCCAACTAAAAAATAGGCAAAGGACCTGAACAGACATTTCTCCAAGGAGGACATACACAGGGTCCAGAGACATATGAAAGGATGCTCAGTATCACGAGCCATCAGACATGCAAATTAAAACCACAATGAAATACCACTTCACACTGGTCAGAATGGCCATCATAAACAAATCAACAAACAACAGCACCAATTCAAAAGAATCTATGCACCCCAATGTTCATAGCAGCACAATTCACAATAGCCACGGGCTGGAAGCAAACTAAGAGCACATCAGTAAATGAGTGGACCAAAAAACTATGGTACATTTACACAATGGAATACTATGCAGCAGAAAGAAAGACAGAGTTACTACCCTTCACAACAGCATGAATGGAACTGGAGAGTACTATGCTAAGTGAAATAAGCCAGGGGGTGAAAGACAAGTGCCATATGATCTCACGTAAGTGGAACCTAGTCAAAAAAACAAACAAGCACGGAAAATATAATGAACAACATTGAAATAAAAACCAAATCAACAGTAAGGAGAGGGAAGGTGGGATGAGAGTAACAGGGAAAAGAAGGGGAAGGATCACATCAAGGAACGTGTATAAAGGACCCATGAACAAAGCCAAAGTGGGGACAGATTGAGGGTGGGAGGTGGGGATGGTTGGGACAGGGGAAAGTGGTGGTGGGAAAATGAAGACAAACGTATTTACAAAAAAAATTGAAAAAAAACAAACAAACACTGATTATGAGGATGCTCAAGGAATTTAGGGAGGACCTCAACAGCATAAAAAAGATCCAGTCAGAAATGAAGGCTACCTCAATTGAAATAAAAACCAACTTACAGGGAAACAACAGTAGAGTCGCTGAAACGGAGAATCAAATCAATGAATTGGAATATAATGAAGCAAAAAACATGCAATCAGAACAACAGGAAGAAAAAAGAATCCAAGAAAATGAGGACAGTATAAGCAGCCTCTGGGACAACTTCAAGAGGTCCAACATTGCATTGTAGGGGTGCCAGAAGGAAAAGAGAAAGAACAAGAAATTAGAAGTCTATTTGAAAAAATAATGAAAGAAAAATTCCATAATTTGGTGAAGGAAATAGACATGCAAGTCCAGGAAGCACAGAGTCCCAAACTAGGCAGGTACAAAGAGGCCCACTCTAAGACACACCATAATAAAAATGCCAAAGTTTAAACATAAAGAGAGAATCTTAAAAGCAGCAAGATAAAGTGGTTACCTACGGGGGAGTTCCCATTAGACTGTCAGATGATTTCTCAAAAGAAACTTTCTCAAACTTGAAGGGAGTGGCAGCAAAAATTCAAAGTCATGAAAGGCAGGGACCTACAGTCAAGATGGCCCTAGCCAGCCAAGCTATCATTTAGGATCAAAGGGCAGATAAAGAACTTCCCAGATAAGAAAACACTAAAGGAGTTCCTCATCGCAAAACCATTATTATATGAAATGATAAAGGGACTTACTTAAGAAAAAGAAGATCACAACTGTGAACAATCTAATGACGAAATATACAAATCTATCAACAATTTAATCTCAAAAACAATCTGAGCAAACAAGAAGAAGAGAGACAGAATCGTGGATACAGAGATCATTTTGATGATTTCCAGATGGGAGGGAAATGTGGGGGTATAGATGAACAGTTGAAGGGAGTAATAAATATGAGTATATAGTTACAGAATAGCCATGGGAATGTAAAGTACAGTATAGGAAATGGAGTATCCAAAGAACTAGCATTTATGACCCATGGACATGAACAATGGTGTTGGGATTTCCTGAAGGAGTGGGAGGTGCTGGGTGGAGGAGGAGCGAAGGGTCAAAAACCAGGAAAATTGTAATATCATAATCAATAAAATATAATTTTTTAAAAAATGGAATAAATGCTCCAATCAAAAGACAAATGGAGAAAGAAGATCTTATACATATATACAATAAAACACTATTCAGTCATATAAAAGAATGAAATGTTACTATTTGCAACAACATGGATAGACCTAGTGGGCATTCACTAAATGAAATTAAGTCAGACAGAGAAGGAAAAATATCATATGATTTAATTTAGATGTGTAATCTGAAGAACAAAATAAACAAACAAACAAAATAGAAACAGACTCATAGATATAGAAGACAAACTGATGGTTGCCAGATGAAAGGAGCTTAGGGGACTGGGTAAAAAAGGTGAAATGATTAAGAAGTACAAATTGACAGTTACAAAATAGACACAGGCATGTAAAGTGCAGCATAGGGAATATAGTCAAGAATACTGTAGTAACTAAATACAGTGTCATATAGGTACTAGGTTTGTCAAGAGGATAGCTTCCTAAGTTACATAAATAGCTATACATCTGAAACTAAGAGAACATTAAATGTCAACTGTAATTGAAAAATGAGAAATTAAAAATAAATAAAATATGAAATAATAAAAGTTACAAAAATCTTCTTCCATAAGATTATTTGGGATGGTAAGTAGTACCTCAGTTAACATTTCCTTATGTACAACACTCTAAATATGTTTTTTAGCAATTTACAGTTTAATGAGAAATTCCTTGTGATACAGAATCAAAAGACTAGGAAAATTTGTTCTGATTCTAGATCTGGTGGGCATTGGTAACATAGTGTTCGATTTGTGAAAAATTCATAGAACTAAAATTTGTGCTATATACTTTTCAGTATATACGCTGTACTTCAGTTAAAAAAATTAAAATCTGTGAAAGCTCAAATATACCTATAGTATATCTCTTCTCTAAAATGTCAATTATTCTCACAGGAAAAATTCGCAGTACTATTTGTGTGACATGACTTATCTTCATAGTTACCTACTACCACTTTATTCTTTTTATGATTAAACAATAATTGTTGATTTTTAAAATTCAAACATTAAAAATATAACAGTAAAAAAGTCTACAATTTCACCAACCCAAAAGATAACACTTAAGACTTTAAATTCAGAGGTTTATGACTTCTACATCATTCTGTTATTAATAAAATCTACCTTTTCCGGACTTTGAGCATGTAGCTTTTTCTCCAGTCTCAAAAGTAAAGGAATATTGTTTAGAATCCCCAGAACACTGTAAAATGTACTGATTTAATAGGTTTGAGTACAAGCAATTTTTAAACAGTAAATATCTACTATTTCCTCCAAAATTTTCAAAGTCCATGTCTTTTTTGTATCCTCACAATGTCTATCCAAATGCAGGTCATATAGCAGATGTATACTGAGGGAAATAAAAGTAATTCTTTAAAAGAAATGAGAGAGTCATTTTCAGATGAAACAGTAAATGTCTTATTTTCAATTTCTACAAGGAGAGGGCACATTAGCCCCTGAAAAGTACTCTATTTTATTTATTTATTTATGTATTTATTTTTGCTACTTTTAATCTCTCCAGATTTTCTCCTAACTGCTCCTTTTGTTATGAAGTAAAAGTTCTATAAAGGAGTTACTAAATTCAATGAATAGTAATGTAACATCTTTTTTACAACTTGCTTTCCTTTTCTATCCACTGTCTGTATGGCAATCAAGAAAACACTAAGAAATAAGCTATCTCTTAGCCATTAAGTTTTTTAAAAATCCAAAAACTAAAGTTAGATATACAGATTAAGATTCCAATGTAATTAAAGTCTTAATTTTTTCATTGCCATTTCTATATACTGGTATCAGTGAAAAGATAAATACTAGAATGGAACACAGTTTCAAAAGAAACCAATTCTATATTAATCTACAAATCTGACGATTCACAAAGTTTTACTCAACTATGTATATCTAAAGAGCATAAGAGAAGAACTTCAAATTTTTTTACTATTAATACATAAAAACTGTGCCCTTTACTAAAACAAAACCTTATCAATAATTTATATGCTATAAATAGAATAACTAGACAATATGATTCTGCCTTATCAATAATTCTATAGGCAATAACTATTATTAAACAATAGTGTAGATTTTTGGACTACTTTTAACAATAGGGGAAACTCAACAAAATTGAATTTTAAAAAATGTATTTTTAAATCATTTAAATATGTGATTTAAATTTTTTTTATCATTTTGTTGGAATTTAAGAGCAGATGTTTAAATTTTCAAACATGATACCTCTGTTTTAAATAAATTACCACCATACTAATTCAGCTTTTTAAAAAAAATTCCACACTTTAAAAATAGCTTTTCCTAAATAAATCACTGTATGAGATGGTCAAGGAAGCTCAAAGAAAAGAAAACTCCATTCTACACTAATATTCTATTTGATTCTTGGACTATACGCTAAAATCGCATTATTCATTAAATTGTATATTTGCTCTTGAGGTAAATTTTAACTAATATCTCTCACTAGCAGATATGTCATATGCACATAAATATCTTTACTTATTGTAGCTAGTTACTTACTGAGAGCCATGCAAGGGATTCCATGATTCGATGTTCACATTGTTCTAAATGTTTTATCATTTCTCTGGTCAAGTTGGCTTCTGCTTTGATAAAACTTTCAATCACTTTGTAAAAATCGAAAGCTTTTAAGTTAAGTACATCCAGAATCCATGGGAAGGACAAATCTGTTCCAGTATCAAGATTCTGAGATGTACTTCCTAAAAATGAAAGAAAAAATGGAACTTAGGTATGAAATATTAAGCCTTGAACTACATATTTTTAGGTTGGAAGGGTTTTTCAAACATAAAATTAAAACAATAAAAGACTAAACATATGTTTTTATTTAGAACAGATTTTTTTTTTTTTTTATTTTGGAGCCCAAGACTCCCAAAAAATAGTTTTCAAAATTTTGAGTGTATGTGCTCATATGATTTTCCTAGATTGAGGGCTCATAGATTATATCAAATTTTCAAAGGTTTGAATTCCCCAAACTTATATCAGGGACAGGTTTAATATCTAACCCAGCAATGTATTAATATTACTTATTTTAACTGTTTCATTAATCCTTGGTGGGGGGAGGGAAAGAGTCTTTAAGATTTTGTTAACTTAATTGCTTAGAAAATGTTACCTTTTTCAAATGTGCATTTCTTGGTAATTAATGAGGGCCTACAATTTTTCATGTTTGTTTACTAATTTAAGTTTCTCTTTTATTGTGTATTTGTATCCTTAGATAAATCTTGTGTTTTTTGCAAATAAAAGGGTTTTTTTACATTTACAATACTATTTGCAAAATAATACATTTAAAATTATATTTAAAAAAGCACTATCACTAGCCTCTTTCTGTTTATCTGGTAGGGTCTAGTTCCACCCTTTGGTCACATGATCATAGAATCTATCTATAACAGTGCTTCCATATCAGTAGATAGTGCTCCTTAGTACTCCTTTGGCCTTTTACAATCTTAAAAGTACTTGAAGGAATTTCAATAGGTACATTTCCTGGATTCAGTGTAGCCCAAAATAGGAGCCTAGTGAAATACTATCCCCAAGATGACCTGAAATAATTCAGAACATAGGCCAGGTAAATATCAATAGTTTATGGTAATCAGTTAAATTCTTCAGCATATACTAACTTAAAATATGCATTGCTTCACCTTAATGACACTCCCTCCCCCCAAAACTCAACATACCTTAGATGCTTTTAACTTTAAATTAAACTAAAACATTTATTTACTAAAATTTAACTTACTGCTATATGTAGCCATTACAACTTCAAGAGCACATGCCAACAAAGACATATGAAAGACGTTGTCATTCAGGAGTTTGCTAAAGGAATAAAAAGAAAAAGTGATTTTGAAACATTTAATTCTATAAAAAGAAAAAATTCTTTTACTAAAACTAAAAAATTTACCTAAAATTTTGAATGGATAATCTTTCTTCTTCCTAAAACACATAAAAAATATTTAACTGAAACCTTTTTTATGTCAGCATTAATCTTTTTAAATTATTTTCTTTTTAACTTACTGATTTAAGCATGGATTCCATTACTCGATAATACAATCGAACTCCAAGTTTGTACCGCTACAAATAAAAAAATAATAATTAGATCCAACTATTTTAGAAAATCACAATTATTAATTTTTAAAAAATTTTCTCTTGAAACACATTTCTGAACCTTCTTAGGAATACAGTTACCAAGAAATCATAACCCCTAGCTTGTTTAAAACTCAAGACTTAAGTATAAAATGATAGCTGACATTCCCAATAAATTGTCAAGAGGAAGGTCTTTGTTTTCATTCATTGAACTTCAGTCTAAATTTATTCAACAGATATCTATATTTTATATACACATATGAGAGATAGATATAATAGATATATAAATATAAATATAAATATAAATAAATATATAATAGGTAGGTAGATAGATAAATTTGTTATGCACCTGGTACTATTTTTATATACTAATGTAATACATTTTGTAACCTTGAATATGTATTTTCAAGAAAGCTATCTAGGATTCACAGAATGGACTCTGACCATAAAATTGTCAAAAGCAAAAAATCAGATTTCACTCTTATCAGCAAAAAGTTTTAACCTAATAACTCATTCCCATTACTTCAAAAAAATAACCAAATTTTATAAAAACACACATGCAGTACACATACAAACACAAACTACACTCCTTCATTTCAAATTATGAGCATAAATTTAGTGTACAAACAAAAACAACTTTACAGGTAGGAAAGGGGGGATAACTGGTGATAGAAGGAGGCTTGAGTTAGGTGGTAAACACACAATACGATATATAGATGTTGTATTATAAAATTATACCCATGAAACCTATATAATTTTATTCCCAATAAATTCAATTAAAAATTAAATATAATTGTTCAAAACACTCATGGCATTGAAATATAAACTCACTAGACTGAAATAAATATGTATAGGAAAATAGAGTTTTGAAACATATGTTTATGTATTACCTCATTAATGCCACACAACAAAGAACAGCAAATATAAAAACCTGATTTCCAGAGGAGTTAAATGACTGATCAAAATGGTAAAACCAGATGTTTACCATTCTGACCCAGTGCCCATACTCTATTAGTTTTAAATTTTCTGAAATAATAATAGTGATATTAAAATTATGGATAATTGACATGTATAACATATAACCCCATTAGTACAAGTATATGCATACATATTCTTAAATGCAGAAGTCAAAGCATATGTAAAAATATTTAGTAGCATCAAAGATTATAATTTTTTCTTTTCCTTGATTTTTAAAAAATTTCTACAATTTTTCTAAGATTTTCTGCATGTTTGCATTTGGATTTTATAGGAGTGATGGGCATTTTCTCATAAAGTTTTCCATAAGTAACAACATACATGGGCAATCAAGACATAGTATCTGCCAATATTTTATATTATTGGATAAATACCATAATAGTATTTATATAGTTTGGACAGATGTTGCATTTGAAATATAACAGCAGTAATCAAAATTAAAGTTACCTGTGACCCAATTTCTATACATCCCTGTCCCACAGCTTTAGCAAATTTCTCTTTAAAGCTGTATCCAATGTCCTTCACTCTTTTCAGGATACTTTCCATTGGATTCACCGTACAGTTCTTTAATAAGGAAAACAGAAATGTTGAGAATAGTTTTTAATCAAAATTAACATATTGTCTATACTGTGAAAACACTTCCATAATAACTAGATTTAAAAAACTACTAAAAATTAAAACATAAAGAATTCCATTTTCAAATGTTAGTGAGCAAAAAAACTAGAGTACAAATAAAAGCTCTATTATAAAACTTTTCTGCAAATAGGTTAGGGAAGAATAGATTTGTTAGCTCTCCTATTCATCAAAAAAAAAAAAAAAATTCCCATGGACATTATAATTGATACCACAGGAAGCCAAAGGATCATAAGAGATTACTATAAACTGATATGCCAACAAATCTAACAACCTAGAAGAAATGAATACATAAAAAAAAAACCTTCTAAGACTGAATCATGAATAAAAAACTTGAATAGATCTATTACTAGTAAAGAAATTAAATTAGTAATAAAAATGTTCCAACAAACAAAAGTCCAAGACCAGGCAACTTCAATGGTAAATTCTATCAAACATTCAAAGAATTAAATATTAGTCCTCAAACTCTTCCAAAAAATGGAAAAGGAAGGAACTCTTCCCAATCCAATTTATGAGGTCAACATTACCCTAACACCAAAACCAGATAAAGATACCACAAAATAAAAATAATAACAATAATTACAGACCAATATCCCTGATGAACACTAATGTAAAAATCCTCAACAAAATATCAAACCAAATTCAGTAATACATTAAAAGCTTATATACCATAATCAAGAGGGATTTATTCCAGAGATGAAAGGATACTTCAACATCCACAAATCAGTCAATGTGATACACCACATTAACACAATAAAGGATAAAAATCATATGACCATTTCATCAGATGCAGAAAAAGCATTTGACAAAATTCAATATCCATTTATAATAATAACTCTCAATAGAGCATGCACAGAGGGAATGTATATCAACATAATAAAGGTCATACATGACCGACCACAGCCAACATCATACTCAATGGTGAAAGCTGAAAGATTTTTCTAAAATCAAAAACAAGACAAGAATGACCACTCCTGCCAACACAGTATTAGAGGTACTAGCCAGAGGAATTAGGCAATAAAAACAAATAAAAAGCATCTAAATTGGAGAGGAAAAAGAAAAGTTGTTACTATTTGCAGATGAAATTATACTATATGAGGGAGGACCAAGAAAACCCTCAGCATTATCTTCCGGAGGGCAGCCCCTTATAGTATAGACTACCCTTGCTAGGTGAGTGTTCTAGGAACTCATCTATATCAGTGTACCAGCTGGCATTGTTGTGGGAGGCTGCATTTGGCTTTGGCAAATTCTTCTGAAGACTCAAAGCATTTCCCCATTTAATCATGAGTGATTTATGAGTGTACCTGCCCACACCACTCTGACTATTCAGCAGTTTTTGACCAAAAAACAGCATGACCCCATGCCCACCTTCCCTATTCACACAATCTCACCCTGAAGGACTGTTTTTTGTTTTTGTGTTTCCCTGAAGGAAAAAAATCCTCAAAGGGAAATGTGGAAGAGGTAAAACAAAAAGCAGAAACACTAAAAAGCATCAAAATCTACAAGTTCAAAAACTGTTTTGAGCAGTGGACAAAAACATCTTCATAGGTGTATTTCATCAAATGGAGAGTACTTTGAAGGTGACTGAAGTTTAAATGTAAGAATAAATACACAATTTTTAATAAATAAATTCTAAGTTATTTGGGTCCCCCCTTGTGTCATCTCCCCTAAAGACTCCATCAAAAACCTGTTATAATAAAATTCAGTAAAACTGCAGGATACAATATCAATATACGAAAGTCATTTGTGCTTCTATACACTAATAACAAACTATGATAAGGAGAAATTGAGAAAATAATTCCATTTACAATTTCACCACAAAGATTACATACCTAGTAATGAATTTAACTCAGGAGACGAAAGTCCTATACAGTGCAGACTACAAGACACTGATTAAAGAAACTGAGGAAGGCACAAATGAATAAAATTAACAATCTTAAAATTTGCATGGAACCCTAAAAGAACCCAAATAGCCAAAGCAATCTTGAAAAACAAAACAAAACAAAACAACAACAAAGCTGGAGCCATCACAATTCCTGATTTCAAACTACATTACAAAGATAAAATAATCAAAATAGTGTAAGATTGCCAGAAAAACAGAAACACAAATCAATGGAACAGAATAGAGACCCCATAAATAAATCCACACATACATCATCAATTAATTTGTGACAAGAAGCCAAGAATTAAGAACAGGAAAAGTACAGTTTCTTAAACAGGTACTGCTAACAAAACTGGACAGCTATCTACAAATGAATAAAACTTGACAACTATCTTACATCATCCTCAAAAATTAACTCAAAATGGATTAAAATCTTCAATGAAGACTTGAAACCATAAAAGCCCTTGAGAAAAAGGGGTGGTCTTTGACACTGGTGTTGGAGAAATTTTTAATCTGACACCAAAAGTAAAGAAAACAAAAGCAAAAATAAACAAGTAGTACTTCAAACTCAAAGTCTTCTGTACAACAAAGGAAACCATCACCAAAATGAAACGGGCAATCTTCTTAATAAGGCAAAATAAATGCAAATCATATACCTCATTAGGATTAAATATCCAAAATATGTAAAAAAACTCGTACACTTTAAAGGTAAAAAAAACCCATAAAAAACCCTAATCTAATTAAAAATGAGTAGAAGATCTAAATAGGCAGTTAAACATTACCATCAACATTACAGACATACAAAGGATCACACAAGAATATTATGAAAGACTATATGCCATCAAATTCAGTAACCTAGAAGAAATGGATAAGTTCCTAGAAATATATAACCTTCCCTGACTACATTGTGAAGAAGTGAAAATCTCAAAAGACCAATCAACAGTGAGGAAACTGAAACAACCTTCAGAAGAAACCTCCCCAAAAGTAAGAGTCCAGGACTAGATGACTTCACTAGTGAATTCTATCAAACGGAGAAGATCTGAGCCCGGACAGATAGTTCAGTTTGTTAGAGTGGCGGCCCAATGTGCTAAGGTTGCAGGTTTTATCCCATGTTAGGGCATGTACAAAAATCAACCAATGATTGCATAAATAACTGGAACAACAAATCAATGTTTCTCTGTTTCTCTTTCCATCCCCTTACCCCTTCCTCTCTCTTAGTAAAATCAATAAATGAAAAAAATATTAAAAAAAGATTTGATACCTATCCTCCTCAAACTTTTCCCAAAAAATTAAAAAGGAGGCAATGCTTCCTAACATATTTTATGATGCAAATATAACAGTTACACTAAAACCTGGCAAAGGATCACACACACACACACACACACACACACACACACACATACACACACCACTCCCCCAAAACTAAAGACCAATATCTCTGATGAATACAGATGAAAAAGTCCTAAACAAACTACTAGCAAATCATTTCAGAATTAAATTTAAAAAATCATATACTATAATCAAATGGGGTTCATGCCAGGGGATCAAGGATGATTCAACAAACATAAATTGATCAATAAAATGTACCACATTAACAAAATAAAGATTAAAAATCATATGCTCAAATCAATAGATGCAGAAATAGCATCTATTAATAAGATACAACATCCATTTATGATTAAAACGCTCAATAAAATAAGTATAGAAGAAAATACCTCAACATAATAAAGGTCATATATGACAGTCTCAGCTAATATCATACTCAGTGGTGAAAAACTGAAAGCTTTTCCTCTAAGATCAGGAACAAGATAAAGATGTCCACTCTCACCATTCTTACTAAACATAGTACTGAAAGTTCTAGGCAGAGCAATCAGGCAAGAGAAAAAAACTAAAGGTATCCAAATTGGGAATGAAGAAGTAAAATTGACACTTTTTTACAGACGACATGATTCTGTATCTAGAAATCCCTAAAGATTCTACCAAAATATTAGAAACAATAAACAAAAACAATGAAGTTTCAGGATGCAAAATCAATGTAGAAAATCCTGCCCTGGCTCGTGTGGCTCAGTGGGCTGAACACTGGATTGCTAACCAAAGGGTTGTTTGTTCAATTCCCAGTCAGGACACATGACTGGGTTATGGGCCAGGTCCCTGGTTGGGGGTGAGTGAGAAGCAACCACACACTGATATTTGTCTCCCTCTCTTTCTCTCCCCCACCCCTCCCTAAAATTTTTTTAAATAAATAAATAAGTTCCCTTAAAAAAAAAAAGGGAGAATCCTAACTATATAATTATATAGTTAGTTATATATTATTTTTATAAATTATATTATAATATATAAATTATATATTTATAAATATTACATATTATATAGTTATATATTATTTATATATTATATAATATTACAATATAATATAGTATATAAATAATATAATATATAATTACATTGTTATTTATATTTCATGTTATATGTTATATATTATGTATTACTATCTATTATATTGCACATTATATTACTTATAATTATATATTCATTATATATAATAAATGTATTCTGTATAATAATACATACCTTATATATATGCATATATGATACATTATATATTATTATATACAATGCATTAATATTATTCATATTTATTTATATTATATAGTGTATGAATATATAATATACTAACAATATGCTAACAATAAAATTTCAGGAAAAGGAAATAGCTATTTTTTTTGTAATTGCAACGAAAAGAATAAAATACTACAAATAAACTTAAGAAAAGGACCTAGGTATTGAAAATTACAAAGCATTATTGAAAGAGACTGAGAAAGACACAATGAAATGAAAATATATTCCCTGTTCATGGATTGGAAGAATTAAATTAAAATAGTTAAAATGTCCATATCACCCAAAGCAATACACAGATTTAATGCAATCCCCCATCACAGTCCCAATGACATTTTTTAAAGAAATAGAACAAAAAATCATCACACTTGTATGGAACCATAAAAGACCCCAAATAGCCAAAGCAATTTTAAAAAGAATGTAAATGGAGGTATCACACAAACTGACTTTAAATTATACTACAAAGCAACAATAATCAAAACATCATTATACTATCTGACAAACAGACATACATACCAATGGAACAAAAATGAGAACCTAGAAATAAAAGCATATGTATATGGGTAAATAATTTTTGACAGAGGAGCCAAAAACATGCAATGGAGAAAAGAAAGCCCCTTCAATAAGTTGTGCTGGGTAAATTGGAAAGCCATATGCAAAAGAATGAAATTAGACTACAGAGTGTTCTTATGTACAAAAATTATTTCTAAATGGATCAAAGACCTAAATATAAGGCCTGAAACAGTAAATTACAAAGAAGTAAACATAGGTACTAAACTTATGAACATTGGTCTTAGAGAAGATTTTATGAATTTGACCCCAAAGGCAAGGGAAATAAATGCAAAAAGTAAGTGAATGGGACTATATCAAACTAAAAAGCTTCTGTGCAGCAAAAGAAACCACCAGCAAAACAAAAATGCAACCAACTGAATGGGGGAAGATATTTGCAAATAGCAGCTTCAAGAAGGCATTAATATCCAAAATATATAAAGAACTCATACAACACCAAGGAAACAAACAATCCAATTAAGAAATTGGACCTGAACAGACTACTCTCCCAAGAAGACATACAAATGACCGAGAGATATATGAAAAGACGCTCCACTTCACTAGCTGTTAGGGAAATGCAAATCGAAAGTACAATGAGATACCACCTCACACCTGATAGAATGGCTATCATCAACAAGATAAGTACTAACAAGAGCTGGAGAGGTTATGGAGAAAAAGGAACCCTCATTCACTGCTGGTGAGAAGGCTAACTGGTACAGACACTATGGAAAACTGTATGGAGGCTCCTCAAAAAATTATGAATAGAGTTATCATATGACACATCAACCCTTTTCCGGGTATCTACCTGACACATTTGAAAGCATTCATTTGCAAACATAAATGTACCCCTGTGTTGATTGCAGCATTACTCAAGGTGGCCAAGACATGGAAACAATTGAAGTATCCTTCACTAAATGATTTGATAAAGGAGATGTGGTACATGTATGCAATGGAATACTACTCAGCCATAAGAAAAGATGAAATACTGCCATTTATGACAACATGGATGGACCTTGAGAATATCATGCTAAGTGAAATAAGTCAGAAAGAAAAAGAACCACATGATTTCAACCATATGTGGGATATAAAACTAAAAGCAACAAGTGAATAAACAAGAAAAACAAACAAGTAGAATCTCATCAGCAGAGACAACAGTATGACGGTAACTGGTGGGGAGGGGGTGGTGGCGATGTGGGGAGGTGTGGAGGTAAAGGATAAAGGAGGTTGAATATATGGTAATGGAAGAAGATTTGACTTTGGGTGGTGAGTATACAATGGAGTACACAGATGATGTAGAATGCTACATTTGGAACTTATATAACCTTATTAACCAATTTCACCCAATAAATTTAATTTAAAATATGAAAATAAAACTGTATTACAAACTTTTTAAAAATGAGTTTAAAAAAATAATTCTATCTTCCTGAGAAAAGAAACAGCACAGAAGTCTTAGGAACATGGTAACATGTTTCCAAAGAAAACATACATATGGCAATAGGTGCAAAATATGATGTCCAACATTGCTAATCATCAGGAAATTGCAAATCACATCCACAAAGGGATATCATCTCACATATGTTAGAATGACTATGATAAAAAAAGACAAGAAATAACAAGCATTGGTGAGGTAGAGAAAAGGAAACCCTTGTGCACTGTTGGTGGGAATGTAAATTGGTGCAACTACTATGGAAAATAGTATGGAAATTCTTCAAAAAACTAAAAATAAAACTACCATAATATCCAACAATTCCCCATCTAATTACTTATGTAAAGAAAACAAAAACACTAACTGAAAAAGGTGTCTGCATTTCCATGTTCATTGCAGCATTAGTTACAAGAGCCAAGATATGAAAACAACCTAAGTGTCCCTTGATGGTTAAATGAATAAAGCAAAAATGGTGTGTGTGTGTGTATATGTGTGCATGTATAAATATACACATGTACAACTCATATCTATACACATACATATATACATCTATACACATATACATACACATACATACACAATGAAACATTATTCAACCATAAAAAAGAAAATTTTGCCATTTGCAACAATATGGATGGATCTGAAGGGCATTATGCTAAATGAGGTAAGTCAAATAGATACCTATGATCTCACTTTTATACATAATCTAAAAAAACCCAAACATAAAACAAGAAATAAGACCATAGATACAGAGAACAGATTGGTGGTTGCCAAAAGTGGGGGGGGGGGCGGGGGTAGACAAAATGGGTGAACGAGTTCAATGGTACAAACTTCCAGTAATAAAACAAGTCAGTCATGGGGAGACAATGTATGGCATGGTGACTATAGTTAATAATACTGCACTGCATATTTGAAAGTTGCTCAGAGAGTAGATCTTAAAAATCCCTATCTCGAGAACAAAAATATTATAACTATATATGGTAACAGATGTTAACTTGACATATTGTGATGATCACTTTGCAGTACATACAAATATCAAATCATTATCCTGCAATGTTGTAAGTTGATTACACCTGAATAAAAAAATGAAACAATTCTTTTTATTTTTTCAAAAATAAAAAGAGCCTCATATGTTCTCATAAATTATCTTCATTTAAGAATTATATTTGAATATGTGTTATCCCCCAAAAAGCAAATAACAAAAGTAAAACTAAGATTTGAGCTTGGTATCATTCCTAATTTAAAATTGTGCTTTTGAAAAGTTAAGAATTAGCTAAATAATTTAGCTATGTTAAACAAACACAAGATAGAGAAATGTTACAAATGAAGTCATATATATATCATATAAGGTAGGGTTGTATCAACTTTAATAATTAAAATACATAACAAGATAATTATTGAAATGCAAATTACAATGTATTAAAATACTCTAATTCATATTGTCATCTATTATAATATAATCACAAACCTAATTTTCTTCAGCTATAACCAAAGATGAACTTTATTTTATAATCTTTATCAATCACATTCAAAATATTATGTTAGAAAATAAACTTTCCAAAATTAAGATTAACTATAATTTTATTTGAAATGTGAAAAGTGTCATTCAAAAATTTCACATTCTATAAAATCAATAATTTTATCTTTCTGAAAAAAGAAATAGCATACCAGTATTAGAAACATGGTAACAAAGAAGCATTTCCTATCATAAAATCATTGTTACCAAAACATCCATTAAAATGCCTGTAAGCTTCTAAGAGTTTACTTATACACAAAAGAAAATATGGCATTAATTTTAAGAATGAAGAAACCTGATCTAATAAAGGAGCAAAATAAATTTAAAAAACTGATCTTCAAGATATGCCCACTCTGAGACAGGCAATTTGTAATCTATATAAAACTCTAAAAAAACCTTATAAGTTCAACCTGATCTAATAAAGGAGCAAAATAAATTTAAAAAACTGATCTTCAAGATATGCCCACTCTGAGACAGGCAATTTGTAATCTATATAAAACTCTAAAAAAACCTTATAAGTTCATCTTAAACTGTCACTAAAGAAGCTAAATAAAAAATATGTCTGAAGAAGAAAGAAAATGGTCTCGGGAGTGAGGTCTAAATTGCAAAACAGAACGCTAAGCAAGGTAAATAGTAAATATGAGGAAATAAGAAAAATGCTGTCTATTGGTAATATCTACTAAAAATATCTAATACAGATGGTTTAAAAAAGCAAGAAATTAGATAATAGACAACTACATGCTGATTGGCAGATAGGCATTTAAAAAATACTCAAAATGTTAACTGTTAATTTCAAATTTCTTTGCCAAGATATTACAATAAAGAATGTTTCATATATGGCTTACATTAAAATAGGAAATCAGATTTTCTGATGGTTGATCGCTTGCTGAATTTAAGATCATCATTAATTGTTGGATTGTATTCATAACAGTCCTAGAGAAAAAAATAGAAGTGTTAAACAGTAAAGGGAAAAAAAAGAAATACATCTATCACACAAGTTAAACGTATCTTCAAACTCATTGTCTCCCATTTATCCTTAAAAAGTTATCTGCAATAGAACTTTATAAGACCCTTAGTGTATTATTGTTTGAAAGGAATTATATTTTACTTAAATCTTTAAAAAAGAATGTACTCATAATCAATATGTTCACAATTAAAGAAATGATGTATTTATTTACTAATAAAACTATAAATCAATCAAACACTAAGTGGTCAAACTAATGACATTATTTTATGGAGAAAAATATAAACTGGCATCAAAATGTAATGTAATAAAAAATTACTATAATTAAATACTAACATTTACCAAATAAAGTCAGCAAGTTATTTAGCAACTCAAGGAAAGAACCAAGTGACACTCCTTTACAGAGATCTTCAAAAAGAAAGCACACATAATTTTAGAAGTCACCATTGTTAAAACATAAAATTATGTCAGTATCAAGCTCTTTTCAATTCTATAATTTTATGTATAGGAGTATTTTAAATAATTATGTTCCAATTTTGGAACAGCAGGACATTGCTCCCGTAGGCACTACTTGATGATACAAAGAACTGAATATTTATGGATGAAAGGGTCTTTATATTATTTAGTAAAATGTGTTCAGTGTTCTCAGTCAAGCATCTCTAAACTGAAATCTACACTTCCTCACCTTTCAAATACTTTGCTTTTATGACTTGTACATCATAGTGACTAAAGCCACAGATTGCTAAATCAAAAATCTTTCTTGTTTGTTCTTTATACTTGAAGTATACTTGGCTCTCTTAAATACCTGGTCCTTCTTGAAACTACCTCCCCACCTTCACTTTTCTGCTTTCATTCTTTGAGCTCCCAATCACACCTCTCATTCTATTTCATCTAACTTCTCTCTAGTCCTTAAATACAGCATTCTTTTTGGTTCATCCCTTAGCCATACATTCTTGCCATTGTATACCCTCAATTGAGGCATCCTCAACTATTTTTAGGGTTTTAACTCTCCCTGATTATTCCCAAATCTGTAACATCCTACTACTGACTACACATGTTCTTCATGTGCCATAAAAGCCTGAAGAGTCATATTCTAAATATAAATTCATCAAATATTTGTCAAACCTGTTCCTGTTCCATCATTCCCACTTCCTATCCCTTGGTTCAGATCTTCACCATCTCTCAAATGAATTACTATCATACAGCAGTCCAGAGATTTGACTCACTATGTCTATGGTAGTAGGGTCTACGCATATATACTTTGCGTAAACTCCTCAGGCTATTCTAATTTGTACCCTTGGTTAAGAGGCATTGTGACAGTTCAATAGATCTATTTCTTATCATGTTCACCCTCCACCCCCTCACAAACTAGTACCACATAAACTTTAAAAAATCAAGTCAGATTTTATCCTTATCCCTGTGTTAATGCCCATTTAGAGAAACAAACTATATTGCCCACAAGCTCAAGTCAAAAATTTTGAGTATGGAATATAAGGAAGGCTGTTCATAATCTAGTTCCCACCCTTCTCTCCTGCCATGTCATTTTCCCATTTCATAGTCAATCAATACAGAGCTGCTAATAGTTTCCCAGACACATTTTATTGCTTCCTCCTTCTATCCCTTTGAATATGTTGTTCCTACACACTAAAATGCCAGTGTCCTATGACACAGACCCTTAAATATTCAAAATTCAGTTCAAATATTACTTCATAAAGCCTTGTCTGTGCCATCTCATTAACTTGTCTTTTTTTAGAGAGAGTGGGGAAATGAAAGAGAGAGAGAGAGGGAGAGAAACATCAATTTGTTGTTCCACTTATTTACATATTCATTCATTGGTTGAGTCTCATATATGTCCTGACTGGGAATCGAACTTGCAACTCTAGGGTATCGAGACAATCATTAACTTTTTAAGTCTATTTTAAGTCTATTTTAGACTTATTTTAAGTCTATTACAATACTTATACAAAAACCTACTTTTATATGTCTATATAGTCATTTAATTGCCTACTATGTATCAAGTATTATTCTTGGTCCTAATTATTGCATACTGACCAAAAAAGTCATTAATCTATGTGTTATACAACCTAAAGGCTATTATGGGTATTAGCAAAAAACAACCAAATGCACAAATGGCTTTATAATTACAAGTTGTGATACATACTGTGAAGGAATTAAAAAGGATGCTATGAGAAGGAATAAAAGAAAATTCTTCAGAGAAATAAATCTTTAAAAAATTACTACTTGTGCTGAACCTAGTATAACAGTTGTTAATTCATGGAAAGAAAAGAAAGAATTTCAAGAAAAGGGAAAAGCAAGTGTGAAGTTCCCTGAGCACAAAAGAAGAGGTTGGAGAGTTCAGAACACTGGCTAATACATAAAGAAGAAGAAAACAAGGTGAGGTTAGAGAGGCAACAGAAGCTAGATCATATAAGGTTTTGTAGGCACTGTTAAGAAATTTGCATTGTATTTTAATTGCAATAGTAAACAAGCAGAAGATTTAATGACGGGGGGAGCAGGATCTGAATTACACTTCTAGAATACTATTCTGGGCGCTCCCTGAACAACAGATTTGGTGGTGGAGAGAAAGGAACTATGATGAGAGTAGAAGCAGTGAGAGCAGATAGTAAGTCTAGTGCAAAAAAAAGAAAAAATCCAAGGGAAAGCCAACTTGGACAGGAGCAGTGAGAGTAGAAATGGAGAAGAGTAGATGGACTCAAGAAATAGCTTAGGGGTAAATTCAACAAGACTTGATAACAGATTAGATGTGGAAAGTAAGTGAGGATAAGAACATTAAAAATAGTTCTAATCCTTTTAGGTTCTATGCAAACCAAATGGTGATGCATTTTTTTTCTTTACTTTTTTATTTACTAAGATGGAACACATTCCCATTCTAGGTTATATTCCTTAATGACAGACAGAACTAGCTTTAATAATCCTATACTCAGCAACTGGCAAAATACCTGGAATGCAAAGAGTACTCGATACACTCAATTTGTGGCATGTATATACAAATATATAATGAAATAAATAAATCCAAAGCCCTAAATAAACAATTATAATAAAAATGGAAAGAAAATTCATACCTAACTGGAGTCTGGGGAAGAATCACATTTAACTCTTCATCAGGGTTACTTCTTTGTGGTGTTCTCTGCATTTCAAAACTAAATAATGAAAGGTGAAGTCATTCAGACTGAAAATTTACACTTTTTGCTTTATGAGTCAATAAAAGAAGTATAATACATTATGTTGCCTCATAACATCATACAAAATAAGTCTATAATAGAATTCATCAGAAAGAGATAACCCAAAAGCTGCATAAATAAAATTATGTTTTTACACTACTGTTTTTAAGTTGGTTTTCTTTCCACTAGGTTTATGACAAACAGGTACACCAATCATTAAGAATTTTCTGAAAGTGAAAGTTAGATGTTTTCTCTACAAAGTTAGATGTTCAATTGCATTATTAATCAAGTAGTTCAATATCAAAAAACATCAAAGCTCAAGTTTTTTAGTCATTTGCCTTCTGAAACCTTTAACTTGACTTAAATAAAATTAGAAGTATATTATTTGTGTTTAACATCCAAATTACATGTTTTTTTCAGTTATTTACAAGAATATTTCATGTTAAAGACATAATGTTAACAATACTTATGGTTATTCAAAATTTTTCGTAATTACTCTCAACCATTCCTACTTTAGGACTCTACATGACAATTCAAGAGAATACACTTTTGTGTTAACTTTAAAAAAAGAAAAAGAACCAAGCCCTGCCGGTGTGGCTCAGCGGCTTAAGCTTCGTCCAGCAACCGAAAGGTTGCCAGTTCACATGTGGTCAGGGCACATGCCTGGGTTGCCGGCCAGGTGTCCAGTTGGGGGCATGTGAGAGGTAACTGATCTAGATGTTTCTCTCCCTCTCCATCTCCCTCCCTCCCTTCTCTTCTCTCTAAAAATAAATAAATAAAATCATTTAAAAAAAAATGAACCAAGAAAGTAAAGCAGGTGAAAAGCTAAAAAAAAAGACAGCAATCACTACTTGAGTAAACCAATTACAGTTAACCCTTGAACAACGTAGACAGTTCCCTTTTACCATGGAACCATGCAGTTCAAACCTGTGTTGTTTAACAGTCAACTGTATTTTCAATACACAGTCTGGAATCCGCATGTGCACTGAGCCAGCCTAAGATACACGAGGATTTTGCACAGGCAATTGGCACCTCTAACCCTGAATTGTCCAAGGGACAACTGTATTTCAACAATTATGTTTGGGTGTCCATTTGAAAAATTAAATTCATCTAAATGAGAAAAAATAGCTGATACACAGGATAATTCACAGTAATTTTCTATGTCAGAAACATAGAAACAGATGTTACATAATGAAAAGGGGGTTAAACCAATTAGAGGACAAAACATTTACAATATTTTTAAATATTATACCTAACGTAAGAGCACCTAAAAATATAAAGTAAATATTCACAGACCTGAAAAGAGAAATAGAGAGCAATACAATAGCAGAAAAGTTCCCTACTATTAGCCTAGTAATACTTCACTGACATCAATAGATAGATCATCCAGACCAAAACTCAACAAGGAACCAACTCAACATTGGCCTTCACTGACACATTTGACTACATGGAGTTAACAGATATTTGAACAACATTCCATCCAAAGCAATAGCATACGCATTCTTCTCAAGTGCACACTGAACATTTTCTAGGGTAGATCACATGTTAACCCACAAAACAAGTCATAATAAATTAAGAGATTAAAATCATGCCAAACTTCTTTTCTGACCACAATACTATACAACTAAATATTTATTGCATGAAGAAAACTGAAAAACTCACAAATACATGGAGATTAAACGGCATGTTACTGAACAACCAGTAGATCAAAGTAAAATCAAAATATATAAATACCTTGAGGAAAACAAAAATGAAAATGTAAAATACCAAAGATTATGAAATGCAACAAAAGCAGTTCTAAGATAAAAGTTCATAGCAATAAATTCTTTCTACTTCAAATAAAAAGAAAACCTTAAATAAACAATCTAACCTCATACCTGAAGGAACTAGACAGAGAAGAAAAAACAAAGCCCAAAAGCAGTAAAAGGAACTAAATAGCAAACATCAAAGGAGAAATAAATAAAATAGGGATTAAAAGACAATAGAAAAGATTGATAAAATTAAAAGTTGGTTCTTTAAAAAGATACACAAAATGAACAAACCTTTAGCTAGTCTCAACCAAAAGAGAGAAAGAGAGAAAACACAAATACGTAGTTATTAATCATACTTATGATCATTCAAAAACTTTTGTAATTACCCTCAAACCTTCACTTTGAAATGAGAGATGTTACAACTGATATCACAAAAAAATTGTCCTAAGACCACTATGAACAATTATAAATCAAAATTGGATAAACCAGAAGAAATGGATAAATTCCTAAAAATATATAATCTTTCAAGGCTTAATCATGAAGAAATAAAAAAATCAGGATAGATCTATTACTAGCAAGGAGATTAAATCAATAATTTAAAATGTCCCAACAAACAAATGTCCAGGACCAGACAATTTCACCAGCAAATCCTACTGAACATTCAAAGAAGAATTAATACCAATCACTCTCAAACTCTTCCAAAAAAAACAAAACACAAAAACAAAAGAGGAGTGAACTCTTCCCAATCCAATTTATGAGGCCAACAGTACCCTGGTACCAAGAGAAAATTATAGGCCAATATCCCTGATGAACACAGATGTAAAAATCCTCAACAAAAACTAAATTCAACAATACATTAAAAGGATACCATGATCAAGAAGGATTTACCCCACGAAAGTGATGAAAGTATACTTCAACATTCACAAATCAGTCAATGTGATACACCATATTAACACAATAAAAGATAAAAATCATATGTTCATCTCAACAGATGCAGAAAAAGTATCTGACAAAATCCAACATCCATTTATAATAATAAATCTCAAACAGAACAAGCATAGAAAGAATGTACATCAACATAATAAAGGTCATGTGTGACAAGACCACAGCCATCATCATACTCAATGAAAGGCTGATAGCTTTTCCTACAGAAAGGCTGCTCTGGCCAACTTTTATTCAACACAGTATTTAAAGGTCTAGCCAGAGCAATTAGACAATAATTTTAAAAAGGCATCCAAATTGGAGAGGAAAAAGAAAAACTGTTACTATTTGCAGATGAAATTATATTATACATAGAAATCCTAAAAGGCTCCATCAAAAAACTGTTAGAACTAATAAAAATTCAGTAAAGTTACAGGATACAATATCAATATACAAAAGTCAGTTGTTCTTCTACATACTAATAACAAATTGTGATAAAGAGAAACTAAGAAAATGATCCCATTTATAATTATATCAAAAATAATTACATACCAAATAATAAATTTAACCAAGGCAGTAAAAGTCCTATACACTAAAAGTATAAGACACTGATTTAAAAAAAATAAAATAAAACCTGAGGAAGACACAAATAAAGGGATATTCGATGTTCATGAATTGAAAAAATAGTTGAAGTGTCCATACTACTGAGAATAATATACAATTCAATGCAATCCCTATCAAAGTTCCAATGCCATTTTCCATAAAAATAGAACAAACAACAGTAAAATTTGTATGGAACCAGAAAAGAACCCAAATAGCCAAAGCAATCTTGAAAAAAAGGAACAAAGCTGGAGCTATCACACTTCCTGAATTCAAACTATATTAAAAAAAAGAAAAAAAAAGCTATAGAAAGCAATGTGGTGATGGCCAAAGAGAAGGAGGGAGGAGGCTGGTTCACGGTGAGCAAAGGTGGATGGAAATGGGGACATCAGTAATAGTGTCAAAAATAAAGATAAAGGAAAAAAATAAAGTAATGAAAATAGTATGGAGTTGGGGGGAAAAAAGACACACAAATCAAGGAAGCAGAATAGAGAGCCCAGAAATAAACCCATGCATGTATCAATTTATTTATGACAAGAAAGCAAGAATTCAGTACAGGGAAAGGACAGTCTCTTCAACAGATGATGCTGACCAAATTGGACAGTCACATACAAATTAATAAAACTTGATCACTATCATACATCATATACAAAAGTTAACTCAAAATGGATTAAAGACTTGAATGTAAGACCTGAAACCATAAAACTCCTTGAAAAAAACAGAGGTGATAATAAGCTTTTTGACATCGATGTTGGAAATATTTTTAATCTGACACCAAAAGTAAATGTAATAAAGCAAAAAAAAGGAGTAGTACACCAAACTAAAAAGCTTCTGCACAGCAAAAGAAGCCATCAACAAAATGAAAAAGGCAACCTACTAATAAATAAGAGAAAACATTTGCAAATAATATCTCAAAGGGTTAATATTCAAAATATAAAAAGAACTCAATAGCAAAAAGAGTCAGGTTGAAAAATGAGCAGATATGAATACATATTTTTCCAAAGAAGACATACAGATAGTCAACAGGTTCATGAAATAATGCATAACATTGTTAGTCTTCAGGGAAAATGCAAATCAAACCCACAGTGAGTTATTACCTCATATCAGTTAGAATGACTATTATCAAAAAAACAAGAAATAACAACTTTTGGCAAGAATGTGGAGAAAAGGGAACACTTGTACACTTTGGTAGAAATGCAAATTGGTGCAGCCACTACAGAAAACATTATGGAAGTTTCACAAAAAATTAAAAATTGAGCTACCACATCATATATTAATTCTACTACAGGGTATTTACTAAAAGATACCTGCAACCCCATGTTCACTGTAGTATTATTTACCACAGCAAAAATATGGAAATGTGAAGTGCCCATTGATTGGATGAATGATAAAGAAAGTGTAACACACACACACACACACACACACACACACACACACACACACACAGGATGGGGCAAAAGTATGTTTATAGGTGTTCATATGGAAAACAACACAATAATTAATAAGTAATAATACAAGAATAAACTCTGTTTCACATATTCACAACTGTAAACCTACTTTTGCCTCGCCCAATAATATATATTGTACAATAAAGTATTATTCCACCATAAAAGAATGAAATCTTGTCATTGCAACTTCAAAAGCATTATGCTAAGTGAAAAAAGTCAGGAAAAAAAGGCAAACAAGATATGATCTTCTTATATGCAGAATTAAAAAAAAAAATTCAGCTCTGGCTGGTGTGGCTCAGCTGATTGAGTGCCAGCCTGCAAATCAAAAGACTGCAGGTTTGATACCCAGTCAGGGCACATGCCTGAGTTCCCAGCTGGGTTGCCAGCGGGGGGTGTGTGAGTATGTATCTCTCATACATCAATGTTTCTCTCCCTTTCTTTCTCCCTTCCTTCCCCTCTCTCTAAAAATAAATAGTCTTTTAAAAAAATGCAAACTCTTTGAGGTACAGAGAATAGATCTGTAGTCACCAGAGGAAATGGAGGGGAGTGGGTGAACATTTTTTTTAGTTTAAAAATATAAAAAGAATAATATATTCAGTTGGTGTTGAACATCGTCACTTTCTATTTCTTTAACTTAGGTTTAATTGCTTTCTTATATATACAAATTTATCCTATCCTAGTTCTATGAAAAAATATTCAACCCCGTAAATTGAACTGGGAATTAAGTAGCTAGCATTATCCTGTCACTTTACAGTTTACAAAGTACTCTCATCAATATGTATGTATATATAGTACAAAATATACAAAGTATACATGTGACTCCAGAATAAATGCTTATATTTTACAGATGAGAGAATTAAGACTTAGTGAGATAAAGTGAATATTAAACTACATTCCAAAAGCATGAAGGAAATAAAAGATATTCTCTGCTTTGACTTGGTTAGAGAAAAATTACTTTAAAAAGATATTTAAAATCAACATAAGCCTGTACATATAAGGAGGCAAACTAATGTTCATGTGGATAATACAAAGAATATTTTTTCACTTGTTTTAATAAAAACAATAGATTTACAATCTATGTAAAGGCACTGTAACATAAAAATTTCTATTTGTTAATAAATTATATACTTAGGATGGCTTATCTTATTAATAGCTTTATATAAAGGCATCTGAAGTAATTATAAATATTTAAAGGTCACTAAGTTAAATAAAAACCTATTCAACCTACCTCTATCAAAACTGATCTATAGCAAAAGCATATAAACACAAATATACCATGTATGATACCTGTCTGTAGGATCAACCTGAAGAGTCTTATCATGATCGAGAAATAATCTTGCATCTAGATCTTTGTTTTTAAGGTAAATTTCTTCATATTGTTTTGAGAGACTTTCCACCTCAAAAGAAAAAAAATATTGATGATTATCCTTTCATGGCATTACATCTCTCAGTATACAGAATTTAATTAAATTAAATACAATTAAACAATTTTTTTTTACAATATCCACTTAATTTTACAACACACTGAGATCACATGCAATATAAATAAGGCATATATGTAAGTAAAGAAAATCGCAAATTTTCAACTCTAATTTTAATCTTATTTTATGCATTAGAATTTTATGTAGAAAAGATTTGCAATGCCACAAATCAGTATTGAGATAGAACTGTAAGATAAAAATAGGTATTATTATAAACACTTAAATGCCAAGATCCTCCAAACATCCCATACATTTTTCACTTTTAATCTTCTATGCTTATTAATATAAAATAAAGTATTTTTAAATATTGTAACAAATATTCTTGATTATATATTCTGCTTATCTTTTCTAAATCTTTTAGTTCACTCCAACTTCCTTCAATTATCTTAGGAAAGAGCATTAGCTCAATTAATTAGCCCAATTAACACACTTGTATGATTTATTCCCAATCTTAGACACTTTTTTGATTGCTAGAATCTGCAATTCTTTCATCAGTTTTGCTTCATAATTTTGAATCATAATTTGAAAACCAATACCCAATAGACAACTATTTAGCATGCCTTCTGCTGTGACTTTTAAAGGGAAAGTATTTCCAAACTGAGGGTACTAAAATAACATGCTAAAAAGATTGGGAGAAGAAAACCAGTTAAATGTAAACTTTTTGTTTGTCTCCATGAATTTTAGGTATAGTCATTCATGTTTAAGTTTAATAATTGTTACTGCCCTAGCTTAGCGAGGCACTAGTTATCAATCATTTATTGACTGGCAGCTATTAGTACTATATGCGATATACTGGGGAAAATGTTAAGTTCATCTTAAGACTTCTATCAAAGCTGTAATCCTTTCTAGAGGAAGAAAAATTAGTATAAGTATCGAACATTCTTTATAGTTGTGAACAGCATATTTTTTTGATAACAGGACTCAGTAATACAACATTTCGCCCATGTTTGCCTCTCTAGTACCCTGTCTTACCACTCTTCTGCCCTGTAACCCAATCTTAGCTAGCTGGAGTTCACTGAACAGACCAAACTATCCCATATCACCGTTCCTTTGAATCTTTAATTTCCAACCCTTGGCAATGCCATTTTTCATAAAGTTTATAAGTTCAGAAATCATCACCTCCAAACAATTTTCCATAAAACCTATCTGCTCCACTTTGGATTAGGCTGCCCTCTTCTGAGATATAACAATATCCTGTATATACTTCTATGATACTCTTGTAGGCTCCTGTAATGTTTTCTTTGTCTGTGTCTCCCACTAGAACATTAATAACAACAACTATGAGTTAAATCTCTGTAATGATGATATCTAGCACAATGCTTGGCACATATTAAGCACTCAATATAATAGCTGTTGAATGAACAGATTAAGTAATTCAATGACTAGCCACCAATTCAGGTCACAAAATTAGCAGTTCAGCTATCTGAATTCACACCTTTTGGCCTTAGTGACTAATTAACAGCTGCTTCTAAAACACTGATTTATCACTGAGTACTTGCTGTTCATTATTTATCTAAAGCATCCTTTTCTCCACATATTTCACCCTATCACATAAGTTTTCAGTTCTGCTTCTACTAAAGAGCAAAACATGTAAAGCAAAATATGAAAAGAAACAGATGGATGGCATACGATTGAGATAAAACATTTCTGCAACATAATCAGTCATTTCAACCATATTTATTTTCAATTAAGTCATTTTTAAAAATAATCAAAAGAGATGCCCTTCAATATAGTAATGACAATAAAGCTGATGGCATTAATCAACAATACTATGCATGAGTATGTGCGGCAAAGCAAATTAGAGTCACATGTGATTGTACATATTTAAATATTTAAGATTTGTGCTGCCTAAGTGCTCACTAGCTATATTTAAATGTTTAATGGAATTCAGAAATTCAAAAGCCTACACATAAATTTTTGAAAAATATCAGTACAAATAAATTTCTAGTGTAAATTACAAAATACTGTTTATTTATACATTTGAGTACATATTCAAAAGGGTTTTTTTGTTACTATATAAAGTTGGTTCGCTACAATTCTACTTAGATTCCTTTTCCTGAGCAAAAAATATTTAATATATAGAAAAGTGATCTTAACAAATTCACACAACTATTATCCCCTCCCAAAACTCCCAAAACACATTAACATTTTATTAAGTTTTCTTTCCAATACCTCTGGAAGTCCATTAGAAGCTACAATTCCAAGAGAATTCATAAAAGGTATAAAATTTTTGAAATAAACATTTTTCACCTGAAAAAGATAAGTTACATGACCATTAAAATTTTAAAAATCAATCTCCACCACTATTAACACTAGAGTAAAAGTATTAACCGACAATTTGATCAATGACTTACATTCAACCTAGTGTGACACTTACTTATAATCAATTTAATTACATATTTACTTTTAAAATTTTATGAGGCAGATTTCAAGTCTTAAAATGGAGGTGTAGTTAGGAATTTTTAATGAAATGGGATTTATAAGAAGGAAACCCATTGACACCAACTTCAATATTCCACATTTAACAAATGATGAAAAGACAGATAGCTTAAAAATATTAAACAACTTGACCAAAGTTACACAGCTAAGAAGTAGCAAGCTGGAATTCAAACCAAATCTGCATAATAGAAAAGCCAAGACTCTTTTTACTTTTCTGCACTGCCTCTGATTTCTCCCCAAAGCATACATTAGATCACTTCACATATGTCATCTAGTATTTAGCTTAGGGAATGTCAAGCCAATTATTTTGGCATAAATTTAGGAAAATAACCTGCTTTTGTAGGAAAATAATTTCACACACAAAAATAGTACCCAATAATTGAATTCAAAACTAAAATAAAATGTTTTGTGGAATTATGCAATTTCATGCAAAAGCATCCTACATTTAACATGGAAAATAAAGACTATACTCAGAAAACCTGGAGTTGTATTCCTGGCTATGCTACACTTGCAACGTGTTGTGGAATTTTAAACAACTTACTTTCCTCCATTTAACTTCCTTTTACAACTTTGGAATCTACATTTACTAAGATGGAAATAATTTAATATCAGTTCCCATCTTCTACTTCATAAATAAGTTGTAAGAATTAAGCTTCTGTTAAACTTAAACTAGTTATTCTGTAAAACTGTATACTAATTTTGTTTTCTAATTAATTCCTAGTAAACTAGAATATTTACAAGGTGAGTAGTTGTAGTTAATCCGTTAGTATGACTAACCAATAATTATATAACCATAAATATACTAACCAATAAATGCTGTGTAAATAATCAAATGTCAATTAATTAATGACAATTACCAACAAAGCTTTTGGTCACCTGTGCTTTAAAAAGCATTACTATAATGATTATAAATTATATCAAAGAGTAAAAACTAAAAGTACAAAGAAAGTATTTATTCCTGATTTTTGAAATGAAATTTTACAAGTAGTTCTAAAATTCAAAGAATTAACAACCAAGAATTAGAAAACTGATTAAGCAATAGGCTGGAGTAAAAAATATATATATATTTCAAATACATTTGTTGGCTTATTAGCAAAGATAATTTGTGATTCTAGAAAACTAAATATATATATTTTTATATAAAAACATACACATACATGTATAGTTGATATATCGGTACCAATTTGTTGAAATTAACAAAAGCCACAGTGCTAAAAGGATGACATCTTGATAAATCATTCCAACAATTTTTAAACTAGATTTTTGAGATAATACCCCCATTTCTTCCTAGAGTTCAGAGAAATTTCAAAGATGCAACATTTTGTACAACCACCTGTTGGTAGTGAATTTTAGACAATGTAACAATCTATGAGTGAAAGGAGCATGGTATAATGAAAGGAGCACTGGTAGCAGATGTCCCAAAGTCTAGACTGTTAGTAATTAGCTATCAGTCTCTAGAAGCCTGTTTACTCATTACTAAAAGGAAGTAGAATATATTATTTGCAAGAATCCTTCCAATTCCAACAGTCCAGATTCTACGAACAAGATAAGCACTTCCTGGATGTTTATGTGTATTCTCTACTAGTCATTAATAACTGATGTAATATCTAGAAAGACAGTAATTATAGAAGACTGAATAGAAATTTAATGCTGATATCACTTATCACTAAACAAAAAACACTCGGGATTTTTTAGCACAGTATATTAAACATTAGGGGTATCAGTAATCACAGAGGAATCAAAGAACAAACACACTTGAAAACTACTGCATTAACGATTTACATTCCGATGATTCCAGAGTGAGGGAGATATTCTTTACTTTTATAAGTACATTTTATTGATTGTTATTACAGTTGTCCCAATTTTTTCCCGTCCCCCTCCATCAAATACCCCCCTTCTCTCCAGCAATCTCCCCCTTTAGGTCATGTCCATGGGGTCGTGCATGTAAGTTCTTTAGCTTCTCCATTTCCTATACTATTCTTCACGTTCCCCTATTTTGTAACTACCAAGTATGCTTCATAATCCCTGGACTTTTTCCTCCTTCTCCCGCTTCCCCCTCCGAGCTGATTTCTTTATAATCAAAGTAACTGAGTATCAAAATTAAATTTTTTTCTAAACATTTTGCTGTTGAAAAAAAGTTGGCACTAATTACAAAAAGCAAGCACATTACAAAAAAGAATACACTGTTAGAAAGAATTTATATCTAAATCTACTTTAACTATTTTAAGAAATCATGAAGTTAAATTACCTCATCTATATTGCATTCATGTTCTTTACAGAGAACTTCAATAATTCTTGTATCATTTTCTAGTTGTTTTGCTATCCGTGCATTCCTGTTCTGACCTCGCCTTGGTGTTCGAGGTGAACCGTTAATAGGTATTACAGCTGTTTCTGCAAAAATGGAAAATTAGACAAGAACAATTGCAAATTCCACTGTATAAAATACTGAAATATTTTTATTGTAACTAGGAAGGTCAGAAAAATCTGGTAATATTATTATTAGGTTTCACTTAAAGGCTAACAGTTATATCTATTTATTGCATACCTATTATAAGACACGCACTGATTACATTTGTTGTCATCCCCCTATGCTCTTCTACCCCCAACTAGTCCAAAAAGAAACTCTAAAATACTTAAAGCCAAATATGAAGAATGCAAGGAAAATAGCCAACTTATGGACTAAATTCTAAATTATCATACTCAGTTTGCAAGGGGAAAAAAATGTGTTCTATCTTTTAAAGTGTCTTAAAAATAGCAAGCTAGTGTTTATAGTTTATGGATTCATCATCAAGGTACTGTATAAAAAGAAATGTAAAAGTTTTAGCAAATACCACAGTAAATTATGATGCTTTTAAAAGATAAGTATAGCAATATAATAATATGAAAATAAACTGTTAATATTTTAAAAAATCCCCTGGATTATTTCAGCATTTCCAATTCAAAATGAATGTGGACCCAGCTATCAGAGATTACAGATAACTATAGGACCAACCAACAATTTACAGGAAATTGAGAGGATAGAATAATATGTTAAACTATACCACAGGATGCAATCAGTGAAAAATTTAACCATGGGAAACGCAACAGGACAAACTACCTGATTATTTAATAAATAAATTACAAGGGAAAGAAAAGATGACACATATGCTGCCTACAAGAGACCCACCTCAGAGCAAAAGACCTACACAGAGTGAAAGTAAAGGGATGGAAAATAATATTCCAAGCAAATGGACATGAGAAAAAGGCTGGCATTGCCCTACTTGTATCAGACAAAGTAGATTTCAAAGCAAAGGCCATAAAGAGAGACCCAGAGGGGCACTTTATCATACTTAAAGGAAGAATCTATCAAGAAGACATCAACACTGTAAACTTATATGCTCCCAATATAGGAGCCCCCAATTTATAAGGAAATTGTTGGATGACTTCAAAAAAGATATAGACAGCAACACACTGATAGTAGGGGATTTCAACACCGCACTGTCAAAAATGGACAGATCTTCCAAACAAAACATTAATAAACATATTGTGGCGCTGAATGAAACACTGAATCAAAGAGACTTAACAGACATATATAGAACCTTACATCCCAAAGAAGAAAAATACACATTCTTTTCAAATGCTCATGGCAGTTTTTCAAAGATAGACCACATGACAGGACACAAAGCAAACCTCAGTAAATTCAGGAAAATTGAAATAATACCAAACTTTTTTTCAGACCACAAGGCCTTGAAACTCGAAATCAACCTCAAAGAGAAACTTCAAAAACTTGCAAACTTATGGAGACTGAACAGAACACTATTAAACAATGAATGGGTCAATAATGAGATAAGAAATCAAAAAATTTCTGGAAACAAATGAAAATGAACAGACAACTGTCCAAAACCTATGGGACACAGCAACGGCGGTCCTGAGAGGGAAGTTCATAGCAATACAGGCTTACCTTAAAAAGATAGAAACATTTCAAATAAAAGACCTACCACTACAACTTCAAGAACTGGAGAAACAACAACAAATAAATCCCAGAGCAAGTAGAAGGAAGGAAATAGTCAAGATTAGAGCAGAACTGAATGACATAGAGACAAAAAGAACAATTCAGAGGATCAACCAATCCAGAAGCTGGTTCTTTGAAAAGATTAATAAAGTTGACAAGCCTTTAAGCAGACTCATCAAGAAAAAAAGGGAGAGGACCCAAATTAATAATATCAGAAATGAAAGAGGAGAAATAACAACGGATACCACAGAAATACAAATGATCATCAGAAACTATTATGAACAATTATATGCCAAGAAATTTGAAAATCTTGATGAAATGGACAAATTTTTAGAAAAGTATAATCTTCCAACACTGAAGGAGGAAGAAACAGAAAGCTTGAACAGACCGATAACAGCTGGGGAAATGGAAGCAGTCATCAAGAAACTCCCAGCACACAAAAGCCCAGGGCCAGACGGTTTCCCAGGAGAATTTTACAAAACATTTAAGGAAGAACTAACCCCTGTCCTTCTCGGACTATTCCAAAAAATCCAAGAGGAGGGAAGACTCCCAGACTCCTTCTATGAGGCCAGCATCACCCTGATCCCAAAACCAGATAAAGACCCCTACAAAGAAAGAAAACTACAGGCCAATTTCGCTGATGAACATAGATGCTAAACTCCTCAACAAAATCTTGGCAAACCGCATCAAGCAATGCATTCAAAAGATCATCCATCACGATCAAGTGGGATTCATCCCAGGGATGCAGGGATGGTTCAATATACGCAAATCAGTTAACGTGATACATCACATAAATCAAAGAAAAGACAAAAACCACATGATCATCTCGATAGATGCAGAAAAAGCATTTGACAAGGTACAGCACCCATTTATGATCAAAACACTCAGCAAAATGGGAATAAATGGGGCATTCCTCAACGTAATAAAGGCCATATATGAAAAACCTACAGCCAATATCATACTCAACGGGCAAAAACTGAAAGCTTTCCCACTAAGATCGGGAACACGACAAGGATGTCCGCTCTCACCGCTTCTTTTCAACATCGTATTGGAAGTCCTAGCCACAGCGGTCAGACAAGAGAAAGAGATAAAAGGCATCCAAATAGGAAAGGAGGAAGTAAAACTATCATTGTTTGCAGATGACATGATAGTGTACATAGAGAACCCTGTAGACTCTACCAAAAAACTCCTCAACCTAGTAAGTGAATTTGGCAAAACAGCAGGATACAAAGTCAACATTCAGAAATCAAAGGCTGTACACCAGCAATATAATAGAAGAAGAAGAAATGAAAAAAATATACCATTCGATATAGCACAAAAAGATAAAGTACCTAGGGATAAATTTAAAAAGACACAAAAACCTGTATGAGAAAATATACAACTGAAAAAAGAAATTAAGGAAGACACAAATAAATGGAAGCATATACCGTGCTCATGGATTGGAAGAATATCCTCAAAATGTTAATACTACCAAAAGCAATTTATAGATTCAACGCAATCCCTATTAAGATACCAATGACGTATTTCACAGAAATAGAACAGACATTTCAAAAATTTATATGGAACCATAAACGACCTCAATAGCCGCAGCAATTTTGAGATAGAAACACAAAGTAGGAGGGATCACAATACCAGACATCAAACTCTACTACAAAGCCACCATACTCAAAACAATCTGGTACCGGCACAAGAACAGACCCATAGACCAGTGGAACAGAATAGAAAGCCCAGAAATAAGCCCAGGTCTCTATGGACATCTAATATTCGACAAAGGGGGCAGAAGCATATAATGGAGCAATAACAGCCTCTTCAACAAATGGTGTTGGGAGAGCTGGACAGCTACATGCAAAAAATTGAAATTGGATCATCAGCTGACACCATACACAAAAATAAACTCAAGATGGATAAAAGACTTAAATATAAGTCGCAACACCATCAAAGTCCTAGAGGAGAACATTGGCAGGAAACTCTCAGATATACCACGCAGCAATTTTTTCACTGATATGTCTCCTAAAGCAAGGGACATAAAGGAAAGAATAAACAAGTGGGACCTCATAAAAATAAGAAGCCTCTGCACGGCGGAAGAAAACATCAGCAAAATGAAAAGGGAGCCAACCGTATGGGAAAATATATTTGCTAATGATACATCAGATAGAGGTTTGATCTCCAAGATATACAAAGAACTCACTCGACTTTACTCCAAGACGACAAACGATCCAATCAAAAAATGGGCAAAGGACCTGGGCGGACGCTTTTCCACGGAGGAGATACAGAGGGCCCAGAGGCATTTGAAAGGATGCTCAGCATCACTAGCCATCAGAGAAATGCAGTTCAAAACCACCATGAGGTACCACCTCACACCGGTCAGAATGGCCATCATAAACAGATCCACAAACAACAGGTGCTGGCGAGGCTGTGGAGAAAAGGGAACCCTAGTCCATTGTTGGTTGGAATGCAGACTGGTGCAGCCACTATGGAAAGCAGTGTGGAATTTCCTCAGAAAGCTGAAAATGGAACTGCCTTTTGATCCAGCGATTCCCCTGCTGGGACTATACCTTGAGAACACCAAAATGCCAATACAAAAGAACCTATGCACCCCAATGTTCATAGCAGCACAATTTACAATAGCCAAGTGTTGGAAGCAACCTAAATGCCCATCAGTAGATGACTGGATCAAAAAATCATGGTACATATACACAATGGAATACTACGCAGCAGAAAGAAAAAAAGAAGTACTAAACTTTGCGACAGCATGGATGGACCTGGAGAGCATCATGCTAAGCGAAATAAGCCAGGGGGTGAAAGACAAATACCATATGATCTCACCTATAAGCGGAACCTAACCAACAATGCAAAGAAGCAAGGAAAATATGACCAGCAACACTGAAAGGAAAAGAAATCAACAGAGAAAAGAGGGAAGGGGGTGGGGCAGGGAAAGGGAAGGGAAGGGGAAAGTCAAGGAACATATAGCAGGAACTCATAGACAAAACCAAAGGGGAAGAGCTGAGGGAGGGAAGGTGGGAGGGGGCAAGGGAAAGAGGTGGGGGGAAGGCAGAGACAAATGTATTTAAAAAGTAAAAAAAAAAAAAAAAATTGACTTTGAATAGGCAATTTATCAAACTTATGTAAGTATGCTCTATTTTTAAAATAATTACAAGGTGAAAATATTAATTAGAATTATGATATATAAACATTACCAAGGTAAAAAAGAACATTAAGAAATGAAGTTAGAAAAATCTATGAAAATGAGTTGAGATTTTATGTTTTTTTTAGGATGGTTGTAACACCAGGAATATTACAAATGGGAGACTTCTTTAGAGATTAGTTTTGTCTATTTTTTAGATAAGTCAAGATATCTTACTCAGCTGTGTATGGAGATGACAAGCGATAAGATGTTAATTACCTTGCTATTTCAGTTGTTTTTTTTCATGTCAATTTCACCAACTTTTCTAACACTAGCCAGAGAATGTAACTAAAGTGTTTTCTTTCTCTAAAGCCCTACATCTATATTAGCTGTTTGGTTATTTGACCATAACCATACTTCTAGTAGATGTTATTTCCCAAGTCCTTTATATTAAAATGGGAACTCAAAGCTACCTTGGAGAGTTGTAAAGATTAAAGGAGAGATAACATACCTAAAATATGTATCAGAGAACTTCACACCAGTTTAAAATATGTAAAAGGTCATAATATTAATAATGTCATCATGATTTGTCAAGCTCACTTATAAGCTCACTTGTGCTTAGTGATTATGGCTTTATGTATATGTTTAAAAGTCTTAGGCAACTGTGTTATATTAATAGACATAGAAAATGGTATTAGTTTTATATGCAGATATATTTTACCTAATCCTAATATTTTTTTCTGCATTAAGATCATTTCATTAAATTTCAGCTATTTTTTGAAAACTAAAAAATAAACAAATAAATAAAAATAAATGGCTTAAATGCTCCAACCTAAAAACTAGGGTAGCTAAACAGATAAGAAAACAAGACCCATATATATGCTGACTCCAAAAGACTCATCTCAAATCAAAAGATACATGTAGACTATAAGTAAAAGGACAGAAAAATATATTTCATATAAATGAAAAGTGAAAAAAAAACTGGATGATCCAACAAAATAGACTTTAAAACCAAGGCTATAGTAAAAGACAAAGAGGACACTACATAGTGATCAAGGGAACAACCCAGCAAGAGAATATAACCCTACTAAACATTTACACATGCAACATAGGAGTACCTAAACATGTGAAACAAATCTTTATGGAAATAAAGGGAGAAATCAACAGAAATACAGTCATAGTCAGGGATTTTAACATCCCATTGATTTAATGGATAAATCTTCTAGATAGAAAATCAACACAGAGACAATGGCCTTAAACAACACACTAGATCAAAAGGATTTAATTGATAGCTTCAGAGCATTTCATCCAAAAGCAGCAGAATATATATACTTTTCAAGTGCTCATGGAATGTTTTCTAGGCTAGAACACATGTTAGGACACAAAAGAAATATCTACATTTAAGAGATTGAAATCATATCAAGCATCCTCTCTGACCACAATCCTTTGAAACTAGAAATCGATCACAAGAAAAACATATGAAGACATAGAAGCTAAATAACATGTTATTGAACAATGAATGGGTAGACAATCAGATCAAGGTAGAAATCAAAAGATACTTCGAAACAAATGAAAATGACGACACAACAATTAAAAATCTGCGAGATACTGGGAAAGCAATCCTAAGAGGGAAATTCATAGCATTTAAAGTCTTATCTCAATGAACAAGAGGAAGCTCAAATGAACAATGTAACTTAACACTTAAAGATAAAACAAAGTCCAAAGTGAGTAGAAGGGAGGAAATAATAAAAATCAGAGTAAAAATAAACAAAATAGAGTCTAAAAAATGATACAAAAGATCAATGAATTCAAGAGTTATTTCCTTGAAAACACAAACAAGGCTGACAAACCTTTAACCAGACTCATCAAGAAAAAAGAGAAAAGACACAAATAAATAAAATCAGAAAGAGGAGAAATAACAACAGACACCAAAGAAATACAAAGGATTGTAAGAAAATACTATGAACAACTATATGCCAACAAACTGGACAACCTGGATGAAATTTATAAATTCCTAGAAATATACTATCTTCCAAAACTAAATCAGGAAGAATCAGAGTATCTGAATAAACAGATTATACCAAGTGGAATTGAAGCAGTAATTAAAAAAACTCCCAAAAACAGCAGCCCTGAACTATATGGTTTCACAGGGGATTTTTACCAAACATTCTGAGAAGAACTAACACCTCTCCTTCTCAAACTATTTCATAAAATTCAAAAGAAGGAAAGGATCCCAAACTCATTTTATGAGGCCAGCATTATTCTAATTCCAAAACCAGATAAAGACACTACAAAAAAAACTATAGGTCAATATCCCTGATGAACATAGATGCTGAAATTCTCAACAAAATATTATCAAACCAAATATAGCAATACATCCAAAAGACCATACAGTGTGATTGAGTGGGATTTATTCTGGGCATGCAAGGTTGGTGCAGCATTCACGAATCAATAAGTGCGGGGAAAAAAACAAACAAACAAACAAAAAACCTCTAGAAGCATATCAACCAATTACAAAGTACAGATCTCATTTAGATTCTCAAAGTGTAAAATTTGTTTAAATTACTTTTATCAAACAATTGAAAATATGAACACTTAATATTTGGTGGTATTAAGCAATCATTATTAATTGATTTTTAGGTGTGATATAATGGTACTGTCATTATGCTTTTTAAAAAGACTTTATCTTTTAGAGCTACATACTAAAGTTTATAAGGATGAGATTGTATGCAAAAGGGTGCTTCAAAATAAGATAGCTGATAGAACTGGAGAGTAGATGGGGCTACAGGTTGACCCTAAGCAGTATGTTGAAGGTAAGTGATAAATACATGGAGACATATTATTCTACTGTCTGCTTTTGTATTCATTTGAAATACAAAATAAAAAGTTAATTAAAAGTGAATCATACTCAGTTAGTTCAACACCTCATCCTGATTTCCCTTTAACACAGTATTTAGAGAATTAAATGCACATTGCAATTACCCAAAAGAACAAAGGCTGTCAACCCAAAGTAACATCAATATGAACTTATTAATGTTAAAACATTGAAAATATTGAAGGAAAGGCATATAAAGAAAATTAGTTAAAATTCAGAAAATTTTGAAATATATTCATTGTTTTCTATTTTTCCTCCCTCTGTTTTGCATGTGGTTTCTGCTAAATGACTGCCTTTTCTGTCAACCCATGTTCAACAAATTTTCAAAATTCTGTTCCAGATTTCATTCTTTCATGAAGTTATTGTTTACAAAGATTAATTAGGCTTCAGCTTTTTAGCCACTTCAACAACTCTTTGAGACTTCTATGTTTTGATCTGTCCTACATTATTTTTAGTAATATTAATATTGGGTTGGCCAAAAGGTTTGTTTAGTTTTTTTCTGTACCATGGCTCTAGTAGTGCTTACTCACCGTTAACTTCATTCAAAACAATTTTATTACATTGTACTGTGATAGCTGTCATATCACCCTGAGTTAAAAAAAAAAACATCAAAACTGAATTTTTGTGCAGCCATTTTAATATGGAAGATGCAAGAAGATATGTAACATTTTCAGCGAATTATGCTTTATTATCTCAGGAAAGGTAAAAACACAACTGAAACACAAAAAAGGATTTGTGCAGTGTATGGAGAAGGTACTATTTCTGATCAAACATGCCAAAAGTAGTTTGTGAAGTTTCTTGGTACTATTGACATTTGGGCAAAATAATTCTTTGCTTTGTGGTTGTCTTATGCACTGGAAGATGTTTAGCAGCACCTCTGGCCTCTACCCACTAGAAGCCAATAGCGGGAGATATCCAACATACTCAAAATAAAGTTATTTGTGAAAATTAAAAATGTGTCTTTTACTTTACTGAAAAAACTAAACACTTTTTGGCCAACACAATACTTTCATAATTTTTAGGGCAAAAGAATCAGTTTAGTCTTAGTTAGGTTTACATTTTACTGTAGTACAGTAATTGATTTTGATAATCTACTCATGTTCAGAGGAACAATTCCTCTGGTGGCATTCTAAGAGTGATATACTCACCCTTGTTTAATAATATCTAATTATTTTAGCAATAGTTACTCTTTCTTATGAATACATTTCCCATCTCATCACCTACTGAAATAAATACAATTCACAAGCAAAAGAAATTAGCCACATAATCATTATAGCATCCAATGATAAAAATTTAATCAGTTCCTGCAGAATGAACCACTCTTTCCCATGCAGTTTCAATCATATCTGTGCCTTGACTATTGATTTTTTTCTTTACTGGGAATGCCCTCCCTCCGACTTACTGCAACACTCAAATCCTACCTACTCTTTTTACTCAATTCAAATTTCACGTCTTTTACATGGTCTTCCTTGCTCTTCCCCAGGTAGGAAAAGTTTCTCATCTTCTCAACTTCCACAGCATTTGCTGGTATTGGCCCAGATCACTTTCTACCATATAATCTAATTATTTGCTTACTTGTCTTAATCCCTCCTTCTATAACGTATACACTACTTGAGGAAAGAGTCCATGTCTGATTTATTTATTATTATACCTTAGCTTCTAAAACCACTTTTTGGTCACATTAGACATTCAATAAGCAACTGTTTATTAACGTAGAAGGAGCACAAAATATTTAAAATACTTACTATATGGTTCTTTGAGCAATGCAGGAGGTGAAAGTTTGATAAAATAGTCAAGGACACACAGCATTAACTGAAATGAGATCACCAGGTCATCTTCCATTTGTAATACTTCTCCTGAATATAAAAACGAGTCACATTTTCAAATAAAGTTAGAGATTGAGATCTTTATGTCAGGAAAATTGTCAGAATGGCTATATCCACATGCTCATTCATTCAACAATCACTAGAGATATGTTAAAAGTTTCTTCTGCAAAAACTCAGTCAGATGTGATATATACAATAATATAAAAATATATAAAGTTATGAAATTGAAAATAAAATATAAGTTTACAATAAGAATTTTATTTTTTTAACTGTATTTTATTGATTATGCTATTACAGTTCTCCTGGTTGTTCCCTCTTTGGCACCCTCCACCCAGCACCCTCCACTCTCTCAGGAAATCCCTCCATCATTGTTCATGTCCATGGGTCATGTGTATAAGTTCTCTGGCTACTCCATTTCCTATACTATACCTTACATCCCCATGGCTATTCTGTAACTACCTTTTTGTACTTCTTAATCCCTTCACCTCTTCACTCATTCTCCCCTCCTCCCTCCCATCTTGCAACCATCTGATAATTAACTTCTTTTCTCTTGCTGATTTTAAGAGTCTCTAGCTCTAACCTTTGGCCTTTTAATTATGATGTGTCTTAGAGTTCACTCAACCTTGTGTGGGATTCTCTGTGCTTCTTGGACTTGTATGTCTATTTCCTTCACCAAATTAGGGAAGTTTTCTTTCACTACGCTTTCAGAGAGATTTCCAATTTCTTACTCTTCCTCTTCTCCTTCTGGCACCCCTATATGGGACCTATTAAAGTTGTCACAGAGGTTGCTTATACTTTCCTCACTTTTGGGGGGTTATTTTTTCTTCTTGTTGTTCTGTGTGATTTTTTGCTTCCTTATGTTCCAAATCATTGATTTGATTCTCAGCTTCATTCACTCAACTGTTGTTTCCCTGTAAATTGTTCTTTATTTCAATTAATGTACCCTTCATTTCTGACTGGGTCTTTTTTATGCTACTGAGGTCCTCACTAAGTTTCTTGAACAATCATAACCAGTGTTTTGATCTCTGCATCTGACAGACTGCTTATCTCCATTTCATTTTGCTCTTTTTCTGGAGTTTTGATTTGTTCTTTCATTTGGGCCATGATTCTTCATCCCCCTGTTCTGGCAGCCTCCCTGTGTTTGTTTCTATGTATTAAGTAGAGCTGCTTTGATTCCGTGTCTTGGTACTGTGGGCTGATATAGTATGTGTCCTATAGGGTCCAGTGGCACAGCCTCTCCTATCACCCAAGCTGGGTACTTGAGGTACGCCCTCTGTGTGAGCTGAGTACACCCTCCTCTTATAGCTGAGCCTTAGATGCTGTTGACAGATCAATGGGAGGGTTTTACCCAAGCCAGTCAGCTGTAAGGAATGGCTGTGACTGCTGACCATCAACCTCTGCCCTCTGTGGAGGATCAGCTGGTCAGGGGCTGGATGGTGGTGCACGGATGTGGTCTATAGCTGTCCACTGGATGCACTGGCCCTGGAGTTTCCCGGGTGGTTCAGGCCAAGGTCTGCCTCCATTTGTGTTTTTCCCAGGGCACTCTGCCTGAGCTGCAAAGTAAACTGAAACTGCTGCTACTTGTACTGGGCTTGGAGCTCTCCATGGGAAGCCAATCTGTTCATCTAATCTGGCTGTCAGTATGGCTCACTGAAGCCAGCTGTTGCTTGTCTGTTAGGATTTAAGAGCCAAGGCCAGCCATTCTTTTGGAAAAGCAGCTTGGGTGGGCCTGTAAGTTGGGTGTCGAAGAGACTCTAGGGATCTCCAGGCTGGATCAAATAGTGTTAACCAGGTTGATGGAGTCTCAGATGTGGTATCGGCTACAGGCTCTGTCAGGAGAAGGTTTAGCAAAGTGACAATAGCCTCTGCTCGCCTTGATGCCAGACACTTCAGTTTCTCCCTGTATACCACTGGTGCCTTTCAAGCTGTTACCCCTGTGCCGGAGCTCAGACGGAGTGTGTCTGAGTAGGTGAGTCCATGTGTGGTTTCTTTAAGAAGAACTTCTTGGGGCTCCAGCAGTTTTTTCTACCAACAATTCCCGCTGGTTTTTGCAGCCAGAAGTTGTGGAGCCTTATATTCCTGGCACTGGAATCCTGGTCTAGAGGGCCTGGTATGGGTCTGGGACTCCTCACCTCCATGATATCCCTTCCAAATTTTTATCCATGTGGGTGTGGGACCAGCCCATTCCATATCTGTACCCCTCCTACAAGTCTGGATAGATGTGATTTCTTTAATTCTGCAGTTGTCACATTTCCATTCAACTCGATTTTGTAGTTGTCAACTTCCATTCAGCCTGATTTCTGATGTTCCTGAGTGATGGCTGTTCCATATTTTAGTTGTAATTTTGATGTGGTTGTGTGAGGAGGCAAGCCATGTCTGCATCTGCTGCCACCTTGACCAGAAGTCAAGAATTTTATATTTAGATATCATTACTATAATTCAGTTCCCATGTCTAAAATATTTTGATTTTTGCTTTTTTAAACTTACTTCCAGTTTTGGTAAGAGCTAATAGAATTTACTTCAGAAAATAATTTTGAAAAATGATACATGCTAATCCTTAATTCTATTTAATATGAATTCTCATATATTTTACATTTGAAAAACACTCCAAAATATTACGATAACCAAAGCCATTAAGAAATAACAAAATTAGTATATAATTGTAAAGTCATCTATAAATTAATTAGCACAAAATCCTGAAAATTAATATAATAACTATACAACTAGAGAGTTGTGAAGAAATAAATGCATATAATAAACACCTGAGGAAAAACAGTACAGCTACATAAAATATATGTCATGATCAAAGATAGTTATCGCATATTTCTTTGTGGCTCTATGCTGTGCACTATTTTTAAAAGAGAGGTTTGACTCACTTCCTATATTCATCGTATGAGACCACTAAACTACTAATAATCCCAACAAATATTGATGGTAAAGAAACTATGTCAGAAAATAGGTAACTCTGCATCAGGTAGGTTTTCTAGAGACCTAGGAATGGTACAAAAATACGTTTGTAATATACTTAGAAGTTATTAAGAAATACCATAGAGGTAAAAAATGATATTAAGGACTTTCAGTTAAAATTAGTAGAGTGAAGTCAAATCAAAGAATCTCTCTGTTCAATATTTAATAAAAGAAAAGAAAAAAATATACTGGTTAAGTGCTAGCACCAATACTAAGTTTGAGAGATACTCACTCCAAGAGTATCATTTTTTTTCTCTTCTAACTTGGAAGAATAGAAATTGCTCATGAGAGAAGGAAAAAATGGAGGGAGTAAACAACTATAGCTGACTTTCTGAAACACACACAGATTCCAGATTGGGGTACAATCTGAATCCCAACACAATTCCACTATGGTAATAGGATATAACTGCCACTAGAAATGTTCTGTATTAGAGTTCATTCTAACAAAACTCTCAGAACAACAAAGAAAAATATCATTCTAAATGAATTCTACAGTTTATCCCTTTCCCTCTGAGGGGGAAAAACAGCTCTTCTCATATTATCGCTCTTTGGAGAAACAGAAGTCACAGATAATGTGAAAAGCAAGTAAAGGAAGATATATTCCCACCGCATCAGAGAAAACAGAACAACAGGTCAGAGCTGCCATATGGAGTCCTAGTTACATGGTGGAAAGAGCACAGAGATTATGCAAACATATTACAAAAAAGAAAAAATATAATCACAACATAGAAGGGGAAAAAAACAGATAGAAAAGCCAATCTGGAACATAATGGATAACAAGAAAATGTACTGTAAGTCCTTACACTAACTTCAAAAAACACATTTTATAAAAATAAGGAGCGAGACAACCTAAGAAAAACTCAAGGACCAAATAACACCATTACGAACATAGTTAAGCTCAAAACGGATGAAACTCTTGAGATAAAAATAATCTATACATAAGAAAAAAAAAGATTAGACTAGTATGAGAAGTCAACAAGTATTCAGGAAGTAAATGGGGGGGTGGAATTTAAGTAATACTCAGATTTATCAACAGCAATGTTCAACACCATAAAACAGTGTTCTTAGGAAGACAAACAAGATTCAAGAATAGGATACACACAGAAGTTGTCCTTCAAGTATAAAGACCATGATGATGATTCACAAACATGCCAAACATAGAAAATGTGATGACAAATATGGCACTTGTTTGAAAAAACTCCTTCTTAGTAAACTCCAGCCAGGTAAGAATGAAATAAAACAAAGAACTCAGAAATGGAGAAGCCAAGAACTCAGAAATGGAAAAGGTAGGATACAGGAATAATAATCTTTTAATTTTTTTTTTACCCTTCCCCTTCTTTTTCCCGTTACCCACCTCCCTCCTCCCCTCTTGTTACAGCCAGCTTGCTTTTTCTTTCAATGATGCTGGTTATATTCTTCTTGCTTTGTTTTGCTGATTAGGTTCCACTTACAGTTGAGATCATATGGATATTTGTCTTTTACCCCCAGGCTTATTTCTCTTAGAATAATGCTCTCCAGGTCCATCCATACTTTTGTGAAGTATGGTAGCTGTTTCTTTCTTCCTACTGCATAGTATTCCATTGTGTAAATGTACCCTAGTTTTCTAATCCACTCATTTACTGATGAGTGTTTAGGTTGCTTCCAGCACTTGGCTATTGTAAATTATGCTTCTGTGAACATCGGGGTGCACAGGTTCTACTGAATTGGCATTTTTGAGATTCTTAGGATATATTCCCAGCAGTGGAATTGCTAGGTCAAAAGGCAGCTCCATTTTCAGCTTTCTGAGGAAATTCCAAACTGTTCTCCACAGTGGCTGCAACAGTCTACATTCCCACCAACAGTATACTAAGGTTCCCTTTTCTCTACAACCTCACCAGCACTTGTTGTTTGATGATTTGTTTATGATCGCCATTCTGACCAGTGTGAAGTGGTATCTCACTGTGGTTTTAATTTGTATGTCTCTGAAGTTAGTAATGCTGAGCATCCTTTCATATGTCTCTGGGCCCTATGTGTGTCCCCCTTGGAGAAGTGTCTGTTCAGATCCTTTGCCCATTTTTTAATAGGGTTGTTTGTCTTCCTGGAGTGGAGTCATATGAGTTCTTTATATATTTTGGAGATCAAACCCCTGTCCCAGATATCACTGGAAAATATATTTTCCTATATGGTTGTTTCCCTTTTCATTTTGCTAATATTTTCTTTAGCCATGCAGAGGCGTCTTATTTTGATGAAATCCCATTTGTTTATTCTTTCTTTTATGTCCCTTGCCCTAGGGGACATACTGCTGAAAATATTGCTACATGAACCATTGTGGAAAGCAGTGTGGAATTTCCTCAAAAAGCTGAAAATGGAACTGCCTTTTGACCCAGTGATTCCCCTGCTGGGACTATACCCTAAGATCTGAAAATGCCAATTCAGAAGAACCTATGCACCCCAATGTTCATAGCAGCACAATTTACAATAGCCAAGTGTTGGAAGCAACCTAAATGCCTATCAGTAGAGGATTGGATCAAAAAACTATGGTACATTTACACAATGGGATACTACACAGCAGAAAGAAAAAAAACTATTATACTTCGGGACAGCATGGATGGAACTAGAGAGCATTATCCTAAGCAAAATAAGCCAGGGGATGAAAGACAAATACCATATGATCTCACCTATAAGCAGAACCTAACCAACAAAACAAAGATGCAAGGAAAATAAGTCCAGCTACACTGAAAGAAAAAGAAACCAACAGAGACAAGACGGAAGGAGGGAGGGGTAGGCAGAGGAAAGGGAAGGGAAGGGGCAAGTCAGGAACATACCACAAGGACTCATGGACAAAGCCAAAGTGTGGAAGGATTGAGGGAGGGAGAGGGGGAAGGGGGACAGGGGAAAGTGGTGGGGGAAAAAAAATTTTTTTTTAAATATTGCTGCATGGGATATGAGAGTTTCCTGCCTATGTTCTCCTCTATACTTTTATGGTGTTGTGATTTATGTTTAGGTCTTTTATCCATCTTGAGCTTATCTTTCTGTATCTTGTAAATTGGTGGTCAAATTTCATTTTTTTGCATGTAGCTGTCCAGATGTCCCAACACCATTCGTGGAAGAGGCTATTATTACTTCATATTTGCTTCTGCCCATTTTGCTGAATATTAATTGACTCTATAAAGACACGGGTTTATTTCTCAACTCTATTCTGTCCCATTGATCTATGTGTCTGTTCCTATGCCGGTACCAAACTGTTTTGATTACAGTGGTCTTGTAATATAGTTTAATGTCAGGCTCTGTAATCTTGTGCTCCCTCCTACTTTGTTCTTCTTTCTCAAAATTGCTCCAGCTCTTCAGGGTCATTTATGGTTCTATATAAATTTTTCAAATGTTTGTTCTGTATCTGTGAAATATATCATTGGTATTTTAATAGGGATTGTGTTGAATCTATAAATTGCTTTGGGTAGTATGGACATTTTGATAATATTAATTCTTCCAATCCATGAACTTGGTATGTGCTTCCATTTATTTGTATCTTCCTTAATTTCTTTCTTCAGTGTTGCACAGCCTTTGGAATACCAGTGTTTTACCTCCTTGGTTAAGATTAATCCAAGGTACTTTATTTTTCTTGTTGCTATAGAAAATGGGATTTTTTTGGCTGATTTCTGATTCTGATATTTCATTGTTGGTGTACTAAAATGCCTTCTATTTCTGAATATTGACTTTTTCTATCCTGCTGTTTTGTCAAATTCACTTGTTAGGTAGAGTAGTTTTTTGGTGGAATCTATGGGGTTTTCTATGTACACTATCACATCATCTGCAATTTCCTTCCCAAATTGGATGCCTTTTATTTCTTTTTCTTGTCTGATTGCTGTGGCTAGAATTTCCAATACTATGTTGAACAGAAGTGGTGAAAGAGGACAACCTTGTCTTGTTCCCGATCTTACTGGGAAAGCTTATTGTTTTTGCCAGTTGAGTTTGAAGTTGGCTGTAGGTTTCTCATATATGGCCTTTATTATGTTGAGGTATGCCCCCTTTAGTCCCACTTTACCGAGTGTTTTAAAATACTTTTTCCACATCTATTGATATGATCATGTATTTATGTGATGTGTAATGTTTAATGATTTGTGACTATTGAACCATCCTTGCATCCCTGGGATTAATCCCACTTGATCAAGGTGGATGATCTTTTTAATTTATTGCTGGATGCATATGACAATATTTTGTTAGAATTTTAGCATCTATGTTTATCAGCAATATTGGCCTGAAGTTTTCTTTCTTGGTTGTGTCTTTATCTGGTTTTGGGATTACAATGATGCTGGCCTCATGAAAAGAGATTGGGAGTCTTCCCTCTTCTTGAATTTTTGGAATACTCTGAGAAGGAACACGAATTATCTCTTTCTTAAATGTTTTGTAAAATTCTCCTTTCAAACCATGTGGTCTAGGATTTTGTGTGCTGGGAGTTTTGTGACTACCATTTCAATTTCACCAGCTGTTATCGGGTCTGTTCCACCTTTCTACTTCTTCATTCAGTTTTGGATGATTAATTTTTCCTAGAAATTTATCCATTTCATCGAGGTTTTCAAATTTCTTGGCATATGATTGCTCATAGTAATTTCTTACAATCCTTTGCATTGAGGTGGTATCAGTTGTAATTTCTCCTTTTTCATTTCTGATTGTGTTTATTTGATCTGCTCCCTTTTTTGTTGTTGATGAGTCTGCTTAAAGGCTTGAAGATTTTGTTCATCTTTTCAAAGAACCAGCTCCTAGATTTACTGATCCTTTGAATTGTCCTTTTGGTCTCTATGTCATTCAATTCTGCTCTGATCTTGATTATTCCCTTCTTTCTGCTTGTTCTTGGCTTTGTTTGTTGTTATTTCTCCAATTCCTGAAAATGTTAGGTTAGGTCGTTTATTTAAAATGTTTCTATCTTTTTTAGGTAGGCCTGTATTGCTATGAACTTCCCTCTCAGGACCACCTTCTCTGTGTTCCATAGGTTTTGGACTGTTGTGTGTTCATTTTCATTTGTTTTGAGAAATTTTTTATTTCTTCTTTGATCTCATTATTAACCCATCCATTGTTTAATAGCATGCTATTCATTCTCCATAAGTTTGAATGTTTTTGAGTTTTTTCCTTGAGGTTGGTTTCTTGTTTCAAGGCCTTGTGGTCCGAAAAAATGAATGTTATAATTTAACATTCTTGAATGTGTAGAGGCTTGTTTTATGTCCTATCATGTGGTCAATCTGTGAAAATGTTCCGTGTCCATTTGAAAAGGATGTGTATTTTGCTTCTTTGGGATGAAAGATGAGAGAGAGAGAGAGAGAGAGAGAGAGAGAGAGAAATAATCTCAGTTAAGTCCTTTTGATCTTATACGTCATTCAGTTTCAGAATATCCTTTTGATATTTTGTTTGGGAGATCTATCCATTTTTGATAGTGGGATGTTAAAATCCCCACTTGCTGTGTTGCTGTCTATATCTTTGTTGAAGTCCTCCAAGGTTTTGCTTATATAATTGGGTGTTCCTATGTTGGGTTCATATACGTTTACAATGCTTATGTCTTCCTGATGGATTCTTCCTTTGAGTATTACAAAGTGTCCTTCTGGGTCTCTTTTTATGGGCTTTGTTTTGAAATCTATTTGTCTGATGTAAGTGTTGCTACCCCTGCTTTTTTTCCCTGTCCATTTGCTTTGAATATTTTTTTTCTATCACTTTACTTTCAGCCTGTGTAGGTCCTTTGTTCTGAGGTGGGTCTCTTGTAGGCAGCATATGTGTGGGTCATGTTTTCTTATCCATTCAGCTACCTGGTGTCTTTTGATTGGAGCATTTAATCCATTTGCATTTAAAGTTATTATTGATAGGTACTTATTCATTTTTTCATTTTGTATCTGTGTTCCTCCCTCTCTCACTCTTTTTCTTCATCTTCTTAAAGCAGTCTTTTTAGCATATCTTGATATGCTAAAAGTGTATTCTTTTAGCCTTCTTTTGTCAGGAAAACTTGTTATTTCACCTTCCATTTTAATTGAGAGCCTTCCTGGGTAGAGCAGTCTTGGTTGCAGGCCTTTCCCTTTGTTACTTGGAATATTTCTTGTCATTCCCCTCTGGTTTGTTGTATTTATGTTAAGAAATAAGCTGCTAGCTGTATTGGGGCTCCCTTTTATGTTACTACCTGTTTCTCCCTTGCTGTGTTTAAGATTCTCTCTTTATCTTTGATATTTGGCATTTTAATAATAATGTGTGGAGTGGGCCTCATTGGGTTCCCCTGTGCATTCTGGATTTGTGTGACTTTTTTTCTCCTCAAGTAGGCAAGTTTTCCATCATTACTTTTCCAAACAGGTTCTCTATCCCTTGCTCCTGTTCTTCTCCTTTCTTGTATCCCTATTATATGGATATTATTACATTTCAGGTTGTCCTGCATTTCCCTAAATGTGTCTTCATTCTGTTTGAGGTTTTTGGGGGTTTTTTTTTCATTTTCTTGCTCTTTCTGGGAGCTTTTTTCTACCTTACGCTCCAACTCACTGATTCGAACTTCTGCTTCATCTAGCCTGCTTTTGATTCTTTCTATTGTGTTCTTCAATTGAGAAATTGTGTTTTTCATTTCCTCTTGGCTCTTATTGATAGTTTCTATGTCTTTTTTCATGCCGATATAGTTTGCAGTAAGTTCCTTGTAGTTTCCTTGTAGTTTTTGTCTCTCTGAGCTCACTGAGCTCATTGAGCTTCCTTAGAACTGTTGTTTTGAACTCAATTATCTGATGGTTTACTTCCCTCTATTTCATTTCATTCTCTTTCTGGGGATGCCTCCTTTCCTTTCATATAGGGGGTGTTTCTTTGTCTCCCATTATTTGTGAAACTCTTCTTTAGTGTTCCTCTTCTCAAACTGATTTTGTTAACTTCCTGATTTTGTGACATGAACTTTTATGTTTGGAGACCTGTGAGATTCAGTTGTGCAGTCTCCTTGATCTCCTGAGCCTGCTGCTCTTTGGATGCCTTTCATGCTTTTTATGTTGGCTCTAGCTCCTTTTTCTTTCTGGATCTGCCTCTGATGATGTCAAATGTTGACCCCATCTGACCTTAGGCAGTCCACTCAAGACCTCCAGGATTCTACTATCTAGCTGTCTCATTCTGTTGCTAATCTAGGAATCATATCTTAGAATCTCTTTAAATACAGAAATAAGTCTAAGTGTGATAGTTAATAATTATAATTACAGAACAGAATGTAAATGTTATAATCTTTGATAATGTAACAAAAGCAATAAACTAAGCAATCAAAGTACAGAATAAGGAGGTAACAAGAAGAATGAGAATATTATAATAATTCCTTTCCTTCAAAGCAAATTAATATACATTACTCTATATCAAAACACAAAGTTAAATAAAGATTCTAACCTAATATTTTCTAATTTTTTCTTAATATTAGAGAAATATTTTAGGAATATAATACAATTTAAATAAGAAAACATCCATCTAGAGTAAGCAATTCCTTCCATTTCTCTTGCTTGTTTTTTCCTGTAAAATTTGAAAAAAATTAATTTTTACATTTTAAATGCAGCATTAAAATATGATCCTATTTTGAGAAAATTAATCTGTTTCTGAATATATATACACCCACCTTTGTTTTTCTTTTTTACCAAAGTGTATTAACAAAAGTTTATCTGGAATGACAATCCCATAATTTCATTTTATTTTTTTAAGTGAACCTAAAAGCTGTGGCTTTTACTAACTATTCTTTTAATTAATTAAATTTATTGGGGTGACACTGATTAATAAGATTATGTAGGTTTCAAGTGTACAGTTCCATGATTAATGATCTGTATATTATATTGTATGATCACCACCACAAGTCAAATGATTTAAATCACCAAATATTTGGCCCCTTTACCCTTTAAATATTTCTCACCCCACTTCCCTCTAGCAACCACCACACTGTTGTCTGTGTTTATGAGTTTCAGTTTTATATTCCATATATGAGTGAAATCATATGGTTCTTGGTTTTTTTTGACTGACTTTTCACTTAGCATAAAATCCTCAAGGTCCATCCATGTTGTCATAAATGGCAGTATTTCATCTTTTCTTATGGCTGAGTAGTATTCCATTGCATACATGTACCACATCTCCTTTATCAAATCATTTAGTGAAGGATACTTCAATTGTTTCCATGTCTTGGCCACCTTGAGTAATGCTGCAATCAACACAGGGGTACATTTATGTTTGCAAATGAATGCTTTCAAATGTGTCAGGTAGATACCCGGAAAAGGGTTGATGTGTCATATGATAACTCTATTCATAATTTTTTGAGGAGCCTCCATACAGTTTTCCATAGTGTCTGTACCAGTTAGCCTTCTCACCAGCAGTGAATGAGGGTTCCTTTTTCTCCATAACCTCTCCAGCTCTTGTTAGTACTTATCTTGTTGATGATAGCCATTCTATCAGGTGTGAGGTGGTATCTCATTGTACTTTCGATTTGCATTTCCCTAACAGCTAGTGAAGTGGAGCGTCTTTTCATATATCTCTCGGTCATTTGTATGTCTTCTTGGGAGAGTAGTCTGTTCAGGTCCAATTTCTTAATTGGATTGTTTGTTTCCTTGGTGTTGTATGAGTTCTTTATATATTTTGGATATTAATGCCTTCTTGAAGCTGCTATTTGCAAATATCTTCCCCCATTCAGTTGGTTGCATTTTTGTTTTGCTGGTGGTTTCTTTTGCTGCACAGAAGCTTTTTAGTTTGATATAGTCCCATTCACTTACTTTTTGCATTTATTTCCCTTGCCTTTGGGGTCAAATTCATAAAATCTTCTCTAAGACCAATGTTCATAAGTTTAGTACCTATGTTTACTTCTTTGTAATTTACTGTTTCAGGCCTTATATTTAGGTTTTTGACCCATTTAGAAATAATTTTTGTACATAAGAACACTCTGTAGTCTAATTTCATTCTTTTGCATATGGCTTTCCAATTTACCCAGCACAACTTATTGAAGGGGCTTTCTTTTCTCCATTGCATATTTTTGGCTCCTCTGTCAAAAATTATTTACCCATATACATATGCTTTTATTTCTAGGTTCTCAATTCTGTTCTATTGGTCTGTGTGTCTGATTTTTGGCCAATACCATGCTGTTTTGATCACTGTTGCTCTGTAGTATAATTTGAAGGCATTTAATATTATACCTCCAGCTTCATTCTTATTTGTCAGGATTGCTTTGGCTATTTGGGGTCTTTTATGGTTCCATACAAGTGTGATGATTTTTTGTTCTATTTCTTTAACAAATGTCATTGGGATTTTGATGGAAATTATATTAGATCTGTATATTGCTTTGGGTAATCCCATAATTTTAATGATGATTATTTTGGGGTAAGCTTTGGGTAGGTTAACTTTTTTGGTTTTTTGTATTTTACTGTATTATTTAAATTTTTTAATAAGTATATGTCATTTTTATAAAATCAGTGAGATTATTCTTTAAAAAAGAGAAAGATGGAAGGAATGGATGTTACAGAAATGAAATGAGATTATTCTCAGTGTTGCTTCCAATACCAGAATTATAAGAATTTACTAACAGTTAACAATCCACACAAAAAATGGGATTGATTTGGGGACAAGGGATGGGGAGGAAACATTAAACTGAATCAAACTTTGAGCTTAGTCCAAAAGAATTATCAGTTATTACATTGAAACATTAGCATATAACAGACATAATGATTTTACCTTTAGCTAGTAAAAATGTGATCCAAGAAACTTTTAGCACCAACATAGAATTTATTTCGGTAGAAATCCTAGTTAACAAATAGAAAGACAAAGCAAATTTTATAAAAGCTTTCCGACTATACCTGATTTTTTTTTCTTTTTTAAAATTATAGACAAGTTAATTATATAATAGAATATAGTCCATTTAAATGCACAGTTTACACATAAACTTACTACTTTGTCTCAGTGTTCATATCAAGGTACTTATATTTTGCCCATAGCAGTAAACATTTCACTTAAAAAACTGAATGTCTCAATTCAAATCTAAAAATATGCACAGGAAGTAGTATACTAAACTGCACTTGTTTTCTAGTTACTTAATATTTTCTGCTCTTTTTTTTTGTATTGAGTAGGCCAAAAAGTCCGTCACGTTTTTTCCATATAATAAAGGATACATTTTTCATATTATCCAATAACTTTATTGATTTGGATATTTTGAATATGTTGGCTGTCTCCCCATAGTATAATGTTGATCATTCTCAATTAATGTCTCCATTTGATAGCTATCAACTTCAAACCCAAGCGTGGAGTATCATCCAGTGAAAAATCTCCAGCATGAAACTTTTGCAAACCACTTTTGACATGTTTGATCAGTCACTGCACCTTCATACACTGCACAAATCTTTTTCTTGCGTTTCAACTGCATTTTTACCTTTCTTGAAACAATAAAGCATAATATGCCAAAAAATGTTGCGTACCTTCTCCTGTCTTCAATATTAAAATGGCTACACAAAATTTCACCAATTTTGGTACGTTTTTTTTAAATGCATGCTGATATGATAGCTGTCAAAATACAATCTTATGACAGCTGTCACAATACAATCTAACAAAATTGTCTCAAATAAAGTTAAAGACAACTAAGCCCACCTAGAGCCACCTTACAGAAAAAACAAACAAACTTTTTGACCAAACCAGTAATTAAAATCAACACAGTAAGCATAGAAATAAAGGTTTGGGTTATTCTACTTTACCAATTTAACACTATGCCTTATTAATTTTTCAATAGTCATTCACTTTGGAATTAAGAAGTGAAATTAATAATTAGTGGAGTTAATAACTAAAATATAAAACTTCCCTTTATATCAATCACCTTCAATACTACTATTTGAATGGGGCAGAAAATTTTATGCTATTCATTCTTTTTCCAGAGACAACTCTGTAGAGATCTTAATATAGACTTTCATATATATTCTTACACAAAAATTATGCTCTGAGTCTTAAGTAATAAATAAAATGCCTGTAATAGGCCTTCAATAAAAATTTAGCCAATGGTTTGCATTTTTCTCAGGGCTGATGATACATTGCATTGAATCAACTTCCATCTTATTAGTTTTCCCTCTCAACATGTTTGGGACCACTAAAGAAAAATCTTAAAAAAAACAAAAAGTGAAAAATATCATGTTCTGAACTACTTACAAACTGCTTGGTTGTGTCAAATATATAAGTTCACATGTCCTGAAAGGAAAAAATAATTATATTAACATTATGTCTTTTTATAAAATTACTTAGTAATTTTTTCATAACTTAGAAATCAATTATATCATGCTTTGTTAATTTTATTTTGGAAGTTTGTTTTTAAAACAAAAAGTATAGCATTATAAAATAAAGTAGATTTTTCCAATTTATGACATTTCTCACACATCATTGTAATATCTAATTACAAAAGGATTGAACTTCATATGTACATCTATAACTAAGAATACATTTGTAATCAAATCTTGATCTCATTAGAATCCCAGATCAGGTCACAAAAGCCTATTTAACTAAGCGTCTCACTAAAATGACACAAATGGAAAAGTACTATAAAACATCATCCTTTCTTTAGAAAAATGACTTCCAGAATGGCAAAATAAGGATCTCTAAGGAAGAATTTCCAGAGGGGAGGAAAGAGGTAGGCACCGGGAAAAGAAGGGGAAGGGTCAAGTCAAGGAACATATATATAAAGGACCATGGACTAAGCCAAAGAGGGGAAGGATTGCGGATGGGAAGGAGAAGTGGGTGGGACAGGGGAAAGTGGTGGAGGGAAAATGGAGACAAATATATTTGAACAATAAGACAAGTTTTTAAAAAAAGAAAAAGAAGAAAATAAATAAAAGAACTGTTTCCGGTGCAATAACTATAATTGGTGAAAACTATTAAAAAAAAAAACATATTTAAAGTCTCTGGAAATTTTCATAAGGTAATACAAAGCAAAAAAAAAAAAGAACATTTCTTCAAGAAAAGCTACTAAATCTTCATAAGAACAATGACGGTCTATGGAATTCAAAGAAAAACTCTCTTCCTCCTCCTCCCTAGCTGAGCATTTACAAAGCTCTAAACTGGACAGGTGCAGCCAAGACATAAGACTCTCTCTCTCCTTAGCTCCCAGCCTAGGAATATCTCTCTAGGAAGGGAAGAATACCAACATTTTTCATCATCCCCAGTTCCATGTTTGTTCAAAGGTTCTATCCCAAGCAAGACTAGCTGAGAGGTCTGGGACTCCCTTCCTCCCCACTCACACAGCAAGAGATGCAAGAAGAGCAGATCAAGCATAAAGGGGCCCTGACTTCCCTTGCCCCACTTGGCTAATAAGACAGAAGTTCCAACCAATAAAGGCAATCTGAGAAGAAAAGGAGCCATAGCTCCTTTTCAGTACCTCACTCTTAAGGCAGACGTGTCACTCCAAAAAAGAAGACACTGTCCCCACCCTGATTTCTTGAGTAGTGGCACAGAAGTACTTCCCAGGGCAGAGGCAGGCCTTTAAAACAGAGAGCTCTAAAGCTCTGCCCAAGGGAATTAACTTCATCTGGAATAGAGTGTAGCAACAATCAAGGCTAAAAGCACTGTTGAAAACAATGGAGTTTTTGGTCGTAAGCAAGTAAGAGGAGGCTGGTAGCTATATGAGAACAACAAGCTAAATCCCAGATCATCTAGAAGAGAACCGGAGGGGGTCGGGGCAGGCGGGAAAAGCTAAGAGCTTTCCTGAGGGGAGAACAAGCCCTAGGATTGGACTCAAGGACTACTCCTAGAAAGAAAGTCAAATTTAAATGAATCAGGCTATGGAGCAATTTGTTAATTATCAAAAACAAAAAGCAATCATTCAGCAATTAGTGGAAAGTAACAACTAGGTGCTGTATCAATAGAGGCAGTTTGCTTTAACAAGGGAGATCAGGGAAAAAGTTAGTCAAAGAGAACCCCACTAAAACCATGATCAGCTCAGAGTGACTGTACACATGCCCAAGGCTACACGGAGGAGCAACATCAGAGGTTATACACTGTGGGAGAAATAGACTTCACTGAACTAGTACAGCTAAGTAGCTAAACGAATAAACAAGAAAACAACAGCGAGCCCCAGGATAGAAAAGAATCATTATCCAGAATTACCAAAATGTTATCAAAAGTGCCAATATTCAAAAACAAATATGAAAGCATGATCTCTACATTAGTAAAATGTAGACAATAGAAACTGCATTTAAAGAACATGGGTGTCAGAATTAATAAGTACTTCAGAGTAGCTTTTATTAGTATGTTCAAAGAATTAAAGGAAACCAGGCTTAAAGCAGAAAGAACTATATGCTGACAAAAGTCCCAACCAACAAAGAATATCAAAAAAGAGACATAAACTATTTAAAAAGAACCAAATGGAAATTTGAGTTGAAAGGTACAATAACTAAAATGAAAGATTCATTAGAGGAGCTCAACAATAGATCTGAGCTGGAAGAAGAAAGAGTTAAATCACTAAACTTAAAGACAGATTCAAAAAGATTGCATACCTTGAAGAACAAAGAGGAAAAGAATGGAAAAAATGAATAAGTTCACAGAAATGTGGGGAACCAAAAAATACCAGAAAGAGGGGACAGGGAGGATGGGAAGCAGAAATAACATTTAAAGGAAGAATGGTAGAAAACTTCCCGAATCTGATTAAAAACATTATTCTACACATCCAATAAACACAGTGAATTTCAAGTAGGATGAGTATAAAGAGATCCACACCCAAATGTATTATAGTGAAAATGATGGAAGACAAAGAGAAAATCTTGAAAGCAGCTAAAGAAAAATGTTGCATCACATACATGGGAACCAACAGCTAACTTCTCATCAGAAACAATGACAATCAGAAGGCAGTAGGACTGCATATTCAAAGTGCTAAAAGGAAAAAACATCAACCAAGAATCATATATCGCCCAAAACTATATCTCAAAGGGGATATTGAAAGAAAAGCATTCCCACACAACAGATAATTTGTTGAGAGTAGACTCAACTTACAAAAAAATACTAAAATAAATTCTGCAAGATGAAAACAAGTGACCCAAAACAGTAATTCATAGCCATATGAAAAAAATAAAAAGCACTGGTAAAGGTAATTATGTTACTATAAAAGATGGCATCATTGAATACTTCTTCTCCTTTCTTCTAATTGAAGTAAAAGGCAATTGAACAACACAATATCTATAATTGTACTGTTGGGCCTATAACACATGGAAATATAATGTATGTGACAACAGCAGCATAAAGGAGATGGGTGAGAAAAAAGATGTACTGAAGTAAACAAATGACACTAGATGGTAAAATCAATCAGTAGGAACAAAGGAAAAGAACAAGAAATGGTAAATAAGAAAGTTAATATAACAAACTCTACAAATATACACTGCTCTCTTTTATGCTCTCAACTACTTTAAAAGACATATAACTCAAAAGTCTATAAACTGATTAAAGAAATAAATTGTGGTATAGTTATACAATGGAATAATATTCCATAACAACAGTAACGAAATATTGAGGAAGATCAGAAGATGGTAGCCGGGTAGGTAGAAGCTGAGTCCACTTGCTCTTGCCCCCAACTTGGATTTTCAGATGATCTTCCAACAAATATCCTGAACAGTCAATGGACTCTTAGCCGATACAAAGTTTTGACCCAAAAAGAAGTAGCTTTACATGGTCCAGATTTTATAAATTGAAACAGAAATACTGTTTGTGGCACAAGCAGCAGCGGAGAGACCAAGCAGGAATCTCAGTGTTGTACTTCTCTCCCCTACAGGGGAAGGGCCTTATCCTGCAAAACGACTGCCCCTAACCCTAATCGGGAGTAACTTGGGAGGATATATGGAGCCTGGGAGATGCGGGCTAGACAAACACAGCATGAAGCATGTCTATAGTTTCAGTGCGAAATGGGAGAGTGCCAGAGAGGGACTCTAACACCTAAAACAATCAGGGGTACACCTGGGCCAGTGGAGGCCTCCACAGGCTATGGCCAGCCATGACTAAGAGAGTCTTTTGCTTTTGGGGGAGGTGACATGCACAGAGAACTGGACAGTGACAGTACTGCGGTGCGCGTACCACATAGACATTTTAAAAGGAAAGCTGACTTTAGTTACTACATATGTCACTTCAGACCTATTTTATTATATTAGTTTCCAGACATAAAAGAATATAAATTTAGCAAAATAAAAAGAAAACAGGAGAGCTGAAGTGCAGCTGGGCAGGGGTCACAAGTGCAGCTGCTCTGCCAGCAGAGACCAGATTGAAAGCACAGTTCATTCCCACTGAATCCTGCAAGGCAGGGACTTCACAAAGTGGCACAGCAAGGGGATTGCTGGTCCCCACTTGGCACAGCTAGCAAGCCAGGGGGCTATGCAGAACAGGGAGTTTGGGACTTTGTCTCCTGTGAGGTCAGTGGGCTGGAAGATAGAAGGGCAGGGGTTGAGAGCCTGAGATTCCTTGCATCCAGGCAGACCCCCTACACCCAGCAGAGTAAGAGCCTCTGGTAAGGGAAGACAATCACCAGCATCCCCTCCAGCAGGGATGCAAGCACCACATCCACCTGAGAAGTTCTGCAGAACAGTCAAGCCAGGCTCCAAAACCCCCTGCTGGGTGCATATCCAAAGGGGAAAGAAAGGGAAAAAGCAAGGGGACCCTATCTGAAATTTTCTCAGCCTCCACACTATATAATTGTTCCTTGGGCCCTATTTCACTGAAACCAGCTGGGCTGAGAATGAAGAAATTAGCACAGCAAAGGGAATTCAGGGCCCTGGCCCAGCCTTGGCTATTACACAGAACTGCCATGAATGCCAAGCAGGAAAGAGCCAACAGTCTTAACACAGATTGGCCCCTGACATGGAACGAACAGCTCATTCATCAGAAACTAAACATTACAGGAAATAATCTGGGTCAGGCCAAGACATGTGGCATAGGGGCTGAGGAACACACACTATCTACCCTGAAGACTAAACAGCGCCCCTTGGGGAGATCCAGGAGTCCCACCCACCCAATTGCACCAGTAGCCCTCTTCTAGTGGCAGGTGGAGGAGGTAACTGCAATGCTGCAGGATATTAGATGACCCACACCTGGGCCTTGGGCTGGTAAAAGGGCAACAGACACAGAAGTGAGGACCAGCCAAGACACAGCCAAGCCCAAAGGAGACAGCTGCAGTAGACCACTTGTAGCCTCAAATAGGCTGCCTAGAGCTAGATGGGGACACCATCTGACATTATCAGAGTCCGATCCAAAAGAAGTAAAGGAAAGGCAAACACCAAACTCTGCTGAGACAAATTCCACCTTGTTGTTTTGCAGAATTTGCATAATTTTTTAACACTTAACATTGTTTTTTAACATTTTTTTATTTCCTCAATTTTATTCGTATTATTTAACTTTCTTAAATTTTATTCTTATTTCAAATCTCATATTTTATTCTTCCCTTGCCTTACTACATTTTGCCTTCTTCCTTCTCTTATTCTCATTTTAAATTTTATTTTGTCCCTTTCTTTGTCTTGTTTCTATTCCTTCCTACTACTATTCCTCACTCTCTATCCTCTCAAAATCATTTTTCTTTCCTTTAGTCATCTCAGATTCTCTTCCTTTTCTTATAATATTCTTATTCTCTTTTCACCTGTATTAATCTTTGCTCATTTGTCATTGATACTGCAGTTGTTTGTTTTTCTTCAAGTTAATCCTATTTGTATACTATTTTTTTATTTTCAAACATCATAGTTTACTCCTCCCCTGTCTTACATATTTTGCCTTCTTTCTTCCTTTTCTTATTTTCATTTAAAATTTTATTGTTTCCCTTTTTCTTTTTCTTAGCATGGTACCTATTCCTTACTGTTAATTATTTCTCCTCCCTCTATCCTCTCCAAGTCATTCTTTCCTGTAGGCCTTGCATACTTTTTTTTCTCTTTCTTTTAGTATTCTCATTCTTTTTCCAACATTATTGTGTGCTGATTTGTCATTGATATTGCTGCTGCTGTTGTTTTTCAATTCTGTTCACTACTTTTTATTTCACTACTTTTTATTTAAAACCTCATATTAAAATCTTCTCTTTTCTTATTCTATTTTGCCTTCTTCCTTCCCTTTTTATTTACATTTTAAATTTTATTTTCTCCCTTTCTTTGCCTTGTTTCTAATCCCTACGCTTATTATCTCTCCTCTACCCTCTCAAAATCATTTTTCTTTCCTTTAGTTATCTCACATTCTTTTTCCTTTTCTTACAATATTCATATTCTCTTTACACATTTATTAACTTTTGCTCATTTGTTGTTGATACATCTGAACATCCAACTCAGGAGACCAAAGAGACTGCACAACTGAGTCCCATAGGACTCCTACCACAGAATGCCAACCCTTGAAGACAGGGAGTCAAAACAGATAAATCAAATAAGCAGAAACAAACAACAAAAAAAAGAGTGACCTAAAATGTAGAGACAAGGAAACAACCCTCAATCAAAAGGAAAGGAGGAATCCCCAGAAAAAAAGCTAAATGAAATTGAGGCAAGCAATTTATCAGATACGGAGTTCAAAGTAAAGTTACAGTGATGCTCAAGGAACTCAAATGAACTTTATGGGAGCTACAAGGAACTGAATAGGAATTACATAAGCATGAAAAAGGACAGAATCTATGAATAAGAACCAGGTGAGAACGAAGACTACAATACCTGAAATGAAGAATACACTAAGAGAAATTAAAAGCAGGCTAGATGAAGCAACAGACCAAATCAAGAAACTGGAAGATACGTAGAAAAAAAGCCCAGTCCAAGCAAGGATAGTTTAAGGGGAATTCAGGACAACATGAAATGTAACATCACATCATGGGGGCATCAGAAGGAGAAAAGGAGAAAGGAATAGAAAACCTGTTTGAAAAAATAATGAGAGAAAACTTCCCTAATTTGGCAAGAGAAAAAGCCACACAAGTTTAAAAGTACAGGTCCCAATCAAGATGAACCCAAAGATGCCCATTCCATGTAAAGACAGAGAGAGAGTCTTAAGGTCAGCAAAGGAGAAATAGCTAGTAAAAAACAAGGGAGCTCCAATAAGGCTATCAGTTGATTTCTCAACAGAAACACTACGAGCCCAAAGGGACTGGCACAAAAATGTTCCAAGTAATGAAAATCAAAGACCTGCAACCTAGCAAGGCTCTCATTTAAAATGGAAGGCAAAATAAAGAGCTTCCCATACAAAAAAAAAAAAAAAGCTAAAAGACTACATCACAAAACCAGCATTGCAAGAGATTCTAAGGGGAATGGAAGAATGAGGAGGAGAAAGAGGATGAGGAGGAGGAGGAGGATAAGAGGAAGAAGGAAGTAGAAAGAGATGAGAAGGACATTGGTACATAGGTAAAAAGTTGCAATGAATAAGTACCTACCAATCATAACCTTAAATGTATATGAATCAAATGCCCCAATCAAAAGATATAGGGTAGCTGAATGGATTAGAAAACACAACCCATATATTTGCTGTCTAAAAGACACACACCTCAGAACAAAAGAAATACACAGGCTGAAAGTGAAGGATACAAAAAAAGTATTTGAAGCTAATGGATATGAAAAAATAAATCTGGGGTAGCAATACTTATATAAGACAAAATAGACTTCAAAACTAAGGCCATAACAACAGACAAAGAAAGATCACTACATAACAATTAAGGGAGCAGTCTAGCAAGAGAATACAACCCTGGTAAACATATATGCACCCATCATAGGAGTACCTAAATATATAAGAAAAATCTTGGGGGACTTTAAGAAAGAGATCAACAGCAATACAGTCATCATAGAGGATTTTAACATCTCATTCTCAAGAAGCGGTAGATCTTCCAAACAAAGAATCAACAAGGTAATGGTGGCTTTGAACAATACTCTAGATCAAATGGACTTAATTGTTATTACAGAACATTTCACACAAAGAAAAATATACATTCTTTTCAAACTCACATGGAACAGTTTCAAAGACAGACCACATAACAGGACACAAAACAAACCTTAACAAATTCAAGAAAAGTGAAATCATATCAAGCATCTTCTCTGATAAAAATGACTTGAAACTAGAAACCCACACCAAGGGAAAAATTCAAAAACATACAAATACACAGAGACTGAAAAAGAGGTTATTATATAATGATCCTGTTAAAATGAGACCAAGAAAGAAATTAAAAAGTACCTGGAAAAAAATTAAAATGAATATACAACAAACCAAAGCTTACAGGACACATTGAAGGCAGTCCTGAGAGGCAAATTCATAGCAATACAGACCTACCTAAGAAGACAGAAAATTTTAAAATAAACAACCTAAATCTACATCGGAAAGAACTAGAACAACAATAAATAAGGCCTACGGCTAGTAGAAGGAAGGAAATAATCAAGATCAGAGCAGAATTAAATGATATAGACACAAAAAAACAATACAAAGGATCAATGAATCCAGGGGCTGTTTTTTTTTGAAAGGATAAACAAGATGGGCAAAACTTTAACCAGACTCATCAAGAAAAAAAGAGGGGGGAAACTTCCAGTCAAGATGACAACATAAGCAGACATGGCTTGCCTCTTTGCACAACCACATTGCAATTACAACTAAATATAGAACAACCATGACTCAGAACCAAGAGATATCAAATTGAACAGAAGTCTGACAACTATGGAATTAAAGAAACCACATCTGCCCACACTTGTAGGAGGAGTGGAGATGTGGAACAGGTTGGTCCCTCAATGACATGTGGTAGACAAAAATTCAGGAGGATTATCTCAGGAGTGGGGAGTGCCAGCCCCACACAGGGCCCCCAGCCATGGGTTCCAGTGCCTGGAACATAAGCCCCTACAACTTCTGGCTGTAAAATTCATCAGGGATTGAATCAGTGGAAGAAACTTCTGGAGTCCCAAATGGTTCCTCTCAAAAGAACCCACACACAGATTCACCTACTCACATTCATCTTTTCTGAGCTCCAGCACCAGGGTAGCAGCTTCCAAGGCACCAGTTATATAGGGAGAAGCTGAAGTGTCTGGCATCAAGGCAAGCAGAGGCCATCGTCCTTTTTCTAAACTCTTGACCAACAGAGCAGACAAGTGGGTGCCATAACTGAGACTCGACCAACCTGACTAACACAGACCCAGCTTGGGGATCCCCAGAGACTCTGCCCCATGCAAATTTCAATCCCTCCTAAACTGGTTTTCCATATGAATGGCTGGTCTTAGCTCCTGCTTCATAACTTCCTAAATCCTCTCAAACAAGCAAGAGCTGGCCTCAGTGAGGTGCAGGCTTGGGACTACAGCCAGCCAGCCTAGGTTCACAGCCTGGCTTTGCCTGGGAACTCAAAGCCCAGGAGAAAGAGCAGACATCTCAGACTGATTTACAGCTCAGGCAGGGTACCATGGGAAGGATACAGGTGGGGGCTGAACCTGGCCTACACCACTAGGGAAATCCCAGAGTCTGCACACCCCATGAACAACTACAGACCACATCGAAGCACCATTACCATGCTATTGCACAGCTGAATCACCACATAGGGCGGAAGTTGGTGGTAAGTGGTCACAGCTAATCCTTCCAGCTAACTGGACTAGGTAAATCCCTCTTGTTGATTTTCTAAAGGCAACCAAGGCTCAACTACAAGAGGAGGGTGTACTTAGCCCACATGAAGGGTTCACTTCAAGTACCCAGCTTGGTGACAGGGGAGGCTGTGCCACTGGACCCTACAAGAAATCTACTACATTAGGCCATACTACCAAGACACGGAGTCAAGGCAGCTCTACGTACTACATAGAAATAAACACATGCAGGCTGCCAAAACAAGCAGACAAAGTTGGCCTAAATGAAAGAATAGATCAAAACTCCAGAAAAAAGAGACAAACAAAACGGAGATAAGCAATCTATGACATGCAGAGTTCAAAACACTAGTTTTAAGAATGTTCAGGAACTTAAAATGTTCAGAACCACAAGAGCATAAAAAAGAACTAGCTAGAAATGAAAGATACACTAATTGAAATAAAGAACAATTTATAGGGAAACAACAGTAGAGCAGATGAAGCCAAGAATCAAATCAATGATGTGGAACATAAGAAAGAAAATACAACCAATCAGAACAACAAAAAGAAACTATAATTCAAAAAAGTGAGGACAGTATAACCAGCCTCTGGGACAACTTGAAGGGGTACAACTTTTACATCATAGAGTCCAGGAAAAAGAAGAGAAAGAGCAAGAAATTGGAAATCTATTTGAAAAAATAATGGAAGAAATCTTCCCTAATTTCATGAAAGAAATAGACATGCAAGTCCGGGAAGCACAGAGAGTCCCAAATAACGTGGATGCAAAGAGGCAGGCCCACCACAAGACACATCATAATTAAAATGCCACAGGTTAAAGATAAAGAGAGACTCTTAAAAGCAGCCAGAGAAAAGAAGTTAGTTATCTACAGGGGAGTTCCCATAAGACACTCAGCTGATTTCTCAAAAGAAACTTTGCAGGCTGGAGGGGACTGACAAGAAATATTTAAAGCCATGAAAAAGCAGGGAACTACAGCCAATATTGTTGAGCCCAGAAAAGCTATCACCTAGAATCAAAGGGCAAAAAAAGAGCTTCCTACACAAGAAAAAAACTAAAGGAGTTCATCATCACCAAACCATTATTATATGAAATGTTAAAGGGACTTTAAAAAAAAGGTCAAAACTATGAACAAGAAAATGGCAATAAACAAATACCAACAATTGAATCTAAAAAACAAACTAAGCAAACAAAAATAACAGAGACAGAATCTGAATACAGAGAGCATTTTGGTGGTTGCCAGAGGGGAAGGGAATGTAGGGGAATGGCTAAGGTGCTGAGGTTACTAAGAAGTACAAATAGACAGTTACAGAATAGCCATGGGGATATAAAGTACAATATAGGAAATGGAGTGGTCAAAGAACTTATATGCATGACCCGTGGACATGAATAATGGTGGGAGATTGCCTGAAGGAGAGGGGGGTGCTGAGTGGAGGAGGGCAAAGGGGGAATAATCAGGACAACTGTAATAGTATAAACAATAAAATATAATTATAAAGATATAAAAAGAGAGAAAAAACCCAAATAAATAAAACCAGAAAAGAAAGAGAATAACTGACACCACAGAAATACAAATAATAGTAAAAAATTACTATGAAACACTATACCGCAATAAATTGGACAACTTGGACAATAAAGATAAATTTCTAGAAACATAAAATCTTTCAAAACTGAATTAGGAGAAAGCAGAAAGCCTGAACAGATGAATAACAACTATAGAAATTGAAGCAGTAATCAGAAAACTCCAGGCGCACAAAAGCCCTGGACCAGATACCTTCACAGGCAAATTTTACCAAACATTCAAAGAACTAACACCTTCTTTCTGAAACTATTCCAAAAAGTTCAAGAGGAGGGAAGACTTCCAAACTCTTTATATGAGGCCAGTTTTATCCTAATTCCAAAACCGCGTAAAGATACGACAAAGAAAATTACAGGACAATATCTCTAATGAACGTAGATGCTAAAATCCTCATCAAAATATTGACAATCCAGATCCAACAATAAATTAAAAAGATCATATAAAATAATCAAGTGCAATTTAACCCAGGGCCACAAGGGTTGTACAATATTTGCAAATCAATAAATGTATTACATAACATAAATAAAATGAAGGACAAAAATCACATTATCATATCAATAGATGCTGACAAAGAATTTGATAAAACCCAGCACCCGCTTATACAAAAACACTCAAAAACATGGGAATAGAGGCAGCATACCTCAACATATTAAGGGTCACATACAAGAAACCTACTGGCAACATCATACTTAATGGTGAAAAACTAACAGCTTTTCACTTAAGATCAGGACCAAGAAAACTCTGTCTGCTTTCACCACTCTTATTCATAGCACTGGAAGTTTGACCCACAGTCATCAGACAAGAAAAAGAAATAAAAGGCATCCAATCTGGGAAAGAGGAAGTACAGCTGTCATTATTTGCAGATGACATGATAGAGTACATAGAAAACACTATAGTCCCCATCAAAAAACTACTCAAACTAATACATGAATTTGGCAAAGAAGCAGGACACAAAGTCCCTATTCAAAAACGGATGGCATTTTTGTACACCAACAAAGAATTATCAGAAAGAGAAACTAGGAAAAATACCATTTACTATAGCAAGAAGAAAAATAAAACACCTAGGAACAAACTTAAACAAGAATATAAAAGACTTGTACTCAGAAAATTATAGAACACTGAAGAAAGAAATTAAGGAAGATACAAATATATGAAAGCATGTACAATGTACATGGATAGGAAGAATTAACATAATTAAAATGTCAATACTACCCAAAGCAATCTATAGATTCAACAGAATTCCTATTAAATACCAGTGGCATATTTCATAGACCTAGAACAAATATTTCAAATATCTGGAATGAAAAAAGACCCAGAATAGCCTCAGCAATCCTGAGGAAGAAGAACAAAGTTGAAGTGATCAATATACCTGACATTAAACTATACTATAAGGCCACTGTAATCAAAACTATCTGGTACTGGCATAACAAACCCATAGACAAATGGAACAGAACAGAGAGCCCAGAAATATACCCATGTCTCTATGGTCAATTAAACTTCACAAATGGAGCATAAGCACACGTTGGAGTACAAATAGCCTCTTCAATAACTGGTGTTGGGATAACTGGACAGGTACATGCAAAAAAATGAAAATAGAATGCCAACTTACACCATACAACAAAATAAACTCCAAATGGGTAAAAGACCTAAATATCAGTCATAATACCATAAAAACTCCTTACAGAAAACATCGCCACTAAAATTTCAGATATCAGTTACAGTAATATTTTTGCCAATATATCCCCTAGGGCAAGGATAATAAAGGAAAAATTAAACAAATGGGGCTACACGAAATTAAAAAGCTCTTGCATGGACAAAGAAATCATTATCAAAATTAAAAGTGAACTGACTGTAAGGGAGAACCTATTTGCCAATGATACATCGGATAAGGGTTTAATTTCCAAAATATAGAAAGAACTCATAAGACTCAACACCAGGAAAACAAACAATCCAATTAAAAAATGGGCAAAGGACATGAATGGACACTTCTCCAGGGAGGACATTCAGATGGCCCACAGACATATGAAAAGTACTCAAGGTCACGAGCCATCGGAGAGATGGAAATTAAAATGACAATGAGATATCACCTCACACCAGTCAGAATGACTATCATTACTAACTCAACAAACAACAAGTATTGGTGAGGATGTGGAAAAAAGGGAACCCTAGTGCACTCTTGGTAGGAATGCAGACTGGTGCAGCCACTGTAAACAACAGTATGGAATATCCTCAAAAAATTAATGGGACTGCCTTATGATCCGGTGACTCTACTGCTGGGAAAATACCCTAAGAATCCTGAAACATCAATTCAAAAGAACCTATGCACCCCAATGTTCACAGCAGCATTATTTATAATAGCCTAGTGCTGTAAACAGCCTGAGTGCCCATCAGTAGATTAGTGGATTAAAAAACTGTGGGATAGGTTGTGAATATGGTATAAAAATAAGTGGAAGCAACACTAACCTCCTCTCACAAACAAATTGGAATTAAAATTAAAATATAGAAAAATCACCCTGAATAAAGAACCGAACACTAGCTAGAGATAAGCCTGTAACCATGGACAGGTGTAAGAAGCCACTTCACCACAACTAGACTGGTAGGGTGTGGGGACAAGGTGCAAAAGGGCTGGCTGGGCTCCCATGGGTGGGAGCTGAAGTACTGGAGGGATATTTCAGCCACCAGAGGTTCCCCCTTAGAAGTGTGGGGTCTAAACCCCAAGCTGCACTCCCCAGCGTACAGCACCAGAACTGGGAAAAGAACCCAAATAACATATGGCTGTGAAAAGCAGTGGGTTTCTGGACACTAGGGAAAGACGGCTAGAGACCCCCCCCCCAAAAAAAAGCCTCTTAAAGAGCCAATACGCAAAATTCCATTGTTAGCCATGTACCCTGGGCTCCAGTGGAGGGGTGGGGGGCACAGTGGACTAGAGATGTGTGAGGAAAATGTGTGCTGGTGGCTTTGGGGCGAGAGCTGAACAAACACTCTCCGGTATCCCTGTGGAGTCATTTCTCATACCAAAGGAACTATCTTACTCAGGCAGAGCACTCCTCTCCAAATGGCATCAACCTAAGGAGAAACAATAGCTCTGCCCACAAGAATTACTGTGCCCCACCATGTCGTGCTTAAGCCAGGCTGCTGATTATAGCTTGAGTCTTTCACTGATCAATTTAACAAATAAAGTGAAAAATACAAAGAAGGAGCCAAAATATGAAGAACAAGAAACAGACCCCAAATGAAAGAACAAGAAAATCCTCCAGAAAAGGATCTAGATGAAATGGAGTCAAGCAACTTTTCAGCTAGAGTTTAGAGTTATGATTATAAAGACACTCAACAGCATGAAAAAAGACATAAAAACCATAAAAAATGTCCAGTCAAATAAAGAATGCAATATCTGAAATAAATAATACACTGGAAGGAATAAACTGTAGGTTAGATGAAGCAGGGAATTGAATCAGTGATTTGGAAGACAAGGCACAAAAAAGACACCCAGGCAGGGTGCAAAAAGAAAAAAGAATTATAACAAAATGAGGAGGCCTTAAGAAATATTTTGGACAACATAACAACATCTGCATCACAGAAATACCAGAAGGAGAAGAGAATAGCAAGGGATCATGAAACTATTTAAGAAATAATATAGAAAACATTCTTATTCTAGTGAGGAAAAAGACACACAAATCCAGGAAGCTCAAAGACTCCCAAACTGGACCCAAAAAGACACATCATAATTAAAATGACAAGGCTGAAAAGAGAGGAGAGAATCCTAAACACTGCAAGAGAAACGCAAGTAGTTACATACAGGGGAGCACCAATTAGACTGTCATCTGATTTCTCAACACGAACGTTTCAGGTCAGAAGGGAGTGGTGTGAAATATTCAAGGTGAGGAAAAGCAAGGATCTACAACCACGGCTACTTTATCCAGTAAGGCTATCATTTAAAATCAAAAGAGATACAAGGAGCTTCCCGGGGGGCTGGGGGGAGCTAAAGGAGTTTGTTAACACCAAAGCAGTACTGCAACAAATGTTAAAGGGCTTGCTTTAAGAAGAAGAAGAAGAAGAAAAAGAAAAAAAATAAAACAAAGGAAAATAGTCTAACAATAAAGTGGCACTAAATATATTTCTATCAATAATCACCTTAAATATAAATGGCTTAAATACCCCAACCAAAGACATAGGTTAGATGAATTGATAAGACAACAATACCCATATATATGCTACCTCCAAGAGACCAACTTCAGATCAAAAGACACACACAAACTAAAAGTAATGGGATGGAAAAAGATATTTCATGCAAATGGAAAAGGGAAAAAAATCTGTGGTAGCAGTACTTATAGCCAACAACATAGACTTTAAAACCAAGAATATAATAACAAAGTAGAACACTATATAATGAAAAAGGGAACAATCCAACAAGAGGATATAACCCTAGTAAACATTTATGCACCCAACACAGGTGCTCCAAAAGATATGAGGCAAATCTTATGGACATAAACAGGGAGATCGACAGAAACAGTCATAGTTGGGGATTTTAACACTTCGTTGACATCAATGGATAGATCTTCTGGGCAGAAAAATCAACAAGGAGATAGTGGCCTTAAATGACACACTAGATCAAATGGATTTAATTGATATCTTCAGAGCATTTCACTCCAAAACAGTAGAATATACACACTTCTCAAGTGTACATGGAAGTTTTCTAGGAGGGACCACATGTTAGGACACAAAATAATTCTCAATAAATTTAAGAAGACTGAAATCTACATCAAGCATCTTCTCTGACCACAATGGTATGAAACTAGAAATCAATCACAAGAACAACACTGAAAAACACTTACAGACATGGAAACTAAATAACATGTTGTTAAACAATGAATGGATCAACAATGAAACCAAGGAAGAAATCAAGATACCTTGAAACAAATGAAAATGAGGGTACAACAATCCATAATCTGTGGCACTCTGGGAGAACAATCCTAAGGGAAATTCATAGCATTACAGACCTATCTCAAAAAAACAAGAAAAAGTTCAAACAAACAATCTAACATCACATGTAAAGGAACTTGAAAAGGAACAACAACAAAGACCAATGTGAGTAGAAAGAAGTAAGTAATTAAGCTCAGAGCAGATATAAATGAAATAGAGTCTTAAAAAAGATACAAAAGATCAATGAATCCAAGAGCTGGGTCTTTGAAAAGATAAACAAGATTAACAAACCTTAAACCAGATGCATCAAGGATAATTGAGAGAAGACCCAAATAAATAAAAAAAGAAATGAAAATGGGAGAAAAACTGACACCAAAGAAATACAAAGGACTGTAAGCAAATATTATGAACAATTATATGTTAACAGACTGAGCAACCAGGATGAAATGGATAAGTCCCTAGAAATATACAATCTTCCAAAACTAAATCAGGAAAAATCAGAGATCTGAATACAAAGACTAGACCTATTGAAATTTAAAAAGTAATCAAAAAACTCCCAACAAACAAAAGCCCTGGACCAAATGGCTTCACAGGTGAATTTTACCAAAAATTCCAAGAACTTACACCTCTCCTCCTCAAATGATTTCAAAAAGTCAACAGGAGGAAAGGATCCCAAGCTCATTTTATGACGCCAGCATTATCCTAATTCCAAAACCAGGTAAAGATGCTACAAAAAGAAAAAAAAAAGAAAATTATAGACCAATATCCATAATAAACATAGACACTAAAATCCTTAACAAATCATTAGCAAACCAAATACAGCAGTACATCAAGAAGATCACACATCATGATAAAGTAAGATTTACCCAACAAATGCAAGGCTGGTACAACATTCACAAATCATAAATTTGATTCACCACATAAACAAAAAGAAGAGTAAAAACCACATGGTCATATCAATATATACAGAAAAAACATTTGATAAAATCCAGAACCCAGTTATGATAAAAAAAACTCAGCAAAATGAGATAAGATGGAACATACCTAAACATAATAAAGGCCATATATGACAAACCCACTACCAGCATCATACTCAGCAGACAAAAACTACAAATGTTCCCCTTAAGATTGAGAACAAGAGAGGGATGTCTGCTTTTACCTCTCTTTTCAACACAGTACTGGAAGTCCTAGCCACAGGAGTCAGACAAGAGGAAGAAATAAAAGGCATCCAAGTTACAAAAAAGCTAAACTGTCATTATTTGCAGATGACATGATACTGCACATAAACAACCTCAAATATTCAACCACAAAACTACTAGAACTGATAAATTAATGCATCAAAGTAGCAGGACACAAAATTAATATAGAGAAATCACTTGCATTTTATATGCCAATAACAAACTAACAGAAAGGGAAATTTTTTAAAAATCTCATTTACAATTGCTACAAAAAGAATAAAATACCTAGGAATTAATCTACCCAAGAATATAAAAGACCTGTACTTGGAGAATTATGAGACACTGAAGAAAGAAACTGAAGAAGATACAAATAAGTGAAAGCACAAACTGTTTTCATGGATAGGAAGAATTAACATCACTAAAATGTCCATACTACCCAAAGCAATATAAAGATTCAGTGCAATTCCCATCAAGATCCCAATGATGTATTTCATAGAACTAGAACAAATATTTCAAAAATTTATATGAACCACAAAAGGCCCTGCATAGCAACAGCACCCTGAGAAAAAAGAACAAAGTTGGAGGAATCATGCTACCTAATATCAAAATATACTACAAGGCCATAGTAATCAAAACAAAATAGTACTTGCATAAAAACAGACACATAGATTAGTGGAACACAATAGAGAGCCCAGAAATAAACCCACACCTTTATAGTTGATTAATATTCAACAGAAGAAGCAAGCACATACAATGGGCTAAAGATAGTTTATTCAATAAATGGTGCTAGGAAAATGGGACAGACAAATGCAGAAAAATGAAAGTAGACCATCTTCTTAGACCACACACAAAAATAAATTCAAAATGGATCAAAGGCTTAAATGTTAGACCAGAAACCATATAAATCATAGAAGTAAAGATAAGCAGCAAAATTTCGAACATTGCTCATAACGATATTTTATTGGATATATCTCCCCATGCAAGGGTAACAAAAGAAAAAATAAACAAATGGGACTACATCAAACTAAAAAGATTTTCACAGCAAAGGAAAACATTTGTAAAATAAAAAGACAACCCAAATAATGGGAGAAAATATTCACCAATGCATCTGACAAGTGGTTAATATCCAAAATTCATAAAGTACTTACAAAACTCAATACCGAAAAAACAAAACCCAATTCAAAAATGGGCTAAAGTCTGAATAGACACTTCTCCAAAGAGGACATACAGATGGCCAGAAGATGTATGAAAAGATGTTCAATGTCACTTATCATCAGAGAGATGCTAATTAAAACCACAATGAGGTATCACCTCACACCTGTCAGAATGGCTATCATCAATAAATCAAAAAACATTAACTGATGGAGAGAATGTGGAAAAAGGGAACCCTTTTGCACTGTTAGTGGGAAACCAGATTGTCAGCCACTGTGGAAAAAGAGTATGGCGATACCTCAAAAATTAGAACTCAACCTGCCTTTTGATTCAGCAATCCCACTTCTGGGAATATATCGGAAGGAACCTAAAACACTAACTCAAAAGAACATAAGCACCCCTATGTTCATTGCAGCATTATTACCATTGCCAAGATATGGAAGCAGCCCAAGTGTCCATCAGTAGATGAGTGGACAATAAAACAACTATGGGACATTTACACAATGGAATTCTACCCAGCCATAAAAAAGAAAAGAAAAGAAAAAAGAAAAGAAAAGAAAAGAAAAGAAAAGAAAAGAAAAGAAAAGAAAAGAAAAGAAAAGAAAAGAAAAGAAAAGGAAGGAAAGAAAGAAGGAAGGAAGGAAGGAAGGAAGGGAGGAAGGAAGGGAGGAAGGAGAAAGAGAGAAAGAGAGAGAGCAAAGAAAAAGAAGGAAGGAAGGAAGGAAGGAAGGAAGGAAGGAAGGAAGGAAGGAAGGAAGGAAGGAAGGAAGGAAGGAAGGAAATCTTACCCTTTGCAACAGTATGTATGGACTTGAAGAATATTATGCTAATTGAAATAAGCCAGTGAGAGAAAGACAAATACCATATGATTTCATTCACATGTGGAATCTAATGAACAAACTGAACTAACAAGGAAAACAGGGACAGACTATTGATAAGGAGAACAAAGACAGCTAGTGGAGGTCAAGGAATCAAGCGAAAAAGAAAGAGGACTTAATGGACATGGACAACGGTATGGTGATTGTTGGTGTGAAGAGTCTATAAAGAGACTAAATGGTAATGAAAAAGAATACAATAAGGAAAAATAAAATAAAGTATGTGGCATGCATTATATTTCTATGGGACAGCACTAATATAGCTAATAGCATTAAAAACTACTGTTTATAAAGCACTGAGCATGTTCTAGGAGGCAAGATAACCAGTAACATTATCTTAGTTAATTCTTTTAATTCCCTAAAAGGAAAGTACTTTAGGTATATTTAACAGATTGTAATTGAGGTTTCAAGAAGTACCTTTCATATCTATATCTGTTTCTCTTTTCTAAAGTTATAATAACTAAAGCATGTTGCCAATATATATATATATATAGTGTACCCTGAAATAAACAAGCTTTCCTGTCACAGTTAATTTTCCCAAGTGCTCTGTAGGAGAAGGTACAAATAAAATTTTAAAACACTGCCAATCTACTTCAAGGAGAGTAAACACTAAATTATCTCATGTAACCAGTCAATAAAAATTCAAATCCCTTTTACAAAGACCTGAGTGACCTTATAAGGCCAAATATGATTATGTTACATCCCAGCTTAAACTCACTGACTCTCCATCACCTACAGAGCAAAGTCTAATTCACCATCAATCTGATCCCTTCTCACCTCTCAGCCATTAGCAATATCAAAATACATCATGATACTGCTTTGGCTTTGTACACATACCAGTCACTCAGTCCAGGATGCTCAGTCCCAGTTCCGACACAGTTTGCTTGGTAAGTTTATGTTTATTCTTTAAACACTATTCAAACATTGCCTTCTATTTGTTTTCCTGACAAAAGCATGCCATAATTACCTTAAACATACACAATATTTTTATACTATATAATTTCTATTTCTTATATATAATCCTCTATAATAGAGCATCATGTGCATTAATTATTGCACATATTTTTATTAAAAACATAATTATTTACTGTAAGCTTGTTGATGATCATAGTGTCACATGATTTTTGTATCCCCAGCACCTAACATACATTCCGGGTACTAAGAATCACTTAGTTAATGCTTACTGTAGTTTCTTAGTTTATTTGCAATAAAACAGCTGATAACAAAAAAAAATCTTAAAGTACATTCCACAAAACACTACTTCCAGAACATTTTCATTGATTTGAAGCACATATAAACCGATATAAGTAGTCTAGTAAGTTTAGAAAATGCCAAAGCGGCGAAGCCAAAGAAGAGAGAAGAGTATGGCTGCAATTTGCTCCTACTCAATGCACCTGAGAGACTGATCAAAGGGATGCAAAGCAAGGTGACTTAGCGTCAGTCTGGTGCAACTGCACAGAGAGAGAGTGCAGGCCTCACAGTGCTCTCAGGGGGTGGGCTGAAAACTGGGCACCTATGATTATTGTAGCCCAAACTGAGCGCCTATTCTTGCCAAACCACAGGAAGGGAAAAACAAAGCCCAGCCCCCCAATGTGTTCAGGAACCAAGAAGACCTGCAAAACTGTCTGGCCAGGCTTAAAAATCAGCAGGAAGCATTTTTATTTTTATTTCTTTTTTTTCCCCAAGAGTAAGACAGTAAGAACTGGCGCTGAGAGAAAACCAGAGACAGATTCAAAAAGAAATCAAAAAGTGAATACCAACTGCTGAGACATATGTTGTCTTCATCAGAACTTGCATTTTTTTTATTTCTTTTTTCCACTTATTTAGTTTTTTGTTTGCTTTTATTATTTGTTTTTTATTATTCTCCCTTTCATGCTTCATTTTAATTTTCCTTCTTTCACTTTATTCGTATTCCAAATAAGTCATTACTCTTGGTCTTTTACCTTTTACTCTTTTTATTCAGATTATATATTTCTTAGCATACTATTATTATTCCAAATCCCACACAGCACCCTTCCCTGTTCTTAATCCATTTTGCCATGTTCCTGAGCTTTATTACTGCTGGTGCAAACTTTATTTTCTCCCACACTATGCCAAGTTTCTATCCCTTACTCTCACTATTTTTCCTCCATCTAATCTTGCATAAGTGCTCTTCTTTCTTAAATCTGCTCACATTCTTTTTCCCCCTCTTACAGGAGTCTTATTTCTTTTCCACCTTTTATAAACAGTAGCTAGTTGGGTGAAGTACTACAGTTATTGCTGTACTCCTCCAAAAGAATTACTATTTGTTCACTATTTGTTTGTACTTTAAATCCCATATAATACTCTCCCACTGTCTTACTCCATGTCACCTTCCCCCGTCCCTGATCAGTTGAGTGAGGAATTTTATTTCATTGTTTTCTCTCTCTTTTTTTCTTTTTCCCCTCTCTCAACCTGTGCTTTACTCTTTACTCTTATTAGTTTGTTTCCCCCATCCTCTCAAAATCATTTTTCTCTCTTATACACATCTCATATTCACTTTTTCCTATTGTACAATATTCTCCTTCCCATTACACATTTATGAAACTTAATTCAGCTGTCGTTGCTGTTGACCCTGCTGTGGTTTTTCAATTTTGCGCCTGTTGGTGCAGTACTTTCTTAATTTTACTTTAAACCTCATAGTACACTCTTCCTTTTTCTTACCCCATAGTTCCCATCAACCTTTCATGTTTTACTTACATTTAGAATTTTGTTCTCTCTCTTCTTCATCTGGTTCTACTCTGACTTTTATCAATTCTCCTCTCTCTTACCACTTAATAACATTTTCCCCTCTTTTAGTCATCTAATATTCCCTTTGCCATATCTTACAATATCTGCAATCTCTCTTCATCTTTATTAATTTAAGTTCAATTGCAGTTGAGAATGCTGATGTGATAGGGGATTTCTTTTTGCTGGCGTAGGTTTGATTGTCTAGTGATACTGTCTTGTTACTCAACACCTGTTCAACAGCATACAAGATAAAGTGGGAGTTATGACTACCAGTTGCCAGGTGGAGGGGAGAACTCACCAACAAAGAAGTCACCAACAAGTAAAGTCCAAGTATAACAAGAGAGCCCACACAAACGGAAGAAAGAGCAACCCTAGAACATCCAGACAAGGAGATCAAAGAGACCATACCACTGAGTCCCACAGAACCCCTACCACAGAAGTTTACCCCACAATGTCACCTGGCAAAGGAGAGTATCCAGAAATGCAGAAACAAACAAAAAGTCAGGTAAAATGGGGAGACAAAGAACAATCAAAAGGAATGGACAAATACCCAGTAAAAGAGCTAAATGAAATAGAGGCAAGCACACTATCAGACACAGAATTCAAAAGAAAGTTTATAAGGATGCTCAAGGAACTCAGTAACAACTACAAGGAACTGGGTGAGAACTACAATAGCATGAAAAAGGTAACAGAAACTATAAACAAGAAACAGGAAGAAATGAAGAATACAATATCTGAAATTAAAAATACACTAGAAGGAATCAAAAGCAGGCTGGATGAAGCACAGGACCGAATTAAGGAGCTGGAAGAAAAACTGCAAAGATATACACAGGCAGAGCAGCAGCATGAAAAACGACTCAAGAAATATGAGGATAACTTAAGGGATTTCAGGACAACGTGAAATGCAACAACTTTCGAATCACAGGACTACCAGAAGGAGAAGAAAATGAGCAAGGGATAGAAAACCTGTTTGAAAAAATAATGACAGAAAACTTCCCTAACCTGGAGAGAGGATAAGTCATGCAGGTTTAAGAAGCACAGAGGGTTTCAATCAAGATGAACCCAAAGAGGCCCATTCCAAGACACATCATAATTAAAATGCCAAGTTTTAAAGACAAAGAGAGACAAAAGAAGCAAGGGAGAAACTGGTAGTCTGTCATTTGCTGGTAGAAAATGAGCAAGGGAGAAGGGAGTTCCAATAAGGCTAGCAGCTGAATTCTCAACAGAAACACTAAGCCAGAAGGAAATGGCAAGAAATTTTCAAAGTGATGAAAAGTGAGGCCTGCAGCCAAAACTGCTCTACCCAGCAAGGCTCTCATTTAAAATGTAAGGCAAAATAAGAAGTCTCCCAGAAAAAGAAGGCTACAAGGACACACCACAATCAAATCAGCATTGCAAGATATGCTAAAGGGATGCTTTAAGATGAAGAAAGAGTGAAAGAGAGAGGAGCACAGGCACAAATGGGGAAAATAGCAATGAATAATTTCCTATCAATAATAACCTTACATGTAAATGGATTAAATACTCCAATGAAAAGACATAGGGTAGATGAATGGATAACAAAACATGACCTGAACATATGTTGCTTACAAGAGACCCACCTCTCCAAACAAAGGACCTATACAGACTGAAAATAAAGGGATGGAAAAAAATATTCCAAGCAAATGGACAGGAAAGAAAAGCAGGGGTAGCAACACTTATATCAGACAAATAGATTTCAAAACAAAGTCCATAAAAAGAGACACAGAGGGACGCTTCATAATTCTCAAAGGAAGAATAAATCAAGAACACATAAACGTTGTAAATGTATATACACCCAACATAGGAGCACCCAAATATATAAGGAAATTCCTGGAGGACTTCAAGAAAGATATAGACAGCAATATACTTATACTAGGCAATTTTAAACACCACAGTCAAAAATAGATAGATCTTCCAAACAAAATATCAACAAGGATATCATGGCATTGAACAATGCTCTCGATCAAATGAACTTAACTGATGTATACAGAAACTTTCAACCCAAAGAAGCAAAATACACATTATTTTCAAGTGCACATGGAACATTTTCAAATACAGACCACATGAGAACACAAAACAAGTCTCAACAAATTCAAGGAAATTAAAATTATATCAAACATTTTCTTGGACCCCAGGAGCCTGAAAATAGAAACCAACATCAAGGAAAAAAAAATCAAATTCATGGAGACTGAATAGCACGCTATTAAAACAATGAATGTGTTAATAATGAGTTCAAAGAAGAAATCAAAAAGTTTCTAGAAACAAATGAAAATGAACACACAACAGTCCAAAACCTATGGCACACAGTGAAGGCAGTCCTCAGAGGGAAGTTTATAATACAGGCCTACCTATAAAAGATAGAAACATGTTAAAGAAACAACCTAACCCTACACCTACAAGTACTGGAGTAACAACAATGAAAAAATCCCACAGTGAGTAGAAGGAAGGACATAACAAAGATCAAAGCAGAATTAAACGACATAGAGACTAAAAAGAACAATTCAAAGGATCAATAAATCCAGAAGCTAGTTCTTTGAAAAGATAAACAAAATCAACAAGCCTTTAAGCAGACTTATCAAGAAAAAAAGAGGGAGGACAGAAATAAACAAAATCAAAAATGAAAAAGGAGAGATTATAACTGAGACCACAGAAATACAAAGGACTATAAAAAATTACTATGAACGACTATATGTTAAGAAATTTGAAAACCTAGGAAAAATGCACAAATTTCTAGAAAAATATAATCTTCCAACACTGAATGAAGAAGAAGCAGAAAGCCTGAACAGACCGATAACAGCTGGGGAATTTGAAACAGTAATCAAAAAACTCCCGGCACACAAAAGCCCTGGACCGGATGGTTTCACAGGAGAATTTCACAAAACATTTAAGGAAGAGCTAATCCTTATTCTTCTCAAAAAGAGGGAAGGCTCTCAAACTCTTTTTCATGAGACCAGCATCATCCTAAACCCAAAACCAGACAAAGATACAACAAAGAAAGAAAATTACAGGTCTATATCACTGATGACCATAGATGCTAAAATCCTCAACAAAATACTAGCAAACCATATCCAGAAGTACATGAAAAAGATCATCCAGTATGACCAAGTGGGATTCATCCCAGGGATGCAAGAATGGTACAATATTCACAAATCAATAAACATAATACATCACATAAACAAAAGGAAAGACAAAAATCACATGATCATATCAATAGATGTGGAAAAAGCATTTGATAAGGTACAGCACCCATTTATGATAAAAACACTCAGCAAAGTGGGAGTAGCAGGGGCAAACCTCTACGTAATAAAGGCTATATATGAGAAACTTACAGCCAACATCATACTCAATTGGCAAAAACTAAAAGCTTTCCCGCTAGGAACAGGAACAAGAGAATTGTGTCTGCTTTCCCTACTTTTATTCAACATAGCACTGGAAGTCCTAGCCACAGCAATCAGACAAGAAAAAGAAATAAAAGGCATCTAAATTGGCAAGCAGGAAGTAAAACTATCATTGTTTGTAGAAACATGATAGTGTACACAGAAAACCCTATAGACTCCACCAAAAAAAAAAAAAAAAAAACCACTCGACCTAATAAGTAAATTTACCAAAACAACAGGATACAAAGTCAATATTCAGAAATCAAAGGCATTTTTGTACACCAACAATGAAATATCAAAAAGAAATCAGGGAAATAAATCTCATTTGCTATAACAACAAGAAAAATAAAGTACCAGAGGGAGGGGGCAAGGGAAAGTGGTGGGGGGTAGGCAGAGACAAATGTATTTGAAAAAATAAATAAATAAATTTAAAAAAAGAAAAAAGAAAAATAAAGCACCTAGGAATAAACCTTACCAAGGAGGTAAAAGACCTGTACTCAGAAATCTATACAACACTGAAGAAAGAAATTAAGACACAGATAAATGGAAGCATGTATCATGTTCATGGAGGAATTATCATCAAAATGTCCATACTACTCAAAGCAATTTATAGATTCAACGCAATCCCTGTTAAAATACCATGACATATTTCACAGATATAGAACAAATATTTCAAAAATTTATATGGAACCATAAACAACCCTGAATAGCCACAACAATTTTGAGAAAGAAGAACAAAGTAGGAGGGATCACAGTGCCTGACATCAAACTATATTACAAGGCCACTGTAATCAAAGCAGTCTAGTACTTGCATAAGAACAGACACATAGACCAAGGAAACAGAATAGAGAGCCCAGAAATAAACCCATGTCTCTATGGTCAATTAATATTTGACAAAGGGGGCAGAAGCATAAAATTGGGTAGTAATAGTCTCTTCAACAAATGATTTTGGGAGATCTGGTCAGCTATATGCAAAAAAAAAAATGATACTTGACCACCAACTTACACCATACACAAAAATAAACTCAAGATGGATAAAAAAAACTTAGATATCAGTCTCTTTACAATAAAAATCCTAGAGGAGAACACAGGCAGGAAATTTTCAGATATCCCAGGTAGAAATATTTTCACTGATATGTCTCCTAGAGCAAGGGACATATAGGAAAGAATAAACAAGTGGGACTTTATCAAAATAAGAAGCTCCTGCATAGCTAAAGAAAACACAAGCAAAATGAAAAGGGAACCAACCATATGGGATAATATATTTGCCAATGATACTTGAGACAAGGGTTTGATCTCCCAAATATATAAATAACTCACACAAGTCCACACCAGAAAGACAAACAATCCAATTAAAAAATGGGCAAAGAACCTAAATAGACATTTCTCCAAGGAGGACATACAGATGACCCAGAGACATATGAAGGGATGCGCAGCATCATTAGCCATCAGAAAGATGCAAATTAAAACCACAATGAGTCCTGGCTGATGAAGCTCAGTGGACTGAGTGCTGACCTATGAACCAAAGGGTCGCTGGATCAATTCCCAGTCAGGGCACATGCCTGAGTTGTGGTCCAGGTCCCATGTAGGGGGCATGGGAGAGGCAACCACACATTGATGTTTCTTGCCTTCTCTTTCTCCCTCCTTTCCCCTCTATCTAAAAATAAATAAATAAAATCTTAATAAACACACACACACACACACACACACACACAGAATGAGATACCACTTCACACCGGTCAGGATGGCCATCATAAACAAATTAACAAACAATAAGTGGTGACGAGGTTGCAGAGAAAAGGGAACCCCAGTACATTGCTGGTGGGAAGGCAGATTGGTGTAGCCACTGTAGAAACAGTATGTAATTTCCTCAGAAAACTAAAAATGGAACTGCCATTTGATACAGTGATCCCACTACTGGGATTATACCCTAGGAACCTGAAACACCAATTCAAAAGAACCTCAGCAGCCCAATGTTCATAGCAACGCAATTCACAAATTCCAAGGGCTAAAAACAGCCAAAGTAAATGAATGGATCAAAAAACCGTGCTCCATATCCACAATGCAATACTACACAGCAGAAAGAAAGATGGAATTCCTACCCTTAGGACAGTATGGAAGGACTGGAAAGTATTATGTTAAGTGAAATAAGCCAGGAGGTGGAAGACAAATACCATATTATCTTACCTGTAAGTGGGACGTAACCAGTAAAACAAACAAGTGAGCAAAACAAAACCAGAGACGTGGAAAGAAAGAAGAAACTGACAGTAACCAGAGGAAGGCGGGAAGGGAATAACAGAGGGAAGAAGGGGAAGGGTGGTCAACGAACATGTATAAAGGACCCGTGGGACAAAGATAACGGAAGTAGGGGGAGAATTGAATGTGGAAGGTGGGTAGGGCAGGGGAGAGTAATAGTGGAAAAATGGGGGCAACTGTAATTGAACAACAATAAAAATAAATTAATTAAATAAAAAAGAAAATACCAAATTCTACAAATTCAACAGATTTAATTACACAGGACTTCTAAGAACCTCAGGTTGCCAATTTCACTGTGATTCTTTAAGGGGAGGCAATATAGTATGCAGACTTTCACAAATTTGGCCAGATATTTTTCTTTTTGTTTTGAAAACTAACATTCATGGGAAGGTTATTACAGCACTGGACTCAGCATTGTCTATGCAGTATCTCAATTAATACATTAAAAAACCTAGGAAAGTAGTCACTATTATGAACTCAATTTACACATTAGAAAACTAAGCACTGAAGTTAGACAATTCACCTATCCAAGATCACACAATACAAGCTGGAGCCCACGTTAGACTCCAGATCTGTCTGACTCAAAAAATTACATTTTCTTCAACATTACACTCTAGTGGGTAAAGCATCCCTTTTTTTGGTAAAGCATCATACCAGACTTCTTTGTGAACTCTGACCTTGTGTTCTGTTTACTAACCTGCAACAACCAGTGTTTACACTGGCCTAAAGGAAAAACAAAGGGAATGGAAGTTAGGAAGAACCTAAAAACTTCAGAACTGTCCATACAATATTCCATTTTCTAACTATCTTTTCTAACTCTCCCTTAGTTTCCAAGAGAATCAAAAGTACAGTGGATCACTAGAAGGTGTGATGGATAAAGAAAAGAGGTAAAACACAAACAAATATCCAAGCATATTTCTAATCTCATAAAGCACAGCAAAAAACCTAGAAGTATCCAGGTAAAATTATTACAGCAAGAAAAAAGATCAGGACTATACTTCAAACCATTCTCACCAAAATTCTGCATCTAGAAAGAATGTGATGATTATTTCTGATACCAGATTTTGAAGTACCAATCTTTACAGAACAGATATTTCTTAAATATTGGCTTAGAGAGTTTTTGCCTAATTTTTTATACAGGTAACATATATGTAAGTTATTTATACAAAGCCTTAGTTAACATTTTGGTACACTTCTTTCCAATCATTTCATTCAATGCATTAGTGTCTGGGTTTCTTCCTTCTATAATTACATTGGATTGGCCAAAAAAAGCCATTTAGGTTTTTCCATAAAATAAAAGACACATTTTCACTTTCACCAATAACTTTATTGATTTGGATATTTTGAGTACGTTGCCTCTCTCCCACTATTGGCATCTAGTGGGTAGAGGCCAGAGGTGCTCCTAAATATCTTCCAATACATAAGGCAGCCCCACAGCAAAGAATAATTTGGCCAAAATGATAATGGTACCAAGAAACTTAGCAAACCACTTTTGACACATTTGAGCAGTCACAGCACCTTCTCCACACACTGCACAAATCTTTTCTGTGTGTTTCAGTTGTGTTTTTACCTTTCCTGAAATAATAAAGCATAATACACTGAAAAGTTGCATATTTTCTTCCATCTTCAATATTAAAATGGCTGAACAAAAATTCAATTTTGTTGTTTAATATATGCTGATATGATAGCTCTCACAATACGATCTAAAAAAACTGTTTCACCTGAAGTTAAAGACAACTAAGTACTAGTAGAGCCATCGTACAGAAAACACTAAATGAACTTTCTGACCCACCCAAGAGTATACCCTGGTTCATTTATTTATCATTAGAAGAATTTTTTCCATATTATTATTACTCCTCATCAAATTTTAATTTATAATATTTCATACTTAGATTATATTTATAATACTTTATTGCTTACTTCAGTCATGCCTAGATAGGTTTTTCAGTGGTATAAATAATGTGATAAAAGTCTCTAGCGCTTTTTTGTACTTAGGATAATATTCTTAGGATAAGTTCCACGATATGAGATAAAAGTTTGTAAACAAATTTAAGGGACAGAAAAGCATTTAGAAAGTCTCTGTTAGGTTAAAAAAAAAGTGTGCAAGACAAAAATTATTTTTATTATGTCATCTTTATGTAAAACAATATCCAAAGGAAAGAAATATTGATTATCTCCAGTGTTAAAGGTTTGGGTCATTCATATTTTCTTACTTATGCCATTCTGTTTTTCAAATATTCTATAATTAATTCATATTCCTTACACAAATTACTTAATTTATATTTTTAATAATTAAAAATGTTTTAGTATTTTTTCCTTTTTTCCTGTGCAAAGAGTTTCTACTCTACACAAGAAAGACAAAAGAAAATAATAATAATAAATGCTACAAATAAAAAAACAGGAGGAAGAAAAATTCTTTCAAAAAGCCCTAGGCCAATCTTTGAGTTTTCTTTCCACTTTTCTCATTCCCCATCACACCTCTGAAGTTTTACTGACATACCAACCAAAAAGAAGAAAAGGAAAAATAGTAACATCCTTCTGAGATTTCTTTTTTCAGGTCTATCTCCATATTCATTCTCCCCCAAATATTTAAGGACATGCCACTTTTTCCCTTCTCCCCTTACAACTGCTTATTTGACTAAAACATTAACTTTCATATTTACTTACCCAATGAAATGAGCACCAAAATGAACACAGTTACAGGCACATACAGTACTAGCAGTGGGAACTTGGTTGAAAAGTGTATTAATAACTTAACCCAAGTTTATCTGAATTTCATCATTCTCCCAGTAGAACAGTAATGACAAGTCTTCTAAACCACCACTGGGAATACAATCACGGCTTGGTAGTATAGATTATACATACCATCCATTGACAATATATTTCTCTTTCTAAATGAAATAACATCATTAGGAAAAAGTTTAAATTTAGTTCACTCTTCTGTTCAAAACTAGAAGTCTTCTGGCAGAGAAGGCTAAAGTGGGAACTAAGTTTAAAGTTTGGTAAAATAAATGGAAACATGTAAGGATAGGAAAATAATTAATTTTGGAGGAAACATTCAGAATGCATACAATGGGGTAAATTTTTTAAAAGCTAAGAATGAATAAGAAACTAATAGTAAAGGGGTCAAGTCTAAGGGGTAATACCTAATAATTTTACTAAATATGTATTAGTTCCCCAGATGAAATTTAATTATGACCAATGACATGAAAAACCAGGGTATAATCCTAATAAAATTTTTTACTTTACCTTTCTAATTTGCTGTAGAGTGCACACAATACATTATACTTTTTCAATAGTCTTGACATAGCATTATCAACTTTGGTACTGGTATCAATTTCTTTTAGTAAGTCAAAGAATTTGTAGACACTACAAAGGAAAGAATAGAAAAAAGTGAATTGTAGTTTTAAAAATTAATTTTATTTCATTTTCAAAGCATAGACATTTCAATTCAAAAGATTTATTAGCTCTACACAAATCACTATGAAAACCTTTGGAAGGAATTACTTTTTTTATTTTCCTAGAATTTGAAGGGGAAGAAAATCCACTAGTCTTTAACCTACATCCCTATATCTATATACCTATGCCTACATCTATTTATTGTTAAGAATATTAAAAAGGATTATACATATACATATATATTTATTTCTGTACCTATCTATATGTTTTTAACATTCACTTAACATTCATAAGTTCACATTCATTTATCCAATTCCAACATTAATTGGCTTAAACTCCAAGGTTTTCTTGTCCATGTTGATAACTCTTGACAGTGAGAAAGCCTGGGATCCATTTATCTTTAATATTGACTCAGTCAATCTCCCAGTATGTAGCCATCTTCCATCTCCAAAGGTACCCACTCCCCCACATGGGAATACTCTCCTCTCCTTTTCAGACAGAATCCCCATCCTGGACTGCCTTCAAGAGTAGTCACCAGACCTGTCAATAGGGTGTCTAGCAACTAAATAGTTGTAGGTTTCATTCCAAAAAAAAAATGGGTTGGACTATTCAGACATTTATCTTGAGAACTATAAAAATAAAAGTTTCAGCTATCAGCAAACACACAAAGCCTAAAAGAACAAAAGTTCCTTTGATATAGAAGGAATTAGAGCTATTGTGACAAGCTATGTGGAAAAGCAATTAAAGGAGGGTAGAAATGATATGGAGTAGACGATCAAATTGCTACATAGAAAAGAGAATGGAGTAAATGTGCAGATACACTCCTGGAAATGAAATCAACCTTAGAAGAGCACTTATTCAAGAACCACTCTCAGCTCCAGCTTCTATGAGCTATATGGCATTACCTATCCACACAGCACCATGAAAACCATGAATTTTTACTACAAAGCCTTCTTTTTTCTAGGGTTAAATTACGACTGTCTATTCCTTTTGTTGCCCTCTTCTGAAGGAAAAAAGACAGGAAGAGTAGACAAGCAGGCAGACTGGCATAAAAAACAAAAATTAAGACACAGAGATATCTGTGTAGTTATCTGTAGATAACTACATATTCTAGAATGAGCTGATACTGGTCTGTGAATTGTTTGTTATCAGTCCAAAAATAATAAGTACAGAAATTGAGAGTAAGCATTTTATGGCAATTTGACACTAATTTTATACCCGCTGAATCTTATAATAAAGTTTGAACCTATAGCTAATAAAATCTTTTTGTTTCATTTTTCAGTTTGATTTATTTTTTTTTTTTTAAATATCAGTCCATGACATACGGGAAATAAAAAGCTAGTCCTTCCCCAGAGCACACTTAAGAAGCAATGGTCCAGATAATACTCCTGGATAATTAACAGAACACTGAAAGATGTCTAAGAAAAAAATGTACCAAATACATTACTATATTTATGACATGCCCACTTTATAAATCGGGGTTGCTCTGTAAATACTCAAGAAAAAAAATATAGGAAAAGCTTTGCCACGAAAATTCTTTCATTTTATAGACAAAAGCCTTTCTCTATTATATTTATTTAATAGTCTATGAATAGCTATATAACATTGTATTAGAATGTATTACAGTCATCTGTTTAATTTTATCTTCCCCATCAGATTGAGTTTCTTAAGGTCAGAGACTGTTTCTCACCCCTGTATCATTAGAACTTAGCACAGTATCATAATGCCTAACAGTTGTTTAAGTTTTCTTTCTTTCCTTTGTGTGTTGGGGTGGGAGGGCGGCGGGGGGAGCGGAACAGCAGGTATACAGAGGACAGGGCTACAGAAGGAAAGAAATCAAGATCCCTACCAGGTGTTACAGGCATTAACTATAAACTACCGCTCTACTCTTTATAAGTTATTTAATTCTCATAATTCTCTGCAGTAGCTAATAATTTTCACTTCACAGATGAGCTATTTGAGACTAAAGGCTCAGCAATCTGCTCCAAGTCATACAGCTTGTAAAACAACAAAGCCCAGATTTAAACTCTTATCCAAACAACCATATTCTTTCTAGTCTTCTGAAGCAACTAAAACATTTGCTAAATGAATAAATTAATGTAAGAATTTACTTATATAATTAGATTCCTTTTCAGTGACATAAAAACTACTTTGATTTAGTGATTTTATTTAATAAAGTTAAACTGTAAAAGCTCAAAGAGGTAAACCAATTCTAATTTAATAGGTCAGCGACATTCAACCCTTTTCATCTCATGGCACACATAAACTAAACACTTAGAATTCTGACAAAAAATAAGTACAATTTTGATTCATTCACACTGAATGACTATTGTTCTGTTGGCTCTGTCTTTTCTTTATTTGACCATCTAAGGGAAAAGAGGTCAATGCTCCTGACTAAATAGTCAGGTATTGCATGTTTTAAAAAAAAAATCTTATAGCACACCAGTATGCTTCTTGAAGCACACCAGTTGAAAATCACTGCAAAAGGTTAAATATGAATATATAAGGCCTATGTTTCCACATTTGTATAGAGGTAGTAAGAAAAAGTGTTACCAAAAAAAATGCAACAATTTAATGTATCTCATTTAAATAAAATACCAATTACATTTAATTCTAGATGGCTTTATCCAAGAAGAAATATATACTGTTATCTTTTTGGTAAAATTATTTACTGCTACCTTTCACATACAGGCTACCAATGAAATGACTGGAAGTTTCAGAAGGCTTCCCAAGATAAAGTTCATGAGTTATTGGAAACAAATTAGTTAGCTCTTCTTACAAGACTTACAAGTTCAAAAACAAACATTATATAATTATCAGAACAAGTATTATAATGAATAGTCAACTGAAATAGTCTCAAAAAGTATATAACATCTTTTACATTAAACAATGTTAAACAAATCTTAACTAAATTCCTTTAAGATAACTCGTGCTACTTTTATAAAGATTTTTAATTAGGCTACTCTATAAGTCTTTGCTTTTTCTGTCCATATTACAAACAGCTACATTTAAGAAAGTTTAAAGATAGTGAGAGACACAAAAATTTCCCCAGGATATAAACTGCTACATTTTTAAGAAAGTACTCCATAAATATACTTTTATTAAGGGCTCCATGAGAGAATGATAGTTCACTAGCTGACCTAACTCCTTTATGTTTCATTTAGTTTTCACATTTCTCACTAATTCCCTAGTGCTTAAGAGGAACATTCATTGTAATTTTCTTTAATGTTAGAGGAAATAGTGACATAAAAAATTATACCTGATTTCTATGTTTTTCTGTAGCTCAGTGAAAGTAAATGGCATTTCATCAAGGTCAACTGCTGCAATAAAGATACTGATGCCCCATAGTTCCTTTTTGTTCTGAATATAACTTTCCTGAAAACAAATAAAAGAAAAAATTCAAACATTTCATTAAATCATTCATACACTGAATACTGTATTAAAATTCTGTTACATGTAATTTTTTTTTATTGTTCAAATATATTTGTCTCAATTTGCCCACCACCACCTTACCCTGCCCCACCCACCCCAACCTCCCACACTCAATTCTTCCCCACTTTGGCTTTGTCCATGGGTCCCTTACACACATTCCTTGATCTGACCCTTCCCTTTCTTTTCCCTGTTACTGCTCTCACTCCTCCCCTCTGGTTACTGTCAGTTTGTTTTTTCTTTCAGTGTTGCTGGTTAAATTTTGCTTGCTTGTTTGTTTTGTTGACTAGGTTCCACTTATAGGTGAGATCATATGGTATTTGTCTTTCACCCCCTGGCTTATTTCACTTAGTAAAATGCTCTCCAGTTCCATCCATGCTATCAAGAAGGGTAGTAACTCTTTCTTTCTGTTGCGTAGTATTCCATTGCGAAAATGTACCATAGTTTTTTGATCCACTCATTTACTGATGGGTACTTAGGTTGCTTCCAGCACTTGGCTGTAAACTGTGCTGCTATGAACATTGGGGTGCATAGGTTCTTCTAAATTGGTGTTTTGGGATTCTTAGGGTATAATCTCAGCAGTAGAATTGTTGGGACAAAGGGCAGTTCCATTTTTAGCTTTCTGAGGAAATTCCATACTGTTTTCCACAGTGGCTACACCAGTCTGCATTCCCACCAACAGTACACTAGGGTTCCTTTTTCTCCACAACCTTGCCAGCACTTGCTGCTTGTTGATTTGTTTATGATGGCCAATCTGACCGGTGTGAACTGGTATCTCATGGTGGTTTTAATTTGCATTTCTCTAATGGTTAGTGATGCTGAGCATCCTTTCATATGCCTCTGCGCCTTGTGTATGTCCTCCTTCGAGAAGTGTCTGTTCAGGTCCTTTGCCTATTTTTTAATTGGATTGTTTGTTCCTGGAGTGGAGTTGTGTGAGTTCTTTATATATTTGGGAGATCAAACCCCTGTCTGAGGTATCATTAGCAAATATATTTTCCCATACATTTGGTTCCCTTTCCATTTTGCTGATGTTCTCTTTAGGTGTACAGAAGCTTCTTATTTTGATGAGGTACCCTTTGTTTATTCTTTTATGTCCCTTGCTCTAGGAGACATATCAGTGAAAATACTCCTGCATGGAATATCTGAGAGTTTCCTGCCTATGTTCTCCCTGTTATATGTAATTTTTTATTCAGCGTAACAAAATACTTTTTAATTTCTTATGATGGCATATGCTTGAGAGCATTTGATTCTACACTAATAATACACACTTAAATTTTATATTATAAGGCAAAGAGAATACTAGAGAGATCAAAAAGTTCAATTATAACTTACTGTGGAAAACTTAGGGTCATCCAGTTCTTTGAAATACATATTTTCATTTTTCAATAATCCAATGTCATCAAAGTCAAGTTAAAAAATTTTAGAGTGTATAAAAACCCCACTTTCTTATTTGATTATCCTCCCTTTAAGTCTCTCATTCTTTTATTAATCTATTGATTCAAGTTATTTTTAACATTGTGAAATTCATATCTCTGGAGCCATAATTGCTTTCTCCTAAAGTGAAAATAATAATACATACTTCACTTTGTAAGAACTAAATGAGACTATACATATAAAGCCCTTCGCATAATGTCTGGCATATTATTACTACTCAATTAGGGATGGCTGTCACTATCAGAATATTTTTCATCATTAGAATACATACTTTTTCCCCTAAAAATGTATATCACTGTTTAGCCCTGGCTGGTGTGGCTCAGTGGATTAAGTGCTGCTGAAAAGCAAGGGATTGCTGGTTTAATTCCCAATCAGGGCACATGCCTGTGTTGTGGTCCACGTCCCCAGTAGGGAGCACTTAAAAGGCAGCCATACATTGATGTTTCCCTTTCTCTCTCCCTTCCCCTCTCTAAAAATAAAATCTTAAAAAAAAAATTAAAATTAAAAAAATGTGTTTCACTGTTAAAACATGTTCAGTTTATTGGTAAAATCTGGATTAAACTGAAAACAAAAGAAATATCAAATTATCTGATGTTATTTTAAACAACTGGAACTATTTTCTTAGCCCTAATTGGATATCACAATAAAGTTGAAAAGTGTGTGATGCAATTTTATATTGTTGTGAAATCTCAATTATATAAAAGCTTTAGGAAAATAACTATTCTGGATCATCAAATTTATAAATAATAAAAAGACTATCAGTATTCAATTTTAAACTTTTCCTTAATTTGAGCTACTTTGGAAATAACATTTTAAAGCTTATACTACAACTATACACTGACTAGATGTTTAAATTAAAAGGACTGATGATATCAGAGGATGATGGAGATATAGAGCAATAAAACACTTAAATATTTCTGGTGAAGAGGTGATATGCTACAACCATTTTGGGAAACAAGTTTAGCAAGTCCTTAAAAAGTTAAGTATACACTTTCTATAATACTTAGCAATTCAACTCCTAGATATTTATACACAAAAGAAATCAAAATTCCGTGCAAAAATATCAGCTATGGCTTCATTCATTAAAACCAAAAATTGGAAACAACTCAATATCCAGAAACAGGTGAATAGATAAATTGTAGTATATCTATACAACAGAATACTATTCAACAATAAAAAAAAAAAAGTACTAATAAACACAGCATATACAAATGTCAAAATTATTACAATGAGAAAAAAGAAAAGCCAGACACACATGGGTACATACTGTACATTGGGTATGGATACATTCTTTTCATAAGAAATTCTAAAAAAGGCAAAACTAATCTTTATGTGTTTTCTGTTGACAAAGTAAGTTAGTGGCTGCCTGGGGACAGGTGTAGTGGTGTTAGGGAATGAATACAAAGGAAGATGAGAAAACCTCCTGGAGTAATCAAAAATTTCTATATTGTAATGGTGGTACATACATGGTTAAGTACATTTGTCAAATCTTATTGAACTGTTCACTTAAAATTGATTAATTTTAGTATATGTATATTATACCTCAATAAATTAAATTTTAAAATTATATTGCATACTATTTCTGAAACTCAGCATAAAAGTATGCATACATTATTAATTGTTATAATGACTAGAAGTATATTTTAATAAAATGATTGAATATCAACTTTTGTATGTGTGTTTATAATAACATGGTCAATTTCTCAAAAATTACTGAGATGTAAAAGGTAGTTTGTCTCTATAAGTAATCTCCCAAATGCCATGCTTTTTGAATTTTTATGCTTACTTCTTATATTGTTTTTGGTTTGCTTCTTTGTCCTAAGTCCTATTAACCTGAATATTCCCAATGTGTCTGTTTTCAACAGCTTAAGCTTTTTTTTTTTTTAAAGGTTTTATTTATTTTTAGAGAGAGGTAAAGGGAAAGAAACATTCAAGTGTGGTTGCCTCTTGAGCGCCCCCTACTGGGGTCTGGCCTGCAACCCAGGCATGTGCCCTGACTGGGAATCCAACTGGCAACCCTTTGGTTCACAGTACAACACTCAGTCCACTGAGTCACACCAGCCAGGGCATCTTCAGTCTTTTTTTATTCTTTTAAAGGTTGGGAAATGAAGTAACTAAAATTGTTAAAATTGAGTATGTTCTTTTATTCACTTTTTTTTAAAGCAAATTTTATTAGAATACAGTCAATACAATTCAACACAAACTCATTTGAAATAATAAAAGACACATTTTTCATTTTCACCAATGACTATTGAACAACATATTCACTGTTTTGTTCCACTACCTTCTGCCATCTTTCTGGCAACTTCATAATTCCATCTTCCCAAACCTTTTTATCTTTTTGAGCAAATAACTCCCCTAGGTGCCTTTTGCAATATTCCAGGGAACTGAAATTTTTTCCATTAAGAAAATTTTGTAAAGACTAAAACAAATGGAAATGTGAAGGTGCAATGACTAGCAAATATGGGAGATCAATCAGAAGTGCCCAGCCAAACTCTAGCAGTTTTTGTCTGGTCATCAAAGAAACATGCTGTCTTGCATTATCCTGATGGAAGATTACATGTTTTCTGTTGACTAATACTGGACACTTTTTGTCAAATGCTGTTTTCAGTTGATCTAATTGGGAGAAGTACTTGTTGGAATTAATCATTTGGTTTTCCAGAAGAAGCTATTAATAGAAGACTCCCTTCCAATCCCACCATATACACAGCATCACCTTCTTTGGATGAAGACTGGCCTTTGGTGTGGTTGGTGGTAGATCATTTCGCTTGCCCAGTGATCTCTTCCATTCCAGGTTATTGTAAAGTATCTACTTTTCATCACCTGTTTGTACACTTAAGTAGAGAATCACATGTGGAAATACGGTCAAGAAGGTTTTTCTTGCTTAACTTATCTGGAACCCAAACATCAAAGCAATTAACATAACCAAGCTGGTGCAAATAATTTTCAATGTTCGATTTGGATAGTTTGAATTGCTGGCTCTCTCCCACATGGTATAACGTTGATCATTCCCAATTAATGTCTTAATGTCTTGATTTGACCGCCAGCCACTTCAACTGGTGTACCTGACTGGGGAGCATCGTCCAGTGAGAAATCTCCAGCACAAAACTTCGCAAGCCACTTTTGACACACTCGATCAGTCACAGCACCTTGTCCTCACACTGCACAAATCTTTTTTTGCATTTCAGTTGCGTTTTTCCCTTTCTTGAAATACCAAAGCATAATATGCTGAAAATGTTGCTTATTTTCTTCCACCTTCAATATTAACAGGGCTACACAAAAATTCACCAATTTTGATGTTTGTTAAGTGCACACTGATATGACAGCTGTCGCAATACAATCTAAGAAAATTGTTTCAAATAAAGTTAAAGGCAACTAAGCACTACTAGAGCCATATTACAAAAAAAACAAACTTTTTGGCCAACCCCAAAAAATGTCTAAAAGAAATGTTATATCAATAGGTTCTAATTTTTAAAGGCCTGAGGAAAATGTGTGAGTTTATATCAGATAATTTATAAAACTTGGTGCTGCTGTTGTCCTAGCTGCATTCCAAAAACTGTATATTTAGATAAAGTGTTTTTTCTTCTTCATACATCTAGGAAAGAAAAGCAAAAAAATATTTCTTCTAAACTGAGACTATTAAATAATATTTTAGTTATCTCTTTGACTTAGTTCTTAAAGTGAACCAGATAACGGATGAGTTCAGTGTTATAAAACTGGATGACTCATTCACCAGCAAATATTTTTGTGTATCTATCAATATGCAAAGGAAATGACCAGTTTCCAACTAGGATAGTCCTAGAAGTAAAATTTCTCAATTAAAGTACTTAAGATTGTATATATACTATGTACCTTAAATAAATTATATAAGATTTTATATGTAATACATGTATAAATACATGGAAAGAGTTGCGCATTTTGATTACAACCAGTAACATGACTTAATCCTGTCTTATCTAACTGGATGCCACCAAGGTTTGCTAGAGGGAAAAAATTTACAAAAGATATATACTATGTACCTTAAATAAATTATATAAGATTTTATATGTAAAACATGTATAAATACATGGAAAGAGTTGGGCATTTTGATTACAACCAGTAACATCCACTTAATCCTGTCTTATCTAACTGGATGCCACCAAGGTTTGCTAGAGGGAAAAAATTTACAAAAGAAGGAAGATTAAAATCAACTACAAAATCCTACTCTATAATAATTTTATTCACTTTTGAAAACAGAAGATTTTATTAGGACACACCAGAAACAATTTAATACAGTCATTTGATAATGATAAAGGCCTAAATGAAAAACAGCTTTGAAATTACCAAATCTATAATCATTTTAAAATAATATATTTATCTTCATATAGGTTTTTTGCATCCTCTAATTCGTTTTCTTTTATATCTTCCAAAAAACTTAAGATCTCTAATAATTTTTCAAGAAATATTCACTATGCAAGTACCATAGTTATGACTTTGGGGATACAGTGGTGAAACCGAAAACAAAAACAAATTCCCTATCTTCCTGGGATTTACACTCTATGATTTACATTAAGAACATGGATTTTGGTGTCAACTATTCAATGGTTTGAATACATACTCTATGAGTACAACAGTGGGTAATTTGCTTAAATTTAATCAAGCATCAGTTTCTACTAAAATGAGGATGTTAATGGTGTCTAATCATGGAGTCACCATGAAAATTAATGGTGAGGATGCTCTTAAGGAATCAGCATGGTGCCTGGCATTGTACCCACTGAATGACTGAGAGTTAACAATCATCAGCAGCATTACTATTTTCAGTGAATCCAGAATTTATTCCACTGCACCATATCTGTCTCAACACTATCCACTATCTGACCTTCTGACCTTCTCCATAGCATAAACTGCCATCCTTGGGAATAATGGGATTTTATTGTTTTGTTTCGTGTTTTTAAAGAAAATGGTTTTTTGACACTTAACTCCTAGCAACCACTGATCTGAGCTGAATTCCTTTTCCAGAATGTCATACAAATGGAATTATATGGTTTGTAACCCTTTTTCACCTGGCTTCTTTCACTCACAATAATGCCTCTAAGGACTTATCCATATTGTTGTCTCTATTTACATTTATTTCATTTTAATTGCCAAGTACTCCATTGTATGTATATGCCACAATTTGTTTATCCATTCTACAGTTGAATACACTGTTATAAATAAGGCTACCAACCTTAAATAGCTAACTCTAGGTCTTTAAGTACATGCATGTTTTCATTTTTCTTGGGCAAACATCTAGTTGGGAAATTGCTAAATTCTATCTTAAATGTAAGTTTAAGTGTATAAGAAACTGAAAAACTGTTTTCCAATGTAACTTCACCATTTTTATTCCCACAAACAACAAATGAGATTACCAGTTGCTTCACTTCCACCAGCACTTGGTTTTTGTTTGCTTTCTTAGCTATTCAATTAGGTGCAAAGTTGTACATTTTCACAAGGACTAATGACATTGAGTACGTTTTCAAATACCACTGAATATCCATATCTCTTCTTTGGTGAAGGATCTTTTTAAATCTTTTGCCAATTTTGTATTCATTTTGTCTTATTAAATTCGAAGATTTATTTATATATTCTAGACTCAAATCCTTTAACAGTATTTTTTCAAAAATTTTCACTCAGTCTGTGGCTATTCCTTTCATTTTCTTAAACAGGATATCTTAAAGAGCTTAAGTTTTTGATTGTGATGAAGCTCAACTTATTAATTTCTCTTAGGGATCATGCTTTCAGTGGTATTATCTGTGAAATCTCTGTGTAGCCAAAAGTCACAAAGATGTTCTCCTGAGTCATCTTCTACAACTTTAGGTCCCTAATTCATTTCAGTTAATGTTCATAGATAGTATGAGGCAGGAACTGAAGTTCATTTTTTGCACATAGATGTTCAATTGCTCCAGCGTCAGTTGCTGAAAGGAACGCACTTCCTTCATTGAACTGCTTTTGCATCTCTGTGTGCAAATAATATATACACATGAAGTCTAATATTTATGGATTTTCTATTCTGTTCCATTGACATACTTGTCTTTCTTTTACCTACAATATAGCTTTATACACTTTGTTCTTTTTCAGTTCAGTTTATTCAAAAGGTCATCTAAATTACTTTTCAGTGTTCATATTAAGAAATTAAATACTAGAAAATTTATGGTTCCATTTCTGTAAGATAATTTCTTATTACATTTCTACAATTATATTCCTAACACTTTCACTACTGAAATACTTAATCTCATTACCCTATCAAGAGCTCTGTACTAAATCATTGTACTATCCTGTACTCCTGATTTTTACTTCATTGAGAAATTTCCCCCTAAGATCAGGAACAAGACAGGGTGTCTACTTTCACTACTTCCATTCAATGTAGTATTAGAAATCCTAGCCACAGTGATCAGACAAGAAATAAAAGGCATCCAAACAGGACAGGAAGAAGTAAAATTTTCATTTTTTGCAGGAGACTTGACAGTGTACATAAAAACCCTATAGGTTCTACTTACAGGCTCGACCTAATAAGCGAAATTGGCAAAACAATGAGATGAAAAGTCAATATTCAGAAATTGAAGGCATTTTTGTACACCAACAATGAAACATCAGAAACAGAAAATAGGAAAAATATCCCATTTATGATAGCAACAAGAAAAAAATAAAGTACCTAGGAATAAACTTAACTAAGTAAAAGACCTGTATTCAGAAAACCACAGAACACTGAAGAAAGAAATTAAGGAAAACAAAATGAAATGGAAGCATATAACATGATCATGGATTGGAGGAATTAACATCATCAAAATGTCTATACTATCCAAAGCAATTAATAAGAGTCAACACAATCCCTATTGAAATATCAATGATGTAGAATCAAGATGGCGGAGGAGTGAGTGGAAGTCACACTGACTGCCTCCCAGGACCAACCTGGAATTACAACTAAATTGTGGAGAAATCACCTGCAAAAAACAACTGTCAATAGTGAGAGAGGAGCCTTGGAACCTCAGAGACAGAAGAATCAGCTTTAGCACAATCTAACTAATAAAGGTGTGGTAGAGACTTGAAAATGCAGGCGGGGTGCTCATGGGTGGCAGCATCAGAAGGATATTGGAAGGGCCAGTTGGATCCCCATCAGAAGAGTGGGGTCTAAACCAAAAGTAGGGATCACTACCCTACAGCACCAGAGCCCAAAAAGTACACAGAAAACAGCCAGCTATGAAAAGAGGCAGGGTTGCTCTCTGCCAGAGACAGGAGGCTGGAGACGCAAAGGGCAAAAGCATAAATTTTTATTTGCAGCCATTTACCCTGGTCTAGGGCAAAGGCGGGGGCAGAGTAGGCCAGAGATATCTGAGGAGAGACTGGGGAAGGAGGTTTTGGGGAGAGAACTGAGAGAGTTGCTGGCGGGATCGCGGTGCTGACTTATCCTCCATATGGCAGCACCCATCTTGCTCAGGCAGAGACAATTTCCTCTGAGTGGCAGCAGTGTCAGAGGACCCAATAGCCCCGCACCCAGGAGGGACTCCACCCCACCCTGAGCTGTCTAAGTTGCCTGCTGAGTACAGAGTGACTAGATTGACAGCTGAAGGAGACAGCCACAAATAGTAGATTTCTGGAAGTCTCAAACAGACTGCCCAAGGTCACAGAGGGTCAACATCTGACATCATCAGAGGCAGATCCAGAAAGTAAAAGCAGTGGTCTCCCACCATAGAAGTTCACAGCACAAAGTCAGGAAATCAAAACAGATCAATTTAAGAAGCAGAAGCAAAAAAGAAGTCTCACAAATAATGGGAAGACAAAGAAACACCCCCCACTCAAAGGGAAAGAGAAATAAATGAAATAGAAGCAAGTAAACTATCAGATACTGAGTTCAAACAACAATCATAAGGAAGCTCAGTGAGCTCAGTGAGCTCAGAGAAGATTACAAAAAACTACAGAGAAACTATGAGGAACTAACTGCAAACAATATCAGCATGAAAAAGGACATAGAAACTATCGATAAGAGCCAAAAGGAAATAAAGAATACAATTTCTGAATTGAAGAACACAGTAAAAGGAATCAAAAGCATGCTCGATGAAGTAGAGGATCATACCAGCGAGCTGGAGGACAAGGTAGAAAAAAGTTCCCAGAAAGAGCAAGAAAAGAAAAAGACTCAAAAAGAATGAAGAATGAAGAGGCATTTAGGGAAATGCAGGACAACCTGATACATAATACTATCCATATAACAGGGATACTAGAAGGAGAAGAGGATGAGGAAGGGATAGAGAACCTATTTGAAAAAGTAATGATGGAAAACTTCTCTAATTGGAGGAGAGAAAAAGTCACACAAGTCTAGGAAGCACAGACGGTCTCATTCAAGAGGAACCCAAAGAGGCCCACTCCAAGACACATCATCATTAAAATGGCAAATATCAAAGACAAACAGAGAATCCTAAAGGTAGCAAGGGAGAAACAGGTAGTAACATATAAGGGAGTCCCAATACGGCTACCAGCTGACTTCTCAACAGAAACACTGCAATCCAGAAGGGGGTGGCATGAAATATTCCAAGTCATGAAAAGCAAAGGCCTGGAACCAAGACTGCTCTACCCAGCAAGGCTCTCAATTAAAACTGAAGGCGAAATAAGGAGGTTCCCAGACAAAAGAGGGGTAAAAGAATACAACTCCACCAAACCAGCACTGCAAAATAAGCTAATGGGACTGCTTTAGGATGAAGAAAAAGAATCTATGAATACCCAGGTCCTTTCACAGTTGCCAGTACTTGAAATTACCAATATTTTTTAATATGTATTAATCTGGTTGTGAAAATGATGTGTTATTTTAATTATTCCTTTACTATTTGTTGAAACTAATCCTGTTTTTGTATATTTATTGCTATTTCTATTACTTTTTTTAAAAAGCTTTAAATGATTTTTTGGTATTCTTTATCCATTTATCGATTAAAGGTTAGTAGAATTTTTTTCCCTAAAAAAAAAAAAAAACTATTAACCCCTTTTTAGATGTGTGGCAAACACTTTTCCATTCTATTATTTCTCCTTTAACTTTTTTTATATGTATATTACTATATAGTCTTAGATGTTTAATATAGTCATATTGTCAACATTTACTTTATAGCTTCTAGGTTTGAATATTTTACTTCAGGGTAAGAAAAATATTAGTTTGTATTTTCTCCTAAAACTCCTTAGATTCCACATATTGGTTTTTAACTCACCTGAATATTTCTTGTATAATGTGTGAAACAGGACTCTATACTTGTTTTATCTCAAGTAATAAGGTCCATGCACCTTATTTGTTGAATAAGCCTTATTTTCCCCATTGATTTAAAATATCAATTTAATCATATATTACATTGTTAGACAGATATATACGATTGCTTCTAGAATGCTCATATTTTATTCATCTATTTGATTATTTCTGTGCTGGTGCCATGTTTTAATTGCTGACGCTTTATAATGGTTTTAAATTTTTTAATATTTTATAACTAACTTTGACATTTAAAAAAATAAATAAAATCAATCTGCATTTAAAAAATAATGAGAGAAAGAAGGAAGGAAGGAAGGAAGGAGAGAAGGAAGGAAGGAATGGAGGGAGGGAAGGAGGAAGGGTGGCAGGAAGGAGAAAGGAAGAAAGAAAGAAAAAAGAAAGAAAGAAGGAAAGGAAGGAAGGAAGGAAGGAAGGGGGGAGGGAGGGAAAAAGAAAGAAAGACGAACAAACTCCTACCTTTGGGACAACATGGATGGAACTGGAGAATATAATGGTAAGTGAAATAAGCCAGTTGGTGAAAGACAAATACCATATTATCTCACTTATAAGTGGAATCTATTCAACAAAATAAACTAATGAACAAAATAAACCACAGGCATGGAAACAAGGAGCAGACTGAAAGTGACCAGAGGGAATGGGGAAAGAGGACAATGGTGGAAAGAAAAGGAAAGGACTAAACAAACAACATGTATGAATGACCCATGGACATGGACAACAGAGTGGGAAATGACTGTGGAAGCAGGGGATAATGGTGGGATGGGTGGAGTGGGGTAAAGAAGTAAAAATTGAGACAACTGTAAGAGAATAAACATGATTTAAAAATTAAATTAAAAAAGAAATACTAATGATGTACTTCACAGACACAGAACAAATATTTCAAAATGTATATGGAACTATAAATGACCTCAAATAGCCTCAGCAACATTGAGAAAGAAGAACAAAGTAGGAGGGATCACAATACCTGACATCAAACTATATTACAAGGCCACAGTAAACAAAGCAGTTCAGTACGGCCAATAAGAACAGACACATAGAACAATGGAAAAGAATAGAGAGCCCAGAAATAAACCCATCTCTCCATGGTCAATTAATATTTGACAAAGGGGGCAAGAGCATAAAATGGAGTGAAAATAGTCTCTTCAATAAATGGTGTTGGGAGAACTGAACAGGTAAATGTAAAAAAAATGAAACTAGACCACCACCTTACACCATACAACAAAAGAAACTCAAGATGGATAAAAGACTCAAATATAAGTTGTGACACCATAAAAGTCCTAAAGATAAACAGGCAAAAAAATTTCAGATTATCTTCTGCAAAAATATTTTTGCCAATATATCTATCTCTTAGGGCAAGGGACATCAAGGAAAGAAAAAACAAATGGTACTTTATCAAATTAAAAAGCTTCTGCATGGCTAAAGAAAACATCAGCAAAATGAAAAGGGAACCAAACATATGGGAAAACATTTGCTAATGATACCTTAGTCAAGGGTTTGATATCCAAATGTATAAAGAACACATAGAACTGAACATCGGGAAGAAAAACAATCCAATTAAAAAATGGGCAAAGGACCTGAACAGACACTTCTCCAAGGAGGACACACAGAGGGCCCAGAGACATATGAAAGGATACTCGGCATCATTAGCTATCAGACAGATGCAAATTAAAACCACAATGAGATACCACTTCACACTGGTCAGAATGGCCATCATTATCGAATCAACAAACAAGTGCTGGCAAGGACACAGAGAAAAGGGAACACTAGTGCACTGTTGGCAGAAACGCAGACTGGTGCAGCCACTGTGGAAAACAGTATGGAATTTCCTCAGAAAACTGAAAATGGAACTGCCTTTTGATCCAGAAATCCCACCACTGGGATTATATCCTAAGAATCCTGAACACCAATTCAAAAGAACCTATTCACCCTAATATTCATAACAGTGTTATTTACAATAGCCAAGTGCTGGAAACAACTCAAGTGATCATCAGTAAATGAATGCATCAAAAAACTGGTACAGCCCTAGATGATGTGGCTCAGTGGTTTGAGTGCCAGCCTGTCAACCAAAGGGTCGCCAGTTCGATTCCCAGGCAGGGCACATGCCTGGGTTGCAGGCCAGGTCCTCATGGGGGCGTGAGAGAGGTAGCCACACATTGATGATTCGCTCCCTCTCTTTTCCCCTCCCTTCCTCTCTCTATAAATAAATAAAGTATTTTTCAAAAAAAAAAACAAACCAAAACTGTGGTACATATACACAATGCAATACTACACAGCAGAAAGAAAGAAGGAACTCCTACCCTCCACAACAGGATGGATCGAACTGGAAAGTGTTATGCTAAGTGAAATAAGCCAGGAGCAAAAAGACAGATATCAGGTGATCTCACCTGTAAATGGAACTTAATGAACAAAACACACACATGAGCAAAACAGAACCAGAGACATGGAAAAAAGAAACAAACTGACAGGGACCAGAGGGGAGGGGGGATGGGTCTAGACAAGGAATATATATAAAGGACACATCAACATGGACAACAGAGTGGGGACTGACTGTGGGAGCAGGGTAGGGGTAAGCTGAGTGGAGAAGAGCAATGGGGAAAAAATTGGGAAAACTGTAATTGAACAACAATTAAAAAGTACAATTTAAAAAAAAAAGAATCACAATACCAAGCCTCAACATTCTTCTTGAGATCAAATAATTTCCAATTACCATATCTTCCATTCTTCCTCAAAATGTTTCTACATCTTCAACCTAAGTTTCTCTTCTCTTCTGATTTTGACAAATGGACATTCTCAACTCTCAACTTAACAATGCTAATTCCTCCCTACCGCCCACTTTGGATCATATCGCCTCTCATTTCCTTCAAGACCAGGTTTATTAATTCCTCCCTAACTGTTTTTCATAATTTCTCTTAATAGTTTTATTTCTAAGATTTTTTCCCTTTGGTCACAGATATCTTGCATCACCTTAAAAATAGGGGGAAAATGTGGGAAAACTGTAACTAAACAAAAATAAAAATAACCTGTTCTCCATCCCTGGATATTATCAAGCTACTGTCCTCACTGCATATACAAACCTTTCACTATTCTCACTATTCATACACACACTCACCACATATACTCTCACAGTACACTCACTGCATTGACTGAACACATACTCTCATTCTAGAAGCACTATTCTACTGAGGCTGTTCTCTCAGCCTTCAAAGATATGTCTTTCATAGAAGATAAAAAAGTAAAAGTATCACTCTTTACAGATGACATGATACTACAATATAAAAAGAAAAACAAAAGAATACATCAATAAATTAACAAAATTAGTAGAATTTAGTAAAATAGGATACAAAGTTAATATTCAGAATTCTGTCACATTTCTATACACTAATAATTAACAATCAGAAGAAAAAATGAAGAAAGCAATCCCATTTACAAATGCATCAAAAAGAAAAAAATACTTAGGATTAAACTTAACCAAGGAGGTGAAAGACCTGTACTCTGAAAACTATGACAGTGAAGAAAGAAACTGAAGAAGACACAAATAAATGGAAGGATATACCATATTCATGGATTGGAAGGATTAATATTGTTAAAATGTCCATATCACCCAAAGCAATGTACAGATTCAAAGCAATTCCTATCAAAATACCAATGTCATTCTACTCAGGACTAGGACAAGTAATCATAAAATTTACATGGCATTACAAAGACTCCGAATAGGCAAGCAATCTTGAGAAAGAAGAACAAAGTTGAATGTATCACACTCCCTGATCTCAAACTATACCACAAAACTATAAAAGTATGGTGCTGGCACAAAAACAGGCATGTAGATCAACAGAAGAGAATAGCCCAGAAATAAACCTTCACTTATATGGTAACCAATCCACGACATAGGAGGTAAAATATACGCTGGAGTAATGACAGTCTCTTCAACAAGTAATGTTGGGAATGCTGGACCAAATAAATACAAAAAAAAAAAAAGGAAATTGGACCCCTCTCTTACACCATATATAAAAGTAAACTCAAAATGGGTTAAAGACTTAAACATAGACTGAAAACCATAAAACTCCTAAAAGAAAACATAACAAGTAAATTATTTGACATCAGTGTGAGTGGCATCTTTTTGCATATGTCCCCTCAAGCAAAGGAACAAAAGCAAAAATAAATATGACTGTACCAAACTAAAAACTTTCTGCACATTGAAGGAAAACTTCAACAAAACAAAAAGATAACTTACTGGGTAGGAGAATCATTCGCAAATGATATATCTAATAAGAGGTTGATATTCAAAATATGTAAGAAATTAATACAACTCAATAACAAAAATATAAACAATCCAATAGAAAAATGGGCAGAGGACATAATAAAACATTTCTTAAAAAAAGACAGATGGACAGTAAACATATAAAAAGATGTTCAACGTCACTAATCATCAGAAATGTCAATCAAAACAAAAGTGCAATACCACCTCACACCTATCAGAATGGTTATTATCAATAAATCAACAAGTAATACGTGTTGAAAAGGATGTGGAGAAAAGGGAACCCTTGTGCACTGTTGATGAGACTGCAAATCAGTACAGCCCCTATGGAAAACAGTATGGAGATTCCTCAAAAAACTAAAAATAAATACACCATACGACCTAACATTTCTATTTCCAGGTATTTATCCAAAGAAAACAAGAACACTAATTTGAAAAGATATACGCATCCCTATGTACACTGCAGCATTACTGAGAATAGCCAAGATATGGAAGCAACCAAGGTGATTCTAATATAGAAAATGGAGTATCACACACACAAAAAAAGAATAAAATCTTGACATTTCGACAACACAAATGGATCTAGAGGGGGTATTATGCTTTGTGAAGTCAGAAAGAAAAAGATACATATGTGGAATCAAAAAAACAAAGACAACAAAACAAAAACATAGAAATAGAGACCAAAGAGATGGTTACAAGAAGGGTGGGGATAGGGACAATGAGGAAAAGGGAGGGGAAATATAGTCTATAATACTGTGAACTTTATACAGTGACAGATGATTACTAGGATTAGTGGGGTGATCACATTGTAAGCTATAAAAATTTAAATCTGAACACATGAAAATAATATAACCAATGTAAGACTGTATACCAAATATATTGGGTTGACCAAAAAGTCTGTTTAGTTTTTTCCATAAATTATAAGACACATTTTTCATTTTCACCAATAACTTTACTGATTTGGAAATTTTGTGTATGTTGGCTATCTCTTGCTATTGGCATCTAGTGGGTGGAGGCCACGGGTGCTTCCAATACGTAAGATAGCCCCACAGAAAAGAATTATTTGGCCAAAATGTCCATAGTATCCAGAAACTTCGCACATCACTTTTGACATGTTTAATCAGTCATAGCAACTTCTCCATACACTGCACAAATCTTTTTTTGTATTTTAGTTGCACTTTTATCTTTCTTGGAATAATAAAACATAATACAATGAAAGAGTTGCATATTTTCTTCCATTTTCAATATTAAAATGGCTACACAAAAATTCACCAATTTTGATGAGTTTTTTTAAATGTATATTGATATAACAGCTATCAGAATACAATCTAACAAAATTATTTCAAATGAAGTTAAAGACAACTAAGCACTACGAGAGCCATTGTAGGGGAAAAAAAGTAAGACTTTTTGGCCACCTCAATACCTAAATTTTTTTAAATAAGTTATTAAAACAAAAAACAAAAAAAAACCTCTGTCTTTCTCAATTGAATGGCTTTTTTTGGTTTAACCACAAAGGCTCCTATGTAGCATCTGATACTCCTACAATAAAATTTCTTTCTTAAGATTTTAAAATACTGTAACATCCTCATTGTCTTTTCTTTCTCTTACAACTTTCTGTGTTTCCTAACTCCAAGGACTCTTTTCCATCACCTTCTCTTTTCCTCAGCAGTCTCATCCACTTCCATAGCACCTCTATCACCATCATATAGATAATTCCTATATCTTATCCTGCTTTCCAGCCATGGAAATCCATCCTGCTTGGATGGTCTCTCAAAATCCAGGCCTTATTTTCCAATGGTAATTTAAAATCTAAAATCTGTAACTGATATGTTTTCTTGAAAATTTAGATGAGAATTATGAAAAGGGCTCAGAATAGCACCTTAAAAATTGTTAAAATAGAGGAAAAGTAATTTTTCTTACCCAGTCAAAAGAATCATCAAAAAGAAATAGTGAAACATGGAGGGGAAAAAATGGGCAAAGAACATGAAAAACATTTTTCAAAAGGAAAAAACAGTACTTCCCAACAAACATATTTGGAAAATACTGAACTTCAGAATAGTGTCAATGAAGGGCATTTTGTTAATATGCATTAAAATCCTTAAGTGTTCAGTTCCATATCTAAGAATTCATCCAATGAAAACTGCAGAGTTGAGTCAAGATTTAGTGTGATAGATGTCCAAAGAATTATTGGTAACAGCAACAGGGGAAATAGCCTAAATATCTTAATATAGAATGGTTAAATAAATTATGATAGTTATATCATGGAATAATTTAAAACATTTAAAAGACTGTTAAAATGTGAAAATACTGAAGATATGTTAAGAGAAAAAAACACCAAATACAAAATTCTGTTTCTTTTTATTCCAATTTTGTGAAAACTTTTTTAAAAAAGGAAGGTAAAAATATATCAAAATGTTCATTTTTATCTGTAAGTGGTAGGATTACAGATGATTTTTATTTTCTTCATTAATCCAAAATACATTTTTCAAATTCCCTACAAATAGAGAAGAAAGTAAGTCAACTTTAAAAAGTAATAAATATATATAAAGCAAGAGAGATAAAAACCAGGAATACTTCTGAGAAAAATCTTTAAAATATTAAAACTTTAATTAGATATATTACAGTTTAAATAAAAGTCTACAATCAATATTTGAAGAAGCTACCTACTAAACTATCATTTAGTTTAGTTCACTTGAACCACCGTAATAACGCCTAATTAGTGAAGACTTGTACTTGATTTTTTTACAATGCACTAACTTATAAAAGAGCTCCTCCAAGTGGTAACATAAATCTTCTTGGAAACATCAGAAAAACTGGCATCAGAAAATTGGGTTATCTTACTACTCTACTCATACTATCAAAAGTTAACTAGCATGAATCTCACCTAAAAGTTAAAAATACTTTTCTCTCAAATCTTCACATTTCAAATATTCACCACCATGAAGATTAAAATAAGCTGTAAGGAATATGCTCTATATCTCAGGGTCAAAAGGATACATCTTTACACTTGATTCATGAGACTGTAATGAGTGATTAGCAATAAAGTTATTGTACAAGTTAAATATATTATGGGAATGTATTAGAGTAATATAAGGGATAAAAGTTGCCTTTCTCTCCTACTCCTGGATTTCCATATTGTATGTATGAACAAAAGGGATAACATTCTAATATGCCAGAAAATCCCCCTTTCACTTGTACATTAGCTGACAGCAGTTAGTGTAAAACATTCTTTGATGTGCTTAGAAGACTTAAACAGCAAGAGGAGCACATCCAAGAAGAGAAATGCAAAAGCTAACCTTACTTGTCCTCATCACATTTTTTGATACAACATGCAGAAGTAAACAACCAGCTAAGTTAGCCATCCAGTTACACAATGGCTTTGTGGGTAAAGAGTTGACTCTGCTCTCAGAAAAAAAGGAGTTATGTAATTGGCAAGTTCAGATTTACCTGGCCCTCAGTCCACGAGACATGCACTTGGGACTCTCACCCATAATATTTACAGACTCAATGAATAGGCCTATCTAAGCACTTAATTGAACTGTGATTTACTTGCTTGCTCATTTATCCATATCTCAACGAGTCTGTAAGCATCTTGAAAGCAGAATTATATCTAATTCACTGCTGTATCATCCCCAAGTGTCCAGCACTAACTTGATGTTAAATGCGTTAAAAAAAAAAAAAAAAGTAGTGGCAATAGCAATACCCCAATATAGGAGAGAAGTTTTTTTGTCTTTTTCCCCCCTTAGAGTACTCACAGAAATAAGCAACAATTCAATCAATCACCGGTACAAAGTCTAAGGCAAGACTATTGGTTCTGCTATAGTTTCTTCAGTTCCCATTCATGCATTGGTAAAAAACTAATGAATAACAGCAAGAGTCACTCATACAGAATAAAGATGGCAGCCAAGTGGGTGGAATCTGAATCCAGGTGCTCGTGCATCCAGTTCGGACACTTGACTGATCTTCCAAAAGATAAACTGAACATTAAAAAGAATCTTAGCTATATGAAGTTTGGAAGGTGCAAGTACACAAGACACTTCACAACAGGCAGTAAGGAGATTTTATAGGTGGAAGGAGAAATACCCCAAGAATGGCACCTCAGCCACAGAGAACCTGGTCAGAGATCGCAGCTTTGTGGCTCTCTTCCCTCCCAAAGCAGGGAATCCCCAACCCCAGGGCAGGATTGACTTGGATACACAAAGTCAGGGCAATCCAGGCCAGACACACACTCATAGCTGCAGCAGCAAACGCCAACCGGAAGAGTGCCACTGGGAGAGAGGGATACTGTCTGCACCTGGGTCAGGTGGAGTAGGCTGGCCGCGGCCAGTTGTGACTGTGAAACTCTTAACTGTTTGGAGAGTTAGTGTGTACAGAAAGCTGGACAGTGACTCGGTGCTGCAGTGGGAGTTCCCAGAGAAACTTTTTAAAAGGGGAGCCAAGGTGTGGTGGACAGGGACCCTGCATGCAGCTGCCCTGCCAGCAAGGGATAAAGGTTGAGGGCAGAATTTGCTCCTGCTCAGTGCCGCTGGGAAGACTGATGAGAAAGGTGCAAAGCAAGGGGATTTCTCAGCCCAAGCCCAGCACAACCAGCAGGGCCAAGGCTGCGCAGAGTGGAGAGTGCACTGGGCTGAGAACTAGAAGGGCAGGAGCTGTGCACCTGAGATTATTCAAAGTCAAGCAGAGCCCCCTTCCCTGGCAGCTGAAATCAAACCTTTAGGAAGGGAAGGTCACATCCAGTCCCTACCTGTTGCGGGAGCAGGGAAGATCTGCAGAACAGGTAGGTAAAGCTCAAGAACCCTTCAGAGTGCATTTCTACAAGAGAAAGGCATCAAGAGGAACACCTAAAGGGCCCATTTTGAAGTTCTCTGAGGAAGACAAAATACACTGGTTCCTAGGGCCCTATTTCACTGAGACCAACAAAGCAGGGAGATCAGAAATGGGAGGAGCAAGGGGGAATCAGGGCCCCACCCAACCTCCCCTTGCACACAGAGCTGCCATCAACACCAGGCAGGAGAGAGCTGACACTCTTACACAGATTGCCACCAACCCCCATGAAATGGACAGCTAATTAATCAGAAACTATACATCACTGGAAATAAGCTGGGACAGACCAAGATGAGTGGTACAGAGGCAGGGGTAACACACCCACAATTTTCCCAGAAAACTGAACAGTGCCTCCCATGGGAGACCTAGGAGTCCCACCATCCCACCGCAATCCCAACAGAAGTTCCCTTTACAGGCAGGGGAAGATGATACAGGTGGTGTTGTCAGAAGTTGGACGACCCACCCCATAAGGTTGAGCTGATAAAAAACCAGAGGCGGAGCCAGAAAGAGAAGTCAGAAGGTAAACACCACATGACTGAGACAAATTTCACCGCGCTCTTCTTCCGAATTTGGATTATTTTCTTCCTTTCAGATAGCCTTTTAATATTTCTTCTTTTGCTTCAATTATATTCCAACTAATTTACTACTGCCTTTTATTTTTTATTCTTTTTATTCAGACCTTATATTTTTTATTTCACTGTTATTTCAAATCTCACATTGCACACTTCCCTTGTCTTAATCCATTTTGCACTCTTTCAGCCCTTTCTTATTTTAATTGTAAATTTTATTTTCTCCCATGCTACACCTTTTTCCTATTCCTTACTTACTGTTTCTCCTCCCTCTATCCTCTCAAAAGTATCCCACCTTCCTTTAGCTCACATTCTTCTTCCCCTTTATAATATTCTTATTTCCTTTCCACCTTTATAAATTATGGCTTATCTGGAATGGATATTATGATTATTGCTGTTCCTCTTCAACAGTATTCCTATTTCTTCACTACTTTTTGTACTTCAAATCTCATAGGTTACTTTCCCTTGTCTTACTCCATTTTGCCTTCCTCCTGCCCTTGTTATTTGAGTTAGGAATTTTACTCCTTTCCCCTTTCTTAGCCTGGATTCTATTCCTTATTCTTGTTATTCTTCACCCCCCTATCTTCTCAAAATCATTTTTCATTACTGTAGACACCTGATATTCTTTCTCTTGTATAATACTCTGAATCCCTTTCCAACTTTATTAATCTTTGCTTAATTGCTGTTGATACTGGTGATGTGGTAGGGGGGTATTTTTGCTGACATGGGCTTGGTTTTCCAGTAATTTTGCTTTGTTAACCAGCACCTGTACAACAGCATATGAGATGTGGCAGGAGTTGTGACTCCCTGTCAGCCACCTGCAGGGGAGAATCCACCAACAAATGAGCCACCAATGACCAAAGCCCAAGTATAACAAGAGAACCCACATAAACTGAATGAAGGGCAACCCAACAGCATCCATATCAGGAGATCAAAGAAACTGCACCAACTGAGTCCCACAGAACTACAATGGAAGTCTGCTACCACAAAGACAGGAAGGCAGAGAAATCTGAGCAGAAATAAAAACAAAGGGTCATGTAAAATGGGGAGACAAAGAAAAAAACCCCAATCAAAAGGAATGGAGGAATCCCCAGAAAAAGGGCTAAATGAAATTGAGGCAAGCAATTTATCAGACATAGAATTCAAAATAATGGTTATAAGGATGTTCTATGAACTCAGTGAGAACCACAAGGAACTTAGTGGGGACTAAAGCAGCATGAAAAAGGACATAGAAACTATGAACAAGAAACAGGAAGAAATGGAGAATATAATATCTAAAATGAAAAATACACTAGAAGGAATTAAATAGAAGCTAGATGAAGCAGAGATCTGAATCAGCAAGCTGGAATACAAGGTAGAAAGATATACCCAGACACAGCAACAAAACAAAAAAAAGACTCAAAAAGAGCAAGGACAGTTTAAGGAAGCTTCAGGACATCACGAAACATAACAACATTTGCATCAAAGGAATATCAGAAAGAGGAGAAGAAATGGAGCAAGGATGGAAAACCAGTTTGAAAAAATAAAGACACTTCCGGTCAAGAGGGAGGTGTAGGCCAACATGGCTCACTTCTTTCCACAACCACATCACAATTACAACTAAAATATAGAACAACCATCACTCAAAACCATTAGAAATCAAGTTGAACCAAGTCTGGCAACCACAGAATTAAAGAACCACATCTATCCAGACTGGTAGGAGGGGCGCAGACATGAAATGGGCTAGTCTCTCACCCACATGTGTAAAAAATTCGGGAGGGATTCCTTGGAAGCAAGGAGTCCCAGCCTCACACCAGGTCCCCCAGCCCATGGTTCCAGCACCAAGAAATCAAGTCCCATAACTTCTCACTGCAAAAACCAGTGGGGATTGAGTCAGCGGAAGAACTGCTGAGCCCCAAGCAATTCCTCTTTAAAAACCCACACACAGACTCACATACTCAGACCCATTCCCTCTGAGCTCCTGTACTGAGGTAGCAGTTTGAAAGCCACCAGTAGCATACTGAGAGAAACTGAAGCATCTGGCATCAGGCAAGCAGAGGCCATTGTTGCTTTTCTTAACCATCCCAAAACATAGCCTGCAAGTGGTTGCCATATCTGAGACTCCATCAACCTGGCTAACCCTATTTGACCAGCCTCAGAAATCTCCAGAGACTTTGCTCCACCCAAGTCATTGGCCCACCCAAGCTCCTCTTCCATATGAATGGCTGGTCTTGGATGATACTTCACAACTTCCTAAATCCTATCAAATAAGCAACAGCTGGCCTTAGCGATACACAGGCACTGGCACTAGCAGCAGCCAGCTTAGATTCACAACTTGCCTTCATCTGGGAATCTCCAAGTCCAGCATAAGCAGCAGCCACTCAGATTGTTTTATAGCTCAAGAAGGGTGTCCCCAGGCAAAGCACAGGTAGGCGCTGAGCTTGGCCTGCACCTTCCAGGAAACTCCATGGCAAGTGAACTCACTGGACAGCTAGAGACCACATCAGAGCACTACCACCCTGCCCCTGCACAGCTGATCCTCCATGGAGGGTAGAAATTGGTGATAAGTTGTCACAGAAAATCCTTGCAGCTGACTGGCCTGGTTAAATCCCTCCCATTAATCTGCCAACAGCAACCAAGGCTCAACTACAAGAGGAGCGTGTACTCAGCCTACATGGAGGGTGTAGGGCACCTTCAGTACCCGCTGGGGTAATAGAGGAGGCTTTGCCACAGGACTCTACACAACACTCACTACGTTAGACCACACTACCAACACAGAGTCAAAGCAGCTCTACCTAATACATAGAAACAAACACACGGAGGCTGCCAAAAAGAAGACAAAGAAACGGGGCCCAAATGAAAGAACAGATCAAAACTCCAGAAAAAGAACTAAACAAAGTGGAGATAAGCAATCTATTGGATGCAGAGTTCAAAACACTGGTTATAAGGATACTCAGGGAACTTAGACCTCAATAGCATAAAAAAGATTTAGTCAGAAATGAAGGGTACACTAGTTGAAATAAAGAATAATTTACAGGGAAACAACAGTAGAGTGAATAAAGCCAAGAATTAAATCAAAGATTTGGAACATAAGGAAGCAAAAAATAACCAATCAGAACAAGAAGAAAAAAAATCCAGAAAAATGAAGAAAATGTAATTAGCCTCTGGGACAGTACAACTTTTGCATCATAGGGGTGTCAGAAGAAGAGTAAGAGCAAGAAACTAGAAATCCATTTGAAAAAATAATGAAATGAAACTTCCCTAATTTGGTGAAGGAAATATACGTGCAACTCCAGGAAGCACAGAGAGTCCCAAACAAGATGGATGCAAAGAAGCCCACTCAAAGACATATCATAATTAAAATGCCAAAAGTTAATGATAAAGAGAGAATCTCAAAAGCAAAAAGAGAAAATAAGTTAGTTGCCTAAAGGGGAGTTCCCATAAGACTGTCAGCTGATTTCTCAAAAGAAACTGCAGGCTAGAAGGGATTGGCAAGAAATATTCAGTCATGAAAAGCAGGGACCTACACCTAAGATTGCTCTACCCAGCAAAGCTATCATTTAGAGCTGACGGGCAGATAAAGATCTACCAAACAAGAAAAAACTAAGGAGTTCAACACCGCTACACATTATTACGTAAAATGTTAAAAGAACTTATTTAAGAAGATCAAAGCTATGAACAATAAAATGGCAAAAATACATAAGTAACAATTGAACCCAAAAAAAACAAACTACGCAAACAAGAAGAAAAGAGACAGAATTGTGGATATAGAGAGAATTTTGACAGTTGCCAGATGGGAGGATGTTTAGGGGAATGGGTGAAGAGGTGAGGGGATTTATAAGTACAAATAGGCAGTTACTGAATAGCCATGGGGATGTAAAGGACAGCATAGAAAATGTAGTAGCGAAAGAACTTACAGGCATGACCCACAGATATGAACAATGGTGGGGACATTGCCTGAGGGAGTGTGGATTGCTGGGTAGCAGGGGGCAAGGAAGAAAAACCCAGACAACTGTAATAGCATAATCAATAAAAGAAAATTTTTTTAAAAAATGACAGAAAACTTTCCTAACTTGGTGAGGAAAAAAGTCACACAAGTTCAAGAAGCACAGAGGGTCCCAATCAAGATGAACTCAACAGGCCTATTCCAAGACATATCATAATTAAAATGCCAAATTTTAAAGACTGAGAGAGAATCTTAAAGGCAGCAAGGGCAAAACAGCAAGTAACATATAAGGGAATTCCAATAAGGCTATCAGCTGATTTTTCAACAGAAAAACAACAAGTCATGAAATATTCCAGGTAATGAAAACAAAGGACCTACAATCAAGATAACTCTATACAGCAAGGCTCTCATTTAAAATGGAAGGTGAAATATAGAACTTCCCAAACTAAAGAAGGTTAAAAGAGTACATCTCCACCAAGACAGCACTGCAAGAGATGCTAAATCTCTTGGACTGCTATGAAAAGGAGAAGATAGAGAGAGAGAGACAGAGAGAGAGGGAGAGAGAGGGAGAAACACAGGTAAGGGAAAAAATGGCAATGAATAAGTACCTATCAATAACAACCATAAACCGAAATGGATTAAATGCTCCAATCAGAAGACATAGGATAGCTGAATGGATAAGAAAACACAACATGCATATATGAAGTCTACAAGAGACCCACCTCAGAACAAAAGAGCTATCCCGTATGAAAATGGAAGGGATGGAAAAAAATATTCCAAGCCAACAGACACGAAAAGAAAGCTGGGGTAGCAATAATTGTACAAGACAAACTAGATGTCAAAACAAAAGCCATAAAGAGGGACAAAGAAGGTTACTACATAATACTTAAAGGAATGATCCAATAGCAGGGTATAACATTTGTAAATATATATGCACCCAACAGAGGAGCACCTAAATATATAAAGAAAATATTGGAGGACTTCAAGAAAGATATTGATAACGACACAGTCACTGTAGGGGATTTTTAACACCACATTGTCAACAATGGATAGATCATCCAAACAAAGAATCAGCAAGGATATTGTGGCACTGAATGACACTCCAGATCAAATGAAATTAATTGAGATACACAGAATCTTTCACCCCAAAAGCAAAATATACAACCTTTTCAAACAAACATGGAACATTTTCAAAAATAGACCACATGGTAGGACATAAAACAGGCCTCAACAAATTCAAGAAAATTGAAATCATAACAAGCATGTGCTCAGATCACAATGGATTGAAACTAGAAACGAACCTCAGGAAAAAACTCAAAAATATTCAAATACATGGAGACTAAATAACATGTTATTAAATAAAGAATGGGTCAACAATGAGATCAAGAAAGAAATCAAAAGTATCTGGAAAAAAATGAAAATGAACAAACAACAACCCAAAACTTATGGGACACAATGAAGGCAGTACTGAGAGGGAAGTTCATAGCAATACAGGCATACCTAAAGAAGAATGAAAAATATCAGATAAACAGCCTAATCCTACATCTGAAAGAACTGGAAGAACAACAACAAATAATGCCCAGAGTGTGTAAAAGGAAGGAAAAAGTCAAGATCAGGGCAGAATTAAATGGCATAGAGACTAACAGAACAATTCAAAGATCAATAAATCAAGAAGCCGGCTCTTTGAAAAGATAAACAAAATTGAAAATCCTTTTAACAGATTCGTCAAGGAAAAAACCCTGGCTGGTGTGGCTTAGTAGACTGAGCACCGGCCTGTGAACCGAAAGGTCACCGGTTTGATTCCCAGTCAGGGCACATGCCTGGGTTGCAGGCAACCCCCAGTTTGGGGCGCTTGAGAGGCAACCGCACATTGATGTTTCTCCCCCTCTCTACCTCCCGTCCCTTCTCTCTAAAAATAAATAAATAAAATCTTTAAAAAAGAAGAAAGAGGATCTAAATAAATAAAATCAGAATAAAAGAAGAGAAGTTACAACTGATACCACAGAAATACAAAGGATTGTTAAGAAATTACTATGAAAAACTCAATGCCAAGAAATTTGACAACAAAGGTGAAATGGACAAGTTTCTAGAAACATAAAAACTGCCAAAACTGAATCAAAAAAAGGCAGAAAGCCTGAATAGACCAGTAACAACCACTGAAACTGAAGCAGTGATAAAATAACTCCCAGCACACAAAAGCCCTGGAACAGATGGCTTCACAAGTGAATTTTACAAAACATTTAAGGAAGAACTAGCTCCTATCCTTCTCAAACTATTCCAAAAAGTCCAAGAAGGGAGATACCCAAACTCTTTTTATGAGGCCAGTATTATCCTAATTCTAAAACCAGGTAAAGACATAACAAAGAAGGAAAACTACATGCCAGTTTCTCTGGAGAACATAGATGCTAAAATACTCAACAAAATATTGGCAATCCAGATTCAGAAATACATTAAAAAGATTTTCACCATGGTCAACTGGGATTCATCCCAGGGATGCAAGGATGGTACAATATTCGCAAATCAATAAACATAATACACCATATACAAAAAATGAAGGACAAAAACCACATGATCATACCAACAGATGCTGAAAGGCATTTGATAAAATCTAGCACCCACTTTGGTCAAAACACTCAGCAAAGTGGTAAAAGTGGGGGCATACCTCAACATAATAAAAGCCATATACAAGAAACCTATAGCCAACATTATACTCAATGGGCAAAAACTAAAAGCTTTCCACTTTAGATCAGGAATAAGATGAGGGTATCTGCTTTCACCACTTTTATTCAACATACTACTGGAAGTTCTAGCCACAGCAATCAGAAAAGAAAAAAATAAATAAAAAGCATCCAAATTGGGAAGGAGGAATAAAAACTGTCATTATTTGCAGATGACATGATAGTATACCTAGAAAACCCAATAGGCATTTTTGTACACCAACAATGAAATATCAGAAACAGAAACTAGGAATAAAATCCCATTTACTAGAGCAACAAGAAAAATAAAGTACATAGAAATAGATTTAACTAAGGAGGTAAAAGATCTGTACTCAGAAAACTACAGAACACTGAAGTAAGAAATTAAGGAAGACACAAATAAATGGAAGCATATACCATGTTCATGGACTGGAGGAATTAACATCATCGAAATGTCCACACTACCCAAAGCAATCTATAGATTTAACACAATTCCTATTAAAACGACAATTATATATTTGCCAGACCTAGAACAAATATTTCAAAAATTTATATGGAACCAAAAAAGACTCTGAATAGCCTCAGCAATCTTAAGAAGAACAAAGTAGGAAGGTTCACAATACCTGATATTAAACTATACTACAAGGCCACTGTAATCAAACAGTCTGGTACTGGCATAATAACAGACACAAAGAAAATGGTACAGAAAGAGAATGCAAAAATAATCCCAAATCCCAATGGTCAATTAATATTCAACAAAGGTGGCATGAACATACAATGGAGTAAACACAGAATCTTCAATAAATGGCATTGGGAATACTGGACTTGTACATGCAAAAAAAAAAAAGAAATTAGACAACCAATTATATCATACACCAGAATAAACTCAAAATGGATAAAGGACTTAAATATAAGTTATGACACCATAAAACTCCTAGAGGAACACAAAGGCAGGATAATTTCAGATATCCCATGTAGCAATATTTTTGCCAATATATCTCCTATGGCAGGGTAAATAAAGGAAAAATAAACAAATAGGACTACATCAAACTAAAAAGCTTCTGCAGGGCTAAAGAAACTATCATCAAAATAAAAAGCAAGCTGACTATACGGGAGAACATATTCGTCAATGATACGCTGGACAACAATATGATCTCCAAAATATAGAAAGAATACGACTCAACATCAGAAAGACAAACAATCCAATTAAAAAATGGGCAAAGGACCTGAGCAGACACTTCTCCAAGGAGGACGTACACAAGGCCCAGAGACATGAAAGGATGCTCAGCATCACTAGCCATCAGAGACATGCAAATTAAAACCACAACGAGATACCACATCACATTGGTCAGAATGGCCATCATAAACAAATCAACAAACAAGTGCTAGTCAGGATGTGGAGAAAAGGGAACCCTAGTGCACTGCTGGTGCGAATGTGGACTGGTGCAGCCAAAATAAAGCAGTATGGAATTCCCCCCCAAAAAAATAAAAATGGAACTGCCTGCCCTGGCTGATGTTGCTGAGTGGATTGAGTGCCAGCCTGCGAACCAAAGGGTCACCAGTTCGAGTCCCAGTCAGTGCACATGCCTGGGTTGTGGGCCAGATCCCTAGAGGGATATGTGAGAGGCAGCAACACATGATGTCTTTCTCCCTCTCCTCTTCCCTCCCTTGCCCTCTCTCTAAAAATAAACAAATAAAATCTTTAAAAATAAAAAAAATATAAAGGATAAAAATGGCACTGCCTTTTGACTCAGCAATTCTACTTCTAGGAATATACCCTAGGAATCCCAAGTCACCAATTCAAAAGAACATATGCACCCCTATGTTCGTAGTGGCAGTATTTATATTAGCCAAGTGTGGGAAATAGCCTAAGTGTCCATCAGTAAATGAGTGGATCCAAAAAGCTTTGGTACATTTACACAGTGGAACACTGAGCAGCAGAAAGAAAGAAGGAACTCCTACCTTTTGCAACAGCATGGATGGAACTGGAGAATATTATGCTAAGTGAAATAAGCAATATGGTGAATAACAAATACCATATAATCTCACCTAAAAGAGGAACCTAAAGAACAATAAACTAATGAACAAAAGAGAACCACAGGCATGGAAACATGGAACAGGCTGAAAGTGACCAGAACTGTGGGGTGAGGGGGATAATGGTGGAAAGAAGTGGAAGGGATTAAATAAAGAAAACATATGAATGACCCATGGACATGGACAACGGTGTGGGAACTGACTGTGGGAGCAAGGGTATGGGGTGGACAGAGGAGGGCAAAGGGGGAAACATTGGGCCAACTGTAACAGAATAACAAAAAATTATTTTAAAAAAAGAGTAACTCATATAAAGAAATGATATTACAGACCTCATTTTCTAAACAAGTAATACAAAACTGACCTGGAACTTATTTTCCAGCAAAGCTCTCTACTTAGTTTATTGCGTAAAAGGCCCAAAGATGTTGCCCCCAAAAAGATATAATCATATATGAGAAAAAAATTGCCACTATACTCAAACAGCCACTAACTGAATGGCTTGTCTGTGAAAAATCTACATAATGGATATCTACCACTCTTAGAAACAAGGTTGGAAAACTCTGAGAAGTCAATTTCTACAACCCATATTCAATTATGTGAATAAATGGTATCTTCCAAAGTTTGAATACCAACCAGTAACACATGCACTGCTTGGGAGAAAAGTAAACACCACTAATGAATAAAGGAGTTAGTATTAGAATAAAAGAGTCCCAAGTTCGAAAGGACCTGAAAGATATCACTGATCATGAAGTCATGTGGTTTGGGAGTTTCTAGGGTTACAAATCATAAAATTATAATCTTTGACAAATTTCCCAATTATTAAAAAAAGTAATAGAACACACATGTTTACTTTCAAGTAAGTCTTTGTAACTAAAATAGCAAACACTTTGATTTTTCCAGCATTCCCTGCAGCATGGTAACATAAAGTATCTTTATGTTGATAAAAAAAAAGACTGGCTGGCCACTTACTATGCCTTGAATAAAACTAGGAAAAACAATTCTTTTTTTTAATTAAATTTATTTTGGTGACATTGGTTAATAAGATTATACAAGGGGGGACCTAAAAATGGAATTTATTTACAGATAATTGTGTATTTATTCTTATATGTTTAAACTTCAGTCACCTTCAAAGTACCCTCTGTTTGATGCAATATACCTATCAAGACTTTTTTCCAATGTTCAAAACACTTTTTGAACTTGTTGATTTTGATGCCATTTAGTGCTTCTGCCATTTTTTGTTTCTCCTTTTCCACATGGGCAAAACGTTTGCCTTTGAGAACTTATTTCACCCAGGGAAACAAAAACAGTTGCTCAAGGAGAGATTGGGTGAATAGGAAGGGAGGGGGCACAAGGGTCATGCCATTTTTGGACTAAAACCCCTGAACACTCAGCACGGTGTGGGCAAGTGCACCCATAAATCACCCATCATGAAATGGGCAAATGTGTCGAAAGAATCTTCAAGAAAACATTCACTGAAGTTGAATGCAGCCTCTCACAACAATTTCCAGCTGGTACACTGACACAGATGGGTACATAGAACACTCACATAGCAGGGGAAGCCTGTTCTAGCAAAGGGTCCACACTCTAGAAGATAATTCCAGTTTTTGGGGGGTCCCCCATCATATAGGTTTAACAAGCAATAATTCTCAATAAACAAAGTTTGGTAGAGTTTTTGAAATAGACCCAAGGTGGAAGAAAACTAATAATGGGTATTTGGTGGTTTCTGAGTGCAAAAAAAATCTGATTCAACTTACATTAAGAAATACTTTATAGATTTAGGACATCAAGACACATGTAAAAGAGGTAAATTCAAACAGGAACAAGAGTAGGAATATTTAAAAAGTATTTCACTTCAAAACTTTCCTAACTATCTAGGTCTCAGATAAACTTGATTATCTGTGTATAGTTGAATACGTATCAGAAACAACTACAAATCTGAAAACCAAATGTAATGACTATCGGGGCTCTAAAATTAAAATGCATATAATGATACAACAAACCCCAAGTAGGATGAACTAAAAGAGACCCATATCAAGACACATTATAATCAAGCTGTCAAAAGACAAAGACAAAAGGAGAATTTGAAAGCAGCAAGAAAAAAAGCAAGTCATCATATACAAGGGACCTTCAATAAGATTTTCAGCATATTTCTCACTAAAAACTCTGAAGGCCAGGAGGCAGTGGGCTGATATATTTAAAGCACAAAACAAAACAAAACAAAAAACCCTGTCAGCCAAAATTGCTATATCCAGCAAAATTGTCCTTCAAAAGTGAGGGGGAAAATGTGGGGGGGGAATAGGGAAAAATGTGCAGGGATTAAAAATCATAATTGGTAGGTACAAAATAGACACAGGGATGTTAAGAATAGTATAGGAAATGAAGAAGCCAAAGAACTTATATACATGACCCATGAACATGAACTAAGGGGGGGCTGCTAAAGGAAAGGAAGGTACCAGGCAGAGGAGGCAAAAGGCAAAAACTGGGACAACTGCAATAGTATAATCAATAACATATACTTAAATACATACATACATACATACATGTTAAATTTACCATAAAAAATGTGAGGGAAAAATTAAGACATTCTCAGATAAACAGAAGTTGAGAGAGTTCATTAAAACAAAACATGCCCTGTAAGCAATGTTTCTAAAGGGAGTTCTACAGGTTTAAAGGAAAAGACAAAGTCAGTAACTCAAAGTCACATGAAGAAATAAAGATCTCGGTAAAAGTAAATAGGCAGGTATAAGAGTTATTATTATTGTAATAAGGATGTATAACTCCACTTTTTGTTTTCTGCACAATTTAAGAGACTAAAGTATTAAAAAATACTAGTTTATGATTTTGGACTCACAATGTATAAAGATGTGATTTTGTGACATTGACAACTAAAAGGGATTGGGAAATAGTTGTTGAAGGAGCATAGCTTTTATGTTATTGAAGTTAAGCTGAAATAAATTGCAATTAAACTGTTATAACTTTAGGGTGTTAAATATAATCCCCACAGTAACTACAAAGAAAACAACTAAAGAATATATACCAAAGGAAATATATTTAGAAATAAATTTAAATATTTCACTATAAACACCAATTAAACACAAAAGAGTTGTTGAAAACACAAGATCAAGAGAAAAATCACTAAAATCAAAAACTGGTTCTTCAAAAGAACAAAAAAATCAGTAAGTCTACAAGTCAGACTAACTTAAAAAAAGAAAAAGAAGACAAATTAATAAAATCAGAAATGAAAGAGAAAACATTACTCTAGATTCCATGGAAATTATAAGAATGATAAAGAAATACTGTAAACAATTCTGTGCCCACACACTTGAAAACCTAGATGAAATGGACCAATTCCTTTTAAGACACATTCTGCCAACTCACACAAGAAATACACCATCTAAATAGACCTATAATATATTAAATAAATTAAACCAGTAAGTAATAACAATTCAAAATAGAAAGCACCAGGCACAGACAGATTCACTGGTGAATTTGCACAAATATTTAAATAAGAAATTACACCAATTCTCAATAATCTTTTCCAGAAAACAGAAACAAAGGAAATACTTCCTAATTCATTCTACAAGGCAAGAATTAGTATTAATACCAAACTCAGACAAAGACATTAAAGGATGAAAAAAAACTACTACAGACTAATTCCTATAATGAATATAGACACAAAACTCCTCAACAAAATATTAGCAAGCTGAATTCAACAACATATAAAAAGAAGTGCATTCCAGGACCAAGTGGGATTTAATCTAGGTATACAACATTCAAAAACCAATAAATATAATCCACCACATCAACAGGTTGAAGAAAAATGACATGATCCTATCAATAAATTCAGGAAATGCATTTGACAAAATCTAACACCATTCATGATACTCTCAGTAAACTATGAATAGAGGGGGAAGTTCCTCAATTTGATAAAGAACACCTACAACCAACCTCCAGCTAACATCATACTTAATGGTGAGAAACTACAAGCTTTCCCATGAAAGATCAGGAATAAAGTAACACTCCTTTCAACATTACACTAGAAGTCCTAGAAAATGAAGACAAAAAATAAGACATACAGATTGGGTAGGAAGAAATGAAACTCTCTGTTTGAAAATGATGTAATTGTTCATCTAGAAAATCTAAAAGAATCAACAAAAAAAAATCCTGGAACTGGTAAGTGTTTAAAGTTGCAGGATATGAGACTAGTACATATAAGTTAATCACTTTCCTATACATCAACACTGAATAAATGGAATGTGAAATAAAAGACATAATGCCATTCATATCATCACCCCCCAAAATGAAACACCTTATAAGATATATCTAAGGATAACTAAAACTCTGAAAATGAAATCAAAGAACTAGATAAATGGATAGGAAAAGTCAATAATGTCAAGAAAATCAGCTCTTCCCAACATCATTTATAGATTTAACTCAATATCAATCAAAATCCCAACAAGTTATTTTGTGAATATACACACTGATTCTAAGGTTTATATGAAGAGGCAAAATATCCCAAACAGCCAACATAATATTGAAGGACAAAGTTCAAGGACTGACAATACCTAACGTCACAAATTACTATAGCGCTACAATAATCAATACAGTGTGGTACTGGTGAAAAAATGGACAAATAGGTCAATGGAACAGATGAGGAATCCATAAATGGACCCACATAACACAGTCAATGGATCTTTGACAAAAGAGTGAAGACAATAAGACAAAGAAAAGATGTATAATCAACAAAATAGAACTGGAACAGCTATATATATAAGTACAAAAACAATCTAGACACAAATCTGATACTCTACAAAAATTAACTCAAAATGTATCACAGGACTAAATACAACATGTAAAAGTATAAAATTCCCAAAGGATAACATAGGAAAAAGTCTAGTTGACTTTGGGTTTGGCAATGACTTTTTTCATGGACATATAACATTATATTATTACAAGTGTACAACATGATTCAATATTTGCATGTATTGTGAAATGGTCCCACAATAAGTCAACCACCATCATCACACATACTTAGGCATTTTTTCTTGTGATAAGAACTTTTAAGATCTATTCTCTTAGCAACTTTCAAATATATAACACAGTATTATTAACTATAGTCACCATGTTATTTATTTATTTATTTATTTATAGTCATCCCATGACTTAAAACTGGACATTTGTAACTTGACTATCTTCACCCCTTCTCTGGCAACTACCAGTCTATTCTGTATCCATGGGTTCAATTTATTATTAATATTAATCAATGTCAGTGATATCATAGAATATTTGTCTTTCTATGACTAATTTTACTTAGCATAATGGCTGCAAGAGCGATTCATCCTGTTGCAAATGGCAAGATTTCCTTTTTTTAAATGTGTGAATAATATCCTTGTGTGTATGCATGTACAATTCCTTTATCCATTCATTTATTGATGGACACTTAGTTTGCTTCTATAGTTTGGCTACTGTAAGTAATGAAGCCATTGAGCATGGGGGTGCATATATATTTTCAAGTTAGTGTTTTTTTTTTCCTTCAGACAGATACTCAAGTGAATTGCTGGATCATATGGTAGCTGTATTTTTAATTTTTTTGAGAAAACCTCCAAACTCTGGTCCATGGTGGCTATATCAATTACATTCCACCAATGGTGCACAAGGATTCCCTTTTTTCCACAGCCTACCCAACACTATTTATTTCTTGTCTTTTTTTATAACAACCATTCTAAGAAGTGTGAAGTGATACTGTGGTTTTGGTTTTCATTTTCCTGATTAATGATATTAAACACCTTTTCATGTACCTGTTGGCCATCTGCAGGTCTTCACTGAAAAAATGTCTATTCAATTCCTCTGCCCATTTTTTAATCAGAATGTTTGCTTTTTTGCTATTGAGATGTATAAGTTCTTTATGTTTTTTGGAATATTAATCTCCTTCATATAAGATATATGACCGCAAATGTTTTCTCCTATTCAGTTGTCATTTCATTTTCTTGATGTTTTGCTATTCAGAAGCTTTTTAGTTTGATGTACTCCCACTTGTGTACTTTTTCTCTCTGTCACTCTTTTTTTTTTTCTTTTTTGCCTTTGCTTTTGGTATCAAATCCAAAAAAGAGTTGCCAAGAATAATTTCAAGGATCCTTCCACCTAAGATTTCTTCCAGGAGTTTTATAGCTTCAGGTCTTACGGTCAAGTCATTTTCAGTTGATTTTTGTGCATGGTATAAGAGAGTGATCTTATTTCATTCTTTTTCATGTGGCTGTCCAGTTTTTCCAGCTCCCTTTATTGAAAAGACTGTCCCCTATTCCTACTGCATATTCTTGCCTCAAATAATTTGTCACAAATTAATTGAATATATATTCTTGAGTTTATTTCCAGGGTATCTGTTCTGTGCCATTAACCTATGTGTCTGTTTTCTTGACAATCCCATAATGTTTTGATTACTGTAGCTTTGTAATATGGTTTGAATTCAAGGCATGATGGCAATGACTTTTAGATACAACACCAAAGGCATAATTAATAAAAGAATTGTTAACCTATACTTCATTAAAATTAAATATTTCTGCTAAGTGACAGACACTGCCAAGGGAACATAAAGTTAAACCACAGACTGAGAGAAAGTAATTGCAAAAGATATATCTGATAAAGAACTATTATCCAAGGGGCAAGATGGCGGAGGAGTGAATGGAAGTCACACTGACCTCCTCCCAAGACCAATATGGAATTACAACAAAATTGTGGAGAAATCACATGGAACAAATAATTGAACAATAGCAAGACAGAAGCCTTATAACCTCGGACACACAGAAGAATCAGCATTAGCACAATCTGACTGGTAAGGAGCAAGGTGGAGACTCGAGAAGGCTGGCTGGATGCCCACGGGCACTAGTGCCAGAGGGATATTTAAATGACCAGTTGAATATCCCTGAGAAGACTGGGGTCTAAACCATAAGCAGGGATCCCCATCCTACAGCACCAGAGCCCAAACAGTACAAAGAAACCTGCCAGCTGCAAAAAGTGGCAGGGTTGTTCTCTGCCAGAGACAGGCAGCTGGAGATGCACAGAGCCAATCAAAGGGCCAATGCATAAATTTTTATTAGCAACCACTTACCCTGGGCTACACCAAAGGCTGGGTCAGAGTGGGCTAGAGACGCCTGAGAAAAGAAAGCAAAGGAGGCTTTGGGGAGAGAACTGAGGGTATAGCTGTCAGGATCCAGTGCTGACTCTTCCCCCATACAGCAGCAGCCATCTTGCTCAGGCAGAACACATCCCTGAGCAGCAGCAGCGTGAGAAGACACAAGAGCCCCACCCCGAGAAGGGACTCCGCCCTGGCCTGGTGGTGCTAAAGCCTGACTACTCAGTACAGAGTGGCAGCTCCAGATAGCAGGACCCTGGCTAAAGGGGGCGCAGAGTACTAGAGCCACGTGAGGAGAGATTGGAGATGGAGGTATTTGGCAGAGAACTAAGAGAGTAGCCAGCGGGACTCTGGTGCTGACTCCTCCCCCATATGGCAGCAGCCATCTTGCTCAGGCAGACCACACCCAAGAGCAGCAGCAGCTTGAGGAAATAATAGCCCCAAACCCAGAGGAGCTCCGCCCCGCCCTGTGCTGCCTAAGCCTGACCGCTGAGTGCAGAATGACTAGATTAACAACTGAACAAGACAGCCATAAACAGTAGATTCTTGGAAGTCTTGAACAAACTACCTAAGGTCAGACAGGGTAAGCCTCTGACATCATCAGAGGAAGATCCAGAAAGAAAAAACAGCAGTAAATACTAGAGACTACCGAGAAGAAATCGACTGGGGTCTTCTCCATGATTTGTGGTATTTTCTTTACTACATAGCCTTTTAACATTCATGTCAGGTCCATCAAGTTTGTGCATATTAATTCACTGGATTATATACTAATACTTTATTTCTCTCCTTGCTTAAAATACTATTAATATCTTTACGGCCTTGTTAGTACTGGATCATTTGCAGTTGATAGTGGGATTGTAGGGGAAAGTTATTTTTGCAGATGTAGGTTTTTCCCCTGGTCTTTGTGGTTTTGTTCTGGAAGCACCTGCAGAAAAATACAAGACGTGGTGGGCAGAGTGACCCTCCGTTGACCACCTGGAGGGTAGGAACCATCAAAGAATGACCAAACAACAATCAAAACCCAATTACTCCCAGAGTGCCAACATAAACAGCACAAAATGCATCCAGAGAGCAGCAAGTTCAGGAGATCAAGGAGACTGCAACACTGAATCTGACCAGCCTCCTACCAGAGAAGTTCACATCACAAAGTCAGGAAAACAAAACACATCAATTTAAGAAGCAGAATCAAAAGAGAAGAGTCTCACAAATGATGGGAAGACAAAGAAACACTCCCCAGTCGAAGAGAAAGGAGGAATCCCCAGAAAGAGAAATAAATGAAATAGAGACAAGTAAACTATCAGACATTGAGTTCAAAACAATGGTTATACGGAAGCTCAATGAGCCCAGCAAGCTCATAGAGAATTACCAAAAACTACAGGGAAACTATGAGGAACCTACTGCAAACTATATCAGCATGAAAAAGGACATAGAAATTATCAACAAGAGGCAAGAGGAAATGAAGAATACAATTTCTGAATTGAAGAACACAGTAGAAGGAATCAAAAGCAGGCAAGATGAAGCAGAGGATCAAATCAGTGAGCTGGAGCATAAGGCAGAAAAAAGCTCCCAGAAAGAGCAAGAAAATGAAAGAAGACTAAAAAAGAATGAAGAGGCATGGAGGGAAATGCAGGACAACCTGAAATGTAATAATATCTGTATAATAGAGATTCCAGAATCGAAAAAAGGGGAGGAAAGGATCGACAACCAGTTTGAAAAAGTAATGATGGAAAACGTCCCTATTTGAAGAGAAAAAAAAGTCACACAAGTCCAGGAAGCACAGAGGATCCCATTCAAGAGGAACTCAGTGAGGCCCACTCTAAGACACATCATCATTAAAATGGCAAATACCAAAGACAAGAGAGAATCCTAAAGGCAGCAAGGGAGAAATAGGTAGTAAAATACCAGGGAGCCCCGATACGGCCAGCAGCTGACTTCTCAACAGAAACACCACAAGCCAGAATGGAAGAGCAAAAAATATTCCAAGTAATGAAAAGCGAAGATCTGAAACCAAGACTATTATACCCAGCAAGGTTCTCAGTTAAAATGGAAGGTGAAATAAGGAGTTTCCCAGACAAAAAAAGAGAAGGCTGAAAGAATATACCTGCACCAAACCAGCACCAAACCAGCACTGCAAGATATGATAAAAGAAATGCCTTAAGAAGATGAAGAAAAAGAATAAGAAAGAGTGAGACACAGATACAAAGGGAAAAAAAATGAATAAGTACCTATCAAAAATAACTTCAGATATAAATGGATTAAATGCTCCAATCAAAAGACACCAGGTAGCTGAATGGATAATAAAATACGACCCACACATATGCTGCCTACAAGACACCCACCTTAGAATGAAGGAACTACACAGACTGAAAGTAAAGGGATGGAAAAAAGTTTTCCAAGCAAATGGACAGGAAAAAAAGTCAGGGTAGCAATACTTTTATCAGACAATATAGATTTCAAAACAAAGGCCATAAAAAGACCCAGAAGGACACTTCATAATACTCAAAGGAAGAATCCATTAAGAAGACATAAGCATTATAAACCTATATGCACCCAACATAGGAGCACCCAAACATATAAGGAAATTCTTGGAGAACTTCAAGAAAGACATAGACAGCAACATACTGAGAGTAGGGGATTTTAACATCCCACTGTCAACAATGGGTAGCTCTTCCAAAAAAATATCAACAACAATATTGTGGAACTGAACGACACATTAGATCAAAAGGACTCAACTGATACATATAGAACTTTTCATCCCAAAGATGCAAAATATACATTATTTTCAAATGCCCATAGAACATTTTAAGATAGACCAGATAACAGGACACAAAACAAGCCTCAACAAATTCAAGAACATTGAAATCGTGACATGACTTTTTCTCAGAACACAAGGGCTTGAAACTAGAAACCAACCTCAGGGGAAAAACTCAAAAACATTCAAACTCATAGAGACTGACTAGCATGCTTTTAAACAATGAATGGGTAAACAATGAGATCAAAGAATAAATCAAAAAGTTTCTCAAAACAAATGAAAATGAACACACAACAGTCCAAAACCTATGGCACACAGCAAAGGCAGTCCTGAAAGGGAAATTCATAGGCCTACCTAAAAAAGAAACATTTCAAATAAAGAACCTAACCCTATACCTTCAAGTGGAGAAACAACCACCAAAGCCCAGAACAAGTAGAAGGAAGTAAATAATCAATATCAGAACAGAACTGAATGACATAGAGACTAAAAGAGCAGTTCAAAGGATAAATAAATCCAGGAGCTCGTTCTTCAAAGCAATAAACGAATCGACAAGCCTTTAAGCAGATTCATCAAGAAAAAAAAAGACAGAGGACCCAAATAAATATAATCAGAAATGAAAAGTGGAGAAATTACAAGTGATACCATAGAAATACAAAGGATTGTGAGAAATTACTATAAACAACTATATGCCAAGAAATTTGAAAACCTAGATGAAATGGGCAAAATTCTAGAAAAATATATTCTTCCTACACTGAATGAAGATGAATAGAAAGCCTCAACAGATCGGTAAGAGCTCGTGAAACTGAAGCAGTAATCAAAAAACTCCTGGCACACAAAAGCACTTAACCAGATGATTTCACAGAAGAATCCTACAAAACATTTAAGAAAGAGCTAACCCCTATCTTTCTCAGACTATTCCAAAAAATCCAAGAAGAGGGAAGACTCTCAAACTCTTTTCATGAGGCCAGCATCATTCTAATCCCAAAACCAGATAAAGACACAGCAAAGAAAGAAAACTACAGGCCAATATCGCTGATGACCATAGATGCTAAGATCCTTAACAAAATACTGGCAAACCACATCCACCAATATATTAAAAAGATAATCCACCATGATCAAGTGGGATTCATCCCAGAAATGCAAGGATGGTTCAATATTTATAAATCAATAAATGTAATACATCACATAAACAAAAGGAAAGACAAAAACCACATGATTAAATCAATAGATGCGGAAAAAAGCATTTGATAAGGTGCAGCACCCATTTATGATTAAAAAAACACTCAGCAAAGTGGGAGTAAAGGGGGCATACCTCAACATAATAAAGGCCATATATGAAAAATCTGCAGCCAACATCAACTCAAAGGGTAAAAACTAAAAGCTTTAACACTAAGATCGGGAACAAGAAAAAGGTGTCCACTTTCACCACTTCTATTCAACATAGTACTGGAAGTCCTAGCCACAGCGATCAGACAAGAAAAAGAAATAATAAGCATCCAAATTGGAAACAAGGAAGTAAACCTGTTACTGTTTTCATCTGATATGATATATACATAGAAAACTCTATATACTCCATCAAAAAACTACTTGACCTAATAAGTGAATTTGGCAAAAGAGGTGGATACAAAGTCAATATTCAGAAATTGAACACATTTTTATACATCAACAATGAACTATCAGAATCAGAAATCAGGAAAAAAATCACATTTGCTATAGCAAAAAGAAAAATAAAGTACCTAGGAATTAACCTTACCAAGGAGGTAAAAGACCTGTACCCAGAAAACTACACAACACTGAAGAAAGAAATTAAGAAATACACAAATAACTGGAAGCATATACCATGTTCAGGGATTGGAAAATTAACATCATCAAAATTTCCATACTATCTAAAGGAATTTATAGATTCAATGCAATCCCTATTAAAATACAATGACATATTTCACAGATATAGAACATTTCAAAAATGTCAAAACCACCCTGGATAGCTGTAGCACCATTGAAAAAGAAAAACAAAGTAGGAGTAATCACAATGTCTGATATCAAACTATATTACAAGTCCACTGTAATCAAAAGAGTCCGGTACTGGCATAAGAACAGACACATAGACAAATGGAACATAAGAGAGTCCAGAAATAAGCCCATGTCTCTAGGGTCAATTATTATTTAACAAAGGGGGCAGAAGCATAAAATGGAATACAAATAGTCTCTTCAACAAATGGCATTGGGAGATCTGGACAGCTACATGCAAAAAAATGAAACTTGACCATCAACTTATACCATACACAAAAATAAACTCAAGATGGATAAAAAACTTAAATATAAGCCACGACACCATAAAAGTCCTAGAGAAGAACATAAACCAGAAAATCTCAGCTCTTCCACACAGCAATATTTTCACTGGTATATCCCCTAGAGCAAGGGACATAAAGGAAAGAATAAACATATAGGACCTTATCAAAATAGAAAGCTTCTGCACGGCTAAAGAAAACATCAGCAAAATGAAAAGGGAACCAAACGTATGGGAAAATATATTTGCCAACGATACCTCAGACAAAGGGCTTGATCTTCAAAATATATAAAGAACTCACATGACTCCACTCCAGGAAGACAAACAATCCAATTAAAAAATGGGCAAGGGACCTGAACAGACACTCCTCCAAGGAAGACATACACAGGGCCCAGAGATATATGAAAGGATGCTCAGCATCACGAGCCATTAGAGAAAAGAAAATTAAAACCACAATGAGATACCACTTTACACCAGTCAAAATGGCCATCATAAACAAATCAACAAACAACAAGTGCTGACAAGGTTGTGAAGAAAAGGGAATCCTGGTGCACTGCTGGTGGGAATGCAGGCTGGTACAGCCACCGTGAAAAGAATTCCTCAGAAAACTAAAAACGGAACTGCCTTCTGACCCAGCAATTCCACTGCTAAGATTATACCCTAGAATACCAAAACCCCAATTCAAAAGAACCTATACAGCCCAATGTTCATAGCAGCATTATTTACAGTAGCCAAGTGCTGATAACAGCCTAAGTGCCCAGCAGTAAATCAGTGGATAAAAGAACTATATTACATTTACACAATGGAATACGATGCATTAGAAAGAATGAAGTAGTTCCTACCCTCTGCAACAGCATGGATGGAACTGGAGAGCATTTTGCTAAGTGAAATAATCCAGGCGATGAAAGATAAATACCATATGATCTCACCTATAAGTGGAACCTAATCAGCAAAACAAGCAAGCAAGCAAAATATAACCAGAGACATTGAAATAAAGAACAAACTGACAGTAACCAAAGGGGAGAGGGAAGAGGGATAATGGGGGAAAATAAGGGAAGGGTCATTAAGGAGCATGTATATAGGGCATGTGAACAAAGCCAAAGCGGGTATGTCAAGGGTGGGAGGTGGGGACCAGTGGGGAAGGGGCAGTGATGGTGGGAAAATGGAGACCACTGTACTTGAACAACAATAAATTATTTTTTTTAAGCTTTAAAACGTCCCAGTTAAAAGAAAAAGGGGGGAAATTTGGCAGATTCTTATACAATTAAACATATGACCCTACCACATGACTGCATTCTTGGACAGGTACTCACCAGAAAAATGAAATTGATAATCACACAAAAACCTATATATACTGTCCATAGCAGCTTTATTCACAATAGCTAAAACTTATAAAAATACAGATATGTTTCAATGAATAAATGGTTAAACAAACTGTGCTGGCCGTAACATGGAATACTACTCAGCAGGAAAAGGAAGAGATTTCACTCCTATGTGGAATATAAAACTGAATACAACAAATGAGCAAACAAGACAAACAAACAAAAACTCACAAAGACAACGGTATGGTGGTCACCAGAGGGAAGGGGGAGAGTAGTAAAGTAAAATGAGGTCAAATATATAGTGACAGAAGGAAATTTGACTTTGGGTGGTAAACACAATGCAATACAGAAATGATAATATTATAGAATTGTACATTTAAAACATATAATTTTATCAACCAATATTACCCAAATTAATAAAAAATATTAATTAATTGATTTAAAAAAGCAACAAACTATGCAATGAGCTGAATTGCACCCCCTCAAAAAAATTCGTCTGTTAAATCCTTAACCTCAGGTTCCTGAGATTGTGACTATATTTGGAGATGGATCTCAAAGAGGTAAAGTTAAAATTAGGACCATTAGGGTGGGCCCTAATCCAATCTGACTAGTTGTCTTTATAAGAGCAGGAAATTTGGACTCACAAAAAGACATCAGGGAAGTGTGCATAAGAAAATCATTCCAGAACACAAGGAGAGGTGGCCATCTGCTAGCCAAGAAGGGAGGCCTCAGAAGACAGCAAACCTGTGGACATATCTTCTTGGACTACTAGCCTCCTGAACTGTAATAAAATACATTTCTGTTTTTAAGCCACTCAGTCTGTAGTATTTTATTATGGCAGCCCTAGCAAACAAAAATATAGTTATACAACTTCAATGAATCCCCAGGGAAATATACTGAGCAAAAAAAACCAAGCCCAAAGTTAAATACTACACGATCCCATTTATATAAAATTACGGAAATTATAAAATGTCACATTATCATTAAGAAAAGATCTTACTAAATGTTTATGTAAAGCTAAATTAGTACTGTCAAGATAATACTTGAAAAGATTATTATAATCATTGATCATCTTTGGAGGATGTTTCAGAACAAATTCATTAATTTGAAAACAAGCCAATAAAAACAAAGAATAAAGCACTTATCCTACATTTTCTGAATGAATAACACTTCAGAGTAAGAACAGTTAATGGAGAAAAGTTTCTCTTTATAGAAGAATTACAACTAATTATTGAAAAAGGAATAATAAGAGTTATCAGTTCACCATTTAGCAACACCTAATGGATCCAGTAATAATAGCTTACGTTAAAAGAGAGAGAGAAAACATTCTTAGCCTAACACCATACACAACAACATCTCTTAAGTATTTCTTCCAAAAACTATCAAACCGGGATCTGATTGGTCTTCTAGATCCACTTCCAGAAAATTAAACAAATATGTTAAACAATGAAGGAGACTAAATCTGAAATACAAAATATAGGAAACTCTACAGGATAAATAATCCAGTTTCTTCAACAAATGAAGTTAAATAGAAGGGAAGGGTGAGGGAAGAGGAAGGTAAAGCCTATAGATTAAAAGAGATTTAAGAGATTAATCAACCAATCCTTATATATGAACCTTATTTGGATCCTTATTAGAGCATACTGAAAAAAAAAGAACATAAAACAATCAAAAAATTTTGCAGACTGGGTATTTAATATTAAGGAATTTTCATTAATTTTGTTTGGTGTATAGAACTGTGGTTATTTTTTAAGTTATTATCTTTTCTGCATACATACTGAAATATTTATAGATGAAACATCCTACCTGGGATTTACTTTAAAATAATCTAGGCTCAGGGAAAATACAGTATGGCCATGGTTAACTGTTGAAACTGGTTAAGAGATTGATGAGAGTTCGTACTATTTTCTCTATCTACTTTTATAAATGTCTGAAATTCTCAATAATAAAATGTTTTTTTAATTAATCTTAGAACTGGATTCAGAAATAAAAGAATTTGCAAGTAGCCTAGATCTATAAGACAAAATGTAACATTCATATCCATGTTCATAAATGTTTCCTCAGAAAACTATTTCTCAGCAACACCCACATTGCAGTCAGAATACTAGCACCATCTTCAAATAAAAGGGCACATATATTACTAAGGACTGGAAAATAATAGGTAAAGACCTTTTATTACACATAATTTTTTAAAAGACAATCTGCTTTTAAAGGTTATTGTGAAAACTCTTCATATTTCTGTAGTATAACTTAAATGGAATGTCCAGAATTGCCCCAATTCCAAGCTATTCTTTTCCATTTTCTTTCTAAATGCAATTACCTGTATCACAAAAAAGAAATGCCTCTATCAATTTCAATTTCAAAGCTATCTCTCTCTACACACACACACAAACACACACAGACACACACACACGTATGCTCTCAAATACACAAAACCCTAATAGGTTTGACATTCAGGCATCATTTCTACTTTACAGATAAGCAAACTGAGATTTTGAAAATTAACTAATTTGCCTAAAATTATATAGGTACAATACAACTACAATCAAAGTTGTCTGCCTTGACTTCCATGGCCTTTCCGATCTACCACACTGCCATTCAAGATGCAAAAAGAAAACCAAAATTCTAACATCTGATTCATCGTTAAGTAACAATATGAACAGCACTTACAGCCAATTTCTTAAAGTCCCTCATTCATACCCTATAAGCAGCATGAACACAATCTAATCTTAAGACAGCAATCATGTATATTACACAATTAAATATTTATACAAAAGAGAGAAAATACTTTTCTAGATAAAACTCCACAAAACTTTCCTTAAAAAATTAATGATGCTTTCATGTATATAAACAACTTTTCTAACTCCCAGAAACTTAATATGAATTTTAGCAAAGGTTCCACATAAAAGCATTACATTTGCATTTAAAAACTCAACTATTTAACTGACTCTTAAGTTCTCCTAAAAATTTATATTAATTGATAAGTCAAATTATTCTGCTTGCACGACTTAATATAGGCACTCAGTTACACTAATAATGCTTTACATGTATAAATTTATTTAATCTACACAGTAACTCCAATATCCAGAAATTATTGGGTTGGCCAAAAAGTCCATTGGTTTTTTTCCATATGATAGCTCTAGTAGCATTCAGCTATGTTTAACTTTTTCAAAACAATTTTGTTAGATTGCATTGTGACAGCTGTCTTATCTGCATACATTTTTTTTTGCTTTAAAAAGTTTTTATTTTTAAGTATTTAAAGCAGTTAAAAATAATAATAAAAAAGAACCCACTGCACAATGCTGTTACCTCAACATCAGCATACATTTTTAAAAAATCAAAATTGGTGAATTTTTGTACAGCCATTTTAATATTGAAACTGGAAAACATACATAACATTTCCAGTGTCTTATGCTTTATTATTTCAAGAGTAAAAACACAACTAAAATGTAGAAAAGACTTGCTCAGTGTATGGAGAAGGTGCTGTGACTGATCAAGTATGTCAAAAGTGGTTTGCAAAGTTTCTTGGAACTATTGACATTTGGGCCAAACAGTTCTTTGCTGTGGGGCTGTCTTATGCCCTGGAGGACGTTTAGCAGCACTCCTGGCCTCTACCCACTAGAAGCTAATAGCAGGAGAGAGCCAACATACTAAAATATCCAAATCAATAGTTATTAGTGAAAATAAAAAATGCCTTTTATTTTATGGAAAAAAGCCAACAGACTTTTTGGCCAACCCAGTATTACTTGTCCCTTTTACAGAAAAGAAGGGTTAGGCTTGGAGATTTTAAGTAACTTGTTCAAGATCATGGAGCTAATAAGTGGTAGTCCTGAGACTTGACTCAGCCTAGTCTGACAAAAAGTCCTTGCTCTTAGCCCATCCTCTATTCCAGCGATTTTCAACTAGTGTGCCATAAAAATTTTTAATACATGCAATACCTGACTATTTAGTCAGGCGCTCTGACCTCATTTCCCTTAGACTGTCAAATTAAAAAATGACAGCCAACACAACAATAGCCATCCAGTGTGAATGAATCAAAATTACACCTATATTTTTTTGTCTGATCAGCAAAAAATATTTTTTTTGGTGTGCCACAGAATTTTAGTAATTAGTTTATGTGTGCTATGAGTTGAAAAAGGTTGAAAATTGCTGTACTCCAATAAACATCATCTACTTTCAGTTGTGAAAAAGAGTTCCCTTTTACCGCATTTTATTTCAAAGGAGATAGTCAATTATAACTAGCATGGCTACTTTGAAAACAGGCTCATTTTGTCATTACATTTGCTTTTCACCACACAATCTATCACATTTTGCCTTAGAAATTATTGTATAAACAGAGGTTAAATTCTCAGGCCAACCCTCAAAAACTTAAATATCACTTAATATTTCTAGGTAAAAGTGTGATAAATTGTGAAAGGACAATACAGCATCATCCTCTATCATACCCCCCAAAAAAGTACTCAACATCCCAAAGGTAACATGAAATTCCTTTGTCTTCCTCCAGTATACAACCAGAAACGATTTCACTTGTTTTAGTTCCCATCATGAGCTCCATCGAAGCCAGGAGGAGAAAAGGGTAGGACAGAAAGTAGTAACATTTATTCATGCATGTATTCAAGTCTGAAGCCCAAGACGGCCTCCGCAATTAAAACTACCCATATTTTGTATGTATAATGCACACCTTTTGCCCAATATTTTTAGGAAAAATAGGGATGCACATTATACATGGGTAGTTAGTGAAATACCTTGTATCTGTTATGTTTTGTAATTATTTGTTACATAAAATTTTTCGTACCATAATATGTTCAAAAATAAATGTTAAATTCCTTTATAATACAAAAAACAAGTATCTAAATATAAGTAAATAAATAATTCAATTAAAAAATTAAAACAATTTTTTTCCTGAAAGTTTGGGCCAAAAATGTGGGTGCACATCATACACAGCAAAATAACAGTATTACTGCTACAGTTCAATACAAAAAAAAGTTTTACATGGACTAACTAGAAACCTAACTACCATACTGTACTACTTACAAAGAGATTTAGAACACAACACATAAAAGGAGACTACCTATACTCACTAATACTTTCTATAATCAGCTGCCTTTTCCCAACTCTCTGAAAGCTAAAAGCCTTTATGGAATAGAGGAAAGTAAAGAAGTTATGACTCCCTTTACTACATATGCACAAAAACAACTTAGTATATGAAGTATCCAAATCAATGGTTACACATTAGATGCTTTAGGATGGTAACACCAAAGTCTTCATCCAAGATATTTCAGTATTCCTTTTTTTTAGTAAGGAGTTCTAGAATATGTTCAGATCTTTGGAATTGTGGGATTCATTTCTCCTTTTTATTACCAGATCCTATAGACTGAATGCTTGTGTCCTCCCCAAATTCATATGCTAAAACCTAATGCCCAACATGATGGTATTAGGAGGTGGGGGCTTTAGAAGGTGATTAGGTCATAAAGGCAGAACCCTTATAAATGGGTAAGTGCTCTCATAAATGAGGCTAAAGGAAGCTGCCACCCTTTCTGCAATGCAAGACCAGTGACAAGGCACTATGAGTCAGGAAATAGGCCCTCACCGGACACAGAATCTGCCAGCACTATGATCTTGAACTTTCCAGCCTCCAGGACTATGAGAAATAGATTTTTATTGTTAATGGTATTTTGTTAGAGTAGCCAGAATAGACTAAGACACCAGAGATTTTTTAAATGGTTTTAAATAATTATTTTTATGATATGTGTATAAACATAGTGTGCTGTGTTGATCTAACCAGTAAAAAGAAACAGATGTAGCCCTGACTGGTGCAGCTCAGTGGGTAAGGGTGTCATCCTGCAAAGCAAAAGGTCACTGGTTCAATTCCCCACCCCACCCCCATATGCCTAGGTTGTAGGCCAGGTCCCAGACTGGCAGCCTCTGAGAGGCAACCGACTGATGTTTCTCTCACACATTGATGTTTCTCTCCCTCTCTTTTTCCCTTCTAAAAATAAATAAAAGGTTTAAACACACACACACACACACACACACACACGGATGTACTCTAATACAATGCTGATGAGAAGTTAAATTCATTAAAAGTGACTGTGTGGAAAGCAATTTAGCAATAATTACCAAGAATTTAATAAATACTTCTCCTTTTGATTCAGTAATTCAACCTGTAAAAATCTACTCTAATAATCAGAGAGTCATGCAATAATTAACAAATTATCAAGGACTTATTTGGTGCCAGGCATTATTCTTATGAATGAAGAACATTTCTTTATTTTATAGAACAAGTTGGAAAAAAGTGTTTAATAATGAGTTAACAAATTAAAATGCATCTAACAAATAAAGTGTTATACTAGCACTGGACACTATATTATCAAATATCAAAAAATATTTAATAAAAAGAAAATGTTCATGATATGTTAAGAAAAAAATATTTAAATCAGGATACAAAAGTGCATGTAACTACATATAACTATATGTATGACTCCAAATCTGTGTTTTAGATCTTACTAGCCAGAGACCTTGGTGAAGTTACTTAGCCACTCTACTTCAATGTCTTTTCTGTAAAATAAAAATTTTATATTTCATATCTCAACGGAATGTTAAATGAGTAATTTGCAAAGTGCTTATAATATTTCCCCAGTACACATAAAACACGAGTAATTATTTTCAAGTGTTATCATTATTACACACACACATATATATGCAAAGAAAAGTGGAAGAAACATCAAAATATTAATTAAGATCCTGAATTCTAACAAAACTAATTCTAAGACAGGGAATTTGAACACTCACTGCATATTATCGTATTAAAAATTATTTTATAAGGTATGACTTTTTAAAGTCTTTATATCACAGTGAAGTATTTATAAATAAAATATATCTAATATTGGCATTAAAATTCATTGGTGGGGGCTTACGTGGTGATTTTTTTTAATATTATCTGAAGTAAATTACCTCTGGGTAATAGAATTATTATTAGCTTTCTTTTCTTTTTATTTTTGTTTTTCAAATTTTCTACATGATCCAATAATTACTTTGTTCATTTTTTAATGTATACTTAATTATATTTTATTGATTATGCTTTTACAGTTGTCCCAATTTTTCCCCCTTTGCACCCCTCCACCCAGTACCTACCAGTCCCTCAGGCAATACCCCCACGTAGTTCATGGTTATGGGTCATGCATATAAATTCCTTGGCTACTCCATTTCCTAATACTGCATTTTACATCCCCATGGCTATTCTGTAACTACCTATTTGTATTTCTTATTCCCCTCACCTCATCACCTATTCTCCCATAGTCTCCTCCCATCTGGCAACCACAGATGTTCTCTGTATCCAGGATTCTGTCTCTGTTCTTCTTCACTTAGTTTGTTTTTTAGATCCAATTGTTGATAGACATATATTTATGGTCATTTTATTGCTCCTAGTTTTGATCTTATTTTTCTTAAAAAAGTCCCTTTAACATTTCATATAATAACAGTTTGATGATGATGAATTCCTTTAGTTTTTTTCTTGTCTGGGAAGTTCTTTATCTGCCCTTTGATTCTAAATGATAGCTCTGCTGACTACAGCAATCTTGACTATAGGGCCGTGCTTTTCATGAATTTGAATATTTGTTGCCAATCCCTTCAAGTTTGCAAAGTTTCTTTTGAGAATCAGCTGACAGTCTTATGGGAACTCCCCTGCAGGTAACTAATTTCTTTCCTTTTGCTGCTTTTAAGGCTCTCTCTTTAATGTTTGGCATTTTAATTATGGTATGTGTCTTAGAGTGGGACTCTTTGCGTCCATCTTGTCTGGGACTCTGTGCTTCCTGGACATGCATGTCTATTTCCTTCACCAAATTAGGGAAGTTTTCTTTCATTATTTTTTCAAAAAGATTTCCAATTTCTTGCTCTTTCTCTCTGATGCGAATGTTATACCCCTTGAAGTTGTCCCTAAGGCTGCTTACACTACCATTGACTTTTTAGGATTCTTTTTTTCTTCTTGTTCTGATTGGTTGGTTTTTGCTTCCTTATGTTCCAAATCATTGATCTGATTCCTGGCTTCAACCACTCTACTGTTGTTTCCCTGTAAATTTATTTCTTTATTTCAATTAGTATAACCTTTGTTTCTGACCAGATCTTTTTTACGCTGTTGGGGTCCTCACTGAGTTCCTTGAGCATCCATATAAACAGTGTTTCGAACTCTGCATCTGATACACAGGGCTTATCTCCATTCTGTTTAGCTCTTTTTCTGAGGTTTTGATCTGCTCTTTCATTTGAGCCATGTTTCTTTGTCTCCTCATTTTGTCTGTCTCCCTGTGTTTGTTTCTATATGTTATGTAGAGCTGCTATGACTGCCTGTCTTGGTAGCATGGCCTAATGTAAAAGGTGTCCTGTAGGCCCCAGTGGCACAGCTTCCCCAGTCACCCAAGCTGCATACTCAAAGTGCACCCTTCATGTGGGCTGAGTATACCCCCGTCTTGTAGTTGAGCCTTGTTTGCTGTTGGCAGGTCAATGTGAGGGATCTCCCCAGGCCAGGCAGCTGCAACAATGGCTGTGACCTCTGGCCACCAACCTCTGCCTTCCATGGAGGATCAGCTGAGTGGGAGCACGGTGGTGGTGTTCTGACATGGTCTGTAGCTGTCCACTGGATGGGCAGGCTCTGGGTTTTCCCAGGTGGTGCAGGCCAAGCTCAGCCCCGACCTGTGTTAAGCCTGGGGCCACCTTGTGTGAGCTATAAGGCAATATGAGATGCCTCCTACTAGTACTTGGTCTGGAGATTCCCAGGCAAAGCCAAGCTGTGAATCCAGGCTAGTTGCTGCTAATGCCAGGTCTGCAGCCACGTAGCAAGAGGTATGGGGTGGGAGCTACTGAGGCTGGCTATTGCTTGTTTGATAGGATTTAGAAAGTTGTGAAGCATGAGCCAAGACCTGTCACTCATATGGAAAAGTCACTGTTAACTGCTTGGGTGGGCCTGTAGGTTGGGTGGAATGGAATCTGGGGGTCTCCAGGGCAGGGCATAGTGTTAGCCAAGTTGATAGAATCTCAGATAAGGCACCGATCTGCCTCTGTGGCTTTGTAGGCAGAGGGTTCAAAAAAAGGACAACGGCCTGGCCCACCTTTCTGTATGGGAGAAAGCTGACCCACTGCTCTCACTTTGATGTCAATTCAATTTCTCTTTATATGCCACTGGTGCCTTTCAAGATACCACCCCAGGCTGGACCTCACAGGGAGTGAGTCTTAATTAAGTCTGTGTGGGGGTTCTTTACAGGGAACCATTTGTGACTCTAGAAGGTTCTTCCATCAATTGGATCTATGCTGTTTTTGCAGCCCAAAGTTATAGATACTTATCTTCCTGGCACTAGAAACCTGGGCTGGGATTCCTCACTCCCGAGATATCGCTCCTAAATTTTTATCCAGCACATGTGGATGTGGGACCGGCCTGTTCTGCATCTCCATTTCTCCTACCAGTCTGGATGGATGTGGTTTCTTTAATTCTGTAGTTGTCAGTGTTCCATTCAACTTGATTTCTGATGGTTCTGAGTGATGGCTGTTCTATATTTTAGTTATAATTTATGTGTGGTTGTGCAAGGAGGTAAGCCATGTTTACTAATGCTACCGTCTTGACTGAGTCAAAAAAATTATTTTTAAAGTAAAAAATTTTATGAAAATCCTTACCAATACTCCATCCGCAGACGAAACTTTCTCCCAAGTTAACCAAGCTCTTTCTCTGACATGATCTGGTATCTTTAATTTCTGACATAATGCAGTAAACTCAGGTTCTTCAGTTTCTTCAAATTCAAGCCTATCAAATAAAAATATATATTTAATAGGCATAAAATTACAAATCTAACTAAATAAACATTTGTTTCAATGGTTTGCAAATTATAGTACTCTTCTGAAAGACAGCGTCATTAAATACTTTAGGATCTTATTAACCTTTGAAAAAATTTACCCTTTTGAGCTATCTTTTTCATAGACTTTCCAAAATAAGGATATGACACAGTGAAAAACGTTTGCTGGCCTGGTAAATCACATACACTTCAGAGCAGCAAAATAGCTTTGTGAAGGAAAGTAAGTAAAATAGCTAAATCTGTTTGGGAAAGCTGGGATAACAATAATAGCAACAAGAGGAAAGCCCATTATTACAGAATCAGTGTAATTCACTATCAGTAACTTAGTTAAAATAGAGTCTACACTTATCAATGTTTCATATACATAATCTACCTAGTAGCATTTCTTACATTAGGATTAAATTGACATAAATTATTCTTTTTGGCTAATTATTTTTCATTCATTTACTATTTGATATCTAATAATAATATTATGAGGAATACCTAATAATTTGTGTATGTGAGCAATAGATATAATACTGTAAAAATAATGTATCTATAATAATATAATAGCAAATAATTTCTGAATATTTGCTACGACCCCATATAAAGTAACTTAGATGCATAGTTTCACTGAATCCCTGCATTGGTCCTATTAGTTATGTACTCTCATTATCCCTGTTTTACAGACACATGCCAAATCAGAGAAGTTAAAGCTCTCATCTGGGATGACAGCTAGTAAGTGGGAACCTAGATATAAACCCAACAGCCTAACTTCATAATTCATGCCCTTCACCACTATTCCAGACTGTCAAACCTCGTTCAAAACATAATTAACTTTTGGTTATCGCAATTACATCATTTAGGCTGGAGATAATGCAACAGAAAGAAGATCTCAACTCTCAATGTAGAAATGAACTCTGTCACTGGAAGTACAGTTGGAATGGGACCTGAATCCATCCCTAAGTAAGTTTCGTGGCCTCAGATTGACAGTCAGTGGTTCTATTCTTGCTGAGTAGTTAATCTATACAGTTCAATTGCCCATGGTAAAGAACGCTTTTATGGATATAAATAATCAAGAGCAAACTGTATCTTCTATGGTTTTGACTTATAGGAGAATTTAATAATTCCATCATTTAAGGTACATTTAAAAAGTGTTGGAAAAAAATAAAAGAAACAAAGCCCCCAGTGATGTCCAGAACTTCGTTATTTCTGCTTACCATACAATAATCAAAAATGCTTCCAAAGCTCTGTGAATAACATGGAACACTTCGCAAGGGAGACTTTACTGCTCTTTCCAAAGGGAAACTTTCAAGTATTGGATGCTTCTGAGTTTAATCAGAAATAAAGTAATGTTGCCCTGACCAGTGTGACTCAGTTGGTTTGGCACTGTTCTGCAAAGCAAAAGATCATGGTTCCCCATCACAGCACACGCCTAGGTTGCAAGTCCCCATGCAAGAGGCAACCAATCAATGTTTGACTCCCTGTCTTTCTCTTTCCCTTTCCCTCTCTTTGAAAGTAAATAAAATCTTTTTTAGAAAAGAAATTAAAGTAACCTCTTCTCCCAGTACATCCCCAGAATTTTTTTAACTGGTGAGTATGACTTTTAACTGACCCATAAGACAATTTATTTAAGTGTATGAATTTTTAATAGTCTTTCACAAGCCATTTCCAAGGGCCCTTTCCAGTCTTTTACAATTTTGGCCTGAATTGTTAGTGTCTGGGAAGGTGAAAGAAACAGGTCTTGGCAATGGACTTAAAAAGAGGGCCGGAGTGGTAAGGGACAGAAAGGAGTCCCATTCCCCTTAAATGAATATGTAGTTTCAAAGTAGGACCAGTGCTGACAAGAATAATGACAATTATACTCCTTCAACCTTAGCTTCTTAACCATAGAGTATCACAATCAAGAAAAATAAGATGTTGCAATATAAATAAATATCTTCCTCCCATATGCTATTGCATTATGATAATTATGAAAACATGACTTTCTTAAATTTAAACTTCATTTAGGGGGAAAAAATGTTCATGGGAGCACAAGAGCACCACTAATTTTGTACTCAAACAAAAAAAGGGGGTGGGAGGGGGAACACGAGGACCCTTGCTGACTCCAAGCCAAAGGGCAAAATGTGAGAAATAAGACTTGCTGAAGCAAAGTAACATGCAAGAAGTTTTATGCAATAAGAAAGAAAAAGTGTAGAAACTTTTAAGCACCTAGGCTAAACTTTTGCCCATACACCCGTTCCTCTAAAGAGTTATGTTCCACCAGTCACTACGATGGCTCTGTATCACCAAGAACTCAAAGCACTGCTGTGAAAGAACCCTACAAAGCATTTCAGTCAAGAACCCTGGAGGCAACTGACACCCAGGACCCTGAATTTACGTCCAATGGCGTCTCTGAAGCAGTTCCCAAGGCTTTTCGGGTTGGCCTCTCCCAGAACGAGGCTTCAGATGGAGTTGCTCACCCAGAGGAAAACATTTCCAACTGTTGCAATGCTGGAGACCAAAACAGAAAGCCACACGACCTACCAGGGTACTACAAATCTCAACAAGAGAAACTCTCCACTATACATTAGTCTTTGGGGCGGGGGGAGGGGGGAGAGCGGGGGTGTTTTGTTTTGTTTTGTTTCGTTTGGTTTGATGGGCCTTGAAATGACCCGCCGCCTGCGAGCCTCGAGTGAGGCGGAGGAAAGGCGGCACCTGTCACTTCGCTCAGGGATCCGAGCCCCACCCGCCGGACACCTGTCAAGCTGGAGCCAGACCCCTACCGGCTACCCTCCTGTCGCTCACGAAACCAGACCTCTGTCACCCTCCTTCAGGCGCTCCACTGCGGTGGGGGACAGAGAGGGACCCTCCTCCCTCCCGGACCCGGTCCCTGAAGAAAACGCGCCCCCGCCATACGCCGTATCGCCCGCCCCGACGCATCCTCCGGGCGCCCTTCCAGCGCACCGGCGGCCGTAGCGGCTTTGCTCGCTCACCTAGCCAGAGGCAGGTCCTCAGGGCCGCTGTCCTGTTCGGGGTCTTCCTCTGGAGGGGGTGGTGGAGGAGGCGGCGGTGGCGGCGCCGGGGGTGCGGCGGCAGCTGCGGTGGCTGCCCTCCGGAGGGTTTTGGGCGGCATGACGCCCTGCCAGAGCAGGAGCCAGCGAGCAGTGAGGAGAGCCGGGGCGGGAGGACGCGCGCACGTCGGGGCACGCCCCGTCCTCTCCCGACTCCCGTTACAAAAATAATATGAATGTCCCCTGAGAAAAACCGACAGGCCCTCCCCCGCCCGGCAACTAGCGCCGCGTCCAACCGCGGGAAAACGTCACTTCCGCCAGCGGCGTCACGTCCGCGAGGCTGCCGGGCCGCCGCCGACGGGAGGGAACCGGGGCGCCTGGTGGTTCGCAGGGCAGAGGCGGGAGGTCGGGCGAGCTGGGCAGGGAGCCCAGACTTACGCACAGGCGCCTTCCCTGAGGCCCCGCCGCCGCCTGAACCTGTCACTACTCGAGACTCCCCCTTCCAGGCATGGGTGCCGGTAACGGGGCATTGCAGAGTCTGGTGGGTGAGATTGCGCCCATCTTCATCTGTGGGTGGATCACGGGGTGCGGCTCAGGCGCCGCCAGGAATATCAGGCGAGTGCACCCTCCGCGGGCACGCCCCTCTCCTCCGTGGACGGCGCCCTCTGTCTCCACCGCACTCTTCCTGCCCAATCCGTTAAGGAAAGTGAGCCAAAACAAAAACAAACATTGATGGAACGTATGTTAGGAACTGAACTCTGCCAATCACTGAGATACAAATTGTAGGACAATTATTGGCGTTTTAGGTATCACTAGTTAGGGAAGGGAGAATTGTTAGTAAAGAACAGATTATAGTGAGATAAATGTTTTAATAGCGGTGTAAAAGAACAGGAGGCACCTAGAAATGTCCAAGGGACATTTCACATATTCAGAGTAGTAGCAGTTGAATAGAATTTTACCAGGGAGACGTAAAAAGTTAAATGGAGTAAGTACTGCTAAGAGTGTCACTTAAAATAGAGTCCTGAGGCTATTAGGGAAGTGGGACGCCCATCTTCAGTTCTCAGAGCTGCTATTAAGTTGCTAAACTCAGTTTATGGCCCAGCCATAAACATCCTGGAATAATAACTGCTCCATGGACATATATGGGTGGACTTCACTCCCTTCTTTGTAGGAATTTTTATTATTTTTTTGCTTTCCTTGTTTGCATATTGGAACTAACCAATCCCTGCAACCTACCCAGCTGTCCTTCATTTGCATGAAAAAATTATATTTTGTGTGTTTTGCCTTTACAAATCCTACCTTTGTTCTCCTCAGAACAGTTTGGATTCCTGCCTGAATCTGGCTCAGATTCTAATTCTTTTTTTAAGACCCCCCAAATAAACTTAATTTATTTTACAGCCTCAAATCTTTATTGGTTAACATTACATACCTTTGAGCTGTGCTGTCCATTTTACATAATTATCTTAATTCTGAAAAAACGGTTATTTCAAATAAGTAGTAATAGTATTATTCGACTTTTCATATGAGGAAACAGGCTCAGAAGAGTCAATTAATTTATCCAATATTCTAGAACTGATGGATGGCAGAAGATTTGAACGAAGGGTGTTTGACTCTACTTATCCATCACATTGTATTGATAAAACACCAAGAAAAGAGGAGCAGCATGTACAAAGGCACAAACATCACAGGAGAGCTTTCCGGAACTACCCTCACCAAAAATTGGCTTAGAAACTGCATCTCTTCCATCTCTTGCCATTTGCTTATAATAATAGATAGTCTAGTTTGAATACACATTTTTCTCTCTTTGGCAGATGCTAGTGGATTGCCTAGTCAGAACTTCCCAACTGAGGTACTGTGAATAAAACACAATTGTACTCTGATCTGAATTTCCTTATTCTTCGAAAAGCTGAGCAGGGATCTGAATTTCCTTATTCTTCAAAAAGCTGAGCAGGGCTGAGGCACCAGGAGCCTTCAGGAAAGCAATGGCTGCGAGCCTCTTCAGTTTATCTCAGTGAGTGGTGTGACGAATTACCATTTTCTATGTATACCGTGCATGTGCCAAAATGTACAGAGGGTTGGCAATTATCAGCCTATTCAAGGGCCCAGGTATATCTGTAAGCCAACTTTATCAGCCAAAGCTCAGAAACCCCCTCTTGGAGGCCAAAAGTTTGTCAGGGGGTAGAGTCCATACTCAGTTCTAGCTAGAGAGAACAGATATCAAAGTGGTAATCCTATTCACCTTGCCCAGGATCAGTGTAGGCAGGAGCTCAGGGTGCAATGTCTGGTCTTTGCTAGATCAAAGATAGTCCACTGGGAGCCTGCTGAAATTAGGTACAAGGATGAGAGTTCTATTCCTTAACTATTATGAGGATGTTACCCTCATAATTGTTGTAGCCATTGTGACTTAAGACAAGCTGACCTGAGGATAAAACAGAAATGTTTAGAATGGCACAATAGTAATATCAAAAAAACATGGGTCTTTGGTGACATAACTGAGCCTCTGATTTAACCAGAAAGCATCATAATTTATAATATTTCTCTAATGAGCTCCTACAGGGTAGACCAAATTATTTTGGTAGTCTTAGTACCTAGCACAATGTTGGGAACACAGCAAACGCTTCTTTGCTAAAAGTGGGGAGGGCAGGAGAGCTCAGGAAAGCTCTGGGAACTGAAGTGAACTCTCTTTACATATACGTATGACTTGCTTTATTAAACCCAGTCTGTCAACATCTGGATTTATCACAATTATGATAAAGAGAGATTTCTTAATTCACAAAATGATGTATATCTTTACCCTAGATTAATTTAACTGTTATCTACTATATTTAAAATCCTTTTACACAACTCAGGGGCAATTGAGTCAATCAAAATCCTTGCTTTCTGTTGCACTACCAAAGAAGTATTAGAAATTGTGCAGATTCTTTAAAGAAGCTTCCCCTGATCTTCTCACATCTCCATAGTAGCTTTAAGATTGTCATTAAGACCAAATAAAGATCTTACTTAGATTTTTTGTCTGGAGATAGAACTTTTTCAGCGTGAGGCCCATTCAGTGATATTACAATATTTTTTGAGTCTCAACTAGTCTAAAAAGTCTTCCTTTGACCTTTTTTGCACTAATAAACTACCACACTGTTTCATTTTCTTTACAGTCTAGCTTCTTAAAATAGAAGAAATGGAAGTCTCCATTTCTTCTCTCTACTTCCCCAGATCCTCAGCCTACTATAACCTGGCTCTCTTCTACAACCACCACCACTCTAGCACTCCACTGAAATCACTTTTTTAAAGGTCACCAGTGTCCCAATTATCAACACATGGCTTTGTGTATTTTTGGTGGGGGGGGGGCAGGGGGACATGGTCTACAACCTACGTAACCTTTCTGGCAGTTAACACAGCCACTTCCTCTTTCTTAATACTTAACCTAGTCTTTCACAAATTCATGGGCTCCTTGTTTTCTTCCTTCCTTCTGCTACTTCATAATCTCTTCTACTAGTTCTTCTCCCTGTCCCTTCAGTGCAGGTTCCTTCAAGTAGCAACTGTTCAAAGTGGTCCTAGGACCAGTACAAATTTCCACACTGCTTGTGTTTGGTCCATACAGAGATAAGTACAGAAATTAAGAGTAAACGCTTAGCAGCACTTACAGCAATTTAACATTTCATCAATATTTAAGCACATGATTATTGGACAACTCTTATTAAACAGAGTATGGCACAATTGAGGTGTTCTCTAACTTTTGTTGTTAGTTGCCAGTAGCATGTCTCTCCTTGTCACATGCAGTATGACCACATTATAAGGAATGAAATTTCAAGGTTAATTTGTCAACTGTAACCCAAAATGAGTGAATATTTATTTACTTCTATAATGTTATTTTATAGTCATTTAAATTTTTAATCAAGCCTAGTTTTGAAATTCATAGCTAAATTAGGGAAGTAAAATTTGTGTCATTTGTTTTTAATCCTAAATTATGGATGGCAAAATAAGCTTCGCTGCTCTGTTTCATCAAGAAAAGACACATGGCAGTGGTGAGTTAATAGTAACAGTAGTAAACAAATAATGACCAGAGAAGTGATCCCAAAGAATTAAAGACCTAAGTGTTTGTAATAATTTTACTCAGAAGTATATTTGAGTTTATAGCCATAGCTCATAATAAAATGCTAAAACCATGAACTGAGAAATGAAGCCATCAAATTTCAGTGGCATTTACATATAAAGAAACTAATTTTGGGTTTCTGGTCAAGATGGCGGTATAGGAAAGCATGCCTCACTTCTGTCCATATCCACATCAAAATTACAACTAAAATATAGAACAACCATCACTCAGGACATTCAGAAATCAAGTTCAATGGAAGTCTGACAGCTACGGAATTAAAGAAAACACATTCATCAAGACTGGTAGGAGGGCTGCAGACGTGGAATGGGCTGGTCTCTCACCCAGTGTGCTGTGGATAAAAATTTGGGGGGGATATCTCAGGAGCAAGCAGGCCAGCTCCACACCAAACACCCCAGCACAGCATTCCAGTACCAAGATAGCCTGTCCCCACAACTTCTGACTGCAAAAACCAGTGGGGATTGAGTTCAGGGAAGAAACTCCTAGAGCCCCAAGCAGTTCTTCTTAAAGAACCCACACACAAACTCATCTGCTTAAACTAACTTCCTCTGTGCTCCAGTGCTGGGGTGGCAGTATGAAGCACACCAGTGGCATACTGAGAGATGATGAAGTGTCTGGCGTCAGGGCTAGCAGAGAGCATTGACCCTTTTCTGAGCCCTCCCATGGCAGAGCCAGGGAGTTAGCAGGCTGGTGCCATATTTGAGACTCCATCAACCTGGCTAACACTGTGTGACCCACCTTGGAGATCCCCAGAGACTCTGCCCCACCCAGCTAATGGGCCCACCCAAGCTCCTTTTCCACATGAATGATGATATTGGCTCATGCTTCACAACTTCCTAAATCTTATCAAACAAGCAATAGCAGGCCTCAGTGAGCTTCAGGCTCTGCACTAACAGCATCCTGCATTTATACACAGCTTGGCTTTGTCTGGGAATCTCCAAGCCCAGCACAAGTAGCAGCCATCCCAAATTCTTTATAGCTCAAGGAAGGATGTCCCTGGGCAAAACACAGAAGGGGGCTGACAATGGTTTGCACCACCCAGGAAACCCCAGGGCCAGAGAACCTAGTAGACAGTAGCTACAGACCTCTTTGGAGCACTGCCACCCTTCCCAGCACAGCTGATCCTCTACAAAGGGTGGAGATTTGTTGTAAATGATCAGAGAGAATCCTTGCAGCTAACTGGACTTGGTTAAATCCCTCCCATTGATCTATCAACGGCAACCAAGGCTCACTTACAAGAGGTAGAGTCTTACAGGTTTTAAGAAACAGAGACCCGATGAATTTACCTGAATTATTCATAATTAATGATTATTTAGTCGTTTGCCAAACAACTAAAGAAGACAACAAAAAGAGTCCTTTCTGATACACTTGGGCTCCCCTCCTTCCCGCCTCTATGAATGGTGTTATTGTTCATCTCCTTATGCTGCTGTCCTGTCACAATTACCTTCTCTCAATGTCACCAATCCTCGCTCATCAGGAGAGAGAATACGATAAATTTCCCCACTAAACTGCAATTTACATTAGCAGGACCAGATGACAATTTGCAGGGCCCAGTATGAAATGAAAATGCAGATGCTTTGTTCAAAAATTATGGAGGTTTTTGACTCAATACCGACTTCAGGTCAAGATGGCAGCTTAAGTAAACACAGCTAGTCTCCTCACACAACCACATCAAAATTACAACCAAAATATAGAACAACCATCACTCAGAACCATCAGAAATCAAGTTGAATGGAACACTGACAACTACAGAATTAAAGAAACCACATCCATCCAGACTGGTAGGAGAAATGGAGATGCAGAACAGGCCGGTCCCACATCCACATGTGCTGGATAAAAATTTAGGAGCGATATCTCGGGAGTGAGGAATCCCAGCCCAGGTTTCTAGTGCCAGGAAGATAAGTATCTATAACTTTGGGCTGCAAAAACAGCATAGATCCAATTGATGGAAGAACCTTCTAGAGTCACAAATGGTTCCCTGTAAAGAACCCCCCACACAGACTTAATTAAGACTCACTCCCTGTGAGGTCCAGCCTGGGGTGGTATCTTGAAAGGCACCAGTGGCATATAAAGAGAAATTGAATTGACATCAAAGTGAGAGCAGTGGGTCAGCTTTCTCCCATACAGAAAGGTGGGCCAGGCCGTTGTCCTTTTTTTGAACCCTCTGCCTACAAAGCCACAGAGGCAGATCGGTGCCTTATCTGAGATTCTATCAACTTGGCTAACACTATGCCCTGCCCTGGAGACCCCCCAGATTCCATTCCACCCAACCTACAGGCCCACCCAAGCAGTTAACAGTGACTTTTCCATATGAGTGACAGGTCTTGGCTCATGCTTCACAACTTTCTAAATCCTATCAAACAAGCAATAGCCAGCCTCAGTAGCTCCCACCCCATACCTCTTGCTACGTGGCTGCAGACCTGGCATTAGCAGCAACTAGCCTGGATTCACAGCTTGGCTTTGCCTGGGAATCTCCAGACCAAGTACTAGTAGGAGGCATCTCATATTGCCTTATAGCTCACACAAGGTGGCCCCAGGCTTAACACAGGTCGGGGCTGAGCTTGGCCTGCACCACCTGGGAAAACCCAGAGCCTGCCCATCCAGTGGACAGCTACAGACCATGTCAGAACACCACCACCGTGCTCCCACTCAGCTGATCCTCCATGGAAGGCAGAGGTTGGTGGCCAGAGGTCACAGCCATTGTTGCAGCTGCCTGGCCTGGGGAGATCCCTCACATTGACCTGCCAACAGCAAACAAGGCTCAACTACAAGACGGGGGTATACTCAGCCCACATGAAGGGTGCACTTTGAGTATGCAGCTTGGGTGACTGGGGAAGCTGTGCCACTGGGGCCTACAGGACACCTTTTACATTAGGCCATGCTACCAAGACAGGCAGTCATAGCAGCTCTACATAACATATAGAAACAAACACAGGGAGACAGACAAAATGAGGAGACAAAGAAACATGGCTCAAATGAAAGAGCAGATCAAAACCTCAGAAAAAGAGCTAAACAGAATGGAGATAAGCCCTGTGTATCAGATGCAGAGTTCGAAACACTGTTTATATGGATGCTCAAGGAACTCAGTGAGGACCCCAACAGCGTAAAAAAGATCTGGTCAGAAACAAAGGTTATACTAATTGAAATAAAGAAATAAATTTACAGGGAAACAACAGTAGAGTGGTTGAAGCCAGGAATCAGATCAATGATTTGGAACATAAGGAAGCAAAAACCAACCAATCAGAACAAGATGAAAAAAGAATTCAAAGAAAAGAAGGCTAGTGTAAGTATCCTCTGGGACAACTTCAAGATGTCCAACATTTTCATCATATGGGTCCCAGAAGGAGAAGAGAAATAGTAAGAAATTGGAAATCTTTTTGAAAAAATAATGAAAGAAAACTTCCCTAATTTGGTGAAGGAAATAGACATGCAAGTCCAAGAAGCACAGAGTTCCAGACAAGATGGACGCAAAGAGTCCCACTCCAAGACACATCGTAATTAAAATGTCAAGGGTTAAAGATAAAGAGAGAATCTCAAAAGCAGCAAGAGAAATCAGCTGATTTATCAAAATAGACTTTGCAGGCTCAAGAGATTGGCAAGAAATATTCAAAGTCATGAAAAGCAGGGCCCTACAGCCAAGATTGCTCCACCCAGAAAAGATATCATTTAGAACTGAAGGGCCAATAAAGAGCTTCCCAGACAAGAAAAAGCTAAAGGAATTCATCATCACCAATCCATTCCTATATGAATTATTAAAGGGACTTATTTAAGAAAAAGAAGATCAAAACTATGAACAATAAAATGGCAATAAATACATATCTATCAACAATTGAACCTAAAAAACAAACTAAAAGAACAAGAACAGACAGAATCATGGATATGAAGAATATTTTGATGATTGCCACATGGGAGGGGTTGTGGGAGAATGGGTGAAGATGTGAAGGGATTAAGAAGTACAAATATGTAGTCAGAGAATAACGATGGGGATGTAAAGTACACTATAGGAATTGGAGTAGCCAAAGAACTTATACACATGACCCATGGACATGAACAATGGTGGAAGGATTTCCTGAGGGAGTAGAGGGTGCTGGGTGAAGAGGGACAATGGGGTAAAAAAACAGGACAACTGTAACAGCATAATCAATAATATATAATTCAAGAAATTACTGAGGTTTTCATAATGGTGACAGTAGAACATTAAACCAAGCATCAGACCCTAACTGCATGGCTCACATAGCATAAACCATCACTGCTCATGAGGACAGATCTATATATGTTCTTCTAACTCTGGTGTCCCCATGCCTAGCATGTGCGTCTGGCACTGGGCAATCAGTTGGGTTTGATGCCAAGGGACAGCTAGTTTTGGTATTACACTATTACATTAGTTTCTCCTACTTACTTCCCTGTACACTCCCTTTGTCTTAACTCTTGTTTTTCTCAAATTGCACTCAGGCTTTATTTTCTAGAGAACCCAAGCTATAAGACATGTTACCAGAAGTGTCCTGCAGATACTTAGGAACTCAGGATGCAGTACTGGAAGTGGGTTATTCACTGATCTCAGGGTGATAACGATGCCTGACATGGTAAGTATGCAGTAAGTGCTGGAAACAGCCTAAATGGATCAAAAAACTGGGATACTTTACACAATGGAATACTATGCAGCAGAAAGAAAGAAGGAACTCCTACTCTTTCCAACAGCATGGGTGGAACTGGAGAGTATTATGTTAAGTGAAATAAGCCAGGGAGTGAAATGCAAATACCATATGATCTAACCTACAACTGGAGCCTAATCAACAAAACAAACAAATGAGCGAAATTGAACCAGAGACTTGGAAATAAAGAACACACTGACAGTGACCAGACAGTGACCAGAGGCAGGGTTGTAGGTGGGGGGGGTGGAGGGGGAGAGGGATAACAGGGTAACAAAGGGGAAGAGGCAAGCAAAGGAACAGGAATAGAAGACTCATGGGCATAGACTATGGGGGGGATTGATCATGGGAGTCAAAGGGGTAGGGGTGAGCAGTGGGGAAAAAGGCAGGACAATTGTAACTGAACAATAATAAATTTTTAAAAACTAGCCCTTTACTACACATAGCTTGAGAAGCATTAATCTAGAGTATTTTCCTCTTTGTACTCACCAGGACAAAGACAGAAGAGTTAAAATAGCCCTGAGTCTAGATAAATGTGTACACCTTTTTAATTTTAATTTCTAAATTTAATTTCTGAATCTATCTTGCCATGAAGCAGGAACCAAGAGTTAACCAACCAGCACCACTCAATAGACTGCACTTTGAATAGCACAGTCAAAATGGCCTAGTAAAACAAATGCATGTTGAAGAATGGAAGATAAACTCAAATAATCCAATAGCTTGCCATATCAGTGAAGTTTTTAGGATCCCAATATTCTTGGGAATGCTGGGGATATACCTTTAGTGTAAAGAAGAAGTTGTTGCATCTCTCACCACCTGCCACTAACAGAGAGATTCATCATGTTTTGGACCATTTTTGGATTTTGAGGGCAGCATATACTATCTTTGGGAATATAACTCCAAACCATTTTTCAGGTGATTGAGAAAGCATCCATTTGCAAGTTGATGCCAAAATAAGAGACATCTCTAGGTCAGGTCCAGGCTTCAATGCAAGGTGCGCTGCTACTTGAGCAGTGTAATCTAGCAGATCCAATGGTATGAGAGGTATCTGTGGTGGGTAAGTGATGTATATAGTCTCTGACAAGCCCCAGTAAAAAGTACACAGTGAGATTCTGGAGCAAAGCAATGCCTTCTGCAATAGAGAATATCTCTATTTGAAAAATCAGCTGTTTGTGCTGCTAGGCCCAAGTGGAACTAAGTGCCTGATTATGGAAGACCAGGTACCTAAGCAATCAGAGTAGCCCATCATGAGTTGGTTATTACACACTGGGCTATAAGATCTGGCAGGCACAGCATCAATCTATTGTACAATGGACATGGTACATTCAGGATCAGGCCCATGCAAGGATCAAGAAGGCATGTGTAAGTTAAGTGAACAAATGATCCAAACTTTTATATTTCCAACCTCTCTTGCACTGATATCTCTCCTTGAATTCAGTCTTTTGGACAAAGGAGATCCTCTAGGACCAACTGACGAAGGAACAAAGACCTTTGACCTAGTTTCTATATGGGTTGGTACAAGATGTAGGTGCTATCACAACAGCCAAGTGTTGGAAACAACCTAAGTGCCCATCAGTAAATAAGTGGATCAAAAAATTATGGTACATTTACAAAATGGAATACTGCACAAAAGAAAGAAAGAAGAAGCTCCTGTCCTTTGCAACATCCTGGGTGGATCTGGAGAGCATTATGCTAAGTGAAATAAGCCAGGCAGGAAAAGACAAACACTATATGATTTCACCTATAAATGGAACTTAATCAATAAAACAAACAAGCAAACAAAATATAACCAGAGACATTGAAATAAAGAACAAACTAACAGTAACCAGAGGAGAATGGGGAGGGGAAAACAGGGAAAAAAGGAGAAGGGTCATCAAGGAACATGTATAAAGGTATACAGGACACATGTACAAAGCTGAAGTGCAGAAGGACAGAGAGTGGGAGGTGTGGACAGGTAGGGCAGGGGGCAGTGGTGGTGGAGGGAAATGGATAAAACTGTATTTGAAATATGAAATTTTAAAAAATTAGAAAAACAAGAAGAAATGCAAGGAGCTATCAAAAATGCATTGCTGATACCCCAAAGTATGGTGATAATGGGAAATCTCCCCTTGTACAGACTTGTGAACAGTAAGCTTGATGGTTTATTTCTTAGGAAGAAGTGACCTGAGATATGAATATACATGAACTTCTAGGCAGAGATGAATGGTTTGGCTATTGGTCAGGATCGGGAGAAAAAGATTGGAATACTCAGGACAGTTTGGTCTGGAAAACAGAATGTAGATGGATCTATGGGAGTGAGAATAAAGCATTTATATCTTTGTGTCTTGCGTTAATTCCCTCCAAAGAGCATCTACCAGAGAGGAGGTTCTCAGGTACCAGGTAAATGAGATAACTTGTTTTGTGGTGACAGCTAGCACAAAATCCCATGAATAGAGAAGCCATAGTGGCAGGAAGGAAGGTCTTGCAAGGACCCTGAAATATAGGCTCCTTCTCACCAATTCTGATCTAGCTACATTGATGGTTACTGCCATTGTTTAATACCCAATTTGCCATTTGATAAACCAAAACTGAGCCTTTAATTTGGCACTACTCTTGGAGAAGACCAGTTAGCCACTTGATAGCCGATTGATTATATTGGATACCTTATACCTTAGAGGAGGCAGTGATACATCCTCATCAGAACTGGTACCTAATTTGCTTTTCTTGCCCTAAATGCCTCTGCCAGCACCACTATTCAAAAATTTATAGAAGCCTGGTGCATTGACATGGTTTTTTATCACAACAATAGCTCAGGCCAAAGGATTTATTTTATGGCAAAAGAGGAGAAACATCACATGACCATAGGTCCCTGTGGTCTTACCATGGAACTTATGTGTATTAGTTTCGTCTTCCACATAACAAATTGTTGCAGACTCAGTGCGTGGTTGGACCCTGCCCTCCAAAATACAGTATATGCACTGAACCAAATGCTACTATATGATACTATGTCCTCCAATGACTAGAATATAGGGTGTAAAAAATAAGGAGTGACAGTAAGATTAACCCCTTGTAGTGCATGAATGCTGTTGGTACTTTGCTTAGATCTTTACCTACTGGCACACTCACTCCTGAGCTGCTGTAAATTCTGACTGAGAATTGTCCTCAGCAGAATGGAAGCTGCCTCATCTATGAAGTTTATCCCCACTCCTGACCCCCACCCCCTCACAACTGACGTACCTTGGCCAGTGATTGATTGACACGAGGATATAAAAGGGTTGAGGCAAAAAAGATTATCAATTATGGCCCTGGTACCTTGTTTTATTAACATTCTTGCCTTTTCATAGATTGTAGCTAGACAAAACCTTGAATAGGATTGTGATGAAATGGGCATGTTCCTTATTCCTCAGGGAAGAAGTAAAGGCATGATCTCACAAAAATTGATGTCCCCATTGTATGTATGTAGTATGGGCATGAATATAATGGGAAAGCACAAATGAAAATGAGTAGTGCAAGAGAAGGAGTTTACCAAACACTGCTTAGTACTCAGATACTCTTGGCTTCACTGGCTCCTCAGCCATTAGCCACTTGTTTTGTCCCAGCTGGCCTTTGGTGCACTGTACTTCTGTATCAACAGACTTCACAGGAGCATGACTCAATGGCGGTTCATCTTATATTCAAACAATATCCCTGTCACCTCCTGCCTGTGGAGCTATTCTGTTGGCAATGAGAAATGAAATGATACAGGTCCTATTTGTTCCTACATATGTACAACCCAGAAATGTGGGGGATTTAATGTCCATGAAGAAAAATTTTTATAAGTGGATCTAGCGGATAAATTCTATGTATTCTTCTTCCCAAAAGTTTTTTCTGAAATGAGGATCATTTATATTGCCTTTTAAAAAATGTTCCAATGATGTGTAACAAGGCAGGGGCTGGCAGACCAGGTGGGCAAGGTGGCAGCTGATGGACCAGGATATCCTACATTCCCATGCAGATAAGCTGGGAAGAACAACTGGGGAATGAGACTTACTGTGAAAACCATGGTTCCAGTGATGGAAACTAAAGCCTCAAAACCTCTAGCTGTAAAAACCTGTAGGGGTTGCAGCAGCAGAAGAAACTCCCAATCTCATAGGAGTGTACATTGGAGGGATGCACAGGATACTGGAACATACACAAGCCCACCCACCCAGAAATCAGCACCTGAAAAGGTACAGTCTGCTTGTGGGAAGCAAGGAAAGTGGCTGAAAGTGGGGGAAGAGCCAAGCAAGCATCACTGTTCCCTCTCTGACCCCTCCCCAACACAGAGTGCCACAAGAAAGAGACATGGGTTGCCCCACAATGGTGAATACCTAAAGCTCCCCGCCTTACGATGTAACCGGTGTGGCAACACAAAGAAATATGGCCCAAATGAAAGAACAGATCAAAACTCCAGAAAAAGAATTAAGTGATGAGGAGATAGGCAACACATCCCATGCAGAGTTCAAAACACTGGTAATCAGGATGCTCACAGAAATGATTGAGTATGGTTGCAAAATAGAAGAAGTGAAGGTCATGCAAAGTGAAATAAAGAAAGATATACAGGGAACCAACAGTGAAGGGAAGGAAATTGGGACTCCAATCAATGATTTGGAACAGAAGGAAGAAATAAACACTCAACTGGAATAAAATAAAGAAAAAAATTCAAAAAAAAATGAAAAGAGGCTTAGGAACCTCTGGGACAACTTTAAACGTTTCAACATCCAAATCATAGGGGTTCCAGGAGGAGAATAGGAAGAGCAAGATGCTGAAAACTTATTTGAAAAAATAATGAAAGAAAACTTCACCATTCTGGTGAAAGAACTAGACATGCAAGTCCAGGAAGCTCGGAGAGTCCCAAAGAAGTTGGATCTAAGGAGAAACACACCAAGATATATCATAATTAAATGACCTAAGGTTAAAGATAAGGAGAGAATCTTAAAAGCAGCAAAAGAAAAGGAGAGGGTTACCTGCAAAGGAGTTCCCATAAGACTGGAAGCAACCTAAATGCCCATCAGTAGATGATTGGATCAAAAAATTTGGTACATATATACAATGGAATACTACGCAGCAGAAAGAAAAAAAGAACTACTAAACTTCGTGACAGCATGGATGGAACTGGAGAGCATTATGCTAAGTGAAATAAGCCAGGGAGAAAAAGACAAATACCATATGATCTCACCTATAAGTGGAACCTAACCAACAATACAAAGATGCGAGGAAAATAAGACCAGCAACACTGAAAGGAAAAGAAACCAACAGAGACAAGAGGGAAGGAGGGAGGGGGGTGGGGAAAAGGAAGAGAAGGGGAAAGTCAAGGAACATGTAGCAAGGACTCATGGACAAAACCAAAGGGGAAGAGCTGAGGGAGGGAGGAAGGGAGGGGGCAAGGGAAAGTGGTGGGGGGTAGGCAGAGACAAATGTATTTGAAAAAATAAATTTAAAAAAATAAAAAATAAAGAAAATATAGGAAAAGATAAATACAAAAGATGAAAACATGGAAATCTTGGGGAAGGAACCAGACTGTATAAAAAAGTAAAATGGACATTCTCGAACTTAAAAATACATTATCTGAGAGGCAGATTCCACTGAATGGGGTCAGAGAATACAGGATTAAAGAACTCAAAAGATAGGTCAACAGAAAATAACCAAACTAAAGCACAGAGAGAGAAAAAGAACAGAATTGAGCCTAAGAGAAACATGGAATATAGTTAAAAGGTTAATATTGGATTCCCAGAAGGAGCAGAGAGAATGGAGCAGAAGCAGTATGTGAACACTAAAGAAAATGTATATTCTGTAAGTGTTAGATAAAATGTTCTCGATGTTGTTAATGAGGTCAAATGGATTATTTATGTTTAAATATATCCTTACTGATGTTTTTGCCACTTATTATTAAGGGGTGTGTTAAAATCTCTAATTTTGATTATGTATTTGTCTATTACCCTTCTATTTTTTTCAACTTTTGCATTATATATATTTTAACTAGCTGTATCCAAATTAAAGATGGTTATATATTACTGTTTAATTCACACACTTATCATTAAGAGATGTTCACTTTTGTCTTTAATAATACCTCTTGCACTAAAGTCTACTTTTGTCTGACATTTAAAAAAAGAAAAGAAAAAAGACTGTCATCTGATTTCTCAAAAGAAACCTTACAGGCAAGAAGGGTCTGGAAAGAAGTATCCAAAGTCATGAAAGGTAAAGACCTACAAACAAGATTACTCTATCCAACAAAATTATAATTTTAGAATACAAGGGCAGATAAAGTGCTTCACAGATAAGGTAAACTTAAAGGAGTTTGTCATCACCAAACCCTTATTATATAAAATGTTAAAGGGACTTATTTAAGAAAAAGAAGATCAAAACTATGAACAGTAAAATGACAACAAACTCACAACTATCAACAACGGAACATAAAAACAAAAACAAAAACAAAGCAAACAACTAGAGCAGGAAGAGAATCACAGAAATGGGAGATCACATTGAGGGTTACCACTGGGGAGGGGGTGGGGGGATAATAAGGGAAAAAGGTACAGGGAATAAGAAGCATAACTAGTAAGCACAAAATAGACAGCGGGAGATTAAGAATAGTATAGGAAATGGAGAAGCTAAATAATTTATATGTATGACCCATGGACATGAACTAATGGGGGAGAATGCTGGAGGGAGAGAGGGTGCAGGGCAAAGGGTGAAAATAATGGGATAACTATAATAGACTAATCAATAAAATATATATTTTCCCCTTTTTAAAAAAGTTTTAAATCATGTTTATTCTATTACACTTGTCTCAATTTTGCCCCCTTTAACCCCTCCACCCATGCCACAACCATCCCCTGCTTCCACTGTAAATTCCCACTCTGTTGTCCATGTCCATGGGTCATTCATACATGTTCTTTGTCTATTCCCTTCCCCTTCTTTCCACCATTGTCTTCTTTCCCCTCCCCTCTGGTCAGTTTCAGTCTGCCCCCCTGTTTCCCTGTCTGTGGTTTATTTTGTTCATTAGTTTATTTTGTTGAATAGATTCCACTTACAGGTGAGATCATATGGTATTTGTCTTTCACCAACTGGCTTATTTCACTTAGCATAATATCCTCCATTCCCATCCATGTTGTCCCAAAAAGTAGGACTTTCTTTCTTTCTTTCCTTCCTTCTTTCTTTCCTCTTCTTTCTTCCTTTCTTCCCTTCCTTCCTTCCTTCCTTTTTCTTTCTTTCTTTCTTTTTTTCTTTCTTCCTTTCTTTCTCCCTCCCTGCCTCCCTCCCTCCTTCCCTTCCTTCCTTCTTTCTTTTTTCTCTTCTTTCTTTCTTCCTTAAATGCAGATTGATTTTATTTATTTTTTCTAAATGTCAATGTCAATTATAAAATATTAAAAAATTTAAAACCATTATAAAGTCTCAGCAATTAAACCAACATGACACCAGCACAGAAATAATCAAGTATATCAAAGAAGTATTATGAGCATTCTAGAAACAAACATATATATCTGTCTAAAACTGTAATATATGATTAAATTGATATTTCAAAGCAATGGGGAAAATAAGGCTTATTCAACAAATAAGGTGCATGGACCACTATTACTTGAAATAAAATAAATATAGAGCCCTATTTCAGAAAACATACAAGAAATATTCAGGTGAGTTAAAAATCAATATGTGGAATTTAAGGAGATTTAGGAGATAATACAAACTAATATTTTTCTTACACTGTAAAATAATAAAGGAACAATTAAAATAACACATCATTGTCTAAATCAGATTAATACATATTAAAAATATTGGCAATATCAAGTATTGGTGACTGTGAAAGGAACTGGGTGTTCATAGACTCATTTTCTTCATCTTAAAAGTCTCTTTAGCATATTTTCCAGTACTAGTTAGGTGGAGGTGTGTTCTTTTAGTCTTCTTTTATCTAGGAAACCCCTCATTTTGCCTTCCATTTTAATTGAGAGCCTTGCTGGGGAGAGCTGTCTTGGTTGCACACTTTTGCTTTTCATGACTTGGAATATTTCTAGCCATTCCCTTCTGCAGTGTTTATCTTGAGAAGTCAGCTGCTAGCCGTACTGGGACTCCCTTATATGTTACTACCTGTTTTTCCCTTGCTGCCTTATGATTCTCTGTTCATCTTTGATATTTGCCATTTTAATTATGATGTGTTTTGGAGAGGGCCTCATTGGGTTCCTCTTGAATGGGACCCTCTGTGCTTCATGGACTTGTGTGATTTTTTCTCCCCTCCAATGAGGGAAGTTTTCCATCATTACTTTTTCAAACAGGTTCTCTATCCCTTCCTCATCTTCTTCTTCTTCTGGTATCCCTATTATATGGATATTATTACATTTCAGGTTGTCCCCCATTTCCCTCAATGCCTCTTCATTCTTTTGGAGTCTTTTTTCATTTTCTTGCTCTCTCTGGGAGCTTTTCTCTACCTTGTCCTCCAGCTCGCTGATTCGATCCTCAGCTTAATCTAGCCTGCTTTTGATTCATTCTGCTGTGTTCTTCAATTCAGAAATTTTATTCCTCATATTCTCTTGTCTCTTCATAGTTTCTATGTCCTTTTTCATGCTGATATAGTTTTCAGTTAAGTTGCTTGTAGTTTCCCTGTAGTTTTTGGTAATTCTCTCTGAGCTCACTGAGCTTCCTTAGAACCATTGTTTGGAACACAATATTTGATAGTTTAACTGCCTCTATTTCATTTAGTTCTCTTTGTGGGCATTCCTCCTTTCCCTTCAAGTGAGAGGTATTTCTTTGTCATCCCATTATTTGTGAGACTCTTCTCTTTTGCTTCTGCTTCTTAAGTTGATCTGTCTTGATTTCCTGACTTTGTCGTGTGACCTTCTACGGTTGGAGACTACTCTTTTTACTTTCTGGATCTGCCTCTGATGATGTCAGATGACATCCCTGTCTGACCTTAGGCAATCTGTTTGAGACTTCCAGGAATCTACTGTTTGTGGCTGTCTCCTTCCGCTGTTATCTAGTCATTCTGCACTCAGCAGGCCACCTTAGACAGCTCAGAGAGGGGCGGAGTCCCTCCTGGTGGTGGGGTTTTTGGGTCCTCTCTAGCTGCAGCATTAAGGGGGAGGTGTCAGCACTGGGATCCCGCCAGCTACTCTCTCCACACTCTCCCAAAATCCTCCATGCCCAGTCTCTCCTAAAGTGTCTCTAGACCTCTCTGTGCCTCCTTTAGCCAGGGATCTACTATCTGTGGCTGCCACTCTGCACTCAGCAGGCGACTTAGACAGATGAGGCATGGAATCCCATCTGGTGGTGGGGCTATTGGTTCCTCTGATGCTGTTGCTGCTCAAGGGGAGTGGTCTCTGCCTGATCAAGATGGTTGCTGCTGCATGGGCGATGAGTTAGCACCGAGATCCTGCTGGCTAGTCTCAGTTCTCTCTCCAAAGCCTCCTTCCCTAGTCTCTCCTCAGGTGTCTCTTGCCCACTCTGCCCCCACCTTTGATGGAAACCACGGTAGGTGGCTGCAAATAAAAATTTACATGTTGGCCCTCTAAACAGTGCTTTGCGTCTCCAGCCATCTGTCTCAGGTAGAAAGCTACAGTGCCACTTTTTGCAGCTGGCTGTTTTCTGTGTACTTTTTGGGCTCTGGTGGTGTGGGATAGAGGTTCCCTGCTTTTGGTTTATACCCCATTCTTCTCAGGGGGATACAACTGGCCATTTCAATATCCTTCTGGTGCTGCCTCCCGTGGGCGCCCCGCCCGCCTTCTCAGGTCTGTACCGCACTCCTTACCAGTTAGATTGCGCTAAAGCCAATTCTTCTGTCTCAAGGTTACAAGGCTCCTCTCTCACTATTGTTCAGTTGTTTGTTCCAGGTGATTTCTCCACAATTTAGTTGTAATTCCAGGTTGGTCCTGGGAGGAGGTCAGTGTGACTTCCACTTACTCCTCTGCCATCTTGATTCTCTTGCTTTCGTTATTTCTGAATAATTCTTTTCAATGGGTCTATGTCTTTTTTCATGCTATTGAGTATCCTTATAATCATTACTCTAAACTTTCTATCTGGTAAATTGCTTACTTCCCTTTCATCTAGTTCTTCTGGAAAACTCTCTTGTCCTTACATTTGGGGTCTGTTTCTTTGTCTTCCCATTTTTTTTTTTTTTTTGTATTTTCCACCTTAGATGTTAAGCTAATCAGCCATCCATCTGATCAGCTGTTATCTATTCACTCTGTATTCAACAGTCAGGCTTTAGCACCACAGGGTGGTGCATAGTAATTCCTGCAGATGGGGCTATCGCTTCCCCTCAGACTGATGCCATTCAGAGTACTGATCTGCCTGAGAGAGATGGCTCCTGCAGGGTGAGAGATGACTCAGCACCTGGATCCTTGCAGCTATTTCCTCAGTTCTCTCCCCAGGGCCACCAATCCCTAGACTTTCCTCAAGCGTCCCTAGTCCACTCTGCCTTACCTTTGCTGGCAATCACCATAAGTGGCTGCAAATGAAATTTTGTGCTTTGGCCCTTTAAAACATTCTTTGCATCTACAGCCATCTCTCCTTGGCTAACAGAACCCCTGCTGCTTTTCACAGCTGGATGTTATCTGGGTTGCTTTCTGGCTCTGTTGCTATAGGCTAGGCATCCAGCTTGGAGTTTAGACCCCAAACTTCTCAGGGGGAACTTCCTACCTGCTGAAATATCCCTCCAGAACTTCAACTGCTGCCCATGGGAGCCCAGCCAGCCCTTTCATGTCTCCTCTGCACTCCCTACCAGTCATGTTATGCTGATGTGTTTTCTTTTGTCTGTCCATTGTTGTAAGGCTTCTAACCAGCTAGTGTTTAGTTGGTTATTCAAGATTATTTCTCTACAATTTAGTTGTAATTCAAGATTGGTCCTGGGAGGAGGTTAGTGTAGCTTTTGCTTCTTCCTCCTCCATGTTGGATCTCCTCGATTTTCTTTTCTTCCTTTTTCTCTTAACTTTCTCTTCCCATTATAAAGAGGATCTTTTCACAAGCATTCTCCTACCTCCTTTCTTCTTCCCCCTAAAACAACCTCTCTTCTCCCACCTCTTCATTAAGTATCACATCCCACTGAGACTTGATTCTCAATAGCAAAACTATTAATAAAGAAATACTATGTTCACATAATAATATGTAAATGAGGGACACTGGCATTTTTAAAGAGGTTTGTATAATGGTTTCATTTTCAGCTCACAAACAACTGCATAAGAAATAACGAATGTGTTTTCCTCTAACTTATTTTACCCTCTAAGTGATAAAAATTTAGATTTAGTCAATACAAACTTAAGGTATATATCTAATTTCCAGATTGCTTTTGGAATGTCAAAGCATTAGAAGATGGGGCATTTGATCCTTGACTGTCTGTATTACCTTGGCTTCATTACCTATCTCCTTGTTTCATATTTGTTTACTGGACATGCAGATGATTGCTGCATCTTCTCCATGACCCCATTTAAAAAGCCCCTGCAGGTACAACAACTCTGCTTTCAACTTCCATACAGATTCTAAGGCACACAAAAATTCATTCCTCTTTCAGACTGAGTCACAGATACTGTGTGGTGCTTAAGATCCCATCAACTCCTCTGGCACTCTCAGGCCACGGAATCATCCATCTGCTTCCAGGCCACATTATGATTCCTGGGGACTATTCTGTATGTTGTCCCAGACTCATATCTGACACACAACCCTTTAGTCTCTGAAATCTTGGTTCTCCTTCGGTCTCTATCTAAGAACACATCTAGATTACCTCTCCTCTCAGTTCCTACAAACCTACCTGGTGTCTTTGTCATTTCACTCCTTTCAGAGGCAAGATTAGTCCCCTCTTCAGTGACCCACCAAGGTACATTCTCCTTTCATTCCATTTGCCATCTGGACTTTCCCTTTCCTCTCAACCCAGAGAATCTTTAATCTGAAATTTTTTCTGATTCATATTACATTCTTCTACATGATTGCTTATGCTCTGAGTCCTCTACACAGGTTTCATGATGACTCAATGAAATAACATTAAAAAGTGTTAGTCACTTTTTAAGTTAAAATTGGCAATAATAGACTGTTTAAACCACAGAAATTTTTAATCCAGAACAGCATGTGAAAATAATTTTTTTATTAAAAAGATAATTTTTGAATTTATCTTTCTGGTTATGAATGGTAACTTTTATTTTCAGTAAATATGGCTTCATTTTCCTTTGTCCTAGGGTCTAAAATATAATTTTAAAATGTATAATTTTGTATCAATTTAAGTATCTTCTTTTCCTTTTCAATTTAATTTCTCTTTCTGAAAACAAATGGGAAAAATCTGTTAAGCACTTTTTATGCACCCATCAACTCTCTCCTCAAGTAGCTTATGATCTTTTTAGAAAACAAAGTCTAGACATAAGTGAAATGTTAATTTTCAAGATAAGAGTATGAGTGAAAAATGTGCTGTTAGAAAGGTATTCCAAGAAGTCTGTTTTTATTAAGATCTGTAGAAAACTAGACTTTTGAGAAGTTTATGAATCTTATACTGTGTGTCTGCGTGTGTACACACTTGCCTTTATGAGTATTTTGTGTCGGAGTCGGGGAAGAGAGAGGCTATGGAGAGGGAACTGGAAGAGAAGCCAGCCACCCACTCCTAGAACTAATATCTGCATGTCAAACAGAGAGAAAAAATTCAGAGCTATTACAAATGTGATAGCACTATTGAAAGTGCATGAAGTTATAGAACTACATCTGTAGCTCACCAGCTGGTAAAACCTACCATAGTAAATATTTATCAAGCACCTACCATGGTGCTCAGGATCCAGAGAGAAACTATAGACATAGATTCTGCCTTCATGAAGCTTACCACGCTGATTTGGAGACAGACATTAAAAATTAGTCAGAATTACAAACTCGGAAGAAATGGGATGTAGAGCTATAAAGGGTATCATGGGAGAATACATCTGTTCTGGGGACTCAAGGACAGCTTCTCTGAGGAGGTGACCTTTGAACTGAGTTCTAAAAGATAAGCAGGAATAATAACTTGAAGAGTCAAAGAGAACAGCATGCAGAAGAGCTCAAGGCAGGAGGGAGCATGACATTTGAGGAACTAAAATGAAATTGAAGCATGGTACAAAAGGCATGAGATGGGACTAGAGAGGCTGACAAGGACAAGGGCCCTACAGGCCACAAGTATGGGAGACGAGAAAGAGTTTTAAATAAAGGAAACAATCAGATTTCCTGACTGCTCTGTGGGGAAATGAAAGAGGAAAAGAATGGACATGAGGAGGCCATTTAGGAGGTCACTGCATTACAAATATCCTGATGTGATACAAACATCCTCATGTTCTGTTGTCTGGAACTCCAAGCCCAAGGTTTGGATTATGGGCCTCAACAAGAGAAGAAGTCCTTCAGGAGATTCCTGTCACCAGATCAGTCCTTGTGCTGACTAGCAGTCAGTCAGTCAGGACAAGGAAGTTCCCTGGAACACCCAAATCTCAGATAAACTGTGTGGAATGTGAGAGTTCTGCTTATGGATTTCAGGAAAGATAGTGCCTAAGACCAAATGGCTAGAAGAGAGACAGGGACTCCTGTTGATGGAGCTGAGATCACTTGATAGAGACAGAGCTGGGCCTCCTGTGAATGATGGTGTGGGACTACATTGACTCATTCCTGAATGTCAGGTTTTAGGTAAGGGGTCCTTGGATATGGAGAAATAGGAATATCAGCCTTGAATAGATGAGGCCCCTGGATAAAAGAGACTTGAACTAATGTTAAACTTTTACTCCAGCTGGTTTCATTCTTAGTTAAGTTGGGGAGCTGTTGCCACTGCTGTGAATAGGATCCATAAATTACTTCTGAAATTAGTCAAATGAAGTTTGTTCTGACCTCTGTTTGATTTCAGGAGATGAAGGTTATAGAATGCTGGTGAATAGAAGTAGGAACCATTAACCAGTTCTGATGGATCACTCAAAAACTCCTGCCAAAACCTAAGCAAAAGTCTCCATCCAAAGCTCAAGTTATGCCAACAATTTTCCTTTCTCTGCAACATAAGATTGATTGTAAGATTTTGGTCACACTATAGAACACAAGGCCACATGTTAATTAAATAAAGGAATATGGAAATTTCAAATTGCTCAGTATTGTATGTAGGGTTTGACTGTTGGAAGATCAGCCAGGAAGCCTTGTGTCAGAACTATGGGCCTGTGGACAAGTCTTTTCTTTGTGCTAACATAGAACTTTTCCCATATGTAGGGCAGCTAGATACGTGATTAGATTCTCCACAATTTTACCACAGAGAAACCTAAGAGTTGGCAAACAGCATTAAGTCCCGGCAAGAAGCAGGACCTTGCAGATATCAGCCAGAAGCAAGTGGCAAATTCAATCTGTTGTCCAAGAAGCAGAAGAGGAATGACAGAACATTCAGAATAAAGATAAATAATTGACAAAAATATTCCATTTCTCCGTAGCCCACCTGCTAGGTTCAACCAAATTAAGCCCTTTAACATTAGGCATTTTGAAAAAATAAGAGATATCTCTTTAGTGGGTATTTAGATGAAGCCAAAAATCTAGAAAAGAGGTCCCACTAGTTACTGGGGGCTCCATCAGATTTTAAACTAAGAAGGGGTGATGGAATAGACAAGAGAGTGAACTTCAATTTCTTCCCCTGGCCTCCTTTAGAGTTCTTAGGATGCCCTAATATGCACCACATTTGAATCAGCTCTTATATTTATAGGATGTGTATACTTAAATTGCCCTTCATTCAGCTTTCTACTGTATAAGTCAATGCTAAATTTTAAAAAATCTCTCTAATTGCCCTTTTTGGCAAATGTCCAGCCTGCAAAATTTTAACTAGAGGCTAGAGGGAGAAAAAGGACCTTTCAATTTTTCCTTTTGCAAAGACCATAAATTGCAGCTATTTGCCTCCTAATTTCAATGACTGACAAATAATATAAATAAGTACATATACTATAGTTGGAAACATCTATCAATTCTATATTTCTATATTTGGTTTTTAGATTGTATAATTTAAATCCTCTTATTTAATATAAATCTTAGTACAATAAAAATAACAGCATATGCTCTATTGTTTTTTAATTTGATGTTAGCCAAATTTTCCTAAATCTTCAAACCAGAATCATCATCATCACTTGAAAATTGTTAGAAATGGAAATTCACAGACCCCATATCAGACCTACTGAATCAGGAACTCTGGGATGGTGGCCTACGTTTTAACAAGACTTCCAGACAATTCTGACTCACTGGCCTAAATAAATGATAAACCATGCAATGTTTGTGGACTAGAAGACTCAGGAAAATAAAGATGTTAATTCTCCCTAAGTTTATCTATAGATTTAACAAATCCCAATCAAAATCTGAAATTTCAACTGTGTGTGTGTGTGTGTGTGTGTGTGTGTGTGTGTGTGTGTGTATGTCTGTAGCTTGACAAACTTTCTAAAATTTACATGAAAATGAAAGGACCAAGGCTGGCTCAGATACTTTCGAAGAAGGTAAAGGTAATAATACTAGGTCTATGCGGTGTTAGAACTTTCAAAGTTAAAAAAAAAATCAAAACAGTGTGATATTGGCACAGGAATGAAAAAAAAAAAAGACAAATGGAACAGAACAGAAAGCCCAGAAACAAACCCCAGCATGAAAGGATACTTGATAAATGATAGAATTGAAACTACAGAGCAATAAGGAATGGAGGGATATGTGAGTGTGTGTGTGTGTGTGTGTGTGTGTGTGTGTGTGTGTGAAGCGGGGGGGGACTAAATGATTTTGAAAAGTCGTAATTATAGAAGAAATTACATGATATTAAGGATATGCTTTAAAATAATCTAGAGGAGGAAGGAGTAAAAGGTAGGAACTAATTGTTAAAGATAAATATATAGCTTTGAAGGTTTATTATATTATTCTCTTTCATTTATATATGTTTGAAATTTCCTATAATCAAGGCTTAAATAAGGACATAACTTCTAAATGGCAGGATGAGGAGTACTGCCAACCTGCTCTCCAGTGAAAACACCATAAATGATGAGATTCTTTTTTAAAAACCATTTGACATCTCTGTAAATTGTTCTAAGGGCACACAGCAAATGAAGAAAATCTAGGTCTCAGTAAGAAAATTCAGAGTCTGTTGCAATTAAGTCACAACCCAGTCCCTTCTTCTGCACTTCTGTTCAGTGTAAAGAAAGCTCCACTCTGAGCAGATGTGGCCAAGAAGATGGAGCACCCTTCCCCCAAAATTATCAGCCAAGGGCTGCAGTATTTCCCTGAAGGGTCAAGTCACTACCATTTCTTATCCCCTGGCTCCATATTGTATAGGTTAAATTCCACACGAATATAGTTGAGAGACAAGAGACTTCTTTCTTTTACCCAGGCCTCACTCTTAGGGTGGATGTTCTATTCTAGCCATGACAGACTGAGAATACTGGGGCCCCATTCCCCACCATCTTAGCTTGCTTTATAAGATGGGGGTTCATTTGAGGATAGGCAAGCCAAGAAGACTAAAGGCTACCACTCCTGCCTAACACTCTACTGGAAATGCAGAGGTGTTGCTCTAGAGAAGTAGGTCCTGTGCTTATCCCCAGCCCTAAAGCAGTGGCTCAGAGATTTTACTTAGGGAAAGAGGCAGGCCAAAAGAATCTAGAGCCCCAAAGCTCTCCTCAATGACAACAAAATGACTATACTTGAACACATGCAAGAGATTAAATAAACTCTAAGTAGGATAAATTCAAAGAGATCCATATCTAGATACATCAAAATGTTGAAAGCCAATAACAGAGAAAGTTTTGAAAGCAGTAAAATAAGTAAATCAATAAACAAACAAATAAATAAATAACTGACTCATTCAGTACAACAGAATCTCGACAAGAATAACAGTTGATTGGAGACCAGACAAAAGAAGGCTAAAAGAATAAAACTCCGCCAAACTAGCATTGCAAACTATGCTAAAGCGACTGCTTTAAGAAGATGAAGATGGAGTATGAATACCCAGTTCCTTTCACAGTCACCAATACTTGATATTACCAATATTTTTAATACTTATTAATCTGATTGTGACATGATATGTTATTTTAATTGTTACATTATTATTTGTTGAAACTAAACCTGTTTTTGTATATTTCTTGCCTATTTCTGTTATTTTTAAAAAGCTTTAAAAGACTTTTTGGTATTCTTCATCCTTTTGATTAAATGTTTGTAGAATTTTTTCCATAAAAAAATTATTAACCTATTTTTAGATGTGTTGTGAATACTTTCCTATTCTATTACTTGTCCTTTAACTTTTTTTATATGTATATTACTGAAGAGTCTTAAATGTTTAATATAGCCATATAGTCAATATTTTACTTTATAGCTTCTAGGTTTGAACATTTTACTTCAGGGTAAGAAAAGTATTCTTTTGTATTTCCTCCTAAAACTCCTCAGATTTTACATATTGATTTTTAACTCACCTGAATATTTCATGTATAATGTGTGAAACAGGGCTCCTTACTTGTTTTATTTCAAGTAATAGTGGTCCATGCACCTTATTTGTTAAATAAGCTTTATTTTCCCAATTGATTTGAAATAGCAATTTAATCATATATTACATTGTTAGACAGATATATATGTTTGTTTCTAGAATGCTCATTTTATTTCATTGATCTTGATTATTTCTGTGCTGGTGTCATGTTGTTTTAATTGCTGAGGCTTTATAATGGATTTACATTTTTAATATTTTATAATGGATACTGACATAATAAAATTGATCTCCATTTATTAAAAAAAAAGAAAGAAGGAACCCCTACCATTTGGGACAACATGGGTAGAACTGGAGAGCATTATTCTAAGTGAAATAAGCCAGTTGGTGAAAGACAAATACCATATGCTCTCACCTATAAGTGGAATCTATTCAACAAAATAAACTAATGAACAAAATAAACCACAGGCATGGAAATATGGAGCCGACTGAAAGTGACCAGAGAGGATGGAGAAGGAGAACAATGGTGGAAAGAAGGGGAAGAGACTAGACAAAAAACATGTATGAATGACCCACGGACATGGACAACAGTGTGGGACTTGACTGTGGGAGAGGGGGGCGGGATGGGGTGGGTGGAGGAGGGCAAAGGGGGAAAAATTGAGACAACTGTAATAGAATAAACATGATTTAAAAAATAAATATTTTAAAAATATAAAATAAAATAAAGTAAGAATTTTAGCACCCTAAAAAAAAAAAGAAAATATCCATTGAATGTAAAAGAAAGCAGTAAAAGAGGAAAAGAAGAAGAAATACAAAAGTAAACAAAAAAGAAACAAAAGTAAAATGGCAGGTATAAATCCAATTATATTAACAATGACATTAAATGTGAATAGATTAAACAATTGAAAGGCAGACTGTCAGAATAAAAATCAAGGTTCAAGTACTGTCTACAAGACACTTTTAATTCAAGATACTAATTAAGTAAACATGAAAGGACGGAAAAATTTATCATAGGAACCACAACCATAATAAAGCTGAAATGGATAGATTACTATCAGACAAAAGAGACTTTAACCAAAATTATTTGCTATTGATAAAATATTAATACTTTGCAATGAGAAAAGGGTCAATCTTTTAGGAAGCTACAGTAAGTATAAACATATATCCTTCTAACAACAGAGTCCCCAAATGCATGAAGTAAAAACTGACAGAATTAAAGGAGGAAATAATCAACTCAACAATAATAGTTGTAACTTCAATACCCCAATTTCAATGTGGCTAGAAAACTAGATTGAACAGCAGCATGAAAATAAACTTGAAGAACTCTATTAAGTCAACTAGTTTTAACACAACATCTTTATAGAACACTCCACCCAATAACAACAGAATGCACATTCTTCTCAAGTACACTTGGAACATTCTCCAGAACAGATCATATGCTAGGCCAAAATACAAACTCAATAAATTTAAAATGATTGAAATCATCCAAAGTATGTTCTCCAACCACAGTTGAATGAGAATAGAAATCTATACAGAAAGAAATTTGGGATATTAAAAATATGTAAAAATTAGATAACACACTCCTATATAACCAGTCAAAGAAGAAATCATAAGAAAAATTGGAAAACTTTGAAAAGAATAAAAATGAAAATACAACATACCAGAATTTGTGGGATGCAGCAAAAGTTGTGATTAGAGGGAAATTACAGCTATAAATAGCAATATTATAGAAGGAGATTTCAAATCAAAACTGAAAATTCCACTTTAATACATTGGAAAGAGATTGCTAACTAAACCAAAAGGAAGCTTTAGCCTTAAGGGAAATATAAATCAAAATTATAATGAGATATCACTGGGATGGCTGTGACCAAAAAGTCAGGTAGTAACAAGGGTAGGGAGAATGTGGAAAAATTGGAAGCCTCATACAATGCTGGTGGGAAAACAGTCTGACAGTTCCTCAAAAGTTAAACACAGAGTTAGTTACCCTATGGTCTAGCAATTCTACTCCTACGTATATACCCAAGGGGAATGTAAACATATGTTCGTGCATAAACTTGTATACAAATATTCATAGAGGCATTATTCATAATAGGAAAACTAGAAACAACCCAATGTCCATCAACTGATGAATAAATAAATAAAATCTAGTATAACTATACCATGAAATATACATGCTACATCATGGAAGAAATTTGAAACATTATACTAAGTGAAAAAAGCCAGTCACAAAACATTCCATAATATATAATTCCGTTTATGTAAAATATCCAGATTAGGTGAATCCACAGAGATGGCCCTGGCCAGGTGGCTCAGTTAGTTGGAGCATTGTCCCATACAGACACACACAAAAAAAGTTGCAGTTTTGATTCCCAGTCAGGACACATACCTGGGTTGCAAGTTCGATCCTTGGTCAAGGTATGCATGGGAGGCACCCAACTGATGTTTCCCTTTCTCTCTCTCTCTCTCTCTCTCTCTCACCACCCCCTTCCTTTCTCCCTGAAATTAATAATTTAAAAAAATATCCTTAAGTGAGGATTCAAAAATCCACAGAAATGGAATGTAGATTAGTGTTTGCCTAGTGCTGAGAGGGCAGTTGGGGAAAAATGGGGACTGCTAATGTGTACAGGGTTTATTTTTGGGTAATAAAAATGTTCTAAAATTGATTGTGGCAATGGCTGTGCTCAATATGAGTATGTTAAAAAACACTGAATTTTACACTTGAAATGTGTAAATTGTATGATATATGAATTATATCTCAGTGAAGGTACTACTTAAAATTAGATAAGTATAGCAATATAACTGTACATTCTAGTGAGATATACCTTAGACAAGGAAAATAAGAATATATTTTGCTGTTTTCAATAACCATATTGTTGATGTTAATGTTAATTTTTATGTTGAGGCTTGTGTGCACATTGTGAGAATAAAATAAAGTATGGGAGAAAGGGTTACAGATGTAAGATAAATTCAGTAAAATTCCTGTACTGGCAGTATCAGGATGCACTAATAATGTGATATATGTATATGACCAATTCATTGTAAAAGTCTAGAAATAATAGTCAACACACTAGCAATGAGCACCTCTTATAACACAAGTTATCTTCTGTGAATATCACTTCTCAGTAAAAGGAATCAAGGCCCTTCAGAAACTGCCCAATTCCTGATCTGCAGAAGAAAATATTAAAAACAAGCCTAGGAAAGCTTGTCATTCCAGAAAGCAAGAAGGTTATCAAAGATCAATATGCTTATTTCAAAAGGAGCCAAATCAAATTGAAGAGGATCACATAGAAGAAGATGGAACAACTGGAGCAAAAATGAGATAACTAAAATGAATTAAAATACACTAAATTTTACTATATGATCTCACCTATAAGTGGAACCTAACCAACAATACAAAGATGCAAGGAAAATAAGACCAGTAACACCGAAAGGAAAAGAAATCAACAGAGACAAGAGGGAAGGAGGAGGGGGCGGGGAAAAGGAAGGGAAGGGGAAAGTCAAGGAACATAGAGCAAGGACTCATGGACAAAACCAAAGGGGAAGAGCTGAGGGAGGGAAGGAGAGAGGGTGAGAGGGAAAGTGGTGGGGGGTAGGCAGAGACAAATGTATTTGAAAAAATAAAATAAAATAAAAAAAATAAAAATACACTAAATTTTTTCATAATGAATTTATAATGTGTTAATAACAAAACTAAAAAAGAAAATGCATTTTCAATATGGCAGGATACAAGCAAGGGAAACAGCTTATCTTGAAAATCGTTAAATTGAAGAAAAGACTCAAGTATTTATCCTATTTTTCATATATAAACTTTAAGTTAGGGTAGTTAATTAGTTGTGATGGTAAGTTCCTCTATATATAATTTTTCCAATAAATAAGTAAAGAGGGAAGCAGAACATTAGAATATCACTTTTTTAACCCTTGTGAATGAATAGCGCTATCCAGGTAATTATTGTCATGACAACAACAGTAAAAATAAATAAATAAATAAAGTTCCAGATATTATATGCCTCCCAATGTGCCTATAAAACTTATGAAGTATTCATACCAGAAAAAAAAAATTGAGCTAGAATCTAATCATGCCTACAAACCAGTTTGTAGGAAATGCGGGGAAGAGAAACATTCCTGGTAACTGTTAAATAAAACCAAAAGTCTGCACCAAGAAAACCTAGTCTACAAGACAAACAACCCATTTTTTCAACAACAACAACAAAAAAATGCAAGAAAAAAATTACAAGGGGGAAGAAAGAAAAAGAAGGGAGGGAGGGACCTATACGTTAAAAGAGATTTAAGATTCATACTTTACATCATACACAAAAATTAACTAAAAATGGACAAAAGACCTAAACATAAAACTATAAAACTCTTAAAAGAAAACTTCAGAGAAAATCTTCATGACATTAGCTTTGGTAATGATTTCTTGAATATGACACCAAAGCACAGGCAACAAAAGTAAAAATAGATAAATTGGACTACATCAAAATTTAAAACTTCTGTGTATCAAAAGACACACTTAACAGAATAAAAGGTAACCCCTGGAATGAGAGAAAATATTTGCAAATCACATATCTGACAAGGGGTTAATATTCAGAATATAAAGAACTCCTAAAAATTAACAACAAAAAACAACCTGATTTTAAAAAAGGGGGGTGGGGGGCAATAGACTTCAATAGATAGCTCTCCACAGAAGATATACAAATGGCCAAAAAACACATGTAAAGAAGCTCATCCTTAGTCATTACAGAAATGCACATCAAAACCACAATGGAATACTACCTTACACCCGTTAGGGTGGTTACTATTTAAAAAATAAAACAAAAAAAAAATAAAAACTAGAAAATAAATGTTGCAAAGATGTGGGGAAATTGGAACCCCATGCACTATTTGAGGGAATGTAAAATGTTGTAGTCCCTAAGGAAAAAGGTATGGTGGTTCTTCAAAAAAATTTTTGAATTACCCAGATAGACTTCTGGGAACATATCCAAAATAATTTAAAGCAGGATCTCAAAAAGATATTTGTACACTGATGTTCACAGAAGCATTATTCACAATAGTCAAGAGGTGGAAGCAACCTAAGTGCCCATCAACAGATAAATAAACAAAATATGCTATAAATATACAATAGAATATTACTCAGCCTTAAAAAGGAATGGAATTATAACACATGCTACGACACAGATGAACCTTGAGAACAGGTTCTATGCTAAGAGCAATAAGCCAGTCAGTCACAGGAAGACAAAGACTGTATGATTGCACTTATATGAGGTACCTAGAATAGTTAAATTCATAGAGACAGAAAGTAGATAGTGATTGCCAAGTGTCTAGGAAATAGGGGAATAGGAAATTGTTCAATGGATATAGAGTTTAGTTTTGCAGGATGAAAAGTTTTTGAGATAGATGGTGGTGATGGTTGTACAACAATGTGAATATATTAAACACTACTGAACTGTACACTTAAAAATGGTTAAGATGGTAAATTTTAAGTTATATATATTTCACAATTAAAAATAAATTTTTAATTAAAAGATTAAGAAATAGCTGAGTGCAATATGTGAATCTAATCTGAACACTGATTCAAACATACAAATTTAAAATAAAAGAACACAAAAATATTTATGAGACAATTCACAAAATTTCAGTAATAACTGTATGTGTAATGAATTAAGTTATTAAAGGCCATCTTTTTTTGGTGTGATTGTCTTTTGGTTGTCTTTAAAAAAAGAGTTCCTGTCTTTTAGAGGTAAATAATATTTATAGATACATTAATTTGATGTCTGGAATTAGCTTCTACACATTCAGGGTTGGGGAAGAGATTGGGACAAATAAGAATGGCTATGAGCTGAGAATTACTGAAGTTAGAGCACGGGTACATCAGAGTTCCTTTTTGCCCCATTTTGTGTTTCTTAAAAAACCACTTTGACTTCAACATTAATGGTATCTGATCTTATTCTTTACTACTGGATATGCAAATAGGAATGATACTACATTTATCCCAATTTATTCTCAGCCCACAATGACATGCTTGTTTTCAACCTTGTCTAGCAAATCTGTTCCCCTCTGTGAAATACCATGGAACTAAACAGTTCTCTGAATTCCAATTGCTTAGAAGCCAGAATAAATAGCCATATACCACATGGTACCACCAGTCCTTATATGCAGTCCAGAAATATCATTAGAAAATGGGTACTAGTTCCCCATGTCTGTCTGCTTAAGGATAGCCTATAAGCCACAAAGTGTCAAAAAATGGTGGACTTGTCCTACAAACAGGATGGCACTAGAGATATTGGGACTGTTTTTTAGGTTAAATTTATCCATGAAGGAAACAGAGAGCCAATGTTTATACAAAATCGTAGGAAACGGGATACTAATACATCATCCAGCTGCTTCAAACCATTGTCCCAAGAACAAGTTACTGAATAAACAATTAGCTATTTCCTATCATTTATTTCTTTTATATTTGCACTTTAAAGTATAGCATGATAAAATATTTTGCTTAAATTTCCCGTAGTTTTACATATTTGTACAAATTTACATATTTTACATATTTGTACTTTTCTACATTCAAGTATTTCTATTTTTTTTTCTCCTTTCTCTAAACTAGCTAGCAAATGAGATGATTCTTGTTTACCAGGATCAATTACTAACCCAACCTAAGTTGTGTGTTCTTAAAGGGCATTTCCCCATGACTCCAAGCACAAATCAGAGTAGTCAGAAAGCCCACTCGCTCTAGAGCAGTGCTTTCCACGCTCTGGTGTACATCAGAATCACCTGGGGAGTGCTAAAAAAAGATTGCTAGTTCCTGCCCTGAGTTCTGATTCAGGATACATGATGGTCAATTTAATGTGTCAACTCAATTGCAATAAGGTGCCCAGATATTTGATCAAATATTATTCTGGGTGTGCCTGTGAGGGTGTTTCTGAATGAGGTTAACATTGAATAAGAAGACTGAATAAAGCAGATTGTCCTCCCTAATGTGGATGGACCTCAACCAATCAACTGAAGGCCTGAACAGAACAAAGTCTGAGTAAGAGAATTTCTTCTGACTGCCTTCCAGCTTGGACCTCAGTTTTCTTCTGCCTTTGGACTCAAAATGAAACATCATCAGTTCTTCTTAAGTCTTGAGTCTGTCAGCTTTGCACTGAAGCTACTTATTGGCTCTTCTGGGTCCCTAGCTTTCTGACTGCAGATGTTGGGACTTGTCAGCCTCCATAAATCATGTGAGCCAATTCTTCAAAATAAACCTCTGTCTCTTTCTTCCTCCCTCCCTCCCTTTTTATATGTATATAAACACACCCACACATATATAAACACACACACACACACACATATATATATATATGCTGACCCAACACAATATTTTAGAAATCAGCAGCTTTCTTAAGCTTGATTGGAAAAACAAAAACACTCTCTCTAACAATCTATCTATATCCTATAATATATCAAGAATAGAGCACAAAAAATTGCATTTCTAATAAGTTCCCAGGTGATACTGCTGGTCTAGGGATGACACTTTGAGAACCCTTGCTCTGTAGCTGTTAATTCATGGCTTGAGTGGTCCCCTATAATCTGTTGTAAGGATTGTGCTGTAGAAAGATACACAGTTTGTCAGTTACTAACCAACAAGTATTTCTATTTTTTAAAAAGACCAGTAACATTACAAACAAACCTATCATGCTTCTACCTTTGTTTTGGAATTAAAGTATTAAATGGCTCTAAAAGGCACACTTATTTAAACTCTCCTACAGAGAATTAAGGAAACTCTAGAAAAATACAATTATAGCCTAATTTAAAGAGTGTTTTCTCTCCCTTTCTGAAGTGCCTCTTTGTACCCTTGTCTTCAGCTTTCACAATAGTAGGAAACCAATTCTTGGCAGATGTTTTACTACTGTAGGACTTTCTTCTGAATCCAGTAAAACAAGAACCCACCTTAAGTGTAATGAAAAGACTGTTTAAACATTTTCTTCTGTACATAGAGAAAATCTTTTTCAAAATGGGTTAAATTCACACAATGACGATATGTTCAACTTAAGTTCAAAGATATTGAAATCAACCCATGACTTGATTCAAAGTAGTTGAGTAACCCAAGGAAAGTCACTGAAAATGACCAGGGCTTTAGAATCTTCATTGTATATTGAGAATGTTCCAAAAGACGACCCTTAAGGCAGCTGCCAGTTTTGAAATTCTGTATTTCTTGGAATTAATTCATGTCATTAAGAATGAGTATGACACAAGACATAAATAACCCAAAATCCCAGTCTCCTCCATCATAGATTTTTATCCACTTTTCCATCCTTTTACCTGTTTTCAGTTAAAGACTTTTAACTGCCAGTACCACAAGAAAAAATAAACAGTAAAAATGATGTAGATCATGGAAAACATGCAACTTTTCAATCTCTGAAAAATGGAGAAGTTTCTATACTTTGTTTCCATATGCCTAAATGAGTTTTTCTTGTAAATATCAAATAAAATCTCTCCAGCATTTTAAGCAACTACTAAGTTTTGTTTGTTTGGTCAAGTTTGGTATCAGTACCGCAAAATTCAGGAAGGAAATGAATGTTAAGACTTTGGATTTTGGAATCAGAATTCAAAGCTTTTTGAACTCAAAGTTCAAAAACACCAACAGGTCCGAGTTTCAATTTCCTCTTTTATAAAATGGGAATTTAACACCTCTCTGACAAGGTCATTGTGAAGATTAGTAAAAAATAATGTAAAATCAACAGCTACATAGCAGATGCTCAAATTATATTTCCTCTCTCCTTCCCTTCCTTCCTTTTCAGTATCACCAAAAAAATAGACACTCCAAAATATGTGCATCCCCAAAAGACTCATTTGGATAATATTTAAAATTTTATATAATTAAAATAATACTTAAAATTTTAAATAATTAAAATAATATTTAAAAGGGCAGTATAGTCAAATAAAGGAGAGAAAGGACAAAGTTTCAAAATTAACCAAAACAGAAAAAAACCTAGAAAGGCAGATACCAAATGTAAATAGTAGTCATCTTTGGATTGTGAGAATATACTTCCTTCTTGTTTATTTCTTTATTTCCACCTATATTTCCTAATTTTCCCACAATGAACATATTATATTCATATTTAAGATTTTAAATAAAATTATATAAACCTACATGAGTGTGTTAATCAAGCCAAGCATCACTTCCTATTGCTGTGATGCAATAAGATTATAGCACAGCCAATGAAATATTGTTGCCTAAATAAATAACCTGAATTAAATCCTTCCTCCAGATCTATCAGTTTACAAAAAATACAGGGGATGCAAGAATATTTATAATGATACCATGGGGACTCAGTCAGAAAAATCTAAAATTTGGGAAACTCTACAGGACACATGGCCCAACTTTTTAATCAATAAATGTTAAGGGAGTGGAAACAGAGAGGAACTTATAGATTAAAATAGATTTAAGGGAATAGCAACCAAATGCTTGAACCCCAGTTCAAACAAATCAAATATAAAAAGCCATTTTTGAGCCACCTGAGGAAATATGAACACAAATGTAGATGACTAAAGGGGGCCCCATTGTTGGAGCTAGATGAGGGGGTACCACATCCCATGCAGAGTCCCCCTGGGTTGCTGTGGATGGAGAAAAATAAAATAGGTCATTCCAAATCCTTCTCAATCTACCAGGAAAAGAGGGTGGTGATTCTCTCTAGTGGAGAATGCCTTGAGCCCTTCTCTGAAATGGCTTTTATGAAAACAAAATGCATGCAGGAGTATACAGCATGCATGCCAAGCCTATCAACCTATATCAAAAAAAAAGGTATAGATAATAAATTGAAGAAATACAGCGGTTTGTCTTAAATCAAGGTCTATCAGACAAGTTGGCGCCAGATGCTCATTAAGGCACAGTTGTTGGGGCTCAGGAATTTTCTCCTTAAGGTGAAGTAAAACACCTGGTTTTTCCTTTTCAGGGCAGTGCAAAGCAGAGCAAGCTTCAGTGGATACAATGTGTTCCTTTGCAGGTCTACAGTTCCTGATACCACACAAAGTGGTCCCTAGTAAGTCTCAAAAGAATTTATTACACTTATGTTTCTATTTTGTATTTATGTTAGAACATTTCCATAATAAAAAGTCAAAGTTGCATGTAATCTTTAAAAAACAAAAAGGTAGTGGTTGGTGGGCAAATGTGTCTCCTGTTCCTGTTCACTCCTTGCTGTACTCTTTGCCTGCTCCTCTGTTCTGATCACACACCAGGCGACCATTCAATCTACACATTTAGGAATGGCTGGGTCGATAATATTGAAAATTGTGCTTCAAAGTCATTGCCAAGAGATCTGGGATTTTTAACAATAACTGTAGGAACTCCATGGCTTCTGGGTAAGATATGACTCACAGAAAGGACTTTCCATTTTCTGGTAAGGATCAATTTTGTGAAATACCAGGGCGACAGGTCTTGTCTTAAGCTCATTGCTTTAAGTGAACTGTATTGGCAAGTCACCAATGCTGAAACAAGGCAGTTTGCCAATTACCTTGTTTTTTATTATTTTTTGTGTTTTTGTTTGTGTGTTGTGTTGTTTAGGGTATTTTTTTTTTAATCTGAACCCCGATCTGTGACTTTTCTGCTCTGGTTTAAGTTTTCCTTACCAACAATGCCTTGTGTGAGTGGCTTTATGATCAACCAGAACTGGACATTGTCAGGGCCCTCCTCATCCTTGGCCAAAACCCCTCTGCTTAGAATTAATCTTTGCCAGACTTGTTTAATTTAGCACAGTCCTTTACAGGAGCCACATTAATTTTTGACTTAGAAGATTCAGTTTTTATGATATGTGATTTCTTAAAAAACTAATTATACTATTCTGTTTTCCATATTTATTATTTTTGAGCAGAATTTGGTGTGGAGTGTTCTTATTTTTAAAAGAGCCATAACCATCTTCCTGACCTTGGTCTTAGAATATTTGGGGAGAATGAGTCAGCTATATAAGATTCAAAACCCTCCTAGGCATGAACCTCACCCATGGCTCCAAACTGAGTTGACATAATATTCAACTGATATTATGTCAGTATCAAATATCCTATCAAAATCTGCAGAACAAATTTTGGTTGTTTACATATTACAAAAAAAGGTGACCCATAGAAGAGTTTTATTAGTCAACATCTTTTTTTTCACTGGAAGACAATGAGACTTACAGAGAGAGTCAAGCTTGTTATCTTTTCAACCACTACCCTCAGGCTGAAATTGCAAACTTCTTGGGCAAAGTTTAGTTCTACAATTTGCACACTTGGGTGTTCACTGAATGTTATTTATTGATCACCAGGGAGTTGGATTTTCTGGGTCATCTAGGAGAAAATATTTTACTTTAGAGACAATGTAGACTTAAAAAAAAAAATCACAATTAGGATCACATAGCTGGAGTATCTGATATATGAAACACTTGATAAAATTATTTATTAGAATGAATTGATGAGAAGAGGTTACAGTTTCTATTTTGGGTCTCTGTATCATTCAGAACTCAAAATATGCAGATTTCTGAACAAGCAGGACCATTTTCAGTATGTCGTTTCCAAAGAGGACTTTCACACCTGAATGAGTATGAATATCAATACATTCTTTGCCTCTTTTATTCTCCAATGTGATAATTTCAACTTTAGATATTAAAATAAGGAAATAGATTTTTGGCTACTGAAGACGCAACATCCAGCTATCTTAACCTGGCAACAAAATTAGTACTAATTTGAGGTGCATGCAACTTGCATTCCCATGGACATTCCAATCCCTAATAAAATTCTGTAACTAAAAAGAGTGTCACAAAAAGGAAGGTTTGGCTTAGTTTGACATTAGCCACTGAGCTCTATACAACGTCATTTTTTTAGGAGACTACATAAAATCACATTAAATTGACAACAAAATTAATGAGCATTTACTATGTGCTACATGCTATTCTAGGTAGTGGGGATATAGCAGGAATGAAGAGTACAGTCTCTGTTCTCAGGGAACTTCCATTTTACTTAGGGAAACAGAAAGTAAAGTATGAAACAAATATAGGTCATAGGATCAGAACCATGGAGGAAATAAGGCATTGTGGTAGGTAATGGCCTGAAAATCTCATAAGGGAGCAGCCTGGAGAAATCTTAGTTCTAGTGCAGGCATAGATAAGAGGAGACTGTCAAAGCCACAAGGACAGCCAGACCCAAGGCAGTACTGATCGATCTCAATGTGTGAAGAATAATGATAAAATAGTACAATTTGTTTCTGGTTGTGGAATGGGTGGCTGGGTGCTGGGAAGCAAGGCCCAGCCCACAGTTCTATGATCCTCTATCCTGGTGAACACTGCACTCCAAGTGGGCTGTGGGGACCCATAAATCCCAGAGAAAACTTTATTGGAAAACAAGGGAGGCTGTGGGGAAGTGTCCCTACTTTGTTTTTTTATTCTTTGCATTGCTTATTAGCTGTTTTAAGAATTTTGAGAGAAGTTCTAGCTATTTTTGCCCATCTTGAACTTGAAGCTGTTTCACAGTCTGGCCTTGGTAGGATTAAGTAAATACACAATACAAATACTCTGAGTGGTAGGAGTTGATGTAAGGTGAGATTCTTGGAGGCCGGACTACTTACGGCCTTGCACTCCATTGTAAGAGCTTTGGCTTTTCTCCTGAATAATAATGTTGAGATTTGAGCAGAGGGGTGACATGAAGTCACTGAGATTTAGGAATGATCACTCTATCTGCTCTGTTTTGAATAGTTTCTAGGGGCCAATACAGAAGCAGGACGACCAGTTAGGAGGCTACTGCACTAATCCAAGCAAGAGATAAGCACATCTTTGACTAGTATATTAGCAATAAAGAGAGAACTAGTTGAACTCCTGAAAATCTGTACTTTGAAGATAGAGTGCACCAGATCTGCTGATGGATTAGATGTAAAGTTTATGAAAAAGAAGAATCAAGGATAACTCCACCTTTTTAGCCTGAGAACAAAAAAAAAAAAAAAAAAAGAGTTAGAGGAAACCATGAGAAGGCTAGGTTTGAGGAGAAAATCAAGTTTAGCTTTGAATATGTTAAATCTGATCTGCCTGCTGGATAAAGAAAATGAGATTTGGGAAAATAGCTACCTAGTCATATACCCTATGGGGCATTTAAATGAGAAGGTATCCAAACTGCAGAAGTTTATTTGAAGGAATAAGTTATATATCTAACTTGGTCTTCAATTCTGAAAAAATGGTAATTTAAACTTGTAAGTTGCCTTTAGCATTTAAGCTATGAATATAAATCTAATCATATTGGGATTGCTGTATTTTCATGTATTAATTATTTATACTTTATCCATTCCCCCCTCTTAAAGATGAGGTTTACAATAAAGATGTTTTCACAATTACATCATTAAGACTTCGGGCCAAGAAGAAGGAGTAGGTAGAAATACTCTGCCTCTTCGCACAACCAAATGAAGGACAGGAACAAATTTAAAAACAAAAAATAACCAGTCTGCCAGAAAACCAAACTGTATAGAAGTCCAACAACCAAGGAGTTAGAGAAGAAACATTCATGAAGACCACTAGGAGGGGCAGAGACAGAAGAAACATTCATGAAGACCACTAGGAGGGGCAGAGACAGGCAGCCAAAGCAGAGAGGACACATGGCAAAAGGGCAAGGGGGAGGCTGGAAGACCAGGCGGGTGAGGTGGCAGCTGGCAGACCAGGTGATCCAACATTTGCATGCAGATAACCAGAGGAACAGCTGGGGAGACAGGCCACGCAATCCAGGGTTCAGTGTGGTAAAAGAAAGCCTTGAAACCTCTGGAGGTAAAAACCTGTGGGGGTTGCAGCAGCAGGACAAACTCCTAGCTTCACAGGAGGGTCTGCTGGAGACCCACAGGGTCGTAAAATGTACACAAACCCACCAATTTGGGAATCAGCACCCGAAGGGCCCAATTTGCTTGAGGGTGGGCGGGAGGGAATGACTGAAAGCTGTCTGAGAGCTGAGCAAGTGGCATTCTTCCCTCTCGGACCCCTCCCCCACACACAGTGTCAGAATGCAGCAACCTGGGTTGCCATGCCCTGGCGATTACCTAAGCCTCCACCCTTTCCAACGTAACAGGAGTGCCGAGACAAAGAAATATGGCCCAAATGGAAGAACAGATCAAAGCTCCAAATGTAGAACTAAGCAATGAACAGATAACCAACCTATCAGATGCACAGTTTAAAACTCCGGTAATCAGGATGCTCACAGAATTGGTTGAGTATGGTCACAAAATGGAGGGAAAAGTGAAGGCTATGCAAAGTGAAATAAAGAAAAATATACAGGGAACCAACAGTAAAGGGAAACTGGGACTTAAATCAATGACTGGGAACAGAAGTAAGAGATAAACATTCAACCAGAACAAACGAAGAAACAAAATTCAAACAAATGAGAAGAGGCTTAGTAACCTCTGGGACAACTTTAAATGTTCTAACATCTGAATCATAGGAGTACCAGAAGGAAAAAAAAGTAAGACATGGAAAATTTATTTGAAAAAATAATGAAGGAGAACTTCCCCAATCTGGCCAAGGAAATAGACTTCCACGAGATCCAGGAAGCTCAGAGTCCCAAAGAAGTTGGACCCAAGGAAGCACACACCAAGGCACATCATAAATACAATTACCCAAGAATAATGATAAGGAGAGAATCTTAAAAGGAGCAGGAGAAAAGTATACAGTTACCTACAAAGGAGTTTCCATAAGACTATTAGCTGATTTCTCAAAAGAAAACTTGCAGGCAAGAAGGGGATGGAAAGAAGTATTCAAAGTCATGAAAGACAAGGACATACGTATCTACAAGATTACTCTATCTGGCAAAGCTATCATTTAGAATGGGAGGGCAGATAGTGCTTCCAGGTAAGGTCAAGTTAAAGGAGTTCATCATCACCAAGCCCATATTATATGAAATGTTAAAGGCACTTATCTAAGAAAAAGAAGGTCAAAAACTATGAACAGTAAAATAAACTCACAGCTATCAACAACGGAAAAAAAACGAAAACAACAAACTAAGCAAACAACTAGAACAGCAACAGAATCAAGATCTCTTAGAAATGGAGATCAGCAGGGAGGGAAGGGGGAAGAATGGGGGAAAAGATAAAGGGAATAAGTGGCATAAATAATAGGTACAAAATAGGCAGAGGGGGTTAAGAATAGTATAGGAAATGGAGAAGCCAAAGGAGTTTATATGTATGCCCCATGGACACGAACTAAGGGGAGGAGGGACCACGCAGGAAAGAAAAAGGGGAGAAAGGACTCTTCCTAGTGGGCTATGAGAGGGTGCCACATGGTTATGGATTAAGAGCTGGAGATTGCAGCAACGCAGTGGATGGTGCTGAGACCCGCGAGAGGCCTGCCTAGCCAAGCCCCAGACTTCTGTTCTTTTTCTTCTGAAGGACGGTACCCCTGACTGGCCTGACTGACCTGACTGGGCAAAGGGGGAAGGCAGGACAGTGTGTGTGCTGGTGGTTGTTTTGAAAGGATTTTGAGGTTTAAGGGTGACATTTAGCCATTAATCAAACATGTAAAACTTTTGAATAAATAGTTCCTTTCCTTTTCACCAAACTCTGTAATTCAGAGCCATAATTCCAAGGGCGGCGGGCAAAGGACTGACAACTGAGGGTGCCAGGGAAGGAGGTGTCGTTGTTTTGGTAATAGCATCTGGGCACCTCCCCCCACGGGTCCTTTTGTTCAGTAATAATAGTAGCCAAATATTCAAAACAACCATTATATCCATATGCGGGAGAAATAATAAATTAAAAAAGTGAACTACTACTCAGTAATTGCAAGGAAAGGCCTACCGATTCATGCAACAACATGGAAGAATGTTAGAAATGTTGAGAAAAAACCCAGACTAAAAGATTATATACTGTATGATTCCATTCATATAAAGTTCAAAAATAGTCAAAAACTAATCTATAATCATAGAAACCAGAAAGTAGTTGCAACAGAAGAAGGAGGTGTTGATTGGAAAGGGGCACAAGGAAACTTTCTGGGGTGAAGAGAATGTTTCAATGATATCAACATGGATGTATAAAATTGTCAAATTCATTGAATACTTATGTGCATTTTATTGCAGATAAATTCTATCTGCAATAAAATACATAACAAAACACAAACCAACTACTGAAAGGATTATATACAGAAAAACCTCTGCTACAAGTAATTTAATTAGTACAAAGTGAAGCTCCAAGATTCCTGGCAACCAAAGCAAAATGAAAACAAAGTATTTAGTTCTAGAATATCAGCACGTAGTAGAAGAGAAAATTTTCTAACAGTAAATTTAAGAATATTTAGATAAGAAACACTACATATTATGTAACATTTTCACTAGCACTTTCTTAAAGTTGAAGAAACATGTTTATCTTTTACAAAAAAATAGAACCTTCACTTTTATAACGGTTGAGGGCTCCTTTTTATTTCTATCACTCCTCAACAGAAGCTATGAGAATAAGTTCATGGTTCTATGAAGGCTTTTCTATAGGCAGCTAAATGAAGGCATTCAAGATAGAGTAAGTCGCATTCTAGAGTGTCAACTAGCTGGAGGAATAGAGGATTCTCAGATTGCACAGGCTTACCTTTCCTGGATGCCTCAGCAGGGTTTGTGACAGCAATTGGATATCAAATTATCAGGGGTTAACTAAAGCATAATGTGTTCTGGAGTTGATTAAAACTAGGTATGTGTAGTTTAGCTACTAAACTTGCATTTGTTTATGTTTTAAGAAACACTTTTTAGAAACTGCCATTTTTATGCCCAAATGGAAAAACCATGCGTGGCTCAGGGTAAAATAATGGATATGGATACATTGATCCCTGGTATTCTGGAAACTCAGTTCTGAATCTCCTTCCATGCTTCATGGCAGTGATATATAACTGACAAATTAAGCAAGGCAATACTTTTTGTTTTGTGCAAGATTCCCTACTTTTAAGATATTTAGTGTCCTTGGCCCAACCCACTAAATACAAATAGCATCTCCAGTTCTTGTGACAACCAAATATTCACCCCACATTGTAGAACTTACTACCACCCCTTTGATAATCCTTTAGCCTTAAAAGAATGTTGCTGTCCTTTAGAATGTTAGAGCATCTGGCCCCAAACTTCACTCTGAAAAACATGCCAGAAGACATAATCTTGGTTTGAAACATTTGGAGATTTATTATCAGCCACCCACTTCTGTCATATAAAAATATTAATATGGCCCCCATAAAACATTTTATTATTTAGAATGGTGCCACATCTGCCCCAAGAGACTGCCAGAATGAAAGAGCATCCAAGTAAAACCCTCACCAGCTGAATGAGTTGACCCAAAAAAACATAGATCATTCAACAAATATTTTCAAATGCTGAAGATTATCTGATAAGAAATACTTTGGTTCTAAAGTTGATGAACTTTTTTTTTCTATTTACAGTTGACCAAGAAGTTAATTTCTTCTTTCAATATTAAAACGTATTATGTGCCAAGTGGGAAGACACAATGCTAAGTGCTACTAATACTTTTAGTACCTTCGTTTTTCAACCTTTTTCATCTCATGACACACATGAACTAATTACTAAAATTCTGTGGCAAACCAAAAATGTACTATTTGCTGATCTGACTAAAAAAAAAAAATAGGTATAGTGAGAAAAAAGATGGCGGAGGAGTCAATGGAAGTAACGCTGACCTCCTCCCAAGACCGAACTGTAATTGTGACTAAATAGTGGAGATATCACCTGGAAAACAATGGATTGATAGAGGGAGAGGAGCCTTGGAGCTGTGGACAGACAGTGGATTCAACTCTCACACATCCCAATGGGTGAGAAGTGTGGTAGAGGCTCGAGAGGGTGGGCTGGGCACCCACGGGAACCAGCAACAGAGGGACATTGAAACGGCCAGTTGGATCCCCCTGAGAACAGGGTTTGAACCATAAACAGGGACCCCCTAGACTACAGCAGCTGAAATTAGGAAAATGCACAAACAAAACGCAACCCCGAAAAGCTTAGGGGGTCTCTCTGCCAGAGACAGGTGGCTGAAGATGCAGATACATTTAAAGGGCCAACGCAAAAATCTGCAGTGGCAGCTGCCTTCCTTGATCTCTGGGTAGAGGCGGCAGGAGAGTGGGCTGGTGCCTGAGGAAAGATTGGTGAGGAAAGCTTTCTGAAGAGAACAGATATGGTGGCCAGCAGAGCCCCGTTGTTAACTCACCTCCCACTCTGCAGCTACCACCTCGCCCAGGCATAAGAGAATCAATTAACCAGCCTTTTGCGCACTCCGTGTACAGCTTGTGGGCCTGTGCACTGAGTGCAGACTGGCTGGAAGAAATAGAGGATCCGTGGCCAAAGGGGACACACAGCTGCATACAAACTCTTGAGGAAAGACTGGAGACGGAGAGGTTGGGGAAAAAACTGGGGGATTACCTGAGATCCCCGAGGCAGAGTCCCTCCCTATTCCGTAGTCCCCAAAGAGGCAGAAGCAGCACAGGAACCAGAAGCCTTGCAATTACGGTCCACAGAAATAGCGGATCCCTGGCCAAAGAGGTCACAGAGCTGCCCAGAGACCCTTGGGGAAGAGACTGGAAACAGGATTAACCAGAGAGTCACAGAGCTGACTTCTTCCAACCTCCGTAGTCCCAGTTTGCGAGGGCAGGCCACGCACCCAAAGAGCCAAAAGCGGGGAAAGCTAAACTGACCAGTGCCGAGCGCGCGCCCGGCACCAGGTGAGCGCAATGTCGGGCGAGTGCGCTGGTGCCGGGCTGGGGCAACCGCGCTGAAAGAACCGGCATGAGAGTGCAGAGCGACCAACAGAAATAGTGGATCCCTGAGGGAAGGGGTCACAGAGGAGCCCAAAGCAGGAGTCAGACACAAACAGTAGATTCCTGGAGGCTCAAACAAATGACTCAAGGTCAGATAGGTTCAACAACTGACATCATCGGAGGCAGACGCAGAAAGAAAAGTAAAGAAAAAGTAAAGAAATAAATAAAAAGACCCACCTACTACCATAGAAGTTTCATCCACAAAGTTAGGAAATCTGGACGGATCAATTGAAGCAGAAGCAAAAATAAATAAATAAATGAATGAATGAATGAATGAATACTTAATACATTCTTACAAAAATGGGAAGAAAAAAGAAGTTCCCCCCAAATGAGGGGAAAAGGGGAATCCCCACAGAGTGAGCTAAATGAAACAGAGGCAAGTAAACTATCATATATAGAATTCAAAACAATGGTTCTAAGGAAGCTCAATGAGCTCAGCCAGCTCAAAGAGAACTATGAGAAACTGCAGAGAAACTATCAGGATCTTACAGCAAACTACATGAACCTGGAAAAGGACACAGAAACTATCAAGACACAAGAGGATATGAAGAATACCATTTCTGAATTGAAGAACACAGTAGAAGGGACCAAAAGCAGGCTGGATGAAGCAGAGGAACGAATCAGTGAAATGGAGAATAAGGTAGAAAAAAGCAACCAGAAAGAACAAGAAATGGAAAAAAGACTCAAAAAGAATGAAGAGGCATTTAGGGAAATGCAGGACAACCTGAAACGCAATAATATCCGTGTAATAGGGATACCAGAGGAGAGAAAGAGAAGCAAGGGATAGAGAACCTCCTCGAAAAAGTAATGATGGAAAATTTCCCTAATTTGAGGAGAGAAAGGCTCTCATGGATCCAGGAGGCACAGAGGGCCCCACTCAAGAGGGACCCAAGGAGGCCCACACCAAGACATATCATCATTAAAATGGCAACTATCAAAGACAAAGAGAGAATCCTCAAGGCAGCAAGGGAGAAGGAGAAAGTAACATACAAGGGGGACCCAATACAGCTAAGAGCTGACTTCTCAACAGAAACACCAGAAGCCAGAAGGGAACGGAAACAAATATTCCAAGTCATGAAAAGCAAGGGCCTAGACCCAAGGCTTCTCTACCCAGCAAGGCTCTCAATTAAAATAGAAAAGGAAATAAGGAGTTTCTCAGACAAAAGAAGGCTAAAAGAATACATCTCTACCAAACGAACATTGCAAGATCTGCTAAAGGGACTGGTTTAAGAAGATGAAAGAAAAGAGTGAGAAAGAGAAAAACACAGGTACAACAAGAAGTGAATAGGTTTCCATCAGTAATAATTCCCAATGTAAATGGACTAAATGCCCCATTCAAGAGACATAGAATAGCTGAATGATTAAGAAAACATGACCCACACATATTCTGCCTACAAGAGACCCACCTCAGAATAAAGGACCTACACAGATTGTAAAGATTGTAAAAAAATATTCCAAGCAAACGGGCAAGAGAAGAAAGCAGGGGTTGCAATACTTGTATCACACAAAATAGATTTCAAAACAAAGGCCGTAATAAGAGACCCAGAGGAACACTTTATAATAGTTAAAGGAAGAATATATCAAGAAGACATAAACATTGTAAACTTATATGCACCCAACACAAGAGCACCGAAATATATAAGAGAAATCTTGGATGACTTCAAAAAAGATATAGACAGCAACACACTGATAGTAGGGGATTTTATACCCTACTGTCAAAAATGGACAGATCTTCCAAACAAAACATCAACAAGGATATTGTGGAGCTGAATGATGCATTGAATCAAATAGACTTAACAGACATATATAGAACCTTACATCCCAAAGAAGCAAAATGCACATTCTTTTCAAATGCTCATGGCAGTTCTTCAAAGATAGACCACATGATAGGACACAAAGCAAGCCTCAGGAAATTCAGGAAAATTGAAATAATACCAAGCTTTTTCTCGGACCACAAGGGCTTGAAACTGGAAAGCAACCTGAAAACTTGCAAATTCATGGAGACTGAACAGGAGACTACTAAACAATGAATGGGTCAATAATGAGATAAGAGAAGAAATCAAAAAATTTCTGGAAACAAATGAAAATGAACATACAACAGTCCAAACTTATGGGACACAACAAGGCAGTCCTGAGAGGGAAGTTCATAGCAATACAGGCTTACCTAAAAAAGATAGAAACATTTCAAATAAAAGACCTAACACTACAACTTCAAGAACTGGAGAAACAACCACAAATAAATACCACAGCAAGTAGAAGGAAGGAAACAGTCAAGATGAGAGCAGAACTGAATGACATAGAGACAAAAAGAACAATTCAAAGGATCCACCAATCCAGGAGGTGATTCTTTGAGAAGGTAAATAAAATTGACAAGCCTTTAAGCAGACTCATCAAGAAAAAAAGGGAGAGGACCCAAATAAATAGTATCAGAAATGAAAGAGGAGAAATAACAACTGATACCCCAGAAATACAAAGGATTTTAAAAAACTACTATGAACAATTATATGCCAAGAAATTTGAAAACCTTGATGAAATGGACAACTTTCTAGAGAAGTATAATCTTCCAACACTGAAGGAAGAAGAAACAGAAAGCTTGAGCAGACCGAAAACAGCTGGGAAATTGAGCAGTAATCAAGAAACTCCCAGCACACAAAAGCCCACAGACAGTTTCACAGGAGAATTTTACAAAACATTTAAGGAAGAGCTAACCCCGGTCCTCTCAGACTCTTCCAAAAAATCCAGGAGAAGGGAAGACTCCTGCACTCTTTTTATGAGGCCAGAATCACCCTAATACCAAAACCAGATAAAGATCCTACAAAGAAAGAAAACTACAGACCAATTTCGCTGATGAACATAGACACTAAAATCCTCAAAAAATATTGGCAAACCGCATCCAGCAATACATTCAAAAGATTATCCACCATGATCAAGTGGGATTCATCCCAGGGATGCAGGGATGGTTCAATATATGCAAGTCAATAAACATAATATATCACATAAATAAAAGACAAAAGCCACATGATCATCTTGATAGATGCAGAAAAAGCATTCGATAAGGTACAGCACCCATTTATGATCAATACACTCAGCAAAATGGGAACGGGGCATTCCTCAACGTAATAAAGGCCATATATGAAAAACCTACAGACAACAACATACACAATGGGCAAAAACTAAAAGCTTTCCCACTAAGATCGGGAACACGACAAGGATGTCCACTTTCACCACTTCTTTTCAACATTGAATTGGAAGTCCTAGTCACAGCAGTCAGACAAAAAAAAGAAATAAAAGGCATCCAAAGTGGAAAGGAGGAAGTAAAACTATCACTTTTGCAAATGAAATGATAGTGTACATAGAAAACTCTGTAGACTCCACCCAAAAACTACTCAACCTAATAAGTGAATTTGGCAAAACAGCAGGATACAAAATCAATATTCAGAAATCAAAGGCATTTTTGTACAGCAATGAAACAGAAGGAGAAATCAGAAAGAAAAAAAAATTCGATATAGCAACAAGAAAAATAAAGTACCTATGAATAAATTTAACCAAGGAAGTAAAAGACCTGTACGCACAAAACTATACAACATTGAAGAAAGAAATTAAGGAAGACACAAATAATGCAACCACATACCGTGCTCATGGATTGGAAGAATTAATATCATCAAAATGTCCATACTACCCAAAGCAATTTATAGATTCAATGCAATCCCTATTAAGATACCAATGACGTATTTCACAGAAATAAAACAGACATTCCAAAAATTTGGAACCATAAACGACCCCGAATAGCCTCAGCAATTTTGAGAAAGAAAAACAAAGTGCCAGTACCGGACATCAAACTCTACCACAAAGCCACTATACTCAAAACAATCTGGTACTGGCACAAGAACAGACCCATAGACCAGTGGAACAGAATAGAAAGCCCAGAAATAAGCCCAGTCTATATGGGCAACTAATATTTGAAAAAGGGGGCAGAAGTATAAAATGGAGCAATAATAGCCTATTCAACAAATGCTGGTGGGAGAGCTGGACGGCTACATGCAAAAAATTGAAATTGGATCATCAGCTGACACCATACACAAAAATAAACTCAAGATGGATCAAAGACTTAAATATAAGTCACAACACCATAAAAGTCCTAGAGGAGAATATTGGAAGGTAACTCTCAGATATCCCACGCAGCAATTTTTTCACCGATATGTCTCCTAAAGCAAGGGGCATAAAGGAAAGAATAAACAAGTGGGACCTCATCAAAATAAGAAGCTTCTGCATGGCAAAAGAAAACATCAGCAAAATGAAAAGGGAGCCAACCATATGGGAAAATATATTTGCCAATGATACATCAGATAGAGGTTTGATCTCCAAGATATGTAAAGAACTTACTCGACTGCACTCCAAGACGACAAATGATCCAATCAAAAAATGGGCCTGGGCAGACGCTTTTCCAAGGAAGAGATACAGAGGGACCAGAGACATTTGAAAGGATGCTCGGCATCACTAGCCATCAGAGAAATGCAGATCAAAACCATCATGAGGTACCACCTCACACCGGTCAGAATGGCCATCATAAACAGATCAACAAACAACAGGTGCTGGTGAGGCTGTGGAGAAAAGGGAACACTAGTCCACTGTTGGTGGGAATGCAGACTGGTGCAGCCATTGTGGAAAGCAGTGTGGAATTTCCTCAAAAAGCTGAATATGGAACTGCCTTTTGATCCAGTGATTCCCCTGATGGGACTATACCCTAAGAACACCAAAAAGCCAATTCAAAAGAACCTATGCACCCCAATGTTCATAGCAGCACAATTTACAATAGCCAAGTGTTGGAAGCAACCTAAATGCTCATCAGTAGATGTCTGGATCAAAAAATTTTGGTACATTTACACAATGGACTACTATACAGCAGAAAGAAAAAAAGAACTACAGTTCGCGACAGCAGGGATGGAACTAGAGAGCATTCTGCTAAGCGAAATAAACCAAGGGGCGAAAGACAAATACCATATGATCTCACCTATAAGCGCAACCTAACCAACAAAACAAAGATGCAAGGAAAATAAGACCAGCAACACTGAAAGGAAAAGAAACCAACAGAGACAATAGAGGAGGGAGGGGTGGGTGGGGGACAAGGAAGGGAAGGGGCAAGTCAAGGAATATATAGCAAGGACTCATGGACAAAACCTAAGTGGGGATGGATTGAGGGAGGGAGAGGGGGGAGGGAAGTAGGGAAAGTGGTGGGGAGAAGGCAGAGACAAATGTATTTGAAAAAATAAAGAAAAAAAATTTTTTTTAAAAGTGTAACTGATTCATTCACACTGAATGACTATTTTTGTGTTAGCTGTTGTCATTTTTTAATTTGACAATCCAAGGGAAAAGAGGTCAGTGCCCCTTACTAGTCAGGTACTGCAAGTTTTAAAAAATTCTTGTGGCACAGCAGCAGAAAATTGCTGGTCTAGTGGAAGATTTCAGGGAGACAGATAATAAAGAGGGCTATGATGGCCTGTATGAGACAACTTTTAAACTGAGATCTGGAAGATGAATTGGAGTTAACTACATGCATTTTTGTGGGTGTGTGGTGGGAGGGGCAGAAGAAAATTGTTTCAGGCAGTGCCACCAGCAAAGGCCAAAACACAAAGAAGAGGTTTAGAATAAAAACAGTAGAGTGATGAAAGTCTAGTGAGAGAATTTTCAGGCTTGGAAGGAATTTGGATTTTTTTCCTAAGTGCAGCAGAATGCCATCATAGAATTTCATAAAAGATATACTCTGATTTGTACCTAAGGCAACTTATTCAGATCCAGACTGAATAAATTTGAGGAGGAAGCCAGACAAGATTTTGGAAGAGACATCCAGACCACCAGTTGGGAAATGTATTATCCAGAATAGAGACAAGGTAGTACAGAAAGGAATGATTTAGTCACTCAAATAATTATGAGCTCCAACTAGGTGCAAGGAACTCTATTAAGGCTATTGAGGAACCTAGTGGCGGAAATATATTAATCCAACAAGTAACAATGACAAACTATAAAATTTTAATCATATCAATACCACAGAGAAATACATGATGCTATGAAATTGTGAAACAGAAGAACCTTTCCTAATATTTCAGGAAAGTTTTTCTTTAAAGGGAAATCTGAACTAAATTCTGAAGGTTGAATACAAGCTAGCTACAATAGCATAATGGAGAATAGAAGGGACAATAAATAGCATTCACCATAAAACTGTAAAATAGCCAGTGCGGCAAGATGCAAAGAGCAAAGGGTGGTATGATTAAGGTGAGGTTGGAGAGGTGTTTTGGGACTGGACCATGCAGCATTAAGTATTTTGGTCTTTATCCCAAGAGTCAGGAGAAGCCCTGAAAAGGTTTAAAAAAAATTTTTTTAAAGGTTTTATTTACCCATTTGTAGAGAGAGGGCAAGGGAGAAAGGGAGACAAACATCAATGTGGGAGAGAAACATTGGTTGCTTCTTGCATGCCCCCAACCGGGGACCACGCCTGCAACCCAAGCACGTACCCTAACCAGGAATCGAACTGGTGATCTTTCCTTTTGCAGGATGACACTCAATCGACTGAGCCACACCAGTCAGGGCCCTGAAAATGTTTTAAGCAGGGGGTGTGATAAAGAAAACATCAAATTCATGTTTAGAAAGCTTGTTGACTCCAAGTGTGAAGAACGGATTGTAGGGTGAAGTGGATGTTATAAAATGGGTTAAGCCATGAATGCCTATGACCAGAATATATGTTGGGAGGCAGAGGACTTGGTGACTGTGAAGAGTATGAGATTTCTGGTTCTGTCTTCCTAAATGTACTCCCATCATCCGACCAGAAAAAGATATTTATCTTTTTACTGGACAGGACAAGAACCAGGTTGTCTAAAAATTATGATACACATTATACTGTTAACAATGGTCTCCAAACTGCATTATTTGACTTTTACAAAAATATGAGTTTAAAATGTGAATAGAAATACCATCCAATTATTTACAAAGCTAAGCAGGAGAGAGCTAAGACTTCCTTGTTTTATTCTATTTAGGAATGTATTTTGAGCACAAGGGCCCCCCTCCCACCCCTCATTCTGCTTCTCATGACTAATCTGTAATTGGTTGAAAGAATCGAGTGGGATCTACAAAAAAATACTTCAAAAAAACCTTAAAATTGTGATTCCTATTTTCTCAATAAATTATAGCCTAACAATTATCAACAGTAAGAGAACTGAGGCTAAATTGCTTCTTCCTCATGTATTGATAAACACCCAGAGATAAATAAAGCTAGCATTAACTTTGGAAGAAATATTCAACAAACCAATAGCTCTGTAGTTTTGTGGAGATGAAGGGTTGTCATTTCTATGAAGATACACGTGAAGTCCTTACCTAGAAAACTAAGTCTCAAAGAGTTAAACACATGAGGATTTATGTAATTCTGGGAAACAAGAAGAGGGGGTACCTAGTAAACTATTATAGATTTAGCCGAGGCATTCAAATGTGGAACTGCAACTTTTTCATGCCAATAATCCATTTGCTTTTCATTTACATTGCTAAATTGCCTCCGAGCTTCTTTACATTCTATAGTCCCACTTATGCTGTTTGAGATAAATACCATTTAGAAAACTGTGGAGATTTTTGTTTTGTTTTCTGGTTTTTGTTTATTTACATCCCAGTTACTAACGTGGATGTGAAGACTCTAGAAGGAATACAGGAAAAACAGATCAGTATTTACTTGCTAACAGATAGCAATAGGGTTCAAAAAAAGCATTAATTTTTGCCCACAACTCTATATAGCTGTACAAAGCACTTTCACATCCATTATATTTTCATCTCCTGTCACCTTTTGACACTGAGATAGATTCTCACTCCTGTCATGGTCAGAGACCTAATAACTTGCCAAGATTTTAATCTTCTGTCTTCTGTGCTCTTCCCAACCAGTGCAATGGGAACAGAATATTGCTGGAAAGAAACTGGATTAGAGTTCTCTTAGTAAATACATACATACACATGATGAAGTGCCTTATGGAAGTATTAATGAGTCTCCTCACAACCCACCAGGAAACTGAGCAGTCCTCTCTGCCTGCTGAATTCTTAGTCATCTTTTCATTCTTACTCTCCAGAGCCTCTGGTGTTTCCAAGCCCATGGCCACACTAAGACTGCACTCTCGGGCATGGCGCATGAATTCAAAGGGTGTACCCAAGAATCTCAGTTGAAGTTCCAAAATTCCTGAGAGACATCTGACAAGACTTGAGAAGGGCACCTCTCTTCGACTGACTTTTTTTTACTTATTTATTTTTAGAGAGGGGAAGGGAGGAATAGAGGGAGGGAAGCAACAATGTGTGGATGCCTCTTGTGCACCCCCCACTGGGGACCTGGCCTGCAACCCAGGCACGTGCCCTGACTGGGAATTGAACCAGCAACCCTTTGGTTCACAGGCTGGCGCTCAATCTACTGCCACACCAGCCAGGTCTCAACTAATTCTTAGTAAGGGAAATTGTCTTACTAGTAATGGAAATGAAGTAAAATCATAGGTACCATATTAGACCAATCTGGTCTAATAAATGACTGTAAATGTTTTGAGTTTTTTATATCTTTAAAAATTCTAATGAAACCATGTTGTAGAAAAGCCTAAGCCTTTTCAATTTAAGTAGTTATTTCAATTACTGGCATCAATAAGCTTTAAAGCCTATTAATTCAAGGATGTTGGGGAAAGAAGTCCATGCTGGAAATGTAGAGGGAAAAGTGATCGAAAAGGCTGCCACACAGGTAACTGCATGAGGACATTCTGAATCTACCCAGGCCAGTAGTTCAGATAGTAGGATAAAAATTTCAGCTGAAAATGTCGAAAGGCAGAATTGAAAACTTGTTTCCAGTGACTTAAGGACTCCAGAAAAAAGACCTGTGGATACTAACAGGGATTAACAACAACAAAACAAACATCAATATTCAGAAACAGGGAACTAAAGAGAAAGAGCTCCGATGAAGTCAATGAAACCTTCATAAAGAACAGTAAAACAGATAGGAAAATAGTCAAGCAAAGATGCATAGAGAATCAACCTAGGAGGTCCAACAGACTATTAGAAATTCCAGAATGAATGAATGGAATAAATTATTGAAGTAACAGTTCACAAGCTGAAGACTTATGAGTATCATCAAGTATCACAGCACAGCTGTAATAGTTTCAAGAGATTCCTGGTCAGGGCACAGGCCTGAGTTGTGAGCCTGGGTTCCAGTTGGGGCATGTGCAAGAGACCAATCGATGTTTCTCTCTCAGGCATGGATGTTTCTCCTTCCCTTCTCGTCTCTCTAAAAATAAGTAAAATCTTAAAAATTCTAGAATGAAAAAATGTCATATATATTCAGACTAGAAATTTTCCATATTCAGACTAGAAATCTGAATTATCATGTAAATACCAAGAAAACACTTTCTTAGGAAGCCAACTGAAAATGTATACTAATTCCCCCCACCCCTTAAACACACACAAAGAAAAAAATATTGGATCTAGTAAACAGAGAATGAAAAACAGACACCCCGGGGAAGTGGTGAAAAGCCAAAATGACATACTGGACAGCAAGCTACAAAAGCTTTCTGTTCAGAGTGAAGCAGGATTGAGAACTGTATAGGGCGTCGACAGAAAAAGAGAATTGGTATGTTTCAGAATTGGTAAAGAAAAAAATTAGTGCTTATGTATTCTACCTAATAGAGAAGAATGGAATTTTTATGATTAAATTTCTTAGAAATTATGAAAGTAAAAAAGGTCATTAGTCTAAAAATGGAGTACCGTAATACCTTTTTAGCTTTGAGCTGAATATTGCCATAGTAATATAAATTCTGATGGCCGAAGAAAAGTTTTCCTGTCACTGCAGTGGGAGTATGAGTAGGTGAGGGCATGTGTACCTATGTGTATATACATACATGTGTGTAAAGAAAAACAAATATATAAGGAATAAAACCTTATCTGACATAATAGAAGATAAATGATGTTTTCAAAGAGATGTAAGGATTTCAAATATAAGGAGCTCAGAAGTTCCCTCTCTGCCCTAACAAGTAAAAAGCTGAAGTAACTAAAAAATCAACTCTTAATGGATCCATAAGAGAGGGGCGGACCTGGGACAAACAGCTGCCTCCAAGATCAGATATATAGTCAGGAGAGCACAGGAGGGGGAACTTCTCCTTACTGGAGCAGAGACTCACAGGAGTGGGAACTTTTAAATTACCAAAACAAACAAACAAAAAAGGATAAAGTCCTGAAAGAAGCCAGAGGGGCAAAATAAACCTTACCTGTAGAGGGAAAAAAAAAATTTTACTCAACTTCTCTGAAACCATGCAGGCAAGAAGTGCAGTGAAATTTAAAGTGTTGGTAAAAAACCCCATGAACTTAGCATTCTGTACCCTGCAAAACTATCCTTCAAAAGCAAAGGAGAAATGCTTTCCCAGACAAAACAGGAGGGTACCTGTTGTTACCACTAGACCTGGCTGCTAAGAAACGTTAAGTTTTTTAGAGAGAAGGAAAAATGTCATAAACTCAGATCTACAAAAAGAGCACTGCAGAAGGAATAAACAAGGTAAAATAAAACATTTTATTTTTACTAATTGATCTAATAAAATTTCAAAATTATAATAGCAACAATGTATTCAATTATGTATATATCTTATATAGCATAAGCTTGTATACGTATGAATTGAGTGATGGCAATTATACAAGGACTAGGAGAAAAGAAATTAGGTTATTATAAGGTACTCACACTACCCATGTGGTTTACTGTTATTTGAAAGCAGACTTGGATTAGCTGTAAACATATACTGCAAACTTTAGGAAAATCACTAAAAAAAAGTTTCTTTTAAAAGTATAAATGATATACTAAGAAAAAATGTAGTCATATAAAATGCTAAAAACCACAAAAGACAGAAAAAAAGTGAAAGACAAAAATAGGAATAAAGAGTAAGAGCAACAGAAAATGGTAATGAATGTAGTAGACATGAACCCAACTATATCAATCATCACTTTGAATATCAGTGGTCTAAATGCACTAATTAAGACTGAGATTGTTAGAGTTATTTGAGAAATATAATCCAACTACATGTTGTCTATAAGACTCACTTTAAATACAAAGACATGTAGAAAAAAATCAAGTGTATATACCAAAACAAAAAACCCCTCAAAACATGAGTTGGTGGTAGGGAATATACAACTTTCTTTCCTTTTCTTGTTCCAAACTACCAAGAGCATGTTGCTGTTAGAGTAATAGACCACAAGTTATTAAACACACATACTGAAAATCTTATTTTTTTTCCTGGGCGATGGAATTATGGCTAATCTTTATTTTTGTTATTTTACAATTCATTCATTCATGATGTCTATTTGTGGCAAAAACAATGCTCTTTGTTCAGCAACTCATTTGGGTACTCTTCCTAACACATATGATGATTACATTTCCCCATCTCCCTTACTATTGGCTGGGAGCTCTTTGGCCGAGCACTGGCTGATGGAAAGGGAAGTGATATATGCTTGTCAGGCCTGGCCATAAAACCCCTGCAGGATCTACCATTTTAGTTCATCTCCTTCCATGGCAAATCTGGAGATTAAAAGCTGGCACTGTCACAAAGTGGAGAAGTCTGGATCCCTGGAAACCTGAAGCCTGCCACGCTGGAATATGAAGCCACTGAAATGTTGCAATTGTTATAGTAGTTCACCTACCCTAATACAGCATTACTAAATATTATCAGTGGGAAACAGAAACTAAAATGCTCCGTCCAAAATACAAACCTTTAATAGTAGCCTATGATCTACTGAATGAAATCCTCAGTACGGCATGCAAGGTCCACCATGATTTGGTCCCATGAACTTTACATTCTAAAAATCTCACTGTCCCTCTTAAATGTTCACCAAACTCCTGAACCTGTTCTTCCCCAGTATAGTACCAATCACAGCTGTGCTGTAATTAGTTGGTTATTCATCAGTCCCTTTCGCTAGCTCATGGGTGTCCAATGAGGCAGCAGCTGTCTTTCTTCTTCACAGATGTATCTTTAAAGTTGAATATTTCATGGGTCAGACATATAAAGGATGCTCAGTTAAGTATTTGCTGAATAAATAAATGTGCTCCTAAATGTTTATAGCCTCCTAAAATACCATGAAATTTTAGAGTCTAGAAAGCAAGGAAAAGCAATTTTCATTTATCAGAACATACTCTCTTCTAAAATAAATTCCCAATCCCTGAATATCTGAGTGGCTTAGTCTAAAGTTCTTACAACATCACTGAGATGAAACCAAGTGCCAGGAACAAAATAACCTCCTTTTGGAGTACGATTGGTTTCTAGACCAAGTCTTATATGGTTGTGAGGCTTTAAAAATTCTGACTTCCTAAATTCAGAAATAATTTTTGTCTTGGAAATCTCCAACAAAAATTATTCTTAGGTATTTTAAATGGTGGTGGATTCTGAATTATTTTGCATAAGAAGCAACCTTAGAGATATATAATAAAAATCACCATTATAACTCAAAACGTTCCACTTGTGAGGAGACATTCTCAGGAAAGCACTGTATTTTATACTACTTGGAAGCTTTAGGTTTAATAGTAGGCCTTCCATTAAATACAAAAGCATTATTTTAAAATGTGTTAAAACTGCATCTTTCAAAGTTGAGTCTTAGATGTTACCTTAGTAGTATTCATGAAATGTAGTTATTTAAGCTTTTTTAAAAAAACATCTGATTTTATTTACTTTATATAGAGAACTAGATTTTTTTAAAACTGTCTTCTTTTACATGGATTATATTGTAAAATATGAAGAACAAAATTACTCTTTGGTTTTATTACATGAGAAAAACAACACACAAGCCTTTAGTCAAACAACTTTTGATATTTATATTCCATTGCACAGATATGGGTTATACAAATTAGTAACACAAGTTACTTCTTAAAACTCCAAACATATTCTAAAATATTATTACAGCAGATGCTTAGGATATTAAAACACAGAGGTGGAAATCATACTCTAAATAGTTAAATATGACACTGAAAAATACTGCATACTTTAGAGAAAAATTAAATTGTGTGCTCAGATGCTCTAACAACTAAGTAGCAGGGCAACTAACAACTACAACTAAGTTATGGCAGCCCATCTTTATGTATGAATTTATATGGTTATTCTTTAGATAACCACTCCTCTGGAAAATGCATAATTAAAACGTAAAATCTCTATACCTAAGATATATGGTGAAGTGTACTATTATCCATGACTCATAGAACTACTAATTCAAAGATAAAAGACATCACACTTGGAAAGAAGTAAAGATTTTTAAAAGGAAATGGTTTTAATTGAATTAATGGATGGAAAGATAGTGAAGCCCTGCATCGCTACTTACATGAAAGAAGATTTTAAAAAATAATCACTGCACAAAATACAAAGGGTAGGGTTATGCTGTGATATTAATTTTTTCTCCATGTTTTCCTTGACTGTTCAAGAACAAATTAAAGTTTCCACGGCAAATTTGTTTTCAAAATGCCGAATCGTAACACAGTCGCTGACTTCACGTTTCTGAATACCTGTTTGGGAGGGGAAAGTTTTTAAATTTTTGATTCTTTAGTAATAATAACACACATTAATTCTCAGTTATTATATAGACATGTGAAAATATTTTATTCTATATTCCATGAACTTCGATAGTTTGATTTCTTAACATTACAAAAAATAATTTTCCTCTTATCAAAGTGCCTTAACAGATCTTAGTAATAATAACAAAGTCATATGTATAAACTTTGAAACGTATCTTGATTATGGTGGTGATTTGTGGGAACTTCACACTAAAAAGAGAGTATTTCATTATATGCATTAAGCCTAACTTTTTAAAAAAATTACGAAGCATTAAGATAATTTAAAAATGTAAAAAATCAAGGAGGAGGTTTCAAGTGACTCATTAAAAGTATTAACAAAAGCCAGGAAGGTACTTTTACTAAGATGCTGCAGTTACAAAGAAATCACACCATAGTGTATTTGAATGTTATTTCCTCCTCTCCTACACCTATGTCACATGTACTTTCATTCAGTTTTTGTAATAATCTTCAAAAGAAATGGGGAGATACTGTCATCCTTATTTTTTCAGGTGAGAAAGCAAAGTTTAAGTGATTTGGTAAAGCAGTGTGTCAATGCTCTTAATTCTTCTGCCAGATTCCTTAGTAATTAACCTGTTATTATTTTCAACGAGATCCAAAAGGCAAACCACCTGCTTAGAATCCCAATCCGAGTGTACACCTGAAGAGCTTCTCCAGAGACCTTCTGGATAAAAAGAACCCTTGCAGTATGGCTATACCAAACAGGTAGATAAAATATTGGCCTGGGTGGCTACATGGAAAGCAACCTACAAGCATTCAAGGCAGTTACATTTCACTTTCACCTGTACTATCTGCAAAGAGTGGATTTAGAGTCAAAATGACTCTTCACAAATCTGTAAATATTATCCAATGGTAAAATACAGATTTTTTCCCCCCACTCATGGCAAGCATATTGGTAACAATAACAAAACTATATCTAAATACAGTTTAATGCAATGAAGTAAAACAAACTTTTTTGCCAGTACTTTAAAAAGTATTACCTTTAATGGTTTCTCTGCGTTGCAACTTATAAGTTTCCTTGTCATGGCACAGTCGATAAATAAAGAAACCCAGGTGGTCAACATTCTCAATGCGATCGGTGATAACCATGTGTTCATGAATCAGATATGATTGAGGCAAATAGGTTCCAGCCTACATTTGAAAAAGAATATATTATATAAATAGCTCAAGGCCCACACTGAACAGACAAGGAAAATAAACAAAATTCTTAGAAACTGTAATTAGAACACAGGCTGGCAAACTACTGCTTACCATCTATTTTTATAAAGTTTCATTGAAAAACAGTTATGCCCATTTGTTTACATATTATCTATGGTATCACAGTTGAAGAGTTGTAACACAGATCTTTTTTCTTGATAGCCTCCTGTTTATTCTCTGCCCCTTTAGGAAAGCTTAAATATTATTTAGAAATTATATTTTAACTTCAAAATTAGAAGGGGAAAAAAAACAAAACCATGAGTCCTAGATCTTCTTAGCTGTACTTCTAGTAAAATGGGATTCTATAGAGCTAGTTTCTCAAAAAGAAATTTCAAGATACTATAGCAGCATCATTAATAATATGTATTTTAAAATTTTATACCTTTATGTTAATAAGTAACTCCAGCAGGTTTCTGGGTGGCATAACAATGGAAGTGTTCAGAGGAATCACATAGCACTTATCCAGGTTAAGATCTAAATAGGCTGTGAGTTTCTGGGAAGAAAAAGATGAATTTTTGTTAGATTAATATTTATAAGTCAGGCAACAACCGGACTTTTAAGAATAGTTTGTACCATTAGAATGGGTTGGCTTTAAAATGTGTAAATCACTCGTACTTCAACAAATCGAGACTTTGCTGGGATAGGAATGGAAGTAGTAATGGGAAAGAAAAATTATTGCTACTAAGAAGTAAAATTCTTATCATGGGTTTGTTTCTGTAATAACATAATAAACTATTAAAATTAACTGCAAAAAACCCTATCACCTGATTAAGAGATTTAGTTCCCTCACTTATAAACCCTAATGCCCTCCAAGGCATCTGTCCATTGTATACAAAAATAAACTTCTCTCCTAAGCATCTAGAATACTAGTTAATACCATCCTTAGAGAACTGAATTAACAGTCAATTGAATGATTGTCTGTGTTCTTGTGATTTGGGTAAGAAACTCTGGTTAAAAAGACTGTCAACAGGATGGTTTTGAGGGTTCAAATGAGTTAACTAAACCATGTAAATAAACACTTAGATTTTAAGAGCTCAGTTAAGTGTTAGCTATAATTATTTACTATTTGCTTTGGATTAAGTTTATTACTTTGAAGTTAAGTGACTTTTCAAATTGGCTTATAAACATTCATCAGATGTATTTTATCAGGGATAGAATGTTTGCAAAGCTAACTTCAGTAATATGTCTGAATGTTCAAAATGGCATACATGTACCAATATAAAATCTACAAGTAATATGAGAACTTCTGAATCCTGACTTGAAAAAAAACATTCTCAAGACAAAAATTATTGGGGAAACTTAAATACCAACCATTAAATAATATTATATCTATTATCATGTTAATTTTCTTAGATGTGTAATTATGCGGATATGTAGATGAAATCCTCATTCTTAAAGAGGTAGCAGCTTAGGTATCTAGGTGTTATGCAACAAATGTGAGAAAGAGATGAAGAAAATGAGAAAATTTTGCAACCAGGTGGTGAATTTGGTAAAGCACCTTTTCTGCACTGCGTAACAATTTTCAATAGCTGGGGAGAAATGCAGAATAACTTAAAAATAGATTAACAAGCCCATCAAATGTTGACAATTTATTTTGTAGGACAAGAAACCCAAGTTTATTTTTTCAAGTAAAAAATAAACTCTAAATAGAACGATTAACAAATACAGCAATTAAAACTACAAAAGCATAAATTAAAGAACTTGCATTCTTTTTACAGTTTTGGACACCTGGCTCACCTTGTTAAAGTCATGAACAATGTTGGCAGGATCACTATCTGCAAACTCTGGGACAGGCACGCTGATGAATTCAACTTCATCCTCCTCAAAGATCTTAATATTTTCCTCAATTGTCTGGTAGCGAGCGGCTGGGGCATCTGCAGAAGGCTCATTTAAGATGACATCATCTTTGATGTACTTTATTCCACAGTAGTACACGTCATCTGGCTATAGAAGAGTTTCAACACTATTTCAGCAATTCAGTGGGAGACAGGTTTTTAAATGTAAGCATTGCTTAAGCTGTCACCTCTATCTAAATACTAGTTTGCTTGCAAACTCTTACTTTTAGATGACAAGTCAGACAGTTTAATCACAGAATTCACACATTTTTTAAGATCAAGTTTTGAAGTACTGTAAAAAACAGCTTCAGAAGGAGAAAAGCAGCTGATTTCCCCTTTTTGTGATGCACAAAAATAGAATGTAACAGCAATTATCCATCTGGTGACAAGTAAGTTTGAAGAAACACACAGGTCTATTTCTACCTGCAGGCATCATGAATGTTTCTTCTGAAAGACCATACTTTTAAAACTTTTGATATGATTCACTGACTCAGTAATTTTTCTGTTAGCCAAAAAAAGGATAATTTTTCTGAAATTTCCACAGGTAAACAGACTTGTTTTTTTCCTTCAAGTATATCACAATTAATTAGAAAATACCATATTACACCAAATTACAAATATTGTAAAAAGTATAAATATGTGACAAAGACCAGTAGTATGTAACAAAACATTAAGACAAATATCTCTGGATAGTAAAACTAACTGCAAATTATTTTTCCTTTATTAAATATAGTTCTTATAAAAATTGTATTCAACAAAGTGGTATTTCACTAATGTCTATTAACACTGTCTTCTTGAAAAACAAAGAAAATGAGCGTGAGGTTCACATATATTCTGTGGCAGAATAGTTCCAAATTAGTTACTTAAAATATTCTAATTAAATCATTATTTTTTTTCCTTCAGAAAATTACTATCTTAATTTATTTTGCTATTGTAGCATATATTTTATTTGACATAAAAATTGCCTAACCATTTATTTTTGAAGACTTGTGAGTTCACAAAAAAGCACTCATATGGAAGGTACCTGATAGTTTATGTGAGGGGAGAACCTATGCCATCATAAAATGATTTAATTAAAATAATTATTTTAATTATTTAAATCTATTTGTCAACATTTTCTCTAAATTTTAAAAATATTAAAACATTTGAGATAGTCACAAAAAAGCTCATTTCTCAGGATTCCTTAAAGGAAAAAAAAGTAACCTACTGAAGTACTGCCCAGAAAAATATATCACAAAACAGAGATGATAATTCTAATCAGAAGAAAAATCTGGATTAATGCACGAGGATTACTATTAAATACTTAAGTTTCAAATAACCTCCACCTTAAGTTACTTCAACATTACTGCTGAAGTCACACAAGAAACTAATGACTGAGGAAGAAGCAAAGAGAAGTACTCCAGTATATTCTTCTGCCTGATTAAAAGGCTGTCAGTCTAAGAGCTAGGCAAAGAGGTTCAGGAGACTTTAGAACACAGCTTCAAAAGAGGCCACAGACTACAGCGCAGGCTTAGAGCAAGTTAGGGCCAACTTTCTAAGGAAAGGCAAAAAAGTTCTTAGCATTTTCCCACTTACTTGAAGTGCAAAATATTTGTACAGATATGCTCCTCCTAGAATGACACCTGCAAGCATAAATGCTAGTCCAAAACACATGCACCAACACCAGGCTCTTCTCTGGCCAACTGGTACCACTTCATCTGGGTCCTAAAATATGAAAACAGACTGATGGTCAACATCACATTACCAGTCAGAGTCACAGAAAATAGAACTGGAAGAAACTCTGAGGATTACTGTTTTATAAACAAAGCTAAAAGAAACCAAGGAGTCAGGTGTCTAATCAAGATCAAAGTGGTGGTGCTAAGACTCATCATACCACCTCTGGAGCTAAGAAAGAAACCAGCCCCTTGGGAGAGTTCTTTCTTCTAACTCTCAACACTTCACCTGCTACCCATGTCTCTACAGCAAAAGCATACTCCATAATTTCTATCTTCTGTACACGACATTTGGTGATTAGTGTCTCTTCTGACACAGAAAAATTCAAAGAAGGTTATAGCACAACTTCATCATGCAGTATTATGGCACTGAGCTTTGTATATTACAACGTCAGGGTATAATTATTTCCAGTAGGAAAACTTCAAATAAGATCTTTCTAGGAAAGATTTAATTAAAAAAAAAAAAAAAGCCTTATATGGTCAAGATATACAACTAATATACAATTATTAGAATTTTGATTTTGATTCACTCAAGGAAATAACTGAACGTTACAATGCCATCTGGGGTCAAGTTCTGAGATACCCACTCCCTTTCCCCTCCTAACTCAGTTCCTCCTCTGTCACTGCGGAGTAATAGCTAATTTCTTATTTGTACCTAGTTTCACATGCAAACACCAGACAAAGGAGATTAGTTACTGGCATTACATTATTAGTGGCTCAAGAAATAATCTAGTCAATAATATTGCGATTACTATGTATGGTGCCAGGTGGGTACTGGAAATATCAGGGGGGAGGAACACTGCAAAACATAGATTGTCTTACCACTAAGCTGTGAGAGTATTCTACAATACCTTGCTGTAGTAGGTGTACTTGTCAATGTACTGGATACATAAAACAATCAGTACACTGTAAGGGAGCAGTATGTAATGAAAACAAGACTAGGAGAATTTATTAAGCCATGTAAGATATTCCACCTGTGAATAAAAAGTTATAAGCATCCCATGATGTCATAAGGTAATATGACAATTGAGTGATAAAATACAGTGTTTCGCTTGAGTCCTTATGTGACTGACACAAATATCCAGGAAGGTAAGAAACAGTTCCTAGCATAATTAATTTTAGGATGCAGGCAGAGGGGATGGATGGAAATAGTCATTCCTAAACATCTGGTATCAGCTGTTGAGACAGTCAAATGTGTGTACAACACCCACTATTTGGCAGGCTCTCTTTTCTAATAATATGTAAGTGAATGGCCAAAGAGCATGGGCAGACACTTGTAAAAGATATGCAGCCCTAACGATCAAATTGATGACAAGTTTCCTGGCTTTTTGGTATACCATTTTTAACTGGTCAGCAAACAGTAATTTCAAGAATGCCTACTATGTTCTAGACACTGGGGGGCCGGGGGGGGGGGGAATGGGTGTGTGTGTGTGTGTGTGGGGGGGGGGGGGGTGTGTGTGTGTGTGTGTGTGTGTGTGTGTGTGTGTGTGTGTGTGTGTGTGTGTGTGTGTGTGTGTGGTGTGTGTCTGTCTGTCTCTCTCCCCCCCCTCGTGTCTACATAGTGTCTACTATGTTCTAGACACTGGTACATATAGCCTCTGTCAGAAGAGATGATTCAGAATCAGCCTGGAAACTAGATATGCAGAAAGAACATAGTTATGACATGGGTTTTAACATGAGAATGTAGAGAGCAAAGAAGGGATGGTATTATTTGGGGAAGACTTCCCAGGGGAGAAAATACTGGAATAGAATGTGGAAGGAAAAATATTCATTACCTATACAGAAGACAGTTAAAGGGCATTATATGTAGGGCAAAAAATGAATGAAATCAGGAAAATAGAATGTGCATCTCCATGGGCCACATGCTGGAGTGCCCAATAAGGTAGGAAGGGGTAGGAAGATGAGAAAGGAGAGGTTAACTGGAACAGATCAAAAAGGGACTTTGTATGCCATGTTATGGAGTTTGAATTCTTATGTTCATTAAAAAATCACCTTTTAGGTCTCTGCTCTCCTCCATGTGCAAATACAAAGAGAAGACAGCCATTTACAAACCAGGAAACAGGCTCTTACCAGAAGTGAACCTGCCCACACCTTGATCTGGGACCTCCCAGCCTCTACATTATAATAAGGCATAATGTTTTGTTTAAGCTAAAAAACAAATGAACAAATAAAAACACACATTTAAAGACTATGACAATAAAAAATAAATTTCTCAAAGAATTTAATTTATAAAAATATTTCTCCACAAGCCATAGTTCAACACCTCAACAATGTGAACTATGGCTTAAGAATCAGAAAATAAAAATCTTTGAACCGCCAAATTATAGACCCAAAGTCACAAAATGCTATCAGGTATTCAAAGTTCATCTAATCTCTTTTCTTCTCTAGATTTATAGTGATCACTTTCTACCTTGCATTATAATGGCTTACATACAGGTCTTATCTGTCCCTACTAGACTATAAGGTCCTTGTAAGTATCCATTCATATTCATTTTGTTTTACAGTCATACAGGAATGTTCTGCATGACATTTCCTTCAAGGATGTGCATATATGAAGGTGGTCCCATGAGATTATAATGAAGCTGAAAAATTGCTATAGGTTAGTGACTGCCATAAAGCAATGCGTTACTCCTGTGTTTATGGTGTAAACAAACCTACTGCATCACCAGTTATATAAAAGTATGTACGGTACATAATACTTGATGATAATAAATGACAATGTTACTAGTTTATGTATTCACTATAGTATACTTTTTATCATCTTAGACTGCACTCTTTTTTCAATTGGGTTAGCCAAAAAGTCAATTTAGTTTTTTCCATTAAATAAAAAACACATTTTTCATTTTCACCAAAAACTTTATTGATTTGGATATTTTGAGTATGTTGGCTATCTTCCGACTGTTCTCAATTAACGCCTCAATTTCATCACTATCAACTTCAACTTGTCTGCCTGACCATGGAGCATCGTCCAGTGAGAAATCACCCGCATGACACTTCACAAACCACTTTTGACAAGTTTGATCAGTCCGAACACCTCTGTAACACTGCACAAATCTTTTATTGTGCTTCAGGTGGGTTTTTACCTTTCTTGAAATAATAAAGCATAGTATGCGGGAAATGTCGCATATTTTCTTCCACCTTCATTATTAAAATATGGCTACACAAAAGTTCACCAATTTCGACTTTTTTTCTTAAATGCACACTGATATGACAGCTGTCACAATACAATCTAACGAACCTGTTTCAAATGAAGTTAAAGACATCTGAGCACTACTAGAGCCATCTTACAGGAAAAAAAAAATCAAACAAACTTTCTGGTCAACCCAATACTTATCCTCCCCGCCCCCCCAAAAAAGTTTGCTGTAAAACACTATGCCATGTTACACTGGAAACAGCCTCATATATATCCTGTCTACCTCATTTCTTGATTGCATCATTTCTCTTGTGCTTGATTTACTCATTGTTTTGTACAGTCGTTGCTGTACAAACTTGTAGCCTAGGAGCAATAGTTTATGCCATACAACATAGGTATGTAGTAAGCTATTCCATCCAGATTTGATTTTCAACCAGTGTGCCACAAGAGGATCACCGGCATGTCCCAAGAATTTTTAAAACATGCAGTAACTGACTATTTAAGTCAGGGGTACTGACCTCTTTTCCCTTAGACTGTCAAATTTTAAAAAATGACAACAGCCAACACAATAGCTGTTCATTGAATGGATCAAAATTACACCTATTCTTTTGTCAGATCAGCAAAAAAATCTATTTTTTGGTGTACCGCAGAATTTTAGTAATTACTTGATGTATGCCATGATATGAAAAAGGCTGAAAATCCCTGCTCTATGCTGTTCACACAATGACAAAATTGCCTAACACATTTCTCAGTATGGATCCCCATCATCAGGCAATACATGGGTGGCTCTACTGGTAGCTTGCAGCCAGCCTTGGCACTTAGGTGGTACTCAACAAATATCTGATGAGCAAATGAAATTCAGGTTTTTTTTAAAACCTTGGTTATTTTTTTTTTTAATGACCCATAAAGTTACATCAGCAGCCAGTATGATAATGGTATGGGTGGGAGCAACATAAGAATTCATGACATACAGGGACAACTCAGCAAAGAGTATTAGCCCTAAGTACTTAGCCCAGTTCAACATTTATTTAGGGCCTGTTACATGCAATGTACTGTGTTAGATCTTGTGGGAAATTCAAGTGTGATTAAGACATATTTCATATCTTAAGCAATTTACAACTAAAAATAATACTATGCATGACAAATAAATGATATGCCATAATACAACCTGAATCATGGACAGGCATTAAAGCATTTTCAAGATAGAAAAGTTTTAATGTAAGCAATTTATTAAGTGTATTTGAAATGATTACATTTTAACACTTGAAAGAGAAAGCTTAAAGAAAAAGCCACATATAAAATGTTTAAATGTAAGAAGAAAAACCCCACAACAATCCCAAAATATGTAGAAAATGCATTGGACAAACTCCAAGTGCCATTGATGATAAAATCCCTTCGCAAACTAGGAAGTGGTGAAATTCTTTAATATGAATAAAGCTAATCATCAAAAACTTATAGCAAACCTCATACTTAATGGTGAACCTTCAGATTTACACCATAACCTTTCAAGTCGGGAATATGAGGGATGCTCGCTAAAACTGATTCTTTGTATCCCTTAAACATTACATTAGAGATCCTAACTGGTACACAAATGACAAGAACAGAAACAGATACAAAAATTAGAAAAAAACCCCCACAAAACTGTCACGTGTAAGTAATATAACTGTCTATAGAAAATTTAAAAAAAAAATCATTTAGAGTTCAGCAAGACTGCTGAAGATCAGTAATCAAGAAAATCAACTGAGTCATTATTTATAATTGCCCCAAATTAGAAACAACACAAATATCCTTTAACCAGCAAATAGACATACTTGTATAAAATGTGGTATAGTGATAACTGAATCAAAAACATGCTAGTGAAAGAAGTCCAATGCAAAAGACCACTCACGGCATGATTCCATTTTTATGACATTCCAGAAAAGGCAAAACTATGATGACAAAAAGCTGCTTAGTGGTTGCCATGGCCAAGAGCTGGTGAGGGGAGGATAGCAGGGGCATGAGGCCTTTGAGCCTGATGGAAATGCTGCATATCCTGCTTGTAGTGGTGAATATATTACTTTATAAAATTACCAAAAATTTAATCAAATTATACACATAATATGGGTTAATTTTATTGCATGTAAATTATATTTCGATATGGGGAATGAGGGAAAAATCAACTGAGATCCTGCATATCAGGCAATAAAAGAAGTCAAACACCACCAAGTGCTGGAGAAAGTATGCAACAATAAGAATTGGGGCCTTTCATACAGTGGATAAGAGTCAGTACAATTGCTTTGGAGAATAATTTGGCAGCAACTAATGAAATTAAAGATTTATATACCCTATGACCCAGCAATTCCACTTCCAGGACTATAGGCCAGACACACTTTTGTACACATACATAAAGATACAAGTCTAATAATGACTACTGCAGAATTGTTAATAAGAAAAAAATGGAAATAACCTAAATGGCCATCAAGTGGAGAACAAAGTATTACAACATGGGTGTAAAACCTTTGCCGTCTCTGGGGCACACTGGAAGGAGAGATGTCTTGGGCCACACATTAAATATACAGACACTAACAAAAACTGTTGAGCAAAAAAGAAAGGTCTTAAGTAAATTTATGATTTTGCATTGGGCCATATTCATAGCCACCATGGGCCACATGGGGCCCACGGGTTGGACACCCCTGTATATAGGTTCATATAATAATAGTTAAAATGAAATCAACAATCACTAATGATTTTGAGATAAATCTCAGAAACATAATGTTGAACCAAAAACAAGCAAAAAGGCAAGCTGGATAATACATACAATATATGATACCTAAGACTTTAAAAACACAAAATGGTATTACAGATTCTTTATTTTTGTATGCTTGGATTACTTCTACATTAAAAACAACAAAACTAAAGAAGAAAAAGGAAACAACTCATGAACAAGAGCTTCTTCACTAGGGTATATACCCTTTACCTGGCTTAATTTAAAATAAGTTATAGAAACATATCCTCCCCCATGTACTGCAATAAAACTGATGCACCTTAAACTATGCTGATGAGGTAAAAGATCTCCAACAGATGCTGTACAATTATCATTTCTAATTTTTATAAAATCTCAAGCTTTTACCCCAGTTTATAAATGAAAACACTTAAGCACGCCCTGGCATATAGTCACCCCTCAACAACAGGTATAGAAAAACACGACTTTCAAAAATATTTTTAAAAGTACTTGCACTGTACTAATTTCTGGTTCAAATAAATCTTATCACATGATAAAGTAAAACTGTTTAATTATATTTTAAGCAAAATGAAGGACAAACTCTGTTCTGGTACGTCAATTACTTAAGAATTAGGTCACCTCAATTAGTTCCCTAAGAAGCTTCAGAAATGTGCTTCAATTATAAACTCAGATAAAATGCAAGGGTTTTCATATAGTAATTTTTATTCTGTTCTCATATTAACAAAGCACTTCATATCTCTGGGCACTTCTATTTGAGCCTTCTTTTAAGGATGAATGAAGAGACCTTTTTTTCAAAGCTCTCAGATACACTGTTCTGCATTAATATAGCAAATACAACAATGCTTTAAAAACCAGAATATTAAAGAGGAAAATATCTGTTAGGAATAAAAAATATATTACCAAAAAAAAAAAAAAAGGAAAGCAATGTCATAAAGACATTTCAGGTGTAAAAATAAGACAGAAATACAAAAAAGAATCAATATAATTTATTAAACTCAGAGTAGCATGAGCTTTTGAACATTCAGAAGTAGATTCAGTTACTTAGAAACATGTACATTTTAAAACTATTTGGTAATATGGATAAACATGGGGATGCACAGGCCAGTTGCCCATGGATGTGCTGTTTGGTGTGTACACTTGTTCTCAGAAATACAGAATTAGTTGCCACCAGTTAAAAAAATCTAATGATTCAAATTTTTAAAAATGGATTTGATTAATGGTCTAGTTTTCTAAACTCCTTCCTCATCATTTTTGTACTCAGTTACAAACACACCAAGTTCTTGTTTGCATCCCATGGTTTTAAACCTTGATTCTTATTTCCACCTATGACTAGATATGCTCCCTTCTGAAGAACCTAATTTTATAAAACAACTAGTCTAAACCACTTCCCCTATATAAAGGATTTTGAGTTCTGGGTTAGAAACTAGATTAATATGGTTAATAAAACATCTTAAATCTTTTAAATGACAGAACATGCATTCTTTTATTAAGGCAAACCTAAACAGCTGGCATCAGCAAACCAAAAATGGAGGCAGAGAGGGGCAGAAATTCAATCAGCCCAAAGAAAACCCTTGTTTTAAAGGCTATAGGAGTCAAAGAGCTGTTCCCAGAAAAGATAAAGGGAGAATGACAGAAGGCCACTTATGTTATAATACCATCTGTATGACATTCTAGAAAAGGCAATCTCTAGGAACAGAAAACAGTGAGGGGGTGAGAGAAAGAATGACTACAGAGTGGTACGATGGAACTTCTGGGATGTGAGGCAAATACTCTATGTATGACTATATACGTTTGTCAAAATTATCATAACTAAATACCTGAACAGGCCAACTATTTCAGTATTCAATACTCCAGTAAACTCAAACTCTTCTCCTTTACCAACTAATAAGCAGCAAGGGCAGGTTTTTTTCCTCCCCCTAAGGCCTAATGAAATGATACTAAAGAAGCTGAAAAAGATATAAACCTGTAAGAAAGAGAAGAATAACACTGATAGCAGAAAAGAAATGTCAAAATTTTGGAGGATGGGAAAACAGTTGGACAAGTGGTATTTAACTTCTCCATCTCAATCACCTTCGTAAATATGGATTATCTCATAGGATTGCTGTAGGGATTAAATAAGGAAATATATGTGAAGCATTTAAATCATTGCTCAGCACACAGTAAATAGGAAATGCTTAATAAATGACAGTTGATTTAACTGGGAAAGGTAACTTGAAACACACAATACTTGCTAAGGTTGAAGCCAATAAAAAGCAATCTACAGCAGAATGAAAAGGACAGTTGGAAAAAGACATTACTGGAAAGGAAAATTAAATCACTTGCTATTCCAGTAAGAATTTTAAAACACACAAACAAAAACCCTAATTATCATTTAAAATCTACTTTAAAAATGTCCAAAATCCTTTCCTAACTATATTCTTAAACCACAAAAATTATGAAATTATCCAACTTACTATTATTAAGCCAAAAAAACATCAAACATTTGTTTGCATTTTCTTACTCATTTAAATCAGGATATGAATTTTGCTTTCTCATTTGACTTTTCAAATGAGATTGCTACTACCTCAACTATGGTGACAAAGTCCACAAGGGGTCATGCATGACGTGTCTGACATACCAAAAGGAAGTTTTCCAAGTGATTGTAATTTACATGGATAACAGAGTTATTGCATTATTCTGTCCTTGGAATAGGGGGAGGTTTTAAAAATGAAAAATTAATCTAAAATTACAGGCCCACAAAACAGATTTCTTGTTAATATCCTTTACTGTTAACAAATCCTAAAATAAACAAGCAGCAATACAGGCACAAAAAGAAAATAAATTTTAAAGCCACTGCATAACCACCTATTATGAAAAATCTATAAAATCTGAACCAAGTACTGACATTATATAAAATCAGCACAGGCCTAGGTTTAAAAAATAGGTTAGAACTAAAAAAACAAGACAGACTCAGAGAGAGAGCAGGCTGACAGCTGGGGTGGGGTTTGGAGAGGTGGAGGGATTGAGTAAAACAGAAAAAAGAGCTTATGGACGGAAAACAGTGCGGCGATGGGGAGTGGAAGAGGGTATGGGGGGTATAAACGGTGATGGACGAAGACTTTACTTGGGGTGGTGAACACACAATACAGTCAGTGTATAGGTGATGTGCGGAAGAATTGTGCACTTGAAACCTGTATAATTTTGTTAACCAGCGTCACCCCGATAAATTCAATAAAAAATAAATAATAAAGTAATAAAAAATATTCTTTTAGTGCTAGAACTTAATCACTTTTATATCATTAGGGACAGAGTATCTGGCCAAAGCAGAATATTAATATAGGAAAACATACCTTATTTCCTGTTTGTCCCAAGAATACTCCTCAGTGGCACTTGCAGCTGCAGTCTTTACCCTGAGATAATTTGTGGATTATAGTCCTAACTTTACCCATGAAATATCTTGCTTCTATTATTATTTTCACATCACTCTAGTGTATCGATAGTCTTTGGAAATAAATGAAATCATTCTATTTATAACATTCTGTTTTTAGTAGTGGTAGTGAGCAGCACTTTTTTTTTTTCCTAAACCAGAAATGGGTTAAGACTCATATTGGTGAGAATTAAAGGCAAAAAAAAAAAGCCCAGACCAGCACTAACAGTCAGGTGTTTATAAACAATAGCACTGCATGCAAATACTACTTATTGTGATTTATACCCTTTCCCAGGAATAGATAAATTGGTCAAGATAGATTTCTTCTGCCACTGAATCATGAGTATATATTGTTTCTAAAAAGAATATTGTCTTCCTGAAAATTGTAAAGTATGATGCTCTAATCTCTATAATTCATTATAAAATTAAGTGTCCAGATTAGAGAGGAGAAAAAAAAGCAAACTTGTTCTAAACTAATTTTTGTATAAATCTTGGATTTCAGTGTTATTCAACAAGATAATTACATTCATATTCAAATGTGATTAATTCCATTTAAAATGCAGAACTTTTAATAAGAAAATCCCAAGTATATTATTCTAAAAGCATAAAATAATTTGAATGTGGAAAGTTATGTGTTCTATCCAAGTTGAAAATTTTGAAAGTTATCAAGATGACTACTAGAAAAATAATTCCAGTTCTTGAGATCAAGGATCTTTGTCTCTATATAGTGAACATGTAAAAAGTGCTTTGAACCCTATGCCTAGCACCAAATGCATGTACAATAAATACTCAGTAGTCATTTAATCTTGTTCCCTTGTTCCACCACTCCCCTAGCTCTTTGATCCAGGGGTGTTGTTTTCTTGTGAAAGCAGATACAGACATTTAAGTAGGTTGTGATTAATTTGGTTTACATAATTGGTTAGTCTACCTGAGCTATACAAGGTGGTTCTTGAATGTTGGGGTGCTTAGTAATTTAAAAATTCCTAGACTAGTATCTGGCCATGTAGGAGGTGCCTCTGAATATATGATCAATTTAGTTCTCAGAAAGAAAAGATCCCATGTGAGAGGACCATGAAAAATCCAATACTTCATTTTACCAATAAATATAATGAAAGCCAGAGAAGCTAAGTAAAATTATTTGTGTACTGTCACAGAACTAATAAGGCCTAAATACCATCTGACTCCATGTGCATCTTAGGGAAGGAAAAGCATGAAGCTATTAATTAGATCAACCATCTGACTAATAGCTCAGGTAAATTAACTCTAGTTATAGATGAAGTGACACCATGTCACAATTGGATAATGCTCATATCCAACAGCAGCAGCAAAAAAACACCCCCAAAAACAAACAAAAAACCCCCACAGCCTAAATTTTGACAGAATTCTGTTATCTTAATGGGTTTACTTCAATTGAACCATACATAGAATGTACAAAGCGTTAGATTTTTATTATTTATCCAATTACAAAGCACAGTAACAAAAAGCATTAGAATCATAGTCATAGAAGCAAAAATAATACAGAAAAATAATTCAGGTATACCAGCATAAAAAATATTTCAAAATAAATGAAAAAGATATTAATTATGAAACAAAACCTGAGTAATAAAGCCACAAATCAAAACCACAAAGTTGGTAGTGAGTTGCTGCTGTAAAATTACTCATGAAAGAAACAGTATGAGGATTGTAAAGAGGGAGAACAGAAGATGCTTTATATTATTTTTCCTTAGGCCATCCTGTCTGACCTTAAACTAATGCTAATAATGCAGATGGTTTCCATTATTATCTATTATTAATTATCATTAAGTCCATTTTTAATGTTAAAGGAAATATTCTAATAAATCTTAAGAAAGCTATCAAGATAGCCAAGTTTAAAGTCCTACTACGGACTTCCTGTTAAACATTTATCTTTACTTCTTCCTGAAAGCTGGATAGAGTTCATAGTAAAAAGGATAAACGCTGGCTGGGGAGGCTCAGTGGATTGAGTGCTGGCCCGGTTTGATTCCATGTCAGGGCACATGCCTGGGTTGTGGGCAGGTTCCCCAGTTGGGGATGTGGGAGACAGCCAATCAGATCTCTCACACATGGATGTTTCTCTCCCTCTTTTTCTTCATCCCTTCCCTTCTACCTAAGGAGTAAAAGGACAATATCTTTAAAAATAATAATAATAATGAAATAGTAAAAAGGATAAAATAAATCTTAAGCCAGAGAATGAAAATTAGTGACAGAAGAGAAACTATGTCAATAAAAATTTTGAAAGCCCAAAAGCTTAAGGAAAAAAACCTCAAGCTTCTAAAAGGAAAAAAAATAAAACAAAACTCACCATGTACAAAGACCCAGGAATCAGAATGACATCAGACCATAAGATAATGCGGCACTGCCATCAAAATGCTGGTGGGAAAAAATTTACTGCTAACCTACAATTTTATACCTGGATATATTATTTATTAAATGTGAAGATAAAGAATCTCAGACATGCAAGGCTTAAAAAAAATTTACCTCACTTTTTTTCCGATTCATAAAACTGCAGATCTAACATGGGATGGAGGCAAAGATAATTCAATTCCAGGACGGTAATTACTCTCAGGCCGTCTGCATAGCAACATGCCTGGACTGCAACCAGTGTGGATGGTAAAACTGAAGAATAACAAGTGAAGTATCCCCAAGAAAAGAGGAAACATGATAAGCTATCTGGTAAGTGTGTACATAAGGAAAAGAAATTATACTGCTGTCAGAGTTTGATGAATTAGCAATAAATATATAGAAAAACAAGCAACCCTCCCTAGGGATAATTATCAAATAATAAAAAGGTTTTGTATGAGAAAGGAAGAACTATAGTCATTCCTTTCTACTCAGGTGTAAATAATGTTTATGTCAATTATAATAAAACCAAAAAATATCAATTTAACCAGAAATTAATAACTATGCCAGGAGAACAGACTATGTAATATGTAAAAACATATAGAAAAGCTAAATATTTTTCATATTAGGAAGCCAGTAGGTAATACATAAAATTGCAAAAAAAAAAAAAAAAAAGAAACAAATGAAAACAAACCGTAAAACAGCATTATAAGTAAGTATTTTGAGTAGCTCTCCAAATGTAGTCCAGAGAGACACCCTGTCAGGGGATCCACAGATCAGAACTATTCTTAGAATAATAAAACTAAGACACTGTTTTCTTCATTCTTATTTTCTGACTAGTGTACAGTGGAGTTTTCCAAAAGCTAAATAGGTGATACAACAACAGGCTGGCTGCAGAAACTGGTATGCAAATCCAGCTGTCTTCTATTAAACTATACAGTAGAGTGTGCTACCAAAATGTAAACACAATGTGACTCTTCGCTAGTGAATGCTAAAGCTGCTGAGTCTCAGCCTTTTTCATCTCATGGTTCTGTGGCACAGCAAAAAATGCATCCTATGTTTTGCATCCTATGTTTTGCCAATCTGACCAAAAATGATTAAGAATAATTTTGATTCATTCACACTTGCCGGCTATTGTTGTGTTGGCTGTTACCATTTTTTTTATTTTTCAATCTAAAAGAAAAGAGGTCAGTGTCCCTTACTAAATAATCAGGTACTACACATTTTAAAAATTCTTAGGGCACATCAGTGTGTTGCAGCACACCAGCTGAAAATCACTGTGCTAAAGGGTTTTTATATTGTAGGAATGCATCCTCTCCAGTTAGCGGTGGGCTATATGTAAAATAGCAACAATATTGTTATGTAATTGACATGTGAGGGAGAATAGTATTACAAAAACAAGAGTGAGGGGAATAATGTGGAACTGTAAGAGATAGGGATAGTGCAAAAGCACTAACATTTGATGAATTTCTAACGCATTGTTGTTGCCACTGCAACACTGTAAATTGGTACCACCACTGTATTTTACAAATGGGGAAACAGGATTGGGAGGATTTCTAACTTGCCCCAGTTAACATCCAGGTTACAGTATTATCACTGCCAGTAGGGTCTAACACAATCTGAAAATGGCTTTACATATGAAGTGTTAATCTATAAAAGCAAAAAAATTAATAATTGTTCTGCTTAATTTTTAGTCTTGAAGTCTGCTACTTCTAAAAATCCTTAACGTTAAGTTTAACTAACATCTGCAAAGCTGAATCAAAGCAAAAGAGACACCTGGTCGTACATACTACATTTGTCTCATATCATGTAACTATTTCATGAATGCCAAAGCCTGTGACAGTCTTATATTTGTAATCATTACCATAGTAGTTAATAACAATAGTAGTAGCTAATACCTATTGAGCCTTACTCTGTTCCAGCCATTGTGATAAATTTTTTAGATTATCATATTCCTTATTTGGCTTATGGAGAAACTGAGACAGAGCTGAAGTTAATGTACCCAAAGTTTCACATTGGTAGAAGCAGGATTTAAACTCTGATTTATATTGTCTTGAGTCCTACATGACCAGACAGTACTTTTTTTCCTTAACTGTACCCCTCTACTGCTTGAGGGGACTGGGGTAAAAGGGAAAAATATTCTTTTGATTTCCCCCCCAACCATTTGAAAATGTAAAAATCATTCTTAGTTCATTGGCCATATAAAAATAGGCAGCCAGAGGCCATATTTGGGCCCATGAGCCATAATTTGCCAGTACTGCTCTTCACTATAGAGAAAACTATAAAACAGTGGTCTGTGTCAGGTCTTCAGTGTCTTTGCCTTAAATTATTGTATGGATTAGTTGATTTCAAATAAAAACCTTGATTCTAGCATGCCTTTAAAAATTAGAGGGTCAAGCAACCCTGAATCCATTTTTTAAAAAAGTAAAACTGATGGGCTTGGGATATTTTTTCCATAGCATTAAAATAAAAGCAAGAAAAAAATTACTTTTTTCCCCCCTAAAAAGCTGATGGAATGGTATATACAGCAGAACAAAAATAGCAGAAAGGTTAGCTAACATAATAAATTTTAAGAAATGCAGATCTTAGATCAACTAGCTCTTAAAAATCACTTTTCCCCAACATAAAGATGGGTCTTCTTTTGGATGCTGCAGTAATCCAAGTGATTTGCTTAACAATGCAACTTACCTTTTTGGCTCTATATTAAATTAAAAAATCCATCAGAAGTAGGCCAAAGAAGGCTTACATAAATATTCAAAATCTCAAATTATTCGACACTATACTTAAGTGTCAATTTCCCAAATAAATTTCCAAGATATTTAACTTCAAAATGTTAAAGTTGTACATATTTTATTCCAACATTAATTTTTCTTCTGATATATTAATATTAGCTCTAAGTCATAAAATTACTGTTGGGAACCGGTCAGCATTAAAAGATAAAATATTAAATGAAAAATAAGAATATCCCCCTATCATCAAGAATAATTTCCTAATTTCTACAATTACCAACTCAAATTCTTCTGCTTAAGAGTATTTCTGATTTTCCCCCAAATGACAGAATTATAAATACTTCATAGAAGTTATTTTTACCACTAATCAATTTAAGAATGTAAAAAATCTTTAATTGCTTAGGCCTGGCTGGTGTGGCTTAGTGAACTGAGTGCTGGCCTGTGAACCAAAGGGTTGCTGGTTTGAATCCCAGTCAGGGCACATGCCTGGGTTGTGGGCCAGGTCCCCAGTTGTGGGTGCCCAAGAGGCAACCACACATTGATGTTTCTCTCCCTCTTTCTCCCTCACTTACCCTCTCTCTAAAAATAAATAAATAAAATCTTTTAAAAACCTTCAATTTTTAAAATAATTTTATTCATTCAATTGTTGGTTAACACTTAAAAGGTACAATTATACTATTTCCTTAAAGCTATTAAGAATATGTATCACAAATATTAAAGGGGCTAAATACAATTAGATAATTTTTCAACAATTTTCTTAGGGTTATATCTGTAATAGTTTCCAATTTTCAATTTCAGCCATCTATCCTATAAAAAGATTCGCATTGTAAAGCTTTGTGCAAAGAACATGAGAAAACCAAGAAATAACTCTTTACAAATAATATAAGCTTCTTGAAAACATAGCTCCGGTGTTACTATTTTCTACATATATAGACAAAAATTCCATTCAGAAACTCAAAACTGTCAAATCCTTTAACAGGTAGCAGTTGTGGCAGGAAGAAATATTCAATGGCAAAGTCCTTAACTCCTTCAGCCTAAGCACTAATAAAAAGTGCCCAGTTTACCAAAAGTTTAAGAGAATAAATTCATCAAAGTATTTGAGAAGAAACTTTTTCTTTTCCTGGATGTTACTCTACTGCTAACAATGACAGATAAAGCAGTCCAAGAAGCTTTAGTTATGTAAATTCAGAAAGTATTTCCTTTTGAAAAACAAAAATGCCTTTCAAATAGACATTTCAGATATTTAAGATAGAGATGATAGAACTAAGAGAAATAAAATGTCCCACAATTACTACTGAAAACGTATTTCAATGTATGTTGTAAGCAAGACAAGCTTCAGCAATATATAATGAAAACCTCAAGTTAAATTCTAAATCAACTTCAAAAGGCTTGTAACTATGTGTGCCAAGAGGTATTTCTGATTAAAAACACTTCTACTCACTTAAACCATTCTCTTATATGGCGGAGTTGAATTCTATAATGTCTTAAAGGCTTATGATTTTGCCAAGGATAACATACTTGCTTGTCTAGTCTGGAGAAAATATGTTTAAGACGACACTGGGAATACCCTAAGCAGGTAACTTGTCTTCCAATTATACAGTATGCAACCTAGTCTACTCTCTACAGCAGCAGCCAACAGCGGTAGCATCCAGTGGGGCATGCGTACACAGGAGTTCTTGCCAAGTCTCTTGGTATGCACAGGGCAATTCATTTATCTTCCAGTACTAACATTTCACTTCAGATAACAATAGCTTCATGGAGAACCAAAATGTTATGACTGTAAAGGTTTTACTGACTGAGGTTGACAAACACTAGGTTATAAATGATATGTACTTGTTAAAGAGAACCTAGCACCCAATCCCCTTTCTAAAAATCAACACATTTTTCCAGTAACTGTCATCATATATTTAGTTTTCCTTTCCTCCACTCCCCCTTTAAAAAAAAGCCAGAAAAACGAAGACCACCACCACCTCAAAACTAAATTACCAAACCTCCCAGCCCCCTTTAATGAAAACAGGAAATGCCAGAAGTGTAAAGAACTAGGGCCCAAATAGCCATTTTGTGATGGGTAACTCAGACTTTACTGGGTTGGCAGTTGTTCACTTTTTCTCAAGCTTCCATCCTGCTCCATCTTCTCCCCTACACAAGTACTTTACTTTTAAGAGCACCCACAACTCCAATGTAAGGCAGAGAAGAGGCAACATGATTTATCGGCAAGACACTGTATGGGAATACCTATGAAGCAAATTTTAGCTTTTTTGAGGTCAGGTGTTGGGAAAGATGTCTCATAATTAGGCATTACAACAAAATGAGTTGTTGACAACTATTGTTCTACACTGAGGTAACCCAAAACAAATATTTGATTTATTACATAATACCTCTATCCATCTCCTTTCTCTTTGACCTATATTGCTACTTTATATGAGGAAGAAGTATAACATGCTCAACACAGGAAGGATGAAAGGGAACAGTCTGGTTAGGGTGAGAAGATAGTTATTTTTCACAATGAAAACAATTCCTGCCAAATATAATTATGCAATCCTAGCATCTTCATAGAATTTTAAAGCTGGAAGAGTCCTTACAGACTGTTTGGTACTACCCTCTCATCTAAGAGAAGAAAAACTAAAAACATAAGCCCAAGTTCAAATAGTTAAATAATGACAAAACTCGGATTTATGACTCAGTACATTAAATATTCTCTTTGATATATGCACATTTATAGTAAACAATTTTTTAAAGTTCAAAGTTCTAGACACAAACATATGAATTTCTGCCTACAACATAAAATATGCATATAATTTCAAATTTACCTCTGTTACACAAAGCATAGATACTACTCTTTGCTGTTTATATTCCACTCAGAGCTTTTGCTAACTGGGACAGGCGGAGGAAGGTGAATGTTAAGGGGAAAAATGTAAGAAAAGAATAAACAGCAAGTTGATTAACATAAAATAATCAACATACATGGCTAGCAGAATAAACAGCTACTGGAAAATGAGGCAATACAACCACTTCCAGGGGGTTGTCACCCTGAAGTGAGAAAAGAGCTAAAGAACTAGCAAAAGAGAACAGTATAAAAGTACTGGACTGTGTGTTACATAAACCCAGGGAATGAAGTGATGGAATTCTTGAAGCATAAGGTAGTGAAATCTGCATTTTTAAACTGCAATCCCAAGATTATAGAAGAGCAGATGACCCTTAAGAGTACATTTTGAGAAACACTGTTTTTTTACCACACTGAGGTCTAGCAGGGTTAAAGGTATAACAAATTCTTGTTCAGGAGTTCTGGTCCATACCTAGCTTTACTTGATCCTCTCAACCAATGATGCAAGGAAATGCCCCAGAAGGGTTATCCGTGCAGAATCCAGGCAGTCAAACTAGGCGGTAACTGCACAGTCACCCCAAGGAGCCAGAGAACATTACATAATCACTACCCAAGCTCTAAGGTGAACACCGTTTTCCACAAATGTCTGTTATAAAGTAAGGTTTTCATTTATCATTAAGTGACTGATACAAGCAAGCGAACAAAACAGAATCAGAGACATAGAAATGAACAAACTGACAGTGACCAGGGAGCAGGGGAGAGTGCGGTAACAGGGGAAAGAAGGGAAAGGGTCAAGCCAAGGAACATGTATAAAGGACCCATGGACAAGGACAATGCGGGGGCGGATGGGAGGTGAAGGGCAGGGCTGAAAGTGGGAGTTGGAGCACGGGAGAGTAATGGGGGGGAAAGTGGGGACAACTCTAATAGAACGATAAAAATTGAAAAAAAATAAGGATTCTACTTTTAATGTGAAGCAATATTTTGTCACTTGCTGAAGAAATCTTTGAGCTTATAGCTATAAAAGGAACTAAGTCATTTTTTATCTGCCCATTCATCCAAGACTTGTGTGGTCATGAAGGAAAACTCTAGCCCTCAGAGCTTAGTTCCAGTATTTTTCTTTTCATATAGGAATCTGGGGAAAGAAACAGAAAACAAAGCACAGAGCTATGAAAGGTTACTTTTTTACAGCTGCTATGACCACAAAATTTGCATGTGGTGAAATTGTGAGAAATTCTGAGGATCTAAAACCAAGGTCACCATTTCAGGAATGACAAAAAAGGTCAAAAGTTGGATTTGAAGAAGCCCAGCAAATTAATTCTGATTTTTGTGTAGTTTCAAATCTCCTTCACTACAGTGGAACAGAGCAAAGCTGTCTTAAGTAACATGATACGACACTCTCTCTGTCGCCACTTTTTTTTAATGGGAAGAATCGTATTTGTCTATACGATTTAAAAAGATATAAATAGAATTAAAATATATCTATGAAAATATTTCAAACTGTTGTTACTGGACACTTGACTATCAATCTATTTCAGGTACAATAAATGTTACATATAGAGATAAGGTAATTTGCTACTGGAATTATGGCCTGTGCATTCCAAACACTTTCTTTTAATACCAATTGTTTGCAATGAACTCAGAAAAATACTATCAACCCAAACTCTTAATCCTTTTTAGGGAATCAGTTCACTGTTCCTATTTCAAGGAAAGGCAGTCACTTAACAATCAACCCATAATCTTTGTGTTTTCAACTAGAACACTTCCAAAAATAAGTACAGGCTAACATTTTTAAATCCAAATAACATTATATTCTTAAACATTTTTATAGTATATTAGTGGCCTTTTTTTTGGCCTATTTTTCAGTAGTAATTTTCATTAGACTACATAAAAAATAACGCTTATTATTCATATCTGCACACAAATTACTGAATTTTTTAAGTTAAAACTAAGTTTATTCTACGAATAATAAGTCATGAAAAATGTTAACGAAAATTAGCACAATTATGGTTTCACTCCTGATTTTACTTAGAGCTGAAAGAGAGATTTTGTAAAATAAGGAGAATTCTGTAGGACAAGTTTCCTACATTTAGTTTCACTTAGTCCAAGGGGTCCTATAAAGCTGCTGATGCAACTGAAAAGCCAATTGTCGGGTTTACACTTAACATCCACATAATAATTACTGACCTTTACCTGCACTGTTTTAGTTAGAAAATCAACAGCCAGAACCTACTCTGAGCACCTTCACCTTGCTTTCTCCCCTCGTCGGCTCCTTCCTCCTTCTCCGAATCCCACCCGTAAGTTCACCGGCCAATACCGAAAGGACGTGGGAAAAGGAGGTAAAGAAGGAAATGCTTTTAAAATTAAAAGGCTTAGAGTAGCTGGACTTAGTCCAAATACTGTTCGGCCGAGAAACGAAAACTTAAAAGCAACAGAGATTTAGGCTTGTTATGATGTCAGCCATTTTAGGCACATTATTTATACCGGGAGGAAGTGCCAAAGTCTGTTGTTTTTGTGATTCTGCTTGTCGCCGCTGGTCTCCATGTCGAAAGAAACTAGTCCGGGCCCCACGAACATTCCCCCGATAGCAACAACGACCGTGAACTCGACACAATTCTTCAATCCTTCTCTCCAGGCCTCCCAAGCCCCCAATCCCGTGTTAGGCACTGCTTCCAGTTACGCACTTTCTTACAAAGCAGCAGCTGCGGCCGGACAGGAAAGGGCGGCAGCTCGAGAAAAAGGGTGAGCTCCACTCCCTCCGGGACGCGCGCCCACCTCTGCGCGCAGAGCCGCACCAGCGCGGCGCAGCTCTCCCGGCCTAGCCAGCGCCCACTCCCGGGACCTCCCAGGCCCTCGAACCTTGCAGTCCACCGCGACGGCATCGGGGGGGATGATGAGCGCCTCCTCACTGCTTTTGGGTTCGTCCTTCTTGGCCTCCTTCTGGGCCAAGGCCGAGTTGAACGTCACCTTCACCATGGCGCAGCCTGGGGTGCCCTCGGAGGGAGGCGGCGGGCTTGAAGCGCGGGCTGCGGGCTTCTGGCTGCAGCTGCACCCTCCTCGGCCGGTCTTGTAGATCAGCTCAGCAGCCGCTGATCGGGACGAGGAGGTTCCGCGGCGGCTGAAACGACTACTGCAACACAGCTAACGCAGCCCCCACCTCCCGGGCTAGGGCGGAGACGGCTCGCTCACCACCGGGTGCGGGCGGAGCCTGACCCGGGCGAGCAGGAGAGGCGGAGCCTGGAGAGCAATGGGGCGGGGTCGAGAGGGGGGGTCGGGGCAGGTCAGGTGGTGGGCGGGCGGGAGGGGCAGATCCCGGAGCTGGGCCAGGCCCACCCCTCTCCCCCAGGCACCACGCGTGATCTGGCAATGAAGGGAGGGGCTCTCCTGGGTGCGGACCTGGATATTCCAGTTCTGATTTCGCTTCCAGTAAGTTTACCAGACTCAGTGTTGGAGTTTTGTAGCAAAATCAGGAGCACTTTCTTGGTAAATTATTAATCTATGGAAGCACCAGGCCAGTCCTCTTCTGCCTGCTGCCCCCGCTGCGAGTCTAAAGGCCGTGAAATTTTGGGACGTCCACACCTGCATTTTCGCACTTTATTGTGGAACTGACTCATCGGGGCATTGAAATATTTAATGGGCTCTATCTTTGTGATCTCAATTCATTATCTTCCCCGGGCCGCACCTAAGGGCGTTACCTGACTCAGACTTGCCTTTGTTTTCTCCCTCTCCCTCGGAACGTTAATGTCTGCCTTCCTAGTCCCAGAGCAATTCAGAGGATGCTTTTTGGCAGATTTGTATTTCATACATCTCATATTTTGAAAACACAATGTTCCATTCTTACTCAGACTTGGACAAAACATACATGCATACTGGCCCGATTTGTGATTCAAGGCAAGGTACTCCATGATGATGAGTCTTTAGTAGTTTTCTAAGGAAAAACTTTTAAGGATAAAACAAAATTATATTTTGAAGATATTTCACTTGCAACTAATTTGAAAGAAGATATAGCCTGCACTGTTACTGGGTTAATGACTGTGTCAACAGGTTGCCCTTTAGCCAAATGATTGATCTTGTATCCTTCTCCCATCCAACTCTGTCCTGGTTCAACCAGAGATATAGGTGTAACTCTAAAATGTTTCAATTGTGTCAGCTCCGCCCTGGGTCAGCTAGGAAGAAAATAGGTTAGGTCTGATGTCCTTGGGGATTTGGCTCTGCTCAAGGAGAGGGTCAGGTCTCTTAGACTCTCCATAGAATCAACCCAAGATCTCGGAATCTTTCCTATCATTCATCTCCAAGAGTCATCCTGGATTGAGCTAGAAACCCAGTCCAGACCTTGTGTCTACTTAGGCATTCTAAATTTTCAGTTAAAATGATCAGTATTCAATGGAGAATAGGAAGAGTTGGGTTCTAGTTCTGGCCCTTGCTAGCCATATGATTTTTCAGCATCTTATTTAAATTCCCTGGGTGTCGCTTGTCCAGGAATCAACTCTGTGGACTGAGGTGGCATGGTTTCATAGATTCCTAAGGTGCTACAATTTTAGACTAAGGAATGCTGGAAGCAAGATCTGGAAGATTATAAATGACTATACATATATCTTTACTGATTCTCTTTTTGTTATGATGGAAAGGTGAAAACATACTCAAGGCATTTTGCACTAGATAGAACTAGGGAAGAAAACAAAATTCTGAACAACACTATTAAACAAATTAGAAAACTGAGGCAAAGGAAGAACAAAGGAGTTTGAGGGAAAAGGAATCCCCCCTCCAGATTTCTAATCTAAAAGATTCAAGAATAAAAGACCATTCATTATTTTGTGTATCAGCAGTTTAAAATTTCGTGTACCAGCAGCAGTTTAAAATCAGTTGGCAAACTGGGAATAATCTGGTTTTGTTTCTTCAAAATTATATCTACAAAACTGTAATGCACAACAGCAGAGATAATAAAGAAGCTGGATCAAGACCAAGCATAGCAAGTCTAGTCTCGTGATTTATAAAAACATTTCCCGTTGACCCTGGAAACTAAGAGTGGGAGGAGAGCTGATGACTCAGTTAAAAAAGTTAGAAATATAGTCATAAGTTACCACTAACAACTGGATGTAAGAGAGTTTTAGATCTCTGTTTTCCTTTTTTCCACGTTGACTTTGAGACAGTAGGAAGACTATTTTTAAAGTGATTGTAGCTTTACATCACCATGATTTCCATGTTTGTTTTTCTACCTAACAGGGAAGGAGGACAAAATAGAGCCAACCAAGTAAATTCAGGAATCTTAGATCATTTAGATTTGTGTGATATACTTGAACAGGGCTTTCTTTTTCCAGGTTCATACCGCCTTCAGATTTAGCAGGATGATAGGAAAAATATTTTTGCAAATATGAGGCTCTTAGTGAAACCACACCACTGAAATGTACTCTTAATGCCTTCTCCATTAACCCAAAGTGTTGCTGTAGCTGAGCATCTTGTGGCTTTGTTTAAGCTTTTTATTTATTTATTTATTTATTTTTAAAAAGTGTTTTCTTCTAGGCAAGAGGTGAAAGCTTCAATTTGTTTCTCTTCAGACTTACGCAAGTATTGTTTTTCTTTCTTCTTTATAACTTCAGATATCCTTTATTATGTCTAAATTCCTTAGCTCCTAAGTTTATGTTTCTTATCGCCTCCCTACCTCAATACCATATATGTTTTTCAATTATTTTCTATAAGACCATGTCATTATTTTTCATAAGGAACTGGCTAAATGAGGTTTTTGTTGTTGTTTTCCCTCTCAGAGTCTTGGGCTGTAATATGTCAACCCTTTGGGAATTGTCCTAATAATAAACGCAATTCTCTTTTGATTTGATTGATTATGTCATTTGGGGGTTTTATTTTGTTTTGGTTTGATTGTGAAAAGACTGGATATGCTCCACACTGGCTGCTTTACTTTCTTGGTTTCCCTCCCCCATGCTTGGCTTTCTAAGTGCCATGCTTAGAATATGTCTCTTCACATTTAAAAGAGAGAAAGAAAAAAAGAAAGATAAAATGAAAAGAAATTTAAAAAAAGAAAATGAGAAATGTCAGAAAGGCACAAAGACAGTCCAATGAACAGAATTCACTCAAAGACCTGAAATCTGGTCTTGCTTAAACCTCGTTATGCTTCATATTTCATTAGTAATACTCAACAAGTAATCCAACTTTTCATGGCCTGAAAGTAGAGTCTAGAATGACCTGGAGTGGCCTGGTAAAGTTTAATAGAGGAGGAGATTTTAGCTGGAGTGGAAGGATTTGGATGAAGAGAAAGGAAGAGGAAGGAGAACCTGACTGGAACAATTGTATGAAGATCAGGACCATAGGAGCACTTAGTAAGAAAAGCAGCATCTGGAGGAAGGTATATGCTAAGTAATTATGGGGAATAACAGCTGGATTGAGAAGATGGAGCTATAAATCTCCATGTCTGTTAGAATGAGTAGTGTGGAAATTTTCCTGCGGAGATTGCTAAAAGTTTCTGCAAATAACATTTTTTTTGAAGGTTGCTCTATAAAGATTAATCTGGATTTCCAGGTTAATGGGAAAGAAAGAATCACCAAAGATGGAGAAATATCAAGACCATTGAAACAGCTCTCTCTCCCTCTTTTTTTTTCTCCTGAGAATAAATGAGGTAAGTTTATAATGCCCTTTTGTTTATGTTAGAATGAAGGATACCATATAAATTAACATTACTAATAATAATGTATAGTAGAGTATGTGTGTTTATAAGTCAAACACGGTAAAAGATATATGCACAAATGCTGGCCAAATAAAAAAAAAAATCTGCCCTACTCCATTTAAATTTTACCAAGTGTTGTATTGGGCTCAGGACTTCCAGGCAAACAGCACAGAGGTATTGTCATGACCATTATTTTGGCAACATGGATTGTGGGAGGAGACACTAATATTTCTCTGTCATGATTGCGTATTTGCCCCCTTACAGTGTGTGTGTGTGAGGCTGTACGTGCATGTGTGTACACTAAACTTTTCAAGGCCCTCTATTACCAAGCCAACTTACATCCCCAATGCATTCTTTCTCTACTCTAGTCTGACCAACCTTAATTATAGGAATTTTCTCTGCTTATATCTTTATCAAAATAAGTATTCTAATTAATACAGAGAAAGCAGGTATTTTGTCATTTCAAATCCAATTATGTTACAACAAAAAAGAAATATATAGTACAAATTCCTTTCAGTGAGTTTCTTAAATGTTTGACTAAATTTCCATCCAGTTGGTTAGTTCCGTATTTTGTGCACTTTTCTAAAATGAGATAAATCTGATACATAGAGTAGTAGAGATCCTGAAGGCAAACTTCATCTAACATTGATTTTTAAAAATGTATTAATTACCCTAGGATCTAATTAAAATCCCCATGTGATCCCTAAATATTTTTTCCTTCCTTATTTTTTAACATTTTCTCCACAACTGAGATAAAAACAATGCTAACTTTCTTTGAGTTCTGGCAAATTATTTAACATTCTGGCACTTTGATGAAATAAAGAAAAGAATATCACTTAACCACAACTCTGAAAATATTGTTAAAACTGTAAATGCATTCTTAGTGGAATATATGGCAATATGTTTTATCTTCTGAAAATATTTTTATAACCTTAACTGCTAAAAAAGCTTTAAAATGTAATTTGTCTAGAACCTTTATGAGAATGACTGAAATAGTCTAACTAGAGTTTGGTATATTACATCTCTAAATATTTTTGTACATTATATCTTGTATTTTATATATACTCACTAATTACATCAGAAGCATATGTGCAATTTGAACCAAGTCAAAATAGAAAACAAAAGTGTTGGGCAGGAAATTAAAAAACAAATTTGGCTGCCTTGGGACACTCAAATTTCTGAAAACCATAAATGTGCAGTGTCATGTTATCAGACTTAATAGCCAGAGGACTTTGCCTTGTGTTCAAACAATGTTCTAGCTATTAGAATCAAAGTCCTGTGTAAAGACTTTAAGAAGTCTTCTCTAGTTCTTTTTCTGCCTAATCCAAGACCAGACTTTAATTAAAACTAATGGGAAGGTCATGCTTATTTAGGCAGATTGAATGTTTAAAGCCACAACAAAATTACTTTTCTTATGATCATTTAATAAAAGTTTTCAAAAATCAAAGAAAACTTGAAATATTTTGGTCTCCTGCAGAACTGTGGTCAATGGAATTGTGATCAAAGGTCACTAAAGTGAACTTTCCAACTTGGGAATCCCAAGATACATTGCATTTGGCAATATTTATTAAGCAAGAAAAACATTTATAATGCAGCATAATTAATGGATAGAAACAGGGCTTTATTTCACACTTAAGTCTTCATGGCTTCTAGGTGGTAGCTCAACCCAAACTTAGCCATACCTCCTGATGAGGAAGCCATTTCCTATTAACTAAGAGATCATTTCCGAGATCAACATCATGGTCTGTGCCTAGCTAAAACTCTATATCATACTCCCATCCTTTAAGGGGCACAAAGACCTAGGATAGGCCCCACAATGAGTTATTGACAAATACACCCTTAGAACCAACTGGCACCGTTAGCTTGTTTCCCAGATCAGGCTTCTTGCTACTGCACTCCTAGGACAAGCAGAGGTAGGGCTTATTCTTGAGAGCTATGTTCCTCAAACTTGGTGAAAATTGCAAGATCTTTGGGCTGGTGAAATGCACTAGTTTCTTCTTTTGGGTTCTGGCCCAATACCCTGTATTTTTAAAATTTCTAAGGTTTGTTTTGATGCTGAAGAGGAGAATACATAGAGTAGTGTTGGAAAACATCCGGCCTGGTTTCAGGAGCTGTAACCCTGCCAACAGGCAGGAGAGCCCCAAGGCAGGAAATATTCAGGAGGTCTTGGGAAAACAGTCTCCTGAGGAGACTTGACCTGTTCCCCTCTGGTAGAGGTGTAGCCCCTGCCTGTCTTCTTTGCCATAGATAGCCAATAGCCAATGATGGGTAAGTTACCTCATGCTGAGGTAAACAACCTAAGACAGGTATTGGCCAGTGTTGGCAGCAGACAAGAAATTGGGGGACACAGAGAAGGGTCAAAAAGACCCCTGCACCTCTCGGCTTGGCTTGGACATGACCGGGGTCCTCATTGCAGCAGAGAAGCAGTCTCCTTATCCCTTGGTGGCTCCCTCCCCCTGCCTGGCTCAGGCTTGAAACTGCAGGAAAAACAGCCCTAAATCAGATCTGGCGGGTCCCGGGGTAATCAGGCCTAAAAGTAAATTCTTTAGAGTGTGCTCTGTTCCTCCCTCAGACCTCTGTTCAGTTCATGCTGTGAAGGACCTTTATTTACACCCCCTACCTTGTTAAGACATTTGCTTTATTTATACCCTTTACCTGGTATCGTTAAGATATTTACTTTATTTACACTTTTTACCCTATATCTTTAAGGCACCTTTAAATCTACTTTCCCCTTATCTATAGTCTCTATTGTTGATTCTAGTCTCCTCTCGCACCCATGTAAATCAGCATACTCCTGTCACTTGTCTTCTCAAAAGCATCATATATTCACTGTGAAACTTACCATACTGATGTAATGAGATAATGTATGCATTCCTCCTATATACCCCACTGATAAGATTTTCAATAAAAGCCTTGAAACAAAGGACAATGGGGCCTTCCCCACTAGAGGGATGTGCCAGGGTCTTCTCCAGTAAGAGGGAAGTGTCCCTGTCTGCTCTCCTGGCAAACAGAGAAGTGTGTTTGCAACATTTTGTGTTTGTCCCCCTCATCTGTGACAATTCTGGGACGGGCTTTGTGGGATTCAGAGCCCTGCTCCCACCTCAGCTGGCCCCAGCTGGTTTCCCTTAGGTTCAGGGAGCACTATGCTCTCTGTGACACACCCCCATGGTGACATGCCCCCTATAGCCACAGCGCAGTGCAACATAGTAGTAGAGATCCTGAAGACAGACTTCAGATTGAATTAGATATAGATGATATAGATATCTATATCTAAATATATAGATATACAAGGTATGCCCAGAAAAAATTCAGCCATGTGCTATGAAACAGAGATATTTATTGAAGAAGATACAAGATACAAGAGACGTTTTTACACAGGACAATGACGCCTCAGTCCCCTTCAAAGTAGACACCTAGGAACCTCACACAGTTTTCCCAACTGCTATCAGCTGCCCCATTGTAATTTCCTGAATGTCATTGATGGTCTGAAATCCCTTCCCTTTCAAAGGTGATTTTAGTTTTGGGAAAAGCCATAAGTTGCAGGACACAAAATCTGGGCTGTAGGGGGCTGAGTCACCTGAACGATTTGATGTTTTGCCAAAAAACTGTGCACTAGACATGATGCATGAGCAGGTGCATTGTCATGATGAAACTGCCAATCACCAGTTGCCCACTGCTGCAGCCTTCGGAATCATCCAAATGGTTTCTGTGGAGGGATGTTCAAGCTTAATGCAAAATATGATACAGATCCGTTGCTCTACTCACTCAGTCATTTTGAATGCGATGGCCTTATAGTACCCATGCTCACTCAAGGCAACGACCACCTCTGCTGACTAATACAGTGAAGTCATCATTGTTCACGCATGTGCATTCCAGTCCACTCTCCTTGGCTGCTAGGTTACATTGATGTTGCATAAAACCATTCTTGTTATATTAACAATGGTTGGACTTTTTTCAGACAGACCTTATATATCTACATAGAGACATATCTATACATATCTAGTGAGGTGATAGCTGTAAAGCAAATTGGGGGATTATAACCAAAGGTGTGATTAAAGTATAAGAAATGAATTGTGCTATGTGACCCTTGCCAGGGACCAAAAGAGGTCATAAAGAAGTGTGTTTAAGAGTCTCCCTGTTACATATTGCTCTCTACAAAGCACTCAGATACAAAAGTGGTTATTTTTATTCCCTAATCCATGCCGAGAAAATCTTCCTGGGTCTCAGGCCAGTTTAACCAACATGTTAAAGAATATGGGAAATTCAAATAAGCCCACCAAAGTAAGAGAAATCTACTTGGGTTTTGTCAACCAATGGTACCAATTCAATGCCAACAGTAATCCCCAATTTTGGGTGTGGTGAAGAAGGAAACATTATTCAGTACTAACAGCTCAATTGTGAGACGGCACAGTTATGAGAACAAGGCAGTGGAATAGCTCAGTTAGGAAGCAGACTGGATGTGAAAGAGTGTGGCTGTGAAGAGGCCCTGGGGCAAGGTGGCCCTGGATAGATAGCTCAGCTCAGCTCCTCTCCTAAATGCTGATCTGCTCTGGCTAGTCTTGGGTGGAAAGGGAAAATGTGCTCCCTGTGCCAGAGGGGAGCTGATACAGAAACAGAAGTCCTGGCTCTTGGTTCCTCATTGGTCTGTTCTCATGCAAATGACAACTTCAAATCCTCGAAGTTTGATTGGTCCAAAGGCACTGTCCTAATTGGTCAGAATGGAGACATTCTGAGTCACCTGTGAAGATGCTCATGGGGATATAGCTATGCAGCTCCAATTGGAGGATAAGCCTCAGTCTTATTGGTTAAAATGGGATTTCAGGAACTCCTTTATAATGGCTGGCTCTGATTGCAGAAACACAGTGCTGGAATGCTGGAAGGCAGTTCAGTGCAGGAGGCAGGCAGCTTAGTGAAGGATTGTCCTTGAAGGACAGTTTACATGAGAGGCCCCCATGCAGAAATGGCTGCTGGACCCTGTTTTAAAAATTTGGGTACAGTTAGCCACCTGAAGCTCTTCTTAGTAGGTAGTTTTCTTCTCAGGGTCCACAATTTTTACTTTGAGTCTGGTATAATTAACTTCCTTTTGCTTTGAATCATTGCATAACACATAGAAATTATATCCAAGAGAAAAATAACTTGTACTTTACATAGGAAAGCATCTAAAGAGATTGCTTCTATATAATCTGTCATCTAGTTCTCCTGTGATTTATTTTAAGAAACAGGGGATTGATTTATTGAAACTCCAGGCAACCAATATCCAAATATTTACATAAAAACCTCTTTTATATTTTTGTGATTTCCCTTAAAGAATGTTTCAAACATATAAAATAAGACCCGAGCCAGGATATAGCTTCTGAAGGCCAAGAGAAAATCAGGCGTGTTAAGTATATTGAACTTATAAGTTTCTCCTTAGGATATTCTTGGGACAGTACCTGACCTACGCCAGAATAGCATGTTTAACTGTCATTTTCTGTGAAAGACCATATAGAGACAATAAATATATATCTATCTCTGATAAGATACTAAAAGATATACCAAGGAAGTGGTCTGCCTTTGGTTTCTCTAGTAAAAATAGCAAAGGAATAAAAAATAGCATCTTCTCCTTCCTACGTGCTCAGCTCTAGGTCATTCTTTTAGGCAGAGAAAGACTGAAGGAAGAAACACAATAAGATAGCCCCTGAAACAACAAAATTACACAGAACTGTGAATAAACCTCTAGTCAACAGAAAAGAAACAAAAATTGCCAGTAGTTCAAAAAATACCTGACACTCAAGAACTTTCCTTAGTCTAGTCTCAGCGAAAGCCCACTATGGCGCTAAAAGGGGAGGGGCCAATACCTCAGTGTGGCTAGTGCACTATTTGGAAGAGGACCAACTGTCCTTATTGACTATTTCAATGCAAACTTTTCAGTGTTGTGAGTCAAACTGCCAGTAGAGTATGCTGCTCCAGATATACCAAAACTAGTTTCTCCATTCTTTGGGTTAGTCAGTTTTTAAACTTTGATACTCATTTCTTTCTGAAAATGAACTAATTATATTTTACAAGGAGAAAGATGATACTGTGGAGACATAATAGAACGTTACATTATAATTAGTTATTAACAAGATATAGCATGACCATCATTCTGAGACACCAAAGTTAATTTCTGAAGAATTAGAATTTATATAACAGAAAAAAACATACATAATGTTGACAGGAGTTTTAATGGTACTTAATAAAAGCATTTAATTCAAATTTTTAAAAAACCATTTGCCACTGTGCCTATATACTTTATAAAAGTCACATCCAAAATAATGGGGGTGAGAAAGGTACCTTGTTAAAGCAACTAGTGGGGGGTGGTAGAAGACTGCAAAGATACAGAAAATAAAAGAAAAAGAAATTGAGCAAATAAGGAATGGGGTATGAGAAATGGAAAAAAAGACACATGTCATTAAGAACAAGTAATTCTGTGAAGCAAGAATACAAACTAATAGCCCCAACCAGTGTGGCTTAATTGGTTGGGAGACATTCCATGAAGTGAAAGGCCGCTGGTTCAGTTCCTGGTCAGGGCAGATGCCTGGGTTGTGGATTTGGTCCCTGGTCAGGGTGCATGCAAGAGGCAACCAATGGATGTTTCTCTCTTACACAGATGTCTCTCTAAAAAGAAATAAATATAATTTATTTCTAAAAAAAGAATTCAAACTAATAAATCCTGTTGTCTAATGCAACCTTTTCAACAGCAGGGACCAGTTTCTTGGAAGACAGTTTTTCCAAGGGTGGTGGGCATGCCACAGCAGAAGGTAGAAGTAATGTGATAGAAACTTGGCCGGCTCACCTATCACTCACCTCCTGCTGTGTGGCCCCCTTCCTAATAGTCCACAGAATGGTACCAGTCTGTGGCCCGGGGGTTGGGGACCCCTGGTCTAATAGAGTCCCACACAAAAAAGTAAACAATTCAGTTTAAGACAGATTTCCAAGTAGTTTTCCTTATAGAGTTCCCAAGGAAAGCCAATATTTCAGAAGCTCCAACATCCATGATCAAATGGTATCTTCAAACAACTGAGGTGAGAGGCAATACCAACACACAAGTTATGACATAGTGAAGAAGACAAGATAGAGGAGAATCATTGCTGAACTGAAGTTAACCCTATGCTAAAATACACAGAACAGACAAGTTTTGCTCCTAAGGTGATGACGGCTGCTCTCATTTGGGGACCTTTTTCCCTTAGGCCAAAATGAAGAATATTACTTATCGCAGGCATCCTCTGGAAAGAACCTGAGGATGGTCACATATACACACACACACACACACACACACACAGGAGAGGAAGTCAAAGGAGTGTTTTGGGTCTCATACATCCGGTGCTTTTTTCAGCTGCTATTTTGAAAAATAAACATTATATTTGCAGTTTAGTTTTTTCCTAGGTTAAAGAAAAAAAACAGGAAGTAGATTCCTGGAAGTCTTGAACAGACTGCCTAAGGTCAAACAGGGTCAATATCTGATTTCGTCAGAGGCAGATCCAGAAAGAAAAAACAGTGGTCTCCTACTATAGAAGTTCACACCACAAAGTTAGGAAATCAAGACAGATCAATTCAAGAAGCAGAATCAAAAAAGAAGAGTCTCACAAATAATGGGAACACAGAGAAACACTCTCTAGTTGAAGGAAAAGGAGGAATCCCCAAAAAGAGAACTAAATGAAATAGAGGCAAGTAAACTATCAGATATGGAGTTCAAAACAATGGTTCTAAGGAAGCTCAATGAGCTCAGTGAGCTCAGAATTACCAAAAACTACAGGGAAACTACAAGGAACTTACTGAAAACTATATCAGCATGAAAAAGGACATAGAAATTATAACTAAGAGGCAAGAGGAAATGAAGAATACAATTTCTGAATTGAAGAACACAGTAGAAGGAATCAAAAGCAGGCTCGATGAAGCAGAGGAACAAATCAATAAGCTGGGGGAGAAGGTAGAAAACAGCTCCCAGAGAGAGCAAGAAAATGAAAAAAGACAAAAAAAGAATGAAGAGGCATTTAGGGAAATGCAGAACAACCTGAAACATAATAATACCCAGATAACAGGAATACCAGAAAGAGAAGAAGAGGAGGAAGGCACAGAGAACCTGTTTGAAAAAGTAATGATGGAAAACTTCCCTAATTGAAGGAGAGAAAAAGTCACACAAGTTCTTGAAGCACAGAGGGTCCCATTCAAGAGTAACCCAATGAGGCCCACTCCAAGACACATCATCATTAAAATGGCAAATAGCAAAGACAAAGAATCTTGAAGGAAGCAAGGGAGAAAGAGGGAGTAACATAAAAGAGAGTCCTGATACGCCTAGCAGCTGACTTCTCCACAGAAACCCTGCAAGCCAGAAGGGAGTGGCAAGAAATATTCCAAGTTATGAAAAGCAAAGGCCTGCAACAAAGATTGTTTTACTCAGCAAGGCTCTCAATTAAAATGGAAGGCAAAATAGGGAGTTTCCCAGACAAAAGAAGGCTAAAAGAATACACCTCCACCAAACCAGCACTGCAAAATATGCTAAAGGGACCTCTTTAAGATGAAGAAAAAGAGTCTGTGAATACCCAGTTCCTTTCACAGTCACCAATACTTGATATTACCAATATTTTTAATACTTATAATCTAACTGTGACAACGATGTGTTATTTTAATTGTTACTTTATTATTTGTTGAAGCTAAACGTGTTTTTGTATATTTCTTGCCTATTTCTATTAATTTCATAAAGTTTTAAATGACTTTTTGGTATTCTTTATCCATTTTTTGATTAAATGTTTATAGAATATTTTTCTCTCCCCCCACAAAAAAATCCAGCTATTAACCCTTTTTTAGATGTGTTGCAAATACTTTCCTATTCTATAACTTGTCCTTTAATTTTTTTATATGTATGTTACTATATAGTCTTAAATGTATAATATAGTCATATTGTCAATATTTTACTTTACAGCTCCTGGGTTTGAATAATTTACTTCAGGTTAAGAAAAATATTAGTTTGTATTTTCTCCTAAAACTCCTTAGATTTTACATATGGTTTTTAACTCACCTGAATATTTTTTGTATAATGTGTGAAATAGGGCTCTATATTTGTTTTATTTCAAGTAATAGTGGTCCATGCACTTTATTTTTTGAATAAGCCTTATTTTCCCTGTTGATTTGAAATAAAAAAAAAAAAGAAAAAGAAAAGAAAAGAAAAACAAAACAATATGGTCCTGAAGAAAACTGCCAGACAGTCAATGATGTTGGAAGTGCAGGCTGCTTTCCTGGTTTTAAAAACAAAAGAAAACAAAGAAAGAAACCTATAAAAAACAAAAGTATAAAGAGCAGTGTAAGCCTTCTGTCTGCCTCGCACCTGCCTCCGGTGCCCACAGGACCCCCAGCTGGTTATAAAGTAACATAAACACAAAAACACTTTTCCAAGGCAGAATCTCTGAGCAGAAAAATGGCATTCTTTACCTACATAGCCACATTCTATTTTTTTAAGTTTCATTCAATTAGCATTTTATAGATTCAACTCAAGTTTAGTGAAGCTAGAGCATTTCTATATTCTTCTTAACTAAATAATCGAAGCCAATTTAATTTAGGAAGCTAGCAGAATTTACCTGGGTATTGGAGGTCATACTACTTTACCACTGGACCACTTCCATACATTCCTTTGGTTTCACATTAGATACCAAAGGTAGGTGTTAGTATTATATCCAGGAACTCTGCTATCATCACACAGGACATCACTGAAAGCTATAGTCTCTTGATAGATTGGAGAATTTGGGAAGTGGACAGGTCCTTAAAAATCAATCTGTATGGAATGGTTGGGGCAGTGGGTGGAGATGCCTGCTAGTCTATGTAAGTATTACTGTAGATAACATATGCAATGAAGGGTGTTGTAGAGTGGTTTCCTTTACATAGTTTACAGTGAGATTGGTATTGTATTTGCTTCCTATGGCTCCTCTAACAAATTATCACAAACTTGAAGGCTTAAAACAACAGAAATTTATTCTCTCACAGTTTTGGATGCTAGAAGTTCTAAACCAGTACCATCGGACTGAAATCAAGGTATTGGCAAGGCCACGCTCCCTCTAGAGGCTGTAGGGGAAAATCCATCCACTGCCTCTTCCTGTTTCTGATAGCTGTTGACATTTCTTGGCTTGTGGCCTCATCACTCAAATCTTCAAGGCCAGCATCTTCAAATCTTATTATACTCCTTTTTCTCCTTTCCCTCCTCCTCCCGCTGTGAGTAAAATTTTCCTCTTCATGTATATATAAGAACACTTATGGTGGCATTTAGGGCCCACTAGATAATCCAGGACAATTTCCTTAGCTTAATCATGTCTACATAGACTACTTTTCCAAATAAGGTAATATTTATATATTCTAGGGATTAGGACCTGATATCTTTGGGGTCATTACTCAGTCTACTGTAGGCACACACTTGAATCTCTCTCATATATATGGTAAAACATAATCACTGTTCTAGGAATAGTCACTAGGCTACTTGAATAACTCTAATTACTTACTGAGCACCTACTGTATGCAAAGTTACATTAACAAAATAAAAGGAGTATGAAACAATCCCTGCCTCAGAGTATACGAAACAAATATCATTGGGAAAACAAGATGAATAGACAAGTGAAACAAATGAATATCCTCTACAAGACAGAGAATATGCAAATGATATAGATTATATATGCTATAAAGGTTCAAAGAAAGGAGATCTTCATTTAAAAAAAATAGAAAATGCAAACAATTTAAAAGCCTGCAGTTCAGAGAGAATCCATGTGTTTTTCACTATCTGGGAAATTCCATATACAATTACTTGTAATACTTATAAAATACCATTGAATATATTACTGTATGGTAATATAACCTTACTTGCATTATTGACTTCTGTAAAAGCTTGAAGGGGTATTCTTATATCCAACTGGTCACCTTCATTATCAGAAAATGTGGGATTAACCATAAAAATGTTGATGATGCTCCATAATGACAAGTAAACTGGTTTGTAAAAGATGAATTTCTTCGAACATGCCAATTTCAGAGGCTTATAGACCCCCCAAAGTTCCAGGAAATTAGAATAATTATAAAAATGTTATCTATAGCTATTGTTATACTTTTCTGGGCTAAGAGTTGTTATTGCTGTCATTGTCATCAAGGGAGAAAAAAGAAGGCTGTTGGGAGATGGTCTGATTTTCAATGTGTTTGTCTAAAAATAAAGCAAACATAAATGAGAGAGAGTGAAAAAAGAGAGAGAAGCAGAAGCAGTTACTATTATGGTATTAGAAAAAGTAGATTTGGAAAGTAAAACAGTGTACAATTGAATAACGATTACTATATGATGGTAAAAAAATTCTATTAACACATAAAATATTAACAACATTAAATATCCCGAGAAAAATGATGAAAACAAAGGTATGGAAGTACAAAAGGAAATAAGTAGAAATATATTTGTAATTAAAAACTTTAAAATTTCACTGCTAAAATAACAGGTCGATTAAACAATTAATTATATAGACATGGAACAATATAAATAGATTTTCTCCCTGAGAAATAGGATGAGATTCAAAGATGCATAGCTAACACAAAAGACCATAATTCTGAAATAATTCTGTCATTTTTCTACAAAAGCTGAATTTAAATCCACGTGAAAACACAGAACACTATTTTAAATAACACCTGAAACAGAGAAGAAATAAAAACTATTGATGAATAACGGGAAAGATGGTGGAGGAGTGAATGGGAGTCACGCTGACCTCCTCCCAAAACGAAAATGGAATGGCAACTAAATAATGGAGTAATCACCTGGAAAGCAGTGGAGCGATAGTGGGAGAGGAGCCTTGGTGCCACGGACAGTGGATTCTACTCTCACACATCCCAACGGGTGAGAATTGCGGTGGAGGCTCGAGAGGGTGGACTGGGTGCCCATGGGCACTGGCACCAGAGGGATATTGAAACGGCCAGTTAGCTCCCCCCGAGAAGAACGGGGTCTGAATCATAAACAGGAACCCCTAAACTACAGCAGCTAAAGCTAAGAAAATACAGACAAAACGCAACCCCAAATAGCTTAGGGGTGCTCTCTGCCAGAGACAGGTGGCTGGGGATGCAAAAAGACATTTAAAGGGCAAACGCAAAAGTTGCAGCAGCAGCCACCCTCCTTGATCGCTGGGTAGAGGCGGCAGCAGGGTGGGCTGGTGCCTGGGAAAAGACTGGTGAGGAAAACTTTGTGAAGAGAACTGACACGGCGGCCGGTGGAGCCCGGGTGATAACGCACCTCCCACTCTGCAGCTACCATCTCGCTCAGGCATAAGGGAATCAATTAACCTGCCTTTTGTGCGCTCCGCACACAGCTTGTACGTGTGTGAGCTGGGGGGCTGAGTGCAGACGGGCTGGGAGTACCTTGAGGAGAGACTGGAGACGGAGGCTTTGGGTAAAGAACGGGAGGAGGAACCGGGGAGACCCCACTCCTTCTCCTTGTCGTAGTCTCCATTGCGCGGGAAGAGGCCACACCCCCAAAGAGCCAAAAGCTGAAAAGCAAACATAGACACCCCCAAAACACCCAGAGCAGGTGCGCACACTTGCGTCGAGTGACCGGCGAGGGTTGGCGAGTGTGTGTGTGACCCACGCGGGCTGGCGAACGCTTGAACCTGCCGGCAAGGCCTCACACAGACTGGCACACATACGGCCTGCGAGGGAGTGCACAGAGGGGCAAGGGCAGGTGTAAATTGACCTGCCCCCCGCGATTGCGGAGCGGCCCACAAAATAAGTAGAGCTGCCCAGAGTCCCTGGAGGAGAGACCAGAAACAGGATTAACCGGAGAGTCCTAGAGCTGATTTCCTCCCATTTCCGTAGTCCCCATTTGGCGAGGGCAAGCAACGCACCCAAAGAGCCAAAAGCGGGGAAAATACACAATAGAAGATGCTAAACTGACCAGTGCCGGGAAGCTCGCGTGCCAGGGAGGCCAGATGAGTACGGGAGGTCGCGAATAAGCCCCCTGGTCTGGGGCAAGCACATGTGAGCCCAGGCAGGTGTGGGACCCTGCCGCGCTGGGAACGCGCTCAAGGAGCCCGCGTGAGAGCGCAGAGAGATCCCCAAAAATAGCCATGCCCTGACTGAAGAGCTGCTCCAAGCAGGAGTCAGACACAGGCATTAGACTCCTGAAAGGCTCAAACAAACAACCCAAGGCCCTATAGGGTCAACAACTGACATCATCAGAGGCAAGCCCAGAAAGAAAAGCAAAGGACAAAAAATACTTAACAGACTCTCACAAAAATGGGAAGAAAAAGAAGTTCCCCTCAAATGAGTGGAAAAGGGGACTCCCCACAGAGAGAGCTAAGTGAAATAGAGGCAAGGGAACTATCAGATATGGAATTCAAAACAATGGTTCTAAGGAAGCTCCATGAGCTCAGCCAGCTCAAAGATAACTATGAGAAACGGCAGAGAAACTATCAGGATCTTACAGCAAACTATATCAGCCTGGAAAAGGACATAGAAACTATCAAGAAGACCAAGAGGATATGAAGAATACCATTTCTGAATTGAAGAACACAGTAGAAGGAATCCAAAGCAGGCAGGATGAAGCTGAGGATCGAATCAGTGAGGTGGAGGACAAGGTAGAAAAAAGCTCCCAAAAAGAACAAGAAATGGAAAAATGGCTCAAAAGAATGAAGAGGCATTGAGGGAAATGCAGGACAACCTGAAATGCAATAATATCCATATAATAGGGATACCAGAAGGAGAAGAAGAGGAGCAAGGGATAGAGAACCTCCTCGAAAAAGTAATGATGGAAAATTTCCCTAATTTGAGGAGAGAAAGGCTCTCGTGGATCCAGGAGGCACAGAGGACCCCACTCAAGAGGGACTCAAGGAGGTCCACTCCAAGACACATCATCATAAAAATGGCAAATGTCAAAGACAAAGAGAGAATCCTGAAGGCAGCAAGGGAGAAGGAGAAAGTAACATACAAGGGGGCCCCGGTACGCCTAGGAGCTGACTTCTCAACAGAAACACTACAAGCCAGAAGGGAATGGCAACAAATATTCCAAGCCATGAAAAGCAAGGGCCTACAGCCAAGGCTGCTCTACCCAGCTAGGCTCTCCATTAAAATACAAGGGGAAATACAGAGTTTCCCAGACAAGAGAAGACTAAAAGAACACATCTCTACCAAACCAGCACTCCAAGATATGCTAAGCGGATGAAAGAAAAGAATGAGAGAGAGAGGAACCCAGGTACAAAGAGAAAAGATGAGTAAGTTTCTATCAGCAATATCTCTCAATGTGAATGGACTAAATGCCCCAATCAAAAGACACAGGGTAGCTGAATGGATAAGAAAACATGACCCACACATATGCTGCCTACAAGAGACCCACCTCAGAGCAAAAGACCTACACAGAGTGAAAGTAAAGGGATGGAAAATAATATTCCAAGCAAATGGACATGAGAAAAAGGCTGGCGTTGCCATACTTGTATCAGACAAAGTAGATTTCAAAGCAAAGGCCATAAAGAGAGACCCAGAGGGGCACTTTATCATACTTAAAGGAAGAATCTATCAAGAAGACATCAACATTGTAAACTTATATGCTCCCAATATAGGAGCCCCCAAGGTTATAAGGAAGCTGTTGGATGACTTCAAAAAAGATATAGACAGCAACACACTGATAGTAGGGGATTTCAACACCCCACTGTCAAAAATGGACAGATCTTCCAAACAAACCATTAATAAACGTATCGTGGTGCTGAATGACACACTGAATCAAAGAGACTTAACTGACATATATAGAACCTTACATCCCAAAGAAGAAAAATACACATTCTTTTCAAATGCTCATGGCAGTTTTTCAAAGATAGACCACATGATAGGACACAAAGCAAGCCTCAGCAAATTCAGGAAAATTGAAATAATACCAAACTTTTTCTCAGACCACAAGGCCTTGAAACTGGAAATCAACCTCCAAGAGAAACTTCAAAAACTTGCAAACTTATGGAGACTGAACAGTACACTATTAAACAATGAATGGGTCAATAATGAGATAAGAGAAGAAATCAAAAAATTTCTGGAAACAAATGAAAATGAACAGACAACTGTCCAAAACCTATGGGACACAGCAAAGGCGGTCCTGAGAGGGAAGTTCATAGCAATACAGGCTTACCTAAAAAAGATAGAAACATTTCAAATAAAAGACCTACCACTACAACTTCAAGAACTGGAGAAACAACAACAAATAAATCCCAGAGCAAGTAGAAGGAAGGAAATAGTCAAGATAAGAGCAGAACTGAATGACATAGAGACATAAAGAACAATTCGGAGGATCAACCAATCCAGGAGCTGGTTCTTTGAAAAGATAAATAAAATTGACAAGCCTTTAAGCAGACTCATCAAGAAAAAAAGGGAGAGGACCCAAATAAATAGTATCAGAAATGAAAGAGGAGAAATAACAACAAATACCACAGAAATACAAATGATCATCAGAAACTATTATGAACAATTATATGCCAAGAAATTTGAAAATCTTGATGAAATGGACAAATTTTTAGAAAAGTATAATCTTCCAACACTGAAGGAGGAAGAAACAGAAAGCTTGAACAGACTGATAACAGCTGGGGAAATTGAAGCAGTAATCAAGAAACTCCCAGCACATCAAAGCCCAGGGCCAGACGGTTTCCCAGGAGAATTTTACAAAACATTTAAGGAAGAGCTAACCCCTGTCCTTCTCAGACTATTCCAAAAAATCCAAGAGGAGGGAAGACTCCCAGACTCCTTCTATGAGGTCAGCATCACCCTGATCCCAAAACCAGATAAAGACCCCTACAAAGAAAGAAAACTACAGGCCAATTTCTCTGATGAACATAGATGCTAAAATCCTCAACAAAATCTTGGCAAACCGCATCCAGCAATACATTCAAAAGATTATCCACCACGATCAAGTGGGATTCATCCCAGGCTTGCAGGGATGGTTCAATATACGCAAATCAGTAAACGTGATACATCACATAAGTAAAAGAAAAGACAAAAACCACATGATCATCTCGATAGATGCAGAAAAAGCATTTGACATGGTACAGCACCCATTTATGATGAAAACACTCAGCAAAATGGGAATGGGGCATTCCTCAATGTAATAAAGGCATATATATGAAAAACCTACAGCTAATATCATACTCAAAGGGCAAAAACTGAAAGCTTTCCCACTAAGATCGGGAACACGACAAGGATGTCTGCTCTCACTGCCTCTTTTCAACATCGTATTGGAAGTCCTAGCCACAGCGGTCAGACAAGAGAAAGAGATAAAAGACATCCAAATAGGAAAGGAGGAAGTAAAACTATTATTGTTTGCAGGTGACATGATAGTGTACATAGAGAACCCTGTAGACTATACCAAAAAACTCCTCAACCTAATAAGTGAATTTGGCAAAACAGCAGGATACAAAGTCAACATTCAGAAATCAAAGGCGTTTTTGTACACCAGCAATGCAATAGAAGAAGAAGAAATCAGAAAAAAAATACCATTCAATATAGCAAGAAAAAAGATAAAGTACCTAGGGATAAATTTAACCAAAGACACAAAAGACGTGTATGCAGGAAACTATACAACATTGAAAAAAGAAATTAAGGAATACACAAATAAATGGAAGCATATACCGTGCTCATGGATTGGAAGAATTAATATCCTCAAAATGTCCATACTACCCAAAGCAATTTATAGATTCAATGCAATCCCTATTAAGATACCAATGACGTATTTCACAGAAATAGAACAGACATTTCAAAAATTTATATGGAACCATAAACGACCCCGAATAGCCACAGCAATTTTGAGAAAGAAACACAAAGTAAGAGGGATCACAATGCCAGACATCAAACTCTACTACAATGCCACCATACTCAAAACAATCTGGTACTGGCACAAGAACAGACCCATAGACCAGTGGAACAGAATAGAAAGCCCAGAAATAAGCCCAGGTCTCTATGGACATCTAATATTTGACAAAGGGGGCAGAAGCATAAAATGGAGCAATAACAGCCTCTTCAACAAATGGTGTTGGGAGAGCTGGACAGCTACATGCAAAAAATTGAAATTGGATCATCAGCTGACACCATACACAAAAATAAACTCAAGATGGATAAAAGACTTAAATATAAGTCGCAACACCATCAAAGTCCTAGAGGAGAACATTGGCAAGAAACTCTCAGATATCCCACGCAGCAATTTTTTCACTGATATGTCTCCTAAAGCAAGGGACATAAGGAAAGAATAAACAAGTGGGACCTCATCAAAATAAGAAGCTTCTGCATGGCAAAAGAAAACATCAACAAAATGAAAAGAGAGCCAACCGTATGGGAAAATATATTTGCTAATGATACATCAGATAGAGGTTTGATCTCCAAGATATATAAAGAACTCACTCGACTCCACTCCAAGAAGACAAACGATCCAATCAAAAAATGGGCAAAGGACCTGGGCAGATGCTTTTCTAAGGAGGAGATACAGTGGGCCCAGAGGTATTTGAAAGGATGCTCAGCATCACTAGCCATCAGAGAAATGCAGATCAAAACCACCATGAGGTACCACCTCACACCGGTCAGAATGGCCATCATAAACAGATCCACAAACAACAGGTGCTGGCGAGGCTGTGGAGAAAAGGGAACCCTAGTACACTGTTGGTGGGAATGCAGACTGGTGCAGCCACTATGGAAAGCAGTGTGGAATTTCCTCAAAAAGCTGAATATGGAACTGCCTTTTGATCCAGCGATTCCCCTGCTGGGACTATACCCTGAGAACACCAAAACGCCAATACAAAAGAACCTATGCACCCCACTGTTCATAGCAGCACAATTTACAATAGCCAAGTGTTGGAAGCAACTTAAATGCCCATCAGTAGATGACTGGATCAAAAAATCATGGTACATATACACAATGGAATACTACGCAGCAGAAAGAAAAAAAGAACTACTAAACTTCGCGACAGCATGAATGGAACTGGAGAGCATCATGCTAAGCGAAATAAGCCAGGGGGCGAAAGACAAATACCATATGATCTCACCTATAAGCAGAACCTAACCAACAATGCAAAGATGCAAGGAAAATATGACCAGCAACACTGAAAGGAAAAGAAACCAACAGAGATAAGAGGGAAGAGGGGGGCAGGGAAAGGGAAGGGAAGGGGAAAGTCAAGGAACATATAGCAAGGACTCATGGACAAAACCAAAGGGGAAGAGCTGAGGGAGGGAAGGAGGGAGGGGGCAAGGGAAAGAGGTGGCGGGGGGAGGCAGAGGCAAATGTATTTAAAAAGTAAATAAATTAAAAAAAAACAAAAAAGAAACTATTGATGAAATAAGGTACAGGGTTTGGCAAAAGTAGGTTTACAGTTGTCAGTACATGAAACACAGAGTTTATTTTTGTATTACTATTTATTTATTAATTGTTTTATTATTAGCCTACTCTTGCCCATCCTTGTATACTACCAGAAATGAGTTGTATACCTTTAAAAGTGTTCAGAGAACATTGTGGTTGATAGTCCAATTGTTATTCCACTCCAATTACATTGGAAAAAAGTTGGTTTTGAATTGGGTACATACCCATTTCCTGCCAATGAACATAAGAATGAAAAACTTCATTGCTTCTTTGAAAGAATCAAGAGAGGAGATGGTCTTCTTCTTTCAGACTTGCCATATCTGAATATGATGCTTGGGAGTACTTAGCTGCTTTGTTATCAATATTTGCAAATTTAAATGCTAACTAGAACCTGGGGTCTTCGATCGTATTATTGAAATGATAAGCTAATCAACTGCAGATCCTACTCTATCCAGGTCTCTTATTAAGTTAGTTAAGCTCATTCTTCTTAAATCAGTTTTTACTGAGTTTTCTATTATTGTACGGGAAAAGATCCTGGCTAATACCGAGTATAAAAATAAAGAAAATGTATGTCTTAAAGCAAATTTTTTTAAAAGAAAGCAACAAAATAGAGAACATATGTGAAGATACGTATCTGTTAGGAATGGCTAACAGTTTTTACTGTGAGGGGGGAACTGGGCTGAGTACTTTATATACATTAACTCATTTAATCCTCACAATATTTCTCATTAGGTAGTTACCATTATCATTCTCATTTACTAGATGACAAGGTATCTGTTGATAATTTGCTTGTGATTGGCAGAGCCAGTATTTGACCCCAGCTAGTCTCATTCCAGACTGCTATTATACATTATGGTATATTGCCCCTCACTTTTTTATATTTCTCTCTGATTAAAAAATAATGACTAGTGACTGTTTCAAATAAGGAATCAAATACATCTCAACATTTCATTTGCATTTGATAAGTAGTTGAACGAGATATGTACACTGTGTCAGTTATCTATTACTGGGTAACAAATCAGCCCCAAATTTGGGGTTTAAAACAAAAAATATCTATATGTTTATTTTGTTCATGAATCTTTAATTTGGGCAGCGCTTAGTAAAGGTGCCTTATCTCTGCACACTCCCATCTCCATTAGCAGGATGGCTAGTTTGGGCACAAGTTAGTCAAAATGACCCATACATATGGTTAACAAGTTGGTGCTGGCTTTGTACTGATCTCAGCCAGGACCGTGGGTTGAGGCCCTCAGTTCTGCTCTACATGGCCCTCTTCACAGCTGCTTGGGCTCTTTCTCTCTCTCTCTCTCTCTCTTTCGTCTTTCTTTTTCTTTCTTCTTCCGTTCTCTCTCTTTCTTTCCTCCTTTCTTTCCTCCTTTCCTCCTTTCTTTCCTCTTTTCTTTCTTTCCTTCTTTCTTTCTTTCTTTCTTTCTTTCTTTCTTTCTTTCTTTCTTTCTTTCTTTCTTTCTTTCTTTCCTTCCTTCCTTCCTTCCTTCCTTCTTTCTTTCTTTCCTCCTTTCTTTCGTCCTTTCTTTCTTTCTTTCCTCCTTTCTTTCCTCCTTCCTTCCTTCCTTCCTTCCTTCCTTCCTTCCTTCCTTCCTTCCTTCCTTTCTTTCTTTCTTTCTTTCTTTCTTTCTTTCTTTCTTTCTTTCCTCCCTCCCTTCCTTCCTTTCTTCTTTCTTTCTTTCTTTCCTCCTTTCTTTCTTTCTTTCCTCCTTTCTTTCTTTATTTCCTCCTTTCTTTCATCCTTTCTTTCTTTCTTTCCTCCTTTCTTTCTTTCTTTCTTTCTTTCCTCCTTCCTTCCTTCCTTCCTTCCTTCCTTCCTTCCTTTCTTTCTTTCTTTCTTTTTCTTTCCTCCCTTCCTCTCTTCCTTCCTTTCTTTTCTCTTTCTTTCTTTCTTTCTTTCTTTCTTTCTTTCTTTCTTTCTTTCTTTCTTTCTTTCCTCCTTTCTTTATTTCCTCCTTTCTTTCCTCCTTTCTTTCTTTCCTTCCTTCCTTCCTTCCTTCCTTCCTTCCTTCCTTCCTTCCTTCCTTCCTTCCTTCCTTCCTTCTTTTAAACTATAACTGTTTTATTTTTAGTGGTTGCTGCTTGGACTTTTTCACAGTAAGGTGGCTCAGTTCTACAAGCAAATGTATCTTTTTGGTACACTTCTTTTGACCCAACAGAAGCTGTATCACATTTTTAATAGCCTTGGAGGCTACACAGTGTGACTTCTGCTAGTCACAAGGTCACCCCAAATCAAGGGGAAGAATCACTGTCAAGGGAGGAGTGTGAGATAAAAGGATGCGCGATTATTTGGTTGTTACAGACAGCTTAGGAAAATACAACCTGCTGCAAACACTTTTATGCCTGCAAGAATAAAGATAGGAAGTCACTGAATGGGAAAATGCAGTCACGATTTTTTTTAAAAATGCTAATTTTAAAACTTCTAAAAGAATTAAAAATTTTGAATCCTTTGCATGGTAGGGCTGAAGGTGCATTGTAAATTGGTTTAAGGTTTTTGTAAAGCTATTTGACAATATTCATATTGTTTGATGCAACATAAAAATATTCTTAATTCTTAATATTTACAAGATGTCAGTAAACATGATTCCATCCTCGGTTTAATTATATAGAAAGCAAGGGTAGTAAAAACGCCAACTTTACAGACTTGAAACACATACCCGCCCCACACACACTGAGTAAACTAAGCAGCACAAAATTAGTAAGCCCAAAATATTAGAACTGTATAAATAGTATAACTGTATACTATTTAAACATATATAGTGACAGATTAAAAAGTGAATATGAAGCAGTAGAAAGACAATTTAATGGCATTTGTGTTTTTTCCATAAACTGCTTAAATGTATAGTATTAATAAATAATTTAAATATACTATATAAATTCTATATATCATGAGCTCTCCACAATCATAAATATAATACATTATAGAAAGAACTCATAAAAATGGAGCCATGCTACTTTATCATATATAGGCTAATCTATAGTATTATTTTAAACGTTGAACATTTAGTTAAGAATAATTTGCTTGCCTTTTATTAGTAGATGAGTTATTAGGCTATGAACTGGAGGACCTTTGGGACAACTTATAATAACAGTCTATGAAAGTTAATTCCCCCCCTCCTTTTTTCATCATGTTAGAACTATCTCTCTAAGAAATTGACTTGAGATGGAGGACTGTGAAGAAAGGCCTCGCTCCCTACCCAGCTACCCTAGTTCCTCAAAATTTCAACAGATATAAAGACAAAAAGAATTCATATTGTTGCTTGAAAATAGTGCTTTCAGTAGATCTAAGGTTTTAAAAAAATTCCAGAAACACTGAAAGCACATATCAGCAGATTAAAAGAGCAAACCTCAGTTTAAAACCTGGTAAAGACTGTAACTGGTGTGCTGAGGATGTTGGTGGGGAAGCTGTGTGTGGGTGTGGAGGGAGTATGCGGGAACTCTGTATTTCCTGCTTATTTTGCTGTGAAACTGAAACTGCTCTAATAAATGAAGTCTATTAATGAACACAACAACAAAAACAAAACTAGTGTATCAGAGAATTTAGAGGTAGGAGTGGCTCAGGGAATGTTAAATGTTCTAAGCTTAGGCATTGTCTAAAGGAGTAGGCAAGTTTTTTGGGCAACTGCTTTCTAAAGAGAAAGCAGTAAGAACATTGACTTCTAGGATATTAAGTGCAGAAAGGCAAGGGACATTCTTCAGAGCCTGCATTTTTTGCTGGGGTGAGTGATATTGCTTCCAATGAGGAAAAAATTGTTTTTAGGTGTGGGGGTGGGAAGGAAGCAAAAACTCTTAGATGTTGCAATAGTTCATGGCCCTCCAAAAGGCCACAGTAAATAAACAGATGTGCAGCATATCTGTGGTATTAAAATTTCATTGGGCTTAGGCAGCGAATGGGGGGGTGTCTAAAAAGTTTTCTTAGGAGGACAATAATAACAAAAATGTTGAGAAACATTGCTGCAGAAAGTAGTGAACGGCAGGAGGAATGGGAGGAGGTGGGGGGCTCATCTCAGCCCCTGTGCTCCGGCTCATCCCCAATGACCAAGAGACAAGCTCCTGGGAACAGAACCAGCTCCACAGACAGGGATGGTCAAATCAAGAATCACCAAGCTTTTAAGGAAAACCAACACCATGAAAGATAGGAACCAAACTCAATAAATCAAAGCATGAATGCCCAGGGAACAGTTAAGCAAATAAAATTTTAAATGAACAGTGATCCATAACCTCAGAGATATGACAGGATACAATACCCATAACAGCAGGCAGTTTTTAATTGAAGAATCTTTTGTTAATTTGTTAATCTTGAAAATGAAAAGTATGATCATTGAAATAAAAGTTCTTAGTAGATAAACCACATAACAAAACAAATACATCAAAGTATAAACTAGTGAACTGTAGGACATGAGCCAAAGAATTCAGCCATAATAGAGTATACCACACAGAGACACAACATATTGCACAAAAAAAGGAGTAAAATAATAAATTAATGCACCTTAATTTTATTAATGCATTTTTTGACAAACAGTAAAAATAAATTACTAATACTTACATTTAAATGTGACATGAAGTTTTCTAAAATGAGCCTGCATCTCCGTTACACAATTTACCAAGAAAGAAACTTTTTTTCTATCACAGTGCCATTGCCTAACTATGTGACTAAGACTTTTTTTTTTTGCCATTACATAGTGGGATCTTAGCATCAATAAATAGGTTTGAAATGATTCAATAACTTTCTAAAACTTTATTGCACACTAGTAGTGATTAGATGATTGAGTCAGTTGGAGAACAAAATAGCTGTCATAGGTCAGGTGAATAAGAACTACTTTAATAATAGTAGACCTCAAACCGCATATTTACTGCAGTAGTTACTTGTAATAAGAAACTAATTACCCACACGTTATATAGCTTAGCAAAGTAGAAAGGCAAACATTACATGATCTTTCCAAACCTGTCAATAAAAAGAGCAAATAGAAAATCCTGGAATTCTTAACTTTCTGATTCCTTTGGACTTCTACAATGGACTTGTGACTCAGATAGACAACTAGTCTCTGATAAAGATATAGTAAATGTTTATTGAGCAATATAATATTGCAGGCAGTGATTAGTGCTATGTAAATATTAACTCGGGTAATCTATCTGTAGGACATCTATGTAACGTATTATTATTATTATTATTTTCATTTTACAGATGAGAAAACTGAGACACAGAGATGTTCAAACAATGTGAAAAGATCTCAGAGCTGGTAAATGCAGAGTCCAGTGTGAATCAGGTAGTTTGGCTCCAGAGTTTGTGTTCTTAACTTTGTGTGTAGTGGAGACACTTTGGGCTGTGGACTGCTGAACAGCTGGAGCTGGGGACACTGAGGAATTTCTATGGGCCTGAGTCAAGAAATAAATTGTACTATTGGGTAGTTCAAATGTTTCAAAAAGAATTATCACTGCCTGGCAACAAATGCTAATTCTGCTTCTAACAGGTTACTTATATCTTACTGTTACTCTTCTCGACTTCTTTTCTTCTTTTTTTTTCAGTGGGGTTGACATCAAGCTTAAGGAGGCGTGGCTGCCAGTAACAAGGTGGCAGTCTTCATGTGCTGAACAGTGTGTGCACACGAGGAGTTTAACCATAGCAGAGGGAAGCTCATATATGGTGATCTTTCAAATTTTAAAACAAAATACGGGATGTCTAGTCTCACTCTTTTACCATATTGATGTTTTTCAAATTACAGTTGTTAATGGTTTTGTTTTTAAAAAAAGATTTTCATAGAAAGATATATCTATACTATACTAGCTAGTGACCATATATCAGAAAATTATAGTAATAATTTATGCTCATTGTAATAGAAACATTGAAGAGTACAGATGTATAGAGCAAAACTTTTCACTTGATTAGAGATTTAAGTGTAAAAATGAATCCATAAAATTACTGGAAGAAAACATTAGTGAATTTAAATGATAATCTTGGAGTGAAGGAAAGGCCCTAAGCATAAAGGATGAAAGAAAACATCAATATAGTAGATTGCATAAAATTTTCTCATAAAAACGTACCATACAAAAGCAGCAGAATTAAATTCATAACAGCTATAATAAATAGCTATTTAAAAATATATACCAAGAGCTACTTCAAATCAGTAAGAAAATTAAATTAAAAAGTGGGCAAAGAAAACGAATACTTTACAAAATAACCATAAAAATGTTTTGACCTCAGTCATAAATAAAACATATAATACACTAATGAGATGTAATTTTCATCTGATCACCAAAAGTTTAAAGTTTTTTTGTTTCTTAAGTGGGGCTGGGGGAAGTGATGTGATTTGTACATCATAATACCGATTTTAATAGATGGAATTAGATCACCCCTGGGTCTGCCAGAACCTGGACTTCTAATCCTATGCCTTCTGTGCCTTGCTGAGTGGGTCCCCCTCATAGACATCATAGGCTATGCTGTCCTTGCCCATTTCTCATGGTAAATCACCCTGCAGTCTGAATCCAGGCCTGAAAGAGCTCTGGGAGGCTGAGAGCCAGATGTCAGTTAGAGCTCTTTAGGTTACCACTGTCTTGGGCAGAAATTGGTACTTTTGACTCAGCCCCCATCGCATGGGGTTCTGGCCCCCGGGGCATTTCCTCACTCCTGCCCAGAGCTATTTCCTCAGATACATCCTTCTCTATCACCATAAAAATCCACATTTACATCAAGACCGATATTAATGCTGAAGCACAGGGAGCAAATGGGGGACTTTTTTTTCCTTTTAAAAAATTTTATTGTTTATGCTTTTACAGTTGTGCCAATTTTTCTCCATTTGCCCCCCTCCAAGTCAATCCTCACACCATTGTCCACGTACTTTCATCTTTCATATATGTTCTTTGACTAATCCCTTCACCTTTTTTCAATCAGTCCTCACCTCACCCCTCCCTTCCTGCATCTGTCACTCTGTTCCCTGATTCCATGCCTCTGGTTCTATTTTCCTCATTAGTTAATTTTGTTCATTAGATTTCAGTTATGAGTGAGATCATATGGTATTTTCTTTCACTAACTGGCTTATTTCACTTAGCATAACAGATTCCATTTCCATTCATGCTGTTGCAAAAGACAGGAATTTCTTTCTGCTGCTTTCTGTAGTATTTCATTGCTTAGATGAGCCAGAGTTTTTATACCCACTCATCAACTGATGGGCACTTAGGCTATTTCCAAATCTTGTCTATTGTAAGTAGTGCTGTTATGAAGATAAGAGTGCATAATTTCTTTTGAATTGGTGTTTCTGAATTAGGGCATGTTCCTAGCAGTGGAATTGCTGAGTCAAAAGGCAGGTCCATTGTTAGTTTTTTGAGGAAATTTCATTGTTTTCATTTTGGGGAAATTTCACTGTTTTCCACAGTGGCTACACCCATCTACATTCCCACCAACAGTGCACTACGGTTCCCTTTTCTCCACATCCTCATCAGCACTTGCTTGTTGATGTATTGATGATAGCCATTTTGGCAGGTGTGATGTGATATCTATTATTGTAGTTTTAATTTGCATCTTTCTGATAGTTAGTGTTGTTGAGAACTTTTTCATATGTTTCTGGGACCTCTGTATATCCTCCTTGGAGAAGTGTCTATGCAGCTCCTGTGCCCATTGTCTAATTGGATTGTTTGTCTTCCTAGTATTGAGTCACATATAAGCTCTTTATATATTTTGGAGATTAAACCCTTGTCTGAGGTATTGTTGGCAGATATGTTGTCCCATGAAGTCAGTTTCCTATTCATTTAGATGATGGTTTCTTTAGCTGTGCAAAAGTTTTTAATTTGGTATAGTCCCATTTGTTTATTTTCCCCTTTATTTCTCTTGCTCTAAGGGATGTACCAGCAATAATATAGCTCTGTATATATCTGAAATTTTACTGCCTGTGTTTTCCTCTATGATTTTTATGGTGTCATGACTTATATTTAAGTCTTTTATCCATTTTGAGTTTATCCTGGTGTACAGTGTAAGATGGTGGTCTAGTTTCATTTTTTTGCAAGTACCAGTCCAGTTCTCCCAACACCTACCTTTCTTTCTTTCTTTCTTTTTCTCTTTCTTTTTCTTTCTTTCTTTCTTTCTTTCTTTCTTTCTTTCTTTCTTTCTTTCTTTCTTTCTTTCTTTCTTTCTTTCTTTCTTTCTTTCTTTCTTTCTTTCTTTCTTTCTTTCTTTCTTTCTTTCTTTCCTTCTTTCTTTCTTTCCTTCTTTCCTTCTTTCTTTCTTTCTTTCTTTCTTTCTTTCTTTCTTTCTTTCTTTCTTTCTTTCTTTCTTTCTTTCTTTCTTTCTTTCTTTCTTCTTTCTTTCTTTCTCTCTCTCCCTTCCTTCTTTCCTTCCTTCCTTTCTTCCTTCCTTCCTTCCTTCCTTTCTCTTTCTCTCTCTCTTTCTTTCTCTTATTTATTTATTTTAAAGTATATTTCATTGGTTATGCTATTACAGTTGTTCCATTTTTTTCTCCCCTTTATTCGCCTCCACCCTGTACCCCCTGCACTGTTTCCTGCCTCTCCTTAGTTCATGTCCATGGGTTGCACATATAAGTTCTTTGGCTTCTCCTACACTATTCTTAACCTTCCCTTGTCTATTTTGTACCTACCATTTATGCTTCATAGTCCCTGTAACTTTTCCCCCATTCTCTTCCGTCTCCCTCCCTGCTGATGACCCTCCATGTGATATCTATTTCTGTGATTTTCTGCCTATTCTAGTTGTTTGCTTAGTTTGTTTTGTTTTTGTTTTCTTTAGCTTCAGTTGTTGATAGTTGTGAGTTTGTTGTCGTTTTATTGTTCATAGTTTTTTTATCTTCTTCTTAGAAAGTCTCTTTAACATTTCATATAATAAGTAAGAGCTTGGAGATGATGAACTCCTTTATCTTGACCTTATCTGGGAAGCAGTTTATCTGCCCTTGCATTCTAAATGATAGCTTTGCCAGATAGAGTAATCTTGTAGGTAGGTCTTTGTTTTTTGTGATTTTGAGTACTTCTTGCCAGCCCCTTCTTGCCTGCAAGGTTTCTTTTGAGAAATCAGCTGACAGTCTTATGGGAACTCCTTGTAGGTAACTGTCTCCTTTTCTCTTTCTCCTTTTAAGATTCTCTCCTTATCTTTAATCTTGGGTAATGTAATTATGATGTGCCTTGGTGTGTGTGCTTCCTTGAGTCTAGCTTCTTTGGGATTCTCTGAGCTTCCTGGATCTCCTGGAAGTCTATTTCCTTGGCCAGATTGGGGAACTTCTTCTTCATTATTTTTTCAAATAAACTTTTAATTTCTTGTTCTTCTTCTTCTCCTCCATCTCCTTCTGGCACCCCTATGATTCAGATGTTGGAACATCTAAAGTTGCCCCAAAGGTTCCTAAGCCTCTCCTCATTTTTTTTGAATTCTTGTTTCTTCATTTTGTTCCAGCTGAATATTTATCTCTCCCTTCTGCTCCCAATCATTGATTTTAGTCCCGGTTTCCTTCTCTTCACTGTTGGTTCCCTGTATATTTTTTATTATTTCACTTTGCGTAGACTTCACTTTCCCCTTTATTTTGTGACCATACTCAACCATTCTGTGAGCATCCAGATTACCAAAGTTTTGAACTGTGCATCTGATAGATTGGTTTATCTCTTCGTCTCAGTTCTTTTTCTGGAGTTTTGATCTGTTCTTCCATTTGGGCCATATTTCTTGTCTTGGTGCTCCTGTTACATTGTAAGGGGCAGAGCCTTAGGTGTTTGCCAGAGTGAGGAAGCCCACATCGCTGTGTTGTGGCATTGTACTTTGGGGAGGGGTCAAAGAAGGAACAATGCTGCAGTCACTTCCCTCACTACCCACAAGCAAATTGGGCCTTCTGGTGTTGATTCCCAGGTGGGTGGGTTTGTGTATGTTCTAGGACCCTATCATTCTCTCTAGTGAACTCCCCCATGAGGCTGGGAGTTTCTCCCTCCATTGTAATGCCCACAGGTTTTTACAGCCAGAGGTTCGGAGGCTTTCTTTTCCCATGCTGGTACCCTGAATTGCTTGGTTTGCCTTGCTCCCCAGTTTTTCCACCTGGTTTATCTGCATACACATATGGGACAGCCAGCTGCCACCTCTCCTGCCTTGTCCTCCAGTTGCTGCCTTGCAGTGCCTCCTCTCTTACCCAGCTGTCCATCTCTGCCCCTTGTACCAGTCTGAGCGAATGTTTCTTCTTTAACTCCTTCGTTGTCAGACTCCCATACAGTTCGATTTTCTGGTAGTTCTGGTTGTTTTTTTTTTTTAATTTGTTGTTGTCCTTCTTTTGGTTGTGTGAGGAGGTAAAGTGTATCTACCTATGCTTCCACCTTTCCAACACCATTTATTGAAGAGACTGTCTTTATTCCATTGTATGCTCTTACCCCCTTTGTCAAATATCAGTTGATCATAGAGATGTGGGTTTATTTCGATTCTCTCTATTCTGCTCTATTATTCTATGTGTCTGTTCTCATGCCTGTACAGACTGTTTTGATTGGTCACAGTGACCTTGTAGTATAGTTTCATATCAAGTATTGTGATCCCTCTTACTTTGTTCTTCTTTCTCAAGATTGCTGAAGCTATTAAGGGTTTTTTGTTCCATATAAATGTTTGGAATATTTTCTCTAGATCTATGAAATATACCATTGGTATTTAAATGGGAATTGTGTTGAATCTATACAATTGTTTTAGGTAGTATGGACATTTTAATGATGTTAGTTCTTCTAATCCATGAACATGGTGTATGCTTCATTTATTTGTATCTTTCTCATTTTCTTTCCTTAATTTTCAGTAGTTTTCCAAGTACAGGTCTTTTACCTCCTTGGTTAAATTTATTCCTAGATACTTTATTTACTTTTTTTGCTAAAGTAAGTGGAATTTATTTCTTAGTTTCTCTTTCTGATAGATTATTGTTAGTGTACAAAAATGTCATCGATTTTTGAATATTGAATTTGTATCTCACTACCTTGCTGATTCACTTATTAGGTTGAGTAGTTTTTTTTGTAGAGCCTATAGGGTATTCTATGTACACTATCATGTTGTCCGTTATTAATGACAATTTTATTTCCTTCTTTCCAATTTGGATGTCTCTTATTTCTTCCTCATGTCTGATTGCTGTGGCTAGGACTTTGAGTTCTATATTGAATAAGAGTGGTGAAAGTAGACATCTCTCGTCTTGTTCTTGATCTTAAGGGAAACACTTTTAGGTTTTGCCTATTGAGTATGACGTTGGCAGTAGGTATTTCGTATATGGCCTTTATTATGTTTAAGTATGTTCCCTTTATTCCCACTTTGCTGAGTATTTTAGTTGTAAATGGGTGCTGGATTTTATCAAATGCTTTTTCTGCATCTATTGATATGATCATGTGATTTTTGTCTTTCATTTTGTTTATGTGATGTATTGCATTTATTGATTTGCAAATATTGTACCATCCTTGCATCCCTGGGATAAATCCCACTTGATTGTGGAGTATGATCTTTTTAATGTATATGGGTCTGGATTCCCACTATTTGTTGAAGATTTTAGCATCTATGTTCATCAGAGATATTGGCTTTTAATTTTCTTTCTTTGTTGTGTTTTTACCTTGTTTTGGAATTAGCATAATACTGGCCTCACAAAAAGAGTTTGGGAGTCTTCCCCAAAGGTTTAAAGTTTTTATAACACCCAATGCTGGCAAGGCTATGAGGAAATAAGTACGCTCACACTTTCTTAGTGGGAGTGAGTGTTGATGTAGCCTTTTTGGAGACAATATAGCAGTACTTATGAATATTTTAAGTTCTCAGTCTTATTGACCAAGCAATTCTACTAGGAATTTATCTTATGAATATTTTAAGATAGACACACCAAAACATGTGTTATTGTACCACTGTTTGATATTAGGACAAACTGTAAAATAACCTAAATATTTTTCAGTAAGGGAAAAGATAAATAAACTATGATGCTTTCCTTGAAAAAAAAATACCATCAATATTTAAAATAATGAAGCAGCGCTAAATGTGCTTATCTGGGAAAGATATTCAGAATATATAACTTAGTGAAGAAAGTAATTTGCAGTAGAAAATCTGTGCTATGATCCCCATTGTGTATGTGTGTTTTACACTATATACATGTATTGGTTAAGATGCTTTCTTTTGTTGCAATTAACCAGAAATTCATTAAATTTATTATATCCCATAAATGGAAGTGTAGAAGCCTGTTGAATTTAGAGTTGGCTTTAGTGTCTTAATCCAGCTACCCAACTTTCTGTTTCTTTGACTCTCCTGGCTCAACCTCCTCTGCTGACTCCTCAAACTGGTTGTAGCAGTTCTAAGTCTTACTTGCAAACATGGCTCTTTTCACAGGAAACCCTCCAGCAACTTCCCCTTTCATCTCATTGCTCTGAACTTGATCACAGCAGTGACTCATGAGTTAATTCTCAGCATATTTGCTGGGAAAGGGAAATACCTCACCCCCATGGCTTAGGACTGGATTTCTTAACCAGTAACCAGGAAGAGAGAAGGATTTAACATATTCCCTGAGGCAAATTAAAGCTTACCCAAGAGGTGAGGTGAAGTCAAACTTACCTTCCATCTCTCCCCCACCAAAAGAAAGCCCCAAATAAAAACAACAACAACAACAACAACACAAAATCAAAATGGCAACTGTAAGTGAAATGAATGGGAGTAAAGAGCTATGGGGATAGAAGCAAATTTTTATTTTTCACTTTTGCACCACTATTTATTTTTTTATAGCTCCATGTCTGACCCAGGATCACGGCAGAAATCATGTGAACAGAAGGCATACCAAAAGGATTTAATAAAGACACTTTAATAAAAAGATTATTTACAAAAGTGTGAGTGAGGTTAAAGGAACAAGAAAAACGAAAAAAAGGGAAGGTGAAGCATGCACGGACTAGCCACAGCAGAAAGAGGAATGTAGAGCAGCTGCTGGTGAGGCAGAAAAGGAATGCTCTGCGTGGGGGAATAAGTAAACACCTCATGTCCTCCAGTCTCTGGTAGTGCTTCCTATTAACAAGACTCAGCCAGAAACCAGAGGGCAAGGGCAAGGCAATCTGTAACATCAGCATTGTGGGACTCACAGCCAGGAGAGAAGAATGGGGAATAGATATTTGGGGGAAGAGGAGCAGGTGGGGCAAGGAACTAGCACAACATATATGAACCAATTGAAAACATTAAAAGTTTTTAAAATTAAAAAAACATGGAAAATCCTGTCAAATGCTACAACATAGATGAAACTTGAAGGAAATGCGGAGTTATTATTTAATGGGTGTAGAGTTTCAGTTTCACAAAATAAGAAGAGTTCCAGGTATTCATTGTACAACAATGTGAATGTTCTGAACTCTACTGTACTATATACTTAAAAATGGTTATGATGAATTATGGCCAGCCTATGTGTGTGGTTGTATCTTATTGCTGTTTTAATTTATAATATCTTTATGACATATGTTGAGTATCTTTTCATATGCTTATTTGCTATCTTGGTATCTTCTTTGGTGAGGTATCTGTTCAAGTCTTTGCCCCATTTTTAATTGGGTTGTTTGTTTTCTTATTGTTGAGTTTTAAGAGTTCTTTGTATACTTTGGTTAACAGTCCTTTATTAGATATATTTTTTACAAATATTTTCTCCAACCTGTGACTTTTCTTCTCATTCTCTAGACAATATCTTTTGGAGAATAGAAGTTTTTAATTTTAATGAAGTCCAGCTTAACAATCTGTCTTAAACTAACACCACAAAACACTGGAAAGGATGTGGAGCAACAGGAACTCTCATTCATTGCTGGTGGAAATCAAAATGGTATAGCTTCTTTGGAAAGCTTGGCATTTTTTGCAAAACTAAGTATACAGTTATCATATAATCCAGCAATCACACTCCTTAATTTTACTCAAATGAGTTGAAAACTTACATTCACAGAAAATACTGCACACAGATGATTATAGCACCTTTGATTATAGCAACCAAGATGTCCCTCACTAGGTGAATGGATAAATAAACTGTGTACAACCAGACAATGGAATATTATTCAGCATTGAAAAGAAATGAGTTATGAAGCCATGAAAAGACATGGAAGAAACATATAGGCATATCACTAAATAAAATAAATTAATCTGAAAAAGCTGCATACAGTATGATTCTTACTATATAACATTTTGGAAAAAAGTAAAAAGCTATGGAAACAGTAAAGAAAAGAACTCAGTGGTTTTCAGGGGTTAGGAGAAAGAGACATATAAATAGGTAGAGCACACAGGATTATTAGGGCAGTGGAAATACTTGGTATGATACTATAACGGTGAATACATATCAGTATAAATTTGTTCAAATCCATAGAACTTGCAATATCAAAAACTAACCCAAATGTAAACTATGGACTCTGGGTGATAATTATGTGTCAATGTAGGTCCATTGATTGCAATATGTGTGCTAGTCTGGTATAGGATTTTGATACTGAAGGAGATGGTGCATATATGAAGGCAGGGGGTAAATGGGAAGTCTCTATACCTTCCACTCATTTTGCTGTTAAACTAATAGTGGTCTAAAAAAATAAATCCTATTAAAACAATGATTATGATGTTAAATTTTATGTTTTTTTGCCACAATAAAAGAATGTAGAAGTATTTTCATTCTTCCTTATTCCCCAATCCTTTCACCAGCAGTAAAGACCATTGTGTCTATATTTTAACCAAGTTTCAAACTTCACAGTCTTTTATTTTCCAAAGGTAATGATTTATTGTGCTCAGAGAGAGGTCCCGACATTATAAATACAAATTCGATAGTTACCAGTATGGACATAATTCTTCCATCCTGGGAATGGATAAAATCTCCAGGGCCAGTGTGCAGAGAAAGCAGAAGATACTGAGAAGGAACCTAGGGACAGCTACTTTAAAGAGGCAGAGAGAGAAGAAAGAGTCAGCCAAAGAGAATGGGAAAAACAAACACATGAACCATTATGAAGGCAAGAACCAAGGACAGAGAGCATTTTAAGAATAAATGTATAAGTCAAAAACACAATGAACCCTGGCTGGTGTGGTTCAGTGGATTAAGTGCCGGACTGTGAACCAAAGGGTGGCCAGTTCGAATCCCAGTCAGGGCACATTCCTGGGTTGTAGACCAGGCCCCCAGTAGGGGGTGCGTGAGAGGCAGTAACACATTGATATTTCTCTCCGTCTCTTTCTCCCTCCCCTCCCCTCTCTCTAAAAATGAATAAATAAAAATTTTAAAAAGTCACAATGAGATACCACTCTACACTCTTTAAGATGTCAATTGTTTAAAAAAAAAATAAAGAGTAAGTGTTAGCAAGAACGTAGAGAGGTGCGTTACTAGGGATGTAAAATGGCCTAGTTGCTGTGAAAAAGAGTTTGGCAATTCCTCAATAAGTTAAACATAGAATTATCATATGATACAGTAATTCCACTCCTAGGTATATGAGTATATGCAAAGGAATTGAAATCAAGGCCTCAAACAGATACTTGTCTATCAAAGTTTATACAGTTCTCTTCATAGTAGCCAAAAAGTGGATGTCCATTTTGGATGACAGATAAACAAAATGTGATATATACATACAGTGGAATATTACTTGGTCTTAGAAAGGAATAAAGTTCTGATACATGCTATGGCATTGATAAATCTTTAAGATATTATACTAAATCAAAAGCCAGATACAAAAGGGCAAATAGGTATGATTTCACTTACATAAGTTATTTAGAATAAGAAAATTTATAGAGATGGAAAGTAGAATAGAAGTTACTAGAGCTGGAGCAGAGGAGAGAATGGAGAATTATTGTTTAATGCACATAGAGTTTCAGTTTGGGAAGACATAGAAGTCCTGGAAATGGATGGTGGTAATGGTTGCAAAACAATATGAAAGGGCTGAGTACAGAGTGGCAGCCACAGATAGTAGATCCCTGGCTAAAAAGGAAGCAGACTAGACTAGAGACACTTGAGGACAGACTGGAGATGGAGGCCTTGTGGAGAGAGCTGAGAGAGTAGCTGGCAGAATCCCTGCGCTGAGTCATCCCCCATACAGCAGCAGCCATCGTGCTCAGGCAGACCACTCCCCTGAGTGGCAGCAGTGTCACAGGAAACAATAGCCGTGTCCCCAGGAGGGACTCTGCCCTGGCTGTGTGGTGCCTAAGCCTGACTGCTAAGTTCACAGTGACTAGATTAACAACGGAAGGAGATAGCCACAGACAGTAGATTCCTGGAAGTCTGGAACAAACAGCCTAAGGTCAGGTGGGGTCAACATCTGACAACATCAGAGGCAGATCCAGAAGGAAAAAGCAGTGGTAAATACTAGAAGCTACTGAGACAAAATCGACTGGGGCCTTCTCCACGATTTATGATATTTTCTTTACTGCATACCTTTTTAACACCCACTGCTGGTCCATCAAGTTTGTGCATGTTAAGTCATTAGATTTTATACTAATACTTTATTTCTCTCCTTTTGTAAAATAGCCTTAATCTTTTTACAACCTTATTAAGAATGGTTCATTTGATGTTGATAGTGGGATTTCAGGGGAGAGTTATTTTTGGGGATGTGGGATTGTTTCCTGGGCTTTGTGGTTTTGTTCTGAAAGCACCTGCACAAAAACACACAAGACATGGTGAGCAAAGTAACACTTAGTTAACCAGCTGGAGGGAAGGACCCAACAAAGAATGAATAAACAGCAATCAAAACCCAACTACTTCTAGAGAGCCAACATAAACAATATAAAAGGCATCCAAAGAGGATGAAGTTCAGGAGATCTAGGAGACCACAACCATGAAACTCACAGGTCTCCTACCATAGAAGTCTACACCACAAAGACAGGAAGTCAAGACAGATCAATTTAAGAAGGAGAAGAAAAAAGAAGAATCTCACAGATAATGGGAAGACAAAGAAACACCCCCAAAGAAGGATTCCCCAGAAAGAGAACCAAATGAAACATTGGGAAGTAAACTATCAAATATTGAGTTCAAAACAATGGTTTGAAGGAAGCTCAATGAGCTCAGTGAACTCAGAATTACAAAAAACTACAGGGAAACTGTAAGGAACTTACTGCAAACTATATCAGCATGAAAAAGGACATAGAAACTATCAATAAGAGCCAAGAGGAAACGAAGAATACAATTTCTGAATTGAAGAACACAGTAGAAGGAATCAAAATCAAGATAGATGAAGCAGAGGATCGAATCAATAAGCTGGAGGACAAGGTTGAAAAAAGCTCCCAGAAAGAACATGATAGTGAAAAAAGACAAAATGAATGAAGAGGCATTGAGGGAAATGCACGACAACCTGAAACATAGTAATATCCATATAATAGGGATAACAGAAGGAGAAGAGAGGGAGCAAAGAATGGAGAACCTGTTTTAAAAAATAATGATGAAAAACTTCCCTAATTGGAGGAGAGAAAAAGTCACACAAGTCGAGGAAGCACAGAAGTCCCATTCAAGAGTAACCCAATGAGGCCCACTCCAAGACACATCATAATTAAAATGGCAAATATGAAAGACAAAGAAATAATCTTAAAGACAGCAAGGGAGACACAGGTAAAAACAAACAAGAGAGTCCTGATATGGCTTAGCAGCTTACTTCTCAACAGAAACACAACAAGCCAGAAGGGAATGGCAAGAAATATTCCAAGTAATGAAAAACAAAGGCCTACAGCCAAGCCTGCTCTACCCTGCAAGTCTCTCAATTAAAATGGAAGGCAAAATAAGGAGTTTCCTAGACAAAGCAAGGCTAAATATATACACCTCTACCAAATCAGCACTGAAAGATATGTCAAAGGAACTTCTTTAAGAAGGTAAAGAAAAAGAGTGAGCAAGATAGGAACACAGGTACAAAGGGAAAAATGAATAAGTACCTATCAATAATAAATTTAAATATAAATGGATTTAGTGCTTCAATCAAAAGACATAGGGTAGATTAATGGATAAGATAACAGGACCCTCACATCTGCTGCCTACAAGAAACTCACCTCAGAACAAAGAACCTACATAGACTGAAAGTAAAGGGATGGAAAAAATATTTCAAGCAAATGGACAGGAAAAAAAGCAGGGGTAAAAATGCATATATCAGACAAAATAGATTTCAAAACAAAGGCCATAAAAAGAGACCCAGAAGGACATTTCATAATACTCAAGGAAGAATTCATCAAGAAGACGTAAACATCATAAACCCTAACATAGGAGCACCCAAATATAAAAGAAAATTTTTGGAGGACTTCAAGAAAAACATAGGTAGCCATATACTGATAGTAAGGGATTTTAACACCCTACTGTCAACAATGAATAGATCTTCCAAACAAAATATCAAGAAAGATATTGTGGAACTGAAGGACACATTAAATCAAATGGACTTAACTGATATATATATATATAGAGAGAGAGAGAGAGAGAGAGAGAGAGAGAGAACCTTTCATCCCAAAGGAACAACATACACATTCTTTTCAAATGCACATGGAACATTTTCAAAGAGAGACTACATGATAGGACACAAAACAAGACTCAACAATTCAAGAAAATTGAAATAATAACAAGCACTTTATCAGACCACAAGGGCCTGAAACTGGAAATCAACCTCAAAGAGAAAACTCAAAAACATTCAAACTCATGGAGACTGAATAGCATGGTATTAAACAATGAATGGGTCAATGATGAGATCAAAGAAGAAATCATAAATTTCCTTCAAACAAATGATAATGAATACAAAACAGTCCAAAACCTATGGGACACAGCGAAGGCAGTCCTGAGAGGGAAGTTCATAGCAACACAGGCCTACCTAAACAAAATAAAAACATTTCAAATAAACAACCTAAATCTACATCATCAAGAACTGCAGAAACAACAACAAATAAATCCCAGAGCAAGTAGAAGGAAGGAAATAGTCAAGATTAGAGCAGAACTGAATGACATAGAGACAAAAAGAACAATTCAAAGGATCAACCAATCCAGAAACTTGTTCTTTGAAAACATAAATAAAATCCAGAAGCCTTTAAGCAGACTCATCAAGAAAAAAAAGGAGAGGACCCAAATAAATAATACGAGAAATGAGAAATGAAAGAGGAGAAATTACAACTGATACCACAGAAATACAAAGGATTGTAAGAAATTACTATGAACAATTATGTGCCAAGAAATTTGAAAACCAGGGTGAAATGAACAAATTTCTAGACATATAAACTTCAAATACTGAATGAAGAAGAAGCAGAAAGCCTGATAACAGCAGGTGAAATTGAAGCAGTAATCAAAAAACTCCCAGCACACAAAAGCTCTGGACCAGGTGGTTCCATAGGAGAATTCTACAAAACATTTAAGGAAGAAGTAACCACTGTTTTTCTCAAACTATTCCCAAAAATCCAAGAAGAAGGAAGACTCCCAAACTGTTTTTAAGAGCCCAGTATCATCTTAATGTAAAAACCAGATAAGGATATAACAAAGAATGAAAACTACACGCCAATATCGCTGAGAAACATAGATGTTAAAATCCTCAACAAAATATTGGCAAACCGCATCCAGCAATACATTGAAAAGATCATCCACCATGATCAAGTAGGATTCATCCCAGGGATGCAAGGATGGTACAATACTCACAAATCAATAAATGTAATATATCACATAAATATATGGAAGGACAAAAATCGCATGATCATATCAATAGATGTGGCAAAAGCATTTGATAATGTACAGCACCCATTTATGATCAAAACATTCAGCAAAGTGGGAGTAAAGGGAGCTCACCTCAACATAAAAAAGGCTGTATATGAAAAACCTACAGCCAACATCATACTTAATGGGCAAAAGCCAAGGGCTTTCCCACGAAACTTGGGAAGAAGACAGGGTTGTCCGCTTTCACCACTTCTATTCTACATAGCATTGGAAGTGATAGGCACAGTGATCAGACAAGAAAAGGAAATAAAAAGCATCCACTGTGGAAAGGTGGAAGTAAATCTGTCATTGTTTGCAGATGAGATGATACTGTACATAGAAAACCCTATAGATTCCACCAAGAAACTACTTGACCTAATAAGTGAATCATCAAGGTAGTGAGATTCAAAGTCAATATTCAGAAATTGAGGCATTTTTGTACATCAGCAATGAAATATCATAATCAGAAATCAGGGGGGAAAATCCCATTTTCTATAGCAACCGTAAAAATAAGGTACCTAGGAATAAACTTAACAAAGGAGATAAAAGTCCTATACTCAGAAAACTACACAACACTGAAGAAAGAAGTTAACGAAGACAGAAATAAATGGAAACATATATTGTGTTCGGGGAATTGAAGAATTAAAATAATCAAAATGTACATACTACCCAAAGCAGTTTATAGATTCAACACAATCCCTATTAAAATATCAATGACAGAGAGAGAAGATGGCGGAGGAGTGAATGGGAGTCACGCTGACCTCCTCCCAAGACCAAACTGGAAATGCAACTAAATAGTGGAGTAATCATCTGGAAACAATGGAATGATAGTAGGAGAGGAGCCTTGGAGCCGCGGACAGTGGATTCGACTCACACATCCCAACGGGTGAGAAGAGCGGTGAGGCTCGAGAGGGTGGGCTGGGTGTCCACGGGCACTAGCACCAGAGGGACATTGAAATGACCAGTTAGCTCTCCCGAGAAGAACGGGGTGTGAATCATAAACAGGGACCCCAAAACTACAGCAGCTAAAACCAAGAAAATACAGACAAAACGCAACCCCGAAAAGCTCAGGGGCGCTCTCTGCCAAAGACAGGTGGCTGGGGATGCAAAGAGACATTTAAAAGGCCCATGCAAAAATTGCAGTGGCAGCCACCCTCCTTGACCTCTGGGTAGAGGCGGCAGCAGGGTGGGCTGGTGCCTGGGAAAAGACTGGTGAGGAAAACTTTGTGAAGAGAACTGACAGGGCAGCTGGTGGAGCCCAGGTGATAAAACACCTCCCACTCTGCAGTTCCCATCTCGCTCAGGCATGAGGGAATCAATTAACCTGCCTTTTGTGCGCTCCGCACACAGCTTGTGCATGTGAGCTGGGGGGCTGAGTGCAGACTGGCTGGGAGAGCCTTGAGGAGAGACTGGTGATTGAGGCATTGGGGAAAGAATGGGAGGAGGAACCAGGGAGTCCCGACTCCCTCCCCATTCAGTAGTCTCCATTGTGGGCTGGAAAGGCGCGACCCCAAAGAGGCAGAAGCTGGACGCGCATGAACCAGACTTCATGTGATGGAAACGCAGTCTGCACAGGGGGTGGATCCTTGGCCGAAGGGGTCACGGAACTGCCTGGAGGCCCCTGAGGAGAGTCTGGAAATGGAGGCATTGGGGAAAGAACGGGAGGAGGAACCAGGGAGTCCCGACTCCTTCTCCTTGCCATAGTCTCCATTGCGTGGGAAAAGGCCATACCCCCAAAGAGCCAAAAGCCGAAAAGCACACATACACACCCCGAAAACACCCAGTGCAGACGCGCGCACTTGCGCCGAGTGACTGGCGACGGTTGGCGAGCGTGTGTGTGACCCGCGCGGGCTGGTGAACAATTGCACCAGCCACCAAGGCCTCCCAGAGATTGGCACCAATACGGCCTGTGAGGGAGTGCACAGAGTGGCAAGAGCAGGTGTAAATTGACCCGCCCAACCCGCGATTGCAGAGCGGCTCACAAAATTAGTAGATCCCTGGCCAAAGGGGTCACAGAGCTGCCCAGAGTCCCTGGAGGAGAGACCGGAGACAGGATTATCTGGAGAGTCCTGGAGGTGACTTCCTCCCATTTCCGTAGTCCCTATTTGGCGAGGGCAAGCAACACACCCAAAGAGTCAAAAGCGGGGAAAACACACAATAGAAGACCCTAAACTGACCAGTGCCAGGGAGCTCGCCGGCCAGGGGGGCCAGATGAATAGAGAGGTCCCGAATAAGCCCCCTGGTTTGGGGCAAGCACATGCGAGCCCAACAGGAAGGGGATCCTGCCGCGCTGGGAGCGCGCTCAAGGCCCCGCGTGAGAGCGCAGAGAGATCCCCAAAAATAGCCGTGCCCTGACTGAAGGGGTCACAGAGCTGCCCCAAGCAGGAGTCAGACACAGACAGTAGACTCCTGGAAAGCTCAAACAAACAACCCGAGGTCATATAGGATCAACAACTAACATCATCAGAGGCAGGCCCAGAAAGAAAAGGACAAAAGTACTTAACAGACTCTCACAAAAATGGGAAGAAAAAGAAGTTCCCCTCAAATGAGTGGAAAAAGGGACTCCCCACAGAGAGAGCTAAATGAAATAGAGGCAAGGGAACTATCAGATATGGAATTCAAAACAATGGTTCTAAGGAAGCTCCATGAGCTCAGCCAGCTCAAAGATAACTACGAGAAACTGCAGGGAAACTATCAGGATCTTACAGCAAACTATATCAGCCTGGAAAAGGACATAGAAACTATCAAGAAGACCAAGAGGATATGAAGAATACCATTTCTGAATTGAAGAACACAGTAGAAGGAATCCAGAGCAGACGGGATGAAGCTGAGGATCGAATCAGTGAGATGGAGGACAAGGTGGAAAGAAGCTCCCAGAAAGAACAAGAAATGGAAAAAAGACTCAAAAAGAATGAAGAGGCATTGAGGGAAATGCAGGACAACCTGAAATGCAATAATATCCATATAATAGGGATACCAGAAGGAGAAGAAGAGGAGCAAGGGATAGAGAACCTCCTCGAAAAAGTAATGATGGAAAATTTCCCTAATTTGAGGAGAGAAAGGCTCTCGTGGATCCAGGAGGCACAGAGGACCCCACTCAAGAGGGACTCAAGGAGGTCCACTCCAAGACACATCATCATAAAAATGGCAAATGTCAAAGACAAAGAGAGAATCCTGAAGGCAGCAAGGGAGAAGGAGAAAGTAACATACAAGGGGGCCCCGGTACGCCTAGGAGCTGACTTCTCAACAGAAACACTACAAGCCAGAAGGGAATGGCAACAAATATTCCAAGCCATGAAAAGCAAGGGCCTACAGCCAAGGCTGCTCTACCCAGCTAGGCTCTCCATTAAAATACAAGGGGAAATACAGAGTTTCCCAGACAAGAGAAGACTAAAAGAACACATCTCTACCAAACCAGCACTCCAAGATATGCTAAGCGGATGAAAGAAAAGAATGAGAGAGAGAGGAACCCAGGTACAAAGAGAAAAGATGAGTAAGTTTCTATCAGCAATATCTCTCAATGTGAATGGACTAAATGCCCCAATCAAAAGACACAGGGTAGCTGAATGGATAAGAAAACATGACCCACACATATGCTGCCTACAAGAGACCCACCTCAGAGCAAAAGACCTACACAGAGTGAAAGTAAAGGGATGGAAAATAATATTCCAAGCAAATGGACATGAGAAAAAGGCTGGCGTTGCCATACTTGTATCAGACAAAGTAGATTTCAAAGCAAAGGCCATAAAGAGAGACCCAGAGGGGCACTTTATCATACTTAAAGGAAGAATCTATCAAGAAGACATCAACATTGTAAACTTATATGCTCCCAATATAGGAGCCCCCAAGGTTATAAGGAAGCTGTTGGATGACTTCAAAAAAGATATAGACAGCAACACACTGATAGTAGGGGATTTCAACACCCCACTGTCAAAAATGGACAGATCTTCCAAACAAACCATTAATAAACGTATCGTGGTGCTGAATGACACACTGAATCAAAGAGACTTAACTGACATATATAGAACCTTACATCCCAAAGAAGAAAAATACACATTCTTTTCAAATGCTCATGGCAGTTTTTCAAAGATAGACCACATGATAGGACACAAAGCAAGCCTCAGCAAATTCAGGAAAATTGAAATAATACCAAACTTTTTCTCAGACCACAAGGCCTTGAAACTGGAAATCAACCTCCAAGAGAAACTTCAAAAACTTGCAAACTTATGGAGACTGAACAGTACACTATTAAACAATGAATGGGTCAATAATGAGATAAGAGAAGAAATCAAAAAATTTCTGGAAACAAATGAAAATGAACAGACAACTGTCCAAAACCTATGGGACACAGCAAAGGCGGTCCTGAGAGGGAAGTTCATAGCAATACAGGCTTACCTAAAAAAGATAGAAACATTTCAAATAAAAGACCTACCACTACAACTTCAAGAACTGGAGAAACAACAACAAATAAATCCCAGAGCAAGTAGAAGGAAGGAAATAGTCAAGATGAGAGCAGAACTGAATGACATAGAGACATAAAGAACAATTCAGAGGATCAACCAATCCAGGGGCTGGTTTTTTGAAAAGATAAATAAAGTTGACAAGCCTTTAAGGAGACTCATCATGAATAAAAGGGAGAGGACCCAAATTAATAATATCAGAAATGAAAGAGGAGAAATAACAACTGATACCACAGAAATACAAAGGATCGTCATAAACTACTATGAACAATTATATGCCAAGAAACTTGAAAACCTTGATGAAATGGACAAATTTTTAGAAAAGTATAATCTTCCAACACTGAAGGAGGAAGAAACAGAAAGCTTGAACAGACCAATAACAGCTGGGGAAATTGAAGCAGTAATCAAGAAACTCCCAGCACATAAAAGCCCAGGGCCAGACGGTTTCCCAGGAGAATTTTACAAAACATTTAAGGAAGAGCTAACCCCTGTCCTTCTCAGACAATTCCAAGAAATCCAAGAGGAGGGAATACTCCCAGACTCTTTCTATGAGGCCAGCATCACCCTGATCCCAAAACCAGGTAAAGACCCTACAAAGAAAGAAATCTACAGGCCAATTTCTCTGATGAACATAGATGCTAAAATCCTCAACAAAATCTTGGGAAACTGCATCCAGCAATACATTCAAAAGATTATCCACCACGATCAAGAGGGATTCATCCCAGGCATGCAGGGATGGTTCAATATACGCAAATCAGTAAACATGATACATCAAATAAAGAGACAAAAACCACATGATCATCTCGATAGATGCAGAAAAAGCATTTGACAAGGTACAGCACCCATTTATGATCAAAACACTCAGCAAAATGGGAATCAATGGGGCATTCCTCAACGTAATAAAGGCCATATATGAAAAACCTACAGCCAATATCATACTCAACGGGCAAAAACTGAAAGCTTTCCCACTAAGATCGGGAACACGACAAGGATGTCTGCTTTCACCGCTTCTTTTCAGCATCGTATTGGAAGTCCTAGTCACAGCAGTCAGACAAGAGAAAGAGATAAAAGGTATCCAAATATGAAAGGAGGAAGTAAAGCTATCATTGTCTGCAGATGACATGATAGTGTACATAGAGAACCCTGTAGACTCTACCAAAAAACTCCTCAACCTAATAAGTGAATGTGGCAAAACAGCAGGATACAAAGTCAAGATTCAGAAATCAAAGGCGTTTTTGTACACCAGCAATGCAATAGAAGAAGAAGAAATCAGAAAAAAAAAATACCGTTCAATATAACAAGAAGAAAAATAAAGTACCTAGGCATAAATTTAACCAAAGAAGTAAAAGACCTGTACGCAGAAAACTATACAACATTGAAAAAAGAAATTAAGGAAGACACAAATAAATGGCAGCATATACTGTGCTCATAGATTGGAAGAATTAATATCATCAAAATGTCCATACTACCCAAAGCAATTTATAGATTCAACGCAATCCCTATTAAGATACCAATGACATATTTCACAGGTATAGAACAGACATTTCAAAAATTTATATGGAACCGTAAACGACCCCGAATAGCCACAGCAATTTTGAGAAAGAAACACAAAGTAGGAGGGCTCACAATACCGGACATCAAATTCTACTACAAAGCAACTATACTCAAAACAATCTGGTACTGGTATAAGAACAGACCCATAGACCAGTGGAACAGAATAGAAAGCCCAGAAATAAGCCCAGGTCTCTATGGGCATCTAATATTTGACAAAGGGGGCAGAAGCATAAAATTGAGCTATAATAGCCTCTTCAACAAATGGTGTTGGGAGAGCTAGACGGCTACATGCAAAAAATTGAAATTGGATCATCAGCTGACACCATACACAAAAATAAACTCAAGATGGATAAAAGACTTAAATATCAGTTGCATCACCATAAATGTCCTAGAGGATAACATTGGCAGGAAACTCTCAGATATCCCATACGGTAGTATTTTCACCATTATGTTCCCTAGAGCACGGATAAAAAACGAATAAACAAAAGGACTTCATCAGAATAAGAAGCTTCTGCACAGCAAAAGAAAACATCAGCAAAATGAAAAGGGAGCCAACGGTATGGGAAAATATATCTGATAAAATATATCAGATAGAGGTTTGATCTCCAAGATATATAAAGAACTCACATGACTCCCCTCCAGGAAGACAAACAATCCAATTTAAAAAATGGACAAAGTCCTGAAAAGACATTTCTCCAAGTCGGATATACACAGGGCCCATTGACATATGAAAGGATGCTCAGCATCACTAGCCGTCAGAGAAATGCAAATTAAAACTACAATGAGATATAGTATAATGAGTATACTTCACACTGGTCAGAATGGCCATCATAAATCAACAGACAACAAACCCTGGTAAAGTGGTGGAGAAAAGGGAACCCTAGTACACTGTTGGTGGGAATGCAGACTGGTACAGCCACTGTGGAAAACAGTTTGGAATTTCCTCATAAAGCTAAAAAAGAAACTACCTTTTGACTCAGCAATTCCACTGCTGAGATTAAATCCTAAGAGTCCTGAAACACCAATTCAAAAGAACCTATGCACCCCAATGTTCATAGCGGTACAATTTACAATAGCTAAGTGCTGGAAGCAATCTAAGTGTCTATCAATAAATGAGTGGATCAAAACACTATGGTACCTTTACTCAATGTAATACTGCACAGTAGGAAGAAAGAACTACTACCTTTCATGACAGCATGGATGGAACTGGAGAGCATTACGCTAAGAGAAATAAGCCAGGGGGTACAAGACAAATACCATATGATCTCACCTCTAAGTGGAACCTAGTCAACAAAACAAACAAGCAAGCAAAATATAAACAGCAACATTGAAATAAAAAAACATACCAACAATAACAAGAGGGGAGGTGGGGGGGATTATAAGAAAAAAAGAAGGGGAAAGGTCAAGTCAGGGAACCTGTATAAAGGACCCATGGACAAAGCCCAAGTAGGGAGGTATTGGTGAGTGAGGCAGGGGAAAGTGGTGGCAGGAATATGGATACAAATGTATTTGAACAATAAAAAAATTAAAAAAATTTTTAAAAATATTAAGGTACATAATACCATTGAACCATATACTTAAAATGGTTAGAATGGTAAATTTTAAGTCACACATATTTTACCATTAAATTAAATAATTAAAATAAATAAATGCAAAAAAGAAGCCAGATACAAAAAAGTACACAGTATGTATCCATTTACACAAAGTTCAAGAAGAGACAAACCTACCTGGAGGTGGGGGTAGAGTGTCAAAGCAGCAGCTACCTTAACATAAGTGTTTAGGAAGAAAATTGGGGGACAATAAAAACATTTCAAGGAGTTTGAAAGCAGAACAAAACAGGGTAATGTTAGCCAGAAAAGCCTAGAATGGAGCCTTTTTCAATTTTTTTAAAGGAAAGTCAAATGTATTTTTGGTTTGAGGAACACATGGAGAAGGGAAGATGACAACACAAGATGGGGGAGAAACAGATGACATCCAGAGGTGTGAGGGGAGAGAGTGAAGAGAGGAGGAAGGGAAGGGCAAGGGTTATCCTTGGAAAGGCACCAGACACCTATTCCACTGTGACTAGGAGACAAAGAGCAAGGATAATGAGAATACACAAAGTGAGGATGTCAAAAAGAAGCAGATTAAAGCATTAAGAGCTGCATGATCTTCCCTGGCTGGTGTGGCTCATGGATTGAGTGCCAGCCTGTGAACCAAAGTGTGGCCAGTTTGATTCCCAGTCAAGGCACATGCCTGGGTTTGGGGCCAGGTCCCCAGTAGGGGAAGCAGGAGAGGCAACCACACAATGATGTTTCTCTCCCTCTCTTTCTCCCTCCCTCCCCCTCTCTCTAAAAATAAATAAATAAAACCTTTAAAAAAAAAAGAGTCGCATGATCTTTAATTCATGATACTGCAATATCACAGATATCCCTGCAAAATCTAACTGATGTAGTTAATTTTTCTAAAACAGATCTATTACCAACCACCACTTTCAAAAACAATAATGTTGAAATTTCCCTTGTTTGAACATAGAGGCCTTTGATTAGAGACCTCGAAGGTTTATTCAAGGAACAACATTTTATTTTACTATGGTTGTGAATTTTAGAATAAATCAGTTGACAAATTATGTACTTTTACTTTAATTTCCTTTGTGCCCTGAATTTAATAAATGCAGCTGAGAAACAGGCACACTTCACACAAAAGCTGTCAGAAGTAGAGAGCTACCTACTTTCCTCACAAAAGTATTTTTTTTAATTGAGAACTTTCTTTTCATTCCACAAAGAAAATTGTTTGCTGACTTAGATGATTGAATTAAATATATCCATATGCACCTAAAGTATCAACATTTTGTTAGTAGGAGGAGAATAATTAGAACAAGTTTCTCTGTTTATTCAGAAGACTGAAGACTTCATTATAGTGTAGAAGCCAGTTATAAGATTCTGGGGCAACTCTAGGACGTGTTGGCTTCTTGAAGGGCAGGCAGTATTGCAGTAGGGGCCTCACTAGAAATCTACTTCATAAAAAGCATTCAGAAAAGTCCCTTTCAAAAGGCACACACGGGCAATTCAAAAGGCAAAATTATAAATGGCCGATGCAAGGAAGGAAATGGAAAACTTGATTACTATTCAAAGGGTGAACATTAAAATGACACTCAGATACCATTTTTATCTTATCAAATTTAGCAAGTTAGTAAAAATCATACTTAAAGTGTGATAGTAAATCTTATGGACTGCTTGTAAGAGTATAAGCTGGCTTTTTTTTTTTTTAAAGCAATCAATTGTTTTAACAATTGATTCAAATGGCCACCCATTTCGTACCAATAATTGTACTGCTATGATATCATTCTTTAAAGAATTTAGAAAAATGGATAAAAACTTATTTGCACAAAGATTGTAGTGCTAATTATGATGGGAAGAAATTAGAAACATCTGAATGTCTAAAAATGAGGATTTTAATTATAAAAGATACAGATGATATTATAAATTTTATAGGTATTTAAACTGTTTATGGATAAATTTTAATGATATGGGGAAAATGTGACATGGAAGTTATGCAATATTATTCTACTGTGTTAAAATATGTATATGTATAGAAAAAGACTAGAAAGTTTTAAAATTTAAAGTGGTTGTCTCTAAGCAACAGAGTTCTGATTGTTTTTTCTTTATATTGCTACTTTTTCACATTGGCTGGGCATTATTTTTAAAAATGTGAATATAAAAGTATTTTTAAAAATATATTTATTTATTTTTCAAATACATTTCTCTCCACCTTCCCACCACCACTTTCCCCTGCCACTCTCCCCCAACCCCCTCCCTAAATCCTTCCCCACTTTGGCGTTGTCCATGGGTCATAAAGGTATTTTTTGATAAAGGGAAAATAATTCCTTTTGACCAATTTTGCTAACGGTTACAAGTTCCAGTAAAATGGGCCAAGACATCCAGATGCAGTCAACAATATTCATTCAACAATATTTATTAAGCATCCATTGTGCATCCAGCCATGATATGTACTGAGGATACAAGGGAAGAGAAGACATCCAGACACCGGCCAGCCCTCACCAGGCTTGCAGTCTAGTGAAGGTAGGGAGTGCATTCATTTTCTAGGGCTGTCATAACAAAGTACAACAGATCAAATGGCTTAAAAGAAATTAATTTTCTCATAATTTTGGAGATCAGAAATCCAAGATCAAGATGTCAGCAGGGCTGGTTTCTTCCCGGTTATCTCTCCTTGGCTTGTAGATAGTCACCTCATCCCTGTGTCTTCACATCATCAAACTATTTGTGTCTGTCCAAATTTCCCCTTTTTATAAGGACACCAGTCATATTGGATTAAGTCTACCCTCATGACCTCATTTCAATTGACTTACCCCTTTAAAGCTCTTACCTCCAAATACAATCACCTTCTCAGGGGTCAATTGTGCTGAGGTTAGAATGTCATCATATGAATTTGGGTGAGACACAACTCATTCTGTAACATGTAACAATTAAACAAGCAATTGCACCAGGGCTGGAAAAGCTGTGCTCAAACACTAAACATTGTCATTGCACCCCAAGCACTGCTGGGGAACAGTGTTGTTTTTACTGTACTACAGCACTTGCTGCTGTTAAGTCTTCTTTTTCAGTGTGTTTGTATGTATATGTCTTTAGCTTCTTTATTTAACAGATTAACAGGAAATGGACAAATTTTCATCTATTATGCTGAAATGCAACTGACATTTTAAATTTATCTTCTTTTCCAAGTGTCAGAAAGTGAATATTTATTCTTTAATGCCTAATATTAAAAAGTCATTCATTATCTCACAGGGAACAGATGGGATTGTGAATTGACACCTGCTGAGTTCCCAGATGAGCTTTTATTTTGATTCCCAAAAAGGTTCTAAGCCTCTAGAGCTGTAAATAAACACAGGTCTGAAGAACAAACTCTGCCTGGTGTAATAACATCTTGGTGGGTTCATTTTCAATCATTTTCAAAATTCAGAAGAATACTTTTTATGACACCATATATGGAAATTACCTCATTCAGAATCCATTTCCTATAAACCTATATTTTAAAATATATTTTATTGATTATGCTATTGCAGTTATCCCAGTTTTCCACCTTCGCCCCCTCCACCTGGTACTCCTACTCCCTCCAGCAATCTCCCCCTTAGTTTGTTTCCATGGGTCATTCATATAAGTTCCTTGACTTCTCCATTTCCTATACTATTCTTAACATCCTCCTGTCTATTTTGTACCTAACAATTATGCTTCTTAATCCCTGCATCATTCCCCCATTTCCCCCCTTCCCCTCCAAACTGATAACCCTCCAAATTATCTCCATATCTATGATTCAGTTCCTGTTCTTGTTGTTGGCTTAGTTTTAGATTCAGTTGTGGATATTAGTGAATTTGTTGCCATTTTAATGTTCATAGTTTTGATCTTTTTCTTAAATAAGCCCCTTTAACTTACTAACATCATGTAATAATGGCTTGGTGATGGTGAACTCCTTTAACATTACCTTGTCTGGGAAGAACTTTATCTGCCCTTCTATTCTAAATGATAGCTTTGTTGAATAGAATAATCTAGGTTGTAGGTCCTGGTTTTTCATTTCTTAGAACACTTCTTGCCAGTCCTTTCTTGCCTGCAAAGTTTCTTTTGGGAAATTAGCTGATACTCCTTTCTAGGTAACTCTCTTTTCTCTTGTTGCTTTTAAGGTTCTCTCTTTATCTTTAATCTTTGGCATTTTAATTATGATGTGTCTTGGCATGGTCCTCCCTGGGTCTAACCTGTTTGGGACTCTGTGCTTCCTGGGCTTGTATGTCTTTTTCCTTCACCAAAGTAAGGAAATTTTCATTATTTTTCTCAAAGAAGTTCTCAATTTCTTGCTCTTTCTCCACTTCTTCTGGCACCCCTATGATTCAGATGTTGGACTGTTTTTTGTTTTTAAATTTTACTTATTTATTTTTAGAGAGGGAAAGGGAGGGAGAAGAGAGGGAGAGAAACATCAATGTGTGGTTGCCTCTTGCATGCCTCCCACTGGGCACCTGGCCCACAACCCAGTCAGGTGCCCTGACTGGGAGTCGAACCAGTGATTCTTTCATTCTCAAGCCAGCACTCAATCCACTGAACCACACCAGCCAGGGAAGATCATGCAACTCTTAATGATTCTGGCACCCCTATGATTCAGATGTTGGGCTGTTTAAAGTTGTCCCAGAGGTTCCCGAGCCTCTCCTCATTTTTTAAAATTCTTTTTTCTTCTTGCTGTTCTGGTTGAATGCTTATTTCTTCCTTATGTTCCAAACTGTTGATTTGAATACTGACTTCATCTTCTGCACTATTGGTTCCCTATAGATTTACTTTATTTCACTTAGTGTAACCTTTATTTCTTCCTGGGTCTTTTTTTTATGTTGTTGCCATACTCAATGAATTCTTTGAGCATCCTGATCATCAGTGTTTTGAACTCTGCATCTGATAGGGTGGTTATCTCTCTTTGGTTTAGTTCTTTTTCTGAGGTTTTACTCCGTTCCTTCATTTGGGCCATATTCCTTTGATGCCTCAATTTTGCAGCATCCCTGTGTTTGCTTCTGTGTATTAGGTAGAGCTGCTTTGAATTCCTGTCTTAGCCGGGTGACCTATTGTAGAAAAGGTACCTGTACGTTGTGTGGACCCAACTATCGGTAATCGCCAGGGCAGGGAAATCTTCTTTCCCACTTTGTGGCTCTGTGTGTGGGGGAGGATTCAGAGAGAGGACAATGCTGCTGCCTTGCTTCTGGAAGTTTGCGCCATACTTGCTCTGTTTCTAGTTACTTCACTTACTCCGTGTATGTGACTGGTACTCTTCCAGCTGTTGTCTTGGTGCTGAATCCCAGAGCGGGTGGATCTGTCTATGTTCTAAGTCTGTGCAGGCCCTTTAAGTAGAGTATCCTGAAAATTTGGCAGTTTCTTTTGCTCTCCCAATGCCTACTGGTTTATACAGCCAGAAGATAGAGAGATTTATCTTCCTGTTGCTGGAAACCTGGGCTCTGTGGTGTGGCCTGGGGCTGGAATAGCTTGCTCCCAAGGTATCACTCCTGATTTGTATCTACTATACATGAATGTAGGACCACCTGTTTGGCCACTGCCTCTCCTCTATGCCACACTGTGTCTCCACACCTCTATACCTGTCTCTGTGTCTCTGTCCCTCCTACCTGTCCAGATGAATGTGGTTTCTTTAAATTCTTGGTTGTCAGATTTCCATACAGTTCATTTTTTGGATAGTTCTGGGTGTTCTTTGTTTTGAGGTCTAGTTGTAATTCCTTCTGTGGTTGTGCAAGGAGGTGAAGCATGTTTACCTATGCCTCCATCTTGACCAAATTCTGCAGTTCTTCAATGTTTGCCAAGAGTAGTTCCTCTGTGTTCTCAGCATCAGTTCCTGGGAGCACCTCTAAATCTATATTGTTTTATTAAGCATATTTTATTGATTATGCTATTATGGTTGTCTCATTTTTCCTCCTTTGCCTCCCTCTTCCCAGTACCTCCATTCCCTCCAGCAATCCCCCCATTAGTTTATGTCTATGGGTCATACATATGAGTTCTATGGCTTTTCTACTTCCCATACTATTTACAACACCCTCCTGTCTATTTTGTACCCACCAACTATGTTTCTTATTCCCTGTACCTTTTTCCTCATTGTTCCCTTTCCTCTTCCCTGCTGACAACCTTCCTTGTGATCTTCATCTCTGTGACTCTTCTCCTTTACTAGTTGCTTTCCCAGTTTGCTTTTTTTTAGATTCCATTGTTGACAGTTGTGAGTATGTTGTCATTTTACTGTTCATAGTTTTGACCTTCCTCTTTTTCTAAATAAGTCCCTTCAAAATTTCATACAACAAGGGCTTGGTGATGATGACCTCCTTTAGCTTTATCTTGTCTGGAAAGCATATATCTGCCTTTCCATTCTAAATAATAGATTTGCTGATAGAGTAACCTTGGATGTACATTCTTGCTTTTCATGACTTTGAATACTTCTTTCCATTCCTTTCTTGTCTGCAAGGTTTCTTTTCAGAAATCAGCTGATAGTCTTATGGGCAATGTTTTGTAGTTAACTCTCTTCTTTTCTCTTGCTGCTTTTAAGATTCTCTCTTAATCTTTAATCTTTAATCTTTGGTATTCAAATTATGATGTGTCTTGGTGTTTCCCTCTTTGGGTCTAACTTGTTTGGGATTCTCTGAGCTTCCTGGACTTGTATGTCTATTTCCTTCACCAAATTAAGGAAGTTTTCTTTCATTATTATTTCAAGTAAATTTTCAATTTCTTGCCTTCCTCTTCTCCTTCTGGCACTCCTATGATTCAGATGTTGGTACATTTAAAGTTGTCCCAGAAGTTCCTAAGCCTCTCCTCAGTTTTTTGAATTCTTATTTCTTCTTTCTGCTCTGGTTGTTTATTTCTCCCTTTCCCTCCCTAAATTTGTTGATTTAAGTCCTGGTTTCCTCAAATCTGTTGTAACACAGTCTTTCTAGCTGGTCTCCTTGTAGTTAATAATGTACACCATCTATCTTCTTGTACCTCATGTCTCCAATATCTTTTAATATCTATTTTACTTTTCTCTGTTGCCCAATTTACTTATATGTCATACCAGTGAAATTAAAAAGCTGACCTGTTTCTCAGAGAATACAAAGACATAAAATAGTGCCCCATTCCAAGTAAAACTGAGCTTTCTTTGTGTCCTGACAGTGTTTTCTTTTATCACACTTTCTCATATACCTTTCATTGCTTTCTCTCTTTATTGGACTGTAAGATCATATCCTATAGTTTTATAATCTCTAGCACTTGGCACATTTCATGAAACATAGTAAGTGCTTAATAAATGTTTATTGAAGAAATGAAAGATTGAGGAAAGAGATTTACCCATGAAAATAGTAGTACTTAACACTAGGCTCCTTTGTTTTCCAAAATCTTGCTTTAGACCATCAATTTTCAACTAACGTGCCACAATAACTTTTAAAACATGCAATACCTCACTACTTAGCCAGGGGCACTGACTTCTTTTCCCTTAGATTGTCAAATTAAAAAAATGACAACAGCCAGTACAACAATAGCCATCTGCTGTGAATAATTAAAATTATTCCTATTTTTTAATAGCTAAGATTTATTAAACCACTTTTTGTATATGTGACCAGCACTGTGCCAAATCTTATTATAGCATATTTTTTCTTCTCTGCTTTATGTTTTATTGTTTATTCTATGACAGCTGTCCCAATTTTTTCCCTTTTGCCCCCCTCCACCCAGCCGACCCCCATTGCCCACAGTCAATTCCCACTCTGTTGTCCATGTCTATGAATCATTCATACTCATCCTTTGACTAATCCCTTCCCTTTCTTTCCACCATACCCCCTCTCCCTCCTTCCCTCCTACAGCTGTCAGTCTGTTCCATGATTTCATGTCTCTGGTTTTGTTTTTATCATTAGCTTATTTTGTTCATTAGATTCCAGTTATGAGTGAGGTCATATGGTATTTGTCTTTCACCAACTGGCTTATTTCACTTAGCATAATAGTCTCCAGTTCCATCCATGCTGTCACAAAAGGTAAAACCTCCTTCTTTCTTTCTGCTGCATAGTACCCCATTGTGTAAATGTACCAGTCTTTTAACCCACTCATCTACAGATGGGAACTTAGGCTATTTTTAACACATGGTTATTGTAAATAGCACTGCTATGAAGATATAGGTGCCTAAGTTCTTTTGAATTGATGTTTCAGGATTCCTAGAGTATATTCCCAGCAGTTGGATCACTGGGTTATAAGGCAGTTATATTTTTTAGTGTTTTGAGAAAATTCTATACTGTTTTTCAGTGGCTGCACCAGTCTGCATTCTCACCAACAGTGCACTAGGGTTCTCTTTTCTCCACATCCTTGCCAGCACTTGTTTGTTGATTTATTAATGATAAACATTCTGACAGGTGTGAGTTGACATCTCATTGTGGTTTTAATTTGGATTTCTCTGATGGCTAGTGATGTTGATCATTTTTTCATACGTCTATGGGCCATCTATATGTCCTCCTTGGAGAAGTGTCTATTCAGGTTCTTTGTCAATTTTTTAATTGGGTTGTTTGTCTTCCTGCTGTTGAATTGTATGAGTTCTTATATATTTTGGATATTAAATCCTTCTCTGATGTATCATTGTACTTGTTTTATGTCAGATCAGCAAAAAATACATATTTTGGTGTGCTGCAGAATTTCAGTAATGAGTATATGTGTGCCATGAAATGAAAAAGTTAAAAATTGTTGCTTTAGACTATTGCTTTAAGGTGTGTGCCTTGGAGCCAGGTGGTGTGATTAATAATGCAGATCTATCACTTGGTAGCTGGTCAAGGATAACAAGTTATTTTTCTGAAACTAGTTTCCTCATATATAAAATCTTATAGGTTTGGTAAGATTTTAATACTTAGACTAGTACTCAGTGTATAGTAAACATTTGAGAAATTTAGCTGTTATTTTATTTAAATCATATTAAAATGTATTTATATTTACTTATACAAGAAGTCAAGGAAAATAACTATCATCGTCACCACCTGCATTTATGGAGTACTTAGAACTTTATTGAATTCTCCAAAGGCCATGGATAATTCACCTGTCAGCTTTGGATAAAGAGGTTTTATTCAGGTAGACAACTGGTGATACAAATATCTGGAACTTTATTCATAATTAAATTTTAGATTTAAAAAATTTTGGGAAAAGATACATAACATAAAATTTACCATCTTAATCATTTTTTTTCTTTCCCTTCATTCCTCCCTCCCTCCCTCCCTCCCTTCCCTCCTTCCTTCCTTCCTTCTTTCCTTCCTTCCCTTCTTTCTTATCGTCACCCAAGGGTATGTTTACCAATTTGAGAGAAAGAGAGACAGAGAGAGAGAAACATTAATTGATTGTCCCTCATATGTGCTCTGACTGGGGATTGAACCCACAACCTAGGCATGTGTCCTGACTGGGGATCGGAAATGTGACCTTTTTTCATGCAGGGGATGACACTTCAACCAACTGAGCCATCGGGCCAGGAAGCATCTTAATGATTTAAAAAATATATTTTTATCCTTTATAAGTTGTTACAGTTGCTCCAATTGGCCCTCTTTGTCCTCCTCCACTGAGCCCACTGCCTACACCCATAGTCAATCATTACACTATTGTCCATGTCCATGGGTTGTTCATATATGTTCTTTGACTAATCCTTCACTTTCTTTCTTTCTTTTAATCTTTATTGTATTTTTTTTTCTATTACCATTTAGTCCCCTTATACACCCCTCCCGCTGGCAATCACCACACTGGTGTCCATGTCCATGAGTCCTTATCCCTTTTTGTTCAATTCCTCCACTCCCTGACATCCATTCAGTTGTCATCCTGCTCTCCATCTATGAGCCTGTCCCCATTTCCCCAGTTTGTTCATTAGATTCCACATATGAGCAAAATCATATGGTATTTGTCTTTCTCTAACTGTCTTATTTTACTTTGCATAATGTTCTCCAGGTCCAGCCATACTGTCACAAAGGGTAAAATTTTCTTCTTTTGTACAGCTGAGTAGTATTCCATTGTGTAAATTCCGCATAGCTGTTTTATCCACTCATCTCTTGGAGGACACATGGGCTGCTTCCACATTTTGGCAATTGTAAATAATGCTGTAATGAACATAAGGGTGCTTATGTTCTTTTAAATGAGTGTTTTGGGCTCCTTCAGATATATTGCCAGAAGTGGGATTGCTGGGTCAAAAGGCAGAACTATTTTTAATTTTTTGAGGTATCTCCACACTGCTTTCCATAGTGGCTGCACCAATCTGCATACCCACCAACAGGGCAAAAGGATTCCCCTTTCTCCACATCCTTGCCAGCACTTGTTGTTTGTTGACTTATGATGCTATCTATTCTGACAGGTGTGAAATGGTATTTCATCATGGTTTTAATTTGCATTTCTCTGATGATTAGTGACGTTGAGCACCTTTTCATATGTCAATTGGCCATCTGTATGTCCTCTTTGGAAGTGTGTATTCAGGTCCTTTGCCCACTTTTTAATTGGGTTTTGGTTTTTTTATTTTGGTGTTGAGTTTTGTAACTTCTTCATAAATTTTGGATATTAACCCTTTATCAAGTGTATCAGCGAATATGTTCTCCATTCAGTGGGTTGTATTTTTATTTTGTTGATCACTTCCTTTGCTGTGCAAAAATTTTTTAGTTTGATGTAGTTCCATTTGCTTATATTTTTCTTTTGTTTCCCTTGCTTGGGCATATATATTTGATAAAAAATTGCTATGAAAGCCCTGGCTGCTCTGGCTCAGTGCATTGGACTATGAAGCAAAGGGTTGCCAGTTCGATTCCCAGTCAGGGCACCTGCCTGAGTTGCGGGCCAGGTCCCCACTGGGGGGCGTGTAAGAGGCAACCACACATGGATGTTTCTCCCCATCTCTTTCTCCCTCCCTTCCCCTCTCTCTAAAAAGAAATAAATAAAATCTTTAAAAAATTGCTATGAGCAATGTCCAAGATTTTGCTGCCTATGTTTTCTTCTAAAGTTTTTTTATGGTTTTTGGTCTAACATTTAAATCTTTGGTATATTTTGAGTTTATTCTTTTGTGTGGTCTAAGAAGGGGGTCTAGTTTTATTTTTCTAAATGTATCTGTCCAATTTCCCCAGAATCATTTATTGAATAAACTATCTTTAGCCTATTATTTGTATGTGTTTTCTTCCTGTCCCTTCATCTCTTTCAATTAGTCCCCGCCTCCCTCTTACAGCTGTCAGTCTGATCCATGACTCTATGCCTCTGGTTCCATTTTGCTCATTAGTTTATTTGGTTCATTAGATTCCACTTATAAGTGAGATCATATGGTATGGTCAATTAATATTGGACAAAGGAGGCAAGAGCATAAAATAGAGTACAGACAGCCTCTTCAATAAATGGTGCTTGGAAAACTAGACTTGTATATGCAAAAAAATTAAACTAGGCCCCCAACTTACACCATACATCAGAATAAACTCAAAATAGATAGGAGATGTAAATATAAGTTCAATACCATATAAAATCCTGGAAGAAAACATAGGCAGTAAGATTTCAGATATTTTGCATAGCATTGGTTTCTCCAATATATCTCCTAAGGCAAGGAAAACAAAGGAAAAAAAATAAATTGGACTACATCAAATTTAAAAGCTTCTGCACAGCTAGGGAAACCATCATCAAAATGAAAAGGGAACCCACTGTATTTGGAGAACATATTTGTTGATGATACATCAGGCAAAGGTTTAATCTCCAAAATATCTTAATTATTTTCATCATTGACATTAAGTACATGCACACTGTCTGTAAGTACCATCACCACAACTCTTCATTTTTGAAAACTGAAACTCTGTAACCATGAAACATAATTACATTCTCCCCATTCTCTTCTCACTCCAGCCCCTGACAACTACTATCCTGTTCTTTTCTCTATGAATATGACTAATCTAGGTATCTCATTATATAAATGGAATAACAAAGTATTTGTGTTTTGCCTCTGCCTTTTTTCACTTGGTATAATGTTTTCAAGGTTCATCCATGTCATAGCATGTGTCAGAATTCATTCTTTTTAAAGGCTGAATACAGTTTATTTTAATAGTTGTAAAACATTTCCTTTCTATTTCTGAATCTTTGGGTGTTTCCCCTTTATTGGAAACTCTAACTAATGAAAGTTGGGCTCTGTCTTTAAATGTACCCATAGTTTTTGAGAACTGGAATAATAGAAAATTGGGGAAAAACACATCTAGTACCCAGGAAGTCTCATTAAAAACATATATATTTGCTTTTATCAAAAATACATATATTTTAAGATGCATATAAGATTTTTCTTTTAGAAAGAAAGGAGAGTTGTTGGAATATGTGGCTTTGTTGTTGTGCTTAGACAATTATAACCACATCATCTTGGTCAATATATTCACTGACCATAAAAGGAGAAAAATGTGCATTTCTTTGATAATATTCAGAATGAGTTGGCAAGTGATCTCTGAGCTCTGGAATTTGCTGAAAGGTGAAAGGAAAGGTATTTTAACTTGCCAAGATTTGAGTTCAAGCCCTTAAAACTCTTTCTTTTCCAATAATTGTTAAGATTATTAAATTGCACAACTGGATTAAGGAAGCTTCTGGCATGTATTTTATTTCAGACAGCAAGCTATTAAAACAGTGAGAAAAGCATCAGGGAAGTAAAGGGCAAAATTACATATAACAGTCTTGGTATTTTTAAATATCAATGAGGTCTCTGATAAGATGCCTGGGAACTTCTTGGGATGCTGATGTTCTCTTTTCCTTACAGAAATCTAACTTTAAATTAGATTTTATTTTATTGCCCCAGGTGGTAGAAACATTTTTACATTCATTATTTGTACCCTGCCTACTACAAAAATTGAGACAATTAAGAGAATATTAAAGAATATAATTTATGAACTCTGAATATAAATTCTCCAGCTCGTCATATATTGTTCAGGCACTGACCTTTTTTCTGAAAAGAGTAACAGAAATATTCACAAATAATATTAATTTATGACTGTTGGGAAATAATTCAGCAGCTACTCGGATGTTTTTTGTTTACCTAGGATTAGTTAGTTCAGCCCTCTCTTGTAGTTAGGATTTTCCTGGCCTGTAAAAACAGTAACCATATGTTCTAGATTTTCTGGGACAGCCCTAATTAAGAATATTCATTCCTGTTGTTAGACCATGTGTCAAACCATGTGTCTGGATATTTTTATGAAAAATGTGGTCAGCTGTTTCATAATTTTTAGTATTTCTCTAAATGGACCTGTCCCTTAAGGTATAGATACCTCTGCATCTATATTGGGCTAGCTGTCCTACCCATTCTGTGAATATCAGCTGATGTTTTGCATCTCTGTAGAGCCCAAGCTTTCTCTCCAACCATCTCAGAAAGCTTCCTTCTCCAATCTCCTACTCAATCTATGGATTGTTACAACCTACCAAGCATTTGATTGTACATGGTTTCACATTGTTTTTATTGTTATATTTGGGTTAGACTCATCTCCTCACTTAAATAGTACAGTCTGGAAGAAAGGAACATCACCTGAATATCTTTCATAACCTATAGCTTCCACCATGCCTCACTCAGTGCTGGCCATACCAAAATAAATAAATAAATAAATAAATAAATAAATAAATAAATAAATAAAGGATACAGAGAGAGAACGAAAGAAAAAAAAAGATTTATTGAACTTTTTGCCATTCAGGGCAAAGGCCTGTTTGAAAAAGTCTCTACCTGAACCTTGCAATGAATATATTAAACCCATACTACATTCCTTTCAGAATTCAAATGTAAATTTTTAGTACCATATTTCTATTCTAAGGCACTTGATAAAGAGTATATATATATACACACATATTTAGGGGAGGAAGTAGAAAACTAGGCCTTGGTTTCTCATATGTGCTAAGTACAAAGTAAATTTTACAACTTTATTATTTTGTCTAAGTCATAGAATTCCATAATTTTTTTTAGGCTTCTCTTACTTCTGTGTCTTCCCAAGCCTTGGCGCTCTGCTCTCTAAACACTTGCTCCATGGGAGTTGCTTACAAGGAAGACACTTTCTAGGTGATTACTCTCAAATCTACATCTCTTACCTGCACTCCAGACAATGAGCAATTCACAAGCAGACTCATGGTGTAATTCATGGGGTTGGGGTGTGGGAATCAGAGGTTTGGGGAGACTTGGGCAACACCAGGAATCAGGGAGGATTTCAAAATATTCACAGCAGATCAGAATAAGTAGTTCTGGGTGAGGTTTGGGGATATGTATGTTGAAGGATGCCTGTGATTCTAATTTCAGAGAATCATAATTACAGAACTCATGGTACCAATTCCTTATGGCACATCCTTAAGGACTTATATCAGCATGCCTCTATTACACTAACTTCTCTTTCCAATTCCTTCATTTCTTACAGTATTAACACTTTTTTCCCAAGGAGTTGTAATGGTTAAGAGTATTTCATTTGCCATATTTATGCATTTAATGTATTAGATTTATATGTTATTTAAGTACTTGGGGGAGTATTCACTAAATTATAAACTTGTTCTGCAGGCATTTGAAATGTTTAAAATAAAAATTGACTCTTAAATTTATAAATACACTTTAAAATGTTAAAAGGGATTTAACTACCCAAATTTGTACTGACTTTAATTTACATTTTTTAACATGAGCTAATCAAATATGAATCAATGAAAAGTGAGATATTAATTCTTATATTATGTAACAAGATTACTAATTTAAATTCAAGGAAAACTAGATTTTTAATTTTGCAACTTAAAAAATGAAATATTAATTTGATATTTTAGTAAGTGTAAATAGTTTTCAGGGATGTAAAGTACAGCACAGAAAATATAGTCACCCTGGCTGATTTGGATCAGTGGATTGAGCACCAGGCTGCAAGCAGAAAGGTTGCCGGTTCAATTCACAGTCAGGACAAATGCCCAGGTGGTGGGCAAGGTCCCTAGTTGGGGTTGGTTGAGAGGCAACTGATCGATGTATCTCTCACACATTTCTCTCCCTTTCTATCTCCCTTCCCCCTCCCTAAAAGTAAATAAATAAAATATTTTTTAAAAAAGAAAATATAGTCAATAATATTGTGATAAATATGTATGATGTCAGATAGGTACTAGGTTTATTAGGGTGATGGCTGCATAATTAATATAAATGTTTAATCACTATGTTGTACACTTGAAACTAATATAATATTGTATGTCAACTGTAATTGAAAAATTAAAAAATATTAAAAAAAAAAACCTGGTTAGGTGGCTCAGTTGGTTGGAGCATTGTTCTGTTCATCAAAAAGGCTGCAGATTTGATCCCCCATCAGGGCACATACCTAGGTTTTGAGTTTGAGTCTTGGTTGGGGCACATATCGGAAGTAACTGATTGATGTTTCTCTCTCACATTGATGTTTCTCTCTCTTGCTCTCTCTCTCTTTCTCTAATATCAATAAACATACCATTGGATGAAGATTAAAAAAATTAAAAAGAACCTGCTTCATCCCAGTTCTCAGTCTCCTCGCCAGATGCAAGTTTTTCCCTGCAGGTGCCATAATCCTGAGGACAAGGCTTCTTTGACACATCCAGCATCAGGGAATCAGCAACCACAGCAGTGGAAGCAGTCACAGCTGACTCAGCTGTTCCCTGAGTCGTTCTTTTCATCCCACTGAAAACTTGTCCCAAACACAAGGACATACCTTTCTTCCTCCCTTCGAGGCCCCTGGGCCTGATGGATAGAAACAAGGAGGACCGTGGGTCAGACTGGGGATCAGCAAACATGGTGAATGGTGACCTGGAGAGCCTTCAGTGATTACAACTCTCACCTTTTCCTGGAACACATATTTGAAAGGATCAACAGACATCTAATTTACTCAGATATAATTCCAGATTAATGGAGTTCTGGCAGAGATGATAACACTTGACTTACTAAGAGTGGAACAGTTGCCCATCACATGACAAGAGTGATAATGGGTTTTAAAAAATTGCAAAATTTGGATCTTCTTCTGTTCTTCTGCCTTATAAACAATAAAAATGGAGAATTGATATTCAAAGGAGATCCCAGATGGTGGAAGAGCAAGTGGAAGCTATACCATCCTCCCAGGACCAATATGGAATTACAACTAAATTGTAGAGAAAGCATCCATAATAACCAACTGAACACTAGCTGGAGAGAATCTTTGTAACCATGGACAGACAGAAAAAAACACTTCACCACAAGACTGGCAGGGAGTGCGGAGGAGACATGAGAGGGCCAGCTGGGCTCCCATGGGTGGCAACTGAAGTTCCAGAGATATTTCAGTGGCTGGGGGGTTCCCCTTGAGAAGTATGGGTTATAAACCCCATGCTTCTATAGGGCTCCCCAGCCTATAGCACCAGAGCCAAAAAGGAACCCAGATAACAACCAGGTGGGTTTCTGTCTGCCAGAGAGAGACAGACGGAGACTTAGAGAGCCTCTTAAAGTGCCCAAACACAAAATTTTGTATGGGGCCACAGACACAGGGTTCTGGCAGAGGGAGGGAAGAGTGGATTAGAGATACTTGAGAAGAGCCTGGGGTTAGTGGCTCTAGGGTGAGTACTGAAGGAATAGCCACAGGATCCCTGTATTGAGTTATTCTCCATACCACAGAAGCCACCTTTCTCAGGCAGAGTACTCCTCACCAAATGACATCAGCCTGAGTAGCAATAGTCCCACCCATAAGAATTACTCTGCCCCACCATGTAGCAGTGGTGCTGATTACAGCTTGAAGCTCTATCACTGAGTAGTTTAACTACTAAGGTAGATCTCTGGGAGCACTGTTAGACTTCAGCTGACCCTCCCAGAGGCCCAAACTGATAAAAACTTGCCTTGATCTGCAGCCTAGTTTTTTCTGCACACAAAGATGCCCACCATAGGGAGTCTCAAGCTGTGGATCACTAATAGCTCCAAAGAAGTTGACCAGGGCCAGTCATAAGCAGCATCTGACAAAGACCTACACTGGAATCTTTGCAGATCTATCCAATACATAGAAACAAATATAAAGAAGCAGCCAAAATGGGAAGACAAAGAAACAGACCCCAAATGAAAAGACAATAAAATTTTCCAGAAGAACTAGGTGAGATGGAAGTAAGCAATTTATCAGATAGACAGTTTAGAGTATTGATTATAAGGATACTCAACAGGATGAAAGAAGACATAGAAACTGTAAAAAAGGATCAGTTGGAAATAAAGAATGTAATATCTGAAATAAATAATGCACTGGAAGGAATAAACAATAGGCAGATGTAGCAGAAGACTGAATCAGTGACAAGGTAGGAAAAAACACCCAGGCAGAAGAGCAAAAAGAAAAAAGAATTCTAAAAAGTGAGGAGAGCTTAAGAAACATTTTGGATAGCATAAAGTGTAACAACATCCACCTCATGGGAATACTGGAAGGAGAAGAGAACAAGCAAGAGATTGAGAACCTATTTGAAGAAATACTGAAAGCATCCCTAGTACGGTGAAGGTAAAAGACAAACAAGTCCAGGAAGCTCAGAGAGTACCAAACAAGTTGCAACCAAAGAGGCTACACTGAGACATACCATAATTAAAATTACAAGCTTTAAAGACAAGAAGAGAATCCTAAAAGCTGGAAGAGAAAAGCAGATAGTTACCTATAAGGGAGCACCAATTAGACTGTCATTTCATTTCTCAACAAAACATTTTAGGTCAGAAGGGAGTGGTGTGAAGTATTCAAGGTGATGAAAAGCAAGGACCTACAACCAAGGCTACTTTACCCAGCAAGGCTATCATTTAAAATCAAATGAGAAATAAGGAGCTTCCCAGACAAGAAAAAGCTAAAGGAGTTTCTTAACACCAAACCAGTAATGCAACAAATGTTAAAAGTCTTGCTTTAAGAAGAAGAAGAAAAAAAAAAAGAAAAGAAAGAAGAAATAAACAATAACTAACAATAAAGTGCACTAAATATGTATTTATCAATAATCACCTTAAAAGTAAATGGTTTAAATGTTCCAACCAAGAGATATAGAATAGCTGAATGGATAAGAAAACATATAATGCATACAAATGGAAAGAAAAAAAAAAGCTGGGGTAACAGTACTTATATCTGACAATATAGACTTTAAAACCAAGGCTATAGTAAGAGTCAAAGAAGGACACTACGTAATAATAGAGGGAACAATCCAACAAGGAGATATAACTTGTAAACATCTATGCACCCAACAAAGGAGCACCTAAATATGTGAAGCAAATCTTGATGTACATAAAGGGAGATATCAAGAGAAATACAGTCATAGTTGGGGAGTTTAACACCCCATTGACTTCAGTGGATAGATCTTACAGACAGAATATCAATAAGGAGACAATGTGACCTTAAACGACATACCAGATCAAAAGGATTTAATTGATATCATCAGAGCATTTCACCCCAAAACAGCAGAATATACATACTTTTCAGGTGCACATGGAACGTTTTCTAGGAGAGATCACATGTTAAGGACACAAACCAAGTCTCAATAAATTTAAGAAGATTGAAATCATATTCTGGATTCAGGATTTATTCTGGAACTGTAAGGTTGGTACAACGTTTGCAGTCAATAAATGTGAGTCACCACATAAACTAAAAGAAGGAAAAAATGATCATATCAATAGATGTATGTAAAATCTAAGGAGTTTTAGGAGAAAATACAAAATAATATTTTTCTTACCCTGAAGTAACATATTCAAACCCAGAAGTTATAAAGTAAAATATTGATAATATGACTATATTAAACATTTAAGATACAGTAATATACATATAAAAAAGATAAAGGACAAGTAATAGAATAGGAAAGTATTTGCAACACATCTATAAAAGGGTTAGTTGTTTTTTTAGGGAAAAAATTCTACAAACATTTAATCAAAAAATGAATAAAGAATACCAACAGTCGTTTAAAGCTTTTGAAAATTAATAGAAATAGGCAAGAAATATACAAAAACAGGTTTAGTTTCAACAAATAATAAAGTAACAATATAACACATCCTTGTCACAATCAGATTAATAAGTGTTAAAATAATTTGGTAATAGCAAGTATTGGTGACTGTGAAAGGAACTGGGTATTCAGAGACTCTTTTTCTTCATATTCTTAAAGCAGTCCCTTTAGCATATTTTTCAATGCTTGTTTGGTGGAGGTGTATTCTTTTAGCCTTCTTTTGTCTGGGAAACTTTATTTCACCTTCCATTTTAATTGAGAGCCTTGCTGAATAGAGCAGTCTTGGCTGCAGGCCTTTACTTGTCATGACTGGGAATACTTCTTGCCATTCCCTTCTGGCTTGCAGTATTTCTGTTGAGAAGTCAGCTGCTAGCTGTATTGGGGGGCGGTCCCTTTTATGGTACTACCTATTTCTCCCTTCCTGCCTTTAGGATACTCTGTCTTTGATATTTGCCATTTTGTTTATGATGTGTCTTGGAGTGGGTCTCACTGGGTTCCTCTTAAATGGGATCCTCCGTGCTTCCTGGACTTGTGTGACTTTTTCTTTCCTCCAATTAGGGAAGTTTTCCATCATTACTTTTTCAAACAGATTCTTTATCCATTGCTCCTCTTCTTTTCCTTCTTGTATCCCTATTATACGGATATTGTTACGTTTCAGGTTATTCTGCATTCCCCTTAATGTCTCTTCATTCTTTTTTAGTCTTTTTTCATTTTCTTCCTCTCTCTGGGAGCTTTCTTCTATCTTGTCTTCCAGTTTGCTGATTTGATCCTCAGCTTCATCTAGCCTGCTTTTGATTCCTTCTACTGTGTTCTTCAATTCAGAAATTGTATTCTTCATTTCCTCTGGTCTCTTCTTGATAGTTTCTATGTCGTTTTTCATGCTGATATAGTTTGCAGTAAGTTCCTCATATTTCCCTGTAGTTTTTTGTAATTCCCTCTTCAGAGAGAGGCTCAGCTCAGTGACCTCTCTTGGAACTGTTGTTTTGAACTCCATATCTGATAGCTTACTTGCTTCTATTTCATTTAGCTCTCTTTCTGGGGGTTACTCCTTTCCTTTTGATTGTGGGGTGTTTCTTTGTCTTTCCATTATTTGTAAGGTTCCTCTTTTTTCTTTCTTCTTTTTAAATTGATCTGTCTTGATTTCCTGACTTTGTGGTGTGAACTTCTATGGTGGAGACCCCTGTTTTTTCTTTCTGAATCTGCCTCTGATGATGTTAGATGTTAACTCTGTCTGACCTTAGGCAGTCTATTGGAGACTTCCAGGAATCTACTATCTGTGGCTTTCTCCTTCAATTGTTTGTCTAGTCACTCTGCACTCAGCAGTCAGTCTTAGTCACCACAGAGTGGGGCAGAGTCCCACTTGGGTGCAGGGTTATTGCATCTTCTCATGCTGCTGGTGCTCAGGGGAGTGGTCTTCCTGAGCCAGATGGATGCTGCCATATGGGGGAGGAGTCAACACCAGGATCCTACTGGCTACTCTCTCAGTTCTCTCCCCAAAGCCTCCTTCTCCAGTTTCTCCTCAGGCCTCTCCAGTCCACTCTGCCCCTGCCTTTGCCAGAAACCAGGGTAAGTGGCTGCAAACTAAAATTTATGTGTTGACCCTTTAAAAGGCTCTTTGTGCCTCTATCCACCTGACTCTGGCAGAGAGCAACGATGCTGATTTTCGAGCTCTGTTATCTGTGTACTTTTTGGCTCTGGTGCTGTAGGCTGGAGATCTCTGCTTATGGTTTAGACCTTGTTCTTCTCAGGGGGATCCAACTGGCTGTTTCAATATCCTTGTGGTGCTGCCACCTGTGGGTGCCCCACCCGCCTTTTCAAGTCTCTAATACACTCATTACCAGTTACATTGTGTTAAAGCTGATTCTTCTCTCTGTCTGAGGTTATAAGGCTCTTCTTTCAACATTGTCAGTTGTTTGTTCCAGGTGATTTCTCCACAATTTAGTTTTAATTCCAGATTGGTCCTGGGAGGAGGTCAGTTGACTTCCATTCACTATCTGCCATCTGTATTTCATCTGGATGTTTCTTTATATTCATATTTTTTAAGAAAAAAATTCCTACAGCAGTCTGTTCTGTATTAGTTTAACTGAAGAGTACCCTGTGATTGCAGGGAAATTGTAAAATAGACAACAAACAAAAATTACCATATACTAGTACTGCTTTGTGTGAATCAATGTGTATCAGGGCTTCCTTGCTACTGTAAAATCAAAATAAAATTCAGAAAATAATTGGATGTTTTGATGCTAAAGCTAATATGAGAATGCAACTCTCTTTTATCACCCTAGAGATAAAACTTTTATGTTTATTTTATCACCTTCTTTTATCTTTTGGTTCACCTTATAAAAGTGTTATACATTTAAAACTATAAAATAAGTTGTCCTAATAAAAAGACCATTTTTTTCCTGCTTTATACATTGGAATTTCATGTAAGATTTAATTTTTAGAAAGAAGTCCCTGCTAAAGAAAAAAAAGTTTGAAAAACCACTAATTTACATCAAGCTTACAGCATTTTAGTTTTATGTTAGGATTACAGTCTTCTCCTTTTTTGTTTTATGCAATACTCCTCCAGCAACATACATATTTTCCTGAAGATGTCATGATATTTCCTCTTTCTTCAATCTATAAAGGCTCTTTGTGGACTCTAAGCTAAATTCAACATTTTGGACTTGGCTTTCTAGGCAGAAATAATCTGACTTGACTTTGTCTTTCTAAATATATTTTTGTTGGTTGCCCCCACAGATCCTCTAGTCAGGGAAAGGTAGCCATGATGCTCTACCCACACCTTCTTATCTCTTGCCTTTGACAGGTTTTGCTAAATCTCTGAACTGAGCCGCCACCAACCTATTCAGGTCGACTTGTGAAATGAAACCCATTTGCCATCAGCTCTTTCTGTATTGTAGTGTGCTCTGCAACCCGGTCATTCTATCCTTAAATCTGAGCTTTTCCCACCTCTCCCTTTCAACTGCCATAACTCCTCCTTTTCCTTCACAGTCCACACACCCATAGACTCTTTATTAACTTCCGGAGTTCATGATTATCACTTCTTCCCACAGGTTGATAATTTAATTTTGCTTAATAGGTTTCTTTGTTCTACAGTCTTCCCACCAGCATAATGGATTTCTGTGTTTCTTCACAAGCTTGTGATGACTGTAAGGATCTATTCTTGAAGGGCAGAAAGGGTTCTTACTACAATTACATGTCAAGATTTTGGTCTCAGTCTTGTCTGTCACTCAGTGAATGCACAATTTTATCAAATTGTAGAGTTCTATAATTTTTTAACTTCTATAGTTTTACTTTTTCTTCTGTAAAATGGGAATAATAATATCTGTTGTGTTTTAGAAAAGAGTTCTCACCTTGGCTGGTGTGGTTCAATGGACTGAGTGCTGGCCTGTGAATCAAAGGTCCCTGGTTCGATTCCCAGTCCAGGCACATTCCTGGGTTGCAGGCCAGGTCCTCAGTAGGAAAAGTGAGAGAGGTAACCACACATTGATGGTTTTCTCCCTCTCCTTCCTTTCTCCTCTGTCTAAAAATAAGTAAATAAATATTTTTAAAAAAGAGTTCTCATACATGGAATGGCTTCCTGTTTGTCTGGTTAACTAACTTACTGGAATCATCATGGATAAAAACTGATCATCAACTCATTCCAGTTCAGAAACTTGATCTTATTAAAATACTTAAAGTTGGTATGTTGTAAGAATCTGACTCATGAGACTGATGGTTTTCTTTGCTGATTTTCTATATTTTCTCTGTAGATTACCCATCTATTTCGAGGCTTCAGATGAATTTTATAAACCAATAACCTGCAAATATCCAGGAAAATTCAGACCTCTCTACGAAACTTCATTGCCATACATCAAAATGGCCACTTGACATTTTCCCTGAGAGATCTAACATGCTTTTCAAACTTAATATATTCCAAGTGAACTCTTGTTTACCTCATAACATCTACATTCACAACCAGAACAACATTTAATCAATTTCCTTTTCACCCTTGCTCATTTTAGTGCCTGGATGGCAACACTTCAACCCAATTGCTCAAGACAAAGTCCTGAAACTGCTCCTTCAAACTCGTCCCCTACATCCAATTAATCACCAAGTCCTAGTAATCCTATTTTCTATGTATGTAAATTTGTCCCCTTCTGTCTACACTCTTATTCAAGTTATCATTATCCCCTGACTGGACTGTTGCAAAATTCTCTTACCTGGTCTTTCCATTGTTAATTTAATGTCTCTCTCCAATTAATTCTTTATGTATCAACCAGAAGGATTTTTTAAAAGCACAGATGTCATTATGTCTAATTTTATCATTGCATTTTATACTCAAAATAAATCCTAACTGCCTCCAAAGCCCTTTGTCATCTGGTCCCTGCTACCCTTCCAGGCTCATTTCATGTGGCTCTTCTCTTTCTTAATTGCTTTCAAACTGCATTAGCCTTTCATACTTTCAAACAGCCCTGAGTTCTTCACCATCTTCTGTCTGGCAGCTTTCCCTGCATTCCACTCTCTGGTTAATTCTTAGCTCCACTTACAGTGCCAGAAAAGTCTTTTATAATCCTCTAGTCTAATATAGCACTTAGCACAACATGTTTTCATCATATGATTCTTTGTTTATCAGTCTCTCTTCTGGACTGTAACACCAGGCAGGAACTACTTACTATAAATCATGACTCTCTGATGCCTGCTATATACTAGGGGCTCGAGAAGTATATGAAGACTGACTGAACTGATATACATTTATTCACTTTCTAGTGATTAGTATCTAAGTTATTTATTTTCCTGGTATCTAAAAAACTAATCAAAGGAGAAAGAAGTACTGGCTTGGTAAGCATGAACTATTAGAAGCTTGGTATTTGTAAAGTGTCAGAAAAAACTTTGTGCCATGAATTTTACATCTTTTGTCTCATGTGAACATCCCTATTGATTAAATTGGGCTGTATTAACATTACCAATTTCTTCCTTCCGACTTCAGTTCCTCTGCCCTTCTAATAGGTCCTTGTGATTACAAACTATTGTGTTGCTTCATACAGTCATATTACAATATCATTGATTGGGTAATATAATTAGTCTACTATTAATAATAACAATTACAACCACAAATATTTAAATCATACTTTATGATTTTCTATGTAATCTTAATGTAGATTATCTCCTTAATCTTGGAGTCTAGAACTGAAGATGCATCCTGCTACATTGATTCATTTGGATGGTTCCCAAAGTTTTATGTGCAGCAGCTTATGTTCAATTCATCCCTCAAGGAAGGACTAGTCCAGTTGACGGCAGAGATTCTGCTTTTTTTATGTCGACATTTGGTAGTTCCATCTCAAGACAGTGACTTTTTCTTTATCCCATTCTCAAATTCTGGAGACTCAGTTTACTATTTATAATTCCTTCTGGGACTGTTGGGGCAGGTGAAAGAGATAATAATAAAAATTAATATTTGTTGAGTGCTTACTCTGTTCCCGACAATGTCTAAAGTGCTTTACACACACTAATTTATTCAGTCCTCATAACTGCCCCCAAGTTATGGGAAGTAGGCAGCATTGTTATACCCATTTATAAAGGGAGATCTTAGCCACAAAAAGTTAAGTAATTTGTCTCCTTGCTAATAAGTTGGGAATTTGGGATATGAACCCAGCAGACTGATTCCAGAGTCGATGCTTTCAAGCAGCATATACATGAATGTTTATTCTTTAAAAGCATTTATTCTTTAACCCATTTATCAAAATTTTAAGGAAAGCTCACTGTGTTCCAGGCATCAAGCTCAGGGCAGAAACATAATTTACACTGTAGTGGGGAAGATGGATTTGGACAAATGTTTGCTGGTATGATATATGTTATGACGGTAAAGGAACATTGGACTCTTGGGACATAGAGATGAGGACCTAATCGGATCTGGGTGTCAGAGAAGATCTCCTAGAGGAAAGGATGTTCTAGCTGAGGCCTGAAGGATATGCATACAGAGACTGAACAAAAGGGAAGGGGGGAGATCAACAGTGGGGCACAGCTTTCCATGAATGCTTGAGGAACTAAAAATGTCAATACATTCCTAGCCAAGTAGCTCAGTTGGTTGGAGCATTGTCTTGGACACCAAAAGGTTGTGGGTTCGATCTGTGGGTGGAGCATATATGGGAATTAACCAATCAATGTTTCTCTCTCTCTCTCAAAAATCAATAAACATATCCTCTGGTGAGGACTAAAAAAAGTCAATACAGCTGGAGTTTAGAGCAGGGAGGCAAGCGGGCTGAGATGATGCTGGAGAACAAAGCACTGGTTCCTATTACACAGGACCTCAGATGCCATAATAAGGATTTTTATTTTATTCTGAGGATTTTGGGGAACTACTAAAAAGATTTGAAGAAGTGCAAAGCTTTTAAAAGACAGCTTCAGCTGCAGTGAGGAAAAGACAGAGCTCAATTGGGAGGTTGCTTAGGTCTTCTAGGAGAGAGAGGCTGGTGATATAAATAAGGATCAGGCATTGGGTGTATAAGGAAGTGGATGGGGTCAAATGTATCTGGGAGGAACAATGAACTTGGTGACTAATGGGATGTGAAGAATGAGAGGAAAAGAGAAATGAAGGTTTCTGAGTTGGGCAAGGTTTTGATAATGGAATTAGAAGTAGATAATAGAAAGGGTAAAGGAATTGACAGGATAAAGGACTGAATTTCAGAGGAGTTCAGAGGTGACTGTACCCAGCAGGGATCTGGATTATAAGGGTCTGGAGTCCAGAAGCCGTAATGAGCTAAGGAATTTCTTTAATTCTAAGATAGGACATTTTTTAAGTTTACTATTCCCAAAATTAGAATGTGACTTTAGAAGTTGTATATTAAAAGTTATTTTAATGGTGAACCATAATTGATGGTATCTTAAAATAGAGGAGAGTATGTAAAATAAGAAGGCTCTGTAAAACCATAATTAATTGTATTTAATGGTATTTTGAGAAATGAAAGGGAAAAAATAAGCCTTTAAAACATCCCTTTATTTTGAAGAAAGGTTATATTTAGTGAAACTAAAATTCAGCACTGGTGCTGAATTTTGACACAATGCCAGACAGGTAAATTCCAACTTAATGTGGATCTACCATAATTGTTAGTAGGCTTGAAGTGTTTGTTCTTTTTAAGTAAGTCCAAATCATTCCTTCCTCCATTTCTACATCCAACACAATTTTTCCTACACCATTAACTTGATGAGTGTTCTTTTTCTCCACATTATGAAGGTATGCTTTGTGAACCTTGGATAGAATAATGTACCTTTGAATTATAAGAACTTAAATTAATAGAGTTTAATGTGGTGTGCTTACCTTTTCCCTGACTATGAAATGCCCAATCTTTTCATGTAATTGTGGCAGTGTTTCACATATCCGTCACTCATATTCTTAACCATCTAAGTGTGAGAAGAGTTAAAGAAAGAGTGTGCTTAATTTAAAAGAAGAAAAGAACTGCCCTGACTGATGTGGTTCAGTTGGTTGGGCATCGTCCCACAAAGTGAAAAGTTGCTGGTTTGATTCTTGGTCAGGGCACATGCTTGGGTTGCAGGTTTAGTCCCTGGTCAGGGCACATACGAGAGGTGACTTGATCGATGTTTCTCCCTCACATCTATGTTTCTTTCCCTCTCTTTCCATCTCTCTACAGATAAGTAAATTAAAATTAAAATTAAATAATAAAAGAAGAAAAAGACTATTAGGTATCTCTTCCTCAAATTTTACATCAGTTACTGTCACTAAGGTGTTTTGGGTCAATATGTTATTTCTGTGTATATTTATAACTGTATATAACCTTCCCAAGTCGATTTTTAACATATTAGGGGAATGAACAACCATAGGGAATGTACTCCCTACAAGTCTTGGCTCCAGAGTCTTTGCCTGGTTTTCGGAGCCATTTCTACCAGATCTTCCTGAGTTTTTAAACTAAGGCCCTCCAGTTCACATAGATTACCAGTTAGTATAGCTAAAGTTCAAAGGAACTCAAAATATTTTTATTGCAGTAAAATATACATAACATAAAATTTAACCTCATAACCATTTTTCAGTGTATAGTTCAGTGTTACTAAATAGATTCATGATGTTTTATAAGCATCAGAATCATCCATATCTCAAGGGAATTTTTGTCAAAGAACATGTATAAAGAACACATGGACAAAGGCAAAGGGGGATAGGAAAGAGAGTGGGAAGTGGGGATGGGTGGGGTGGTGGGGAGTAGTGAGAGGAAAATGGAGACAACTGTACTTGAACAACAGTAAAAAAAAAAATTACCCTCTGAGAAAAATAAATAAATAAATACATACCTTTATTTCCTTACTTGTTCTGTAAAGTCAGTGTTACCCCTAATACCCAAACCAGATAAAAACATTACAAGAATAAAAAGCTACAGACCAATATCTCTCATGAACATAGACATATAAGTCCTCAGTAAAAAATTAGCAAGTCAAATCCAACAACACATAAAAATATTATATACCACAACCAAGTTGGATTTATCCCAGATATGTAAGCTTGTTCAACATTTGAAAATCAATCAATGTAGTCCACCACATCAACAGATTAAAGAAGAAAAGCATACATTCATATCAGTTGATACAGGAAAAGTATTTGACAAAATCTAACACCTATTTGAAAATGATGAAAACTCTCAGCAAACTAGGAATGAAGAGGAACTTCCTCAACTTGATTTAGAAAAGCATCTACAAAAACCTATATGGACATTCAATTAATTGTGAGAAGCTGTATACTTTCCTCTTAAGATGGGGAAAAGGGCAACAATACCCTCTATTATCACTTTTATTTAAAAACATCCTGAAAGTCCTATCTAGTGCAATAAGACAAGAAAAAGATATAAAAGGTAAACAGATTGAGAAGGAAGAATTAAAGCACAACTTTATTGACTAAGAAAGGTAGGCACCTAAAGTTTATTTTAGAATTTATAGACTTATTGCATACTTGTTTTTTATTTTAAAGATTTCTACTCTTACTTTTATTATTGCCTTAAAAAAAATTCGGTTTAATTTGTTGCTTCTTTTCCAGCTTCTTAAGATGTAGGCAGGATTGAATATGGCAGAGGAGTGAGTGGAAGTCACACTGAGCTCATCCCAGGGCCAAACTAGAATTACAGCTAAATTGTGGAAATCACCTGGAAAACAATGGTACAATAGCGAGAGAAGAGCCTAAAAATCTCGGACAGACAATGGAATCAGCTTTAGCACAACCTAACAGGTAAGAAGTATCTGTTGGTTTCTTTTCCTTTCAGTGTTGCTGGTCTTATTTTCCTTGCATCTTTGTATTGTTGGTTAGGTTCCACTTATAGGTGAGATCATATGGTATTTGTCTTTTGCCCCCTGGCTTATTTCACTTAGCATAATGCTCTCAAGAGGGAATAAGGGGGGGCAGGGGAGAAGGAAGGGAAGGAGAAAGTCAAGGAACATATAGCAAGGACTCATGGACAAAACCAAAGGGGAAGAGTTGAGGGAGGAAGGGAGGGAGGGAGAGTGGGAGAGGGCAAGGGAAAGTGGTGGGGGGTAGGCAGAGACAAATGTATTTGAAAAAATAAATAAATAAATTTTAAAAATGTTTGTAAGGAAACACTAGAGGATAAAAAAAAAAGAATTATGGTTGAGGCTCAGGAAAGTGGGCTGTGCATCCACGGGCAGCAGCACCAGAGGGAGATTGAAATGGCCAGTTGGAGTCCCCTAAGAAGACCAGATTCTGAATCGTAAGTGGGGACATCCAGTCTACAGCACCAGAGCCCAAAAAGCACAGACAGAAGAGAGCTTCGAAAAGCATAGAGGTGCTCTCTGACAGAGACAGGTGGCTGGAGATGCAAAGAGCCATTTAAAGGGCCAATACAAAAATTTGCAGTGGCAGCCACTTACCTTGGTCTCTGGGCAAAGGATGGGGCAGAGTGAGCTGGAGCCACCTGAGGAAACATTGGTGAGAAAATCTTTGGGGAGAGAACTGAGACAGTGGCCAGTGGGGCCCCGGTGATGATTCACCTCCCACTCTGTGGCTTCCATCTTTCTCAGGCAAAACTAACACAATAGCCTCACCCTCAGGAGGCTCAGCCCTGGCCAGGAGTTGTGTGCAGGCCTGAGTGCTGAGTACTGAGTGGCAGACTCACATGGTATATCCACGGCTAAAGGAAACACAGAACTGTCTAGAAACACTCGAGTAGAGGCTGGAGACAGAAGCGTTGGGGAGAGAACTGGGGGAGTAGCCAGGAGGATCCTGGTGCTGACTCTTCCCCCACTCCTCAGTGTACATCTTGCTCAGGCAGACCACTCCTCTGAGTGCCAGCAGCCTGTAAGGACACAATAGCACCACCCTCAGGAGGCACTGCCCTGCCCTGTGATGACTAAGCCTGATGGCTGAGGGCAGAGAGACTGGATTAACAATTGCAGGAGAAAGACACACAATAGATTCCTGGAAGTCTCGAACAGACTGCCTAAGATCAGATGGGGTCAACATGTGACATCATCAGGGGCAGATTCAGAAAGGAAAAAAAAAAGAGCCATCTACTACCAAAGAAGGTCACACCACAAAGTCAGGAAATCAAGACAGATCAATTTAAGAAGCAGGAGCAAAAAAGAAGAGTCTCACAAATAATGGGAAGAAAAAAAAAATCCTTCAATTGAGGGGAAAGGAGTAACCCACAAAAAGAGAGCTAAATGAAATAAAGGTAAGTAAACTATCAGATATGGAGTTCAAAACAATAGTTCTAAGGAAGGTCAATGAGCTCAGTAAGCTCAGAGGGAATTACAAAAAAATTACAGGGGAACTACAAGGAACTTACCGTAAACTATATCAGCATGAAAGAGGACATGGAATCTATCAATAAGAGCCAAGAATAAATGAAGAATACAATTTCTGAATTGAAGAACACAGTAGAAGGAATCAAAAGCAGGTGAGATGAAGCAGAGGATCGAATCAGCAAACTGGTGGACAAGGTAGAAGAAAGCTCCCAGAAAGAGCAAGAAAATGAAAAAAGACTCAAAAAGAATGAAGAGACATTGAGGGAAATGCAGGACAACCTGAAACATAACAATATCTGTATAATAGGGACACAAGAAGGAAAAGAAGAGGAGCAAGGGATAGAGAACCTATTTGAAAGACTAATGATGGAAAACTTCCCTAATTGGAGGAGAGAAAACGTCATGCAAGTCCAGAAAGCACAGAGGGCCCCATTTAAGAGGAACCCAATGAGGCTTACTTCAAGACACATCATAACTAAAATGGCAAACATTAAAGACAAACAGACAATCCTAAAGGCAGCAAGGAAGAAATAGGTAGTAACACACAAGGGAGCCCTGATACAGCTAGCAGTTGACTTCTCAAAGAAACACTGCCAGACAAAAGGGAATGGCAAGAAATATTCCAAGTCATAAAAGCAAAGGCCTGCAGCCAAGACTGCTCTATTCAGCAAGGCTCTCAATTAAAATGGAAAGTGAAATAATGAGTTTCCCAGACACAAGAAGGCTAAAAGAATATATCTCCACCAAACCAGCACTACAAAATATGCTAAAGGGACTGGTTTAAGAAGATGAAGAAAAAGAGTGAGAAAGAGAAAAATACAGGTACAAAGGGAAAAAATGAGTAAGTTCCTATCAGTAATAACTCTAAATATAAATGGACAAAATGCCCCAATCAAAAGACACAGGATAGCTGAATGGGTAAGAAAACATAACGCACACATATGCTGCCTACAAGAGACCCATCTCAGAATAAAGGACATACACAGACTGAAAGTAAAGGAATGGAAAAAAAATATTCCAAGCAAATGAACAGGAAAATAAAGCAGAGGTAGCTTAACTTATATCAGATAAAATAGATTTCAAAAAAGGCCACAAAAAGAGACCCAGAAGGACACTTTATAATACTCAAAGGACATAAACATTGTTAACATATATGTACCTAATATAGGAGCATCCAACTATATAGGGAAAATCTTGGAGGACTTCAAGAAAGATATAGACAGCAACAGACTGATAGTAGGGGATTTTATACCCTACTGTCAAAAATGGATAGATCTTTCAAACAAAACATAAACAAGGATAGTTTGGAACTGAATGATGCACTAGATCAAATGGACTTAACTGACATATATAGAAACTTTCATCCCAAAGAAGCAAAATACACATTCTTTTCAAATGCAAACAGAACTTTTTCAAAGATAGATGGCATCACAGGACACAAAACAAGTCTCCACAAATTCAGGAAAATTGAAATAATAACAAGCATTTTCTTGGGCCACAAGGGCTTGAAACTGGAACCCAACCTCAAGAAGAAACCTCAAATACATTCAAAGTCATGCAGACTGAATAGCACACTATTAAACAATGAATGGGTCAATATTAAGGTAAGAAAAGAAAACAAAAAGGGTTTAGAAACAAATGAAAATGAACACACAGCAGTCCAAAACCTATGGTACACCGCAAAGGCAGTCCTGAGAGGGAAGGTCATAGCAACACAAGCCTGCCTAAAAAAGAGAGAAACATTTCAAATAAATGACCTAACATTACAACTTCAAGAACTGGAGAAACAACAGCAAACAAGCCCCAGAGTGAATAAAAGGAATGAAATAATCAATATCAGAGCAGAACTGAACGACATAGAGACGAAAAGAACAATTTAAAGGATCAACAAATCCAGGAGCTGGTTCTCTGAAAAGATAAACAGAATCCACAAGACTTTAAACAGATTCATCAAGGAAAAAAAAAAAGTAGAGGACCCAAATAAATAATATCAGAAATGAAAGAGGAGAAATAACAACTGATACCTCAGAAATACAAAAGAATGGAAGAAATCACTATGAGCAATTATATGCCAAGAAATTTGAAAAGCTCAATGAAATGGACAAATTTCAAGAAAAGTACAACCTTCCAACGCTGAACGAAGAAGAAGCAGAAAGCCTGAACAGATCAATATCAGCGGGGGAAATTGAAGTGGTAATAAAAAAAACTCCCAGCACACAAAAGCTATGGACCAGATGGTTTCATAGGAGAATTTTACAAAAACTTTTAAGGAAGAGCTAGCCCCTGTCCTTCTCAGACTGTTCCAAAGAGTCCAAGAAGAGAGAAGACTCCCAAATGTTTTGTATGAGGCCAGCATCATCCTAATTTCAAACCAGATAAAGACACAGCAAAGAAAGAAAACTACAGGCCAATATCACTGATGAACATAAACACTTAAATTCTAAAAAATAACATTGGCAAGCCGCATCCAACAATACATTAAAAGGATCATCCACCATGATCAAGTGGGATTCATGCCAGGGATGCAAGGATGGTTCAATATTCAAAAATGAAAAAATGTAATACATCACATAAACAAGAGAAAAGACAAAAACCACATGATCATATCAATAGATGCAGAAAAAGCATTTGATAAGGTACAGCACCCATTTATGATAAAAACACTCAGCAAAATGGGAATAAAGGGAGCATACCTCAAGATAATAAAGGCCATATATGAAAAACGTACAGCCAACAACATACTCAATAGCAAAAACAAAAAGCATTCCCTGTAAGGCTGGGAACAAGACAAGGATGTACGCTTTCACTGCTTCTATTCAACGTAGTATTGAAAGTCCTGGCCAGAACAGTCAGAAAGAAAAAGAAATAAAAGGCATCCAAATTGGAAAGGAGGAAGTAAAACTATCATTGTTTGCAGATGACATGTAGTATACATAGAAAACTCTATAGGCTCCACCAAAAAACTACTCAACCTAATAAGTAAATTTGGCAAAACAGCAAGATACAACGTCAATATTCAGAAATCGAAGGCATTTTTGTACACCAACAGTGAAGTATCAGAATCAGAAATCGGGAAAAAAAACAAAACCCTTTGTTATACCAAGAAGAAAAATAAGGTACCTAGGAATAAATTTAACCAAGGAGGTAAAAGACCTGTATGCAGAAAACTATACATCATTGAAGAAAGAAATTAAGGAAGACACAAATAAATGAAAGCATATACCATGTTCATGGATTAGAATTAACATCATCAAAATGTCCATACTGCCCAAAGCAATTTATAGATTCAATACAATCCCTATTAAAATACCAACGACATATTTCACAGGTATAGAACACACACTTAAAAAATGTATATGGAACCATAAACGACCCTGAATAGCAGCAGGAACTTTGAGGGGAAAAAAAAAGCAAGAGGGCTCACAATACCGGACATAAAACAATATTACAAGGCCAGTGTAATTGAAACAATCTGGTACTGTTACAAAAACAGACCCATAGACCAGTGGAACAGAATAGAAAGCCCAGAAATAAGCCCAGTCTATATAGGCAACTAATATTTGACAAAGGGGGCAGAAGCATAAATTAGATTCTTTAACAAATGGTGTTGGGAGAGTTGGACAGCTACATGCAAAAAATTGAAATTCAACCACCAACTGACACCATACACAAAAATAAACTCAAGATGGATAAAAGACTTAAATATAAGTCATGACACTGTAAAAGTCCTAGAGGAGAACATAGGCAGGAAACTCAGATATTCCACGCAGCAATTTTTTCACTGATATGTCTCCTAAAGCAAGGGACATAAAGGAAAGAACAAACAAGTGGGACCCCATCAAAATAACAAGCTTCTGCATGGCTAAAGAAAACATCAGCAAAATGAAAAGGGAGCCAACCATTTGGGAAAATATATTTGCCAATGATACATCAGAAAGAGGTTTGATCTCCAAAATATATAAAGAACTCACATGACTCCACTCCAAGAAGACAAACCATCAAATTAAAAAATGGGCAAAGGACCTGGGCAGACACTTTTCCAAGGAAGAGATACAGAAGGCTCAGAGATATTTGAAAGGATGCTCAACATCACTAGCCATTAGAGACATGCAAATTAAAACTGCAATGAGATACCACTTCACATCAGTCAGATTGGCCATCATAAACAGATCAACAAACAACAGGTGCTGGCAAGGCTGTGGAGAAAAGGGAACCTTAGTACACTGTTGGTGGGAATGCAGACTGGTGCAGCCACTGTGGAAAACAGTTTGGAATTTCCTCAAAAATCTAAAAAAGAAACTGTCTTTCAACTCAGTGATTCCACTGCTGGGATTATACCCTAAGAATCCCAAAACACCTATTGAAAAGAACCTATACACCCCAATGTTCATAACAGCACAATTTACAATAGCTAAGTACTGGAAGCAACCTAAGTGCCCATCAGTAGATGAGCGGATCCAACAACTATGGTACATTTACACAATGGAATACTATGAGCAGAAAGAAAGAAAGAGCTTCTACCGTTCATAACAGCATGGATGGAACTGGAGATCCTTATGCTAAGAGAAATAAGCAAGGAGGTAAAAGACAAATACCATATGATCTCACCTATAAGTGGAACCTAGTCAACAAAACAAACAAGCAAGGAAAATATAACCAGCAACACTGAAAGAAAAAAGAAACCAACAGAATCAAGAGGGAAGGGGTGAGGGGGCGGTGGCGAGGACAGTGAAGGAAAAAGTTAAGTCAAGGGAAATGTATAAAGGACCCATGGACAAAGCCAAATTGGGAAAGGATTAAGGGAGGGAAGTGGGGGAGGAGAGCAGGGGGAAGTGGTGGCAGGAAATGATGTAGGCAAAGATTATGTGGTCTTTTTCATTTCTTCCTCTCAAATAAATTTATACATTTAAAGCTATGAGTTTCTTTTTAAGCCCTGCTCTATCAGCATCAATATTTTGATATCATATTTTTATTATTATTTAGTTTAAAATATTTTCTAATTTCACTGTAATTTTTCTTAGACCGACAAGCTATTTAAAAATGTACTGGGGGGGAGGCAGAGACAAATGTACTTAAAAAGTAAATAAATTAAAAAAAATAATAAAAATAAAAATGTACTGCTTAATTTCCAAATGTTTGTGGGGTTTGTAGATATCTTTTTATTATTGATTTCTAGTTTGATTCCACTGTAGTCAGAGAACACACTTTGTATGATTTCAATTCTTTGAAATATTTTTTATTTACTTTTTAAATACATTTGTCTCTGCCTCCCCCCCACCTCTTTCCCTTGCTCCCTCCCACCTTCCCTCCCTCAGCTCTTCCCCTTTGGTTTTGTCCATGAGTCCTTGCTATATGTTCTTTGACTTTCCCCTTCCCTTCCTTTTCCCTGCACCCCCTTCCCTCTTGTCTCTGTTGATTTCTTTTCCTTTCAGTGTTGCTGGTCATATTTTCCTTGCATCTTTGCATTGTTGGTTAGGTTCCGCTTATAGGTGAGATCATATGGTATTTGTCTTTCGCTCCCTGGCTTATTTCGCTTAGCATGATGCTCTCCAGTTCCATCCATGCTGTCACAAAGTTTAGTAGTTCTTTTTTTCTTTCTGCTGCATAGTATTTCATTGTGTATATGTACCATAATTTTTTGATCCAGTCATCTAGTGATGGGCATTTAGGTTTCTTCCAACACTTGGCAATTGAAATATTTTGAGACTTGCTTTATTACCTCAGATGTGATTTTGATAAGTGTTCATATGCTCTTGAAAACAACATGTATGTGGCAATTGCTAAGTATAATGTTCTATACCTGTCAGTTTGGCTACTTGAGTTATTCAAAATTGTTTTGTTTGTTTTTTTCTTTTTGCTTTTTTTGCCTGCTTGTTCTATCAGTTATTGAAAGAGGCATTAAAATCTCTAATTTTAATTGTGAATCTACCTATTTCTATTAATGGTTGTGAATCTACCTATTTCTCCTTTTACTTCTGTTAACTTTGCTTTAATATATATTAAAATACATTTTTTACAAATTATTATTTATGTATTATATTTTCTTAGTTGCCTACTAATTTAGAGCTGTTTTATCATATTGTTAATTGATACTTTATCATTACAAAGTGTCCTTTTTTATCTCTAGATATATTTTCCCCTAAAGTCTATATTGTCTGATATTAGTATTTTTTATTTAAGTATTTGTGTCCTTATATTTAAGTTGGGTCTCTTGTAAACAGTATATAGATTTTGTTTTTTATCTGAAGCAATTTTGATCTTTTAATTGGAGTGGAGATCTATTAACATTTAATGTAAATATTGAAATGTTTATATTTACTATGTTATTTGTTTCTATTTCTGTCCTTTATTCTCTTTCTTTCTTTGGAGAGAAGAGTCAAGTATTTTTTTTTTATTATTGCATTTTTTTCCTCCTATTTTAGCTAACTGGTTATTAGCTTTTAGAGGCTCTGGATTACTTTAATGTTCCTTTTAAAAGGGGGACAGACAGTGCATCGGATCACTTTAATCTTCTCAAGGGTTGGTTTAAGACTGTTGTGCTTCGTCCACTTTGGTTTTGCCTTCATTAACAGGCTGTGATCTTTCTGAGGTCTTAATCAGAAGTTTGGATGTTGTTATCCCACCTTTGCAGGCATTGTACTCCTACCTCTATTTCTCCAGTACCATGCTGCTGTAAAACTTTTTCCTAGCACTTTAATTTCACAGATGCTGCTTCCTGTTAGTTTTCTTCAGTCTTTGCTGTGCTTGCTGAGCTTGGGAACTGGCAAACATCTCAAGGGGAGATTGCCTTCTGAGTTTACTTCTCTGCAATTCCCTCTTCTCTGGGATGTTAGCACCCAAGTCTCAGACACCTTGGCAGTTTTGAACTCCAATCTGTTTCCTTAGTCCAATGGAATACAGCCATTTACTCCATTTCTGTTCTGTGAATTGTTCCAGGGTGAATATGGAGCTCACCATGATATGCCTGCTTACTCTTAGGGATCATCTGCATTGCTCATTCTCTTGTGCCTTCAAATGACTGTGCTATGTATTTTGTTTAGCTGTTAACTGTTGTTCTCAGTGGGACAGTTGGTTCAATATAAGCTATTTTGTTATAGCCGGAATAAAAAGTTTCCCTTTTTTCAATTTAGCACATTCTATATTATGAATTTAAAAATCTAAAATAACTCAAGAGATTGAAAATAAAAAATTACAAAGGCATAAATATTGATATAGATCACAGGACTCTAGTCTAATCTAAAAACATCCTCAAGTCCCTGGACTCAAGCATTCTGTTTGGATCAAATGCCCTTCCTTCCTCGTCTTCTGTTTGGTTCTTTGGCAAGAGCACTGTACAAAGTCAAGGTTTTGTTTTTGGATTTCTATATAAAATTATGTGATCCTGGAAAAACCTCTTTCTTTTACCACTTTGGTTTTATTATTAATCAAAGAAGATGGCTATTCATTCCTATCTTCCTTACGTCTTTTTAAGAATAAGCAGGACAAAAGCTGGGCTGCGAATGTTCGAGACCGAGCAGGTTAATGCAATATTCGGACAGCCAGAAGAAAATATGTGGAGCCATTGGGAAGCTTAACATGCCTTTATTCTGTGATGGGGTGATCCATGTGCTGGTGGAAAATCCCAATGCCTTTATGTACTACACAAAGTGGGTAGGGTGCCAATATCTGCCCTTCTGGTTATATAACAGAGCTTAATTTTGTGCATGTGGGCACTTACTCAAGGTTACATGAACACAGCTGAGACATAGTTGCCCAGACATCTGGGTGAGAGAGCCTGACTGACTCCATTGTCCCTATATTGCACCCCCCTCAGGGTTCCTCACAGTACAACCTATATGAGGGTGTCTTCTGTGAGGGTACCCTGGTGAGGACAGCAGAGCCCTGCACCCAAATGCCACAACAGCAGTACAAGATGCAGCAGCAAGCAACCAAAACACAAGCACTGCCACCCAAGATGGTAAGGACCCACTGCCATTCAGTAGTTAAGGATGCCCACCATTCCTGCAGGGGATCACCTGTTAGGCATTCAATAGCATGAGTCTCAGAAGCTAATCTCCATAGAGCCTGACTAACATGGTGATGGACATCTAGAATGTACACACAGCATTTGGCCCCAACTAAAGCATATGCCCCACCTTGTGATGCAGTGAGCATGTCTAAGGCCACACAGTTTTGTAAGGCTACTTTTTGCAGTTGGTACACTTCCTCATTTAAGAGGCTCAAGGAATCATGTGTTGCATTCAATGCACAAGCAGTGTGCAAAGCCAAAGCAGTTATCTTGATCTCAGTGACTATAGAAGGAGCTTGAGGGGGAAAGATGGCTAAAGGTAATACCACCAGGGGTTACAGTTTACCTGGTATCACACCTTAAATGCTTTCCAATTGACTGGCTGGATCATGAGAGTTTTGTGAACTCGAGCAGGCAAACAAGGCCACCCCCAGGTACAATGGCCAGTCCATTTTCTGGACAAGTAAGGCCATTCATGTGAGCTGCACACCCAGAGGGCCCCAGTAGGAACTGTAGCCTGTATGTTATTCTGCACGTCCCAGTAATGCTTAAGAGTATGAGTCTGACACAGACCTGTCAGAGTCAAGCCCACCTGGGCTTGTCCTTTGGAGTTCTCAGTAGAAAGAGGGGCTGGTCCAGCCAACTCCAGGGCCTCATCCATGAGCCAACCTGAGTCATCCCACAGAAAGTAACTGACTAATGGCCAGGGCCTATCATATCCTTGCCCTGCCCCAGTGTAGATGTCAGTCTAGGTCATGTTCCATAAGGAGTATTCACTGTTCCACTGGTATTGTAATCAAATCCAATCCAAGACAGAAGCTGGGGAGATGTGCCATAAGAGGCTGGCAGCTGCGCTTAGGAGGATTTCAGTGCAGACCCAGCATGCTCATTGGTTAGCCACTGAGGCATATAGTCATGTATCCAGTCTACTAAAGTGTTAGTTTGCATCCTAGGGGTGAAAAGACAAAGCAGTTATTGGAATTAACAATGACAAATTACAACTCTCAGGCAGGATACAAGCAAGTTTCTGGTCAACCAATAAGGCAGTGGCTGGCAAAGGGGACCTTCCTGGACACAAATACCATAACTTTCGCACACTGACTGGAGGTTCAGCATCTACTTGCAACAAGAGCAGAGAACTCATAATGGGCCATAAGGATATCATTAAGGAGCCGCAGAGCAGTGTTTCATGGTATGCTAGCCGAGTATGTTCCCTGCAAGATTGGGGGCCATGTCCTAATCACCCAGGGCACTATTTGTAAGTTTTTTTCTACTGTTTGTTCCCAAAGGGCAACAAGGGCCACCCAATGCATGCGTGGAGCTTTGACTTCTTAAGGCCATGTCTAAGTGGCCATTTCCCCTTGCTCTGGGCCCTCAGGTGGGAGCAATAGAATATTTCCTTGTTTTCCCATGTCTGGTTTCAGCAAAGCACCCTTAGTCTGTACTTGTAGTTGAATTGGAGCAGCAGTCCAGTGGAGTAATGTTTCCACCAGAGCTGGAATCCCTACTTCTCTCATTTAGAGTCTAGAGGACAGTCCACAAGTGTCTCATTCAACCCCCCAATGTAGGGGTGGCAGCTGTGGCTTGCAGGCCCTATTGTAAGAGACCATTTTATCATTCGATCATTCGAGCAGCTTGGGGGTGATAGGCCACATGGAACTTGCAGTTGATTTGCATGTCTCAAGTCCATTGTTATACCAAAGCCCCTGTAAAGTGCATCCTTTCATCACTTTCAAGGATCAAGAATCGTCCATAGGAGAGCACATAAGTGTTCCAGTGCAGTGATAATAGCTTTTTGATTTGGGTGGCATGCAGGGTATGCAGCCAACAGTCCGGTGGCCATGTCCACACATGGGATTGCATACTTACACCCCTCTGAACTAGATAGGGGTCTGATCACGGCAACCTGCCACTAGATTGGTGGTACTTGTCCCCAAACCACCTGCCTGGTGGTTCCCACAGGCCTCCAGGGATTTTCTTGTGAGCAAACACAGGTCTCACCTCTGCTAAGGTGACAGGTAACCCCCAAAGTTGAGCACGTGGTCTTCTGTCCAAAAAATAGGAGGCAAAAGTGCAGCCACTGAGTGACTTTTGTTTCTGACAGGCCAGTAGGCACTGTTTCCAGCCATCACACCTTGGCTAGCATGTCAGCTTCGCCATTCCCAGGGGAGATAAAGGGTACATGCTCAGTCACATAATATACAGTAATTTTTTTCTGATGGCCTAATTCCCATAAGTCTTGCCACAGGCCCCCCTCCCATAATGGCCTGTGCATAATCATCCATTTATTTGCATGCCATGTAAATATCCATAACTTTAATCCCCAGTACACTGCCCAACTATCTGTAAATAGTCAGGGGTGGTGCTTCATTTGCAACTACGAGCCACATGAGTCACAGTTCTGGCTACTGACTACTCTGACCTACTCCAGTGTCAAACCAGATTGCGTCTATTTCTGGTTGAATTGCTACAGCAGTCCACACAGTGAGCTGGCCCTTGCTGAACCCATCAGCATACCATGTATCTGAGAGAATAGGTGCTTGCCCTTCACAAAAGGGGTTAGCTTCCATTTCTCCTATAGTGGCAGGGGCAGTAGATTTTTAATTTACATGGGGAACAGAGCCCAACACTTTCTGCACCTTGGTCCATAAGGAGTAAGTAGAAAGAGTATTTCTTTGTTACAGATAAGCCCCACACTTAGCCAACATGGATGTCTGGGCCGTCCCACTGCGAGGCTTGGCCATCTAATCTTGGACCCACCCTGCAATGGGGTAAGTGGTCCTGACTGTCATGAGGGCAGTTCCTGTTAAGTCCCCAAGGCCAATAGGGCAGCATACACCACCAGCAGCTGCTTTTCAGTCCAGGAGTACCATAACTCTGCTCCTTTCCATAGTTGGGACCAGAAGTCTAGGGGTTGTTCTAACTGTTTAAATTGCTGCCAAAGACCCCATCCAAAGCCTTCTTGAGTCACATGCACATCTAGCTCACAAGGTTTGGCAGGATCCAGAGCATGCAAGACCTGAGCACATTTACTAATGCACTTGGCTGCTTGGAATATTTGTTCCAAGGTTGGGGTCTGGGACCATCTCACTCCTTTTTTTTACCAAATTGTATAAAGGGCAAATAACCTAAGTGAAGTGGGGCACGAACACTCTCCAGTACCCAAGCAGGCCTAAAATCATTTGGAGCTGCTTTAGAGTGGTAGAGGTAGGATACACCTGAATTTTATCTATCACCACATCGGGGATTACTTTTGTCTTACCTGAACAGACAACCCCCAAGTATTTGACAGGTAATCCAGGCCCTTGCAGCTTGGCTTCATTGACTGTCCAAGCACATGACTTCAGGTGTGACAAACACTTGTAGTACTGCCTTTTCTAATTCTGTAAGAGAATCACTGGTTAGAAAAACATCATCAATGTATTGGAAAAGACACACTGCTGGAGGCTGTGGCCACTTAGCCAGGCTTCTACTAAAAGCCCATGATAGATGGTCAGGCTGTGCAAATACCCTTGAGGGAGAACTGTAAAGGTCCATTGTCGGCCTTCCCATGTAAAGGCAAACTGATCTTGACTCTCCGGAGCAGTATCAGTGGAGAAAAAGGCATTTGCCAGATCAGTCACAAAATGGTAGGTTCCCAGCTCCTTGGTTAACCAGTCCATCAAGTTCACCACAGAAGGGACCACTGTATGTATTGGGGGAATGACCTTATTCAGCTCCTGCTAATCAACCATCATTCTCCAGGTGCAATCTGGCTGCTGCAGTGACCACACGGGAGAGTTGAAGGGACTGTGTATGGCTCTAATTATCCCCATCTTTTCTAACTCTCCTATAGTGGCCATGATTTCCTCATGTCCCCCAGGCAACTGGTACTGTTTAACTGCCATTACCTGTCATGGGGATGGCAACTGAATGGGGAGATGTTCAGCATGCCTCCTCAGAATGACTTTTACCATTCCCACTCCCAAGTGGAACTCCCCTGCAGTGGTTTACAGCCACAATCCTTCACATCAATGCCCAGGATATACTCAGGAATGGGAGACACATACACAGTATATTGACGAGGTTGGCAGGGACGGGGGGGCAATCACCCAATACTCAGGGAGAGCTGCACAGCCTTCACTCCCACACTGCACCCCCTGTAACCATCAATAGAGCCTGCAGGACATGGAAACTTTTCAGGGTTTCCATATAGGATCATACATTCTGCCCTTGTATCTACTAAAGCCAGGGCCCACTGGGCATTTGTGAGGGACCAGTGGATTGCCAATTCCACATGTGACCCCTGGTGCCCACCTGTTTCCCCTGTAGATGGGTTCCTCAGCCTTCCTCCTATTCAAATTTCCAAAGGATATCTCCTTCTTGGGAGGCTGGCACAGCCATATGGTCTTCCAGATGCACAGGGTGGGCCTCCAGGGGCAGAGCCCCAGGTACCTCCTTTGCCTCCTTCTTCTGGGGCTTCAGGAAACGGTCAGCTCACAACTGTTTCCACAATTCTAATAAGTAAGCGTTCAATTTCCTATCAATCTTATTTTGATCTACTCCAGCCTCCAAAAGATCTAACCACATCTGGGTCCTAGACACCTACATGGGTACACTTTTTGCCTGCAGGACAGAGAGGGCTCCAGACACCATCTGAACTTCTTTCTGTTGCTGCCGACGCTCTACTTCCCCTAGACCTGCCATCATTGTGGTGACCTCATTAATACAGCACTCAACATATAGGCCAAAATAGCCATGAGGGATTGAAAAGAGGCAGAGGGGGTATGCTGCTGTACTAGATCATTCATCCGTGACGGAAAGCATTCATCATGTGGGCCATGAGTATTGAGGTTAAACATGGCCTGGCACAGGCCCAGCTCCCGGAGGATCTGCATTAAGTCTTCATAGGACTGCCATTTACTCAAGGTGCCCAGCACATCTCCTGCATCTGTCCAGACTATACAGATAGTGGCCATGACCCATTCTAACAAAGAATGGGAGCCCAGCCCCCTTCCATTTCGCCTGCTATTTTGCAGCTGCTGGCACAGGGAGTGTGAGTTGTAATGGAAGCTAACTTTTCCATCTCACTCAGTGCATATAATACTATCCATCCCTAAATCCCAAAGGCGGAGGAGCCACGCTGCCAAGGGCTCCCTGCACCACTGCTGCAACTGCTTCCTCAGATTGACTAGCTCAGCGTGCGTATAAGGGCAATATGTCATGTGCTCAACCACCTGGAAGGGGCCAGCCAGATTCGCCCCCAGGTGCCATAGGCTACTGTGAATTCATCTTCTGTATCACTACTGGGTAGACCTGCAGGGAACTTAGTTCCTCCTCCCCTTCCTCTGAATCATCCACTATGACTAGGGAGGAGGACTACTGCTACTGCACTGTCCTGCGGTCCTCCTCCAGGGCGCAGGCTTAGCCTCCAAGGCTTCCTCTCTTCCTTGGAGTTCTCTTATCTTTGCTGCATTGCAAAGAGCAGTCTTCGTCTCAGCTCGCAAAGCTGTAAAAAACACCCAGCCTATGGCCCCCACAACTGCTTGGGAACTTGGCTTTTCCAGGGTACCCCTTACCACCCACCGAGCCCTCTCCACCATGTTGGGAGTGCCACTAACACTGGGCCAGCTCTGGCAGGAGCCCAAGCCGCAAGGAGACTTGTCACTGAATACCACATGCTGGTGGCAGGCCACCCTTTTATAACCCCCTCTGGGGGTACAAATGGCTCCATACCATACTGCAGTGAATCCTGCCAGCTATGCCAAGTGTCCTGTAAGCATTCGAGACTGAACAGGTTCCCGTGGGATTCAGGCAGCCAGAAGAAAATACACAGAGCCGTTGGGGATGTCTGACATGCCTTTATTCTGGGGTGGGGCAATCTGTGCACTGGCAGAAAGTCCCGCCCCTCACATATACAAAGTAAACACAAAGCTGGGAGGGTGCCAATATCTGAACTTCTGGTTATGTAACAGAGCTTAACTCTGCACATGCGGTCACTTACTCAAGGTTATGTGAACACAGCTGAGTCATAGTCACTCAGGGGTCTGGGTGAGGAAGTCTGACTGATTCCATTGTCCCTACACCTGTCATCCTAACAGAGCTGGTGGGAGATCAGCTTAGCTGTGAAGGCAAGGTTCACAAGGGTGCTATCCCCATAGAGATGTGGGTGCTTTAACAATTTTCTAGCTCCTGGACAATTTCTTCTCTTTGCTCTATTTTTATTTTCTTCCCTTAATTAGAACTGTAAATTAGATACAAATGTGATTTCTATCTCCCCCCCTATCTGGGTCAGATTGTCTTGTCCAACCCCAAGAATAAGAAAGGACACAGGTGTTTGAGTGGAGTGCTAGTTTGGGGATTGCTGGCTGGCCAGGTGGGCCTGACCAGAGATGATTCCCTGTAGACAGGCCAGAGAGAAACCCAAACCATCAGAAAGGTTTTGGTCAGTGTGAAAACTGAACAAAAAGAGCCAATTATGTGATTCAAAAGTTGGATAGCCAGGTAGATATGTTGTTATGAGTAGAATTATCTATTAGCCTGAATTTTTGGACCTTCAGGCATAAGGCTTCAGTGGCACAGACTCACTTTGTCTCTGACGCTGCTTTTTCTATGCTTTATCTCTGACCAATTTCCTTCCAGTTGTCATGGCCTCCTTTTGGTATTTTACTAACGTCAATCTGGTTGGTGTTTTGCTGTCACTTCATAGCTCATATCTCTGCTCAGATGTTCATGCATTCAGTTTATGTTTGGCTCATAAAGTGTTACTGCTTCCTGTTCCCACATTTTGGAAGAAAACCTTATTACAACCCCCATGTCCAGACTGCACAATGGACCATGTTCTTTATATATCTCTCTATCTCCTTTGACCTTTACACCATCTGAAAGGTCATCACGTTCATGTTACAGATTTGGAAACTGAGGATCACAGTGACTAAAGCATCTGCCCAAGGTCACAAAATTTTAATGTTGCAGAGAATGGTCAAGCTCAGGTTTGACCCCAAACTAAATGTCCTGCCTGCTGCTGCTGCTGCTGCTGTATTAAATAGATGAATTACTCCAAATTTTCAAGTCACATGCAAAAGAAAAGGGACATTGAAAAAGAGGTAATTTGCCTTGACTGGTGTGGCTCAGTGGATTGAGCACCAACTTGCAAACCTAAACATTGCCGGTTTGATTTCCATCAGGGAACGTGCCTGGGTTGCAGGCCAGGTCCCCATCGGGAGAACACAAGCAGCAACCTTCTCTCACACATCAATGATTCTCTCCCTCTCTATCTCCCTCCCTTCCTCTCTCTCAAATACATACATAAATAAATAAAATGAATCTAAAAGAATTTTTTAAAAGAAGGTAATTTTAAAAAAAAAGAAGGTAATTTAGTTAAACAAAGAACTCCCCAATCTAGTATACCTTCATGTCTTTTTGCCTTATTTCATGTTTCTCCTCTTAGAATTCCATTTTTCCATATTCACTGAGCACTTACTCTATGCTGAGAACACACAGTAATACAAAAACATAAAGTCTACAGTCTAGTAAGAACATAAACTGGTACAACCTGTAGAGAAGGTAATTTAACAACATTTTGCACCATCTAAATGTGCACCACCTTTGACCTGCTATTCTACTTTTGCACCTTCCAAATGTGCACAACCTTTGACCTCTAGTCTACTTTAGGAATTACTCACATATGTGCCTACCATCTAATTAGGAATATTGATAAATACATAAATAAATGCAATGTATATCCCAAACTGAGATAAGTTACTATGAAGGGAAAAAGAGGTGTATCATTCAGGATTCTACCAAGGAAACAGAACTAGTAGGAGATAGATATATGTAGGATAGATTTATTATGAGGAGTTGGCTTATGTGATTGTGGGGCTATTTAGGCAAGTCTGAAATTTGTAGGGCAGGCCATTAGGGCAGGCAGGAAACTTTTGGGTAAGAACTGATGCTTCTGTCCTTAGGTAAAATTTCTTCTCCTTCAGGGAAACTCCAGTTTTGCTCTTAAGGCCTTTCAACTGATTAGAGGGAACTCACCCAGATTATCAAAGATCATCTTTAATTAAAGTCAATTTAAGTACATGTTGATCTCATTTACGAAATACCTTCACAGCAACACCTAAGTTATTGTTTGATTAAATAACTAGGATCTAGAGCCTAGCCATGTTGATGCACAAAATAAACTAGTGCAGGAGGGTTAAAAATGTGTTTCTTAAGATATATTCAAGGGAAGAAACAGGAAAGCTAAGTAAAAGTGCCTTAAATGATAAATTTTTTGGTTTATAGCACAGAAAAAGCAGGGATAGGATGGATGGCTTGGCTCTAGCAGTCTGCATTGCCCTCCCTCCTTGGTGCTCGGGCTGCTTCACAAGGTGCCTGTAGCAGTTCAAGACCTCATCTACATCAGAAAGGGAGACCAGCACTTCCTGTCACTTTCTCTGAAGAGCAGGAAATTTTAAGAAGCCTTTCAGGTTTTTACAGCCAGAGGTTTTGAGGCTTTATTTCCCTGTGCTGGAACCCTAGGTTGCGTGATCTGTCTTGCTCCCCAGTTGTTCCTCCTGCCTTATCCACATGCAAATGTGAGATATCCTGGTCCACCAGCTGCCACCTTGTCACACATCCTTGCCACTCTGCCTTTCATCTCTGCCCCTTCTACCGGTCTGGATGAATGTTTCTTTAACAACTTGGTTGTCAGATTTCCATAGTTTGGTTTTCTGGCAGTTCTGGTTGTTTTTTGTTTTTCAATTGGTTGTTATCCTTCTTTTGGTTGTGCGAGGAAATGAAGTGTATCTACCAATGACTCCATCTTGGCCAGAAGCCCTATATGTACCACTTCTTTATCCAGTAGTCCACTGATGAACACTTAGGTTGTTTCCATATCTTGGCTATTGTAAATACTTCTGCAATGAACATAGGATGGATTTTTTTTTTAAATCAGTGTTTTGGATTTCTTTGGATAAATACCCAGAAGTGGAATTACTGGGTTGTAAAGTAGTTCTACTTTTAGTTATTTGAGGAAACTCCATACTGTTTTACATAGTGGCTACACCAATTTGCAACCCCACCAATAGTGCATGAGGGTTTCCTTTTCTCCACATTCTCTCCAACACTTGTGGTATATTGAGTTATTGATGATAGCCATTCTGACATGTGTAAGGTGATTATCTCATAATGGTTTAAATTTATACCTTTCTGATGATTAGTGATGCTGAGCATCTTTTCATACTATCTATTGGCCATCTGTATCTCCTCTTTGGAGAGATGCCTATCCTGGTCCTTTGTCCATTTTTTAACTGGATTTTTTTTGGTGTTAAGTTGTATGAGTCCTTTATACATTTTGAATATTAATCCCTTACCAAATATATCAGTAGTGAATATCTTCTTTCATTTAATAGGTTATTTTTTCATTTTGTAAAATGTTTCCTTCACTGTGCAAAAGCTTTTAAGTTTGATGTAGTCCGATCCGTTTATTTTTTTTCTTTTGCTTCTCTTGCTGAGGAGATATATCAGGAAAAAATATTACTAAGAGCAATGTCAAAGAGTTTACCACACATATTTTCTTCTAGGAGTTTTATGGTTTGAGGTATTACATTTTTCTTTAATCAATTTTGAGTTAATTCTTATATATGATGTAAGAAAGTGGTAGATAATTTTTTCCTCTTTTTTTTTTTTTTTGCACGTATCTGTCAAGTTTTCCCAGCACCTTTTATAAAAGAGACTGTCTTTACCTCATGCATATTCTTGGCTCTTTTTGTTCAATTTCTCACTGACCAAAACCTTTCTGATGGTTTGGGTTTCTCTCTGGCCTGTCTACAGGGAATCATCTCTGGTCAGGCCCACCTGGCCAGCCAGCACTCCCCAAACTAGCACTCCACTCAAACACCTGTGTCCTTTCTTATTCTTGGGGTTGGACAAGACAATCTGACCCAGATAGGGGGGGAGATAGAAATCACATTTGTATCTAATTTACAGTTCTAATTAAGGGAAGAAAATAAAAATAGAGCAAAGAGAAGAAATTGTCCAGGAGCTAGAAAATTGTTAAAGCACCCACATCTCTATGGGGATAGCACCCTTGTGAACCTTGCCTTCACAGCTAAGCTGATCTCACACCAGCTCTGTTAGGAAGACAGGGCAAGCACTTGTCCTACTTATTCCTAATGTTTCTCTCTATCTCTCTCCCCCCCCCCTTCCTCTCTCTCTAAAATCAATAGACATATTTTAAAAAAGAGAAAGCTATAAGGCTTGGTACCTGCCATTTAGACAAAAAAAAAAAAAAGAGCTTTTCTTGTATTTGGAAAGTGATGGTAGAGGCATACAGCTATCTGTTTGAAGGGATAGGTTTCTCTGTTTGCTTTAATTCTTTATATGGCAAGGATGGGGCAGGAAATATACAGTTTCTCAGGACAGTTGGGAAACTGAGTTACACAATTTGTTGATTTCGTTTTCCTATTTTTCTTTTTTTCTCTTTAGGGGTGATCATGCAAATGAGAGAAGGGAATGAATGGAGAACTATGCTACTTTTGGGGCCTCTGCTTTCAACTTCTTGGTTACTTCCTCCCTTTATCAAGAAGTTTCTTGCCTATTTCTTCGGTAATATCAATTTTGCTATATTCTAACCACAGAAAACAGAAACAGGAATGTTCAATACTCCATATAAGAGAAAGTACAGTTTCTACTCATAAAATAAAACATTTTGATCACTGTTTTGGAGAATGAATAATTTCCCCTTAACCAAAGCTAACCTTAGTTCAGAATCTGTAGATAATGGAAACTTCAACAATCATTGTTTATGAGATCAAGAGAAGAGAAGAGGAAAAATAAGGAACTGCAGACAGTGACCAGAGGTTGTGGCTCTGTCACATGCTTCTCTCCAGAAATAGTCTAGGACCAGTAGACAGAGCCTTGTTGGTATGAGAAGGTGAGTGGCCCAGGTGGTTTGTTCATTTTGTATTGCATCTTCTCCAAAAAATAGGGTAATGAGCTCTTGAGTGGAGCCAGTAAGTATGACAGGCCACCTATAGGATAGCTCATGGTGTCATCCCCACATGGGGAGAAGAAGTAGGCTTAGCCAGCAGAGGCTTGAAAATAAAAGAAATGTAATTCCCCAAAGTACTCCTAAATACATAGAGAAACTTAAAAGACCTCCCTCCTTCTTCTTTACACATAGTCTGGCTACATGGCCCTATAGTAGCTTCTTTACTCTGTGGAGTCCTTGGTGTTAATTTCAATTTGATTTTACCTGTGTGTATTGGGGTGGGGAAAAGGAGGCTAAAAGGTAGGAGAGGCACATTGTGTTGTCCCAATCCTACAGAACGTAGTCTCAAGTAAAAATTTAAAGACCCTGGGCTCCACATACATCCCCACCCAAGGGCAATCTGAGGTTGGGTATGAACAGAGAGCAGCTTGGGGGATCTTGGGCTGCTGCTTCCACAGTAGATTGTTGACCAGGACTGACTTCAGCATAACAGAAGCTTGTTTTTGAAAAACTGGGAGGTAGGAGAGTCTCTTCCTTGGTTTTGTTTATTCAAACCCCAAACTCACCCCTGACTACTTTTACACTCCAGGTAGTCCTTTGTACCTTAACACCTAATGCATGATTCCTTCACTCTGAGACAGAGATAAGAACCTTTTTCTCCTGTCATAATACTGACTCACCAAGTAAAAAAAGGTCAACATCTTGAAATAACTACATCCCAAGTAAAATATTAAGTTTCTGGTATGTAAAAAAAAGTACAAAATGATTAAATATAACACAAACACAATCACATTACTAATATGATTGCCTCTTGAAGAGGAGGAGGAGAAGAAAAGAAATGTGTTAGTAGAGAAAGTAGAGAGGAAAGGAGACAGAATATAGGAGGGAGCCCTAGATTCGGTGGACAGTGACTACTCACTTTTGTATATATTCTCCTTTAAAAAGTCTTATGTTAAAAAATTTTAAAAAGAACTATTTTCATTTTTCCATTACTTTTATCTTTAACACTTCTGATTGAGCAGCCAAATAATCATCCACAGCTGGAAATAATTTTCTAACCTGCAAAAGTAGGAACTAAAGTCAAATATCCTAAGATCCTATCAGAAGCCAAATGCTACAGTCTGAATGTTTGTGTCACTCTAAAATTCATATGTTGTAGCCCTAACCCCAATGTGATAGTATTTGGAGATAAGGCCTTTGGGAAGTGATTAGGTTTAGATGCAGTTATGAGGGTGAGACCCACATGATAGGATAAGTAGCTTGGCAAGAAGAGAAAGTCAGAGAAATCTTGCTTTTTTTATGTGCACACATCAAGGAAAGGCCGTATGAGGACATAGCAAGAAGGTGGTCATGTAAATACAAGCCAGGAAGGGCCCTAACCAGGAAATGAAACTGCTGACACATTGATCTTGGACTTCCACCCTCCAGAACTGTGAGATATAAATGTCTGTTGTTTAAGCTGCCCAGACTTTGGTTTTTGTTATAGCAGCCTGAGCTAAGATACCAGAGAACTGGAGAACCATCTATTGGCTAAAGGTCATCGTCAGAGTTGGGGCTCGGGAGGTGGAGTATGTGTGTATGTGTGTGCAAAGAGTTTTCATTCAAAAGTTACCTCAAGGATTGTGATTCCAAATGAGGATCACTTGTGGTCTCATATAAAGAATCTGAATTTTTATATAGGCCTCAAATTCTAGGTTGCCTGCAATATACAAAGGAATAAGTCACTAATATTAGAATTTTTGGTGCCACTAGAAGTGAAAATTTGTTTCCCAGGGGAGAAGAAAGAATTTTCTGGTGTTTCTCAAAAAAAACCAGGAGTTGTGTTTGTTGTTGTTGTTGTTTTCATTTTTGGGTTTTTTTTTTTTGTTTCATTTTGTTTTGTTTTTTAGTTTGAACTCTGTTATAGGCCAGAGATGTTCTTTCTATAAGAGATACTTCTGGACATATTTAGTTAAAATGTTTCTGTCAAAATATTTTTTCCATATATTTATATCAAAATACTTTTCCCAGTTTCTTGCTCCCTTTCTGACCTTGTACCAAGTGCTGCTTCTTAAGTAGCTGTTGCTGAGAAGAGAGGGGTTACTTGTGCGCGCGCATGCATGGGAAGGCCCTCCCTCTCTTCGGCTATCATTCAGAGGCTTCTCAAGCTCTGCTCCTGTAAGTTTATAGGAAGAGTCCCACCCACTATGACTAACACCCCTGTTGAAGCACTTGATTGCTGTCTCCCGAAGCATCTTTACAGTATAAGCACAAGGATGCTACCCTACCCCTGTCCCCACACTGCAATTGATAACAGAAGCTGCTACTGTGGGGAAAGGTATTGGTATTGAGGGTGGGGGTAAAGAGTGGTTTACTTTCTACTCATTTTCTAGAACCTTCCATAACAGAAGGCCATTAGAGAGCTGGTTAATGTAGCCTCTCATAGTCAGTGAAGCCGATGACAATTTCTTCCCTAAGAACATTGCTGATTTGGGAGCAATGACTTGCATTTAATGAAAATAGTAATTTCCCACTGCCTACAAAAAACATCATTTGGCTCTGTTGCAGTGGAAAGTGCTTACTTGCTTTCATACTAGCCCAATAAAGTTTTCAAAGTTCAGAAACTTTCCTTACTATTAGTTGATTCATAAATACAGGTGGAAACTTCTTTGGCAATAGGATGAGGAGCTGTGAGAGGGTATTCAGCACTCGGAAGACTCTTGCCACCTAAAAGAGGAACTGGTTTTGTGCAACTGGTTTTATAACACCAGTGAGGAAACTGATTACCCTCCAGGTGGAAGTGCTGCAACTGGTATGTTCTGGAGTGTCATGCCTGCCTTGTTCTCAGTCTTTGCCTTGTGTTAACTGTACTTCCATCTCCCTTTGTTTCAATTCCAGAAATGCAATTTCCTTGCAATGGCTCTTCAACAACCTGGGCACCCCAAACTGCCTCTCGCCACATCTTGCTTCTAAGGTAAATAAGCAACTTTAATACAGGTTACCAAGTAGAAATAATAGGTAGTCATCAAGAACAGAGGGCTCTTGCTTGGGCTTGCTCAGAAAACCCCTTTTGTAGAGAAGAGTGCAGCTGTCTCTCCAGTGCCCCCGTTATGCATCCTTTGTCAAATTACAGGGAAGTTTAATTCTGTCAAATATTAACTCTTGTCCTGAAGGTTCAGAGAGATATGGATAGAAAGTAAAAGAGAAGAGAGGGTGAAAGAACATGTAAAAATCAAACACAGAGGGAGATAAAAGTAATGGAAGATCAGATAGCAGAGGGAGAGAATGTTACTCAGAGGACTCAGCCCTTCAGCTGGACTCAAGGGGAATCAACTTATTCTGTGCTGCAAATCAGCTGCCTCACCATGATTCAGTGCTTCATCAGAGCTTTCATTCTTACTGTGATGGAAGAAATATAATTACCAAGAAAAAAAGGTTAAAAACAGCATATACAGTATGATTCCCCCTTTTAAATAAACTGTATATTGGCATAAATATCCGGAAGGCTACTAATAAAAATTTTAAGTTTTACCTTGGAATGGTAAGTTTATAGATGAGTTTTTATTTTATTTTTTTTTTTGCTTATCTATATTTTCTACAATGAATGCTTATTGTTTATAATAGAAAACAAAGTTATACTAAGGAGTAAAAGGAAAGGACAAATACAAAGGAGAAAAAATATGGAACTGAGGGAAGAAAAGTTTTTTGTTTTTTGTTTTTTTTTAGGTATATGATAATACAGGTATTTGATCAAACTATACATTTCCCAGTATTAATTGCCTGCTCTTTGCACTCAGGTAATTGACTATTTATAGTTGTTTAAGAACTCTAGTTTCTATAAAGATCTAGTTTCAGATCTATGTTTCTTAATCAGAGGTGCACATGGGAATCAGCAGGGAAACTTCTTCAAAATATTCTTGCCAAGATCCCATCCTCAGAAGTTCCCATTCTGAATACCCAGGTAGGGCCTGCTTAGGAGTCATCTAAAACAACATCCCCTTTTCTTCTGTTACTCATCTTGGTTGAGCATTCCATAATGTGCAAAATAATTTGCTGGGGTACTGAAGGAAAATATTAGAACATCTGATTTTATTTATTTTCTATTGCATCCTTAAAAAAAATCTCTACTTGTATATGTATTAATATTATATACTATATTGATATAGTGAAATATGTATAATTTGCAAATAAGTACATTTACACATTTGAGGGTGTGTTAAAAATGGTTTCTTTAAGTATATCAGTCAAAAACTTTGGAGACAACTGCTTCAAGAATTCAATATGAGTGGGATAACTTAAGTGTCCAACAAAATGAAATTCTTTTCTGGATGAGGTAACAACTAGAGAAAAGTCATGCTATTCATGTTGACTCATTTGACCTACTTCGTTTCCCTCTTAAGGTTGTATTGTTATTTACTGGACTTGAGTCATCATTTGTGGGTATATGATCTTCCCTAAGTAGGCTTCAGCTGTCTTTTGGTAAATACACAGGCACATACATGCCTCTACTGCAGAGGACAGCAGTTGGGATGCTCTCAAGCCTTAAAAAGGCTGACAATTATTTCATGGTTCTTACATGCTATACTTTTATAGCGGCTTTGAAAAAAAAGCAATTGGATTGTCTTAACTTGAAAAAGAAAATAATAAATAATAATTTGTAAAAAAAATATTGATTTTAAAAAACAGTAGAAAAAGATCAAGAGTGAGAAGTAACTCTTTCAGGTAAAGATGGAGAATTCAACACACATATTTCCTTTCTTTTTTTTTCCTTAGTCTTCACTGTAAATGATTGTACAAAACAAAACAAACTACAAAATGATTGTAAATAAATTTTTAAGAGAAAAATAATAGCAATAAAAAATGTTTAAGTCCTTAGAGCAACAAAATTTCAAAAGCTGGTTAAGAAATGTTGCCAATGACATAGCAGACACAAGAAAACCGAATCTTAAGGTAGCAGCTGGGAAATTCTGATAAATCAGCTGAATCCCCCCCACCCCCCAAAAGCACAGGAATACCTCAGGAAATGAGGTTGGATCATGCTAAAACCAGAAGAAGTGGCTTAGAGTCTATTTAGGAAGCAGTTGGACTCCCAGCTCTTCTCCTCTCCCTACACAGTCAGGCCAGTGTCCACAGAGAGACTAGAAAGAGGGTATGTGGGTTGGAGAATACCAGGCAGAGTTGAGGACTAGGTGTTGTACCACCATCTGGGTTAAATGAGTAGATGGAGATTTGGGGTTCTTTCTCCACTAGGCTCCCACAGTGCCTGCACCCAGAATTATATCCTTCAGGCATGAGACTGGAAGAGTCCTCCCTGGGGGATTTGGTAGCCCCAGGAGAAAAACTTAAAGGTACTAATGCAGGGATCCTCCCATCAAACAGCCCACCCAGAATATATAGTGGCCAATGACACCCCTAAAGGTTTAGACCTTGCATTCAGCTTTTCAGTTCCCATTCTGAAACAGGAGCAGAAAAGCAAGGTTTATCAGACATGAGGAAAGCCTCTCATAAGATATACAGAGACCAGAATGAATATAAAGAAGCAACCTGAAGTAGAGAGAGACCATGTATGTTGAAGAAAATGTCAAGTACCCTTTAATTCATATCCTCAGAGCTAAGATATGTAGCCATCAAATTAGAAAAGAAGCATTCAGGAAATAAGACCTCTTGAAAATGAGAAATATGATAATAAAAACAAATATTCAATAAAAATATTAGAAAATAAAAATGAGTATATCATCCTGAAATTAGACCAATGAATCATCCTGAAATGGACCAGTGAAAGGAAGGATAAGAAAAATGAGGAGCCCAGAACAGAAGATCTAATATATGAAAAGAGGGTTTCTAAAAAGAGAGGACAGAGAAACCAGAGGAGAGAAGTCATTAAAGACATAATTCAGACAGCTACAAGGAACTGAGTGGTAACTACAACAGCATAAAAAAGAAAATAGAAACTATAAACAAGAAGCAGGAAGAAATGAAGAATACAATTTCTGAAATAAAAAATATACCAGAAGGAATTACACGCTGGCTGGATAAAGCAGAAGACCAAATCAGCAAGCTGGAAGACACATTAGATATAAATACCCAGGTAAAGCAACAAAATGAAAAAAGACTCAAAAAGTATGAGAATAGCTTAAGGGAACTTTAGGACAACATGAAATGTAATACCATTCACATAATAAGACTACAAGAAGGAAAAGAAAAAGAGCAAAGGATAGAAAACCAGTTTGAAAAAATAATGACAGAAAACTTCCCTAACTTGGAGAGGGGAAAAGCCATGCAAGTTCAGGAAGCACTGAGGGTCCCAATCAAGATGAACACAGAGAGGCCCACTCCAAGACACATCATGATTAAAATGCAAAATTTTAAAGACAATGAGAAAATTGTAAAAGCAACAAGGAAGAAACAGACAATACATTACAAGGGAGCTCCAATAAGGCTAGCAGCTGATTTCTCAACACAAACACTACAAACCGGAAGGAAATTACATGAAACATTCCAAGTAATGAAAAACAAAGGCCTGCAACCAAGACTACTCTACCCAGCAAGGCTGTCATATAAAATGGAAGGCAGCCATGGCTGGTGTGGTTTAGTGGATTGAACATCGGCCTGCGAACCAAAGGGTCACTGGTTTGATTCCCAGTTCAGGACACATGCCTGGGTTGTGGACCAGGTCCCTGGTAGGGGATGTGAGAGATGAAACCACACCTTGATGTTTCTCTCCTTCTATTTCTCCCTCCCTCCCCCTCTCTAAAAATAAATCAATAAAATCTTTTTTTAAAAAAATTAAAAAATAAAATAAAATGGAAGGCAAAATAAGGAGTTTCCCAGACAAAAGAAGTATAGAGTGAGAGAGAGAAACACAGGTACAAAGGTAAAAAATGGCAATGAATATGTACCTGTCAATAGTAACCTCAAATGTAAATGGATTATATCCTCCAATCAAAAGACACAGAGTAGCTGAATGGATTAGAAAACATGATCCACACATATGCTGTCTACAAGAGACCCACCTGAGGACAAAAGATCTACACAGATTGAAGGTGAAGGGCTGAAAAAAAATATTCCAAGCAAATGGACAGGAAAAAACAAAAGCCAGGGTAACAATACTTATATCAGACAAAATAGATTTAAAAATAAAGGCCATAAAAAAAGACAAAGATCATTTTATAATTCTAAATGGAAGAACACACCAGGAAGCTACAAACATTGTAAACATATATATACCCAACATAGGAGTACCCAAATATATAAGTAAATTCTTGGAAGACTTCAAGAAAGATATAGATAGTAACATGCTGATAGTATGGGACTTTAACACCCAACTGTCAACAACAATAGACAGATCTTCGAAACAAAGAATTAACAAGGACGTTGTGGCACTGAATAACATGTGAGATCAACTGAGCTTAACTGTTACATAGAGAAACTTTCATACCAAACAAGCAAAATATACATTCTTTTCAAATGCACATGTATCATTTTAAAAGATAGAGTACATGATAGGACACAAAACAAGCCTCAACAAATTCAAGAAAATTGAAATCACATGAAGCATTTTCTCAGACCACAAGGACTTGAAACTAGAAGCCAACCTCAAGGAAAAACCTCAAAAACATTCAAATACATAAAGACTGAATAACATGTTATTAAACAGTGATGGGTAAACAATGAGATCAAGGGAGAAATCAAATATTTCTGGAAACAAATGAAAATAAAAACACAATAGCCCAAAGCCTATGGGACCCATGAAGGCAGTTCCTGATAAGAAAGTTCATAGCAATACAGACCTACCTATAACAGATAGAAAAATTTCAAATAAATGACCTAACCCTAAACCTACAAAATCTAGACAAAGAACAACAACAAAAAAGCCCAGAGAGAGTAGAAGGAAGGAAATAATCAAGATCAGAGCAGAATTAAATGACATAGAGGCTAAAAGAACGATTCAAAGGATCAATAAATCCAAGAGTTGGTTCTTTGAAAAAATAAACAAAATTGACGAGACTTTAAGCAGATTCATTGAGAAAAAAAAGAGAGAGGACCCAAATAAATAAAATCAGATGAGAGGAAAGATTACAACTGATACCACAGAAATATAAAGGATCATAAGGAGTTACTATGAACAACCATATGCCAAGGAATTTGAAAACCTGGGTGAAAGGGACAAATTTTGAGAAACATGTAATCCTCCAAAAATGAGCCAAGAAGAAGCAGAAAGCCTGAACAGACCAATATCAACTAGTGAAATGAAAGCAGTAAGCCAAAAATTACGAGCACACTAAAGCCCTGGGCCAGATGGATTCACAGGAGAATATTACAAAACATTTAAGGAAGCACTAACCCCAATTCTTCTCAAACTACTCAAATAAATCCAAGAAGAGGGAAGACTCACAAACTCTTTTTATGAAACCAATATTATCCTAATCCCCAAAACAGATAGAGACACAACAAAGAAAAATACAGGCCAATATTGCTGATGAACATAGACGCTAAAATCCTCAACAAAATATTGACAAACTTCATCCAGCGGTACATTAAAAAGATCACACAACCATGATCAAGTGGGATTCATCCTAAGGATGCAAAGGTAGTACAATATTCACAAATCAATAAACATAATACATCCCATAAACAAAAGGAAAGACAAAAATCACATAATCATATCAATAGATGTGGGAAAATCATTTGATAAGGTACAGCACCCATTTATGATAAAAAAACTCAGCAAAGTAGGAGTAGATAGAGCATACCTCAACATAATAAAAGACACATGGGAAACCCACAGCCAACATCATCCTGAAGAGGCATAAACTAAAAGCTTTCGCACTAAGATAGGGAACCAGACAACGAGGTACACTTTTACCACTTCTTTTCAAGATAGTATTGGAAGGCCTAGCCACAGTGATCAGACAAGGAAAAGAAATAAAAGGCATCCAGATTGGGAAATCAAGATGATGGAGAGGCGAAAGGAAGTCACCTTGACCTCCTCTTAGGACCAATCTGGAATTACAACTAAATTGTGGAGAAATTACCTGGAACAAACAACTGAACAGTTATGAGACAGGAGCCTCATAACCTTGGAGAAAGAGAAGAATCAGCGTTAGCACACCTAACTGCCACTTACTCTGGACTCCCGCAATGTCAGGGACAGAGTGGGCTAGCCACGCCTGAGGAAAAATTGACCAAGGACGCTTTGCAGAGAAAACTGAGAGAGTAGCCAGTGGGATCTTGGTGCTGACTCATACCCCATATGGCAGCAGCCATCTTGCTCAAGCAGACCACTCCCCTGACCACTGCCCCCAGGAGGGACTCTGCCCTGGCCAGTGGTGCTAAACCCTGACTGCTGCGTATAGAGTGGCAGCCACTGATAGTAGATCCATGGCTAAATGGGGAGCACAGTGGTCTAGAGACACTTGAGAAGAGATTAAAGATGGAGGCTTTGGGGAGAGAACAGAGAGAGTAGCCAACGGGATCCCAGTGCTGACTCATCCTCCATACAGCAGCAAGAAATATACAAAAGTGGGCTCAGTAAGACCACTCCCATGAGCAGCAGAGGCAGCTTGAGAAGAAAATATAGCCCTGCCCCCATGAGGGACTCTGCCCAACTCACACCCCTGTGCTGCCTAAGCCTAAATGCTGAGTGCAGAGTGACTAGATTAACAACTGAAGGAGACAGCCACAGACAGTAGATTCCTGGAAGTCTGGAACAGATTGCCTAAGGTCAGGCAGGGTCAAAATCTGACATCATCAGAGGCAGATTCAGAGAGAAAAAACAGCGCTGTCCTGCCATAGAAGTTCATACCACAAAGTCAGGAAGTCAAGACAGATCAATTTAAGAAGCAGAAGCAAAAAGAAGAGTCTCACGAGTAGTGGGAAAACAAAGAAACACCCCCTGCCCCCAGTCGAAGGGAAAGGAGGAATCCCCAGAAAGAGAACTAAATGAAATAGAAGCAAGTAAACTATCAGATATTGAGTTCTAAACAATGGTTCTAAGGAAGCTCAGTGAGCTCAGTGACCTCAGAAAGAATTACCAAAAACTACAGGGAATCTATGAGGAGCTTACTGCATATTATCAGCATGAAAAAGGACATAGAAACTATCAATAAGAGACCAGAGGAAATGAAGAATACAATTTCTGAATTGAAGAACACAGTAGAAGGAATCAAAAGCAGGCTCAATGAAGCAGAGGATCAAATCAGCGAACTGGAGGAAAAAGTAGAAAAGAGCTCCCAGAAAGAGCAAGAAAATGAAAAAAGACTCAAAAAGAATGAAGAGGCTTTTAGGGGAATGCAGGACAATCTGAAACATAATAATATCCGTATAATACGGATACCAGAAGGCAAAGAAGAGGAGCAAGGCATAGAAAACCTGTTTGAAAGAGTAATGACGGAAAATTTCCCTAATTGGAGGATACAAAAAATCACACAAGTCCAGGAAGCACAGGGGGTCCCATTCAAGAGGAACACAATGAGGCCTACTCTAAGACACATCATCATTAAAATGGCAAATATCAAAGACAAACAGAGAATCCTAAAGGCAGCAAGGGAGAAACAAGTAGTAACATACAAGGGACTCCCCCGACCCCCAATACAGCTAGCAGCTGACTTCTCAACAGAAACACGGCGAGCCAGAAGGGAATGGCAAGAAATATTCCAAGTAATGAAAAGTAAAGGCTTGCAACCAAGACTGCTCTACCCAGCAAGGCTCTCAATTAAAATGGAAGGTGAAATAACAAGTTTCCCAGAAAAAAAGAAGGCTAAAAGAATACATCTTCAGCAAACAAGCGTTGAAAAATATGCTTAAGGGACTGCTTTAAGAACATGAAGAAAAAAGAGCCTATGAATACCATTCCTTTCACAGTCACCAATACTTGATATTACCAAATTATTTTAACACTTATTAATCTGATTGTGACAAGGATGTGTTATATTGTTACTTTATTATTTGTTGAAACTAAACCTGTTTTTTTTTTAAGGTTTTATTCTTTGAGTTTTTATTACTTACATAATTTTCATTTATTTATTTATTTTTAAAATACATTTGTCTCTGCCTCCCCCCCACCACTTTCCCTTGTCCCCTCCCTCCTTCCCTCCCTCAGCTCTTCCCCTTTGGTTTTGCCCATGAGTCCTTGCTATATGTTCCTTGACTTTCCCCTTCCCTTCCCTTTCCCTGCCCACCCCCCTTCCCTCTTTTCTCTGTTGATTGCTTTTCCTTTCAGTGTTGCTGGTCATATTTTCCTTGCATCTTTGTATTGTTGGTTAAGTTCCACTTATAGGTGAGATCATATGGTATTTGTCTTTCGTCCCCTGGCTTATTTCGCTTAGCATAATGCTCTCCAGTTCCATCCATGCTGTCACGAAGTTTAGTAGTTCTTTTTTTCTTTCTGCTGCGAAATCAGAGAAAAAATGCCATTCGATATAGCAAGAAGAAAAATAAAGTACCTAGGCATAAATTTAACCAAAGACGTAAAAGACCTGTGTGCAGAAAACTATACAACATTGAAAAAAGAAATTAAGGAACACACAAATAAATGGAAGCATATACTGTGCTCATGGATTGGAAGAATTAATATCATCAAAATGTCCATACTACCCAAAGCAATTTATAGATTCAACACAATCCCTATTAAGATACCAATGACGTATTTCACAGAAATAGAACAGACATTTCAAAAATTTATATGGAACCATAAATGACCCCGAATAGCCGCAACAATTTTGAGAAAGAAACACAAAGTAGGAGGGATCACAATACCGGACATCAAACTCTACTACAAAGCCACTATACTCAAAACAATCTGGTACTGGCACAAGAACAGACCCATAGACCAGTGGAACAGAACAGAAAGCCCAGAAATAAGCCCAGGTCTCTATGGACATCTAATATTCGACAAAGGGGGCAGAAGCATAAAATGGAGCAATAACAGCCTCTTCAACAAATGGTGTTGGGAGAGCTGGATGGCTACATACAAAAAATTGAAATTGGATCATCAGCTGACACCATACACAAAAATAAACTCAAGATGGATAAAAGACTTAAATATAAGTCGCAACTCCATCAAAGTCCTCGAGGAGAACATTGGCAGGAAACTCTCAGATATCCCACGCAGCAATTTTTTCACTGATATGTCTCCTAAAGCAAGGGACATAAAGGAAAGAATAAACAAGTGGGACCTCATCAAAATAAGAAGCTTCTACATGGCAAAAGAAAACATCAGCAAAATGAAAAGGGAGCCAACCCTATGGGAAAATATATTTGCTAATGATACATCAGATAGAGGTTTGATCTCCAAGATATATAAAGAACTCACTCGACTCCACTCCCAGAAGACAAATGATCCAATCAAAAAATGGGCAAAGGACCTGGGCAGATGCTTTTCTAAGGAGGAGATACAGAGGGCCCAGAGGCATTTGAAAGAATGCTCAGCATCACTAGCCATCAGAGAAATGCAGATCAAAACCACCATGAGGTACCACTTCACACCGGTCAGAATGGCCATCATAAACAGATCCACAAACAACAGGTGCTGGCGAGGCTGTGGAGAAAAGGGAACCCTAGTACACTGTTGGTGGGAATGCAGACTGGTGCAGCCACTATGGAAAGCAGTGTGGAATTTCCTCAGAAAGCTGAAAATGGAACTGCCTTTTGATCCAGCGATTCCCCTGCTGGGACTATACCCTGAGAACACCAAAACGCCAATACAAAAGAACCTATGCACCCCACTGTTCATAGCAGCACAATTTACAATAGCCAAGTGTTGGAAGCAACCTAAATGCCCATCAGTAGATGACTGGATCAAAAAATCATGGTACATATACACAATGGACTACTACGCAGCAATAAGAAAAAAAGAAGTACTAAACTTTGTGACAGCATGGATGGAACTGGAGAGCATCATGCTAAGCGAAATAAGCTAGGGGGCGAAAGACAAATACCATATGATCTCACCTATAAGCGGAACCTAACCAACAATGCAAAGAAGCAAGGAAAATATGACCAGCAACACTGAAAGGAAAAGAAATCAACAGAGACAAGAGGGAAGGGGGGGCAGGGAAAGGGAAGGGAAGGGGAAAGTCAAAGAACATATAGCAAGGACTCATGGACAAAACCAAAGGGGAAGAGCTGAGGGAGGGAAGGTGGGAGGGGGCAAGGGAAAGAGGTGGGGGGGAGGCAGAGACAAATGTATTTAAAAAGTAAATAAATTAATTAATAAAAAAAAACAAAAGCTGAAAATGGAACTGCCTTTTGATCCAGGGATTCCCCTGCTGGGACTATACCCTAAGAACACCAAAACACCAATACAAAAGAACCTATGCACCCCAATGTTCATAGCAGCATAATTTACAATAGCCAAGTGTTGGAAGCAACCTAAATGCCTATCAGTAGATGATTAGATCAAAAAATTATGGTACATATACACAATGGAATACTAAACCTGTTTTGTATATTTCTTGCCTATTTCTATTAATTTTCAAAAGCTTTAAATGACTTGTTGGTATTCTTTATTCATTTTTTGATTAAATGTTTGTAGAATTTTTTTTCCCTAAAAAACATCTATTAACCCTCTTTTAGATGTGTTGCAAATACTTTCCTATTCTATTACTTATCCTCGATCTTTTTTTATATGTATAATACTATATAGTTAAATGTTTAATATAGTCTTATTGTCAACATTTTACTTTATAAATTCTGCGTTTGAATATGTTATTTCAGGTTAAGAAAAATATTTTCTCCTAAAACTCCTTAGATTTTACATATTGATTTTTAACTCACCTGAATATTTTTAGTATAATGTGTGAAATAGGGCTCTATATTTGTTTTATTTCAAGTGGTCCATGCACTTTATTTGTTGAATAAGCCTTATTTTCCCCCATTGATTTAAAATATCAGTTTAATCATATATTACATTGTTAGAGAGATACATAGGTTTGTTTCTAGAATGCTCATTTTAAGTCATTGATCTACTTGATTATTTCTGTGCTGGTGTCATGTTGTTTCTATTGCTGAGACTTTATAATAGATCTAAATTTTAAAATATTTTATATTGTATTTTGACATTAAAAATAAATAAATAAAATCAATATATACTTTAAAAAAATAGAAAGAAGGAAGGAACCCCTATCTTTTGCGACAACATGGATAGAATTGGAGAATATTATGCTAAGTAAAATAAGCCAGTCGTGAAAGACAAATAACATATGATCTCACCTATAAATGGAATCTATTCAACAAAATAAACTAACGAACAAAATAGGCCATAGGCATGGAAACAGGGAGGAGACTGAAAGTGACCAGAGGGAATGGGAAAGGAGGACAATGGTGGAAATACAGGGAAGGGACTAGACAAAGAACATGTATGAATGACCCATGGACATGGACAACAGATTGGGAATTAACTGTGGGAGTGAGGTGGGTGGTGGGATGGGTGGAGGAAGGCAAAGGGGGAAAATTGAGACAACTGTAATAGAATAAACATGATTAAAAATAAATTTAAAAAATAGAAAACAAAAAAAGAAAAGGCATCCAGATTGAAAAAGAAGTAGAACTGTCACTGTCTGGAGATGATATGATAGTGTACGTAGAAAACCCTGTAGTCCACCAAAAACCTACTCGATCAAAAAAGTGAATTTAGCAAAACAACATAATACAAAGTCAACGTTCAGAAATCAAAGACATTTTTGTGCACCGATGATGAAATATCAGAAACAGAAATTAGGGATAACATCCCATTTACCATAGCAACAAGAAAAATAAACTACTTAGGAATAAACTTAACCAAGTAGGTAAAACTTATACTCAGAAAACTATATAACATTGAAGAAAGAAATTAAGGAAGAAAGAAATTAAGGCACAAATAAATGGAAGCAAATACTATGTTCTTGGATTGGAAGAATTAACATCATTAAAATGTCTATACTACCCAAAGCAATTTAAAGATTCAGTACAATCCCTATTAATATACTAATGACATGTTTCACAGATCTAGAACAAAGATTTAAAAAATTTATATGGAACCATAAGCAACCCCGAATGGCTGCAGCAATTTTGATAAAGAATAACAATATAGGAGGAATCAAAACATCTGATATCAAACTATATTACAAACCCATGGTATCCAAAACAGTCTGGTACTGGCGTGCAAACAGACACACAGTCCAATGGAACAGAATAGAGAGCCCATAAATAAACCCATGCCAATACAATCACTTCATATTTAACAAAGCGGGCAGGAACATAAAATGGAGTAAAAATAGCCTCTTCTATAAATGGTGTTGGGAGAGCTGGACAAGCACATGCAAAAGAATGAAACTCAACCACCAACTTACACCATACACAGAAATAAACTCAACATGCTTAAAAGACTTAAACATAAGTCATGACACTGTAAAAGTACTAGAGGAGAATATAGGTGGGAAAATTTCAGATATCCCAGGTAGTGAAAGACAAATACCATATGATCTCACCTATAAGTATAACCTAGTCAACAAATAAATGAGCAAAATTGAACCAGAGACTTGGAAATAAAGAACAAACTGACAGTGACCAGAGGAGGAGGAGTAGGTGGGGGAAAGAAGGGAAAGAGGCAAGCAAAGGAACACGGATAGAGGACTCATGGACAATGGGGGACATTGACTGTGGGAATAGGGGCGCATAGGGTAGGGGTGAGCAATGGGGAAAAAGGTGGGACAACAGTAACTGAACAACACTAAATAAAATTTTAAAAAGAAAAAATGATTACAAAAAGAAAAAAAAGACACAGTTCAAAATATTTCCCACAACAGCAGAGCATGCATTCTGAAGTGAGAGAGTCACCAAATGTTTGCATAAGGATTGGAAAGAGACCCACACCAAGGCACGCCAGGCTGAAATCTCAGAACAATGAGGTGAAAGCAAAGATGCTACTAGCTTCCATAAATGGTGAGGAAAAAAGTGCCTATATAAGAAGTCATATATAAAGGAAGACAAATTGGAAAGGTTTCAGATTTCTCAACAGCAACCTTGGAGGCTAGATGGCAACAGCCTTCAACTTAATTAAGTAAAATTACTGTATTTCCAATTTAGAATTCCATATCCATCTAGGATTATTTTTATTGTTTTAAGCATTAGGGTAGATTAAGATGATTTTCAGACATGCAAGTTCTCATGTTTATATCCCATTTCTTTGCCTTAGGAAATCCCCAGAACACACTTCAAAATATGGAGCAAATAAAAAAAAGAGGTCATGTCCACCAAGAAGGGAGGCAGAGAATCCCATGCTGTGCTTCAGGTCCAGATTGCTGCATGTTAGGTTTTGGGAGAGATTGGGAAATTGGTGAAATTTTTAGAATATTTGAAGATTCTGAATGCTTGAGAGCAGCCAGACAAATGACAAATATAAATATGTACAAAATAAAGCAAACAAAACCCCAAACATTTATTAGCTCCTGGGACAACAAAAAGGTGTTCAGGAAAGGAAGAATTTATTATAATTTATCATAATTTATAATTTATTATAGTTCAGCTTTGAATGGTGTTTTATAATCACAATAATGCAAACACTGAATAGTTGCCTAACCAGGATAGTAGCATAATTGCATTATAAGAATGAGATGGGGAAGGATGAGATTGTACGGTGAGGGCAACAGCAGGAGGAAAGACACTAAATTCTTATCTTCTTTAAGGGCAGCAAATCAGATTAACAGGTAACATTGAAAAAGCAAGCCATAGTATTTCAAGCATGTTAATTTAGAGATCTAGAGTTATATACTGAAAGAAGCATCTGAAAATGGTGAAAGTGTGGAACCCAGTGAGGACGAGCTAAGGGGTTGCTGTTTTTAACAGCAAGCGTGGTAGGACTATGTGACATTTGGATTATGTACATGTATATCACTCTGGGAGAAAAAGAAAAAAAAAGGACCTATTAGTACCTTCTTCAGGAAAAAAAAGGTAAATCTCTTTTCCTCTTTTGATTCTAACTCTCCAGCCTTGCTTGCTAGAAATCCTCACTGTTTCTTCTGAATCCTTCCAAAAATACTCTATGGTTGCATACTTAGGTTTGCTTCATAAACTGCAGTACTGATTGAACCCCATGACCTACCATGATCTCTACTCAGGATTCTTGAAACCAGTATGTCTAGGCCACTTTCATTTTCTGAGGTTCCCAGTACATTGAAAGGGAAGAGTTACATAAAGGGATTGTAAAACTGTGCAAGCTTTACATGCATACGTTAACAAATGAACACCTTTATTAGACACCAAAATAATGTCAAAATTCTGAATTTCAGGGCTTATGAGAACGTGGGGCCAAGGCCAAAAGGTCTTCCGCCTCCTCCCAGCATCCCCCAGCACCCGCCCAACTCTGTGAAAAGCCTTGCCTCAGGATCCTTTTCTAATTTTACAAAGTCTTCCCCCACCCCTCCTGTTATTGTGCTTATTTCCTTCCTTTCTACAGAATGTGTATTATTCTGCACTTGCCTTCATTGAACTTCTTTCAGTTCCCAGCAACTCAACACTTCCTCAACCTGCTGTCACCTGTCCTTTGAATCAATATGCTCTCCAGCCTGACAACCCTCATTAATTAATTAAAATGCCCTCCTCCACTTGTTTTCCATTTTTATAACCACATTCACATTTAATTAGTATGCTCACCATACCATTATTCAGGTCAGTAAGGAAATGTTACATCACCAGGTCCATTCTCTGTGGACACAATGTTTGTTATGTCTCCCAGATTAATAATAATTTTCTGTGCTCGTTCTTTGGGCATGCAGCCACTCATAATTATGCGGTTTAGAATTTAAATTTTAGACCAGTTGTTTGAAAACCTGTCTGCATACTGCAGAGACTGAGTGAAATTTTTAAAACATGAATCCTGGCTCTTTCAACAATCCTATAATACTATGATAAAATTTTGATTGATAAATGAGGCTGGTTATCTTAGGCACAGAATCTTCTTTGTCCCTTCTAAAAGAAGAAAAGCAAAATACATATTTAAGGTAGTTTGCAGGGCCTTGCAAAGAAATGATGGGCTATCAGATTTTACATTTTAGTTTTCCTTTTCTTGTATTCTAAAATAAATTTTAAGAACTTGGTCATTAGAGTTTAGTTTCCTATTTCTGCCATAAAAAATTAACACAAATTTAGTGACTTAAAACAACAGAAATTTATTAGCTTATAATTTTGGAGGCCAGAAGTCTGACGCAGGTCTCACTGGGCTGTGTGCCTCCTGGTGGCTGTAGGGAAGAGTCCATTTTCTTGCCTTTTCCAGTTTCTAGATGCCACCTCTGTTCTTTGGCTAGTGACCCCTTTCTCCAGCAATGTGGAGTCCTTCTCATGCTGTTTCCTCTCCGGCTTTCTCTCCTACCCCCCTCTCTCGTTTTTAAAGGACCCTTATGATTACCCTAGGTCCACCCAGATAATCCAAGACAATTTCCCCATCACAAGGTCAGTTGATAGCAACCATTCGTTTTTCTCATATATCCTAACATACTCAGTTTCAAGCAGTAGGTCATGGATTTCATTGGGGATAGGGGACATTACTCTGTTTACCATTGTAGCATATTCAGTTTTCTCCTAATAATTTTTAGGTTAGATATGAGTGCATATAAAACTCCCCTGCTAGAGCTGTAGATCAAGTTTACAGCTGCTTGAGCACAGTGACATACCCTGTTTGTGAAAGTAGACCTCTACTTTCACAGCTGAGGAACATGCTGTGGGCAGGGTCTGCTCCCACTTTGGGCTGCAGAGCAGTGGTACACCATTGGCTTTGATGACCCCCTCATTTGGCTAGTAGCCACCCATTGTGGAATCACTGTGTTCAATGTAAGCTGGAAATCTCTTTACCATAGACACTAAGGGAGGGAAGGTCTGGGACATAGCAATAATATCATCTCTGGGTTAACCTCAATCTGCCCCCTGTCTCTGTGACTGCCTTGCTACGTTTCTCATTGAATCAGAAGCTGAAGGGGTGTGGCCCCCAAGTCTGTGTTCTTTAAAACTCCCACTTTAATTTTGTGTACAGTCAGAATTGGAAACAACTGGTTTAGACCATATTTTTTAGTTTAATGAATATATTGTAAGAATTAAAATTTAAACCCTGCTAAAAGCAACATGTACTAGTAGCATCTATTACTTTTTTAGAGAATGTCAGATTCTTATATATTATTAACATACATTAACATATTAGTATATATTATCATATATGTATTAATAATATATAAATTTTATTCTTATATATTGCTCTCTGATAAAAATATCAGATTAAACGGGTGCTTTATTTAAGAAAATCCAATGGATTGAAATTGGAGTCACAAAAATAATAATAATTAAGGACTAATAATTAATATTACAAAGTAATTCACTGTATCATTTTCTTTACACAAAAAAAATCCCTCTGTGTTACTTAAAGTATCAGTCACCTTACAAAAATTTAGTTTACATATTGCTTTTCAGAAACATTTTTATTGTTGACACTATTACAGATGTCCGCAAATTTCCCCCTCTTGGCGCCCCCCTACTCAGTCCCCATGCCCATATCCCTGGCCTTCAACACATTGTTATTTGTGTCCATGGGCTATGCATATATGCATATATGTTCTTTGGTTAATCTCTTCCAACCCTCCACCCCGTCCCTTCTGAGCTCTGTCAGTCTGTTCCCTATATCCATGTCCCTGGTTTTATTTTTTTTAATCAGTTTATTCTGTTCCTTAGATTGCATATATGAGTGCGATCATATGGTATTTCTTTCTCTGACTGACTTATTTCACTTAGCATAATAATCTCCAGGTCCATCCATGCTGTTATAAAGGATAAGAATTCCTTCTTTTTTACTGCTTCATAGTATTCCATTATGCAACTGTACCACAGCTTTTTTATCTTCTCATCTATTGATGGACCCTTGGGTTGCTTCCAGACACTTGGGTATTGCAAAAAACGCTGCTAGGAAAAGGGTGAATATATTCTTTCTGATTGGTGTTATGGGATTCTTATAATATATTCCCAGAAGTGGGATTGCTCGCTCAAGTGACAGTGTCACTTCTAGTTTTTTGAAGAAACTCCATACTGTTTCCACAGTGGCTGCACCAGTCTGCATTCCCACCAGAATTGCACTAGAGTCCTGTTTTCTTCACATCCTCACCAGCACTCGTTTGTTGATTTATTGATGGAAGCCATTCTGGCAGGTATGAGGTGATACTTCAGTGTAGTTTTAATTTACCTCTCTCTGATGATTAGTAATGTTGAGCATTTTCTCATAGGTCTATCCAGAAAAAGTCCAGCCATTGTTAACATAATGAGAACAGTATGGGTGATATCTATTTAACCTGGCAGCCAAGCAGAGTGGACTGGAATGCACATGGGTAAACACGACGACTTCACTGTACTAGTCAGTGGGGGCAGGAGATGCCACTGAGTGAGCATGTGTACTGTGTGGCCATTGCATTAAAAATGAACAAGTGGAGTGACCGGCAAGGGTTGGCGAGCGTGTGTGTGACCCACGCGGGCTGGTGAACGCTTGCACCTGCCGGCAAGGCCTCACACAGACTGGCACCCATACGGCCTGCGAGGGAGTGCACAGAGGGGCAAGGGCAGGTGTAAATTGACCTGCCCCCCGCGATTGCGGAGCGGCCCACAAAATAAGTAGAGCTGCCCAGAGTCCCTGGAGGAGAGACCAGAAACAGGATTAACCGGAGAGTCCTAGAGCTGATTTCCTCCCATTTCCGTAGTCCCCATTTGGCGAGGGCAAGCAACGCACCCAAAGAGCCAAAAGCAGGGAAAATACACAATAGAAGACCCTAAACTGACCAGTGCCGCGAAGCTCACGTGCCAGGGAGGCCAGAGGGGTATGCGAGGTCGCGAATAAGCCCCCTGGTCTGGGGCAAGCACATGCGAGCCCAGGCAGGTGGGGGACCCTGCCGCGCTGGGAACGCGCTCAAGGAGCCCGCGTGAGAGCGCAGAGAGATCCCAAAAAATAGCCCAGCCCTGACCGAAAGGGTCACAGAGCTGCTCCAAGCAGGAGTCAGACACAGGCATTAGACTCCTGAAAGGCTCAAACAAACAACCCAAGGCCCTATAGGGTCAACAACTGACATCATCAGAGGCAAGCCCAAAAAGAAAAGTAAAGGACAAAAATACTTAACGGACTCTCACAAAAATGGGAAGAGAAAGAAGTTCCCCTCAAATGAGTGGAAAAGGGGACTCCCCACAGAGAGAGCTGAATGAAATAGAGGCAAGGGAACTATCAGATATGGAATTCAAAACAATGGTTCTAAGGAAGCTCCATGAGCTCAGCCAGCTCAAAGAGAACTGTGAGAAACTGCAGTGAAACTATCAGGATCTTACAGCAAACTATATCATCCTGGAAAAGGACATAGAAACTATCAAGAAGACACAAGAGGATATGAAGAATACCATTTCTGAATTGAAGAACACAGTAAAAGGAATCCAAAGCAGGCTGGATGAAGCCGAGGATCGAATCAGTGAGATGGAGGATAGGTAGAAAAAAGCTCCCAGAAAGAACAAGAAATGGAAAAATGACTCAAAAAGAATGAAGCAGCATTTAGGGAAATGCAGGACAACCTGAAACGCAATAATATCCGTATAATAGGGATACCAGAAGGAGAAGAAGAGGAGCAAGGAATAGAGAACCTCCTCGAAAAAGTAATGATGGAAAATTTCCCTAATTTGAGGAGAGAAAGGCTCTCATGGATCCAGGAGGCACAGAGGACCCCAGTCAAGAGGGACCCAAGGAGGTCCACTCCAAGACACATCATCATTAAAATGGCAAATGTCAAAGACAAAGAGAGAATCCTGAAGGCAGCAAGGGAGAAGGAGAAAGTAACATACAAGGGGGCCCCGATACGCCTAGGAGCTGACTTCTCAACAGAAACACTACAAGCCAGAAGGGAATGGCAACAAATATTCCAAGCCATGAAAAGCAAGGGCCTACAGCCAAGGCTGCTCTACCCAGCTAGGCTCTCCATTAAAATACAAGGGGAAATACGGAGTTTTCCAGACAAAAGAAAGCTAAAAGAATACATCTCTACCAAACCAGCACTCCAAGATATGCTAAGGGGACTGGTTTAAGCAGATGAAGGAAAAGAATGAGACAGAGAGGAACACAAGTACAAAGAGAAAAGATGAGTAAGTTTCTATCAGTAATATCTCTCAATGTGAATGGACTAAATGCCCCAATCAAAAGACACAGGGTAGCTGAATGGATAAGAAAACATGACCCCACATACGCTGCCTACAAGAGACCCACCTCAGAGCAAAAGACCTACACAGATTGAAAGTAAAGGGATGGAAAATAATATTCCAAGCAAATGGACATGAGAAAAAGGCTGGCATTGCCCTACTTGTATCAGACAAAGTAGATTTCAAAGCAAAGGCCATAAAGAGAGACCCAGAGGGGCACTTTATCATACTTAAAGGAAGAATCTATCAAGAAGACATCAACATTGTAAACTTATATAATCCCAATATAGGAGCCCACAAGTTTATAAGGAAATTGTTGGATGACTTCAAAAAAGATATGGACAGCAACACACTGATAGGGGGATTTCAACACCCCACTGTCAAAAATGGACTGATCTTCCAAACAAAACATTAATAAACATATCGTGGTGCTGAATGACACACTGAATCAAAGAGACTTAACTGACATATATAGAACCTTACATCCCAAAGAAGAAAAATACACATTCTTTTCAAATGCTCATGGCAGTTTTTCAAAGATAGACCACATGATCGGACACAAAGCAAGCCTCAGCAAATTCAGGAAAATTGAAATAATACCAAACTTTTTCTCAGACCACAAGGAGTTGAAACTGGAAATCAACCTCCAAGAGAAACTTCAAAAACTTGCAAACTCGTAGAGACTGAACAGTAGACTATTAAACAATGAATGGGTCAATAATGAGATAAGAGAAGAAATCAAAAAATTTCTGGAAACAAATGAAAATGAACAGACAACTGTCCAAAACCTATGGGACACAGCAAAGGCGGTCCTGAGCGGGAAGTTCATAGCAATACAGGCTTACCTAAAAAAGATAGAAACATTTCAAATAAAAGACCTACCACTACAACTTCAAGAACTGGAGAAACAACCACAAATAAATCCCACAGCAAGTAGAAGGAAGGAAACAGTCAAGATGAGAGCAGAACTGAATGACATAGAGACGAAAAGAACAATTCAGAGGATCCACCAATCCAGGAGCTGGTTCTTTAAAAAGATAAATAAAATTGACAAGCCTTTAAGGAGACTCATCAAGAAAAAAAGGGAGAGGACCCAAATTAATAATATCAGAAATGAAAGAGGAGAAATAACAACGGATACCACAGAAATACAAATGATCATCAGAAACTATTATGAACAATTATATGCCAAGAAATTTGAAATCTTGATGAAATGGACAAATTTTTAGAAAAGTATAATCTTCCAACACTGAAGGAGGAAGAAACAAAAAGCTTGAACAGACCGATAACAGCTGGGGAAATTGAAGCTGTCATCAAGAAACTCCCGGCACACAAAAGCCCAGGGCCAGACGGTTTCCCAGGAGAATTTTACAAAACATTTAAGGAAGAGCTAACCCCTGTCCTTCTCAGACTATTCCAAAAAATCCAAGAGGAGGGAAGACTCCCAGACTCCTTCTATGAGGTCAGCATTACCCTGATCCCAAAACCAGATAAAGACCCTACAAAGAAAGAAAACTACAGGCCAATTTCACTGATGAACATAGATGCTAAAATCCTCAACAAAATATTGGCAAACCGCATCCAGCAATACATTCAAAAGATTATCCACCACGATCAAGTGGGATTCATCCCAGGGATGCAGGGATGGTTCAATATACGCAAATCAGTAAACGTGATACATCACATAAATCAAAGAAAAGACAAAAACCACATGATCATCTCGATAGATGCAGAAAAAGCATTTGACAAGGTACAGCACCCATTTATGATCAAAACACTCAGCAAAATGGGAATAAATGGGGCATTCCTCAACGTAATAAAGGCCATATATGAAAAACCTACAGCCAATATCATACTCAACGGGCAAAAACTGAAAGCTTTCCCACTAAGATCGGGAACACGACAAGGATGTCTGCTCTCACTGCTTCTTTTCAACGTCGTATTGGAAGTCCTAGCCACAGCGGTCAGACAAGAGAAAGAGATAAAAGACATCCAAATAGGAAAGGAGGAAGTAAAACTATCATTGTTTGCAGATGACATGAGAGTGTACATAGAAAACCCTGTAGACTCTACCAAAAAACTCCTCAACCTAATAAGTGAATGTGGCAAAACAGCAGGATACAAAGTCAACATTCAGAAATCAAAGGCATTTTTGTACACCAGCAATACAATAGAAGAAGAAATCTATAGAAGAAATCTAATAGAAGAAGAAAAAATATACCATTCGATATAGCACGAAAAAAGATAAAGTACCTAGGGATAAATTTAACCAAAGACATAAAAGACCTGTACGCAGAAAACTATACAACATTGAAAAAAGAAATTAAGGAAGACACAAATAAATGGAAGCATATACCGTGCTCATGGATTGGAAGAATTAATATCCTCAAAATGTCCATAGTACCCAAAGCAATTTATAGATTCAACGCAATCCCTATTAAGATACCAATGACATATTTCACAAAAATAGAACAGACATTTCAAAAATTTATATGGAACCATAAACGACCCCGAATAGCCACAGCAATTTTGAGAAAGAAACACAAAGTAGGAGGGATCACAATACCGGACATCAAACTCTACTACAAAGCCACCATACTCAAAACAATCTGGTACTGGCACAAGAACAGACCCATAGACCAGTGGAACAGAATAGAAAGCCCAGAAATAAGCCCAGGTCTCTATGGACATCTAATATTCGACAAAGGGGGCAGAAGCATAAAATGGAGCAATAACAGCCTCTTCAACAAATGGTGTTGGGAGAGCTGGATGGCTACATGCAAAAAATTGAAATTGGATCATCAGCTGACACCATACACAAAAATAAACTCAAGATGGATAAAAGACTTAAATATAAGTCGAAACTCCATCAAAGTCCTCGAGGAGAACATTGGCAGGAAACTCTCAGATATCCCACGCAGCAATTTTTTCACTGGTATGTCTCCTAAAGCAAGGGATATAAAGGAAAGAATAAACAAGTGGGACCTCATCAAAATAAGAAGCTTCTGCAGGGCGAATGAAAACATCAGCAACATGAAAAGGGAGCCAACCGTATGGGAAAATATATTTGTTAACGATACATCAGATAGAGGTTTGATCTCCAAGATATATAAAGAACTCACTAGACTCTACTCCAAGAGGACAAACGATCCAATCAAAAAATGGGCAAAGGATCTGGGCAGATGCTTTTCCAAGGAGGAGATACAGAGGGCCCAGAGGCATTTGAAAGAATGCTCAGCATCACTAGCCATCAGAGAAATGCAGATCAAAACCACCATGAGGTACCACCTCACACCGGTCAGAATGGCCATCATAAACAGATCCACAAACAACAGGTGCTGGCGAGGCTGTGGAGAAAAGGGAACCCTAGTACACTGTTGGTGGGAATGCAGACTGGTGCAGCCACTATGGAAAGCAGTGTGGAATTTCCTCAGAAAGCTGAAAATGGAACTGCCTTTTGATCCAGCGATTCCCCTGCTGGGACTATACCCTGAGAACACCAAAACGCCAATACAAAAGAACCTATGCACCCCACTGTTCATAGCAGCACAATTTACAATAGCCAAGTGTTGGAAGCAACCTAAATGCCCATCAGTAGATGACTGGATCAAAAAATCATGGTACATATACACAATGGACTACTACGCAGCAATAAGAAAAAAAGAAGTACTAAACTTTGTGACAGCATGGATGGAACTGGAGAGCATCATGCTAAGCGAAATAAGCTAGGGGGCGAAAGACAAATACCATATGATCTCACCTATAAGCGGAACCTAACCAACAATGCAAAGAAGCAAGGAAAATATGACCAGCAACACTGAAAGGAAAAGAAATCAACAGAGACAAGAGGGAAGGGGGGGCAGGGAAAGAGAAGGGAAGGGGAAAGTCAAAGAACATATAGCAAGGACTCATGGACAAAACCAAAGGGGAAGAGCTGAGGGAGGGAAGGTGGGAGGGGGCAAGGGAAAGAGGTGGGGGGGAGGCAGAGACAAATGTATTTAAAAAGTAAATAAATTAAAAAAAAAATTCTTAGTTCTACCATAAAAAAAAAAAATGTCCAAGTGAGTAAAACAACGAATTTGCATCAAATTTTCCATTAAGCTCAAACCCTCCTCCAGGGAAACTATTTGGATGATTCAGAAAGCTTTCAGAGATGATGAAATGAGTGCAACACAAATAAATGTGTGGCACAAATGCTTCAAAGGTGCTCAAGAATCTGTTGAAAGTGATCCATGTTCTGGAAGACCTGCAACAAGCAGGACACTTGAGAATGTTGAATGTGTATGAGCTGCAATCAACAAAGATCGGTGACTGACAGTGTGAGATTTAGAAACTGATCTGGGGATTCTAAAAACTACTCTGTCCAAGATTTTGATGTATGATCTTGGCATGAAATGTGTCGTGACAAAATTTGTTCTGCGGCTTCTACTACCAGAGTGGAAGTAACATCACGCTGCAGTTGCTAAAGACTAGATTCAAACTGTATGCCAGTTACTAATATTCTAATTATTACCAATGATGATGAGACATCATCCGAGAGAGTACCTTCCAAGGTCACCACTGGAAATAAAAACCACTAAAGGCATGACAGCACAGTTATGCTACAGCATGGGCTGATTAGTCATTAATCCATGAAGATGTCTTATTTAAGGGGAAATTTTCTTTAAAAAATTTAAGGGGAGAGGTTACTAATGAACCAGATTTCCTCCAGAAGGTCATAACCAGAGATGCATTGAGAGTCTATGGCTATGATCCCGAAATGAAGGCCCAGTTGTCCTAGTGGAAGTCACCTGGTTCTCCACACCTAAAGAAGGTGTGGCAAAGTCACAGCAAGATCAAGACCATGTTAACTGTGTTTTTTGATTGGGAAGGTGTTGTCCATCATGAATATGCCCCTCCAGGCTAACCAATTAATAAAAATTGCTACCTCAATGTATTTTGTTGGTTAAGTGATACAATATGACAAAAACGGCCATAGCTATGGGCAACTGGTGATTGGCAGCTTCATCAAGACAATTCACCCACTCATGCATCATGTCTCGTGCAGTTTCTTGGTGAATCTCCCGGGGACTCAGCCCCCATACAGCCCAGATTTGGCACTCTGTGACTTCTGTCTTTTCCCCAAACTAAAATCACCTTTGAAAGGGAAGAGATTTCACACCATAAATGAGATTTAGGAAAGTAGGACAGGGCAACTGATGGCAACTCCAGTGAAGGATTTTGCAGAGTGTTTTGAATAGTGAAAGAGATGCTGAGAACTGTGTGAGGTCCCAAAGTGCTTGCTTTGAAGGTAACTGAGACATCATTGTCCTATGTACAATATTTCTTGTACCTTGTAGAGTTTTCTATAAACGTCTCTATTTTCCATAGTACATGGCTAGATACTTTCTAGACAGACCCCACATGTCTATTGACCATGTGTTTATCTTCTTTGGAGAAGTGGCTACTCAGGTCCTTTCCCCATTTTTAAATAGGGTTGTTTGTCTTCCTTGTGTTGAGTTGTATAAGTTCTTTAAAAATTTTGAAAATTAATCCCCTATCAAATATGTTGTTGAATATGTTCTCCCCATCCTTTTTCATTTTGTTGATAGTTTCTTTTGCTGTGCATAAGCTTTTTATATTGATGTAGTCCCATTTGTTTATTTTCTTCCTTTATTTCCCTTGCCCTAGGAGGTATATTGGCAAAAATATTGCTATGTGAGATGTCTGAGGTTTTACTGCCTATGTTCTCTGCTAGGATTTTTATGCTTTCATGACCCAAGAAGATGAAGATTTCAACCTTCTTGAATTTGTTAAGACTTATTTTGTGTCCTAACATGTTTATCTTTGAAAACATTCCATGTGCACCTGAGAAGAATGTATATTCTGCTGCTTTGGATAGAATGTTCTGTAAATATCCATTAAATTTGTCTGATATAGTGTGTTATTTAAGGTTGCTGTTACCTTGTTGATTTTTTGTCTGGAAGACCTATTCATTGATGTCAATGTGCTGTTAAAGTCCCCTACTATGATTGTATTGCTGCCAATCTCTTCTTAAAGCCCACCAAGATATTTTTATATATTTAGATACTCCTATATGAGGTTCATATATCGTTATCAGGGTTATACCCTCTTGGTGGATCAATCCCTTCAGTATTATGTAGTGACCTTCTTTGTCTCTTGCTATAGACTATTTTGTCAGATATAAGTACTATTACCCTAGCTTTTTTGTTGGTTTCCATTTGCACGGAATATTTTTTTCATACCTTTATTTTCATCCTATGTGAATTTTTGATCTGAGGTGGCTCTCTGGTAGACAGCACATATATGGGTCATGTTATTTTAATCCATTCAGCTTACCCTATGTCTTAATCCATTTGCATTTAAAATTATTATTGATAGCTACTTATTTATAGTTATTTTTATTCTTTATGCCTATGTTCCCTTTCTTTTTCTTCTGCTTACAGAGTCCCTTGAACATTTCTTGCAATGATGGTTTGGTGGTAATGAACTCCTTTAGCCTTTTTCTTCTCTTTTCTTTTCTCTTCTGTCTTTTTTCTTTCTTTCTTTTCTTTTCTTTTTTTTTGTACTGAGAAGCTGTTTATTTAACCTTCAATTTTAAATGATATATGGCCTTGCTGTATAGAGTAATCTTGGTTTCAGATCCTTGCTTTTCATTATTTTGAATACTTCATGCCATTCCTTCTGGCCTGTAATGTTTCTGTTGAGAAATAAGCTGACAGCCTTATAGGAACTTCCTTGTAGCACTAAGGAAGTTGGCCTACAGTTTATATCCAACTGAGGATGTGAAGCAATGAAACTCATTCATTGCTGGTGGAAGTGCAAAATGGTACAGCCACTTTGGGAGACAGTTTGGTGATTTCTTGCAAACCCAGTGATTATTGGTTTGATGTGATTGAGTCACAATTCCACCATGTTATAGATATGAGCGGAGAATCCTTAAGACAGCAAGGGAGAAAGAGGGCGTAACATAAAAGAGAGTCCTGATACGCCTAGCAGCTGACTTCTCAACAGAAACACTGCAAGCCAGAAGGGAATGGCAAGAAATATTCCAAGTAATGAAAAGCAAAGGCCTGCATCCAGGACTGCTCTACCCAGCAAGGCTCTCAGTTAAAATAGAAGGCAAAATAAGGAGTTTCCCAGACAAAAGATGGCTAAAAGACTATACCTCCATCAAACCAGCACTGTAAAATATGCTAAAGATACTGCTTTAAGATGAAAAAAAAAGTTTTTATGAATACGCAGTTTCTTTCAGAGTTGCCAATACTTGATATTACCAATATTTTTAATACTCATTAATCTGATTGTGATAATGATGTTATTTTAATTGTTCCTTTACTATTTGTTGAAACTAAACCTGTTTTAGTATATTTCTTGCCCTTTTCTATTTTTTTTTTTAAAAAAAGCTGTAAATTACTTTTTGGTATTCTTTATCCATTTATTGATTAAAGGTTTTGTAGAACTCTCCCCCCACCAAAAAAAAACCTGTTAACCATGTTTTAGATGTGTTGCAAATACTGTTCTATTCTATTCCTTGTCCTTTAACTTTTTTATATGTATATTACTATATAGTTAAGTGTTTAATATAGTCATAGTGTCAATATTTACTTTATAACTTCTGGGTTTGAATATTTTGCTTCAGGTCATGAAAAATATTACTTCTATTTTCTTCTAAAACTCCTTAGATTCTACATATTGATTTTAACTCACCTGAATATTTCTTGTATAATGTGTGAAATAGGACTCTATATTTGTTTTATTTCAAGTAATAGTTGTCCATGCACCTTATATGTTAAATAAGCCTTATTTTACCTATTGCTTTAAATCTCAACTTAATCATATATTATATTGTTAGATATATACGTTCGTCTCTAGAATGCTCATTATATTTAATTGATCTACTTGATTATTTCTGTGCTGATGTCATGTTAGTTTAATTGCTGAGACTTTAGAATGGTTTTATTTTTTTTTAATATTTTATAATTAACTTTGACATTTAAAAGATAAATAAAATCAATCTGCATTTAAGAAAGAGAGAGAGATATGGAACTCCAACCTTTTGTGACAACTTGGATGGGAATGGAGAATATTAAGCTAAGTGAAATAAGCCAGTTGATGGAGGACAAATACCATTTGATCTCAAGAATAAGTGGACTCTTTTCAATAGAATAGACTAACAAACAAAATAAACCACAGGCACAGAAACATGGAGCAGACTGAAAGTGACTGGAGGGGATGGGGAAAGAGGGCAATGGTGGAAAGAAGGGGAAGGGACTAGACAAAGAACATGTATGAATGACTCATGGACATGGACAACAGAGTGGGAATTGACTGTGAGAGTGGGGGGTAGGGGCGGGATGGGTGGAGGGGGTTAAAGAGGTAAAAATTGAGGCAACTGTAATAGAATAAATATGATTTATAAATTAAAAAAAGAAAACAAAAAAGAAAAGAAAAGAAAAAATGAGGCCCGCTTGCCATTTCAATCTATATGAGCACAGTTAGCAACAGCCAGAAGGGCTAAAACTCCTAGCTCTACCTGGGCTCTGAATGGGCCAAATGTTCCACTCCCCCTCTTCATCTAACCAAACAAGGTGAGGCCAAATTTCCAGCCCAGCACCACACCCCTTTGTCTCAGAAGACTGACCGCAGGACCATGAGCTAACCAAGCGATTCAGCAGGTGTAGGGAGGGGCACTGCATGTGCTGTCAATGTGAGCAAGAGTGGTCCTCTTCCTCAAGTCTCACATTCTAGAATCCAATTGGCTTTCTGCCCAAAGTCCTTCTAGATAATAGAGGACCCCTCAAAAGTCATGCTGGGTGTGCTCAACAGGCCCTTCCTTTGACCCTGAAATGCCCCATGGCCTCTCCAGCAGTCACAGATCAGATCGGACTTCCCAAGCCGGTGTTTTCACAATGGGCTCTCTCCTTCCCTGGGATGGTGCAATCTGAGTCTCCCAGGTAGATGAAATCCCCACTGATTCTCACTGCTTGATTCTACATAGGGTCCCCTTCCTGTGTCTTGTAGATCTGGATTGTGGACCCCTGCTTGGGGATGAGACCCCACACTCCATTGGGGAGGGAGCTCTGCTGCTGCAATATCCCTCCAACTTCCCAATCTCTGCTCCAAGCTCTTGTTTATAAAAGTTTAGGTCTGCTGCATTCAACTGGCTTTTCAAGTCAATTACTCTGCAATTTAGCTGCAAGTCTGGTCCAGGTTGGGAGTAAGTGGACAGAGCTTCCACTCACTCTGCAATCCTCTTTTTCAGGAACATTTTTATTCCATTAAGTATGGTGCACCTGAATCTTAAAGGAATTGTGCTTGCATTTTGTAGAGTCTGACTGGTCTGTAGTCTGTTTCTCAAGTCTTCCTCATGGTGTCCCAACTATCAGTCTCCCACAGTTGTGCTCTCTTGGCTCTACCCTTGTCTCTGTAGTGTGGTCCACCTGGCCCACCTTCAGGTTCATCCTCGCACTAATTCCAAGGATAAACCCTGAGGTCACAGGCATTTCAGTACTCCTAGCTCAGCACTGAGAACAAACGTCAAATAGCCCTGAGGTCCTCACTTCTGGTAATTGGGCTCCAGCTTTCTTCCCCAAACCTTGGCCTATAGCTTGGACGTCTTTTGGATTTTCTGTCTTCCTTGGAGCTTTCTTACCGCTTCCCTCAATGACAGGCTTTGAAGAAGTTTAACTTGAAACGTTAGCCATGGTGTAGACCTGTGCTTATCCCTGACAAGACAGACTCACACCCACCAACTAGTGGCATGGGAGTGTCCTTGTTCTCTGGAGCAGGAACCTGTGATGACCTGGCCACCCTCGAACTGTACTATAGGCTCTCTGGAATGCCCAGACATCACTGTACCTGTATCATATGCCTGGAACTTCCTCACTTGCACTCCAGTCCCCTGGCTCTGTTGGCAGCCTTTTGTTAAGCCTCATACTGCTAATCTGAGTCTTAATTCTCTGTTTTTTTTTTTTCTGTTTCTTTTTGTGTGTGTTTCTTTTCCCCCCAGGATTAGACCCCATTCCCTATAACCTCACTGCCCAGTGAGATCCTGCTTCAAATCAACAGACCTGCTGAACCCACCTTAATATGAGCAGTTTCCTCTACTCTCCTGAGATGGGAGCATCTTAGATCTTCATACTGGCTCAGCTGCAGCACTCTGTGGGTACAGTGGATTGCTCTGTCATCCATTACTCACTAGCCCTGCCCTGAGACAGGTTAGGCTTCCATCTGGCCCTGAGGTGTGATGTGATTGAGTCACAATTCCACCATGTTATAGATATGAGACCTTGGACACTTTGCTTAACTCCTTTGATCCTTGATAGACTCGATGGGTTTCCTCCCATCTAAATGATCTAATCTACTTCATAAGGTAATGGTGGGGTAATATATGCAAAACGTCTTGTACTTGACATATGGTAGGGAGATATTCTTATTTCTTTTTTCTTACTTGCTCCCCAGTGACTACTGGTTTGAGGGGTTAAGAACCCCACATGTCTCATGACCAAACAGGTCCAGATATTCTTATCTGGATAACCTACCTCATCTCCATTTCCCAAGAAGTCAAGATTAAATAAATATTAAAAGAATGAAAAAACAAGACACAGACCAAAAGAAAATATTTGCAAAACAAATATATATCTAATGGACTTGTATTCAAAATACACACACAAAAAAACTCTTATATCTCAAAATAAGAAAACAAACACCCAATTAAAAAATGGGCAAATATCTGGACACCTCACCAAAGAAGGTATATAGATGACAAACACTCATATGAAAGGATACTTAACATCATATGTCATTATGAAACTGAAAATTAAAACAAGATATACCACTATGCACCTATTAGTATGGCTAAACTCCAAAACACTGTTGAGGATGTGAAGCGATGAAACTCATTCATTGCTGGTGGAAATGCAAAATGGTACAGCCACTTTGGGAGACAGTTTGGTGATTTCTTACAAAACTAAGCATACTCTTACCATGTGATCTAGCATTCAAACTCCTTGATTTTACCCAAATGAGTTGAAAACTTATGTTCACACAAAAACCTGCACATTGATGCTTGTAGCACATTTTTCATAATTACAAAAACTTGGAAACAACTAAGGTGTTCCTCATTAAATGCGTGGATAAATAAACTGTGGTACAGCCAGACAATGGAGTCTTATCCAGTTATAAAAAGAAATGATTCCTTTTTAAAATTCTTTTTATTGTATCTATATGAAAAGATAGATGTTAGCTGAACATATTATGGTAATCATTTCACTATATATAAGTCAATCATACTGTGTATTTTAAACTTATAGTGATATATGACCATTATTTCTTAATAAAACTGGAAAAGAACAACTATCTGTGCATTCCTGTCAGTATGTAAAGGAATCTCATGGTTTCTAGTGAGGAGTTGCATGAGAGGTGGAAAGAGAGGAGGATCCCAATGAGAAAGAGGCAGGCTCAGAAAGAAAAAAGGGAGAGGGCATATTATGGAAAGCTATGAGGAAAGGAAGTGAATCTGAAAACAGCTGCCCCTAGGAATGGTGCTGGAATTCCATTAATAATAATAATTTTATTAATAATAATTTTAATATTAATGATAATTTTAATAATAATTTTAATATTAATTTTTAATATTAATAATATAAACAGCTTTCACAGTGTATAGTCCATTGAGAATTCAGGCTTCTATATGTTTTACATAGTATGGCATTATTTACCTATAATTTATAAATAAAGGTAGTTATGTCCCCCAAAAATGAAGAAAGAAATGAGCCATCAAACCATGCAAAGACATGGAGGAACCTTAAACTCTTATTACTAAGTGAAAGAAGCCACTCTGGAAAGGTTACATACTGTATGATTTCAACTACAGTTGATTCTTGGACAAAGTTGGTGGTCAGAGGTGCTGATCCCTGAGTAGTCAGAAAATCATGTATAACTGCAATTGGTCCTTCACATCTGTGGATTCCCAGCTGTGAACTGAAAACACAGTTGCCCTTTGAACAACATGAATTTGGACTGTGCCATGCCACTTATATGGAAAACCCCTATATAAGTAGACTTGTGCCATTCAAATCTGTGTTATTCTAGGACCAACTTATATCACACTCTGTAAAAGGCAAAACTAAGAAGGCAGTAAAAAAGATCAGTGGTTGCCAAGAGTTCAGGGGTAGGGATGAGGTAAAGATAAGGTTGATAAAAATATGGGATTTTTAGAGCAACAAAACTTCTCTATATGATGCTGTAATGGTGGGTATATGACCTTGTATATTTGGCAAAATCTCTAGATCTGCACAACACAAAAAGTAATTATGTTAATTATGAATTTTAATTGATAATTATATATCAATATTGGTACATCAATTGTAACAAATATACCACAACACAAATGTTAATAATAGAAGAAACTGCATATGAGAGTGCTGGAGGGAGGGTAAAATATTGGACCTATATTGTTGGCTCAATTTTCCTGTAAATCTAAAACTGTTCTAAAAAGTAAAGTTGATTGATTTTAAAAAATGAATACTAAAACAGCTTTCATGTAAAATGTGGTATATTTCAAATATCTCCAATTTAAAACTTGATACATTTAAAACAAACAAAAATATTATGTCTTGTAATTGTGACGACCACAAGGTAATTGTGGGATTATAAATATCATAATTCATAATGCACAGCAGTTGAATGGTCTGGTGATGAAAACCATGTTCAAAGTTGTATGATGACTTCTTTAATTTGTCTAAGTGCATCTCTGTAATGTACAATGAAACTTCACTTGGTGAGAACAGGCTCAGAGCTCCTTCATGGAGGAGAAGCATCTGTTATATGGAGCACCATGACCGGCCCTACTGGTACTTAGTTTTGTTTTGCTAAGCCCACCTTGAACCTCATCAGTTCTGTTCTTGAACTCGAGTTGGGTGGCTGCCTGCAGGTAAATATTTCTAGTGCTAACTGCCTGTCTACCTAGACGTCCAAGGCCTCACCTGCTGGTGATGTTCCATATCTATCTTCTGCTCATCTGTTGAGTACCCAGAAATTGGCCTGGGTCAGCCACAGTGCTGAACAACTGAAATGACTGTAGCCATTGTGTTTTGCCTTTGATACTGGACTTCCTCTTTTATCTGGAGTAATTGGGTTAGTAGCTCCCAAGAGAGATGGGACTACAGAGTAGGGAAAAAAAGAAAAGAAATGGTTTCATCATGAGCAAGACTTTCCTAGTTCTAAGACATGAACATACCTGCTGGCTTTCATTTAAATTTTTTTTCTAATTATGATAGTTGTAAGTATTCCATCTATGAAATTTGCAAGCCACAAAAATTCTTTTAAAACTCACAGAAAAAAAATCATCCCAAATCCTGTATTATCCAGAGGCAATCAATAATATCATTTTAGCTCTGTATTCAGTCCTGAACCTCAAACCACTGGGTTTCTCCTCCTCCATCTTCCTGGAACTGCTCTTCCATGGGTCAGTGTCTGTAAGAGGCTACCTGCTGGTGTGCTCTGAATTCTATTTTATCTTCCTTCTCAAGAACTTGATTTCTGGAATTATTCACATTTTCTTGCATTATCAGTTCTCCTCTTTATTGGATCACTCCAATACTAAAACATCAGTCTGCAAACCTGCCGTTAGCATCGTTTATCTTAAACTCTTCCTTAACTCCATGACTTCCTCTCTGTACTGCTGCATAGTTAAACATCTCCAGAGAGAGAGCAATATTTGCCTTCTCCCCTTCAATTCTCTTCAATTTGCTCCACTAGAGCTTCTCTTCATCACTCTATGGACTTTTGTCAAGGTCAATAATGACTTCTATTTTGCTAAATCTAATAGTCAATTTGCTGTCCCTTTCTTCACTTCCCAGTAGCATTTGACGTCGTTCACTCCCACTTCCTTCCAGAAATAATTTCTTGTCTTAGCTTCAGTTGAACCACTCTTCTGGTCTCCCACTTATTTCACTCTTCTTTTTCAGGCTTCTTTCCTGGTCCCACCTTCTATGTCTGACTTCTAAATGTTGATTGATTCCAGGCTTGATCTTAAGCTTTCTTCTTTCTACAATCTCTTCTTGATAATTTTACCAATCCCATTGTTTTGAATACCATTAATATGGTATTGACTCTCAAATTATTATCTCCACTTATATCCCTTAGGATTAGTTTAGGTTGCATATATTTAAAAAAAAACAGATGATAGTGGCTTAAACAAAATAAAAGTTCGTTTTTATTTAATATATGAGAAATTTGAAGGAAAGCAAACAAGGATGTGTATAGTTGCTTGGTAGTCTGTCATCAGAGGTCCAGGGAACTTTGCTTTATCTGTTTTATTATCCTAGCCCTTGGCTTCCATCCTCAGGGGCATCTCATTATTTCAGGATGGCTGCTGGAGCTTTAGCAATACTATCCACATCTCAGACTGCAGATAGCAGGAAAGAAGGCGAAGAAAAAGAGTTCACTTTTCAGCTGAGTCACTTTCCACTGAGGAGCCTTTCCAATGTCTTCACAAAACTTCCACTTAATCTCATTGTCCAGAATTTAGTCATATAGCCATACCTGGCTGCAAGGAAAGCTGGGAAATGTAGTCTTTATTTCAGATAGCACTATACCTAGCTAAATATCAGGGTTCTGTTACTAAGGAAGAAGAAGACAGTGGATGTCAACCTCTGCCACAATAGCCCAGATCTTTCCACTGACCTGTGGTCTTAGATACCTCAATGTCCATAATATCTCCAATTGGATATAAAATGGGCATTTCAAACTAAACTCAGAAAACCTCTTGATTCCCCCCCACCCTCATCCCTTCCCCTCCCTGACACTTTCTGTTTCAGTAAATGGCTTCATCTCATTTCTTAGCCTGAAAACTTCAAGTCATTTAACTTTTGTTATTGAAACTCAAACATACTGAAAAGTAGAGCAGTCTAATGAACACCCATAAATTCATCATTTACCATGTTTTGTCTCACCTATTTTTTTTGTGCTGAAGTGTTTTAAAGTATAATCATTGTGACATTTCTCTTAAATCCCTGTTTGCAGCTTTAAAACATAAGCCATTTTTGTATGTATTTCCAAAATTATTATCACCCTTAGCAGAATGAACAATACTTGACTGCTCTCTTTTCCTCATCCTCCTCAACTAATCAATCAGCAAGTGATGTCAGCTCTCCAAAAACTCCTCACTCTCTCCAATACTGCCCCATCCCAGCCACTGTCACTCCTTACTTAGACTTCTGCTTCCAATTTTCTATCTATTTTGCACACAGCACCCAGTTGGTCTTTTAAAAACTTAAACCATGTTGCATTACTTTCTTGATGAAATATGCCCAAAGATTTCCCCTTGTGATTAAACAGAATCCAGACTTTTTAAAGATCTACTTGATCTGACTCCTGCCTATGTTTCTAAGCTCTTCCCTTTTCCCCTTCACTCTTATTCCTTATTGTTTCTTTGAACATCAGAGTCATTCCTGCCTGGCTCTTGTATTTGCTCTACCTCTGCCTGGAGTGTTTTCCCCAGGTCTTTGTATGGTTGGTTCCCTCTTATCACCACTCAAGCCTTACCTCAAATCTCACCAACTCAGGGAGGATTCCTCTGTCCATCTCATCTAGAACAGTGCCCATGCCCCCCCCCCATCTATCTTCAATCAATTAATAGTTAATTATCCTGTTTTATTTTATGTGGCATGTTTGCTTTTTAAAATTATATATATTTTTATTATTGACACTATTACAGATGTCTCCCTTTTCTCCCTGCCCCTGGCCTTCACCTCATTGTTGTCAGTGTCCATGGGCTATGCATAAATGCACATATGTTCTTTGACTGATATTTTCCAGTGCCCCTTCCCCCCAAAATCTGTCAGTCTGTTCTATGTATCCATGCCTCTGATCCTATTGGTCCTATTTTGTTTGTTATATTATTTTGTTCATTACATTCCACATATGAGTTGAGATCAAATGGTACTTGTCTTTCTCTGACTGGCTTATTTCACTTAGCATAATTATGACTTGTTTTTCTCTTGTGAATATAAGCTCCATGAGAGTGCCTAGAACAATGTATGACACCAAATGTACAATCAGTAAATAATGTTGGAAAATAAATCAATAAATTGATCTCTGGATATTGACAAACTTTGCTTTGAATTTCAACATAAGAGACATACTATATCAGGGTAAGTAGAAGTTGGGACAGAGAGTAACTCAGTGGCCACAAGGATGCCTGTGCTGGGCAGATAAACGCACAGTCTGGTATAAGAACTTCACTGTATCTTGATGATCTTTCAAGCTCTCTGAGTCCTGCTGCTATTTAAGAATGTCTTCTAGCTTCCTGTGCAGCTTCACAAGAACCTCAATATCCGAGATCACTTAATCTGTTCTTTGCGTGGGAGAAGGACCTAACCAATACACTTCCTGAGCCGTTTTACTAGGTTGATTCAAAAGCCATTTATTAGCATTTGCTTTAGGTCATAAAATCCCATAACTTGAGCACTCCTCTCTCTTTCTGCTGGGAATTCACCAGAGACCTCTCCACTTTGACCTGTTTCAAAGGTACCAACTATAACTTTTGAGGCCCTCAAAAGAACTACCTTCCAAACAAACTCATGACTTTTCCCCCTTTCTCGTCACTCATACCCTCCCTGGCACAAACTTGTCCCTCCTCTTATGTTTCCTATCTCTTCTAATGTCATAGTCTACTCCTCATCAGTTGGGCTAGAGATCTTGGAGTGATTGATCTCTACATCTGTCTTTATCAACTTCCGTAGCTAATTAGTATCTGGTGATGAATTTGCCCACTTTGTTCTCCTTACAGTGGCCCTTCCCCATTACTTCTCTCTTGCTGCTTTACCTGAGCTCACCCTGCTCCCAGCTACATTGACCTACTTGTTGTTCCTTCAACTGGCCAGATACAATCCTGCCCCAGGACTTTTGCATTTGCTATTTCCTTTGCCTGGAATGCTCTTCTAGATCTCCATTCCTCTTCTTTTTCACATCTTTTCTCAAATATCCTTGAGCCACCTTTTCTAATCACCTTATTTAAACTCTAAGAACCTGATAACTGTCCTCCCCACCATGGCTTAGTGGGTTGAGCATCATCCCTCAAAACCAAAATCCTAGTTATGTCACATGCCTGGGTTGGGGTGCAAGAGGCAACCAGTCAAAGTTTCTCTCCCTCATCTTTCTCCCTCCCTTCCCATCTCTCTAAAATAAATATTTTTTTAAAAAGAAACTGATAACTGACTCTCTTTAACTTCTTCCACTTTTATTTTCTCCATAGCTGTCTAATGCATTATGTCATTTATTCATTATTTTTATTTCTTATGTCCTCTTCTCCTCACCCTGCAACTAACACTGTAGAATGTATGCACCACAGGGCCAGGAATTTTTGTTCCTGAGACTCAAAATAGTGCTTGGCACACAGTGAACACTCAATAAGTATGTGCTTAATTAAATAAGTACTTAGTCTCTCCCTGTCACCATTTTTTTTCTTTTTTTACATTATTTCAAGACTTTTTTTAAAACAGGTCACAACACTAAGCTTTTGGCCCATTCTGACATTATACAAGCTACAAATGCTTGCTTAGCACTGAGGGGCATGCTTTAGTAGCATGTTTGAAAAGTAAATAGAATTTATATTAAATGCATATTCAAATAGTTTCCATAACCTCTTATTCTTCTAATTTTGCTACAATGCTGCATCATGAGCATATATTTCTGACACACATGGTTCATTTGGAGCTGCCACTCAGCACAAGCTTTTTCTAATAAACTCTGTTTCTTGGCCCTTCTTGAGCATTAAGAGCTTAGACTTGTCAGAGTGGTGGTATACTTAGCCACCCAAGCCGTTCTTTGTCTTTGCCACAGATGGCAGCATCCTGTACCTTCTGGAAAGGCAGAATGCCTTGGTGGAGACTGATCTTTCAAGTCTTCCTGATCTTTTTCCTTTAGTTTTCTACTCATACCATATTGTCCCTCTTTCTTTTCTAATAAATAAATATCACTTTAGTATAATTTTTGTCTAAAAGCCATGTTACATTCTGCTTTTATTTTTAAAACCATTTTCCCATTATAAAAACAACACATGCACATTTCATTAAAAATTTTAAATATAGGGGAAGAATCACACAAAGATTATCACTATTCATATTTTGCCATGTTTTTTTCTATGAATGTTTTTCACCAGGATATTTCTTGCTTTCTTCCAATGGAGATTATAATATAACAATGTCAATGTTAATACAAAACTTCATATATTTATTTATATATAAAAAATCTGAATAAATATTTAACCTAATTTAGGTAGCTTCATATTTTTATGTTTTTATCATATGCCTACATTTGAATACATTTCTAACTTCTTGCATTAAACTAAAATTTAGATTACCTTCTTTGTGCATATGGATTTCCTGACTATGGGATTATTGTCTGAGACTGGGTTCCAGAGAGAAATTATTAAGTCAAATAGTATAAATAATTATAAAACTCTTGATATCTACAACCTACCTTCTTTTAAGAGGTATTTTCCTTAAACTACTTTAGATACAAGGAATTACTCAGATTACCTCAGTCACTAGCAATGACAACTATAGAAATATTCAGGACAGAAATCCAAAACATGAAGCTCTGCCTCATGTAGCAACACAAGATGAACAAGAACTAGCTGAGCCACACAGGCTGCAAGTAAAAGTCATCCATGATGCAGAGAGCTCTAGGGACCAGCTTGTCACCCATCATCAATAGCAATTCAAGAAACTTTGCCCTAGAGCTCTGCCATTAACAACTGATCTGTTTTGTCTTCTGCTCCCATTACTCACTCCTAAATTCCTTTCATATTATCAGTTCATTTTCCCCACGGATGCAATCTGATTGGATCACCTAATTGGCACCATGCTTACTTAGATTGAATTTTTACTTCAGGTTACGTCATTAGTCACTTGGACAGGTTATATTTGGCTGTTCTTTGTTAAATGCCCATCTCTATCTCAGTCCTTTGTGAGTTTAGCAATATCAGATCATGGCCCCTGGGTGTTGAATTTATGGCAATCTGTTCATAATTATTCAAAAAACTTAAACACGAAAGGCAGAGACACTGACTGGTCAGTTCCAGCTGATGGGCCATGATGAAGTGTCCCTGACAGATACCACCAATGGATGAGGGCCCAACAGGCTCAGTGATAACTTTGTTCAGTGACAGTTTACCTGTCCACTTAAAAGGTAGGATACAAAGGTCAAGTCAAGGAACATATAGCAAGGACTCATGGAGAAAGCCAAAGTGGGGAAGCATTGAGGAAGGGATATGGGAGGGAGCAGGGGAAAGTGGTGGTGGGAAGGTGGAGACAAATGTATTTGAACAAAAAAATAAATTTAAAAAAAGGTAGGATACATAAAGTATTCAATTTGACACAAACATGCTTGCTATTTGTAGTTCAACTATAGGCATGTGCCCTACAACCCAGAAATTTTGATAAATTCTGTCTTACATGATTTCCATTTTTAAAAGGACCATAAATATATGGTGCATTTATAATTGCTACATTATCAAGTATATCCTGACAAGTACAAATATCCATTTTGACCAGATATCTATTAAAAATGAAGTATTCTGCTTATAATTTTACATAGTTGATGGTTAACATAATTTTTCACAGGTTGGCTTTGACTCTACATATTTCAAGCCTTATTTCTTTTCCACTACCTATATTATTATGATATCAGGTACCATAAGAAGTGTTCATATTTCAATATAACCTCTAGTCTTGCAAACCTTAGTCCAAATAGCAGATGGCTGGCAAAGTAGATGGTAATATTATTCCTGGAAACTATTTCTACACCAGGACACCTAGCAACAACCTGGCTATAATGGAGGTGACTGCATACCACATAAATAGACCTCATTAAGTCCAAACTAAGTGTATCTCCAACTTCCCTTTAGCCTAATCCAAAAAGTTGCTGATGCTATTCCAATGCCACACTTCACAAGGGAAAGTGTGATGAAGAGGAAGTCTGAGTGAAAAGGAAACAGTGGTCTTAACCAATCATGATTAAAATATCTTATTTTGCAAAGTTGTCAAAGACAATTATGTTGAGAAATTGTTGACACTCTGCTTAAAGCCTCAAAAGGGGCCCGTGCAAGTAAGGAGCCCTGAAGCTTATGTTTTATTAGTTTCACTGTAAATCTTCCTTGGGTTATGTGCATTTGTACTTTGAAAGATATTGCCAAATTGCCCTCTATTGTGGCTGTACCAATTTATTCTTCTACCTATAATGCAAAGGCTTTCCTTCCCAAGGTCTTGATTGCAGAGTGTGTTACAAATTTGAAAAAATTTTTTCAGTCTGATGTATAGGCAAAACAATTTAGAATATTTGCATTTTGCATTTCTTGAATTATGAGTTAAGTTGGGCATCTCTTCTTAGGTTTAAGAGCAATGTATGTTTGTTTTTGTCTGAGCTCTCAGTTCATTTTCTTTGTTCTTTGTTCTATTGGGTCATTGCTCCTTTTCTTATTGATTGCTAAGATCTCTTTATGTTGAGTTGATCAAAAAGTTCATTCAGTTTCCCTGTAAAATGGCTCCAGTAGTGCCTAGCTGTCTTTAAATTCATTTGAAACAATTTTGTTAGATTGTATTATGACAGCTGTCATATCAGCATGCATTAAAAACATATCAAAATTGGTGAATTTCATCCCAACGGGTGAGAAGTGTGGTGGAGGCTCAAGAGGTTGGACTGGGTGTCCACGGGCACTAGCACCAGAGGGACATTGAAATGACCAGTTAGCTCTCCCGAGAAGAACGGGGTCTGAATCATAAACAGGGACCTCTAAACTACAGGAGCTAAAATCAGGAAAATACAGACAAAACGCAACCCCGAAAAGCTCAGGGGCGCTCTCTGCCAGGGACAGGTGGCTGGGGATGCAGAGACATTTAAAGGGCCAACGCAAAAATTACAGTGGCAGCCGCCCTCCTTGATCTCTGAGTAGAGGCGGTAGCAGGGTGGGCTGGTGCCTGGGAAAAGCTTGGTGAGGAAAACTTTATGAAGAGAACAGAGATAGTGGCCGGTGGAACCCAGGTGATAACGCACCTCCCACTCTGCAGCTACCATCTCGGTCAGGCATAAGGGAATCAATTAACCTGCTTTTTGTGTGCTCCACACACAGCTTGTGCATGTGAGCTGGGGGACTGAGTGCAGACTGGCTGGGAAAGCCTTGAGGAGAGACTGGAGACAGAGGCTGTTGGGGAAAGAACGGGAGGAGGAACCGCGGAGTCCCGACTCCCTCCCCGTTAGGTAGTCTCCATTGTGGGCAGGCAAAGCGTGCCCCCAAATAGGCAGAAGCCTGGCACACTGGAACCAGACTGCCCGCAATTGAAACGCAGTCCGCACAGGTGGTGGATCCTTGGCTGAAGGGGTCACAGAACTGCCCAGAGATCCCTTAGGAGAGACTGGAAACAGAGGCATTGGGGAAAGAAGGGGAGGAGGAACCAGGGAGTCCCGACTGCTTCTCCTTTCCCTAGTCTCCATTGTGCGGGAAAAGGACACACTCCCAAAGAACCAAAAGCCGAAAAGCACACAATAGACACCCCAAAACCACCCAGTGCAGGCACGCACACTTGTGCCTAGTGGCTGGCAAGGGTTGGCGAGTGTGTGTGTGGACCTGCCCGGCTGGCTAGGGCTCACGCAGGCTGGCAAGGCCTCCCACAGCTTGGCACCGATGGGGCCTGCGAGGGAGTGCGCAGATCAGTGAGGGCAGGTGTAAATCTACCCGCACGCCCGCGAGTGCAGAGCAGGCCGCCCGGGCCAAAGGGGTCACAGGCTGCCCAGAGTCCCTGGAGGAGAGACTGGAGACAGGATTAATCAGAGTCCCGGAGCTCCCATTTCCGTACTCTCCAATTGGCGAGGGCAGGCAACGCATCCAAAAGCCAAAAGCAGGGAAAGCACACAATAGAAGACACTAAACGGACCAGTGCCAGGGTCCCGCCGGCCTGGGAGGCCAGACGAGTAAGTGAGGTCACGAAGAAGCCCCTTGGGCTGCGGCAAGCACGTGCTAGCCCAGGCGGGCAGGGGATCCACTGGGATGGGGAGCGCGATTAAGGAGCTGGCGTGAGAGTGCAGAGCGATTCACAGAAATAGTGGATCCCTGCCCAAAGGGGTCACACAGCTGCCCAAAGCAGGAGTTAGACACAGACAGTAGACTCCTGGAAGGCTGAAACAAACGACCAAGGTCATATAGGGTCAACAACTGACATCATCAGAGACAGGCCCAGAAAGAAAAGTAAAGGGAAAATAAATAAATAAGCAAACAAACAAAAACACAAGCCTACTACCATACAAGTTTATCCACAAAGTCAGGAAATCTAGACGGTCCATTTGAAGGGGAAGCAAAAATAAATAAATAAATAACTTAACAGACTCTCACAAAAATGGGAAGAAAAAGAAGTTCCCCCCAAATGAGTGGAAAAGGGGACTCCCCACAGAGAGAGCTAAATGAAATAGAGGCAAGGGAACTATCAGATATTGAATTCAAAACAATGGCTCTAAGGAAGCTCAATGAGCTCAGCCAGCTCAAAGAGAACTGTGAGAAACTGCAGTGAAACTATCAGGATCTTACAGCAAACTATATCATCCTGGAAAAGGACATAGAAACTATCAAGAAGACACAAGAGGATATGAAGAATACCATTTCTGAATTGAAGAACACAGTAGAAGGAATCCAAAGCAGGCTGGATGAAGCCGAGGATCGAATCAGTGAGATGGAGGATAGGTAGAAAAAAGCTCCCAGAAAGAAAAAGAAATGGAAAAAAGACTCAAAAAGAATGAAGAGGCATTGAGGGAAATGTGGGACAACCTGAAATGCAATAATATCTGTTTAATAGGAATACCATAAGGAGAAGAAGAGGAGCAAGGGATAGAGAACCTCCTAGAAAAAGTAATGATGGAAAATTTCCCCAATTTGAGGAGAGAAAGGCTCTCATGGATCCAGGAGGCACAGAGGACCGCACTCAAGAGGGACTCAAGGAGGTCCACTCCAGGACACATCATCATTAAAATGGAAACCATCAAAGACAAAGAGAGAATCCTCAAGGCAGCAAGGGAGAAGGAGAAAGTAACATACAAGGGGGCCCTGATACTCCTAGGAGCTGACTTCTCAACAGAAACACTACAAGCAAGAAGGGAATGGCAAGAATTCTCCAGTCATGAAAAGCAAGGGCCTACAACCAAGGCTGCTCTACCCAGCAATGCTCTCAATTAAAATAGAAGGGGAAATAAGGAGTTTCCCAGACAAAAGAAGGCTAAAAGAATACATCTCTACCAAACCAGCACTCCAAGATATACTAAAGGCACTGGTCTAAGAAGATGAAGGAAAAGAGTGAGAAAGAGAAAAACACAGGTACAAAGAGAAAAGATGAGTAAGTTTCTATCAGTAATAACTCTCAACGTAAACGGACTAAATGCCCCAATCAAAAGACACAGGGTAGATGAATGGATAAGAAAACATGACCCCACATATACTGCCAACAAGAGACCCACCTCAGAGCAAAAGACCTACACAGATTGAGTGTAAACAGATGGAAAAAATATTCCAAGCAAATGGGCAAGAGAAGAAAGCAGGAGTTGCCATACTTATATGAGACAAAAAAGATTTCAAATCAAAGGCCATAAAAACAGAACCAGAGGGGTGCTTTATAATACTTAAAGGAAGAATCTATCAAGAAGACATCAACATTGTAAACTTAAATGCTCCCAATATAGGAGCCCCCAAGTATATAAGGAAATTGTTGGGTGACTTCAAAAAGATATAGACAGCAACACACTGAGAGTAGGGGATTTCAACACCCCACTGTCAAAAATGGACAGATCTTCCAAACAAACATCAACAAGGATATTGTGGAGCTGAAAGACGCACTGAATCAAATGGACTTAACTGACATATATAGAACCTTACATCCCAAAGAAGAAAAATACACATTCTTTTCAAATGCACATGGAAGTTTTTCAAAGATAGACCACATGATAAGACACGAAGCAAACAGCAGCAAATTCAGGAAAATTGAAATAATACCAAACTTTTTCTTGGACCACAAGGGCTCGAAACTGGAAATCAACCACAAAGAGAAACTTCAAAAACTTGCAAACTCATGGAGACTGAACAGTACACTATGAAACAATGAATGGGTCAATAATGAGATAAGAGAAGAAATCAAAAAATTTCTGGAAACAAATGAAAATGAACACACAACAGTCCAAAACCTATGGGACACAGCAAAGGCAGTCCTGAGAGAGAAGTTCATAGCAATACAGGCTTACCTAAAGAAGATAGAAACATTTCAAATAAAAGACCTAACACTGCAACTTCAAGAATTGGAGAAACAACAACAAATAAATCCCACAGCAAGTAGAAGGAAGGAAATAGTCAAGATGAGAGCAGAACTGAATGACATAGAGACATAAAGAACAATTCGGAGGATCCACCAATCCAGGAGCTGGTTCTTTGAAAAGATAAATAAAAATGACAAGCCTTTAAGACAACAAGGGAGACTCATCAAGACAAAAAGGGAGAGGACCCAAATAAATAATATCAGAAATGAAAGAGGAGAAATAACAACTGGTATCACAGAAATACAAAGGATTGTCAGAAACTACTATGAACAATTATATGCCAAGAAATTTGAAAATCTTGATGAAATGGACAAATTTTTAGAAAGGTATAGTCTTCCAACACTAAAGGAGGAAGAAACAGAAAGCTTGAACAGAGCGATAACAGCTGGGGAAATTGAAGCAGTCATCAAGACACTCCCGGCACACAAAAGACCTGGGCCAGACAGTTTCATAGGAGAATTTTACAAAACATTTAAGGAAGAGCTAACCCCTGTCCTCTCAGACTATTCCAAAAAATCCAAGAGGAGGGAAGACTCCCAGGCTCCTTCTATGAGGCCAGCATCACCCTGATCCCAAAACCAGATAAAGACCCTACAAAGAAAGAAAACTACAGGCCAATTTCTCTGATGAACATAGATGCTAAAATCCTCAACAAAATATTGGCAAACCGCATCCAGCAATAAATGAAAAAGATCATCCACCATGATCAAATGGGATTCATCCCAGGGATGCAGGGATGGTTCAATATATGCAAGTCAATAAACGTAATACATCACATAAATAAAAGAAAAGACAAAAACCACATGATCATCTCGATAGATGCAGAAAAAGCTTTCGATAAGGTACAGCACCCATTTATGATGAAAACACTCAGCAAAATGGGAATAAATGGGGCATTCCTCAACGTAATAAAGGCCATATATGAAAAACCTACAGCCAACATCATACTCAACGGGCAAAAACTAAAAGCTTTCCCATTAAGATCGGGAACACGACAAGGATGTCCGCTTTCACCGCTTCTTTTCAACATCCTATTGGAAGTCCTAGCCACAGCGGTCAGACAAGAAAAAGAAATAAAAGGCATCCAAATTGGAAAGGAGGACGTAAAGCTATCATTGTTTGCAGATGACATGAGAGTGTACCTAGAAAACCCTGTAGACTCTACCAAAAAACTCCTCAACCTAATAAGTCAATTTGGCAAAACAGCAGGATACAAAGTCAACATTCAGAAATCAAAGGCATTTTTGTACACCAGCAATGAAATAGAAGAAGAAGAAATCAGAAAAAAAAATACCATTCGATATAGCAACAAGAAAAATAAAGTACATAGGCATAAATTTAACCAAAGACGTAAAAGACCTGTACGCAGAAAACTATACAACATTGAAGAAAGAAATTAAGGGAGACACAAATAAATGGCAGCATATACTGTACTCATGGATTGGAAGAATTAATATCATCAAAATGTCCATACTACCCAAAGCGATTTATAGATTCAATGCAATCGCTATTAAGATACCAATGACGTATTTCACAGAAATAGAACAGACATTTCAAAAATTTATATGGAACCTTAAATGACCCCGAATAGCCTCAGCAATTTTGAGAAAGAAAAACAGAGTAGGAGGGATCACAATACCGGACATCAAACTATATTACAAAGCTACTATACTCAAAACAATCTGGTACTGGCACAAGAACAGACCCATAGACCAGTGGAACAGAGTAGAAAGCCCAGAAATAAGCCCAGGTCTCTATGGACATCTAATATTTGACAAAGGGGGCAGAAGCATAAAATGGAGCAATAATAGCCTCTTCAACAAATGGTGTTGGGAGAGCTGGCTGGCTACATGCAAAAAATTGAAATTGGATCATCAGCTGACACCATACACAAAAATAGACTCAAGGTGGATGAAAGACTTAAGTATAAGTTGCAACATCATAAAAGTCCTAGAGGAGAACATTGTCAGGAAACTCAGATATCCCAAGCAGCAATTTTTTCACCGATATGTCTCCTAAAGCAAGGGGCATAAAGAAAAGAATAAACAAGTGGGACCTCATCAAAATAAGAAGCTTCTGCACGGCTAAAGAAAACATCATCAAAATGAAAAGGGAGCCAACCGTACGGGAAAATATATTTGCTAATGATACTTCAGATAGAGGTTTGATCTCCAAGATATATAAAGAACTCACTCGACTCCACTCCCAGAAGACAAATGATCCAATCAAAAAATGGGCCTGGGCAGACGCTTTTCCAAGGAGGAGATACAGAGGGCTCAGAGGCATTTGAAAGAATGCTCAGCATCACTAGCCATCAGAGAAATGCAGATCAAACCACCATGAGGTACCACCTCACACCGGTCAGAATGGCCATCATAAACAGATCAGCAAACAGCAGGTGCTGGCGAGGCTGTGGAGAAAAGGGAACCCTAGTGCACTGTTGGTGGGAATGCAGACTGGTGCAGCCATTGTGGAAAGCAGTGTGGAATTTCCTCAAAAAGCTGAAAATGGAACTGTCTTTTGACCCAGTGATTCCCCTGCTGGGACTATACCCTAGAAGTCCCAAAAGGCCAATTCAGAAGAACCTATGCACCCCAATGTTCATAGCAGCACAATTTACAATAGCCAAGTGTTGGAAGCAACCTAAATGCCCATCAGTAGATGACTGGATCAAAAAACCATGGTACATTTACACGATGGAATACTACGCAGCAGAAAGAAAAAAAGAACTACTAAACTTCACAACAGCATGGATGGAACTAGAGATCATTATGCTAAGTGAAATAATCCAGGGGGCGAAAGACAAATACCATATGATCTCACTTATAAGTGAAACCTAACCAGGAATACAATGATGCAAGGAAAATAAGACCAGCAACACTGAAAGGAAAAGAAACCAACAGAGACAAGAGGGAAAGAGGGAGGGGGTGCTGGGGAAAAGGAAGGGAAGGGGCAAGTCAAGGAATGTATAGCAAGGACTCATGGACAAAACCAAAGGGGAAGAGTTGAGGGAGGGAGGGAGGGAGGGGGCAATGGAAAGTGGTGGGGGGTAGGCAGAAACAAATGTATTTGAAAAAATAAATAAATTTTTAAAAAAGTAAAAGAAAAAATTGGTGAATTTTTGTGCAGCCATTTTAATACTGAACATGGAAGAAAAGAAAGATTTTTGACATATTATACTTTATTATTTTAAAAAAGGTAAAAACGGAACTGAAACAGAAAGATTTGTGCAGTGTATGGAGAAGGTGCTGTGACTGATCAAACATGTCAAAAATGGTTTGTGAAGTGTTAATGCTGGAGATTTCTTGCTGTACGGTGCTAATATTCACTTTGCTGTTTACTGTTTCCCAAAAGGTTTATAACTTCTACTTATTTTTTCATGAACACATTTATAATGTAATGTTTATGTTAGAAATGAGTTTAAATTTTAATGGAATATGGGGAATTCTCACATTTAAGATGCTGGTGAATTTCTTCTGGTTGAATGTGTCATTTGCTTTGTTTTGGGGAAGGTGCCAGGCTTGAGAGCAGAGACCGTAAACTAGAGTCAATTCCACTTGTAATCTAATTGCCATTATCTCCCTTCCTCAGCACTTAAGAATGTGTTCTAATCACTGATGTTTCTGTAAACCAAAGTTAATTTTAGATTGCAATAAAGAAAAAGCATTTATTTGAGAAAAAAAGAGCAGCAGCCTGGGAGACACAGATTCAGGTAGCAACCTGAATTACACTCCACAGAGACAAAATGGTGGCCATCTCTTAAAGAGAAACTTTGTGCCCAGGTTTCCCATTCTATACAAATGAAGTTTCCTTACGAATACAGCTGAATGAGGCAGCTTTGATTGGTTGGTATCATGCATTGTGATTGGTTATTGTAGAGCAATTCTGATCAGTTGGGTTAGATGCAGATGAGGATATAATTGTGCAGTTCTGATTGGATAGGGCAAGTCTTCGCCCATTGGTCAAAAACCAATACCAGAAGCTCCTTTACAAGGTCAGCTCAGTCAGCAGGAACACAGTGCAGGAGGCTGGAAGCTTAGTCTGTGGCTTTTCCCTGAAATGCAGTGTGTGTGTGTGTGTGTTTGTGTGTGTGTGTGTGTGTTTGTGTGTGTGAGAGTGTTGGAGGGGGGGCCTCTGTCAGTAATGGACTCTGCTTATGAATTTGGGCCTAGATGACCACAAGGAGTCCTTCTTGGCAGATTTTTTTCTGCTAGGGGTTCACATTTTTTCAGTGGGAATCACCAATAAGGGGGATTTTTTAAACAAGATTTGTAAATTTGTCAGTGTGTTTAAATGTTTCACAAGTCAGTACAGCCTCTGATTTTTATAAAAAAGTCATCAAATGCAGAAGTTGATACTAACATTGAATTTAAAGGAACTATTTCCATTTGCTTCTGAAGACAGAGGGATCTCCTGTCAATTGGCCTCTTCACTCACATCATACAATAGCATCAGTAAAGTTAGATGATGTGCTAAGTCTTATTTACTATATACATATTAATTAAATGGGCTGATGTGATTATAGAAACTATATTCACATGATGTCCATGTGAGGTGGACAGTTACCCATAGAACAGCTCCTGGCTTCCAACTCTTGAGCTCATATTTTATGTATGTATGTATGTATGTATGTATGTATGTATGTGGCTGCAAAAATAAATAAATAAACGTAGGTCATTTGTTTTCCTCAACAAACAACCTAAAAATTGCCATCCATCTCTTCCTAGAATTGACTTACCTGTGCAGATGGAGTTGATGGCTATAGTGGGAGGAATTTACTTGATCCTTGTCTCATGCAGGTTAATTGCCTGACTTTGCACTCCTTTGAAATCCACTCTTTTGTGATAACATCTACTCTGCTGAGTCATTTAAAATGCACAGTATATTAGGAGGGTGACAAAGAAATGCACTTAACAGGAAATGCCTGGAAATGTCCAGGTGGGTTTTGGGAAGTGCCTCTAGAGCTGGGAGTTAGGAGAAGGAAAGAGGTAGGCAATGTCTAAGGAAGGACCTCTTGTGGATGGGTCTTTGGCCTATGACTTGTGAGCCTGATCAGCTGAGGGTTTGGCCTAAGGGTGGGAGGGTCTCTGGCAGAGTGGAGAAGGAGAGGAAATATTAATGACTTTATCCATGTGGGCTTGTTTAGGGTCATCCCTGATCTGCACTGGGGGAAGAGCAGCTAACAAGCTCTTGACTGAAATATGCAGGTTGACCAGTGCCTCTACAGTGGAGTTGTGAGGCAGTGTAAATGGTGAGGCCGGAAAAAGAGAATAAAAATGGCTCCAAAGAAAAGCCTGTTTGAGGAACAAGTGATAGTTTTCACACTTGGAGCTGATTTATCAGATATATTGTACATTGGTAGACTGGCTTTTTGGCTTGATATGAATTGCAAAACTTTTTATCTCTTTGTTCATCTTTTATTATGTGTGTATTTTTTATTGTGCTTTGTTTTTGCCAGAGTAAAGCTTTTAATTATTATATTATTAACTTTACATGATGTTATCATTTTTCCTTAATGATTTCTGGACTTTTAGTCATAGCAGAAAGGTCTTCCCACTTTAAGATGATAAAAAAATTTCAATGTTTTCTTCTAGTATAAAAATGAATTCATCTTTTATATGTGAATAGTTGATCCATGTGATACGGAAAATGGTTTTTTCAAAAATTTTTTAAAATTTTACTTATTTTTAGAGAAAGGAAGGGAGGGAGAAAGAGAGGGAGAGAAACACCAACGTGTGGTTGCATCTTGCGTGCCCCCTGCTGGGGACCTGGCCACCCAAGCATATGCCCTAGACTGGGAACTGAACTGGCAACTCTTTGGTTTGCAGGCTGGCATGCAATCCACTGAGCTAGGGTGATATGGAAAGTTTTTAAAATTAATGGTTTACATAAAGATTCTAGGTTATTTAAAATGTATCACTTTAGCCCTGGCTGGGTGTCTTAGATAGTTGGAGCATCATCCTGTACACCAAAAGGTTGCAGGTTTCATTCCTGGTTCAGGCACATACATAGGTTGTGGGTTTGATCCCTGGTCAGGGCATGTATGAGAGGCAACTGATCGATGTTTCTCTCTCCCATCAATGTTTCTTTCTCTAAAAGTAATAAACACATACAACAAGGTCTGTCCAGAAGATATCTGGCAATGTACTATGAAAAACGGAGACATTTATTGAAAGAAGATACAAGAAACATTGTATGTAGAACAATGACACCTCAGTCTCCTTTGAAGTAGGCACCTTGGGACCTCACAAAGTTCTCCCAGTCACTATCAGCTACCCTATTGTATATTCCTGAATCTCCTCTACAGTTTGAAATCTCTTCCCTTTCAAAGGTAATTTTAGTTTTGGGAAAATCCAAAAGTCACAAAGCACCAAAACTGGGGTGTAGGGGGCTTGAGTTACCTGGATGATTTGAAGTTTTGCCACAAAACTCTGTGTGAGATGTGATGCAAAAAGCTGCGGCCTTCTGAATCATCCAAATAGCTTCCCTGGAGGAATATTCAAGCTTAATGCAAAATTTGATGTGGATTTGTTGCTCTACTTGCTCAGTCATTTTGAATGTGATGGCCACACAGTACATATGCTCATTAAGGGAGGTCTACTGTCCCCACTGACTAGTACAATGAAGTCATTATTATTCATTCATGCACATCGCAGTCCACCCTCCTTGGCTGCAAGGTTACATTGATGATGTGCAAACTGTTCTCATTATACTAACAATGTCTGGACTTTTTCCGGACATACCTCTCATATCCTCAGGTAAGGATTAAATAAATAAATAAATAAATAAATAAATAAATGCTATAATTCTAGATATTAGCCAAGAAAAGGGCAATATTCCTAAGCTTTACCTTGAAAAGAGTATACTTCTAATTAAAACTTAAATATTAATAAGCTTCCTTCATCAAGCTAATATTTATTGAACACCCATTACATGCTAAATCATTATGTTTCTCTCTGTTGAAAAATACAGCATCAGGCATGAAAGATTTCAAATAAAGAATACTCTGCTCTCAGAAATAGAAATAATATATAACTGTAATTCTCCATGGCCAGAAATAAAAATTTTTCATGCTTCCCAGACATCTTAATATTTATAACATTACAGATGGTTCTGTCCATTCTTCATGGTTGGTGCCACATGCTTTCTGTTGAGGAACTGGTCCTTCTATGGGGATGAGCAACTTTCCTTTGTAGTGCAGGTACTTATTTTCCAAGAAAAGATCAAATGCTCTTGTCAGCTGGAAACACCCACTCTCGACATTGTTTCAAAGTATTTCTCACTCCCACATATCAGACATGTCCAAACTAAACCCAGGTCAGAAAAAAACCTGGCCCTGATTTCCAATGCAACTTGTCTTTCACTCTGGAATTAGATTAGAAAACATGCTTACTTTTCATTCACAATTATAATTTAATAATTACATAATAATTTTACATTAATTATTATTTATCCAATACTCATTATTAACAAAGGTAACCTTTATTTTTCTCTGGTGTTCAAAAATGAACCACAGACTGGTTCACTTAGCACTCAGTTCTATGGTTTTTCTTTTGGTAGAACCAATTTAGGAAACTAGTACTTATGTATTACTGAAGAAAAGTGCCATCTCTGAAGCATCATCAGAAACTAATAGTAATATTAGAACTGAAGAATGCCTCTGAGATCTTTTGGTTCAACCCCCTCATTTTAAATAAAAGGAAGCAGAGATCCAGAGAACCCTAACTTAATGACATATTACCTATAGTTGTCTCATATCATGCCTATAAATAAAAAATATAACAGCCCTCTTTATTTTTATTTGATTAATTCATGTAGTTACTATGTTAGTTCTGTTTCTTTTAAAAAATGTGTAAGTGTAAAAAGGCTGGGGGAAAATCATCCCAAATCTCTCTACTTAAGGACAATCACTGTTGAAAGTCAGCGTGGCCATCACTAAGAGAACAAGCTTTAGAGCCAGTGCCAGCCAGAAATCAATCACTCAGTCTTTCTGAGTATCAGTGTGTTTATCTCTAAAAAAGGAATGATAGTGTTTACTTCATAGTGAAGATTAAAGTGTATCACATAGGTAAGGCATTTAGGTCAGGTTGCATTCAATTCATGCTAGCTATTATTAGTATTACAGTTGAGTTAATGCTCTATACATTTTTGTATCATGCTTTTTTTCATTTACTATATCACGTGCATTCTCTCCAGTCATCAGAAAATCCATGTCATGGCCATCTTTGTAAAAAAAAAAAAAAAAAAAGCAATTATTTTCCATTCCAAAGCCACAGTTGCATATACCTTCTCTCCAACAGAAGAAAAGCTGAATCAGCAGCTGCCAACAACAACAACAAAAAAAAAGAAAGAAAGAAAGAAAGAAAGAAAGAAAGAAAGAAAGAAAGAAAAAAGAAAAGAAAAGAAACAAGGATTAATTAAGAGGAAATATTTTGGAATAAACAGCTGGATTCACAAGGGTGTGCATGAGAATGTTTTAATGCATGCATTTAGAGAGTAAAGGATATAGAATAATAGATGGCTATATTGGCAGATCAAAGTGTCTCAAGGGCATTGCAAGCTGTGGAGTTAATAAACCGTTTGTAGCTTTCCTGCATTTTGTGTATATATTTTGTGAGCATAATAATAGTTTGTACTTACACAGGAACTTTCATCTGGGGAGGAGCTCAAAGCACTTTGAAATGTTAATAAGAAAAAGGCCTGATAATTAAGATTGCTTAAGAATAAAAACTCTCAACATGTTTATATGATTGCTGGGAAGGTTCTGACTTATTATCACAGGAGAATTATTTCATAGGTATTCTTTTTAAAATATGATGTTGGATTTAGTGTACTGATAAAATTACTGATTTCTTTGGACAGTCATACCAGCTGTATCAAGAATAATTCAATAGTCTATTACATACTTGATTTGGAGATCAAATTTTTACACAGAAAATTTTTGCATAGAGCAAAAAGCAGATTATCAGATAAAATTGTAGACTAAACCCAGCAAAACAGGCTTAGAAGGACAAAGCATTCCCAGCTATTTCTGAATTTTTTCATTTGTTAAAGGAAATTCAGATGATGACAATTGTAGAGCCTTTTATCCCAGAGCATGGTGAACAGAATGACTTTAATGGTTCAACAAGCTTCCACATCAGTTTCTTTACATCAAACATCCCGAAGCAAAATTTCAACATAGATAAGTCAATTCATGGAAACTTCCCTAATCACAGTTGTTAGAATTGGATAGTTACTTTCTTTCTGCTCTTTGGACAGGGACTATGTTATTTCTTTGGATATACTCCTATACCCAACTACTTAGTATTTAATCATGTTTTCTTATGTCAGTTAGATGTTTATACTTCTTCTCTACCAGAGAGTAACCTCCAGGAAAGCAGAAATCTATTTTATTTATTTTATCTTATAGAAGAAGTCTTAGATAATGCCTAATCTTTAACAGATTATGCTCATTATTATCTGTTTCTTCTAATTACAAATTTTATTACATCATTTTTATAATAGAAAAAGAAATCGGAAACAACACAAATATCCATCAATAGGGCATGGATTAATTAAAATTATGAAACATCCATATTTTGGAACAAACTGTGTCACTACTAAAAACAATGAGGCAGACTTGGAAAAATTCAATGATATTATAAACAACTCAAGTAGAAGAATATATATTTTAGGATCTCATTTTTTGCAAAAACAAAATCAAACCAAATGGGTGATTGATACAAGGGATGAATAAACAGAGAGCACTAGACAGACTGGTCAATTTTTTTTTTTTTTTTGGTAATTCATAAAACTAGGAAGCCCTGAAAAATGTGAGCCAATTATCCACAAGGAGTATTTATGATGAGTAGATGTGAGGAGAGTAGGCTGATTGTGAGAGGAAAGTCCTTCTATTTTTACTCTAACCCCTGTACAGTTTGAAGCTTATGAACAAGAATTAATTTTTATCACTTTTTTTTAAAAAGGAAAGTCTTTTTTGACGTGAGGTTTGTATTTGTTAAACTTGCCTTCAGTGGGGCAGATGCCCTAATATCCGATATTTCTCAACTTCACAGCCTTTCTTCCTGACAGAGCTTCTAGCAGAAGGCAAGCCAGAGGAGACAAAGTCTTCCTTTCTCAAGAGTCAGCTTTTGGTCAATTCAAACTGACTCCCTAGGACATGTCCCTGGGGAACTGTTCCAGGGCCTTGCTTTCTAAACTTGGTCTACTAAGGGGCTAGGACAGAATCCCTGGTGGACTTTGAAAGTTGTTAAATGTCTCTGGTAATCTTACTAGTTTGTCTGGTCTCTAATAAGTCATCAAACTTTTTCCTTTGTAATTAGTTTAGATCAAAATTCAAGCAGGAGGCAGACTGACGCTGAAATCCCTTCTGCTTTTTGTTTTGGCCACTGCTTCACTTATCTGAAACTCCTGCCCTACTAAGTGGCCATTTCTCTTGTTCTGCTCAGCAGAAGGGATGTAATCTGTTTTCTACCGTTTGGGTAGGTTGGCTTGCTTGCTGCTAACATGATTCTGTTAACTGAACATTATCTAATATGGAAGGACAAGAGGGAATTTGTGTGAATATCATAAATTAATCCACTTTCCTGTGATCTGGCCTAGCCCATTTTTAAGGTTTGTGGTTACATAAACTTTCCTACAATCCAAAAGAGGAAAGAATACCCTCTGGTGGCAAGATCATATCCCTACAACATATAATCTAAATTTCAGCTCCTGCCCAAGCTGCCGTACCTGCACTGGTGAGCAGGGTATGCACGAGCATTTTGTAGTCACAGAAATCTGCACTCCAAGGAATAAGCTCCATCTTACTCTTGAGTAATGTGTCATGATACAGGCAGTGTAATTTCCATATCCCAATTATTCTTTTATTGTCTTGAATTGCTACAGATTATGAAAAAATTAAACTGTAGAACTCAAATTAACTTTTGTACATACCATTATTAATGATGTCATTATTGTTATGCTTATTTATGACCATTTTGTTTTTCAAAATGTGTTTTATCTGTAGTGTAGGAGACTTTTGTTGCCCAGAACATATTTTTATATTATGCTGCCTGCTACAACATTCACATGTATTCACAGTTATAAATGCCAGTCTTGTGAATCTATTCACTTGAATTATCACAGTTGGATTGATTGCATGGGAACATTATCAGAAAAGATGCTCTGGCAACAGTCAGCAGGTCCCATATGAAGTATTTGGTCTATGTTGCAGTTCTCTTGGATCCTGACATTTGCCTTCCTCATACTCTGCTTCAACTTTGCCTTTAGGAATAATACCATGAAGACTGCAGTTTCCTGCTCTGAATGTTCCTTTTAGTTTCTGTTTTGTGAGAAATCTGTGTAAAGCATTTTCCCTTGACCATTTGTTCTCCCAGGCCAGAGATTGCTTCTGAAGTGAAAACAGTTGAATAAATCCAGGGTTCCTTCTTGGGAACTGGGCCTTATTACGTGCTCCTCCACTGGTCATTGGCTAAAGCAGTGTCCTTGGAATGTCCAGGATTTGAGATGAGAGAGGAGAAAGAGAGCTCACTGTATTACATAAAACTTGCACTTACTTTTTGCCAAAATGCTCATTGGCCATCTGGTAGGTGACAGAGGGGTAGCCCAGAACATGGGACTTTTAATGTTAAAACTGACAAAGTCCCAGGTAAGATGAGTTGGTCACCCTGGTGTGGGCTTAAGGACCATGTGAACCCATTCATTGTTCCTCTCACTCTCCCCATTTTTCCTTTTACCTGATATCTGCCCAAATGCTGTTCCTAAGCTTCCTAATAAAATCTGAACTGTTAAAAAATAATTGCCATTAAGGATATACTACGTTGCACAAGTATTAACCATGGAAAACTTTTCATCTGAGTATAAAAATTACACAAACATGAACTTGAGGCAGGCATGCTTAGGTCACTCTACTTTAATGATTTATTATCATTTATGGTCACTTGGTAAAGGTTGACTATTACGTGCACAGTCTGGTGGTTGGGGTGGGAAACTGAATGGATAAACAGATAAATACCACGGAAATTACCAAGCACCAGGTGAGTGGTGTAGGAAGCCAAAGAATAATATCATTCCTGTGGGCTGGGATAAATGGGACTTGATACAGGAAGCGGGATGCAGAGAAGGCCGGAAAAGAATCTAAGAAGAAAAGGTAAAATTTAAATAAAAAGATTGCTTCAAGCAGAGGAAATAGGTGCCTTGCATAGGTCCAGGAGGTGCACAGGCTAGTTGCCCTGAAGCTGAGTTTGCAAGGGGTAATCAGTTTGAAGAGGATGTGTAGGACAATCCTGTGTTTCTCTTTGCTGCTTTTACAATTATTATAGACACATTGAGCACACTTTTACAAACAAGGAGAGCACTTTTTTCTCCTTTTATCCCTCTGTCAACTTTTGTAAGTTAGACAGTTCTAAAGAATTACCTGACTGCCTCAGTAAATGTGTGGTGAGAGGTGAGGGGGCGGGGGGAGGCAAAGAACTGGAGCATTGTTAAACTGTGTGCCTACTCCACCCTTCCTGCTATTGAGTCTAGTGCAGGGTGGGGTGTCCTGCAGAGTGTGGGTGAGAACGCTAACCTTCATCTCCCTGTAAACAAGCTTTGGCACAGAGACTTGGGACACCAGCTCCTATGCCCCAGTTCTCAGCAAATGCAATAAACATTTCTCCCTAAAATGGGGCTATTAAAAGACTACCAGTCTTCCTTATGTTTTACTGCTCCATAGTGATCCTTCAATGACCTTATTATAGATTGGATATAACAAACATTGTGGCACAATTTTATCTAAGTGATCTTTTTCTTATACAAATCTCATTGATCTATAATGAGAGGAAACTTTCAGTTGGGAAAAGACAATGTAAAGATGTGGTGTGTTTATAAACACAGGCAGAAACAAAAAGTGCCTTCAGTGAGATTTGGAAGAAGGAACAAGAAGGTACCTCTTCTACCAGCTTTCAACCTGAGAATACCTTCCTCTGTAAAGAAGCAAATATTCCTGGGAAGATTATGCCTTCTCTTACTTTCATGCTACAGAGACTACATCAGTGTTTTCTTTTGGTGAGAAATAGGGTCATGAGAAAAAAGATGGCAGAGGAGTTAATGGGAGTCACACAGACCTCCTCCCAAGACCGAACTGGAATTGTGACTAAATAGTAGAGAAATCACCTGGAAAACAATGGAATGATAGAGGGAGAGGAGCCTTGGAGCTGTGGACAGACAGTGGATTCAACTCTCACCCTAGTGGGTGAGAAGTGCGGTGGAGGCTTGAGAGGGTGGGCTGGGCACCCACAGGCACCAGCACCAGAGGGATATTGAAACGGCCAATTGGATCCCCCTTAGAAGAACAGGATCTGAATCATAAACAGGGACCCCTAGACTACAGCAGCTGAAACCAGGAAAACACACAGACGAAACGCAATCCCGAAAAGCTTAGGGGCACTTTCTGCCAGAGACAGGTGTGTGGAGATGCAAAGAGACATTTAAAGGGCCAACGCAAAAATTTGCAGTGGCCGCCATCTTCCTTGATCTCTGGGTAGAGGTGGCAGGAGAGTGGGCTGGTGCCTGAGAAAAGACTGGTGAGGAAAACTTTGTGAAGAGAACAGAGATAGTGGCCAGTGGAGCCCTGGTGATAACTCACCTCCCACTCTGCAGCTACCATCTTGCCCAGGCATAAGAGAATCAGTTAACCTGCCTTTTGCACGCTCCACACACAGCTTGTGTGCGGGTGGGCTGGGGGCTGAGTGCAGACTGGGTGGAAGAAATAGAGGATCCCTGGCCAAAGGGGACACATAGCTGCATAGAGACCCTTGAGGAGAGACAGGAGATGGAGGGGTTGGGGAAAGAACTGGAGGATTACCTGAGATCCCCGAAAGAGAGTCCTTCCCCATTCCATTGTCCCCATTTGCACAGGCAGGCCATGCCCCCAAAAAGGCAGAAGCTGGTGCAGGAGCGAGAAGATGAGCAATTACAACATGGTCCACAGAAATAGTGGATCCCTAGCCCAACAGGTAACATAGCTGCCCAGAGACCCTTGGGGAGAGACTGGAGACAGGGTTAACCGGAGAGTCCTGGAGCTGACTTTTTCCCCTTTCCATAGTCTCCATTTTGCGTGGGCAGGCCACGCCCCCAAAGAGCCAAAGGTGGGGAAAGCACACAATAGAAGACCCTAAACTGAACAGTGCTGGGGAGTGCGCAGGGCGGCACCCGAGCCTGCAAGGTAGGGTGAGTACACCGACCTGGTGAGGGTGAGCGCGCCCGCCCAGGCTGGAGCCCAGGTGTGCCAGGGGAGGCGGGGGATCTTGCCTGGGCCGGGGAGTGTGTTCAAGGACCTGGCATGAGAGTGCAGAGTGATCGGTAGAAATAGTGGATCCCTGGCCGAAGGGGTCACAGAGCTGCCCAAAGCAGGAGTCAGACACAGACAGTAGATTCCTGGAAGGGTCAAACAAAGGACCCAAGGTCAGATAGGGTCAGCAACTGACATCATCAGAGGCAGGCCCAGAAAGAAAATGGAAGGAAGGAAGGAAGGAAGGAAGGAAGGAAGGAAGGAATGAAGGAAGGAAGGCAGGCAGACCCACCTACTACCATAGACGTTTAATTCACAAAGTCAGGAAATCTAGATGGATCAATTGAAGCAGAAGCAAGAAGCAAGCAAGCAAGCAAGCAAGCAAGAAAGAAAGAAAGAAAGAGAGGGAGGGAGGGAGGGAGGGAGGGAAAGGAAGGAAGGAAGGAAGGAAGGAAGAAAGAGAAGAAAGGAAGGAAGGAAAGAGGGAGGGAGGAAGGAAGGAAAGAAAGAAGGAGGGAGGAAGGAAGGAAAGGTTCTCACAAAAATGGAAAGAAATGTAAGTTCTCACCAAATGAGGGGAAAGGAGGAATCCCCACAGAGAGAGCTAAATGAAATAGAAGCAAGGGAACTATCAGATATTGAATTCAAAACAATGGCTCTAAGGAAGCTCAATGAGCTCAGCCAGCTCAAAGAGAACTGTGAGAAACTGCAGAGAAACTATGAGGATCTTACAGCAAACTATATCAACCTGGAAAAGGACATAGAAACTATGAAGACACAAGAGGATATGAAGAATACCATTTCTGATTGAAGAACACAGTAGAGGAGATCAAAAGCAGGCTGGATGAAGCTGAGGATCGAATCAGCGAGATGGAGGATAAGGTAGAAAAAAGCTCCCAGAAAGAACAAGAAATGGAAAAAAGACTCAAAAAGAATGAAGAGGCATTTAGGGAAATGCAGGACAACCTGAAACAGAATAATGTCCACATAATAGTGATACCAGAAGGAGAAGAGGAGCAAGGGCTAGAGAACCTCTTTGAAAAAGTATGATGGAAAACTTCCCCAATTTGAGAAGAGAAAATGTTCATGGACGCAGGAGCACAGAGGGCCCCATTCAAGAGGGACTCAAGGAGGCTCACTCCAAGACATATCATCAATAAAATGGCAAATATCAAAGACAAACAGACAATCCTAAAGGTAGCAAGGGAGAAAGAAGAGGTAACATACAAGGGAGCCCCGATACAGCTAGTAGCTGAATTCTCAACAGAAACACTACAAGCAAGAAGGGAATGGCAAGAATTCTCCAGTCATGAAAAGCAAGGGCCTACAACCAAGGCTGCTCTACCCAGCAATGCTCTCAATTAAAATAGAAGGGGAAATAAGGAGTTTCCCAGACAAAAGAAGGCTAAAAGAATACATCTCTACCAAACCAGCACTCCAAGATATACTAAAGGCACTGGTCTAAGAAGATGAAGGAAAAGAGTGAGAAAGAGAAAAACACAGGTACAAAGAGAAAAGATGAGTAAGTTTCTATCAGTAATAACTCTCAACGTAAACGGACTAAATGCCCCAATCAAAAGACACAGGGTAGATGAATGGATAAGAAAACATGACCCCACATATACTGCCAACAAGAGACCCACCTCAGAGCAAAAGACCTACACAGATTGAGTGTAAACAGATGGAAAAAATATTCCAAGCAAATGGGCAAGAGAAGAAAGCAGGAGTTGCCATACTTATATGAGACAAAAAAGATTTCAAATCAAAGGCCATAAAAACAGAACCAGAGGGGTGCTTTATAATACTTAAAGGAAGAATCTATCAAGAAGACATCAACATTGTAAACTTAAATGCTCCCAATATAGGAGCCCCCAAGTATATAAGGAAATTGTTGGGTGACTTCAAAAAGATATAGACAGCAACACACTGAGAGTAGGGGATTTCAACACCCCACTGTCAAAAATGGACAGATCTTCCAAACAAACATCAACAAGGATATTGTGGAGCTGAAAGACGCACTGAATCAAATGGACTTAACTGACATATATAGAACCTTACATCCCAAAGAAGAAAAATACACATTCTTTTCAAATGCACATGGAAGTTTTTCAAAGATAGACCACATGATAAGACACGAAGCAAACAGCAGCAAATTCAGGAAAATTGAAATAATACCAAACTTTTTCTTGGACCACAAGGGCTCGAAACTGGAAATCAACCACAAAGAGAAACTTCAAAAACTTGCAAACTCATGGAGACTGAACAGTACACTATGAAACAATGAATGGGTCAATAATGAGATAAGAGAAGAAATCAAAAAATTTCTGGAAACAAATGAAAATGAACACACAACAGTCCAAAACCTATGGGACACAGCAAAGGCAGTCCTGAGAGAGAAGTTCATAGCAATACAGGCTTACCTAAAGAAGATAGAAACATTTCAAATAAAAGACCTAACACTGCAACTTCAAGAATTGGAGAAACAACAACAAATAAATCCCACAGCAAGTAGAAGGAAGGAAATAGTCAAGATGAGAGCAGAACTGAATGACATAGAGACATAAAGAACAATTCGGAGGATCCACCAATCCAGGAGCTGGTTCTTTGAAAAGATAAATAAAAATGACAAGCCTTTAAGACAACAAGGGAGACTCATCAAGACAAAAAGGGAGAGGACCCAAATAAATAATATCAGAAATGAAAGAGGAGAAATAACAACTGGTATCACAGAAATACAAAGGATTGTCAGAAACTACTATGAACAATTATATGCCAAGAAATTTGAAAATCTTGATGAAATGGACAAATTTTTAGAAAGGTATAGTCTTCCAACACTAAAGGAGGAAGAAACAGAAAGCTTGAACAGAGCGATAACAGCTGGGGAAATTGAAGCAGTCATCAAGACACTCCCGGCACACAAAAGACCTGGGCCAGACAGTTTCATAGGAGAATTTTACAAAACATTTAAGGAAGAGCTAACCCCTGTCCTCTCAGACTATTCCAAAAAATCCAAGAGGAGGGAAGACTCCCAGGCTCCTTCTATGAGGCCAGCATCACCCTGATCCCAAAACCAGATAAAGACCCTACAAAGAAAGAAAACTACAGGCCAATTTCTCTGATGAACATAGATGCTAAAATCCTCAACAAAATATTGGCAAACCGCATCCAGCAATAAATGAAAAAGATCATCCACCATGATCAAATGGGATTCATCCCAGGGATGCAGGGATGGTTCAATATATGCAAGTCAATAAACGTAATACATCACATAAATAAAAGAAAAGACAAAAACCACATGATCATCTCGATAGATGCAGAAAAAGCTTTCGATAAGGTACAGCACCCATTTATGATGAAAACACTCAGCAAAATGGGAATAAATGGGGCATTCCTCAACGTAATAAAGGCCATATATGAAAAACCTACAGCCAACATCATACTCAACGGGCAAAAACTAAAAGCTTTCCCATTAAGATCGGGAACACGACAAGGATGTCCGCTTTCACCGCTTCTTTTCAACATCCTATTGGAAGTCCTAGCCACAGCGGTCAGACAAGAAAAAGAAATAAAAGGCATCCAAATTGGAAAGGAGGACGTAAAGCTATCATTGTTTGCAGATGACATGAGAGTGTACCTAGAAAACCCTGTAGACTCTACCAAAAAACTCCTCAACCTAATAAGTCAATTTGGCAAAACAGCAGGATACAAAGTCAACATTCAGAAATCAAAGGCATTTTTGTACACCAGCAATGAAATAGAAGAAGAAGAAATCAGAAAAAAAAAATACCATTCGATATAGCAACAAGAAAAATAAAGTACATAGGCATAAATTTAACCAAAGACGTAAAAGACCTGTACGCAGAAAACTATACAACATTGAAGAAAGAAATTAAGGGAGACACAAATAAATGGCAGCATATACTGTACTCATGGATTGGAAGAATTAATATCATCAAAATGTCCATACTACCCAAAGCGATTTATAGATTCAATGCAATCGCTATTAAGATACCAATGACGTATTTCACAGAAATAGAACAGACATTTCAAAAATTTATATGGAACCTTAAATGACCCCGAATAGCCTCAGCAATTTTGAGAAAGAAAAACAGAGTAGGAGGGATCACAATACCGGACATCAAACTATATTACAAAGCTACTATACTCAAAACAATCTGGTACTGGCACAAGAACAGACCCATAGACCAGTGGAACAGAGTAGAAAGCCCAGAAATAAGCCCAGGTCTCTATGGACATCTAATATTTGACAAAGGGGGCAGAAGCATAAAATGGAGCAATAATAGCCTCTTCAACAAATGGTGTTGGGAGAGCTGGCTGGCTACATGCAAAAAATTGAAATTGGATCATCAGCTGACACCATACACAAAAATAGACTCAAGGTGGATGAAAGACTTAAGTATAAGTTGCAACATCATAAAAGTCCTAGAGGAGAACATTGTCAGGAAACTCAGATATCCCAAGCAGCAATTTTTTCACCGATATGTCTCCTAAAGCAAGGGGCATAAAGAAAAGAATAAACAAGTGGGACCTCATCAAAATAAGAAGCTTCTGCACGGCTAAAGAAAACATCATCAAAATGAAAAGGGAGCCAACCGTACGGGAAAATATATTTGCTAATGATACTTCAGATAGAGGTTTGATCTCCAAGATATATAAAGAACTCACTCGACTCCACTCCCAGAAGACAAATGATCCAATCAAAAAATGGGCCTGGGCAGACGCTTTTCCAAGGAGGAGATACAGAGGGCTCAGAGGCATTTGAAAGAATGCTCAGCATCACTAGCCATCAGAGAAATGCAGATCAAAACCACCATGAGGTACCACCTCACACCGGTTAGAATGGCCATCATAAACAGATCCACAAACAACAGGTGCTGGCGAGGCTGTGGAGAAAAGGGAACCCTAGTGCACTGTTGGTGGGAATGCAGACTGGTGCAGCCATTGTGGAAAGCAGTGTGGAATTTCCTCAAAAAGCTGAAAATGGAACTGTCTTTTGACCCAGTGATTCCCCTGCTGGGACTATACCCTAGAAGTCCCAAAAGGCCAATTCAGAAGAACCTATGCACCCCAATGTTCATAGCAGCACAATTTACAATAGCCAAGTGTTGGAAGCAACCTAAATGCCCATCAGTAGATGACTGGATCAAAAAACCATGGTACATTTACACGATGGAATACTACGCAGCAGAAAGAAAAAAAGAACTACTAAACTTCACAACAGCATGGATGGAACTAGAGAGCATTATGCTAAATGAAATAATCCAGGGGGCGAAAGACAAATACCATATGATCTCACCTATAAGTGGAACCTAACCAGGAATACAATGATACAAGGAAAATAAGACCAGCAACACTGAAAGGAAAAGAAACCAACAGAGACAAGAGGGTAGGAGGGAGGAGTGGGCCGAGGGAAAAGGAAGGGAAGGGGCAAGTCAAGGAATGTATAGCAAGGACTCATGGACAAAACCAAAGGGGGGAAGGATTGAGTGGGGAGAGGCAGGGGAAAGTGGTGGGCGGAAGGCAGAGACAAATGTATATGGACAAATTAATTAGTTAATTAAAAAAAAAGAATTGGAGAGGATATGAAGGGAATCCAAATCCAGAGTATTGAGACTTATTTGTTTTCTGAATCATAATGTAATATTCATCCTTTCATTAATTCCTTAAACAAATATTTATTCAAAAAAATAAAATAAAGTTTTTCCTTAGATATTATTTCTTTGAGATCATCAGCTTAAGTCATTCATTTTACCACAGCATTATATTGTATATGTTATAAAATTTTCAAAAATTATGTTACAAATTCTGTTATGTTTTAATCTCTTCCATGTAATAACCTTTCCAAAGTTTTAATTCTGATTGTTTCTCTTTATATTTTTTAGAGGAAGGCCATGATTTAATGTAGGTTTTCTATATAAGTGTTTTTATTAAACCACTAGTTTCAAACAGTAGGAAACTTTTCAAATGATGCTATATAAATAATATCGACATATAAAAGAGATAAAAGCAAATTTTTTTAGAAAATAGGAAAAGATTAGCACTGTCTGTAAAAAGCAATTTACTCAACTTTAAAATGCTTTTAACACTAAGTAGAGTAAACCATGGAGGTTTTTACTACAGTCTGGAACAAACAAAATATACAGTGCATTCACGTTATCACAAGAATTACTACCGTTATTTTGTCTTATAATGTAAATGTAAGTAAAACCACACCTAGCCATTCCTTAAACCTCCAGTATTCTTACATCTCACTCAGAGCAAAAGCCATATCATTATACTTGTTTTTCAACATTCTACGCAATTAGGACCCTTTTAAATCTCTGAATGTGTCTCCCACTACTTGCACTCTGACCCTCTCAGTTTATTCATACTGCTGGTTTCTCAAACTCAGAAAACATGTGCACAATTCAGGACATTTTCACTTGCTATTTTCACTATGTGTATTGTCCTTTCCCTGATGTTACAATGGCACATGCCTTCAATGGTTTTCAGTCTTGACTCAAGGTCAATCTCTAGGTAAGGCTTTTCTTTACCTAGAGATTTTCCTTACCTTCCAATTTAAAATTGTAACGCCCAGACCCCAGCAAATTATGGTATAACATCTTTCTTTCCAGCTTTTCCTTATTCCACTGAAATTAGTATTGTCTGTGGTCCCTCCAGGGATTTTTATTTTGTTCACTGCTATATCTCTGGCACTTAAAATAATGACTGGTACAAGAAAAATGTTGTAGAATAAAGGAATAAGTCTCAAAAAAAAAAAAAAAGAAAGAAAAGAAAAGAAAAGAAATAGGGCCTTGAGTGCTTAAAGAGAAGAGTATGCAGATATGGAAAAACCTTGCCAAAAAGGAGGCTTAGCATCTTAAAACCAAATCTTTTATATCTAAATTTTTCAGAAATTTATTATAGTTTTACTTGAAATATCACTCTGAAAAACTCTCTTATTTTCAATTTGTACTTCCTTAACACTGTATGGTTTTGACCATCTACTGCCTTCCTGTCGTCGTTTGTTCAATTTCCTTCCCTTGTGCTCAAGCTGTTTTTGGAAACCATTTTAATCTACTCTATTTCTGTTCCTGAATTTCTACTTGGTTCCCACTGGTCATGTTTATTTATTAACTCACAACAATTGGTTCCTTTCTCAGGTCTGGAGAAGCATGCCCCAACACAAGATTGTCCCTTAGAAAACATGAATACAAGGCTAAATTATTGAGTTGATAACTGCGTCTACTAAAAATATTGTAATTGCCCTTCTGCTTTTGTTTTATTTGAAGACACAGGTTAGTAACTAATATTTCTATGCTTTAAAAAATTAGAGGAAAATTTCACTAGATAGTGTGAATTAGGAACACTTTTCTTTAAAAAAATACTCAACAATCTGGCTTTATACTTATTTTTGCATGTCCAAAGCCTTAATCATAGCTATTGCTGAGACTCCTTCTGTCTTCATTCTCTTTGTCTCAGGCATCCTCTTACCCACATCTATCTGTGAAATACTTTTGAAAAACTTTGCAATTGGTTTTGCCCTTGCTGGTGTCAATTAGATGACTATCATTTGAACTGAATGCTAACATATGGTCTTTGCTATTACGTTAAAAGTTTCCTTGGAGTGAATCCAGTTTTTTTCATCTTTTTTGATAAGCGATGGCTTTCAAACTTCTGGCTTGAAGATCCTTATTTTGAATTAGGAATTCTTATCTCCCTATAATTTGAACAATTCCAGATTAAATGGGCATCTCCTGGGTCTGTCAGACAGGCATCCTCTATTACAGCTGCACACTTAAAAGTCTAGAGGAGAATTTAGGTGGCCATAGTGGACCAGGCAGCTGAACCAAGAACACTATAGAGCCTACTAAGAACATATTCTACCACTTCTGTCAGTTCTTTTTATTTATTTATTTATAAAAACTAAAGGATAGTTGAGAAACAATATTATATTAGTTTCAGGTATACAACATAGTGATTTGACATTTATATAACAGATAAATCTACTAACCATCTGTTGCCATACAAAGTTATTATATTATTGATTATATTCCTTATGCTGTACATTATAGTCCTTGTACATTCATTTTACAACTGGAGGTTTGTACCTCTTAATTCCTTTCACCCTTTTGCCCATTCCCCCAACTTCTATTAATTTAAATACCACTGCCAAGTCATACTGTTCTCTAAAAGTTCATTTAGTCCTGGTTTATGGCTCAAAGCACTTTGTATGTTTCAGCCCATTAGCCCTCTGCATTCCTCTGAGTTAGAGAGCTGAGAAGTGGAAATAACTCAGATTCCAAATGTGGCCTCAGAGGCACAGAGAGCTTAAATAACTGTAATAGGATCACTAATTCAGACAGCAAACCTGTACACACATGGGACCAAGAAGGTTTCAAAGTGTTTCATAAGACTGAATATAATAACCTCTCCAGAAATGCTGTTCTTTTAAGTAGCAGATATGCAACTTTGTGGCAAGATGAAACACCTCTGCATTGGATACCACCTTATCTCTAACAAGCAGAAGTTAACAGCCTGACTTTAGGCAACATCATCCACATGGGGAAGTTTTGCCTTCTGAGCCATTTTCCCTTCAGCCTTAGTCAAGAGTATGGACTCTAGGGCTATAAATGCCAGAACTCAAAATTAGGCCCTACCACTATGACCCTGGGCAAGTTTCCTAACCTCTCTGTGACTTAGTTCCCTCACCTGTAAAATGGGGATCAGTCATAGTACATACCTCATACAGGGTGTGATGGGAATTCAAGTTAATTCATATAAAGCACTTAGAACAGAATCTGACACATACTCAGTGCCAGCTATTTCTCTTGTTATCATTTAATATGCTGTCTTTCCTTCTTTGGAAAGCTTTCTCATGCCAGGGTCCTCTCATTCTGTTACTTCTTGGTCCTATCAAAATAGTAAAGGACCCAGTATCAGCCATTAACATTGTAGTGAGAAAGAGTTCCATATTACCTCTGTCAGCTGGTTTGCTTACCAAGCTTTGTATCTAATTGTGGAATGAAAAATTTTATTCCTTTTTAAGAAGTTTAGGGTATTAGTAATGCTTTGAGGGAGGGGAGGATGGGAAGTGAGAAAAGGAAAAACCTCAATCACCCTTGAAACTATTTGAAGGAACATGCTTAAGTGTTTTCAATGTTCCTCTTTTGTCAAAGAGCAGATCTACCTACCTGACCAGAACCACCTCCTTTTTTTCAAATACCTTCTCCATCTGTATTCTGTTTCTTCCTGTATCCACATGAAAAACTCTCCCTTTATTCACCCATAATCTTTTTTTTTTTTTCTTTCACTCTGAACCTAGACCTCCAATAACCAGGAATGCAGGGCATATTTTCATGTGTCCTCTGCTCTGCCAACTACTTTTGGACTAGGATCTCCTCACCCTAATACTGCTTTTCCATCATCATACTGTAGTGTAGACCAAAAATGAGAAGATCTAAACTGTAAAAGTATAATTGGCATATGTAAAAGTCACACAGACTACATAGGTGAGTGCTTACCAATTGTGTCTAGTTGTCTATCTGTTGAGGACTGTCTCGCCTGGTTTCAGAGACTGTAGACTCTCCGACAGATGAGAGGGATCCAAGGCTGGAGCTGAGCAAAGAGGCCTTGGGAAAATAGGCCACCGAGGAGACAAAACCTGTCTGCCCTGCCTGCCTCCCTCACACCACCCTGCTTGGCCCTGGAGGATGGCTAGTTAGTCACTGATGGGTAAGGCCCCTCATTGGCAGGGACAACCTAAGACAGGCACAGTCACATGGGGGCCATCAGGAAAGGACTTCGGGGACATGGAGAAGGGGCAAAAGACCCTCACCCCTCAGCTTTGTCATGGCTGGAGTCCTCGTTCTATCTGAAAGAAATCTCCTTGTCTCTTGGCTGCTCCACCTGCAGCCTGACCAGGTGAGTGAAACAATACTAAAGTCAGGTATAGACCTAAACTGAATCAGGCAGTTCCCAGGGACAATTAGGCCTGGAAAAGGAATGCATTAAATCCTATGAAACTTACTTTGCTAAGAATGCCCTCAAGTTAATGAGTACTGATGTTTGTGGTCGAGCATAGAATGTTACCAGTTTCCCAGGTTTCAGGGCCAAATGGGCCCCACCCTGTCTATCAGATGCTTATCTGAGGCAAATCTCTGTGTTCCTTCAGTCATAACCTTTTGACATTGATTGATGAGCTTTGCATCCATGCTGTGTACCCCTGTGCATATCATTCTCAATAAAAGCCATGTCAAGAGAGGAGCTCGGGGCCTTCTCCACTAGAGGGAATCACCACGTCCTTTTCCTGGCAGACCAAGAAGTGTCTAGACTGACTTATTTTATTTTTACCATCTGCGGCGACCCAGGGGGACTGTGCATGAATGGGGTACCCCCATCGTCGGGCATCCAATGTGGGGCCCCCATCATCTATCAACATAACAATATAGTCTATATTAAATATGTTAAATATTAACTTTATTAGTCTTTAGAAATAACAAAACTGGCCATGTATGCTCAACTTTCTTAATTGCTGTCATAAAGTTATCATTTAATCATAGCCTTGTCCATCACATTTCTGCTTTTAAAGATTTTATTTATTTTTAGAAAGAGTGGAAAGGAAGGACAAAGAGAGGGAAAGAAACAACAGTGTGTGGTTGCCTCTCATATGTCCCCTGCTGGGGACCTGGCCTGCAACCCAGGCATGTGCTTTGACTGGGAATCAAACCAGAGACCCTTTGGTTCACAGGCTGGCACTCAATCCACTGAGCCACACCAGCCAGGGCACATTTCTGTTTTTAGACACGTGTAATTAAATATGTGAAATTCAACTCTTGATGCTTTGCTGTGCCAGACAAAAAGTAAGGAATGGAAAGGAGAAGAAACCAAAGCTGCAAGTAGATATGAGACAAAGAATTCCCAAACACCCAGAATTACTTTTTCCCAGAGCCTTTCCCTACATTTTACTGCCCAGAGATAATATTTTAAAACCACATGTCTTAAAAGTCAATGTTTCTCAGACTGGGGTTCTAGTCATCCTTGAATGACAATCTACATTTCTAAGCCTTTTCTTTTTCTTGAGAGAAATAAAGATCGTAGTTCATGTCAGTTTTATATGACATAGAAAACTTGATTCAACAAAAACACTGGTCAGTTTTTTCTCATAGCTCCGGTCAGATTTGAGGTAGTTGTTAATCTATTAGTCTTTATTTTCTAATCTGTTTATCACTCTATTTTTTATGTCATTTGTTAAAACCCCATTTTTTGTATTTTTATATGAAGTTCATAGGCACTTAAATGTTTTATTCAGTAGCTCATCAGCATTTTATTATACATGTTTTAGAAAGTTCTGTGTCTATTCATAGTAACCCCCAAAGTAAGAGATTTCATTTCTTTCAACTAGTGTCTCCTCTTAACTGTGTACCTTATCATTGTCAATCTTATACCCTTCAAATAGGATCAGGATCATACCTGTTTCCACAGATATCAAAATGTTAGAAGAAATGTCCTCAGTGGAGCCAACTTTAAAAGTTGTCCTTGCTTATTCTAGCATGAGTAAGCCAGATGTAAAGTACTTGACTTCAATACAATCAGTTTAGGACAAACAACCTTTATTTTTGGTTCCATAATGCAATGGTTTCTAAAATATGTTCTATAAAAACTTCAGGCGTTCAGCAAAGGGTTTTTTAGTGTCTTCAGAAAAGGAGTGTATCATAGTATATGTATTTGATTTGTGTCCCTATTTATCCTCTCCAGTAACCAATCCATAACAAACTACAATTCTATGGATAATTTAGTAAGAAACGTGGGTATATGTGACCAGATATGATATGATTATAATTTTAAAATTCTAGTCATATTTTATATACATGCTTAATATTTAGTGAGGACCTAGTATGTGCCAGGGTTTACTTAGATTATTTACATTAGTCATCTTATTAACCCCTTTCTACAGATAAGGAAGCAGAGACTTGCCCAAGGTCTCAGAGTAGAAACTAAACCAGGATTGAAACCCTAGAATTTGGTTGCCAAATCTGTGCTCTTAAACATCATGCTCTGCTACCTCCTAACTGTGAAAGGATAATTTACAAATCAAAATTTCCATTAGTGTAGTTAAGTTTTGCCCCACCTCTCCAACATATACCACCTTGACAAATGTCTGGATGATAAACTTGGAATCATAGGTATTGTATGTGTCATGTATCTGGGGGACCATCATGCAAGTGGACCCTGGGCTTTTTTTCATGCAGTTAGTTCAGAGCCTATCTATACTGCTGAGTTCCACAGGCCACTAGAATGACAAAGATGACCATTCTCTTTTAAAACCCTCACCTAAGGATATATTTATTGATTTTAGAGGGAAGGGTGGGGAGAGAAAGAGAGAGAGGAAGAAAAAGAGGCATTGATGTGAGAGTGAAACCTCAATATGCTGCCTCTGGTATGTACCCCACCAGGATATCAAACCTGCAACATAGGTTATGTGTCTGACCATGGATCAAACCCAACTAACTGATCCACCAGGAAAGGGCTCTGAAAATGATTCTTGTAGCACAATCTCCTCTCAAAAGCCCTTGGGTCAGCACTACTCAAGGAGAAGAACTAGTCCCCTTTATCCTCCTCAGCTCCTTTGGGACACTGTTGCTCTGCAGACCAATGAGCTGCTCTTGGAGGTTGCCCTCTTCTGACTTCTTACAGGTCTGCAGGGGATTTCTCTAAGGGGCCATTTCTCTATATCTTTGGAATGATTAATGAATTGCTCTTCTCCTATTATTCCATCTCGTCAGACACAGTCTGAGATACCTTGGAGGTAAAAGATTTATGCGGCAGACAACCAATGGCTTCTGATCCTACCAAATTCCTCACTACCATATGGCACCCTAAAGCTCTCAGGTGCCACTCTGAAGTCTGCAAAAAAGCTCACACTGGCTTCACTTCCAAAACTCCTGCACTCCTCACTGCACCCCCCACCCCACCAAGTCTATCCATTATGTGAACCATTTTGAAGCTGTCATCATGAGGACTGTTCATGACTGAAGAAATCTGTAACCGAGTCTACTTTGGGCAGAAGGAGCTCTTGTTTCTCAGAGTTCCTACTCCATGGACAAGAGTGAGGTACACAGGGCTCTGTGCTTCCCAGAAAATCATGGCGCTCTTAACTTGGTCCTGGGCTGCACAGGATGAACTTACTAATTCAATAGCAGCTTTATCTGCTGGAGGTACAGACCAGAATCCTGAGAGGATGGATGCATTAAGAGAAACTAGAGTAAAAACTGATCCAAGTTTCCTTCTCAATGATTCTAGGATTGAGTCCCAGTCAATTAGTGCATCTTGTCCACCCTTCACTTGAGCACCATTTCATGTATTGTTATGGGGATTTTTCTTTAAAGCCTGGAACCAAGGATTCATTGACCAATGCATCCATCCTCCTCTCTATTCACTGATCCACTCACTTACTGTAGAGCACTTACTAAGCCTCTCCTATAAGAGGCTTTTCAAGCAGTTGGGGTTACAATGATTAATAATACACAGTCCCTGCCTTTGAGGAGCTTATAGCCTATTGGAAAACACTGAAAAAATAGGCAGTTACAGCTACCACACATTGTCGTAAGTAATGTTATTTGCCTCTCTGGGCACTGAGGGGGCACATTCAAGTGGCCTTAATCTTCCTTTTCTTTCTTTGGGGGTTAGGCATATCTCATCCCATTGTGACTTCTGACCAAACTCATTAGGCTCTTCAGGGTCTGAGCTAAAGTTCAGTTTATAAAAGGGAAGTGAAAATGCTGCACCCTTTGATAATGAATCAATTCACTTCAGATGTGAAAGTTAATACAGGGATAAAACATGTTTTTCAGCTTGAGTCAGGTTTTCTTCTTTTTCTTTTTAAAATGAATTACTTGGAACACTGGAAACTGTTAATGTCTGAATTATCAGGGCTTATCCTGTCAATTCTAAATATTTATTGTGAATTGCAAATTCACTTTTTCAAGCTTCAGAGGGTACATTGCAGTGTTTACAGTTAATGATGTCTCAGAAGAATGATTATTTTGTCATGCACCTTAACTCTGAACATGTTAATGAAGCAAACTATCTTGCAGTTCTTTCTTAATGTTTTAACCCAAGAAGACATTCATATTTCCAATAGGTCTTAATTTAGAATACCCCTGCTATTTCACTGCACCCTCTGCAGACTTGCAAGAATAACTTTGACTTAGACATGCTTCACTTTCCCCAGGGTAACATCTTGCCCTTCATCCTTTCTACTGCTCCAAGCATGTATAGTGATGGCCCTTTCCATTCTTGGATTCTGTCAGTTCTTTTTTTTTTTTCCTGCAAGACACTCTGATATTTATAACAAACGCTCTACTTAAACACTTTATTTGTGTCTTGGCCCATTGTTGGCCTGACACAATCAGTGTCTCAAATGCCCATCTTATTCCAGTAGAAAACCTCTCTTGGATAGAAAAATGCATATAATCAGCACTTGATAGATTATAGACGCTATGCTAAGCACTTTCACTTATTTCATTCTTTCTAAAAATAACTCTACAAGACAGGTGGAAGAGTACCTTGCACATAGTAGATGCTCACAAAAAATAAATAAATTATAATTTCCATTTTAAAGACTAGAAAACCAAGCATGAAAGAGATCATGTTTGCTTGACGCCTTTCAGTGGCCAAAGCAGTTCTGCCTCTTTGTCCCCATGCTCTCTGTATGACGTGCCTTCAGATCCCTTCTTTGAGAGGCTTATGTTGCATCACCATTTGATGCCCTGAGGATTTTCCATCATTCTAATCAACACTTAGTAAATCCCTTCGGGTAATCAAAGTCCTTTAATCCCCAAAGGTGAAAGCAACAACAGGGCTTTATCTTTGTGTCTGTGTTGGAAATGTCTCTCCTGAATCTTATCAGTCTTCATATCTGAATTTCTGTTATCCAAGCCACTTTTTGATTATAGTTAGGCTTACCATATTGAAAAGTAGTTGATCCATGGATATAGACACTATGATCACTCAGAAGCTGTAATTTTCATTATAATTGTATTGATTTGCGTTGTTTTAATTATTAGCTTCTTGAAGAATTAGTTTATATAACATAATTACTATTTTATTCAGATTCTTTAAGTTTCAAGAAACAAAACTTAAGCTAGCTTTTGTGTGGAGGGAGAGAGGCTCCCTTATTGTAGAGCAATAAAGAAGAAAGGGATCATAGGAATTTGAGAATAGAACACATGATGGAGCTGAACCCTATGAAAAGTGAATGTAAAAAGTTGCCAAGTACTGGGCTGGTCCTAGGGACTACCACTTGCTGCCCTTTCCCTGTCATGGGCCACACGATCTCTCTCTCCTCACTGCCCTTTTGTTTCCGTATGCCGTACAAATCTTTCCTCTTATTCACAACATTTACATGTACTTTTTCCTGTATAAATTTGTTTTGCTCCTTAATAAATTTGACTTAACCCATCATGGCCTCTTTGCCTTCTCTCTGCATCAATTTTATTCTTTCTCTCTAGCTGGTTTATTTATTTATTTATTTATTTATTTATTTGGCTTAACTAAGAGAGAGAGAGAGAGAAATGGAGATGTCTCCAGACTACTTTTAAAGTCATGGATAAATGCATCTATAAGCAGCCAACTTTGCTCCATCTCCATGGCTACCATTTCAGTTAAATCATTATCATCTTTCTCCTGATTAGTACAGTAATTTTTCTTACCACCATCTTCTCCCACTCGCAAATCCATTTTCCATAACCTTCAGAGATTTCCTACTGCTTTCATGGTGAAATACAGATACTTTAATGCCCTTAAAAGGCTCCTTATAATTGAGCCTCATCACCTGCTCTCTTGGTGCGCTTAAGCCTCATTTCTCACTTCTCCATATTGTGCCCTATGTCTTACTGAAAATATTCAAGTTAATTAAAATATACCACATTCTCACTCACCTGTGGTTATATGCTCTTCCTTTAATCTGGAAAACTCTTCTTCTACCACTACAACTGTCCTTCTACTTAGTTTTCAACTCTCAGTTTAAACATTACTTCCTCCAGGAAGTCTTCCTTGATCAGGTAACTGACTATGCTGCTGTATACTCCCCTCATACTCACTTTCCCCATCATATCAAAACTATTTATGTTTTGTCTGTTTAATTATCAGTCTTTCTAGATAGAGCGTAGGTTCCATGTTAGCAAGGACTATATCTGTCTTGTTCACCACTGTATCCTTAATATATAACAGGCACTTAATCAATATTTTATAAATAAGTAAAGGTTCCATCAAAGGTCACTGATACTATTAGATATTAGGAGTAGAGGCAGTTCATGACATATGGATACATCTTAATTCTAAGTGATATGTCTTAAAGCAGGTCTATGAGATGAGAAACTTTCCTTAATAGGTACTACGGTCCTGATAGGCAACATTGTTGAAATATTTAGCAGTTATCCAAAATCCAATCCCTTTTTGTGACTGAATATTAAATGATTTTATTGGGTTGTAGGATTCCCATGAAGCCCAACCCACATCACCCTGCTGGCTTACTGCTCTCTCTATTCCCACTGCAATGAAACTAAAATATCAACACCTTGTCATGATCTGTAAGATTTCACATAATGAGGCCTCTTCCTGACACCCTCAATTCATCCCATCCATGCTGTTTTACTCACTGTGCTCCAGCCTCCTCCATTCCTCAAACACCCCAGGTGTATTTCATGGACTATGCTGTTGCTATTCATTCTGCTGAGAACTCTCTTCCCTAGACTGTTGCACAGTTAGGTGCTCCTTCATGTCCTTGGTTTTTAGTTGATACACCACCCCTCCTCAGAGAGGCCTACACTAGCCAGCTTGTGTAAAATGGCCCCCACCCCTTCATAACATTTATCATAAACTAAAATTTTCTAGTACATTTGCTTGCTTATTAACTCTGTTCCCCATGAGACGATAAGCTCTAGGAGGCCAGGGAACTTGTTTGGCTCATCCTCTGCTATATCATCAGAATTTAGAACAGAACTTAGGGTCATAGTTGCTCAATAAGTAAGCTGAATGAATGAATAAAATGACAGAATGAACAGGAAGGCTTGTGCCTAGAGTTGGCAAAGACTCATTTAGAGATGAACCTTTAGTGTTTTAATACTATACCATTTCCTGAAAAAATGCAAAGAAGACAGTTTAGCCAAATGCATGCCAACTCTATTTTCTGTTTTCCTCTGTGGACTCCTCCATGCTCCAGTATTCTTCTCCCACCCATTCTTGACCTTGACCAATTCTCCTGATTGTCCAGCACAAAGCCAATCCTCAGCAGCTCTTCTTTCTCCCTATTGCCTAGGTCCATCCTGAACCTAAGAAGCTCCCTGGGATGCATGCCATACAGAAACTGCACATATATGAAGTATTACTTGAAATAAGAGGATTAATTAGAGTTTTATAATCTCTAGACTTCTCACATTGTTGTCTTTGACTCATAGACGTGGTCTGGGCTCTTTACTTATGCTGGGAATGTAAAGTTTACTTAGGATGCAAACAAGCCAAAAAGATACAGATTTGCAAAGAGATTAAATATGTATCTGTCAGAATGGTCACTTGCCAAATGATGTTTGTATGCCATAATTCCATCACTTCACACCTAAATCTGGCAGTAAACACTCTGTGGACTTGGTGTTCAAAGACTCAGAGAACCACTGATGCTACTAAAATCCAATGATCTAAACTCTCTTTGAAACTCTAAAGCCTTTGCTGAGGAAGGTCACAACAGTTCCACCAAAACCTGAGAAATACCTTTGGGGCACTTTGCACACAGCACATTGGCCTAGCAGGAGCATTGTGCACAAGTAGACCTGGAGATGGATGGTCTGGTCATCCAGCAAGTGAAGCATTATGTGTCAGGATGGCTGAGAGAGATAAAAAGCGTGGACCAGGCAGAGTGAAATGTGGCCGCTGTTTGGCAAGGGCTTTCAATAAACTAAAAGATCTTAACAAAGAGTGGCTTGCATTTCAGATCTCCTAGGAGGGAGAATTTGGTGTATGTAATTAGAAATTTTATATTAGGTGTTAGATTTACAAAATGAGCAGGCCACTTTCTGGAAGCCTGACATCTGAGTACAGGGAGTCGTTATGCTCCCTCCTGGCTTGAGGCTGTCCCAAGGGATTAACTTGTGGGGAGCTTTGAGGACAAGACCTGGCTGACGCCCAACATGTTGAAGAGCAATGAGTTATCCAAGAAGAGGCAAGGGCCAAGCCCCAGAGAATCTGAAAATACAAAGAAGCTACTGTTCTGTCCTGACTAGTGCCAAGAAACCTGTTTTAACCTTATTGCTTTAACTCAAATACTTAGCACTGAACTCCTCCTTATGCCTTTAATGGTAAAAATCTTCTGGCCAGGGTTAGAATCAGATAACATGATTTTGGATATATTTTAAAATAAATGGAAAAAATGGGAAATGATGAAGCAGTTATATCAAAAATGTCAAATGGGCTGAGGAGGATTCAAGTCTTTATTTCCTGGTGCTTCAATGTTCATCTTTATGCCTTTGGTGGAAGGATAAAGTGACTGACTTGTACACAGGGTCATGCAGTACTTTCTAGACTGTAATACAAATTCAGAGATAAGGTTAAAACAATATGAGGCAAATTTTTCTCATTGAACTATATTGTTTAGCTCATTAGGTGTTTTTCTAAATTAAATAAGTAAACATTTATCAACCATCTGTCTATGGTGTGAGAGGCTAACATACAAAAATGAACAGGATTTGAAATGCAAGGAGATGAAAAGTAAACCAGCAGCATGGATATTTTAGCTAATCTTTTCTAGATTGTCTTCTCCACAGAGTTAGAGACAGGAAGTGAACTAACTCACTAAAAGTCAAAAAGGAAATTTTTCTGGGAAATATCCCTTGGTATGGCCAAAATAAATATTTTGATCTGGGAGAAAAAAAAAAGTTAATGTGATTGTAAAACTGACCTTCACATTAAGATGTTAGGGCAACTCAAAACAACTTTAAAAAAAAAACATTTTTTAAAAAATTAGTGAACATTTATTATGTAGTACTGGTTCTGTGAAACTTTTAAAAATGTGTCTGACATTCAGGAGGACAAATTTAAGCATAAATAATTCTAGGCAAAACAGAAATTATACTGTTCAAAAAAAAATGTTCCTTTGTACTCAAAGCTTTTTTTGTAGTTATTATTAAGGAATGTTAGATGGACAATAAAAAAATGATTGTACTTGCAGTTCATGAATTAGGCAATGCTTATCATTGATTCTTTGTACATCCAATGAAGAAATGTGGACTAGGTGATGGTATAAATAGGTGGATTTGTATTTGGCTAATTGTCCATACCCCAGCAGCATTGACTTATTGACTGATGACTACTGCATTCCAGATTCTTTTTGAAGGCATGAAGTCTATTCGGGTTAACTGAAATAGCACATCATTGTTTTGTATTGAAATTATATCAATTTCACCCAAAAAACGAGCTGACAAAATCAGGGAAGGATATTTAGAGTTTATGTAATTCATTCATTCCATCAGTTGCCTTAAATTCCATCCTTTAATCAGGTTAGCCCACCAGAAGAGTGATCCAGGTACTCGGCAGCACCTAGTGAGCTCCCCTCCCACACCAAAAGGCCAGGGCCCACCCACCTTCTTGGCTGTTCCACTTCACTGATCTGCACAGCCCCTCTGCCCAGAAGATCCTCTTCTTGTCCAGCTTTGCCATCCACATGTGGACACCAAGGCTTGGAGATTAAGAAAATTGCCTGGGTCACATGGTAAGTAAAAGGGATAACTGGATTTCAGGAGGATCATGGATTCTGGGTCAGGAAATGCAGGTCTGGGCAGCTGATGGCAGAGGAAAGACCTGCCCCACCATCTGGGGAGGAAATGCCAACATGTTAGGCTTTTCCTCCTTCATCAGGTTTTTGGTGGTCACAGAGCAGGGGCCAGTGAGGTCTGGTATAAGGTGGGAAGCAGAATAGAGAAAGGTTCTCACACATGCCTGACTTTCCCTGTGCTTTTTCAAAGTCAAAAAAGGTGCTACTGCTTGGAAGGGAAACCCAGCCAATGACCCCATTCCAGATAGTCTTCCTATACTGTAGTTCCCTTGCCTTCCAGCTCTGCCCCATGGAGCTGCTGGATAGGACACAGCAGACCTGTGCAACGGAAGTCAATTGCAGGGTCAGTGGAATTGACTGCTTTATGGGATACCTGGAGCAGATAATTCAAAGAATCAAAACAGTAGCAAAATGCAGAGATGCATATGGCCTAGTGTAAAGTAAAAAAACATAGTTTTCTCTAATATTCCTACAAATATCTGAGGAGTGACTTTCAACCCTCTCACATAGCTAGTAAGAGGAGTGGAGGTCTGGATTACTTTGGGAATGGAATTGTGGGACACTCCCGTGGGAAAGGTCTGGGGGGACCTTGAGGAATCCACAGATTTGAGTCTGAGTTATGGGCCTGCCCAGGTCATCTCAGGGTCTTGGCGTACAAAGCCCTGTATACCCACTCTCACCTTGTATAACCAGCTCTGGCTACTGATGGCCTGGTATACCTGCTCCCATCCAGGGATATGGAGAAGTTATACCTGTGTACCAGTTTCTCCACGGTCTACTGGGTGGAGCTCTGCAAAGACAGTGCCTGGTAACCAGACCAGGAGATGATATTGGGGTCCACCTGGGCTTCACCACAGAAGGAAACACCACCACAAATTCTGCCCCCAGATCAGGCACAGAGGGGCATCTGCATAGATCTCCAGCCGGGAGGAAACAAATGACACCTGGAGGGCCCAGCACTCACCTTCTCATCCTGCCAACCATGACCTGGGATATACATTTGACAGACCCACCATACTTTCAACACCTAACAACTTGCTCCTGCCCAGGAAGGCCCCTCTTTACCACCTCCCTTTCTCCCACCACATGACACACGAGGGAGAAGGAGCAAGGGGAGTGGGTCTGCCCACATGGGTTCACAGTGGCCTGGCCTGAACTGGCTTGCCCTGGGCTTCCCTGTGTTAAATGTGGGTACAACTTGCTGAATGACCAGCAGCATAGAAAGCGAGGTTGAACCCATTGTCTACAGTGTGTGAAAATGTTTTCACTGTTGACGCTCCTGCAGCTACAATCTCTAAAACTCAGGGGACAACTTAAAGATATCCTCTTATCTTGGTTTTCTTCACTCAAATGAGCTGTATAGGAGGCTGTCTCTAGAATGTAGGTGTCTGGTTACCAGAGTAACTTCCATTTTGTTCTGTCACAAAGGAAGTGATGTCACTTCTAGCTTACATAACTGGGCCCCTTTATTCAATCAGACTCACCCAAATGCCTCTCTTGGCTAGTGACTGCTCACCCTCCTCATCTATGTCACCTCTATAGCTATACACAGATATACAATGTGGACCTCCCCATAGCTCCATGGGAATGTAACCATGGGGTCTAGCTTTGAGGAAACAGAACTGGGTTCAGGCACTTTTTTTTCTGACTAGTTCTGTGTACAAGAAAAGCCATTGTGCCCCTCAAGGCCTACCCTGTCTCCTAACCTTTGTAGTTGGGATGATGCTAGAAGTTACTTCCTAAGCACATCATCAGGTGTATATGACATAAAACTTAAAATACCAGTTGGCTTGTGTCACATTTCTGATGCAAATCTTGGAACTAGAAGAATACAAAAAGGGGTGGAGGTAGCACAAAATACCATTTAAAATAGGCTTGGGTTTCAGCCATGTGATCTTGGGAAAGTCAGAAGCTTCTTGTCACCAAACAGCCAGTGGGATCCTGCCACTCATAACCAACAGGAAAAACTCTGGAGGCAGATTTTGGTAGAAAGGAAACGAATCTTTTATTCAATGTCTATACAGTTTGAAATAATGGCAGATTTCTGCCTTAAAGCCCATTTCCTCTAAGCCACCCAAAGAAAATCACCCTGTCACCCTCTGCCAGCTCAGCTCAAGTCTGAGCCAGGAACCTCTTCTCCCACCCAAAAGTATCATCCTTTAAGAAATGTAGGTAGCTTAGCTGGTTTCCAATAACTGCCTGGCTTCAGGCTTCTTTTGGAGTCTGTGCATCCAGATGTCCTGCTTGTGGTTCACTGTTCTCTTCCTTCTGTTGCTGCCCTTTGCTGTGTCCTGCAAAGCATAGTTCCAAATGCTGCTGTGGCTTCCCACAAGGGGGAAGGGGCACAGAGCCTGTCACTTGGCTGCTTGGCACCCAGGGTCCGCCAGCCTGAGGCCTCCTCCTCTTTAACACCTTTCTTTCTGCTGCTCTACCTCCAGAACCAGCACCAACAGGTCAGATAAGCCTACCCGGTCTCCAGCGGTCCGGGTGGCAGCAGTGAGCCAAACTCCCACTGATAAGCCCATGCTGGAAGCATGGGTGGCATGTGGCTAATCCCAGGGTGGGGCTGTTTCATAGTTTTAGGCCATTACTCCTCAAGCTTCCTGGGGTTTTCTGGGGAAGGGATGGGACTCACTGGATGGGGGTGGATGAGGTGGTTGTCAGGATCCACTGAATTGAGCCTTTTCCAGAAAAAGGGCTGGAGCACTGAGCAGAGGACAGATCCATGCCCCAGCCCAAGAAGCAAAAGGGAAGAGTAATTGCCCAGGAGGCTCAGACAAACTAGGTAGGGTTGGAATGAGAATCTAGGGACGCATTTCACCAGCTGCTTCTGCTGCAGGGAGAGCCCTGGACTCAGATCTTAGAATGATTCCTCTGACTTTAGAAACTCAACTTCTTTTTTTCAAAATTATACATGTACATAATATTTTTAAAGTTTCTATTTATTTTAATTTTAAATTACAGTATACCTTCAAATTATTATGTATTAATTTCAGATGTTCAACATGGTGGTGAGATAATCATGTACTTTACAAAGTGGTCCCCCAAATATTTCAAGTGCACCCCTGACCCCATACATAGTTATTGTACATAATATTTTCAAATATTAAACCTCATTGCTGAGTGTGAACTGTAGCCTTATGCGGGGTCAGGATAAGGACTTCATCTCCTGGGTGCAGCTGGAGGTCTCGCCATTCCTAGTTCCAAGACTATAATGACATCTGCATGCAAGAAACCTGCTGCCCCTGGGGAGACTCCAACAGAGGTGAAAGTGGTGGAATAAGCTGCCAGTGACTTCAACCTCCCCATCTGAAACTATGGGTGGTCACCCTCACCTTGCCATCATGGACACAGCCACGTGGAAGGACATCCCCTTGGACATCTCTTGGGACCTGGAGTTTGGCCTGCAACATCTCTCCCACTGCTCTGAAAGGACCCAGAGGCCTCATCTTGGACGTTGGAGGTGGCAGTGCTGGGTCTGGGCGTGAAATCTTGTGCTGCAGCTGGGCCTGCACCTGTGGAAAGAACAGAGCATAGCAGCTGATGCTCTTCTGAGGAAGGATTTTTCTGAGTGCCAAGGGTGTGACGCAGAGATATCCTGGAGCCAGCAGAGACCAGAGTCAAGGGGGCGGCATTGGACATTCCTGAGAAAGCACTTCTTCCTTTGAGGATTTAATGGGACACTGGTCTCCTAAAAGAAAAGGCAATAAAGTAACCTTACCTGCCCTGGATCCTGTTGCACATACCGACATTTGGTGGGACTCCGTTGGGCGCCCACTTGCCTGAAGGACATGAGGGACCCCAGTCAGCTTTGCCTTCAAGGACCTGGAATCCACCTCTCACATGCCCAAAAAGCCACATCCTCTTTGCCCCCACACCCTCATGTTGAGCCCCAGGCCCCTGAGGTGTGCAGGCCACTCTGAAGGACAGATTCACTCTTTGGGTCCCAACAGCCACCACTCCCTGTGCTATCTGATCCCATTTGCAGAAACTTCCCTGGGCTGGGAATAGGGAGAAAATCAGAGTCTTTGCCCACAGGAACAGGTGGCCTCTTTCAGGGGCATGCGAAGAGAGGCAGGACCTCTCCATGGCACCCTCCATACAGAGAAAGATGTTGGTGTTCCAAACCTGTATCCACATGCATCATATATGGATGCACCCTTGACAAGACTAGGATAGCAGCAGATAGAAGGTTTGTGAAACCATCCATTGTCACTAAATGAAGTAGAAATTCCAAGGGAACAGCTAGGGTAAGAGGAAAGAAAACACTTCTGCCTAGGTGGACACCAGAAGCACTTTAACATCTGTAATTAAAAATATTATCTCATGATTCAATACTTTAATAGTTCAAAGATCAGGCAGTGAGAAATATTCTTCCCACCTCATTGCCCTGGCCCCTACTTCTCTCCCAAGCATATCAGTGGAGGTGATATCACCTCCAAGGGTGTAAAAATAATTCCTGAGTTCAGATAAAATAAAGTCATCTGTATAAAGAACATATATACATATAATATATAAAGACATTATGTATGTCTGTTGTATCATAATTTCATTGAGAATGATTAGGAAAAATGTCTCAAAATAATTCATTTTGGGGGTTTAATAATGAAATAAACCTTAAGAAACTATTCTAGAAGCAGCTACAGCTCAAATTTCTTGTTAGATCTGTATAAAATTCACATATTCCTTTATTTCTGTTTTTTCATAAGATGGTAACACACCATCTAGATGTTCTTTTTTTTACTTAAATTTATCTTGGGATTACTCCATGTAATTGAAAACAGCTTATTGTTTTTTCACAGCTGCATAGTATTCCCTCATGCATGAATGAAATGTATTTAGCCAGTTCTCATGGCTTTATTGGTATATATCTTTGGAAACACTTAACTTTGAGAAATCAAGAAGGCAGAGGAGTGCGTGAAAGTCACACTGACCTCCTCCTAGGACCAATCTGGAATTACAACTAAGTTGTGAAGAAATCACCTGGATCAAACAACTGAACAACAGTGAGAGAGGAGCCTTATAACCTCAGACAGAGAGCAGATTCAGCATTAGCACAACCTAACGGCCACTTACCATGGACTCCAGCAAAGGCAGAGACAGAGTGGGCTAGATACGCCTGAGGAAAAACTGGGGAAGGAGGCTTTGGGGAGAGAACTCAGAGAGTAGCCAACAGGATCCTGGTGCTGACTCATCGCCCATAAACAGCAGCCACCTTGCTCAGGTAGACCACTCCCTTGATGGGCAGCAGCAGAAGAAACAACAGCACCGCCCCCAACAAGGACTCTGCACTGGCCCAGTGGTGCTAAAGCCTGACTGCTGAGTCTAGAGTGCAGCCACAGGGAGTAGAACCCTGGCTAAAGGGGCCACAGTGTGATCTAGAGACACTTGAGAAGAGACTAGAGACAGACCCATTAAGGAGAGAGAACTGAGAGAGTAGCCAGCAGGATCCCAATGCTGACTCCTCCCTGATACAACACCAGCCATCTAGCTCAGGCAGACCACTCCGCTGAGCAGCATCATCATGAGAGGACTCAATAACCCCGCCCTCAGGAGGGACTCTGCCCTGCCCTGGGGTGCCTAAGCCTGGATGCTGAGTGCAGGGTGACTAGATTAACAACTGAAGGAGACAGCCACAGACAGTAGATTCCTGGAAGTCTCGAACAGACTGCCTAAGGTCAGACAGTGTCAACATCTGACATCATCAGATGCAGATCCAGAGAGTAAAAACTGTGGCCTCCTACCATAGAAGTTCACACTACAAAGTCAGGCTATCAAGACAGATCAATTTAAGGAGAAGCAAAAAAGAAGAGTCTAACAAATAATGGGAAGGCAAAGAAACAGTTGAAGAGAAAGGAGGGATCCCTACACAGAGAACTAAATGAAATAGAGGCAAATAAACTATCAGATATTGAGTTCCAAACAACAGTTCTAAGGAAACTCAGTCAGCTCAGTGAACTCAGAGAGAATTACCAAAACTACAGGGAAACTACAAGGAACTTACTGCAAACTATATTACCATGAAAAAGGACACAGAAACTATCAATAAGAGACAAGAAGAAATGAAGAATACAATTTCTGAATTGAAGAACACAGCACAAGGAATCAAAAGCAGGCAAGATGAAGCAGAGGATCGAATCAGCAAGCTGGAGGAAAAGGTAGAAAAAAAGCTCCCAGAGAGAGCAAGGAAATGAAAAATAACTAAAAAGAATGAAGAGAAATGCAGGACAACCTGAAATGTAATAATATCCATATAATAGGGATACCAGGAGAAGAGAAGGAAGGGATAGAACACCTGCCTGAAAAAGTAATAATGGAAAACTTCCCTAATTGGAGGAGAGAAAAAGTCACACAAGTCTAGGAAGCACAGAGGGTCCCATTCAAGAGGAACACAATGAAGCCCACTCCAAGACCCATCATTATTAAAATGCCAAATATCAAAGACAAAGAGAGAATCTTAAAGGAAGCAAGGGAGAAACAGGTAGTAACATACAGGCGAGCCCCTATATGACTAGCAGCTGACTTCTCAACAGAAACACTGCAAGCCAGAAGGGAATGGCAAGATATATACCAAGTCATGAAAAGCAAAGGCCTGCAACCAAGACTGCTCTAACCAACAAGGCTCTCAATTAAAATGGAAGGCAAAATAAGGATTTTCTCAGACAAAGGAAGGCTAAAAGAATACACCTCCTCCAAACTAGCATTGCAAGATATTGTAAAGGGACTGCTTTAAGAAGATGAAAAAGAGTCTATGAATATCCAGCTCCCTTTACAGTCACCAATACTTGATATTACAAATATTTTTAATACTTGTTAATCTGATTGTGACAATGATGTGTTATTGTAATGGCTAATTTATTATTTGTTGAAACTAAATCTGTTTTTGTATATTTCTTGCCTATTTCTATTAATTTTAAAAAACTTTAAATGACTTTTTGGTATTCTTTATCCATTGTTTGACTAAATGTTTGCAGAATTTTTTCCCTAAAACACTATTAACCCCTTTTTTAGATGTGTTGCAAATACTTTCCTATTTTATTACTTGTCCTTTAACTTTTTGTGTATGTATATTACTGTGTAGTCTTAAATTTTTAACATAGTCATTTTGTCAATATTTTACTTTATATCTTCTGGGTTTGAATGTTATTTCATGGTAAGAAAAATATTATTTTCTATTTTCTCCTGAAACTCTTTAGATTCTACATACTGATTTTTGACTAACCTGAATACTTTTTGTATAATGTGTGAAATAGTGCTCTTTATTTGTTTTATTTCAAGTAGTAGTGGTTCATGCACCTTATTTGTTGAATAAGCCTTATTTTCCCAATTGATTTGAAATATCAATTTAATCATATGTTACATTGTTAGACAGATACATATGTTTGTTTCTAGAATGCTCATTTTATGTCATTGATCTACTTGATTATTTCTGTGCTGGTGTCATGTTGTTTTAATTGCTGGGACATTATAGTGGATCTAAATTTTTAAATAATTTATAATGAATTTTGACATTAAAAAAATGAAATCCATCTTAATTTTAAAAAGAAAAAGAAAGAAAGAAGGAACCCCTACCTTTTGTGACCTCAGGGATGGAACTAGAGAATATTATGGTAAGTGAAATAAGCCAGTCGGTGAAAGACAAATGTCATACAATCTCACCTATAAGTGGAATCTATTCAACAAAATAAACTAGCAAAACAAATCACAGGCATGGAAACATGGAGCAGACTGTAAGTGACCAGAGGGGACAGGGAAGGACGACAATGGTGGAAAGAAGGGGAAGGGACTAGAAAAAGAACATGTATGAATGACCCATGGACATGGACAACAGAATGGGAATTGACTGTGGGAGGGGGGGCGGGGTGAGATGGGTGGAAGAGGGCAGAGGGAGAAAAATTGAGACAACTGTAATAGGATAGACATGATTTAAAAAGAAAAAAAAGAAACTTTGTTGTGTTAGGTTTTTTCTCATGTGAGTGATTATATCTGAAGGAGCAATTTCTGGAAGTGTGATAGTTGTGTCAGAAGATGTGTGCATTTGTCATTTAAGTAGATATTGCAACTTGTCCTGCATAGGGGTTATACTAATTTCCTCTTTCATCATCAGGGTAAGAGAGTGTCACCTCCCCACCAACCCCATCCAAGCCTCTCCTATCAGGTGTTAATCAAACCCTTTGATATTTACCAATTTGATGGGGGTAAAAATGGTATTGCAGTGTAGTTTAAATGGTAATCTCCCTTATTGGGTTGAGAATCTTCTATTGTGACTAAGAATCATTTGTTTTTCTCTATAAGCTCAAGGTTTATATCCTTTGCTAACTTTTTCATAGACTATTGTATTATTTATTTCCAAGAGTTCTGTATATACAGGAGTGAGCAAAAGTAGGTTTACATGTATAAGTATGCAAAAGTTTATTCTTGTATTACTCTTTATTATTGTATTATTTTCCATATGAAAAACTGTAAACCTGCTTTTGCCCCACCCTGTATTATGAGCACTATCCCTCTGTGTTATCAGTTAGAGTTTACTCTGATTGTCACTTGTCTTTTAAAAAATATTATTTATTTTTAAGATTGCCATTTGTCTTGGTTTTGTTCAGGGTGATATTTACTTTGCAGATTTTTTTTTGATCTTTACATGGAGTCAACTGTTTTAATCATTCCTATTTTGGCTTTAGAGCTTTGTCATACTGAAAAGGGGTGCAATTTTTGATAAGGTGGGAGTTCAGAAGGAGCATTCTAAGTAGAGGGAATGGCAGGTACAAAGGTCCTTAGATAGGAATGGGAGTTGGCACATATATAAGTCAGGGTTTTCCAGAGAAATAAAAACACTAAGATGCATATGTAGAGAAAGAGAGATGTATTTTAAGAAATTGGATACATGGTTGTGGAGGCTGTCAAGTCTAAAATCTGGCAGGCTGGAGACCCAGGAAGAAGTGAAATTTGAGTCTGAAGGTAGTCTGTTGGGAAGAGTCCTTCATCCTTGGGGGAGGTCAGTCTTTGTTCTATTACAGCCTTCAGATGACTAGATGTCGCTCACCCATGTTATGTGTTACTCATTTCACTCAAAGTCTAGTGATATAAATATCAATCTCATCTAAAAAAACACCTTCAAAATAACATCTAGACAGATGTTTGATGAAAGACCTGGGCACCTAGCCAAGTTGACACATTAAGTTAACCAACACAAGCCCAACTCTTGTCACCTTGGCAAACACACATCTCCTTAAACCATTCTTTAGTGGTACATGACATGGGGGCCCTGCTCCTCCTAATGTTCCCAAGGGCCCAGCAGGACACAAAGGCACACAGCGAGGTGAGAATGGAGTCTCTGATCCACATGGGGAGAGCGGGCTCCAGGGGTATAGACCAGTGATCAAAGTGGGGAGTACAGAGGTTTACTTAAGAATTCTGTGAGGAACTAAGATTTCTAACAGGCTTGACGTAATGAGCTCCCAGATCTGTGAGTGTGCAAATAAGGGGACATATGCCCAAAGGGTGTAGAGAAATTTGCCCCAGGGGAAGTTTGGAGTGGGAGAGAAGAGAGAAGGGCCACCTTAGTCTGGCCTAAGAGTCAACTCAGCAGCCCACACTTTCCTATAAAATTGGAGACTGCCTGTCTCACCTCCATGCTTATGTGCACATGCTTGGCATACCTGGAGACTGTGGTGTGGGGTGGAGTAACCGAATAATGGACCTGTTGTTGGGGGGGGGCCCAGATATTATTGATAGAACAATGCCCCCCCTTCCCCGGGGTCCCTCTGTTCTAGGTCCTTTGCCTGCCACCCTTAAAATTATGGCTCTGAATGGCAGAGTTTGGTGAAAAGAAAAGGAACTATTTACTCAAAAGTTATACACATTTGATTAATGGCTAAACGTCGTTCTTATACCTCAAAATACCTTTGAAACAATCACCAACACACACACAGTCCCACCTTCCCCTCCTTGCCCAGTTAGGCCAGTCAGAGATACCGTCCTTCAGAAGAGGAAAAAAACCGAAGTCCAGGGCTCGGCTAGGCAGGCCTCTCATGGGTCTCAGCACCATCCGCTGTGTCACCACGATCTCCAGCTCTTAATCCATAACCATGTGGCACCTTCTCATGGCCCACTAGCAAGAGTCCTTTCTCCTCTTTCTTCCTGCATGGAATTCACACTGTTTCCCAGAGTCTGTGTCCCTTGTTTTCTCTTGCAGGCCCCTGTCTCTCCTCCTCCTCCCTAGTTACATTCTGCATTAAGTCTTTTAAACCTTCCTGATTAGCTTTGGTGATTTGCAAAATAACCCTTTTAACATATGAAGAATGAAGCTATCCTGTTATTGACATGCAAAATGACTCTCAATGGCCCTGCTCAAGGCTCTCCTCTCCCATGGCAACCCGCCCTGGGGTGGGGAAAATATATTTTTCTTGGACACCCTAATCTCTGGACCTTGTTACAGATACCCTTTGGTGGGGGGCCCTGGCTGTGCACTGTTACAAAATCTGTGTCCTATTGTCTCTTTCGTAAGCCCTGTGTCCCCTTCTTGCTTGCATCCTGCTTGCTAAGCTGCGTGGTCAAAAAGCCTCTAGTATGGTTGCTGCACCTGTATTTTAAACCCATGTGTGAATCCTTCCCTGCAGCTCCACCTTCCAGCTCCTTTGGCAGAGCTGTAACTGGGTTAACTGCTTCCCGTTTCCCTACTGGGTTAAAGTTATGCAAATCTTCCTAGTTAGCCTTGTTGATATGCAAAAGAACCATCTTTGCATATGAAGTATGAAGCTATTCTGTTATTGACAAAGTAACTCAATGGCTCACCCTCTGTTATTGACAGGCCAAATGACTCTCAATGGCCTGGCTCCCCATCTCCCATCCCCCTTGGCAGCCCTCCTGGGAGGGGAGGTGAGAATATTCTATATTTTTCTTGGACACCTCATTTCTGGACCCTGTTACAAATCCCCACTGTGCGGGGGCCCTGACTGTGTCCTGTTACAGTGGGTCTCACTTGAGGTCTTGGGTGACTGGTAAGCTGTAGTCATTGTGGTTCTAAGTTGGATGTTGCCATAAGCTCCTTGAGGTTGGAGGTGCTTCCCCTAGTGGGAGGAATGAGAATTTTTCCCCCACTGCCCTCTAATCTGTGGTGGGGGTGGAGGTTCTTGCTAATTGAAGGTGCCTGCCTTACGGAGAGGTGAGGCAAGGTGGGTCCAACACTGAAGGCCTGTGATGTGAAATCTTGGCCTGAAATACTATGGGACCATTCCCCCAAGAGTGGGACTGGAGTCCCTGTCCAGTTCCAGGACAAAGTAGGACAGGGTGGGTTGAGACTACCCACTTTCATTGTCGGATGGTAAATGAGGGGATCAGGTGGCACGGGCTCAATGCGCCGTAAATATATGACTTTCCACTTCTGAAAATTCCTGCATAAAGAACAGTGAGAGAGTGAGAGAAAACAAGAGATAGATGGTTAATAAATACTGACTGGTTGAATAAAGGAAAGAAAGTATGATTCTTTGGACTGGGGGAAGAGAGTGTAACGGGGCACATCCAGGGCCCCCTACCAAAGGGTATTTGTGACAGGGTCCAGAGATTGAGGTGTCCAAGAAAAATATATTCTCCCCACCCCAGGGTGGGCCGCCATGGGAGATGGGAGCCTTGAGCAAGGCCGTTGAGAGTTATTTTGCATGTCAATAACAGGATAGCTTCATTCTTCACATGTTAAAAGGGTTATTTTGCAAATCACCAAAGCTAATCAGGAAGGTTTAAATGACTTAATACAGAGAGTAACTGGGAGAGGAAGGAGGAGAGACAGGGGCCTGCAAGAGAGAACAAGGGACACAGACTCTGGGGAACAGTGTGAAGACCATGCGGGAAGAAGAAGGGGAGAAAAGGACTCTTGCTAGTGGGCCATGAGAAGGTGCCACATGGTTATGGATTAAGAGCTGGAGATCGCAGCGACACAGCGGATGGTGCTGAGATCCACGAGAGGCCTGCCTAGCCGAGCCCTGGACTTCTGTTCTTTTTGCTTCTGAAGGATGGTACCCCTGACTGGCTTAACTGGGCAAAGGGGGGAAGGCAGGACTGTGTGTGTTAGTGGGTGTTTTAAGAGGATTTTGAGATTTAAGAGAGACATTTAGCTATTATTCAAACCTGTATAGCTTTTTAGTAAATAGTTCCTTTCCTTTTCACCAAACTCTGCCATTCAGAGCCATAATTTCAAGGGTGGAGGGCAAAGGACCTACAATCAAGGGACACCGGGGTAGGAGGGAGGTCGTTTTGGTAATAGCATCTGGGCATCCCCCCCGAACGGGTCCATTTGTTCGGTAACAAGAGGACCAGTGTGAACATGAATGAGCTTTGGCAGTTTGTGCTTATTTTGTTGATAAATTGCATGGGTGTGTTCAGATTGCTGACCCTGGTGTTCATTGGGCTGGGCAGGACAGTGGTGTAAACTCAGAGGGTCTTGCCTCTAAGAGGGGCTCTGGTTAGCCAAGAGACCAAAGGTACCCTGTGGGGAGAATGTCCAGTCTCCTATCATGAGAGATTGGGCTCCTTCTCCAGGTCTCTGCAGCTGCAAGGTGAGGCCTCACAGGGCACATCCAAGAGAAAGCCCCTGGGGTGGTGTGGCCAGAACAGGCAGAGTAAGGTCTGGGGAGATGGAGTGAGCTTGGCATGCACTACTAGCAAAAAGGTAGGAGATGGCGAAACACAACCCAGGACAATTGGTTTCTGGGGACATATGTGGGGGTTAGGGGAATTTCCAGGTGGATCACCCACCTAGAGCATCTGCCTCAGGTCACAGTGGGCTGGGCAGACTTGGGGAACATCACTCCCCATTGGTGACTCAACTAACAGGATAGAACCCAGGGGCTGGTTCTGACGGTGGGTTCCAGAGAGTCTGAAAACACCAGAATGGGGTGTAATGAGGGTTCATAATGGGGAGACCCTGGGAAGCTATAATTGTGGGTCGTGGGGGTTGGAGCCTTCAGGAGGGGTTGAGGCATGGGGATAGGAAGTGCACTGTGAAATGGACCATGTGGGAGTATATCTATGGCAGATACAGGTCAAGGGTGTGGGCTGAGAGTAGTGTGGGCCATCCTGGGAGTCTGAGGTCTCAGGACACGGTGTTCTTTGGGGCTATGGATTGGGGATGGATTGTGGGAGCACCTGGATAGGAAGGAATCTGGAGGAACAAATCATGCCGGGAGAACAAATTTTGTGGGAAGGTGGAAATTGGGGAATGGGCTATGGACACTGAGGAATCTTTCAGTGGATCGTTGAAGGGGAGACTCTTGTGAAGCAGAATATGGAGATTTGTGGTAGATGTGATATATTGGCATTTGGAGGGCCTGGGGGTGCTCAGGACATCAGGGTGCCAGAGAACTCTGGATAACCACACAGGCTAAATCAACAAGGGGGTGGATTTGGGGTGTTCAGAACAAAGGATGTCTTAGCAAATGGCTCTAGGGGCTAAGCTTGGGGAAAATAAAGGGCAGGTTATGAGAATGGACCTAAGGGCCAGAACAGTCATGGAAAGATTCTGGGAGGGTGGTTGGGGCACCTTCTACAGGTTCCTCGGAGAGGAACAGGTTATGGGGATGGGTTGGGGGTCCTTGAAGTACATAGCAAAGGGATGAATTAAGGGGCTTTGAGCCCAGGGGAATACTGGAAAACTATATCTAAAGCAACAGATCATGGGGGTGAGATTAGGCGGTTCAAATCTGAACATGTCTTAGGGCTTGGGTGGAATCTCAAGTTAAGAGTGCCTTGGGGGATGGGTTTGACAGGGTTAGTGGGCCTATGTCTGTGTGGGTCCAGGAGTAGACTAGGCTGTGCCCTGGTATAAAGCAGGACAGCCAGCTGGGTAGCAGAAGTTTTACTGTCCCCCACCTTCACCCCTCATCAGTAGCATTTGCTGTACACGATGTGAGGGCCCTGTTTCTCACATTACGCTGCAGAAACTAGCAGGTCTGGAGGGACAATGGGGCCAGCATGGAGCCCTGAGAACTTCCAGGAGGGCTGAGCTGTCGCTACCATGTGCTCCTCAGGGGGCAGACTGTATAGCAGCTTGGCCAGAAAGTGGCCATGGAACCCCACAAAGAACAAGAAGCCCCTGCAAAATAGCACATTCTGGGCCACATCCACCAGCACCTCGGGTAGCACCTTGAGAAGACTCTAGCCATGGTGGGGACGCACATGGGCAACAGCCCTGGGATCTCTGGGGAAATGAACTGCAGCTCTGGGCACTGTAATAGCTCCTTGCCCAGAGTGACTGACTGTCCCTGGGGTAACTTCAGGCTCTTCCAGCATTCCAGTTTGGTCTGGTCCTGCTTCTTTTGGAAGTCAGCAGCCATGTAACAATAGCAGCGTCTGATGTTCTTCCAGATCCTGCTGCCCCATGGCAAGCTGGAGCCCAGCAGCATCTCTGCCAGGAAGGTGGTTAAGTGGGTGCCTACCAGGTCCATACTCTTGGTGGCATGAGGCAAGTGGTGGCCTTGGAAGACAGGCACCATGTAACCAAGTGACCCCATGGCCCATGTCTGATACCACCCTGACAACCTGCCCATGTGCACAAACGGACAGCACCAACTGGAAGCCCTGTACATTACAAGGGAATGGAGCAACTTGAAGGCCACCTCCACCAGATCCAGAAGTTGGTAGTGTGGCTGAAGGTCAGTGGGAGAACAGCAGCAGGTGGTCTGGAGTAGCCATGTAGAGGTCTTGGTCCAGCAGGTAGCACCAGAAGAACTTTGCCTCATCCCAGTTCACCACGATGTCTTTCCTCACAGCCTGCTCCAGGATTAGCTCTGGGAGAGTCCTGTGGTAGCTGATATTTTGGGGCTGAAGGACCACAGTGGTGGCCATGGTGTAAGTGGGCCAGGTCTGCCCCATGAAGCCCGCCTTACAAGTGACTGTGCCCATGTGAATGACCACTGCACTGGTCTTGGGTAGCAACCTGTCACCCACTACGCTGAAGGCATCTTTCCTCAGGGTCTTATTCACCAGGATTGAGCTGTGTCAGGCTGTGCCATGGAGCTCTGGGGAGCCCTGGGACTCTGAGGTCTTGTGATTTGCATCTATGGCTGCAGGTGGCTGGGTGCATTGCTGTGAAATGCTGACCACTTTTCTCTGGGATGTGTGGGTATGGGGAGAAATAATTGAGGCTGATTCAGGGTCAAGCATAGGCAGAGAGGAGAGGGGGCTAGTGTGTGACATTAGCCTTCCTGCTGTTCCCTTCAGAAGACTTCACAATGCAGTGGTGGGAGTGGTGCCCCTTCCTGCCTCAGAAAGCTCCCAGGGTACTCAGCCATGCTACATTTATGCCAAAGTGTCAAATTTGGAGAAGGAGGAGGATCAAGGGTTCCAGAGGTGGGATTTCTGAACCAGCTCCCTCTCCAGAATTAGTAAAACTCAGGGATCCTTTGCTTGCTACCTTGTCTTGAAGTTATTTATAGTGTGGTGTAGAGAGCTTGTCACAGGCTTTGTTGGAATATTAATCAGGTGGTGGACAGATAGAGTGGCTTTCTGGTTTCCAAGAGGACACAGAACTCAGCCTAGCGTGGGGTACAATGTGAGTCAGACACCCTTGCAATAAGTTCTTTGGCTCTTCTGCTCTCCCTGCTGCCTGGAAGAGCCTCATTGACCCACTCCTGCAGAGCAGGAATTTGCCTCCTGAAATCTCAATGAGACAATTTCTCCTCCTGGAAGGCTTTCTGATTTCTTCTCTAATCTTGAATGTGTCATAGGGATATCAAAGTGACAAAGTTTAATTTGCTAGTTGTATGGTGATTTATTATTCTGGCCAGAGAGTGAAGTTGAGTTTTGTTTTGTTTTTTTAAGATTATTTACTTATTTATTTTTAGACAGAGGAGAGGAGAGGGAGAAATAGAGAGAAACATCACTGTGTCCTTGCCTCTCCCATGCCCCTTACGTGGTACCTGTCTTGCAACCCAGGCATGTGCACTGATTGGGAGTTGAGCTGGCAACCTTTTGGTTCGCAGGCCAGCACTCAATCTATTGAGCCACAACAGCCAGGGCTGATGTTGAGTATTTAATTAATTAATTAATTAATTAATTTATTTATTTATTTTGTGTGTGATCTAATACATGTTTTTGGAAACGTTTTTTCCTCAGCTACTCACTGAGGGTCCATGTACATTCCCCTCTAGATTTTATTGAGATATAACTTACATACATAATGTGTTCATTTGATACACATTATCATTAGAAAATAATAGGCACCTTAGAGTTAGCTAACACCTCCATCACCTCACATAATTACAATTTCTTTTTCTGTGGTGAGAACACTTCAGGTCTACCCTCAGCAACATCCAAGTATACAATACAGTATTATTAATTATAATCACCTTGCTGTATATTAGATCCCCCAAACTTATTAATCTTGTAACTAACAAAATGTACCCTTCGACCCAAATTTCTCCATTTCTACCACACACAGGCCCTGGTAACCACCACTCTACTCTGTTTCTATTATTTAAGCTTTTTTTAAATTTCATATATAAATGAGAAAATACAGCACTTGTTTTTCCCTAGCTTATTTCACTTTGCACAATATCCTCATGTTCCACTCTCAAGGTTCATTCATATTTATCAGGTGTTAGTTTCCTTCATTTATTTTTTAGTTTAATTTTTGTTTATTTTAGTTAATTTTTTTATTGTTCAAATACATGTGTCTCCATTTTCCTGCCACCACTTTCCCCTGCCCCATCCACCCCCACCTCCCACCCTCAATCCTTTCTTTGGCTTTGTCCATGGGTCCTTTATACATGTTCCTTGACTTGACCCTTCTGTTTCTTTTCCCTATTAACACCAGCCTGCCTCCCCTCTGGTTACTGTTGGTTTGTTTTTTCTTTCAGTGTTGCTGGTTATATTTTTAATGCTTCTTTGTTTTGTTGATTAGGTTCCACTTATAGGTGAGATCATATGATATTTGTCTTTCACCCCCTCGCTTATTTCACTTAGCATAATGATGTCCAGTTCCATCGAAGCTGTTGCAAAGAGTAGAAGCTCTTTCTCTCTGCTACGAAGTAGTCCATTGTGTAAATGTATCATAGCTTTTTGACCCACTCATTTATTGTTGGGCACTTAGGTTGTTCCCCATACTTGGCTACTGCATATTGTGTTGCTATGAACATTGGGGTGCATAGGTTCTTTTCAATAGGTGTTTTGAAATTCTTAGGATATAGTCCCAGCAGTGGAATTACTGGATCAAAAGGCAGTTCCATTATTAGCTTTTTGAGGAAATTCCAAACTGTTTTCCACAGTGGTTGCACCAGTCTGCATTCCCACCAACAGTGGACTAGAATTCCCTTTCCTCCACAGCCTCGCCAGCACTTGTTTGTTGATTTGTTTATGATCACCATTCTGACCAGTGTGAAGTGGTATCTCATTGTGGTTTTAATTTGCATTTCTGTAATGGCTAGTGATGCTAGTGATGCTGGGCCCTCTGTTTGTCCTCCTCACAGAAGTCTCTGTTGAGGTCCTTTGCCCATTTTTTAATTGGATTGTTTGTCTTCCTGGAGTGGAGTTGTGTGAGTTCTTTATATATATTTTGGGGATTAAAACATTGTCTGAGGTATTCTTGGCAAGTATATTTTTCCCATATGGTTGATCCCCTTTTTATTATGCTGATGTTTTCTTTAGCCATGCAGAAGCTTCTTATTTTGATAAAAGCCCATTTATTTCCTTTATGTCCCTTGCTCTAAGGGACATATCGGTGAAAATAGGACTGTAAGGAATATCTGAGAGTTTCCTGCTTATATTCTCTAGGACTTTCAAGGTGTTGCAACTTATATAAGTCTTTAATCCACCTCATTTATTTTTGTGTATGGTGTAAATTGGTGGTTGAGTCTCATTTTTTTGCATGTAGGTGTCCACGTCTCCTAACACCATTTGTTGAAGAAGCTATTTTTCACTCCATTTTATTCTTCTGCCCCCTTTGCCAAATATTAACTGGCCATAGAGACATGGGTTTATTTCTGGGCTCTCAATTCTGTTCCATTGATCTATGTGTCTGTTCTTACGTCAGTACCATACTGTATTGATTACAGTGGCCTTATAATACAGTTTTATGTCTGGTATTGTGATCCCTCCTACTTTATTTTTTCAAAATTGCTGCAGCTATTTGGGGTCATTTATAGTTCCATATAAATTTTTTAAGTGTTTGTTCTATATCTGTGAAATATGTAATTAGTATTTTGATAGAAATTGCATTGAATCTTTAAATTGCTTTGGGTAGTATGGACATTTTGATGATGTTAATTCTTCCAATCCATGAACATGGTATATGGTTGCATTTTTTGTGTCTTCCTTAATTTTTTTCTTAAGTGTTATGTAGTTTTCTGAGTACAGGTCTCTTATCTCCTTGGTGAAGTTTCTCCCTAGGTAGTTTATTTTTCTTGTTGCTATAGGAAATGGGATTTTTTTCCTTGATTTCCGATTTTGATATTTCATTGTTGGTGTGCAAAAATGCCTTCTATTTCTAAATATTGACAGTTATACTGCTGTTTTGCCAAAATCACTTATTAGGTCCAGTAGTTATAGGGTGGAGCCTATGGGGTTTTCAATGTACACTATCATGTCATCTGCAAAAATGAGTTTTACATCCTCCTTTCCATTTTGGATGCCTTTTATTTCTTGTCTGATTGCTGTGGCTAAGACTTCCAATACTATGTTGAATAGAAGTGGTGAAAGAGGACAACCTTGTCTTTTTCCCAATCTTAGAGGGAAACCTTTTAGTTTTTGCCTGTTGAGTATGATGTTTGCTGTACATTTTTCATATAAAGCCTTTATAATGTTGAGGTATGCCCCCTTTACTCCCACTTTGCTGACTCTTTTTATCATCAATGGATGCTGTACCTTATCAAATGCTTTTTCCACATCTATTGATATGGTCATGTGGTTTTTGTCTTTTTGTTTATGTGATATATTCCTTTTATCGATTTCTGAATATTGAGCCATCCTTGCATCCTGGGGATGAATCCCACTTGATCATGGTGGATGATCTTTTTAATGTGTTGCTGGATGTGGATTGCCAATATTTTGTTGAGGATTTTAGCATCTATGTTCATCAGTGATATTATCCTGTAGTTTTCTTTGTTGTATCTTTATCTGCTTTTGAGATTAGGATAATGCTGGCCTCATTAAAAAAAAGTCTGGAAGTCTTCCCTCATCTTGGATTTTATAGAATAGTCTGAGAAGGACAGGGGTTAGCTCTTCCTTAAATGTTTTGTTGAATTCCCCTGTGAAACCATCCAATGCAGGGCTTTTGTGTGCCAGGACCCTTTTGATTACTGCTTCAACTTCACCAGCTGTTATTGGTCTGTTTTCAATAGGTGTTTTGGAATTCTTATGGTATAGATGTTAATCTTCTGCTTCTTCATTCAGTGTTGGAATGTTATATTTTTCTAGAAATTTATTCATTTCACCCAGTTTTTCAAATTTCTTGGCATATAATTCTTCATAGTAATTTCTTACAATCTTTTGTATTGCTGTGGTATCAGTTGTAATTCCTCCTCTTTCATTTCTGATGTTATTTATTTGGGTCATCTCCTTCTTATTCTTGATGAGTCTGCTTACAGGCTTGTCGATTTGCTTTATCTTTTCAAAGAACCAGCTCCAGGATTTACTTACCTTTCAATTGTCCTTTTAGTCTCTTTGTCATTCAATTCTGCTCTGATCTTGATTATTCCTTTCTCACTATGGGCTTTGTTTGTTGTTGTTTTTCCAGTTCTTAAAGACATAGGATTAGGTTGGCCCTATGTCTCTTTTAGGTAGGCCTGTATTGCTATGAACTTCCTTCTCAAGACTACCTTCACTGTGTCCCACAGTTTTTGAACTGTTGTGTGTTTGTTTTCATTTGTTTCCAGAAAGTTTTTTTTAATTTGATATATATTTATTTTTTTAGTTTTTTAAATTTATAAACCATGTTTATTCTATTACAGTTGTCTCAATTTTTCCCTCTTTACTCCGTTCCACTCATCCCACCACAACCCCCTCCTCCCACAGTCAATTTTTACTCTATTGTCCATGTCCATGGGTCATTCATACATGCTCTTTGTCTAGTCCCTTCCCTGTATTTCCACCATTGTCCTCCTTCCCCAACCCCTCTGGTCACTTTCAGTTTGCTCCATGTTTCCATGCCTGTGGTTTATTTTGTTCATTAGTTTATTTTGTTGAATAGAATCCATTTATAGGTGAGGTCATATGGTATTTGTATTTGATCAACTGGCTTATTTCACTTAGCTTAATATTCTCCAATTCCATCCATGTTGTTGCAAAAGGTAGGAGTTCTCTCTCTCTCTCTCTCTCTCTTTCTTTCTTAAATGCAGTTTGCTTTTATTTATTTTTTTAAATGTCAAAGTTAATTATAAAATATTAAAAAATATTAAAACCATTATAAAGTCTAATTAAACCAACATGACCCCAGCACAGAAATAATCAAGTAGATCAATGAAATAGAATGGGCATTCTAGAGACAAACATATATATCTGCTAACAATGGAATATCTGATTAAGTTGATATTTCAAATCAATGGGTAAAATAAGGCTTATTCAACAAAGAAGGTACATGGACCACTAGTACTTGAAATAAAACAAATATAGAGCCCTGTTTCACACATTATCCAAGAAATACTCAGATTAGTTAAAAATCAATATGTAGAATCTAAGGAGTTTTAAGAGAAAATATAAACTAATATTTTTCTTAACCTGAAGTAAACTATTCAAACCCAGAAGCAATAAAGTAAAATATTGACAATATGACTATTAAATATTTAAGACTGTACTATAATATACATATAAAAAAAGTTAAAGGACAAGTAATAGAATAGGAAACTATTAGCAACACATCCAAAAAAACATTAGTGGTTTAGGTTGTTTTGTTTTGTTTTCTTTTGTTTTGTTTAGGGTAAAAATACTACAAATATTTAATCAAAAACATCAATAAAGAGTACCAAAAAGTCATTTAAAGCCTTTTAAAAATAATAGAAATAGGCAAGAAATATACAAAAGCAGTTTCAACAAATAGTAAAGGAATAATTAAAATAACACATTGTCACAATCAGATTAATACATATTAAAAAGAATTGGTAATATCAAGTACTGGCAACTGTGTAAGGAACTGGGTATTCATAGACTCTTTCTTCATCTACTTAAAGCAGTCCCTTTAACATTTTGCAGTGCTGGTTTGGTGGAGCTGTATTCTTTTAGCCTTCTTTTGTCTGGGAAACTCCTTATTTGACCTTCCATTTTCATTGAGAGCCTTGCTGAATAGAGCAGTCTTGGTTGCAGGCCTTTGCTTTTCATTCCTTGGAATATTTCTTGTCATTCCCTTCTGGCTTGCAGTGTTCTGTTGAGAAGTCAGCTGCTATCTGTATTGGGGCTCCCTTATATGTTACTACCTCTTTCTCCCTTGCTTCCTTTAGGATTCTCTCTTTGTCTTGGCTATTTGCCATTTTAATGATGTTCTGTCTTCGAGTGGGCCTCATTGGGTTCCTTTTGAATGGGACCCTCTTTGCTTCCTGGACTTGTGAGACTTTTACTCTCCTCAAATTAGGGAAGTTTTCCATCATTACTTTTTCAAACAGGTCCTTCATCCCTTCCTTATCCTCTTCTCCATCTGGTATTCTTATTATATGGATATCATTATGTTTCAGGTTGTCCTGCATTTCCATCAATGCCTCTTCATTCTTTCTGAGTCTTTTTTATTTTCTTGCTCTTTCTGGGAGCTTTTTTATCCCTTGTCCTCCAGCTCGCTGATTCAGTCTTCAGCTTTGTCTAGCCTGCTTTTGATTCCTTGTGCTGTGTTCTTCAATTCAGAAATTGTATTCTGCATTTCCTCTTGTCTCTTATTGATAGTTTCTGTGTCCTTTTTCATGCTGATATAGTTTGCAGTATGTTCCTCATAGTTTCCCTGTAGTTTTCTGTAACTGTCTCTGAGCTCACTGAGCTCATTGAGCTTCCTTAGAACAGTTGTTTGGAACTCCATATCTGATAATTTACTTGCCTCTATTCCATTTAATTCTCTGTGTAAGGATTCCCCCTTTCCCTTCAGTTAGCGGTATTTCTTTGTCTTCCCATTATTTGTGAGACTCCTTATTTTGCTTCTGCTTCTTAAGTTGATCTGTCTTGATTTCCTGACTTTATGGTGTGAACTTCTATGGTAGGTGACCACTGTTTTTACTTTCTGGATCTGACTCTGATGATGTCAGATATCATCGCTGTCTGACCTTAGGCAGTCTCTTAGAGACTTTCAGGATTCTACTCTCTGTGGCTGGCTCCTTCAGCTGTCAGTCTAGTCATTCTGCACTCAGCAGGCCACCTTAGACAGCTCAGGGCGGGGCGGAGTCCCTCCTGGTGTTGAGGTTATTGGGTCCTCTCTCGCTATGGCTGTATGGGGGAGGAGTCCGCACTGGGATCTTGGTGGCTATTCTCTCCCCAAAGCCTCTATCCCCTAGTCTCTCCTCAAGTGTCTACAGACCTCTCTGTGCCCCCTTTAGCCAGGGATCTACTATCTGTGGCTGCCACTCTTCACTCAGCAGGTGGCTTAGACAGCACAGAGTAGGTGGAATCCCACCAGCGGTGTGGGGGGGGGGACGGGGATATTGGGTCCTTTGACATTGGTGCTGCTCAGGGGTAGTGGTCTCTGCCTGAACAAGATGGCTGCTGCCTCATGGGGGATGAGTCAGCACCGAGATCTGGCTGGCTCCCATTCAGTTCTCTTCCCAAAGCCTCCTTCCCCAGTCTCTCCTCCGGCATCTACCCAACTCTGCCCTCGCCTTTCCCAGAGTCCATGGTAAGTGGCTGCAAATAAAAATTTTGCATTGGCCTTATAAAAGGCTCTTTGCTTCTCCAGCTGCCTGTCTCTGGCCAAGAGCAACCCTGCTGCTTTTCACAACTGGCTGTTTTCTGTGTACTTTTTGGGTTCTGGTGCTGTAGGGTAGAGATCCCCACTTTTGGTTTAGACCACACTCTTCTCAGTGGCATCCAAATGGCCATTTCAATATCCTTCCTGTGCTGCCACCAGTGGGTGCCCCACCCATCTTCTCAAGTCTGTACTGCACTCTTTACCAGTTAGATTGCACTAAAGCAGATTCTTCTGTCTCTGAGATTACAAGGCTCCTCTCTCACTGTTGTTCAGTTGTTTGTTCCAGGTGATTACTCCACCATCTAGTTGTTATTCCAGGTTTGTCCTGGGAAGTCAGTGTGACTTCCACTCACTCCTCCACCATTTTGAGTCTCTGTTTCCAGAAAATTTTCGATTTTTGTCTTTTATTTCACTTTTGACCCAGTCATTGTTTAATAACATGCTGTTCAGTCTCCATGAGTGTGAATGTTTTTGAGTTTTTTCCTTGAGGTTGGGTTCTAGTTTCAGATGTTTGTGGTCCAAAAAAATGCTTGTTATGATTTCAATTTTCCTGTATTTGTTGAGGCTCGTTTTGTGTCCTATCATGTGGTCTATCTTTGAAAATTTTCCATGTGCATTTGGAAAGGATATGTATTTTGCCTCTTTGGGATGAATGGTTCTATATATATGTATCAGTTAAGTCCATTTGATCTAACACTTCGTTCACTCCCAGAATATCCTTGTTGACATTTTGTTTGGAAGATCTATTCATTGTTGACAGTGAGGTGTTAAAATCCCCTACTATCGGTGTCTTGCTGTCTATACCTTTCTTGAAGTCCTCCAAGATTTTTCTTACATATTTGGATGCTCCTATGTTAGGTGGCTATAGGTTTACAATGTTTATGTCTTCCTGATACAGTCTTCCTTTGAGTATTATGAAGTGTCCTTCTGGGTCTCTTTTTATATCCTTTATTTTGAAATACATTTTTTCTGATATAAGTATTTCTACCCCAGCTTTTCTTTTCCCTGTCCATTTCCTTGGAATTTTTTTTTAATCCTTTCACTTTCAGTCTATGTAGGTCCTTTTTCTAGGGTGAGTCTCTTGTAGGCAGCACATATGTGGGTCATGTTTTGTAATCCATTCATCTACCCTATGTCTTTTGATTGGAGAATTTAATCCATTTACATTTAGAGTTACTGTTGATAGGTACTTATTCATATTTTCCCTTTGTACCTGTGTTCCTCTCTTTCTCATTCCTTTTCTTCATCTACTTAAAGCAGTCCCTTTAGCATATTTTGCAGTGCTGCTTTGGCAGAGGTGTTTCTTTTAGCCTTCTTTTGCCTGGGGAACTCCTTATTTCATCTTCCATTTTAATTGAGAGCCTTGCTGGGCAGAGTAGTATTGGTTGCAGGCCTTTGCTTTTCATGATTTGGAATATTTCTTCCCATTCCCTTGTGGCTTGTAGTATTTCTGTTGATAAGTCAGCTGCTAGCTATATAAAGACTCCCTTGTATGTTCCTGTTTCTTCCTTGTTGCCTATAGGATCCTCTCTTTGTCTTTGATTTGGCATTTTAATGATGATGTGTCTTGGAGTGAACCTCACTGGGTTCCTCCTGTATGGGCCCCTCTGTGCTTCCTGGACTTATGTCACTTTTCTCTCCTCCAATTAGGGAAGTTTTCCATTATTACTTTTTCAAACAGGTTTTCTATCTTTTGTTCCTCTTCTTCTGGTACCCCTATTATATGGATATTATTATATTTCAGGTTGTCCTGCATTTCTCTAAGCGTCTGTTCTTTCTTTTTGTTTGCCTTTTTTTCATTTTCTTGGTGTTTCTGGGACCTTTTTTCCACCTTCTCCAGCTTGCTGATTCATTCCTCAGCTTCATCTAGCCTGCTTTTGATTCCTTCTACTGTTTTCTTTAATTCAGAAATTGTATTTTGCATTTCCTCTTGCCTCTTTTTGATAGTTATATATCTTTTTTCATGCTGATATCATTTTCAGTGGGTTCCTCATAGTTACCCTGTAGTTTTTAGCAATTCTCACTGAGCTCATTGAGCTTCCTTAGAACCATTGTTTTGAACTCAATATCTGTTAGCTTACTTGCCTCTATTTCATTTAGTTCTCTTTCTGGGGATTCCTTCCTTCCTTTCGATTGGGGGCAGTGTTTTTCTTTGTTTTCCCATTATTTGTGAGAATCTTCTTTTTTACTACTGCTTCTTAAATTGATCTGTATTGACTTTCTGACTTTGTGGTGTGAATGTCTCTCAGAGGAGACCTATGAGATTAAGTGGTACATTCTCTTTGATCTCCTGAATTTGATGCTCTTTGGATTCCCTTTATGCTGTTTATGTTGACTCTCTAAAGTAATTGGGTTTTGTAGTTGTTTTGTTGTTCTTTGATGTGTCCTACCCTCTAGCTGGTTGACTGAGGTTCATTCTGCCCACCATGTCTTGTGTGTTTTTGTGCAGGTGCTGCCAGAACAAAATCACAAAGCTCAGGAAACAAACACACATCTGAGAAATTAACTCTCCCTTGCATTCCCACTATCAACAAGAAATGAACCAGTATTAAAAATGTTGTAAAGAGATTAAGACTATTATGAGAAAGGACAGAAAGAAACTATTAGTATAAAATCTAATGTCTTAATATGCACAAACTTGATGGGCCTGAAATGGATGATAAAAAGCTATGTAGTAAAGAAAATGTTGCAAATCATGGAGAAGACCAGTGAGTTTCATCTTGGTAGCCTCTGGTATTATTTACTGCTGTTTTTTCTTTCCGGGTTGCCTCTGATGATGTCAGCTGTTGACCTCGTCTGACTGTAGGCAGTCTGTTTGAGACTTCCAGGAATCTACTGTCTGGGGTTGTCTTGTTCAGTTGTTATTCTAGTCACCCTGCACTCAGCAGTCAGGCTTTGGCATCACAGGGTGGGGCTGATTCCCTCCTGGGGGCCGGGCTATTGTTTCCTCTCAAGGTGCTTCTGCTCAGGGGAGTGGTCTGCCTGAGGAAGATGGTTGCTGCCATGTGGGGGAACGATTCAGCTTCGGGATCCTTCTGGGCTACTCTCTAAGTTCTCTTCCCAAAGCTTCTATCCCCAGTCTCTACTCAAGTGTCTGTAGTACACTGTGTGCCTCCTTTAGTCAGGGATCTACTAGCTTGGCTGCCACTCTGCACTCAGAAGTCAGGTTTAAGCACCACAGGGACAGGGCAGAGTCCCTTTTGGGGGCAAGGCTGTTGTTTCTTTTCCTGCTATTGCCCCTCAGGGGAGTGGTCTGCATGAGCAAGGTTGCTGCTGCAATATGGGAGATGAGTCAGCACCAGGATCCTGCAGGCTACTCTCTCAGTTCTCTCCCCAAAGCCTCCATCCCCAGTTTCTCCTCACGCAGTTCCAGCCTACTTTGCCCTGCCTTTGCTGGAGCCCAGGCTAAGCAGGTGCATATAGTTTATGCATTGGCTCTTGAAATGGTTCTTTGTGTCTTAAGTCGCTTGTCTCTGGCAAAAATCAACTCTGCCTCTTTTTGCAGCTGGCTCTTATCTGTACTTTTTGGACTCTGGTGCTGTTGGCTGGGGATCCCCACTTATGGTTTATGTTCCATTCTTCTCAGGGGGCTCCAACTGGGTGTTTAAATATCTGTCTGGCACTGCCTCCCATGGGTGCCCAGCCAGACTTCTCAAGTGTCCACCACAACCCTTACCAGTCAGGTTGTGCTAAAGCTGATACTTCTGTCTGTCCAAGGTTAAGTCTTCTCTCTCACTATTGTTTGTTGTTTGTTCTAGGTGATTTCCTCACAATTTAGTTGTAATTCCAGATTGGCCTGGGGGGAAGTCAGTGTGACTTCCATTTACTCCTCTGCCATTCTGAACAACCCAGAGTTCCTTCATTTTAAAGACTGGTTAATATTACAGTGTATGGATGGGCCACATTTTGTTAATTCATATATCTGTTGATGAATATTTCTGTTGCTTCCACTTTGTGGCTATTTATTGTGAATGATACTGCTTTGAACATGGGTGTATGAATGTCTCTTTGGGGCCCTGTTTTTACATGCCCAGAAGTGGGATTGCTTGATCATATAGTAATTTTATTTTTAAATTTTTGAGGGATGATCATACTGTTTTCCACAGCAGCAATGCAATTTTACATTCCCATTAGCAATGTAGAGGCTTCCCCTTTCTCCACATCCTCATCAACACTTGTTATTTTGTGTTTCTTTAAATTATAAGCATTCTAATGATTGTGAAGTTGTAATGTAGTTTTAAGCATCAGCGTGTTAGAAAGTCACATATAATTCAGATGAACTATTCCATAAACAATTGAATAGACTGTGCTCATGGCTCAGCTTTTGGTACTGATGTGTTTCAGCTTTGTGCAGAGCGGGTGTCTCCCAGTATTCCACCTTATTCAACCCATAGGCAGGATAAACTTTTGACCCTGACAAAGAATATTTTGGTGAATTTAGGGTACAGCCAATAATAAAACATAACTAAAATTTTCTTTAACGAATCATTGTGGCAAGTCAGAGGATATTAGATGATGGCTTGAAATGGGTAAATCTCACTGCAACTTTATGACTTAGAAATGGATATTGTGTTCATTTTTCTGATGGGCAAATAGAGGCTCAAAGAGGTAAAATAAGTTGGCCAAAACCATACAACAGGGATGGAGGCTAGAGCAGGATATGAATGTAGATCTTTAAAATATTTCATTGACTGACTTAGATCTGGGAAATTGGTGTAGGATCCATCCAAAACCATGGATGGGACTTCCTTAGCCTCTTTTTTCTCTTGGATAAAATGGGCATATTGTGTCTGGCATATAATAGATTCTAAATGCTGGGGTACTGCAGAAAACAGGCCAGAAAAATCATACTTAGAGGCAGCAAGACAATGATGTGGTTAAAACCATACATCTGGAGCCAGCTGCTGTGGTTTAAACCCTGGCTCCTCCACTTGTTAGCTGAGGCAAACTACTAGCCCCTCTGTGCTTAACTTTCCCCATTAGCAAATTGGAGTAATGACAGTCCTGACTTCAAAGAGCAACTATGAGGATGGACAGTTGTTTATGAAGTGTTTAGATTAGTGGATGGCACATAGTAAGTGCTCTTTGAAGGTCTGTTACATAAATTACAGGTAATGTAATCTTTGAAATGGAATTAGGGACTTAATCAGGCATTTCTCTTGGAAGGGCATTTCTTGTGCAGACAGCACAGGACTTCAGATGTATGCTGTGAACTCATTGGAAGCCAGCACCTCTTTTCACCTTTCTGAAGTCTCTGTGAGATGAGTTGTATAGCCTCCTGCCAGCAGGGGGTGACCCAGACCACCAATTTCTTTTAGTGTTCTTTTTAGCCAAATCCTTTGTTCTCTTGCTTAGTTCTCAACTAGGGTTGCAAGTTAGAATTACCAGAAGACTTAAAAAAAAAAAACCCTCTATGTCCTGGCTGTGTAACAGGGTGAAGCTAGGCCCTCCAAAGGGGATTTCTAATGGGGTCCAGATATTGGGGTGTCCAAGAAAAATATAGGATATTCTCACCTGCCCCCCGCCCCCCAAGGCAGGCTGCTCTGGGGGATGGAAGACAGGGAGCAGGGCCAGTGAAAGTCATTTTGCATGCCAGTAACAGGCCTAGGACTACTGAAAGTTACTTTGAATATCAACAATAGGTAGGCTCCACGCATGACCTGGAATAAAGCCACTGAGAGTCATTTTGCATGTCAATAACAGCAGGATACCTTCATACCTCATGCAAAGATGGTTATTTTGCATATTAACAGGGTTAACCTGGAAGGTTTGTGTAACTTAAACCCAGGTTATAACTGGGCAGGGGAGCCCCCCCAGCTTCAGCAGGAGTGGGAGATGGGGTTGCTGGGGAAGATTCTTCCCAGGGTTGGGACCCAGGCACAGCAGCCATGTTAGAATCTTTTGATCATGCGGCTTAGGAAGTAGGAAAGCAAGATGTAGCAGTCATGCATATACCCCACCCCTGCCCCGCCCCTTGCAGTGTGTGTGCAGGAGAGCTCAGAGATGGTTTGCTCTATGCCTGGAGGGAACAATGAGAAGACTATGTAGGGAGGAAAGGAGAGAAAGAACTCTTGCTAGTGAGCCATGAGAAGGTGCCACGTGGTTCTGAATTAAGAACTTGAGATCGCGGGAACACAGTGGATGGTGCTGGGAACAGCAAGACGTCTGCCTAGCTGAGCTCTGGACTTCTGTTCTTTCTCTTCTGAAGGACGGTACCCCTGACTCACCTCCCTGTTCCGACTGGGCAAAGGTGGGGAAGGCAGGACTGTGTGTTGGTTGGTGTGTTAAAGGGATTTTGAGATTTAAGGGCAACATTTAGCCATTAATCAAAACCTGTATTGTAGAGGGAAGATTGGGGCCCTGGCAGCAAATGCCATTTTGACCCTGGCTGAGACAATAGCAGCTCCCCTGCTTCGCGACAAAAACAATGCCCCGCCCCGTAGAATCCCTCCCCCTTACCGCTAGCATGAAAGAATCGTGGGGTCGGGGTTCGGGATTCGGGGCCGGACTTTGTGAGAATACTCCACTAGGCCTGCATGCGTTAATAAAGTTTACCTTCCCTTCGCTACTCCTTTCCTGATCTGCCGCAACAGTATAACTTTTGAATAAATAGTTTCTTTCCTTTTCACCAAACTCTGCCAGTGAGAGCCATGACTTCAAGGGTGGCAGGCAATCGAACCTAGAACAAAGGGATCCCTGGGAAAGAGGGGAGACGTTGTTCCGGTAATAGTATCTGGGGCTCCCCCCACAATGTATCCATGTTTGGTTAACAGCTGAACCCCAGACCAATTAATTCTGAATCTCTGCAGATGGAGACCAAACACTGGTGACTTTTAAAACTCCCAGGAGATCTCAATGTGCAGCAAGTGGAGATACTGATCTGAGTCTTCAAAATTCTTGCATTTTTAATTTCTCTGGATCATCAGAAAAGATGGACAATGAGACTGGTTATGAGGCAGTTCCCCCAGGCTTAAACAGTGTTTGAGAATCTCCAGGAAACCTTGTTAAAACAAATAGATCTGTTCCCACCTGGAAATTCTGATTGGCAGGTCCAGGGAAGGGGGGAGCCCAGAGAATCTGCAATTCTCATAAGCTCCCAGGTGATGCTGATGCCAGATGGTTGCTGGACTCAGCTTTGAGCAGCATTGTCTGTAGCCTTGCCAACATCTGGGAGGTGAGAGGGAAAACCGAGCAAAACTGGAGCTGCAGGATTGAATTATTTTATTTCTAAATTAATTTTTTTAATTTCAAAATTTATATTACAAAATATTTCAGGCTTACAAAAATTATACACACAGTCAAAGCATCAAAAATACAGAATAAATCACAATAACCAAGCTATGAAAACAACCTGAATGTCTGCCAATGAATGAATGGGTAAAGATGACATGTTATATATACAAAAAAAATATTATTAAGCCATGTAAAAGAAGAAACTCTTACCATTTACAACAGCATGGATGAACCTTGAGAGCATCATAAGTCAGGTAGATAAATACTGTGTGGTCTCACCTATGTGAAATCCAATAAGAAAGAAAGAAAGAAACTGGAAAACAAATAGGAATGCTGTATTAATCATGTCTTTTTATTCTGTACTTCTAACCTGTTGGCATCTTGTTAACCTTCAAAAGGCTATGCCTTCAAAGTTAGCTAATTCCTAGAGACAGCAACTCCGCTGTGAGTGCTCCCTTTGTGTGCAAAACAAATAATCCAGAAACCACACCCCCAGCCACAAACTTTATGGAGCTTTCACATTCAGGGCAGTTGTTCCTCTGACCAGATCATCCCAGAGCCAGCTGCCAAATAACTATAGCCAGCCCCTACACCCTAGAGCCTGCTGAATTATTCAAACTAGGAACTCCTAAGCTAGTTTTCCTGCCTCACCCATTTTTTTCTTGTGGCAACACAATAAAGGTTCTTGCCCACATCTCTCTCTCACTCCCTCTGCCTCTTGATTGACCCTAGTGACTCTCTAAGTGACCCTCCCTCCCATGGAATGGTATGCTCCCTTCTCTTGGGAACTGATAGGAACAAATTATCTTTTCAATGGCAATCATCTGATTTGTTGGTCTTGCCACACTTGATTAATAACACTTGTTTTAAAACATACTTCATTTGTTCATCTTAGAATTCTCACTGTGGCTTGGATTGTCCAGCATTTTTTAGTCATCCACACCAATGCTCCCTCCTCCATTCCTGAAGTCTATTAAGAACTGAGCATAGTTTTCCTCATGCTCAACTGGGGCAAATTTTAGTTGTAGAGCACATGACTCTCACTGCAGTTCATTTTCTCTGCCCTGAAAAGAAGCCAGAAGAGGTGTCTGATCTCATACCTTTCCCTGGAATCTCCATCCCTTGACTATTAAGTCATCACTCTTGGGTGAAGAAGGTACTGGTGGGCAAAGCAGGGAGTGACCCATTCCAGGGAGGTGTTAGCAGGAGTCATTGTGAAAATGGGAAGAGCTGATGGGTGTCTCTCCCTGGGTCTGCTCACTGCCCTAGCCCAGTGGATTTCAGAGCAAGGTAGGGAAAGAACAGGCAGAACTCACATTTGTCTTATGCAAACAAAACACACTACCAAATGCTAGGGCCTGTGTTCTCAACCTGCAGATCAAATATCTGGATATTTCACATCACCTTTCTACTTTAAGTCCACAGAAGCTGTGGGTGGGGACCAAGCGGTGAGTGGTGCCAAGGCTGATGGGTTTGGCTACTGTTAGCAGAGACTGGGCTGTGAGTGAGGTCAGAGACCGGGCTGGGGCTGGGGCTGGGGCTGGGGCTGGGGCTGGGGCTGGGGCTGGGGCTGGGGCTGGGGCTGAAAGCCTTGACCACTCTGAGCTATGAATGTGGTCCATTGCATGTTATTTACTTTGTCCAATTCTGGATGAAGAGATTCTTGTCTCCCTTTCTCTGCATCTAACAAAAGTTAGAGACCTGTCTGTTTATTATGCCTGGAGTTTCTGATAGGAACCAGGACAGCTCCAACTCTAGGCTCCCATCCTGGTTGTCACTAGAAATTTACAGTGCAAAGTATTAGCTGCCATCTGCAATTCTGGTGCCATCGATAGTCTGGTAACAGCTTGGAGCATAGAGGATATTCCAAAAGATCAACCAAATGGAGGGCAAAGTTGGAGGTATGCCCAGCTGCTACAGGAGGATTTTAGAGTGAAAGTTTACAGGGGATGGTGGGGAAGTTTAGGAGAGGAGGGACATGCAAGAGGGAGCACCCATTTTTCTGCCAATGCATCTCAAGTCAGTGATTTGCAGCAAGAGCTGCAAGTCTATGTGGAGCCATTGCCCACCCAGGGGTAGTGGTGGAGGTCAGAGGATAGAGGATGAACTTGAGGGCACTTCTTGCACCCCCAACGCTGGAGGATGGGCTAAGCAGGAGGAGGTCCAAGGGGGATGAGCTTGGCCCCTACCTTGCACTCACATAGGAAGCAAACCAGGCCAGGAAGTGGACATTTATGAAGGTAGAAGAGGGGGAAAAAGTGACATTCCATCTGGAAGGAGCTAGGGGCATGTGTTTTATCTCACAGGATTTCAAGAATGTTTCACATAAAACTCGCACCTAAGACCATCAGTCAGAAAGTAAAAGAGAGACTATAAAGAGCTGAAAAGATTGGGTTTGGCTTGTGGGAGGTAAGGGTCTTAAGCAGAAAAACCTGCAAGTCCGTGAGAGGACATTTCTAAGGCCTTGGGGAAGCTGGAAGCAGTGCATCCCACAGATGCCAGCCAGCACTGTTCTGGGTCCCAGATGGATTGATGACGGGGCTGCAGACTTTGGCCAATGAAGTTTCTACCTTCACACTGCTCCCCACTCCAAAACAGGAATCTGTGGGGAGAGGGTGTCAAAAAGTCCCCAGCAGTACAGCAGCAGCTGTCCTTCAGGCTGGGGATGGCACCCTCACACCAACTGACCTGGCAGTGTCCCCAACCTGGGCTGGGCTACCCAGGCATCTCAGCATCAAGCACGGCCACCAGGGAATGGAATGACCACAGCTAATGATTTTCCCCCAAATCTTCCCATCCTAACTTAATGCCACCTTTGTGCTCAGAGCAGCACACAGATCTCTTGAGATATGGTTCCTGGGTTGGGAGCTGCAGTTTGGCCATTGGAGATGACCATGGCCCTAGGAAAACCTAGGCAGGATACCACGAGGCAAGTGGTCCTCTGTGTCCAGGCCATGTCCCCTGATTGAGAGTGATGGGTGCCAGACGCCCAGGCCCAGCCACCATGACAGAGGTGGCCACCCACAGGAATCTGCTCCCTCCCCCTGCATCACTCTGCTTAGAGTTTGGGCGTCCCTGGGGCTGAAACAATGTCAGCAGGCTCTGTGAACCCCTTTGGAGTCCTCCTGAAGGAGGCTTATGAGCTGGAGCAGGGGACATACTTTCCTGGCTCTCCTGGCTCCCTGGCACCCTCCCGCCATGTCCATCCATGCCGGAGCTCTGCTCTCCCTTTGCAGACATGGAGCTGAGAGCTGAGATGTGCTGTGGAGGCTGCAGAGCTAGTGATAGAGCACTCATCCTCAGAAAGAGATGTTTTGCTCTTAATAGAAATACACATCAGTAATAAATTTACCTAACATTTCTGCCTGTGTGAGCCTCTTCTAGCCCCAGTGCAGGAGGCCTAAGCCTCCCTGTGTAAGTCTGCAGGAGTGTATGGTGGCCAATTATATGACAAACTAACTAGGTCACAGTGCGCAGACATTAGGTCAACACTGCCCTAAATGTTATGGAATTGTTTTTTTTAGATGAGATTAACATTTAAATCAACAGACTTTGAGCTAAGCAAATTATGCTACTGTGGTGGGCCACATCCTATCAGTTGAAGGCTTGTACAGAACAAAGACTGACCTGAGGAGGAAAGAGTTCTGCCAACAGAGGACCTTTAGGTTTTAGTTACATCAGTTCCCTGGGTCTCCAGCCTGATGCCCCCCTGCAGATTTTGGGCTTACCATACCACCAGAAGTGTGTGAACCTATTTCTTACAGTAAATATCTCCTGAGGCACACACAGACACACACACATGTACACATACACATATATACACACATAAATATCCTATTGGTTCTGTTTCTCTGGAGGACCCTGGTGCACCTAGCCCATGGTGGAAAATGTTTATGGCATTTATTGGATATGATTTCTCTTCAAAATACCCCTTGCTAACAAGTACTTCCCATGGTACAGTGGTGCCAAGTACAACCCTAGGCATGAATTGGCAGGGCCAGGGCAGAAGTTGGCACAGTCTGGACTCTTCAAAGCTGGCTTACCACATTGGGCCTGATGGACAAATGCCTCATGCTTGGGTGTGTCAGCTTTGCTCAACATTTTGTGGTCATATTTTTGCTATAGGCATTTTGAACATTTGATTCGTTTGCCTCCCCAGCTACATTCCTTCCATTTACACACACATCTCTGAGTGCTCCAGAGGCTTCTGTGCCCAAGTATGAAATACTCAGGAAAGTGATGTTTGGCCACTGAGGAGTCCTAGAGAGAGGCTGAACCTTAACCAAGACTGATGGATGTGCATCGTCCCCTCAAAGCCCTTTCTATCCTGATTCCCAGTGATGCTAATAGCAAATTTTACACAAAATGACTCAGTCACTTTGGCAGGATGCTAGAAAACTTGCTCACTTTTATGAAAACTGTGGAACAAAGCCAGGAGTCAAGCTTTTAGACTTCAAATAACAATTTTTAATTTCTGCAACAAAACCATGGCAAAGCCCACGTTTAGGTGGAAAAATGACTCTAATGTTGTAAACAGTCCATGCCACAAAACTTACTGTAAGCCTTATGAGCAGTTAGTAGAAGGAGCTGGGCTGTGATTCCGGCTGTGAGGAATGAGCAGGCCTCTGACCCGCCCTGAGTCCTGATCCTCTTACGCTGTACTAGTCAGTGGGAACAGTAGACCACACTGAGTGAGCATGTGTACTGTGTGGCTATTGCATTCAAAATGACTGAGCAAGCAGAGCAACAAATCTGCATCAAATTTTGTGTTAAGCTTGAACATTCATCTGCAGAAACTTCTGATGATTCAGAAGGCTTTCAAAGATGATGCAATGAGTGCAGCACAAATAAAAATGTGGCACAAATGCTCCAGAGATGGTTGACAATCTGTTGAAAGTGATCCACATTCCGGAAGGCCTGCAGCAAGCAGAACACCTGAGAATGTTGAGCATGCATGGGATGCAATCAACAAAGATTGGTGACTGACAGTGTGAACACTAAAAGCTGATATGAGGATTCCAAAAACTACTGTGTCTGAGATTTTAATGCAGGATCTTGGCATGAAATACATCGTTGCACAGCTTCTGCTACCAGAACAGCAGGAACATCAAGCTGCAGTTGCTAATGACAATTCAGATTGCTATTAATAAACCAGATTTCCTCAAGAAGGTCATAACTTTGAAGAGACTGAAGCATTATTGGCCTATGTACAGTGTTTCTAGTATCTTCAATAAATGTTTCTCTTTTTCATAGTACATGGATGGATACTTTCTGAACAGACCTCACCTATGCCCAGGAGAAATGAGTATAGGTAGGTATCCATCTAAAGTCATGTTTATAAGGATGTTTATAGCAGAATTTTTCACAATAGCCTCTAATAATGGAGAGAATAAAATGGAATAAGCATTGCTAAGAGCAACTTAAAGTCATGAGAAAGTGGGGCCTAGCTAGACATACCTTGTGTTTCAGTTCTCAGAACTGCTGCTAAGTTGCTAACCTGTTGCTAAACTCAGCTCAATTTCAGTCATGAACATCCTGGAACAACAATTGCAAAAAAAAAGAAAAAAAAAGGACATATATTGACTTTACTTTCTCCTTGCAGTTGACGCCTCTCTATTTGCATTATGGAACTAACCAATCCCTGCTAACCTAGCCAGGATCCTTCATTTTCATGAAAAACCAAAATGGGAACTATGCTTGTAAATTACACCTCTATAAAACACTGACTTCCTTTGTTATCTTCAGAGCACAATTTAGTTGCTGCCTGAATTTGTGCCTCCTGGAATACAATTCTGTTTACTCAGATAAATCCTTTTATTCTTTGTTATGGCCTAAACCTCTTTTTTCGTTAACACCCCAAATTGGAGAAAATCCAAATGTCCATCAATATTAGCATGAATAAATAAATTGTGCTGTACTTTTACAACACAAATTTGCATAACAATCAAAAGAATGAACTACCAGTATGTGCAACGACATGAATGAAGCTCATAGACATGATGTTAAGCAAAAGAGGCCAGATGCAAAGTAATATATACTGTATGTTTGCCTTTGTTTGCATTTCAGGAACAGGTAAAACTTAATTTTATTACCCTCAGTCAAAACAATTACAATGGGGACAGGGACAACATATTGACTTGGAAGGGCATGAGGAAACCTTAAGTGCATGGAAAGTAATATATCTTGATTCAGATTGTATGGGTGTATACAATAAAATTCATTAAAATGTAAATGTAAGGTTTTTGTACTTTATGTATGTTATACCTTAAGAAAAAACATAAAACAAAACTGACAGAATTACTTACAAGGAGAAATAGACAAAACTACAATTATATAAAGATATTTTACACATCTCTTTCAAGAAAATGTCAATTTTAGAAATCATTAAGGATATAGAATATTGGAATGATACAATCAGCAAACGACATAGTGGACATACATGGAACACTTCATCTAACAACTGGAGAACATGCTTTCCCTTCAAATTTAAATTGAACATTTACAAATCTGGCCACCTGATGGTCCACAAAGCAAGTCTCAACAAATTTCAAGACTAAAATTTAGAACATCTTTGACTGTAAAGCAATTAGGTAAAGATCAGCTTAAAATGATAATTAGAACATTCCCTTATTTGGAAATTAAGAAACTTAATAGCCCAAAGGTCAAAGAGGAAATCACATAGGTGGGAATTAGAAAAAAAATGTTTTTAAAATTAGTTATAATAAAAATATATGTTGAAACTTATGAGATAGAGCTAACACCATGCCTAGAGGGAAATTTAGAAAAGAAAGACTAAATAAGTCTCTAGCTGATTATCATGTCAAAAAGCTAGAAAGTAAACTTAATCACTTTAGTCTTTACCACTTCTCTAGCTTTTCAGCTCACTTGCTCTCACTGGAAATAGTGATCTATGAGTTCCTTAAGTTTGGGGGTCATGTCTTGTTCTTTATATCTCCAGTGCCTATTAAAGTACCTTTCACACAGTTGATACTTGTTTGAACTCAACTGAGCTCCTAGTTAGTGCCTTAGGGTTGTTAGAAACCCAGGATCTCATATTCAGGCATATCCAAAAGCCAGACACGTGATGTGATGCATGAGCCAACATGATGAGGAAGGCAGCAAACTCAGAAGCACATACCTTATCTCAAGGGAAGACTGCTGCTGCTTGGTCCTAGCTGATTGTTGCCATGGGAGAGCACTATCCTGGTATGGATAAATCTCCATTTGTTTATAAAAAGGTAGAAATTCAGATTTTGATGTGAAATCTCCATTTTAAAAGTATTTTAAACTTTTCTTTTTTAAATACAGATAGTGCTGAACCAAACTATATGGCCCTATGGCTGCCAGTTGGCAACCTTGGTTTTACTTCACACCTTAAGTAGTAGGAATATATTTCATGTCTAAATACCCCAGCCAATAGACTTAAGCATCAAGCATATTTCTGCCTGAAGATAAGGGTAGTGATTGCTTCCTAGTTGGATTTCTAGGGCATACATCTAAGATGTTTGCAGGGTTTTTAAAAGCTTTCTTCAAAGCTGAGTGTTTACCCCACATGAATTAGACTGTGTTCCCAAAAATTTCTGCCTCCTCTGTTGTTATATTCTTACTGATTCATTCTCAATTTTCTACTCTGTTTTCTATGCATTTATCACCACTTATTTTTTTAACTTTTATTTTTTATTCAAATACATTTGTCTCCACTTTTTTACCACCACTTTCCCCTGCCCCTCTCCTCGACCTCCCTCCCTCAATCTTTCCCCACTTTGGCTTTGTTCATGAGTCCTTGATATATGTTCCTTGACTTGACCCTTCCCTTTCCTTTCCCTGCCCAACCCTCCGTCCCTCCCTCTCGACTCTGTTGGTTTCTTTTTTCTTTCAGTGTTGCTGCTCATATTTTCCTTGCTTATTTGTTTTGTTGATTAGGTTCCACTTATAGGTGAGATCTTTCACCCCCTGACTTATTTCACTTAGCATAATGCTCTCTAGTTCCATCCATGCTGACGAGAAGTGTAGTAATTTTTTTTTCTTTCTGCTGCATAGTATTCCATTGTATAAATGTATCACAGTTTTTTGATCCACTCATCTACTGATGGGCATTTAGGTTGTTTCCAACACTTAGATATTGTAAATTGTGCTGTTATGAACATTGGGGTGTATAGCTGCTTTTGAATTGGCGTTTTGAGATTCTTAGGGTATAGTCCCAGCAGGGAAATCACTGGGTCAAAAGGCAGTTCCATTTTTAGCTCTTTGAGAAAATTCCAAACTGTTTTCCACAGTGGCTGCACCAGTCCGCATTCCCACCAACAGTGTAGAAGGGTTTCCTTTTCTCCACAGCCTCACCAGCACCAGTTGTTTGTTGATCTGTTTATGGTGGCCATTCCGACTGGTGTGAACTGGTATCTCATTGTGGTTTTAATTTACATTCTCTGATGGCTAGTGATACTGAGCATCCTTTCATATGTCTCTAGGCCCTCTGCATCTCTTCCTTGGAAAAGTGTCTGCCCAGGTCCCTTGCCCATTTCTTAATTTGATTGTTTGTCTTCTTGGAGTGGAGTTGTGAGTTCTTTATATATTTTGGAGATCAAACCTCTGTCTGATGTATCATTAGCAAATATATTTTCCCATATGGTTGGCTCCCTTTTCATTTTTCTGACGTTCTCTTTAGCCGTGCAAAGTTTCTTGTTTTGATGAGGCCCCACTTGTTTATTCTTTCCTTTATGTCCCTTGCTTTAGGGGACATATTGGTGAAAAAATTGCTGTGTGGAATATCTGTGAGTTTCCTACCAATGTTCTCCTCTAGGACTTTTATGGTGTTGCGATTTATACTTAAGTCTTTTATCCATCTTGAGTTTATTTTTGTGTATGGTGTCAACTGGTGATCAAATTTCAATTTTTTGGAATGTAACCGTCCAGCTCTCCCAATACTATTTGTTGAAGAGGCCATTTTTACTCCAATTTATGCTTCTGCCCACTTTGTCAAATATTAATTGACAATAGAGACATGGGTTTATTTCCGGGCTTTCTATTCTGTTCCACTGATTTATGTATCTGTCCTTGTGCCAGTATCAGATTGTTTTGATTACAGTGGCCTTGTAATATAGTTTGATATCTGGTATTGTGATCCCCCCTACTTTGTTTTCCTTTTTCAAAATTGCTGTGGCTATTCAGGGTCATTTTGAAATGTCTGTTCTATGTCTGTGAAATACGTCATTGGTATTTTAACAGGGATTGCATTGAATCTATAAATTGCTTTGGGTAGTATGGACATTTTGATGATATTAATTCTTCCAATCCATGAACATGTTATATGCTTCCATTTATTTGTGTCTTCATAATTTTTTTTCTTCAGTGTTGGATAGTTTTCTGCGTATAGGTCTTTTACCTCTTTGGTTAAATTTATTCCTAGGTACTTTATTTTTCTTGCTGCTATAGCAAATGGTACTTCTTTTTATTTCTTCTTCTTCTATTTCATTGCTAGTGTACAAAATTGCCTTCAATTTCTGAATATTGACTTTGTAGCCTGCTGTTTTGCCAAATTCCCTTATTAGGTTGAGTAGTTTTTTGGTGGAGTCTACAGGGTTTGCTATATACACTATCATGTCATCTGCAAACAATGATAGTTTTACTTCCTCCTTTCCTATTTGGGTGCTTTTTATTTCTTTTTCTTGTCTGACCACTGTGGCTAGGACTTCCAATACGATGTTGAAAAGAAGTGGTGAAAGCGGATATCCTTGTCATGTTCCCGATCTTAGTGGGAAAGCTTTTAGTTTTTGCCCGTTGAGTATGATGTTGGCTGTAGGTTTTTCATATATGGCCTTGATTACGTTGAGGAATGCCCCATTCCCATTTTGCTGAGTGTTTTGATCATAAATGGGTGCTGTACCTTATCGAATGCTTTTTCTGCGTCTATCAAGATGATCATGTGGCTTTTGTCTTTTCTTTTATTTATGTGATGTATTACGTTTATTGACTTGCATATATTAAACCATCCCTGCATCCCTGGGATGAATCCCACTTGATCATGGTGGATGATCTTTTTCATTTATTGCTGAATGCAGTTTGCCAATATTTTGTTGAAGATTTTAGCATCTATGATCATCACAGAAATTGGGGTGTAGTTTTTCTTTCTTTGTAGGGTCTTTACCTGGTTTTGGGATTAGGGTGATGCTGGCCTCATAAAAAAAGTCTGGGAGTCTTCCCTCCTCTTGGATTTTTTGGAATAGTCTAAGAAGGACAGGGCTTAGCTCTTCCTTAAATGTTTTGTAAAATTCTCATGTGAAACTGCCTGGCCCAGGGCTTTTGTGTGCTGGGAGTGTCTTGATGACTGCTTCAGTTTCCCCAGCTGTCTTCAGTCTGTTCAAGCTTTCTATTTCTTCCTCCTTCAGTGTTGGAAGATTATGCTTTTCTAGAAATTTGTCCATTTCATCAAGGTTTTCAAATTTCTTGGCATATAATTGTTCATAGTAGTTTCTGACAATCCTTTGTATTTCTGTGATATCAGTTGTTATTTCTCCTCTTTCATTTCTGATATTATTTATTTGGGTCCTCTCTCTGTTTTTCTTGATGAGTCTGCTTAAAGGCTTGTCAATTTTATTTATCTTTTCAAAGAACCAGCTTCTGGATTGATTGATCCTTTGAATTGTTCTTTTCATCTCTATGTCATTCACTTCTGTTCTCATCTTGATTATTTCCTTCCTTCTACCTACTCTGGGATTTATTTGTTGTTTCTCCAGTTCTTGAAGTTGTAGGGTTAGGTCATTTATTTGAAATGTTTCTATCTTTTTTAAGTAGGCCTGTATTGCTATGAACTTCCCTCTCAGGACTCCCTTTGCTGTGTCCCATTGGTGTTGGACTGTTGTATGTTCATTTTCTTTTGTTTCCAGAAACTTTTTTGATTTCTTCTCTTATCTCATTATTGACACATTCATTGTTTAATAGTGTGCTGACTCCATGAGTTTGCAAGTTTTTGAGGTTTCTCCTTGCGGTTGGTTTCCAGTTTCAAGCACTTGTGTTCCAAGAAAATACTTGTTATTATTTCAATTTTCCTGAATTTGTTGAGGCTTGGTTTGTGTCTTATCATCATGGTCTATCTTTGAAAAAGTTCCCTGCGCATTTGAAAAGAATGTGTATTTTGCTTCCCTGGGATGAAAGGTTCTATATATGTCAGTTAAGTCCATTTGATCTAATGCATCATTCAGCTCTACAATATCCTTGTTGATGTTTTGTTTGGAAGATCTGTCCATTTTTGACAGTAGGGTGTTAAAAGCTTCTACTATCAGTGTGTTGCTGTCTGTATCTTTCTTGAAGTCCTCCAAGATTTTCCTTATATATTTGGGTGCTCCTATGTTGGATGCATATAAGTTTACAATGTTTATGTCTTTATGATGGATTCTTCCTTTGAATATTATAAAGTGTCCCTCTGGGTCTCTTTTTATGGCCTTTGTTTTGAAATCTATTTTGTCTGATACAAGTTTTGTTACCCCTGATTTTTTTTTCCTGTCCATTTGCTTGGAATATTTTTGTCCAACTCTTTACTTTCAATCTGTGTAGGTTTTTTGCTCTGAGGTGGGTCTCTCGTAGGCAGCATATGTGTGGGCCATGTTTTCCTATCCATTCAGCTATCCTGTATCTTTTGATTGGGGCATTTAGTCCATTTACATTTAGAGTTATTATTGATAGAAACACTCATTTTTTCCCTTTGTACCTGTGTTTTACCCTTTCTCCTCTTTTTCTTCATCTTCTTAAACCAGTCCCTTTACCATATCTTGTAGTGCTGGTTTGGTGGAGACATATTCTTTTAGCCTTCTTTTGTCTGGGAAAGTCCTTATTTCACCTTCCAACTGCACACCCGTTAGGATGTGCGAAAGTTGATTCCAGTTTCTGTCCGCGGCTCTAAGGCTCCTCTCTCACTATTATTCCTTTGTTTTCCTGGTGATTTCTCCACAATTTAGTTGCAATTCCAGTTTGGTCCTGGGAGGAGGTCAGCGTGATTTCCTCTCACTCCTCTGCCGTATTCTCGACCTTTATTTATCACCAGTTTTGCACTTGGATCTTTATGCTGGAAAGTCTATTGCTTACCTGTTACATTGTTTTTCAGCTGTAACAATTGCATTTTGTCTGAAAAAAAAAATCTTCCCAGGGGGAAAGCAAATGGAAAGGCCATCCTTTAATTTTGTTAACATCCCAGTTACATGGTGGCAACCCTTGTGATGATTTTTGTCTCTTGCTGTGCAGCACTACCTGGTTTTTTTTCCAGGGACAGGGACCAAGCCTGGCTGATTCAACTCATGTTCAATCACTGTAGTTGATGGAAAAACTCATGTTTTCCACTGGCCAGCAGAGGTACCTATTTCAAAGTTGTTAGAAGAAAAAGGTCCACAGTTCATAAGACTTCTCTTTTGTATGGGAGAGATTGTCATTTATGATGCTGGTGGGAGATTTTCTTACTCATACTTTTCTGTATTTTCCAAATGTTCTTTTAAAAATTAGTTGTTTTTATAGATTAATTTTAAAAGTAATGATGGCTACTATGGGCTTCTATACATCATTGCTTATGGAGAGATAATAGCAGCAATTTACTGAGCACCTAAGAGGGACTGGACCCTGTGTTCCACATGCTACACACATCATCTTTAATAGCCATCTGTCTTCCAGAGTTGTTGGGAAGTTTACCTCAGTTTTCTAGAAGAGGAGCTTGAGGCAAGAAGTGGGATGAGTTGCCTAATGACACACAGCTAACGGAGATGGCATTCAGATTCAGGGAGATCTGTCTTCGGAGCTAAGCTCTTACATTTTTTCAGAGCTGCGTTCTTTCCCAAAGAAAAAATATTTCAGATGCTTGACACAACAGTCACTTGGGATGTGGAGAAAACGATATATTTTGAAGCTAAATCTCAGAAATAACCTGCTATTTTTCATTTTGCAAATTTCAACCTATTATTTGCTTAAAGAAGATAGACTTTACTCTCAGTATTTTTTGAAAATGGGAACTATGATGTTCCCTCAGGATTTTCTCCTTCTCGACATGTAAACAAATTTTAGTAATATATTATTTCTAAAAAAAATGTCAAGCTTAAGACCTATTTATTATAAAGGTTACTCAAAAGGTTTCTTATTTAAGGTTACTTGCCCAACTGAAAACTTCCTAACTTTGAAAAGAGACTGTCTGCAAATGAAAAGATAAATCTGTTTTATACACTTTTATTTATTCATGTTTTAAATAACCAGAATGTTCCATAAAGCTGGTAAGTTCTGAGAGGACAGTTGCGTTCATCTCTAGGCAGTGAGTGGTCAATTTGACCCTTCTGCCCCCATTGGTTCTCACTGAAGAGATCATGTGAGGACAGTAAGAAAAGGCTTTGTATCTTCTGGGCTGCCATGAAAGAATATTTGGTTCTTACAGATTGGCCTGGCACACTGCTGTCTATTCTTCTTCTTTTGAATTTTGAATCTTGTGTGGTTGCTACTAACTATAATAATAATTACCAGAACAGAAACCGATATTACCCTTTTAGGTCTCCTTAATTAGCTAATAAGACAAAGCTGGCTCATTTTTGTTAACAATTACTTAACAAGAGTTTACAGTGATGGCAAGTAGCTCAGAGCACAGCTCTGAGTGCGGAGAGACAGTGGATCTATGTAAATGTTGTGTGGTCATAAGTACTCTTAAGGAGAAGTAGAGAGTGGGGTGGAATTTTACTTTAGAGAGGGTAGTCAGAAAAGACCTTTCTGATAAAGTGATGTTTGGCCAGAGGACTGAATGAGGTAAGGAAGAGAATATGTGAATACTTGGAAAGAGTTCCAAAATGCAGGACCCCGAGACCAGAGGGGGCATGTCTGATTAGGTCAGTGGGTAGCAAAGTGCGTCAGATGGCTAGCCACAGTGGGTGAGGGGAAGACTGGCTGGTGAGTGCAGAGATGTAGGAGGGACCAGATCACATTAGGCTTGGTCAGCTAAAATAAAGACTGCTCTTCCTCTGAGTCAGGGGCAGCCACAAGGAAATTCTGGGTAAAGCAGTAATATGGGCCCACATATGTTTTACCAACTTATATCTGGCTGTTCTATGGAATTAGACTGGGAAGAGCAAGTTGGAGGTAAGAACGAAAGCAGTAGACTAGTTAGGAGGTTGCTGCTGTGGCTGGGATGAGAGTGACAGCAGTGAAAGTGGTAAGGAACAGACAGGTCCGGGACCATGACGGGAGAGTACTTGATGAGAATTGCAGGGGAGATGGTTGTGGGGTTTGAAAAAGAACAAGTCATTAACATTAACTCAAAGGTTTTTGGCCTGAGCAGTTGGTGGAAAGAAATTGCCATTTACTGAGATAGTAGAAGAATGGGTATATGTGAGTGGGGATGGGAAGTGAGATCAGTGGTTATGTTTGGCTGAATATAATTGAAAAAACTCAAAATATGGTTTAAGTAATACAGAGATTTATTTATTTATTTTTTTATTTTTCATAAAAAGAAATTAAAAAAATAGGCTGTCTCAAGGTGACTCACTGAGGTTATCAACAATTCAGGCTCATTCTAGCCCCAAGGTGTCTCAGTGTCTAACATGGTTGCTAGAACTAGAACTTCCCTCCCCTCACTCTGTGGTTCATGTATGTATTCCAAGTAACAGGAAGGAAAAAGAAAAAGGATTATGGAATATCTTTTCCGCCCCCATTTTTAAGGAGGCTTCCTAGAAGTCCACACACCCTCACATCTCATTGACTGAAGCATAGTCATATGGCCACATCTGGCTGCAAGGGAGTCTGGCAAATGTCTCTTCTAGCTGTGTATAACCCATAAATAAAATTGGAGTTCTGGAACTGAGTTTCTGAATGAATATTAAGGTAAGACACTAGCTCTCTTTCCTAGAGTTTGGAGTTTAATTTTGGAAGAAGAGTGTTCTAGCCTAATCTCTGGCACTATCTAGCTGTGTGACTTTGAGCTGATATCACTAAACCTCTATTTTAACTGAAAAATAAAAGAATTAGACTGAATGATTTTTAAGTTCCCCTCTGTAACATTGCAAGTCTTTAAGTTTGTCATATGATAAGTGTAAGTTTTATAAAAGAGAAAAAAGTGTTTGAAGAAAACATTATGAAAGAAGATGACTATCAAATGTCTTAAAATTGATTTTTATAATTGAAAGATTCATTTCAAACCTATATATGAATGTAGTTTCATTCTTCTGTTTTTCAGAATGCTTTCTGCATATTGGTAGAGATGATTTTAATATGTGCCTGAAAAGAAGCACATGACTTTCATCATACTAGTGTGTATTGGATAAACTTGATATTTATTTTAGAGTAAGAAAAAATTAATAAAATGAAAAATCAACTATCCCATTACTTAACTCCATGATACATTTCTGTTAACCTCATTTACCAACTTTTGACCTATTCAACCAATTTAGTACATGTATTCAAGTTTACAAACTACAGAATATCTCCATACCTATAAAAAGTCTATGTCCTTGAAAAATATTTTTGAATGGGTGGGTATAACCTATTTTATAATTTTTTTCTATAGAGTTGAGTATCAATTTCCTCTTTAAAAAATGAAAGCATACTAAACATACTCAAAGTTGCTTTCTGGTATTTTATTAGTATGCATAATAAAACATTGAAACTTATTTTATTTTTAAGTTCAGGGTTTCCTTAACATGGAAGGTGTATCTAGAACATTTTCAACTGCTAAATTTTTTAGAGCAATCATATATTATCTAGTAGCTTTTACTGAAAATATATTGCTTTTGCTTAAACCTGGAAAAAAATACCCATCCTGATAAGATGCTACAATCTTTTTAGTGAAACTCCCAATGAGATCATTCACAGGTTTTACCAGTAGGTGGAATGTTTACACACTAGCTTGCCCACTAAAGTGTCACTGGTTTCTAAATAAATTCTTATTTTACACTTTGAAAAAAAAAAAAGTCTATGTCCTTCAAGGGGTCTTCAGTTTATTCCTGGGAATACAATAAGTATACAAGTAGGCATGTAATAAGGCATAAAACAAATTTTCTAAGAGGGGCTTCAAGTGTTTCATATTTGTTTGGGAAGGGAAGCAGGTTATACAGAGAAGGGGCCATTTGTGCTGGCCTTGGAAATCTGGATTGACCACGTGAGAGTGGTCAGTCACAAAGGCATACTAGATGAAAGGAAGAGAAGCATCAGGCAACAGAGAATGTTCCAGTTCAGTGGAGATGAGATGTGAAGGAAAAATGGAAAGATCATGGTATCTTAGGGTCAAGCAGACCTGGTGCTGTACCCTGGATCTATCACTTGTCAGCTGAGACCTTGGGCAAGTCACTTAAACTATTTGGGTCATATATCCCTCATCTGTAATAGGAAACAATACTACCTTCTTCATAGGGTTATTGTCTTATTGAGTGCATATATGTATTATCATCTATAATAAATTATATAAAAGAAACTGCCACAGGGCATGATATTCTGTGCTTCCATATATAATAGGCCCCTTCTCCTTTATAGGTAACTGATAGTGTCCCCCATCACTTTTTAAGCTGTCAAATATTAATGCTTTTATTAGCAGAAATTTGATCTGCATTTAATATTGTCCAATTCTGTTTCCCTGCAAATACAGTGACATGCTGAAAACTAACTAAAGTTTCTGTGAAAAAGCAGTTGCATAGTAAAAAGATTGAGATAGGGGTATAACTTAGTGACCTGGTAATTGTGGCATATTTACTTCCAGGAACCACCGTGAAGGAGGATAAATGCCTTGGTCTACCCAGAGGAAGCACAAACTCTAACACTGCTATTCTTGCAAACACTCAACCTCTCCCTTCCCTTCGACCCCCCCTTAAATTCTCAACACCCAGGCTTGTCAAGTTTACTTCCTAAGTCAAACTGCATTTCAGCCTCTTCTCTCCATCTCCACCAGCCCCTGGCTCTTCAGTACCTGTCTTCGGGACATCTGATTATTCTTCTAACATCCTCTCTTGCCCCTTTCTCAATCCACTTTCCACACAACAGTGAGAATGATATGTCCAGAACAATTTGGATCCCAGCAATCTCCAACCTAAAATCCTTGACTGATTTTTAGATTCAGCCCTTTCCCTTCTCATTGCATCTGATGTCTTCCCTCCCCTCACTCTGTGGTTCTAATCACACTACCCTTCTTTTCCTGCCTGGAAGGAACCTTAGTTCTTCTAATTTCAGGGCTATTGCATGTACTCCTCCATCTGGCTGAAAATCTCTTCCTCAGCTCTACAACCAGTAACTTCATATCCTCTAGTTTATTTATCACCTCCTTGGGGAAGCCTTCCTTTATCCTGTAGATTTCATCAAGCCTCCAAACCCTCCCCATGTCACATCTTCTCATAACATGGAGCTTTTCTCCTTTGGGGCCTTATCATTGTCTGCCAGTATGCAATCAGTTGTATGATAGGTGAATACTCTGTGTCCACCACCATTCAGAATCTCCATGAATCTCTGGCATCTAGACCAGTACCCAGGATGTAGTAGGTACTCAGTCAATATTGTTTGATGAAGATGAACTGTGCTCTGGTATACAAATCTTGGTGTTTCATTCTTGATCAGACACTTAGCCATTGTCTTCTTACCTCTCTGAATGTGTTTCTGGGGGCCTCCACATTCTTTAATAACTCCTTCATTCATTTACTTTATTAATATGTGCATTAATTCAGCCATCATTCACTGAGTGTGCATGGACACTAGTGCTATAAAACAATTCCTGCTCTGTCACCCCAAAAGCCAGAGGCACTCAGAAGGTTTAATGCTAGGAAAGAAACAGAATTGAATCAGTGATTTAGGAAAACCACTCTGGCTGTAGGGAGGAAGTTGGAAGGAGGGGTCAGGCTGGAGTCAGGGAGACCCAGAAGAGAAAATGGTCCAGCATTTCAGACAAAATGTGATGATACCTGACAAGCTATGGAGATGGAGAGAAGCACTTACACAAGATACTGAGGAGGTAGAAATCACAGGCCTTGGATTCTGAATGTGGGTGGAGGGAGAGAAAGGAGCCTAGGATAACCTGAGTGTGGTGGTGTCATCAATCTTGTAAGAGAATGGAGTAATCACCTGGAAAGCAGTGGAGCAATAGTGGGAGAGGAGCCTTGGTGCCACGGACAGTGGATTCGACTCTCACACATCCCAATGGGTGAGAAGTGCGGTGGAGGCTCGAGAGGGTGGGCTGGGTGCCCACGGGCACTGGCACCAGAGGGACATTGAAACGGCCAGTTAGCTTCCCCCGAAAAGAACGGGGTCTGAATCATAAATAGGAACCCCCAAATTATAGCAGCTAAAGCCAGGAAAATACAGACAAAACACAACCCCGAAAAGCTTAGGGGCGCTAGCTGCCAGAGACAGGTGGCTGGGGATGCAAAGAGACATTTAAAGGGCAAACGCAAAAGTTGCAGTAGCAGCCACCCTCCTTGATCGCTGAGTAGAGGTGGCAGCAAGGTGGGCTGGTGCCTGGGAAAAGACTGGTGAGGAAAACTTTGTGAAGAGAACTGACACAGTGGCCGGTGGAGCCCTGGTGATGGCACGCTTCCCACTCTGCAGCTGCCATCTCGCTCAGGCATAAGGGAATCAATTAACTTGCCTTTTGAGCGCTCCGCACACAGCTTGTATGCGTGTGAGCTACAGGGCTGAGTGCAGACTGGCTGGGAGAGCCTTGAGGAGAGACTGGAGACGGAGGCATTGGGGAAAGAACGGGAGGAGGAACTGGGGAGTCTCGACTCCCTCCCTGTTCTGTAGTCTCCATTGTGGGCTGGAAAGGCACACCACCAAAGAGGCAGAAGAGGGACGCGCAGGAACCAGACTGCCTGTGATTGAAACGCAGTTCGCACAGGTGGTGGATCCTTGGCCAAACGGGTCACAGAACTGCCCAGAGACCCCTGAGGAGAGACTAGAAACGGAGGCATTGGGGAAAGAACGGGAGGAGGAACCGGGGAGTCCCCACTCCTTCTCCTTGCCGTAGTCTCCATTGCGCAGGAAGAGGCCACACCCCCAAAGAGACAAAAGCCAAAAAACACACATACCCCCAAACAAAAAACACCCCCAAAACACCCAGTGTAGGCGCGCACACTTGTGCCAAGTGACCGGCGAGGGTTGGCGAGCATGTGTGTAACCCACGTGGGCTGGCGAATGCTTGAACCAGCCGGCAAGGCCTCCCACAGATTGGAACCGATAAGGCCTGCGAGGGAGTGCTCAGAGCGGCAAGGGCAGGCGTAAATTGACCCGCCCGCCCGTGATTGCGGAGCGGCCTACAGAATTAGTAGAGCTGCCCAGAGTCCCTGGAGGAGAGACCAGAGACAGGATTAACCAGAGAGTCTTGGAGCTGACTTCCTCCCATTTCCGTAGTCCCCATTTGGCGAGGGCAAGCAACGCACCCAAAGAGCCAAAAGCAGGGAAAATACACAATAGAAGACCCTAAACTGACCAGTGCCGCGGATATCGCCAGCCAGGGGGCCAGATGAGTACGCGAGGTCGTGCATAAGCCCCCTGGTCTGGGCAAGCACAGGCGAGCCCAGGCAGGTGGGGGACCCTGCCGCCCTGAGAGCGCGCTCAAGGAGCCCGCGTGAGAGTGCAGAGAGATCCCCCAAAATAGCCTAGCCCTGACGAAAGTGGTCACAGAGCTGCTCCAAGCAGGAGTCAGACACAGGCATTAGACTCCTGGAAAGCTCAAACAAACAACCCAAGATCCTATAGGGTCAACAACTGACATCATCAGAGGCAGACCCAGAAAGAAAAGTAAAGGACAAAAATACTTAACAGACTCTCACAAAAATGGGAAGAAAAGGAAGTTCCCCCCAATGAGTGGAAAAGGGGACTCCCCACAGAGAGAGCTAAATGAAACAGAGGCAAGGGAACTATTAGATACTGAATTCAAAACAACGGTTCTAAGGAAGCTCAATGAGCTCAGCCAGCTCAAAGATAACTACGAGAAACTGTAGAGAAACTATCAGGATCTTACAACAAATTATATCAGCCTGGAAAAGGACATAGAAACTATCAAGAAGACACAAGAGGATATGAAGAATACCATTTCTGAATTGAAGAACACAGTAAAAGGAATCCAAAGCAGGCTGGATGAAGCTGAGGATCGAATCAGTAAGATGGAGGACAAGGTAGAAAGAAGCTCCCAGAAAGAACAAGAAATGGAAAAATGACTCAAAAAGAATGAAGAGGCATTGAGGGAAATGCAGGACAACCTGAAATGCAATAATATCCATATAATAGGGATACCAGAAGGAGAAGAAGAGGAGCAAGGGTTTGAGAACCTCCTCGAAAAAGTAATGATGGAAAATTTCCCTAATTTGAGGAGAGAAAGGCTCTCATGGATCCAGGAGGCACAGAGGACCCCACTCAAGAGGGACTCAAGGAGGTCCACTCCAAGACACATCATCATTAAAATGGCAAATGTCAAAGACAAAGAGAGAATCCTCAAGGCAGCAAGGGAGAAGGAGAAAGTAACATACAAGGGGGCCCCGATACGCCTAGGAGCTGAATTCTCAACAGAAACTCTACGAGCCAGAAGGGAATGACAACAAATATTCCAAGCCATGAAAAGCAAGAGCCTACAGCCAAGGCTGCTCTACCCAGCTAGGCTCTCCATTAAAATACAAGGGGAAATACAGAGTTTTCTACACAAGAGAAGACTAAAAGAATACATCTCTACCAAACCAGCACTCCAAGATATGCTAAGGGGACTGGTTTAAGCAGATGAAGGAAAAGAATGAGAGAGAGGGGAAGACAGGTACAAAGAGAAAAGATGAGTAAGTTTCTATCAGCAATATCTCTCAATGTGAATGGACTAAATGCCCCAATCAAAAGACACAGGGTAGCTGAATGGGTAAGAAAACATGACCCACACATATGCTGCCTACAAGAGACCCACCTCAGAGCAAGAGACCTACACAGACTGAAAGTAAAGGGATGGAAAAAAATACTCCAAGCAAATGGGCATGAGAAAAAGGCCGGGGTTGCCATACTTGTATCAGACAAAGTAGATTTCAAAACAAAGGCCATAAAGAGAGACCCAGAGGGGCACTTTAGAATACTTAAATGAAGAATCTATCAAGAAGACATCAACATTGTAAACTTATATGCTCCCAATATAGGAGCCCCCAAGTATATAAGGAAATTGTTGGATGACTTCAAAAAGATATAGACAGCAACACACTGATAGTAGGGGATTTCAACACCCCACTGTCAAAAATGGACAGATCTTCCAAACAAAACATTAATAAACATATTGTGGCGCTGAATGACACACTGAATCAAAGAGACTTAACTGACATATATAGAACCTTACATCCCAAAGAAGAAAAAAACACATTCTTTTCAAATGCTTATGGCAGTTTTTCAAAGATAGACCACATGATAAGACACAAAGCAAGCCTCAGCAAATTCAGGAAAACTGAAATAATACCAAACTTTTTCTTGGACCACAAGGCCTTGAAACTGAAAATCAACCTCAAAGAGACTTCAAAACTTGGAAACTCATGGAGACTGAACAGTACACTATGAAACAATGAATGGGTCAATAATGAGATAAGAGAAGAAATCAAAAAAATTTCTGGAAACAAATGAAAATGAACAGACAACAGTCCAAAACCTATGGGACACAGCAAAGGCAGTCCTGAGAGGGAAGTTCATAGCAATTCAGGCTTACCTAAAAAAGATAGAAATATTTCAAATAAAAGACCTAACACTACTACTTCAAGAACTGGAGAAACAACAACAAATAAATCCCAGAGCAAGTAGAAGGAAGGAAATAGTCAAGATTAGAGCAGAACTGAAGGACATAGAGACAAAAAGAACAATTCAGAGGATCAACCAATCCAGAAGCTGGTTCTTTGAAAAGATTAATAAAATTGACAAGCCTTTAAGCAGACTCATCAAGACAAAAAGGGAGAGGACCCAAATTAATCATATCAGAAATGAAAGAGGAGAAATAACAACTGATACCACAGAAATACAAATGATCATCAGAAACTATTATGAACAATTATATGCCAAGAAATTTGAAAATCTTGATGAAATGGACAAATTTTTAGAAAAGTATAATCTTCCAACACTGAAGGAAGAAGAAACAGAAAGCTTGAACAGGCCGATAACAGCTGGGGAAATTGAAGCAGTCATCAAGAAACTCCCAGCACACAAAAGCCCAGGGCCGGACGGTTTCACAGCAGAATTTTACAAAACATTTAAGGAAGGGCTAACCTCTGTCCTTCTCAGACTATTCCAAAAAATCCAAGAGGATGGAAGACTCCCAGACTCTTTCTATGAGGCCAGCATCACTCTGATCCCAAAACCAGATATAGACCCTACAAAGAAAGAAAACTACAGGCCAGATTCGCTGATGAACATAGACGCTAAAATCCTCAACAAAATATTGGCAAACTGTATCCAGCAATACATTAAGAAGATTATCCACCACAATCAAGTGGGATTCATCCCAGGGATGCAGGGATGGTTCAATATACGCAAATCAGTAAACGTGATACATCACATAAATAAAAGACAAGACAAAAACCACATGATCATCTTGATAGATGCAGAAAAAGCATTTGATAAGGTACAGCACCCATTTATGATGAAAACACTCAGCAAAATGGGAATAAATGGGGCATTCCTCAACGTAATAAAGGCCATATATGAAAAACCTACAGCCAATATCATACTCAACGGGCAAAAACTGAAAGCTTTCCCACTAAGATCGGGAACACGCCAAGGATGTCTGCTCTCACTGCTTCTTTTCAACATCGTATTGGAAGTCCTAGCCACAGCGGTCAGACAAGAGAAAGAGATTAAAGGCATCCAAATAGGAAAGGAGGAAGTAAAGCTATCATTGTTTTCAGATGACATGATAGTGTACATAGAGAACCCTGTAGACTCTACCAAAAAACTCCTCAACCTAATAAGTGAATTTGGCAAAACAGCAGGATACAAAGTCAACATTCAGAAATCAAAGGCGTTTTTGTACACCAGCAATGCAATAGAAGAAGAAGAAATCAGAGAAAATATACCATTCGATATAGCAAGAAGAAAAATAAAGTACCTAGGAATAAATTTAACCAAAGACGTAAAAGACCTGTACGCAGAAAACTATATAACATTGAAAAAAGAAATTAAGGAAGACACAAATAAATGGAAGCATATACCGTGCGCATGGATTGGAAGAATTAATATCATCAAAATGTCCATACTACCCAAAGCATTTTATAGATTCAATACAATCGCTATTAAGATACTAATGACGTATTTCACAGAAATAGAACAGACATTTGAAAAATTTATATGGAACCATAAACGACCCCGAATAGCCGCAACAATTTTGAGAAAGAAACACAAAGTAGGAGGGATCACAATAGCGGACATGAAACTCTACTACAAAGCCACTATACTCAAAAAAATTTGGTACTGGCACAAGAACAGACCCATAGACCAGTGGAACAGAATAGAAAGCCCAGAAATAAGCCCAGGTCTCTATGGGCATCTAATATTTGACAAAGGGGGCAGAAGCATAAAATGGAGCCATAATAGCCTCTTCAACAAATGGTGTTGGGAGAGCTGGCTGGCTACATGCAAAAAATTGAAATTGGATCATCAGCTGACACCATACACAAAAATAGACTCAAGATGCATAAAAGACTTAAGTATAAGTTGCAACATCATAAAAGTCCTAGAGGAGAACATTGGCAGGAAACTCTCAGATATCCCATGCAGCAATTTTTTCACCAATATATCTCCTAACGCAAGGGACATAAAGGAAAGAATAAACAAGTGGGACCTCATCAGAATAAGAAGCTTCTGCACGGCAAAAGAAAACATCAGCAAAATGAAAAGGGAGCCAACCCTATGGGAAAATATATTTGCTAATGATACATCAGACAGAGGTTTGATCTCCAAGATATATAAAGAACTCACTCGACTCCATTCCAAGAAGACAAACGATCCAATCAAAAAATGGGCAAAGGACCTGGGCAGATGCTTTTCCAAGGAGGAGATACAGAGGGCCCAGAGCCATTTGAAAGGATGCTCAGCATCACTAGCCATCAGAGAAATGCAGATCAAAACCACCATGAGGTACCACCTCACAACGGTCAGAATGGCCATCATAAACAGATCAACAAACAACAGGTGCTGACGAGGCTGTGGAGAAAAGGGAACCCTAGTACACTGTTGGTGGGAATGCAGACTGGTACAGCCACTGTGGAAGGTGGTGTGGAGTTTCCTCAAAAAGCTGAAAATGGAACTACCTTTTGATCCAGTGATTCCCCTGATGGGACTATACCGTAAGAACAGCAACGCGCCAATACAAAAGAACCTATGCACCCTAATGTTCATAGCAGCACAATTTACAATAGCCAAGTCTTGGAAGCAACCTAAGTGTCCATCAGTAGATGATTGGATCAAAAAATCATGGTACATATACACAATGGAGTACTACGCAGCAGAAAGGAAAAAAGAACTACTAAACTTTGCGACAGCATGGATGGAACTGGAGAGCATTATGCTAAGCGAAATAAGCCAGGGGGCTGAAGAGAAATACCATATGATCTCACCTATAAGTGGAACCTAACCAACAATACAAAGATGCAAGGAAAATATGACCAGCAACACTGAAAGGAAAAGAATTCAACAGAGAGAAGAGGGAAGGAGGGAGGGGCGGGAAGGGAAAGTGAAGGGAAGGGGAAAGTCAAGGAACATATAGCAGGAACTCGTGGACAAAACCAAAGGGGAAGAGCTGAGGGAGGGAAGGAGGGAGGGGGCAAGGGATAGTGGTGGGGGAGAGGCAGAGACAAGTGTATTTAAAAATAAATAAAGAAAAAAAAGAATAAATATTAAAAAAAAATAAGAACTCACGGACAAAACCAAAGGGGAACAGCTGAGGGAGGGAAGGAGGGAGGGGGCAAGGGAAAGTGGTGGCGGGGAGGCAGAGACAAATGTATTTAAAAATAAAGAAAGAAAGAAAAAATAAAGTAAAAAATAAATAAATAAATAAATAAATAAATAAATAAATAAATAATACAAATAAAATGCATAGTGTAATGCCTGGAAGAAATAGGAGCCAATAAAAATGTTAGATGTTGAAAAAAAAATCTTGTAAGAGAAAACAGGATGAGTAGGTGAGAAAGGAGGACGAGGAGGAAAATCAGTTAAGTAGAACTTGGCTTCCCAAGCCATTTAACAGTTTCTATTTCTAAAGATGGTCTGATTAACCAGAAGTTTCATTCAAAAGAGATGCTACATTGAGGAATAATCAATCTCTCAGGACGGACAAGATGGAGGAGGAGTGAATGGAAGTCACACGACCTCCTCCCACTACCAATCTGGAATTACAGCTAAATTGTGGAGAAATCACCTGGAAAAAACAATTGAACAATAGCAAGAAAGGAACCTTATAACCTCAGACAGACAGAAGAATCAGCTTTACTACAACCTGACTGGTAAGCAGAGCGGTAGAGACTCAAGAAGGCTGGCTGGGCACCTATGAGCAGCAGCACCAGCAGGATATTTAACCAGCCAATTGAATCACCTTGAGAAGAGTGGGGTCTAAACCATAAGTGGGGATCTCTAGCCAACAGCACCAGAGCCCAAAAAGTACACAGATAACAGCTAGCTGCAAAAGGCAGCAGGATTGTCTCTTCCAGAGGTGGGTGGTGAGAGACACAAAGAGCCGGTTAAAAGGCTAACATATAAATTTTTATTTTCTGCCACTTACATGGGGCTCTGGTGAAGGCGGGGGCAGAGTCGGCTAGAGATACCTGAAGAGGCTCTGGGGAGGAAGGCTTTGGGGAGAGAACTGAGGGAAAATCCAGCAGGATCCTGATGCTAAGTCATCCACCATACAGCAGCAGCCATCTTGCTCAGGCAGACCACTCCCCTGAGTGGCTGCAGTGTGATAGGAAACAATAGCCCCGCCCCCAAGAGAGACTGCCCCACACTGTGGTGCCTAAGCCTGACTGCTGAGTACAGGGTGGTAGCCACAGATAGTAGATCCTTGGCTAAAGGGGACACAGAAGGATGAGAGACACTTGAGGAGAGACTGGAGACAGAGGCTTTGGGGATAGAACTGAGAGAATAGCCAGTGGGATCCTGGTGTTGACATCTACCATACAGCAACAGCCATATTGCTCAGGCAGACCACTCCCCTGAGTGGCAGAGGGGCAGCTGCTTGAGAGGAAAAAATTAGCCCTGCCCTCAGGGGGTACTCAGCCTCACCCTGTGGTCCCTAAGCCTGATTGCTGAGTGCAGAGTGATTAGATTCACAATTGAGAAGACAGCCACAGAGAATAGATTCCTGGAACTCTCGAAGAGACTGCCTAAGGTCAGAAGGAGTTAACATTTGACATCATCAGAGGCAGAACCAAAAAGTAAAAAACTGAGAGCCAACTCAAATCACATAAAAGGCATCAAAAAAGCAGCAAGTTCAGGAGATCAGGGGGACTGTACCATGGAATCTCACAGATCTCTTACCATAGAAGTTCACATCTCAAATTCAGGAAGTCAATTTCAGGAAGATCAATTTAAGAAGCAAATGCAGAAAGGAAGTCTCACGAATAATGGGAAGACAAAGAAACACCCCCCAATTGAAGGATAGGGAGGAATCCCCAGAAAGAGAACTAAATGATATAGAGGCAAGTAAACTACCAGCTATTGAGTTCAAAACAATGGTTCTAAGGAAGCTCAATGAGCTCAGAGAGCTCAGAGACAATTACCAAAAATTACAGGGAAACTAGGAGGAACTTACTGCAAACTATTTCAACATGAGAAAGGCCATAGAAACTATCAACAAGAGGCAAGAGGAAATGAAGATACAATTTCTGAATTGAAGAATACAGTAAAAGGAATCAAAAGCCAGCTACATGAAGCAGAGGAATGAATCAGCAAGCAGGAGGATAAGACAGAAAACATCCAAGAAAGAGAAAGAAAATGAAAAGAGTCTCAAAAAGAATGAAAATGCATTTAAGAAAAATTCAGGGCAACCTGAAATGTAATAATATCTGTATAATAGGGATATAAGAAGGAGAAGAAGAGGAGCAAGTGATAGAGAACCTGTTTGAAAATGTAATGATGTAAAACTTCCCAACTTGAGGAAAGAAAAAGTCACACAAGTTCACAAAGCATAGAGAGTCCCAATAAAGAGGAACCCCATGAGGCCCACTCCAAGACACATCATAATTAAAATGGCAAAGATCAAAGACAAAGAGAAAATCTTAAAGGCAGCAAGGAAAACAGGTAGTAACACACAAGGGAGCTGCGATAGGGCTAGCACATGACAACTCAACAGAAACACTACAAACCAGGATAAATGGCAAGAAAATTCCAAGTGATGAAAAGCAAAGACCTGCAATCAAAGCTGCTGTACCCAGAAAGGCACTCAATTAAATGGAAGCCTAATAAGTACTGTTCCAAATAAAAGAAGGTTAAAATAATACACCCCCACCAAACCAGCACTGCAAGATATGCTAAAGGGAGAGCTTTAAGAAGATGAGGAAAAAGAGTGAGAAAGAGAGGAACTCATGTACAAGGGGAAGAATGGATAACTACCTATCAATAATAACTTTAAATGTAAATGGATTAAATGCTTCAACTAAAAGACATAGAGTAGATGAATTGATTAGAAAACATAACCTGCACATATGCTGCCTACAAGAGACCCACCTCTGAACAAAGGACGTACCAAAACTGAAAGTAAAGTGATGGAAAAAATTATTCCAAGCAAATGGACAGGGAAAACAATTCCAGGGTAGAAATACTTATATCACTCAAAATAGATTTCAAAACAAAAGACATAAAAAGAAACCCAGAAGGACACTTCATAATACTCAAAGGAAGAACCCATCAGAAGAAATGAGCATTGTAAACCTATATGCACCCAACATAGGATCATCCAAATATATAAGGAAAATCTTGGAGGACTTCAAGAAAGATATAAACAGCAACATACTGACAGTAGAGGATTTTAACACCCCACTGTCAACAATGGATGGATCTTCCAAAAAAAAAATCAACAAAGATATTCTGGGACTGAACAATGCATCAATCAAATGAACTTATCTGATATATATAGAAGTTTTCATCCCAACGAAGCAAAATACACATCCTTTTCAAATGCAAATGGAATAATTTCGAACATAGACCACATGATAGAACACAAACAAGCCTCAAAAAATTCAAGAATATTGAAATCATAACAAACATTTTCTCATAACACAAGGGCTTGAAAATAGATACAAACCTCAAGGAAAAAATTCAAAAACATTGAAACTCATGGAGACTGAATAGCATGCTATTAAACAATGAATGGGTCAATAATGAAATCAAAGAAGAAGTCAAAAAGATTCTGGAAACAAATGAAAATGAACACACAGCGTCCATAACCTATGGGACACAGCAAAGGCAGTCCTGAGAGGGAAGTTCATAGCAATACAGGCCTACATAAAAAAAGAGAGAAACATTTCAAATAAAAGACCTACCCTACAACTTCAAGAACTGGAGAAACAACAACAAACAAAACCCAGAGCAAACAGAAGGAAGGACATCTTTAAGATCAGAGCAGAATGGAATGACATAGAGACTAAAATGACAGTTCAAAGGATCAACTAATCCAGGAGCTGGTTCTCTGGAGAGATAAACAAAATTGACAAGCCTGTAAGCAGACTCATCAGGAAAAAAAGGGATAGGATCCAAATAAATAACATCAGAAATCAAAGAGCAGAAATTACAACAGATGCCACAGCAATACAAAGGATTGTAAGAAATTACTATGAACAATTATATGCCAAGAAATTTGAAAACCTGGGTAAAATGAACAAGATTCTAGAAAAATATAACCTTTCAACACTGAGTGAAGAAGAAGCAGAAAGCCTGAACAGACCAATAAGCAGTAATCAAAAAATGAAGCAGAAATCGAAACACTCCTGGCACACAAAAGCACTGGATCAGATGGTTTAACAGAGTAATTTTACAAAACATTTAGGGAACAGCTAACCCCTGTCCTTCTGACTATTCCAAAAAATCCAAGAGGAGGGAAGACTCCCAGACTCTTTTATGAGGCCAGCATCATCCTAAACTCAAAACCAGATAAAGACACAACAAAGAAAGAAAACTACAGGCCAAATTCACTGATGAATATGGATGCTAAAATTCTCAAAAAATTTTTGGCAAGCCGCATTCAGCAATACATTAAAAAGATCATCCACCACGATCAAGTGGGATTCATCCCAGGGATGCAAGGATGGTTCAATATACACAAATCAACAAATGTAATACATCACATAAACAAAAGGAAAGACAAAAATCACATGATGATGTCAATAGATGCAGAAATAGCATTCAATAAGGTACAACACCCATTTATTGTAAAAACAACAAAGTGGGAGTAAAGGGGGCATACCTCAACATAATAAAGGCCATACTATGGAAAACGTACAGCCAACATCATACTCAATGGTCAAAAATCAAAAACTTTCCCACTAAGATCGGGAACAAAACAAGAATGTCTATTTTCACCACTTCTATTCAACATAGTATTGGCAGTCCTAGCCACAGTGATCAGACAAGAAAAAAGAATACAAGGTATCCAAATTGGAAAGGAGAAAGTAAAACTGTCATTGTTTGCAGATGATGTGATAGTGCCCACAGAAAAACCTATGGACTCAAAAAAAAAAAAAGTAACCTAATAAGTGAATTTGGCAAAACAGCAGGATACAAAGTCAATATTCAGAAATCAAAGGCATTTTTGTACAACAACAATGAAATATCAGACACAGTAGTCAGGAAAAAAATCACACTTTCTATGGCAACAAGAAAAATAAAGTACCTAGGAAAAACCTTAACCAAGGAGGTAAAAGACCTGCACTCAGAAAACTACACAACAGTGAAGACAGAAATTAAGGACACAAATAAATGGAAGCATATACTGTGTTCATGGGTTGGAAGTATTAACATCATCAAAATATCCATACTACCCAAAGCAATTTAAAGATTCAACAAAATCCATATTATAATACCAATGACATTTCACAGATATAGAACAAACATTTAAAAAATGTATATGGAACCATAAAGGACCCTGAATATTGACAGCAATTTTGAAGAAGAGTCAAGTAGGAGGGAACACCATACCTAATATCAAACTATATTACAAGACCAGTGTAATCAAAACAGTCTTGTACTGGCACAAGAGTAGACACATCGATCAGTGGAACAGACTAGAAAACCCAGAAATAAACGCATGTCTCTATGGCAAATTAATATTTGACAGTAGGAGCAGAAGCATAAATTAGAGTAAAAATAGCTTCTTCAACAAATCGTGTTTGGAGAGCTGGACAGCTACATGCAAAAAATTGAAATTCGACCACCAACCTACATCATACACAAAAATAAACTCAAGATGGACAAAAGGCTTAAATATAAGTTGCAACACCATAAAAGTCCTAGAGGAGAACATAAGCATGAAACTCTCAGCTATTTGATGCAGCAACATTTTCATCGATATGTCCACTAGACCAAGGGACATAAAGGAAAGAATAAACAAGTGGGACCTCATCAAAATAAGAAGCTTCTGCATAGCTAAAGAGAACATTAGCAAAATAAAAAGGGATCAAACCATATGGGAAAATATATTTGCCAATGATACTTCAGATAGAAGGTTGATCTCCAAAATATATAAAGAACTCACACAACCCCACTCCAGGAAGGCAAACAATCCAATAGAAAAATGGACAAAGGACCTGGGCAGACACTTCTCCAAGGAGGACATACACAGGACCGAGAGACATATGAAAAGATGCTCAGCATCATTAGCCATCAGAGAAATGCAAATTGAAACCACAATGAGATACCACTTCACACCAGTCAGAATGGCTATCCATAAACAGATCAACAAACAATGGGTGCTGGCGAGGCTGTGGAGAAAAGGAAACCCTTCTACACTGTTGGTGGGAATGCAGCCTGGTGCAGCCACTGTGGAAAACAGTTTGGAATTTCCTCAAAAAGCTAAAAATGGAACTGCCTTTTGACCCAGTGATTTCCCTGCTGGGACTATACCCTAAGAATCTCAAATCACCAATTCAAAAGAACCTATGCACCCCAGTTCATAGCAGCACAATTTACAATAGCCAAGTGTTGGAAGCAGCCTAAATGCCCATCATTAAATGAGTGGATCCAACAACTATGGTACATTTAGACAATGGAGTACTATGCAGCAGTGGGAAATTAAGTTCTACTCCTCTTTGTGACAGCATGGATGGAACTGGAGAGCATTATGCTAAGTGAAATGAGCCAGGGGATGAAAGACAAACACTATATGATCTCACCTATGAGTGGAACCTAATCAACAAAACAAACAAGCAAGGAAAATATAACCAGCAACATTGAAAGAACAAATAAACTGACAGTAACAAAAGGGGAGGTGGGTGTGGGGCCATGGGGAAAGAAGGAGAAGGGTCAAGGAATATGTATAAAGGACCCATGGGAAAAACCAAAGTGGGGAAGAATTGAGGTTGAAAGGTCAAAGTGGGGAAGGATTGCGGGTGGGAGGTGGGGCTGTGTGGGGAAGGGAAAGTGGTGGTGAGAAAATGGAGGCAAATGTTTTTGAGCAATAAAAAAAGAAAAAAGAAAACCATAATAAAAAATTAAAAATGAGGAAGATCTCTATGGACTGATATGAAAGATTTCAAGGTATACTAAGCAGGGGAGGGAAGCCATGTGCAAAACTTTGTGTGCGTTATCATTTGTGGGAAGAAAAATGTAATTGTCTGTACTCTTTAAAAAAGTGTGGGGGGGAATAATCAGTCTCTCCCAACACTTTACTGCTGGCAACTATTGATCTGTTCTCTATAGTTTTGCCTTTTCCAGAATGTCATATAAATGGAATCATACATTGTGTAGTCTTTCAAGTCTGGCTTCTTTTACTTAGCTTAATGCATTTGAGTCATTTATGTTGTTACATATATCAATAGTTCATTCCATATTAATGCTGAGTAGTAGAATTCCATGCTGTGGATATCCCACATTTTATTCATTCTGCCTTTGAGGGATTTTTGTTTTATGATTTTGGAAGATAACAAATGAAGCTCCTATGAATATTCATGTACAGGTTATTGTGTAACATAGGATTTTATTTTACTTGGATAAATACTGGGAATGAGACTGATGTCTTGTATGGATGGTATAATAAGTATTATGTTTAATTTTATAAAAAATATCAAACTGTCTTCCAAAGTCATTGTTGATTTTTGCATTTCTACCGGCAATGTATGAGCATTCCAATTGCTCTACATGCTTGCCAGCATTTGATATTGTTAGTTTTTTTTTGTTTTATTTTTAATTTTAACCATTCTAACAAGTGAAGTGGTATCTCAGTGTGCTTATAATTTGTGCTTGCTAATGACTAATGATGGTGAGCATCTTTTCATGTGTTTATTTTCCATCTGCATATTTTCTTTGGTGAAGTAACTGTTCAAATCTTTGCCAATTGAAAAACTGGTTGTTTTCCAAGACCTCTTTATGTATTCTAAACACAAGTGATTTGTTGACTATATGATTTGCAAATATTTTTTCCCAGTTCGTAGTTTGTCTTTTTATTCTATTAACAGTCAGTGTCTTCTGCAGAGCAATAGCCCAGCCTGCCTTCTCAAATCTCCACTGCACTCCTTACCAGTCAAGTTGTGCTAAAGCTGATTCTTCTGTCTGTCTGAGGTTATAAGGCTCCTCTCTCTCTTTTGTTCAGTTGTTTGTTCCAGGTGATTTCTCCACAATTTAGCTGTAATTCCAGATTGGTCCTGGGAGGAGGTCGTGTGATTCCATTTACCCCTCATTCCTGTTTTTCATAATTCTCACTCAACTCATTAAACTTCTTTATAACCATTGTTTTGAACTCAATATCTGATAGTTTATTTGCCTCTATTTCATTTAGCACTCTTTTTTCTGGATTCCTCGTTTCCTTTCAGTTAGGGGTGGTTTCTTTGTCTTCCCATTTTTTTTGCAAAGTTTTCTTGTTTGCTTCTGCTTCTTAAATGGATCTGCTTTGATCCCTGTATTTTTGTGGTGTGAACTTCTATGGTAGGAGACTTGTGAAATTCAGTGGTGCAGTCCCCTTGTTCTCCTGAGTTACTTTTTGTATAGCATGTGGAGTAGAGATTGTGGTTCATTTTTTCTTTTTTGCATGTGTTCATGAGCAGCTGTTCCAGCATCTCTCATTTTCTGGTTGTTTTTTATCTTTTTTCACCTTCTTGCTGAGTCTCCATGAATTGTTTTTTTTTATCTATGACAAAATCTATTGGCCATATGTGGGTTATAAAAACTGTGGAATATTCTATTTACTTAAGTTCCTTTTTATTCCTAGATTAAGCTGTTTCTTAATTCTCTAATCATATATGAGATTTAATCTAAAACATTTTTGTTGGGTCTTAATGACTTCTATATTGGAATAGAAAGGAACGTTCTTCACTAGAAAAGGAGAATCTACAAAACTGAAACCAAATTAAAACCTACAGCTAACATTACACATTTATACTACACTTAGTGGTAAAGACTGAATGCTTTCCCCAAAGATCAATAACAAGGCAAGTCTATAGATTTTCACTATTCCAGTTCAATGTCATACTAGAAATCCTAACAAGTTCAGTAAGGTAATTTTAAAAAAAGCATACTGGTTGGAAAGGAATAAATAAAACTATCTGTGACAGATGACATGATTATCTGTGTAAAAAATCCATGGAATCTACCAAAAATGAAAAAAAGAAGCCTCCTAGAACTTATACATGAGTTTATCATGGTTACAGAATATAAGATTAATATAGAAAAATTCACTGCATTTATATTTTCTAGCTATAATCATGCTCTCCTGTCATGGAGAGACCAGCACAGTGGGAAAGGGGTCCAAGGAGGAAAAGAATTATAAAATGATAAGTAATTGCTTTACAGAGCAGAGAGGTCTCTGAGCTAAGTCCAGAGGATGAGAGAGGCCCTTGTCTACTGGAAAAGATACAGTAGTAACAGTATTAACAAGAGCCTGATGTAAAGAGGGCAAGAGCACAACAAGGGTGAACATGCAAGAAGTAACAAAGGTGGACTTTGTCCTGCTGGCTCACTAAGAACCAGATTTCTCTACCTTCTTCGTTTTTGCAGTTAAGGAACAAGGAATTGAACACAGGACCCAGGAGGCACATACTCCACAGAGCAAGACTGGCTTGCTAATGTGCCTGCTTCATTGTCTGGTTCATGTGTACTCAGCAATATTTGTTCTTTGAACTCACATCATATCCCTCTGGCTACTACCTGTCCTGACTGGAGCAGGTCACTTTTCCGTTATACTTGTTTCTTTAAATTGCAGAGCCCCCAGTCCTGGTAACCTTCTCACTTTCCCAAACCTCTGCTGGAAATGTTCCAGAAGCAATGTTTGCACATCCTGATGCTCTTGGAAGCCTGAGTCTCAGTAAATACAGTTTTATTATTAGAAGACAATGAATTTTTAATATGTCAATTTTGGCCTTTTCATTGTGACAGAGTGTAACTGAAGTCTGCTCTTTCTTCATCAGAAACATTGCATGCCTCAGCTCTAGGCTGAGGACATGACTTTAGGTAGCAGTTAAGGCCACAGATGCCCAGAGGAGCCAAGGAGGTCCAGTGAGTGATGGCACACAACCACCCAACTCCTGGGAATGTTTGGGAATATAGGTCCCACATACTTGTCAAGAAAAGATAGAAATCTGTGTTTTATGTAAAGTCTCCTGAGTTTTAAATATTGGCATCAAATTTAAAAATAAAAAAAAAATTAAAGAACACTGTGAAGGTGTGACATGACACATCTGTTATCTGAGTTTACTCTCCTCTCATTTCCCTCACCAGCTGGCCTCTGATTCATGGCATCTTTGTCATAATGTCAGGTTTCAGTTGTCAAACTCTATTGTCAGAAGGAGAGCTGAGATCTCAAAGAAGTGAGCCTAGGTCATTAGGGGAGGGCAATGTCTGTGCTGGGCATGATATTCTAAACTATGGATTTTAACATTTTCAGCTTTACATTAATTTTTCTCTTAGGTTCCAGTTGGAGGGTTTGCCCTGGTAAGGTACATGTTCTACAGCACTGGTTCTTAGCCGGACAGGGAGGCTGTGGGTGAGGCACCAGAGCACAGCCTGTGCCATCACATAGGTCTTGGTTCAACCAGGTTCCATCATTCATTGGCTATGTGAGATGGGCAAATCACTGAACCTTTCTGGACTGCATCTGCAAAAGAGGGATGGCCATAAGTGCTATTTCAAAAAAAACAAACAATCCAATTAAAAAATGGGCAAAGGACCTGAATAGACACTTCTCACAAGAAGACATACAAATGGCCAACAGATATCTATGAAGATGCTCAACTCTACTAGCTATTAGGGAAATACAAGTCAAAACTACAATGAGATACCACCTCACACCTGTTAGAATGGCTGTTATCAACAAGACAAATAATACTCAGTGCTGGAGACGTTGTGGAGAAAAAGAAAGCCTCTTTCACTGCTGGTGGGAAGATAAACTGGTTCAGACACTATGGAAATTAATCCCTGTTCTTGGAATCTACCAAAAAAATTGACAACATTTATTCACAAAGACATATGCACCCCTATGTTTACTGCAGCATTATTCACAGTGGCCAAGACATGGAAACAACCCAAGTGTCCTTCAATAGATGATTGGATAAAGAAGATGTGATATATATATACACAATGGAATACTACTCGGCCATAAGAAAAGATGAAATACTGCGATTTATGACAACATGGATGGACCTTGACAATATAATGCTAAGCAAAATAAGTCAGTCAGAAAAAGCTAAGAAACATATAATTTCACTCATATGGGAGACATAAAACTGAAACTCATAGACAGAGACAACAGTATGGTGGTTATAAGGGGGAAGGGGAGTGGATGGAGTAGTAAAGGGTAATGGGGACCAAATACATGGTGATAGAAGATGATTTAACTTTGGGTGGTGGGCACACAGTACAATATATGGACTATGTGTCATAGAAACAGTCACTTGAAACCTATATAATCTTATTAGTGAATGCCACCAATAAATTAATTTAAAAAATAAAATTAAAAAAACACCCACAAAAAGAAATTGTTACCAGATTGCTTCCATAACAGGGGTTGACCCTGCCCCAGCATGATCTGGGACCTTTCATGTGTTAGGCAACTTCCACGTTCTTGACTTGTGCAAGAAAAATTTCAAGACTCAAGTACAGGTGAAAGTGAGAGCCAGTTTATTAAAGCTCATGATAAAGAAACCAAAATTACATGCCTGAAGAAAAGGGCAATGGGCATGTTAAAAGGAGAGTGGTGGGCTGGCTTTCTTTGTCCTGAGAATTTTGTCTATTTTCTATAGGCAGGAATTTTAGGGGAGGATCTCAATAGAATATTTATTAGATTTCCAAGTGTGTCATTTATTATGCTGATGTATCAAAAGAGTGTATAGTGGAGTCAGGGGTCAATCTCTGGTTAGTTTCGTATTTACCTTGACTTAGCCTGGCTCTAATTGGATGTTTTGTTATCTGCCTCCCTGAGTAAGGTGATTTAAACCACCTGCTCTGAGATATCTTTGGCTAGGGAGGCTATGTTTAAACCACATGCTATTAGGTATCTTTGATTAGTGAGGATAAGATCTTGTGATTTATCAGTTAGCTATTAACTGCTTGGCCATTCAGGTCATTTGGTCAGTCCTTTTTCTCAGTTTTTTCATTCCACTTGCCAGGAAATTTTCCTAGTTTCTTAATAACCTGCTTCAAAATTATTCATTCCAAATCTCTTGGTTGTTTTAATTTGTATTTAATTCCAAGAAAGAAAGATGGAAGGAAGGGAGGGAGAGAGGGAGAGGAGAGGAAGAAGAGGAGAAAGAAAGAAAAGAAAGAAGAAAGAAAGAAAGAAAGAAAGAAAGAAAGAAAGAAAGAAAGAAAGAAAGAGAAAGAAAGGAAGAAAGAGAAAGAAAGAAAGACAAGCACACACATGCAATCACTGAGCTTTCTTGAAAACTATCTTCATCTGTTATCAAATTCCAGTTCTGGTTTTCAAATCTTGAAATGTTTCTATCTTCTATTTACCTTTATTGAGCCAATTACCTCTTCCCTAACTTCCATGTCAGTACTGTTTTTTTGTATAATAAATAAAACTGCTTTTAAATGTTTGACCTTGAGCCCAAAAGGTGGAGGAAGGACAGAGGAAAATAAGCACAACCTAATTAAAATCCTGGCAAACCTATACCTAAGTGTGCCTTTGAGTTTTCTCTCTGGACTTTCACCCCCTATGCCAGAATCATCAGATATGTACCTAAAACAAAACCCTGTCTGTGGCTCTAAGTGGCCACACCAATTTAGAAATCTCTTAAGAGTTTGATCCTGCCTATCTGTAGAGGAGGGTTGCTATGGTAACTCTCCAGGAGGCATTTTCAACTTGGCAATGACATTCCAACACTTTAAGACAGTTGATGAAGAAACTCTATCTTGACAAGTGGCTGGCAGTCAGAAACTCTGCCAGCAGTTCTGAGTGACCCTTTGAGCAGGAGAATGCAAGTGATCAAAGTAATCTGTAATGTCTATAATCTGACTCCCAAAGGGGAAGACAGGGCCTGAAGCTCTTTTGGGAGGTTCTCTCTCGAGTAAAGAGGCCTAGCCAGCCAAAGACCATGTAAGTGCTGTTAGATCAAAAGTCAAATGTGTTGATTCCTCCTGAAAAGGGAGACCAACATTTTCTCTACTCTCATACTCATTCACCCTCCCTACTTCCTCCAAAATCTTCCTGCCCTTCCAGGTTCTTTTTCTCTTGGGCAATGTACCATATTGTATTTTGGATTCATTTGAACATGGAGTTCAATCCCAACCGTGTGACCTTGTTTCAACATCTGTTAAATGGAGATTGTATGGTGGAGGATACTTGTAAACAGTAAATGCAATGACATTGTAAATGGCTTAACGCAAAAAGAGCGCAGAGCTATCCAATAAATGCTGGTTCCTTCTCCTCATAACTGTTTTTTTTCTTTGTAGTCTTTGTGTAAAGAAAAGCAACCATAAATTAGAGAGAAATACAGGCTGGGCAAAAGTAGATTTACAATTGTGAGTACATTAAACACAGAGTTTATTCATGTATTATTATTTATTAATTATTGTATTATTTTCCATACAAACAACTGTAAACCTCCTTTTGCCCCACTGTGTATGTTATCCTTCTACTTCTGTGGATGTTTGGCTAAAGTAAGAGTTTGATGGTAGTCACTGTTCAAATGGAGGAGAGACTCTCACAGTATAAAGGCACAATGTCCTTAAATAACTGGAATAGGAAAGACAGAAATATCAATTAGTCAACAAAATCTTGCTATGACTACTTCTAGTGAGTCCAGACTGCTGAAGGTATGGGCAGGAGCCAGTGAAAAACATCCCCAATAGCAATACAGTATGAATGTACTTAATACCACTGAACTATACACTTAAAAATGCTTAAGATGGTAAATTTCATGTTAAGTATTTTGACACAATTTCTTTAAAAAAGTTTTACAAGTGATTTCTTGATTTTTATTCCAGTTAAAAAATAATAATGTTACAATTAGTGCATTAAACTAAGAATAAATTCATTTAGGTTTTTTGTTACTAACAATTATATTCTTTTTTAAAACAATGTATCTTATTAATTATGCTGTTACAGTTGTCCTAATTTATCTCCCTTTAGCCTCCTCCTCCCAGTACCCTCCATTCCCTCCAGCAATCTCCACACTTAGTTCATCTCCATGGGTCATGCATATCAGTTCTTTGGCTACTCCATTTCCTACACTGTTTATAACATCCCCATATTTTGTACCTTCTAATTTGTAATTCTTAATGCCTGCAACTTTTTCCCAATTCTCCCCCTCCCAGCTGATAACTCTCCAAATGATCTGCATAGTCATGATTCTGTGGCTGTTCTACTTGTTTGTCTAGTTTTTTAGATTCATTGTTGATAGTTGTGAATTTATTGCCATTTTAATGTTAGTAGTTTTGATCTTCTTTTTCTTAAATAAGTTTCTTCAACATTTCATGTAATAATGGCTTGGTGATGATGAACTCCTTTAGTTTTAGATTGTTGGGAAGCACTTTATCTGCCCTTCCATTCTAAATAATAGCTTTGCTGCATAGAGTAATGTAGGTTGTAGGTCCTTGCTTTCCATTACTTTGAATACTTCTTGCTAGTCCCTTCCAGCCTGCAAAGTTTCTTTTGAGAAGTCAGCTGACAGTCTTATGAGAACTCCTTTGTAGGTAACTATCTGCTTCTCTCTTGCTGCTTTTAAGACTCTCTCTTTATCTTTAACCTTTGGCATTTAAATATGATGTGTCTTGGTGTGGTCCTCTTTGGCTCCATCTTGAATGGGACTCTCTGTGCTTCCTGGACTTGCCTGTCTATTTCCTTCACCAAATTAGGGAAGTTTCCTCTCATTATTTTTTCAAATAAGTTTTCAATTTCTTTCTCCTTCTCTCCTCCTTCCAGCATCCCCATGATTCAAATGTTGGTATATTTGAAGATGTCCCAGAGGCTCCTTAGCCCATCCTCCTTTTTTTTTTTTCTTCCTGTTGTTTAGATTGAATGTTTTTTTCTTCCTTGTGTTCCAAATCATTGATTTGATGCTCAGCTTCAACCACTCCACTGTTGGTTCCCTGTAAATTTTTCTTTATTTCACTTAGTGTAAACTTAATTTCTGCCTGGGTCTTTTTTATGCTGTTGAAGTACCCCAGGAGTTCCTTGAGCATCCTAATAACCAGTGTTTTGAACACCACATATGATCGATTGCTTATCTCCATTTCATTTATTTCTTTTTCTGGAGTTTTGCTCTGTTCTTTCAATTGGGCCATATTTCTTTGTTTCCTCATTTTGGCAGCCTCCCTATATTTGTTTCTGTGTAGTAGGTAGAGCTGCTTTGACTCCCTGTCTTAGTAGTGTGGCCTATTGTAGAAAAGCATATGGGTAAGTATGTTGGAGTGGAGCCTTAGGTAATAGCTAGGGCAGGGCAACCAGTGTGAACCAGGTTGATGGAGTCTCTGATACGGTGTCACCACTCTGTGGCTCTGTGTGAGGGAGGGCTCAGAAAGAAGACAATGCCACAGCCTGGCCTCTGGAGTTTTATCTGGGAGGAAGCTATCTGCTAGCACTTGCCCTGATACCAGACATTTGAATTTTTCTGCGTACACCACTGATGCCCTTGTAGCCAGCAATTGTCCTGGTGCTGAAGCCCAGGGGGAGTGAGTCTGCATAAGTCCTAAGTCCAGTGCAGGCCCTTTAAGAGGAGACAACTGACAATTCCACAGTTTCTTCCACTGCCCCAGGCCCCACTGGTTTTTACAACCAGAAATTATGGGGATTTATCTTCCTGGCACTGGATCCCCGAGCTTGGTAGTCTGGTGTGGGGCTAGGATCCCTTTCTCCTGAAGTACTCTTCCCAATTTTTGTCCATCACAGATGGGTGTGGGACAACCCATTCCGTGTCTCCGCATCTCTGTGCCTCCCATGCCTCTCTGCATCTCCGCCCCTCATACCCATCTGGATTAATGTGGCTTCTTTAATTCTTTGTTTTTGGACTTCCATACAGCTCAATTTTCTGTTTCTGGGTAATATTTGCTTTATAGTCTAGTTGTAATTTTTGCTGTGGTTGTGTGAGGTGGCAAGTCATATTTACCTATGCCTCCATCTTGGCCAGAAACAACAATTACATTCTTAACCTGAATTAACTCTGCAAAGAGAGAAGGTGCCATAAATTTCAAAAAAGCCAGTGAAAAAATAAGAAGTTGTTAAATCCTAAAGTTCACAAACCTCTTTTCAAATCCCTTTGATCATAGGTGCACACATACACAGCACTGGTAAATCTTCCAACTACTCTTAAAACTTTGCATTTGGGTTTTCATCTAAATGTCTCCATGTTTTACTCCTGAACATAAATTCATCTGAATGGAATTGCAAAGTCATTATGCAATTATGTCACTGATGTAGTTGGATTTTGTTGGGGCTGGAAAAACTTTGAGGACGTTTGGTTTTTCAGGCTACCCAGGCACCCATTCGAAAGAACACAGATCTCTCCCCAAAGATTTCCTCTCAACCACAGGATGGGCTCCAGTGACGTGCTAGGAGAAGTGCTGTTGTAAAGATGCCTCAACGGGTGGTTATATTAAATTACCACTTAAAATGGCAAGTGCAGTAAATTACTTAATGAATATTTCACTTCAGGGTCTGGACTTTTGTTTTCTTCAAGTGAAAAATGGGAAAAAAGAAACACAATTTGAGTGAAACTCTGCTTGAGTCTTTCAAGCCTGTTGAGTTTCATTCCCAGCTCTACCTCCAGAAAAAAAAAAAGTCAATTATAGAACAAGAAAGAAAGGAAGAAAGAAAGGAAGAAAGAAAGAAGAAATTTATGGAGAAGATCTGAGCCAAAACTTGAGGACAGGTGCTGGCAGTCACAGAGGTACTTAGGCTGTTCTGGGAATGAATAGGACCTAAAGTATGAGGCCACACTCAGAGGCAGAAAGGGACAGTAAATACTGATCCTGACAGGGGCAAGGATGAGCTTGGTACTGCCCATGGGCTCACAGACACCCTGAAAGAGGAGAGGGAAATAGTATTTCTCAAAATCCTTCTACCTGAATTTTCTAAGAGTCTGGGGCTCTGTGGCCATACACTTCCTTTACTTGCTACAGGACTCCACATTGTTTCCACGCTAGTCAGACTGTGATGAATGGCAGAGATCAGTGGAACAGATAAAGGAGGAGGCAAATGGACTCTTTGGAGTCCTCCTGGGTGGTGACAGCCAAAGAAAATAACAATGTGACTAGATTTTATAAAGAGGGTGAGCATTTTATGCACTTGATTTTTCTGAGTCCACATCAACCTCGTGCCATAAGTACAACTTTGGCCATCTCACACAAGTGGAGGATGGCTTCAAGTGAGTAAACAACTTATGGGAAGTTAACCCAGATGGTAAAATGGGAGGCCAGGAGGACTCCAGAGCCCTCCACGCTTCCATCAAACCACAAACTCCATTCAGCAACCTCAGAGAAGGGACCACAACAGTACAGGAGACAGAAGTTTTCAATTCAGGTAGAGCAAAGTGAGGCTGGAAAGCAGCAAAAAATGTAGTACTGCTAGGAAAAAAAACAGTGAGGTGAAGTCCTGGGGGCTTTGAATGCTAGGGTAAGACTTACTGTGTATACTGAATTGTTAATAGGGAGACACTGGGGATGTGTGAGGAAGGAGGTGCTGATGTCAGATCATTAGAAAGGTTCCCCTGACTATAATCTTGTGGGCAGCCTTCATGGAAGGACTTCAGGAGAGTATCAGTGGTTTGGCAGTGATGTCTTTGGACTTTCTTTGTAGTCTGAGCAGTATAATTTCTCCTTTTCTGCATACATCTCCTCATGGGAGGAGGTAGCATGCAAGCTGGTCATGAGCTTTACTAAGCGCTGTCTCTGTAGCTGTGTGATTTGGAGCGAATTACTTTCCCTCTCTAAGCTTAGTTTTGTCTTCTATAAAATGGGCATAGTAATACACACCTCAAGGGGTTATTGTGAAAGAAGTATAAGAAATGGGTTAACACTTCTATATACACATCTATAAATGATAGTCATTACTATCACTATTAGGATAATAGTGATAATATCTATTTCTTTCTTGTTTATGCTACTTATCACTAGGAGGTCATTTCTGAGTCATCTTCATATATTCTCACTGTTAGGAAGAGATAGTAGCTCTTTGCATTTTTAATACAAGCAGGTCTGAATAGAAACAAAACTATAAATTAAGTGAAATAAATCTTTGGTCACCTTCTAACTATACCCGCAATCTCCAAGCTCCAAAAACTCATTTAGTGGTGAAACCTGACTAGAAGTCAAGGGAACTTAGTGACAGACTTTATCTTAGTATGAAGACTCATACATTTTCTATGGAAGTATTCATGTGTTTAACTCTGAGGCCCTGTTGTTGGTCAAGCACTAGTCTGGAAGCTGCTGTGAAGGTATTTTGAAGGTGAAATTAACACCTGCAACCAACTGACTTGAAACAAAGGAGGTTACCCTCAACTGTGTGGGTGTGTCTCTGCATTAGTCTACTAGGGCTGCCATAACAAAATACCACAGACTGGGTGGCTTAAACAACAGAAATTTATTGTGCTTGCTCTGGAGGCTGGAAAGTTCAAGGTTATGGCACCAACAGGTTTGACTTCTTCGGAGGCTTTTCTCCTTAGCTTTCAGATAGATCTGTTCTCTCGTTGTCCTTACATGGCCTTTTCTCTGTGCACCCCTCCCTGGTGTCACTTTCTCTTCTTAGAATAACACCAATCATGTTGAATTAGGGCCCCACCTTGTGACTTCATTTAATCTTAAACATCTCCTTGGAGATCTTAACTTCGAATACAGTCACATTGGGGGATAGGACATCAACATATGCATCTGAAAGGATTCAATCCATCATAGCCTCATCCAATCTATTGAAAGCCTTAAGAGCAAACATAGGTTTCCTGGAGAAGAAGGAATTCTGACTTAAGACTGTGACAGAAATCCTGCCTGAGTTTCTAGACTTGTGTCCTACCTACCTACAGGTTTTGGACTAGTCAGTCCCCACAGTCACATAAGCCAATACCTTAAATCAAATCATTCATTTATATATATGAAATAAAAATATATAGCATCTAATGCATGATATATGATAGAATATATATATAATGTGTGATATATAATTGGGGGTAATAGCATGCACACCTGTCTTCTGGCATCTGCATCAGGGCCCTTAGAGCCATCCTGACCAGCAGCTGAAGGCCCAAGACCTAAGGACTCGGGCACACTGCTGGGAGTGGAGTGAGGTTGAAGGGAATTGTGGAGGAAAGGTTGTTTCTCCAGAGTAGCTCATTCAATATGTCTTTGTTCAGTAGGGACTGGCCTTTTGAAAGTGAACCCAGTTTTATTAAATGGAAAATGTATCATATTATTTCCCCAGATAATAAATTTTCTCAGTCTTTGGTAATTGGTCCTTTCTGCCACCTTATTTTGTCCACTGGCCTCATAAACAATCTCAATTATGACCCTGAGGTATTCATTAAGTCTGTTAAACACTGAGTTTTTTGCCTCTGGCAATGTTGTAGAAATCAAGGATTTTGCTAAGGCATAACTAACCTGTCTGAATATATTAATTATTGCTTGAACCTCTCCCCCAACCCACAATTGGCCATGCCATGGTTAGGAGAATGTCCCATAACAAAAGAAAGCCTCCATCTGTGTCAAGCACATCAAAACAAGCACTCAAAAACTGAGACAGTATGAATGTGCTTATGTATTTGTGTCTATGGGTACTGGCTAGGTTATACTGCAGTAACAAACAGCTCCCTAAATTCAGCATCTTAAAACAACACCAGTTTCTTTCTTGTTTATGCTACTTATCACTAGGAGGTCATTTCTGAGTCATCTTCATGTTGGAAGACCCAGGCTGACAAACCAGCTTCTGTCTGTGCATTTTTCATGACGGTGAAGAGGGCAAAGGACACTTGGGGTCACTCACCCAGTGATTAAATGCTCCGTGCAGCAGTGAGGTGCAGCATTCCATTTACAACTCATTGGCCAGAACAGATCATGAGGCCTTAGCCCAATCACAGGGCCCAGGAAGTAGAATCTTCACACATGCCTGGAAAGTAGAGTGCTGGATATAGTCAGCGTGCAGCATTAATAGCTACCACAATAATGTACTGTGGTTAGTAATTTTCACATCTGTCTCTCACACTAGTTTGAAAGTTCCTCAAGACAATGGGCTGTGTGTTATGCCCTTTGTAACCTCAAGGCATAGCAATCTCCCACAATTCCCGAGGTTTCCCAGTGAATATTTGATCAATGAATAAATGAATGTGCTTCCTCTCAACTCTCCTCCACGTTGGATTGTGTTTTGAATGAAGGGGAATCGTTTCTTGACTGTAAGTAACCACCTTAGATCTTGTGAGAAAAGTTTGGGAGCTATTTAAAATAGAGTCCAAAGGAATTCTTGCTGTGGTAGCCAATCAAGGCTCTGATTTTGCCATCTGACTATTCCAGCCCTGCTTCATTCTGGGCAAAGATAGGGTCAGGGTTTCTTCTTCACAAATATCTCTCTCTGATCAGCCAGATCAGTGTCTGAAATTTCACTCTTAGGGGGCAGTTATGGAGTAATAACTTTTAAAATTTACCTTCCGATGTGAGTTGATATGTGAAAATTTTCAGAGGGAAAAAGTTAATAAAATCCTCTCCAGTGACAGGGCACCCATCTAAAGAATGAGAGACTATGAGAGACATGGAGAAGTCAATGAATGGGAAGAACACCTAAGCATGGTACAGAGTTGCAAAGCATAAGAGAGGTGGCACTGTGAAGGTACAAGCATCTAGTGCCTGAGTGAGAGGTAAGGAAATGCCAAGAAAGAGGCAAAGGGCACTATCCAGAATATGTGATGGTCCTGGAATGAACCATGCCTCCCCCACAGTGATGTCAGTACATCTGGAAGCAAGGCCATGTGCCGATGAGGCAGAGAGCACAGCCTGGAGATGCAGGGGTACTAGGAAGAATACCTACAGTGGGAAAGAGTAATCATGCTTTGGAGATAGAAAAGCCTGGGTTCAAATTACAACTTCAGTATGTTCTTTGCTATATGACTCTAGATGTGTTCTTTATTTTCTCTGAACTTCAATTATTCTATCAAATGGATTTAATCACATCTCCTAAGGCTGATGTGAAGATCAGGAGACAATACGCATAAAAGAATAAAGCACTGAGCTCTGTGCATGGCAGATAACAAATGCTCAATAAATATGAGCATCCTTTTACCCTTTCTCCTGCTCCAGTTTCCATGGAGCCCACCTCATCACATACACATGGCAATGAGGAAATTCTTAGTTTTATAAAATTTCCATTCCTATCTTAGAAGTCCTCAGACTGGTGTTTTTCAACTTTTTCAGTCACAACCCGCAATCAAAAATACATTTGAACAAGATCACCTGTGGGCTGGTGGGGGAAATGGGTGCAAGCATCGAACTCCATCTCATCAGGCTGCACATGAAGGAATCTCAAACTCAACCTCCCTCTCATGTGTGTCCTGATAAACTTCACAGGCATGTGAAGGAAATGAGGGAGAAGGTTCACAGCAGCAGTGTTTGTGAACAGACAGCTGGAACCATCCCCATGGCCACCAGCCCTGGGGCAGTTCATATATTATGGTACAATCAGAGGAAGAAAGTTACACAGCAGTGAAAATGAATGAACCACAGCTGTACACAACAATGGGAATAAATCTCACAAATACAACACTGAGTTGAAGAAGCATATCCTGGAAGAACTGTTAAAGGGCTCAAAGACAGGCCAAACTAGGCTCTATCATTCCTGATATATATGTGAGTGATTAAATTACAAAGAAAGCAAGGGGATGATTATCATAGAAGTCAGGGTAGCAGTTGTCTCTGGGGAAGAGGTGCAATGAGGTAAAGTGGGTCTCATGCACAGCTTCTAAGGTACTGGCCCTGTTTTTGCCTGTGCTGGAGGGAATTCAGGTTTTGGCTTTATTAGTCCTTAAATTATATAAATTATATATATGATTCTGGGAGTTTAAATTATTTCACAATGAAAATAAAGGTTAAAGAAATAAACAGAAGTGCATTTTTTGCCCCACCCTAGGATACACATTTTATATCTATGTTTAGTATGTACACTAAAACAAATATTTTACCTTTATTACCTAAGGTGCACTTTTGTTTATTTTATTCTATTTGGTTCAATTCTAGTTTTTAATGCTAGTTGTTAACTACTGAACTGATTTCAGAACACAGTAATGGATCATGACCTATAGTTTAAGAACATTGCCTTCAATTTATATGAATATTAAGATGATATATGAATATTAATATGATAATATGCCTATTTCACCTTGCCTAGGTCAGAAAGGATATTTGAAATATTTGGTAAAGCCCAATAAGGTAGGGATAGTCCCTTGAAAAGGATTTACCACTTCTGATAAGCTATTTGCATTTCAACATCAAAGCTTTTCCTCCAGGAAGCATGACAAATATGTGATTGTGGGTTACTGTACTGCAGAACTAGACACCCAGAAAGAAGGTCTGATGCAACAGTCTGGGGGCTGTGTTTTGGGGGTGGAATAACAGTGTTTCCAAAGTGTGTCATCAATAAGGAAGCAAGAAACTATTCACAGATGTAGCAGGGAGTGAGAGTGGAAGGACAGGGGGTGCTGAGATGAAAATGGAACTGGAACAGAGCACCCCCCGGGAGAGCAAGTTGTTCCCATGTCATCCCATGATGATGAGCAAACTGTATGGAGGGAGCAGCTTGTTGCTGCCCAGATAACAGAGAGGAAGTAGAAACAATCAATAGACAACCAGTGAACACACCTTTGCTGTCTAAATTACTCAGACCAGTCCTCATCAGGGCATTGGCATTAGCACCACTTTTAAACTGAAGTGTGATGTGTGAAGAATAATGCAACTCCCACCCATATGAATCACACATTTGCACTAATGTCTCCTGCTTGGTTGGTCTCCTTGCTGCCCTCTGGTTTTCTTTTAGACACCCAAGTGCAGCAAATAGTGACTTCCAGGCAGGCCAAAGCAGGACCTTACAGGATACTGACTCTACTGACTCCAGGAACCCCAAGTTCATCTAACCAAATTCTGCATGGGTTATTTCAGATGGCCTCTCTTCTTTGGACTGGTCCAAGAGAGTGGCCAGAAGGTAGGCTCTGGCTTCTCGTAAGAAATCCATTCAATCCTTGAACAGGAAGGTAGATGGAGTATCTAGGTGTTACCACTGGAAGAGATCAGAGCTGACTGCTGCACTGATCCCACACTGAACCACAAGCAGCTCAAATAAAGCTTCTGATAAATACTTGGCTGGTGGACAGAGTCAGAACCTTTAGCATGAAGTGTCAGGAGGCTAAGAAATCATTTGGGCTCTAGACAATCTCTGCAGTGATGCTGGGACAACCGGAGTCCCACCTAATAATAGTGGTTTGATTGTTGTAGGACAAGGGCAGGAATAAGAGAAAATGAGAAAGAATACATGACAGAACTCTTTTGTTCCTCTGTTTTTAGTTTTGTTTTTGTTTTTGCTTTTTGACAATCACTGAAAATTTATAGCCAGAATAATAAAATTTAGGTTCCCAAGTCCTTTTTCATTCCAGCACTCCTCTTCAAAGGTGGGGAAGAGAGTTGTTCTGCAACATTTTGGGTACTCTGCAAACGCTTTAGCATCTTATATGCACAGGAGAAGATCATCCTCAGTTGTAGTCAGTTCATACATACTCAGGGCCTTCCTTTCCCATTAGGTATACAGCAATGCAGAAAGGAACCACCTGGCCTCTGAAAGAGTCCACAGGAAAGGATCTGCTGAAATGACATGAAACATACCTCCTTTGTTGCCAGTGAACTGCTAATGCTTCTTTATTTCACAGATAGAAGACTACAATATTGTGGCTCTGTGCATGTGTCTGTATGTATCTGCTTGTGTGCACATGTGTTTGACCACAAACTGAAGAGAGAGAACAGGCTTCTGAGAAAGATCACAAAAGAATGGAAACAAGTCTGTTAAGCAAATATTGACATAACCAGGAGCCAAGTATCACCTTGCAGAGATCAGGTTTTCCTTTATGGGGCTCTCTCTCCAAGAGCTGTGGTTCTTGGCTATTAGCCCATTCTCTTGCTACTAACCTACTTTATATAGAGGATACATATATACATTTTAAGGTAGCCCTAAAAAGAAAATCAAGGTTCGAGAAAATAAATTGCCATAAAACTTTATGAAACAAAGGCGATGTTTCACACTAAGTATGCACTTCCTGATAATAACAGAAATTAAACTACTGTAGGTTTTTTCTATCCTATTTGTAAATTTGCCCTGAGGGTAAGAAGCCATGAGCAATAACTCTAATAACTGAATAATAAATAAGCATTGATTCAGGACTCTGTGAGGGAGCAATGGCAACAGGCTGAAACAGCACCTCCCTGAGCAGGCCAAGACAGATCAAAGAGAAATTATTAGGACAACTCTCTGTAGACTTCCTGACCTTCCCCTTTGTCCGGGACACACGACCGCAAGCAAACACACTCCTAAATGCACATGTAGCACACACCACTGACATGCTTGTAGCTCTAAATGTGCCTGCTAAAAACATGATGGTTTTAGTGTGGGTTTAAGACAGCCACTGGCAGCTGCAAGGCAATTGCCTGGAGTACTTAGACTATCACAAAATTGGATGGATCCTGGCTTCAGCATCAATCAGTTTCTTTCCAAAGGGTTAAAGAAAAATATGAGTGTGGTGAGGGGCAGGGAATTAGGTTACTGAGTTGGAAGAATTAACATAATGGAAGGAAATGAGAGCTGCACAGAGTATATGAATTCATTTCCATAAATAACTCACTCCTAGAAACATTTTTTTGTTTATGACTTCTGGAAAATTTAGCCCAATGATTTGGGGCATGTATGAGGCTCCAATTAAGTCTGAAGTGAGGGAAAGTGGAGCTTCTTCAGGTAAGAAGGACCTATGGGTATGAGTAGGGAAGAAATGGCTGGTGCATGTGATGAAATGCATAGTTCACACTTTTTGCCAGAGCTCAAGGGAGGTTTGCAACCTAGTTAGAGAGGTAGCCTCCCTCTCAGGAACTTCCACCAGGGATGCTATTGCCACCTTTAATAGAAACACCCAGAGCTTGTCCTGGCCAAGCCCCTTTGGACTCTGGGAGAGGGAAAGGGGCATAGGATCAGCAAATCGTTGAACATTTTATTAATACTGTTAGCATGTCCTCCGGGGTAGAGACGAAATACTAAGATAACATTAGAAATGGAAGATATAATCTCTGTTTCAGTCCACAATGTAAAACTAAATGATGAAAAAACAATTCAATGTGTAGGCATATATTGATCTAACAGTCTTCTGTGTTCATTTTACATACTTAGCAATGTCCTGTATACAGGGTGTTTAGGAAAGGTTGTGGCTGATGATTGGAGGAGTAGGAGAAGGAGGAAGAGGAGAAGAAGAAAGAGGAGGAACAGGATGATGGTGTTGCCTTGGAATGATTAAAAGGGGTGAATTAAATGGCCTATACCATTCCTTGTAATCTATGAAAAACCACTTCACTTTCCCATTCAATACAAAAGTTCTATAAATATGAGTGTTGTATTTCTCAGTTTCGTGCACCTAATAGTTAAATAATAAATACATATGGACTGATTTTACAAATCCATTTAATAGATTGTAATTGGAAATACTAAGCCTGTTCCACCATCAGACAGCTTATTAACAGTGGAGTGCAAAGAGAAACTGACTAGGCAAAATCCCTGAGGGAGAGCAGCAACTTGAATAATGAGCCCTTTGGATTTCACAGCTTACTTTTCTGCTGGCAGAAGAAGAGTAAGAAAGTATCAAAGTGATTATGTCAGGGATATCAGAGCCAACTCCTTTCTTAAGAAGGGAAAATCACACACATCCATTGAACCATTAGGAGCTTGAAAAATTGGCTTTTGTTTCTGTTAACGAGAACTACTTGTTCTCTCTGTCAGTAAAAATGAGTAAAATTTGAGTGTTTTCTGTTCATTCATTCAATGAGTTTTTTACTGAACATCTGCTAGGTACTGTACATCATCAACATCAAGCCAGTTGAGAAACTGCCAGTACCCTCAGGGGGTTTGCAATCTAATAAGAGTCTAAGAAGTATCCATCTACTACTACCATGCAAGGCAGGATAAGGTAAATGCCCTGAGAAAGATGCAGATAAAGGCCAGCAGGTACTCAAAGGTGGCTCAGCTGTGACAAGAGAAGAGTCTACCATCTCCATTGTTGCATGAGAATGGGCAGAAAGAAAAGGCCAATCAGAATCCCGACTGCTCGACCTCCTAAAGTAGATCTGACATTGCAAATATATGGGTGGCATGGTGGCCTTCTTACCTGAAACTCCTTCCCCTGTTGTGGCTCAGTCTCCTGTGTCTTTAAGAAACAGAGTGACCTTTGGCTTTTTACTTTGTATTTTAGGATCAAGAAGTCTGAAACTACTTCATGTGGTCTTAACATCTGTGCAGCCAGGAAACTAAATCTCTGATTACGGGTCAATAGTCCAAGAGAAGACAAGAGTACAAGATTAGATGGTGACATTTCTGCAGTATCCAACCTGAAAAGTGTTGGCTATTTTCTAGGTTATCCGTACTATGAGCACTCAGGGTGAAACGTTCCGGCATTATCAAAAAATAACATCCTTTCAAGCCCTGCTATGACATTCACTAAATATAACAGATCTCATGGTCTGCCAAGAGGAAGAAAAATATCAACCCTCCTCATGGAAATACACATATATCCACAGTCAGGTTTCTCAGTGCTACCTTTGTTTATATTCCTAACTTCTGGTTTTCACCATTAACCCCAGAACCTTCTTGATGAATTTAGGTTGACAAACCTCAAAGAAATACAGTCTTTATGATAATATGGTGCCAAGGCCTTTTATGGAATTAAATGTTTGCTTTACCTTGCTCTGGTTCATGATCTTGTAGACTCTTTAGAAAGAGCTATTCACTGTTGACGTCTGCTAGGATTTTCTTTTTTACAGGAGAGAGAAAATCAATCTTAGAAGTTACCATCAACATTGATGTTAAACTACTAGTGGAGAGAGATAACACTGAGAACAGATTTTCTCCCCAGATAGCCTGACGGGCCTCAAAAATACACAGCACCCATGCTTCTAAAAAAGGTTGGGCAGATTATAAAATAGTAAATAATAACCAAAAAAGGAGTTATTTTCCTCAGTTTTTAAATTATACAGGTAATCATATGCTCAGGTAGAAAAATAGAAAATACAGATAAGAAACAAGAGATAAAACAATCAACCAAAATTCTTCTACACAGAGAAAATCACTGCAAATATTTTGGCATATATCCAATGCTATAGATTGAATATATGTGTCTTCTCAGATTCATACGTTAAAATTCTAACCTTTAATGTGATGATATTTGGAGCATGAGGTCTTTGGGATGTAACTAGGCATTGCTCTTGTGAATGGGATTAGTGCCATAAAAGGGGCTCCAGAACACAGTGAAAAGACTACCATGTGTGAATCAGGAAGTGGGTCCTCACGAGACCCCCAAATGTGCCACACCTTGATCTTGGACTTTCCAGCCTCCAGAATTATGAGAAATAAAATTTCTGTTGTTTTAAGCCATCTAATCTATAGTATCCTATTATAAAGACCAAATGGACTAAGAAAATATTTCATACATATGTATGTGTTTTTTAAGGAAATTAAAGTTATGTCACAAATATTTTTATATATTTATATACACATATATGTCATTACTTTTTAAAAAATCTTCACCAGAGGATTTTTTTTTTGATTATTTTTTAAGAGACAGAGGAAGGGGTGGAAAGGAAGAGAGAAACACTGAAATGAGAGAGAAACATCAATTGGTTGCCTGTTGCACACAACCCAACTGGGGATCAATCCCAAAACCTAGGTATGTGCCCTGACTGGGCATCAAACCTACAACTTTTGGGTGCACAGGAGGATGCTCCAACCAACTGAGCAACACAGCTAGGGCCATCATTGCTTTTTTGTTTTTAAATCCTTGCCTGAGGTCATGCGTATCTATTTTTATTTTTTTAGAGAGAGGGAAAAGGAGAGAGAAAGAAAGGGAGAGAAACATTGATGTGAGAGAGAAACATTGATTGGTTGTCTCTTGCACTCACCCCTACTGGGGATTAAACCTGCAACCTAGGCATGTGCCTTGACAGGGAACCGAACCTGGGACCTTCCAGTTTATAGGAGAATGTGCCAACCAACTGAGCCACACTAGCCAGGGACCTTACTTTTCTTTTTTTTTAACTTATTTTTTTTATTGCTCAAATACATTTGTCCTCATTTTCCCACCATCACTTTCCCCTACTCCACCCACCCCCACCGACCACCCTCAATACTTCCTCACTTCGGCTTTGTTCTTGGGTCCTTTATATATGTTTCTGACTTGACACTTCCCCTTCCTTTCCCCAATACCCACCTACCTCCTTCCCCCTTGTTACTGTAGGTTTGTATTTTCTTTCAATATTTATGCTGGCCTCATAAAAAGAGTTTGGGAGTCTTCCCTCTTCTTGGATTTTTGAACAGTCTGAGAAAGACAGGGGTTAGCTCTTCCTTAAATGTTTTGTAGAATTCTCCTGTGAAACCATCTGGTGCAGGGCTTTTGTGTGTCAGTACTTTTTTGATTACTGCTTCAGTTTCTCCAGCTGTTACTGATCTGTTCAGGCTTTCCAATTCTTCTTGATTCAGTGTTGGAAGGTTATATTTTTCCAGAAATTTGTCCATTTCATTGAGGTTTTCAAATTTCTTGGTCTATAAATGTTGATAGTAATTTCTTACAATCCTTTGTATTGCTGTGGTATCCGTTGTTATTTCTCCTCTTTCACTTCTGATATTGGGTCCCCTCCCTTTTTCTCTTGATGAGACCGCTTAAAGGCCTGTTAACTTTCTTTATCTTTTCAAAGAAACAGCTCCTGGTTTTATTGAAACTTTGAATTGTTCTTTTAGTCTCTATGTCATTCAGTTCTGCTCTGATCTTGATGATTTCCTTCCTTCTGCTTGCTCTGGCATTTTTTTATTGTCATTTCTCCACTTCTTGAAGTAGGGTTAGGTCGTTTATTTGGAATGTTTCTATCTTTTTTAGGTAGGCCTGTATTGTTATGAACTTCCCTCTCAGGACTGCCTTCATTGTGACCAGAGGTTTTGGACTATTGTGTGTTCTCTATCATTCATTTCCAGAAACTTTTTTATTTCTTCTTTGATTTTATTATTGACCCATTCATTGTTTAATACCATGTTATTCAGTTTCCATGAGTTTGAATGTTTTTGAGTTTTTTCCTTGAGGTTGATTTCTATTTTCAAGCACTAGTGGTCTGAGAAAATGCTTGTTATGATTTCAATTTTCTTGAATTTGTTGAGGTTTGTTTTGAATCCTATCATGTGGTCTATCTTTAAAAATGTTCCATGTACATTTTAAAAGAATGTGTATTTTGTTTCTTTGGGATGAAAGGTTCTATATATTTCACTTAAGTCATTTGGTCTAATAGGTTGTTTAGTTCCACAACATCGCTGTTGATATTTTCTTTGGAAGGATCTATCCATTGTTGGCAGTGGGGTGTTAAAATCCCATACTATCAGTTTGTTGCTATCTATATCTTTCTTGAAGTCCTCCAATATTTTCCTTATATATTTGGTGCTCCTGTGTTTGGTGCATATATGTTTACAATGTTTATGTTTTCTTGATGGATTCTTCCTTTGAGCACCATGAAATGTCCTTCTGTGTCTTATGGCCTTTGTTTTGAAATCTTTTTTGTCTGATATAAGTATTGCTACCCCAGCTTTTATTTCCTGTCCATTTGCTTGGAATATTTTTGTACAACCCTTTACTTTCAGTCTGTGTAGGGCCTTTATTCTGAGGTGTGTCTCTTGGAGGCAGCATATGTGTGGATCATGTTTTCTATCCATTCAGCTACGATATGTCTTTTGATTGGAGCTTTAATCCATTTGTATTTAAAGTTATTATAGATAGGTACTTATTCATTTTTTCCCTTTGTACCTGAGTTCCTCTCTTTCTCACTCTTTTTCTTCACCTTCTTACAGCAGTCCCTTTAGCATATCTTGCAGGGCTGGTTTGGTGGAGGTGTATTCTTTTAGCCTTCTCTTGTCTGAGACACTCCTTATTTTACCTTCCATTTTAATTGAGTGCCTTGCTGGGTAGAGCAGTCTTGGTTGCAGGCCTTGGCTTTTCATTACTTGGAATATTTCTTGCCATTCCCTTCTGGTTTGCAGGATTTCTGTTGAGAAGTCAGCTGCTAGCCATATAGCTCCCTTGTATGTTACTACCTCTTTCTCCCCTGCTGCCTTTAGGATTCTCTGTTTGTCTTTGATATTTGTCATTTTAATGATAATGTGTCTTGGAGTGGGCCTCACTGGGTTCCTCTTGAATTGGACCCTCAGTACTTCCTGGACTTGTGTGACGTTTTCTCTCCTCCAATTAGGGAAGTTTTCCATCATGACTTTTCCAAACAGGTTGCCTAACCCTTGCTCCTCTTCTTCTCCTTCTGGCATCTCTATTATATGGATATTATTACATTTCAGGTTGTCCTACAGTTCCCTAACACCTCTTCATTTTTTTTTTTTTTTTTTTTTTTTTTTTAGTTTTCTAGCTTTTTCTGTGAGCTTTTTTCCTACTTTGTGCTCCATTTTGCTGATTTGATCCTCTGCTTCATGTGGCCTGCTTTGGATTCCTTCTACTTTGTTCTTCAATTCAGAAATTGTATTCTTCATTTCCTGTTGTTTCTTATTGATAGTGTCTATGTCCTTTTTCATGCTGATATAATTTGAAGTAAGTTCCTTGTTCCTCATAGTTTTCCTGTAGTTTTTTGTAATTCTCTATGATCACTGATCTCATTGAGCTTCCTAATAACCACTGTTATGTACTCAGTATCTGATAGTTTACTTGCCTCTATTTCATTTAATTCTCTTTCAGAGATTCCTCTCTCTGCTTTGATTGGGGGGTGTTTCTTTGTTTTCCTATTATTTATGAGGCTCTTCTTTTTTTGCTTCTGCTTCTTCATTGATCTGGGTTGACTTCCTGACTTTGTGGTGGTTTTTTCTTCTTTTAAAGATTTTATTTATTTATTTTTAGAGAGAGGGGAAGGGAGAGAAAGAGAGGGAGAGAAACATCAATATATGGTTGCCTCTCACATGCCCCCTACTGGGGGCCTGGCCTTCAACCCAGGTATGTGCCTTGACCAGGAATTGAACTGACAACTCTTTGGTTCACAGGCTGGCACTCAACCCACTGAGCCACACCAGCCAAGTTTCAAAATTTGTTTTAAAATGCAAATATTTTTATAATCCCTGCATTATATTCCTTTGGAATAAAAACAGATAAATTGGTAAAATATGTGTATATGCACAAAGAAGCAAATTATTTTAAAACACTATTATTTTTTCACATGGTGGCCCTGTGCTTCTGTTTGTTGAGGTTCTCTTTTTTACAGTCTAATGAGATTCACCTCATTAGACTGTAATGTGTTGGTGGGTCTTGTCTCCCTAGTAGTAGGCATATATTTTACTAAGGTTTCTGTGGGAAATACCAGAATCCAATGGAGTGACCCAGCCCTTCTAACTCTGTGATGGGTAAAGAACTTCTGTTAACCTTCATGTAGCTGTTCAGGAAGGTCAGCATCTGAATTATGAAGTCTGAGTTTCATTAGATGAATGACAGGAAAAGGAATCAAATGGCCTCACCATAGCCTAGGTTGGGTACAGATGGTCCTAGAGGAACAAGTTTATTCTGTAATGTTGCCAAGGCAACAGCAGCTGCTTCTGGTGTCACAGAACATGGGGGAAAGGGAAACAGCAGAAATAAAGGGGAAGAATGATTCCATAAATATTACCTAGGAAAATAGGAAAGAATACTAAAATATCAGATATTTCCATAACGCATGAAGTGTCATCAGTGAAAGGCAAATGGTATTTTTCATATAGTCTACCTAGAATCAAATAGGAACGCAGTGCCTCTTGTCATATTGTCATTTTCCCTTCCATGGCTCCAAACAACAGTGGGTAGGGCTTTCTCACAGCTTTAATCAGTTAAGTGTCAAAACACATCGATATTTTCCTGTGACAGTTATTACAGCATCAATTTACATGGCTGGAAGATGTTATTATGTTTTTACTCCATCTGGACTTGAGAGAAAAGATGAGATGAGAGGGACAGGATTAGTCTTCCTCCTCCTCCTTTCAACCGCTTGCCTTCTGCCTGCAGAGCTTTTTATTTGCAAAGGAAGAAGATGGAGGAAGGGAGATGTGGCAGTGAAGAGGGAAAGAGAAGAGCATGCCTGGGGAGTGTGCTAGAGATATTTTCATCTAAGGGGCCGAGCAGCCAACAGACTACCTGTCCAGAAGGCAGCCCCTGTAGGACCACAGGGAGCCTGGGAAGAGCTATGTCAGGGGCTGTTTAATCAGGGCTGGAACCCAGATCTGCATGTGACAGGTCTTGGAAATGGATGGGAGCTGAAGATGAAGACAGAGACACAGAAATAATCAGTAGGAGGTTTTAAGCAACCAAATCCTTCTCAATCTGGAGAAACTGAGAGCTCTTACCCACTGGCTCAGGGAAAGACTTTCTCTCCCCTACTGAAGCTCTTCTCATGTGTTCAGAAGCTGAAATAGTCTCTTGGGTGGTTTTCATCTGCTCAGAAATAAAGAGAATGTAGAGCCCTATCTATCCTTAATTGAAACTGAATATTTTTTCAAATGCCAACCCACTTTTACAAGGCTGGGTGGCATAGTGGTCAAAGGTCTGAACTTGAGAGTCAGGCAAACCTGGATCTAAACCCCAGGCTTGCCACTTAGAACCTCTCCATTTAGAGCTTTCTCTAAGGCTAATGTAATGTTGGATTGTAAATTTGGCACAGCACCTAGAAAAATACTATTCTTCCAACATGTCTTTGAAAAGTGGCAAGGAATGGAGTACACCTGTGCTTGCTTCTGGGATTTGAAAGTGATCAGATAAAGTAGAAATGGGAAGCGGGGGGATAATGTCAGAGGGAGGGATGTTGGAGGTGGTGTGGGGTTTGTTTTAAGAAATTGCCTCAGGGGATATTAGTCCTTTTCTATTGAGGTCTGCAACTGATTGGATGTAACATTACCCATATTATGCAGGGTAACTTGCATTACTCAAAGTCTGCTAATTTAAATATTAAGCTCATCAAAAAAAATACTTTCATAAAAATATCCAGAATGGTGTTTGTCCAAATATCAAAGTACTATGGCCTAGCCAAGTTGAAAGATACAATTCATCATTACAAGGCCCTTTGGAGCACTGCTGAAACATTACTACTTCCTCACAAGCTAGTAACCATGACCCCACAGAGTCACTCACACAACAAATAGGGTTCCATTGATGCAGTTACTGGTACCGTGTCTGTGGAGTGGCTGGGACCAGATTTCAGTTTTGTTTTATTTGTGTTTCACCCTTCTTAGGAGAAAGTAAGGCAAATCACAACCTAATTTGATGCCAAAAATTATGTCAGAAAAGCATTTCTACCACAATTCCTGCAGCTAATGTCTTCATTCCAATATCTTTAATACTATGTGAAAGAAGAAAATATTTTAGGAGCATGCTAGACTGGGGACCAGAGGTTTAACATGCTACCCTGCCATTTAGGCAGTGTCCTAACTTGCAGAAAAGCAGGTAATCATACCTGTTCCAGAAAAGGGAGTGGAGAAGATGTGCCGCAATTATCTATGTGAAAGCATAGAGGTATGAATTATACTTGAATCTGGAAGAGGATTGAAAGCCAAAACCTTGTTGGGGTAAACTAAATTGTTCAGAAGAGCAATGTTGTATAAACAGAAAGTATCATTGCTTTTTAAAAAGGAAAAAAGGAATGAGAAAAACAAGCTGCCTGTCTTTGAGGCTGTTTTCTCTTTTCTTTCTGTATTTCTCTTGAGCAGTTTCACTATTTCCTAACAGCCCATCACAGTGATTTCTCCAGTTTATAGCTGCCTGTCCATCTCTCCTTGTCTGGTGCACCCACGTGGTACAGCCCTCTTTCTGTTCACTGCTGTCAGGAAGGAGTGTGTCCATGTCCTGGTTAGGAGTCCAAGGGCAAAGATGATACACGGGATGTGAAAAGGTGCCTCTCATGGGTTTCAGGGAAGAAGCTCTCTTAGACACTGTTGCTAAAACTGTAAATCAGTACAATATCCCAGAGTACAGTTTAGAAATACATAATAAATACCACAAAGATGTATATGTACCTAGCTATTCCACTATAAAAAGTTTATCCTAAGAAAGTAACAGAAAAGTATCCAAAATGTGAAATAATATTCATTAGGGTCTACTTTTAATAATGAAAAGCTACAAGCAACCTAAATGTCCTAAAGATATAAAGAATTGAATGAGTACATTGTAGCCAATTTTGATACCAGAATATTATTTAACCATTAAAAAAGTAAGGTCCTGACAGTTGGCAAGATGGTGGAGGACTGAATGTAAGTCACACTGACATCCCCTCAAGACCAATCTGGAATGACAACTAAATTGTGGAGAAATCACCCAGAACAAACAACTGAACAATAGCGAAAGAGGAGACTTATAACCTTGGATAGTCAGAAGAATCAGCTTTAGCACAACATGACTGGTAAGAAGTACAGCAAAGACTCGAGAAGGTGGGATGGGCACCCATGGGTGGCTATGCCAGAAGGATATATAAACAGCCTGTTGGATCCCCCTGAGGAGAGTGGGGTCTAAACCATAAGTGGGTATCTCCAGCCTACAGCACCAGAGCCCAAAAAGTACACAGATGAGAGCCATATGTGAAAAGCAGCAGAATTGCTCTCTGCCAGAGATGGGTGGCTAGAGATGCAAAGAGCTCTTTAAAGGGCCAATGCATAAATTTTTATTTACAGCTATTGACCCTGGTTGCTGGCAAAGGTTGGGGCAGAGTGGGATAGAGATGCCTGAGGAAAGACAGAGGAAGAAGGTTTTGGAGAGAGAACTGAAGGAATAGCTGGCAAGATCCCAGCACTGACTCATCCCCGTATGGCAGAAGCCATCTTGCTCAGGCAGAGCACTCCCCTGAGTGGCAGCATGAGAGGAAACAATAGCCCCACCCCCAGGAGGGACTGTGCCCCACCCTGTGGTGCCTAAGCCTGACTTCTGAGTGTAGCATGACTAGATTAACAACTGAAGGAGACAGCCACAGACAGTAAGTTTCTGGAAGTCTTGAACGGACTGCCTAGGGTCAGAAAGGGTCAGCATCTGAGAATCATCAGAGGCAGATCCAGTAAGAAAAAGAGTGGTAAATACTAGAGGCTACAGAGATGAAATCCACTGTGGTCTTCTCCATGATTTCTGATATTTTCTTTATTACATAGCTTTTTAATGTTTATTTTGTGTCTATCAATAATTTATTTCTCTCCTTTCTCATAATAGTCTTAATCTCTACAGCCTAATTAATACTGGTTCATTTGCTTTGATAGTGGGATTGCAGTGGGTAGTTATCTACGTGGATGTGGGTTTGTTTCCTGGGCTTTGTGTTTTTGTTCTGGCAGCACCTGCATAAAAACACACAAGACGTGGTGGGGAGAGAGGCCCTCAGTCAACCAGCTGGAGGGTAGGATCCACCAAAGAATGACCACACAACAATTAAAACCTAATTACTTTCAGAGTCAAACAAATAATGGGAAGACAAAGAAACACCCCCAATCAAGGGGAAGGAGGAATCCCCAGAATGAGAAACAAATGAAATAGAGGCAAGTAAACTATTAGATATTGAGTTCAAAACAATGGTTATAAGGAAGCTCAATGAGCTCAGAGAGAGGTACAAAAAACTGCAGGGAAACAACAAGGAACTTACTGAAAACTATATCAGCATGAAAAAGGATATAGACACTATCAATAAGAAACAACAGGAAATGAAAAATACAACTTCTGAATTGAAGAACAAAGTAGAAGGAATCAAAAGCAGGCAAGATGTAGCAGAGAATCGAATCAGCGAGCTAGAGCACAAAGTAGGAAAGCTCCCAGAAAAAGCAGGAAAATTAAAGAAGACTCAAAAAGAATGAAGAGGCATTAGGGAAATGCATGAGAACCTGAAATGTAATAATATTCATATAATAGGGATGCCAGAAGGAGAAGAGGAGGGGCAAAGAATAGAACACTTGTTTGAAAAAGTAATAATGGAAAACTTCCCTAACTGGAGGAAAGAAAAAAGTCATACAAGTCCAGGAAGCACAGAGTTGTCCCATTCAAGAGGCACCCAATGAGGCCCACTCCAAGACACATGATAATTAAAATGGCAATTATCAAAGACAAAGAGAGAATCTTAAAGGCAGCAAGGGAGAAACAGGTAGCAACATATGAGAGCGCTCTGATACAGCTAGCAGCTGACTTCTCAACAGAAACACTACAAACAAGAGAATGGTAACAAATATTCCAAGTAATGAAAAGCTAAAGTTTAAATCTTCAACAAAATATTGGCAAATGGCATCCAGCAATACATTAAATGGATCATCCACCATGATCAAGTGGGATTCATCCCAGGGATGCAGGATGGTTCAATATTTGCAAATCAATAAATGTAATACATCACATAAACAAAAGGAAAGACAGAAATCACATGATCAATAGATGTGGAAAAAACATTTGATAAGGTACAGCACCCATTTATGATAAAAACAGTCAGCAAAGTGAGAGTAAAGGGGACATACCTCAACATTATAAAGGCCTTATATGAAAAACCTGCAGCCAACATCATACTCAATGGCCAAAAACTAAATGCTTCTCCTTTATGATTGGGAAAAAAACAAGGATGTCCTCTTTCAGCACTTCTATTCAGCATAATATTGGAAGTCATAGCCACGGCGATCAGACAAGAAAAAGAAATAAAAGGCATCCAAACTGGAAAGGAGGAAGTAAAACTCTCAGTGTTTGCAGAAATGAATATGTACATAGAAAACCCCATAGATTCCACCAAAACACTACTCTACCTAAAAAGTGAATTTGGGAAAAGAGCGGGATACAAAGTCAATATTTAGACATCGAAGGCATTTTTATATACCAACAATGAACTATCAGGGAAAGAAAATCTTATTTTCTATAGCAACAAGAAAAATAACATACCTTGGAAGAAACTTAACCAAGGTGATAAGAGACTCGTACTCAGAAAACTACATAACACTGAAAAAAAAATTAAGGAAGACACAAATAAATGGAACCACATACCGTGTTCATGGATTGGAAGAATTAACATCATCAAAAAGTCCATACTACCCAAAGCAATTTGTAGATTCATCACAATCCCTATTAAAATACCAATGACATATTTCACAGATATAGAACTAACATTTCAGAAATTTATATGCAACCATAAACAACCCTGGATAGCTGCAGCTATTTTGAGAAAGAAGAACAAAGTAGGAGGAATCACAATTCCTGATATCAAACTATATTACAAGGACTCTGTAATCAAAACAATCTGGTACTGGCATAAGAACAGACACAAAGATCAATGGAACGGAATAAAGAGCCCAGAAATAAATGCATGTCTCTATAGTAAATTAATATTCAACAAAGCAGGCAGAACCTTAAAATGGAGTAAAAATAGCCTCTTCAACAAATGGTGCTAGGGGAGCTGGACAGCTACATGCAAAAAATTGAAATTCAACCACCAGCTTACACCATACCCAAAAATAAACTCAAGATGGACAAAAGACAAATATAAGTCACAATACCATAAAAGTCCTAGAGGAGAACATAAGCAGGAAACTCAGATACTCCACGCAGCAATATTTCCACTGATATGTCCCCTAGAGCAAGGGACATAAAGGAAAGAATAAACAAATGGGACCTCATCAAAATAAGAAGCTTCTGCACGGCTAAAGAGAACATCAGCAAAATGAAAAGGGAGCAAACCATATGGGAAAATATATTTGCCAATGATACCTTGGACAAGAGTTTGATCTCCAAAATACGCAAAGAACTCACCCGACTCCACTCCAGGAAGGCAAACAGTCCAATTAAAAAATGGGCAAAGGACAGAACAGACACTTCTCCAAGGAGGGCATGCACAGGGCCCAGAGACATATGAAAAGATGCTCAGCATCATTAGCCATCAGAGAAACGCAAATTGAAACTACAATGAGATCCCACTTCACATCAGTCAGAATGGCCATCATGAGCAAATCAACAAACAGCGGGTGCTGATGAGGCTGTGAAGAAAAGGGTATCCTAGTCCAAAGAACCCTAGTTCTTTGGAATTGGTGTTTTGGGATTCTTAGGGTATAGTCCCAGCAGGGGAATCACTGGATCAAAAAGCATGGAACTGCCTTTTGTTCTGGCAATTTCACTGCCATAATTGTACTGAGAATCCCGAAACACTGATTCAAAAGAACCTATGCACCCCAATGATCATAGCAGCACAATTTACAGTAGCCAAGTGCTGGAAGCAACCTAAGTGCCCATCATTAAATGAGTAGATCAAAAACTATGGTACATTTAGACAATGGAATTCTATGCAGCAGTGGGAAAGAAAGAGCTATTCCTGTTCGCAATAGCATGGATGGAACTGGAGAGCATTATGCTAAGTGAAATAAGCCAGGAGGTGAAAGACAAACACCATATGATCTCACCTGTAAGTGGAACCTAATCAGCAAAACAAACGAGCAAGCGAAATATAAGCAGCAACACTGAACGTTAATGCAAACTGACAGTAATGATAGGGGAGGTGGGAGGGGTGTAAAAGGGAACAGATACGAAGGGTCAAATCTAGGAACATGTACAAAGGACTCATGGACAAAACCAAAGTGGGGAAAGATTGAGGGTAGTCTGTGGGGGTGGGTTGGGCAGGGGACAGTGGTGGTGGGAAAATGGGGACAAATATATTTGAACAATAAAAAAAAAAAGGAAAACATGCATTCTCTTGTTTCCTTAGATTAAAAGAAACATTTTTTCCATTTTATCTCCAAATTTTTAAGTTATCTACTAAGAACTTCCCATGATTGCAAACAGGGCTTCTTTTTATGGGTAAGATTGATATCTTAGATAAAATTTGTTTTCAAATTCTATAGAGTAATAAGAAGTAAATAGTAACTGTCTCTCCACTGGTAGCAGTATTAGCAGGATTATTGGTAATTTTAAAATATCATTTTGTATTTTCCAAATCTGTTTTATTTTAAAGATTTTATTTATTTATTTTTACAGAGGAAATAGGAGGGAGAGAAAGAGGGAGTGGAACATCAATGTGTTATTGCCTCTCGTGCTCCCCGTACTGGGGACCTGGTGGTCAGCAACCCAGGCATGTGCCCTGACTGGGAATCGAACTGACAACCCTTTGGTTCGGAGGCCAGTGTTCCACCCACTAAGCCATACCAGCCAGGGCCTATTTTTTTCTTTTGTGCTGTATGTTTCTTTAAAAAAATAAGATGTGTTTATTTTATAAATAAAATTTTATATCCTGGTTTTCCTAATTTAATATACACTGGGCTTTTTTGCATGTTACAAAAATTATTTGAAATATGGTATCTCTTTCCTCTCCCCATCCCTCTCTCTCTCCCTCTTTTTCCAATGTATTTATTTGTTAAAGAACCTGGTCATCCTTTCCTGTAGAATTTCTTATAATCTGGATTTTGCAAATGGATGCCCATGTCATCATTTATCATATCCCTCTGTCTCCTACATTTCCTAAAAGTTGGTAGCTAAATCTAGAAGTTTGATCTGATTTCACATTTGTTACTTTGGCGAGAATGCTCCGTAAGTGCTGTTATAGACTTCCAAGGAGTTACAAAATACCAATTATACTGAGGTACAATTCATGAAGAAAGGCAAGATAAATGCCTGATTTATTCCCTTTATTTTCCAGTTATCAATATAATAAATTAAGTGCCAAGCATGATCCAAAGGGAACTATTTAGTTTTTCTAGTACTATTATGAATTCATAAATTTAAACATATATGATGTGTTTTAAATCTTGTAGTTGTTATCCTCAATCATGCTCCAATTGTCCTCTCTTTAGCCAGTGAAACCCTCTTCATATTGCTTTCTGAATCCTTAAGAATTTCTTTCTAGTATTTTTTTAATTGCATCCATACTTTGTGTTGTGATAAGATGTTCCAGATTCATCTTAAATGTCTTCTGCTCCAGATCCAGAACTAGCCATTTCTTCAAGAAGATCTAGTTAGTTTGTTTTTATATGGAAAAATTTATATAAAAACCACAATCTGGATTTTAAGGTACTTATTCTTCAAGGTCTTTTCTGTGACCAGAATAAGAAATTTTGCTTTTGCTCTCCTCCTTCTCCTCCTCTTCCTCCTCCTCATCTTCTTCCTCCTCTATCTGCTCCTTAACATAAAATATGCCATTGCCATTACTGCCATTTGCAGTCAAAACTACAGTATTTTCTTTAACTCATCAGTCTAACACCTGTGGATCCCTTCTCTTATGCCACTGACACCAATGTAATTACTCATTCCCTTCATCAACTAATCAAATTACCCCAAAAGTTAATGGTTCAAAGCAACAATAAACATTAATTATATCACAGTTTCTCAGGATCAGCAAATCAGAAGCAGCTTAGCTGCACAGTTCTGGGTCAGAGTCTTTCATAAGATTGCATACAGTATGTTAGCAAGGGCTGCAGTCATATGAAGGTATAGCTGGGTCTGGAGACATGCTTCCAAGGGGACATACTTAAATGGCTACCAAGCCAATGCTGGATATTGACAGAAGACTTCAGTTGCTCTTAGAGGGCTGCTAATGGGTCTTCACAGCAGCATCGTTTCTGAAATTTCCCAAAATGAGTAATTTAAGACAGCAAGGTATAAATGACAGAGTTTTTATCTAGCCTCAAAAATCACACATTGTCATGTCTATCAGATTCTGTTGTTATAAGTGATTCACACTGTCTGGCTCATATTCAAAAGGAGAATTAGCTTCCTCCCATTGAAAGAGGAATGTCAAAGAATTTGCAAACATATTTCTTTCCACTCTCTGACTGCAACTTATTTATATTGCAAATGTGAAATATACTCATCCCTTCCAAAGACTCCCTAAAAGTCTCATTCTTTTACAGCATCGGCTTGAAGTCTAGGAACTTGTTACTTACATCAGGTTCAGGGTTGGAGAAGTGTCTAGAATACAGCTCCTTGAGTACAGTTCCTTACAATCTGAACACCTATGATTTAAAGAGAAAAGTTATGTGCCACCTACACACACATACACACACACACACACGCACGCACACACTTAACATACAATCATGGGACAAGCATAGGACAACTACTATGAACCACCTACGCCCCCCGCCCCCACACACATACACATTCCCATTCAAAACAGAAGAAATAAGGAGACACTCAGGAGCCTCTGCCCCATAGCAAAATCCATCAGGGCAAAAGTTTCTTGACTAGAACACAAGGCCTGAAAATGAATCTTCATAGCTCTAGGCTTGAGCCTGTGAACTCTTGTTTCCACCCTCTACACCATTCTTTTCTTTTTTTAATGTTATGATTTTTTTTATTGTTTATTCTGTCACAGTTGTCCTAGTTTTTTTCCCATTTGCCCAACTCCACCCAGCCCACCCCCCTCTCCCATAGTTAATCCCCTTCTATTTATGTCATTCTTTTTCGTGGAAGGTAACCCTTGTTTTCTGCTGTACAGATTTCTCAGCTTGCTTCTTGCCTATAGAAGCTTCAGGATCCAAAAGCCTCCTCTTGTCATTTTATATTGATTCTTCCCCTTCCACTTCAAGCTTGCGGTATAATATTTCTGCCAACTTAATTCTTTAAAACCTTTATGGATCTTCTATGATTCGTGTTGTAGCCCACTCAGACAAAACCGAATTCACAAACTCTTTCAAAATAAGCCTTTCTTCACCTTAGGCTTCTACTAGCTGTCTTTTCAAGGCCCTTTAATCTTTCATTAATACTCTTAGCTTCCATCCACTGCCCAATTCTAAAGCCACTCCTAAATTTTAGGGTTTTATTATGGCAGCACCCTACTCCTTGTACAAGTTTTGTATTGGTTATTTTTTGCTGCATGACACATCATTCTTAAACTTAGTGGCTTAAGGCAACAGAAGCATTTATTATGTCACAGTTTCTGTAGGTTAGGAATTTGAGAGCAGCTGAGGTAAATAGTTCTGGTGAGCAGTTTCTCGTAATAAAGATACTCAGGGTGGCAATTATCTGAAGGTTTTACCAAGGCTAAAGGATCTGCTTTCAAGGTGTCTCATTAACATCGTCAGTGGCAAGGAGATTTAGTTCCTTTCCATATGGGCCTCTCCAGAAGACTAATAGAGTGTTCTCATGGCATGAAAGGTGGCCCCAGAGCAAGCAATCCAAAAGAACAAGGAGAAATGCAATTCTTCTGATGATCTAGCCTCAGAAACCATATATCATCATTTCCATACTTTTTATTAAAAGCAAATCACTTAATCTGGCTCATATTCAAGGAAGGGGCAGCAGGCCACTTCTCTAAGGTGGTGATATATTTTTAAAACACTACTACCAATAATATAACTACTAAAAGTAGTTCCTAAATTTAAAAAGTTTAAATTTTTAAACTTCTTTTTGTCTTTAGTGTATGTATATTTTACTAAGAATTTACAGTCATATTTATATATGTTTTATATATAAGAATTTAAAGACTATGTTCCAAAGTCACTTAAAATTGCCCTTTCTGTGTACATATGCCACCAACTGAAAAATGGTTAATTTGTTTTATTTTTCTTTTGATTTGGGAGGATTTCTTTTTAATGTTCATTTTATAATTTTATAAAATAGCTTCAAGTTTTCCTTTTTAAAGATTTTATTTATTTATTTTTAGAGAGAGGAGAAAGGAGGGAGAAAGAGAGGGAAAGAAACATGGATATGAGAAACATCAATCAATCAATCACCTCTTGCCTGTGTCCCAACTGGGGACTGAGCCCACAACCCAGGCATGTGCCCTGGGAATCAAACCAGCAACTTTTTGCTTTGTGAGTCAACACCCAACCAACTGAGCCACACAGGTCAGGGATAGTTTCAAGATTTAGAAGTCAGACTATAGAAGAAGATATATTCAGAGAAGTTTAGCTTCATTTCCGTCCCCTCCACCCTCTCCCTTCTCTTCCCTATGAGTAACTTTGTTTTTAGTTTTTTTATTTATTATCCTACTTTTAAAACATAAATAACAAATGAATATATGTCAGATATATACTTCCCCTTCTAAGATAAATATTTGCATGTTATGTACATGATTTGTCACATGTTTTAATTTACCAATATATCTTGAATTCATTCCATAGCAACATTAGGAAATAATTATGATTTCTTTTATGGCTAATAGTCACCATCATATGAGGTCTGTCTGGAAAAAGTCCAGCAATTGTTAATATAATGAGAACAGCTTGTGTAACATTGGTATAACTTGGCAGCCAAGCAGAGCAGACTGGAATATGCATGCGCGAAAAATGACAACTTCACTATACTGATCAGTGGGGGCAGTAGATGCAATTGAATGAGCATGTGTACTGTGCAGCTGTCCCATTCGAAATGACTGAGCCAGTAGGGCAATAAATCTGCATCAGGTTTTGCATTAAGCATAAACATTCCTCCATGGAAACTATTTGGATGATTCAGAAGGCCGCAGCTATGGGCAATTGGTGATTGGGAGCTTCATCACGACTATGCACCCACTCATGAATCACATCTCATGAAGACTGTTTTTTTTTTTTTTGCAAACCATCAAATCTCAAGTGGCTTAGCTCCCCTACAGCCAAGATTTGGTGCCCTGAGACTTCTGGCTCTTCCCAAAACTAAAATCACCTTTGAAAGAGAAGAGATTTCAGACCATCAGTGAGATTCAGGAAACAGGGCAGCTGATAGCAATTGGGAAAGTTGTGTGAGGTCCCAAGGTGCCTATTTTGAAGGGAACTAAGGTGTCATTGTCTTACATACAACATTTCTTGTATCTTGTATCTTCTTCAATAAATGCCTCTATTTTTCATATTATATGGCTGGATACCTTTTAGACAGACCTCTTATAGAAGTATATAGTTTTTTCAATTAGTCTCTCACTGGGGGATAATGTAAAGGTTTCTAGTCTTTTACTATTACAAATGATGCTACAATGAACATCTTTATGCATGTTTTTCTCATTTTTTTCCAGAAATATATTTAAAAACCATTTTTTATCCTCACCCAAGGACATTTTTCATTGATTTTTTTAGAGAGGAAAGGAGGGAGAAAGAGAGAGAAAGAAATATCGATGTAAGAGAGAAACATGGATCTGTTGCTTCCCATGCACCCCCTGGCCAATTGAACCTGCAACCTAGGTATGTGCTCTTATGGACAATCAAACCCACAACCTTTCAGTTTTTGGGACAACACTGCAACCAACTGAACCACACTGGCCAGAGCCAGAAATTTATTTTTATTTAGTTATAATTTATTCCATGTTGTAGACAGATGTACCTTAAATTATTTGTCTACTTCTATTGTGGACATGTAGGTTATTTCTATTTTTTCCCAGTAGTATAAGTGATATGGCAATGAACATCCTTGTACTCAAATCTTTGTTAACATTTCTGGATGTATCATAAGAGCAGATTCCTAGAAATTTAGTTATTAAATCAAAATTTCTTAATCTTTTTAGGCAATTGATGCATATTGTCAAATTTTCAAGAAAAAAGCACAAGTTACACTCTCAAAGGCAGTAAATTTTAGTATCTGACATGGGAAAAATCTGGGTTCAAATCCTACCTCTACCATTTACTAGTTGAGTGACCCTAGACAAGTTAATCTTCCTGAGCCACAGCCTCCTTGTCTGGAAATCAACAAAATAATACTTATGCCACAGGGTTCTTGTGAAGAGAAAAATAAGGTATTGAACCATTTGACTACAGATGTACTTGAGTACATAGATCAAGTATTTAGCATAATGCCTGATATACAATACACTAAGCATTTAAATGTTTGCTTTTATTATTCTTATCATCATCAGATGAGAATGTCAGTCTTACAGAACATTCATCAGCACTGGATATTATTGTTAAAATACAAAATACAAACTGGACAAGTAAAAGATGGTATCTATTTTTAACTTGAATTTCTTTGATTTTTTAGTTCTATTGAACATTTTTCATTTATTCATTAATCTTTCAATTTCTTCTGTATACTTTATCACTTTGTCTATTTGTTCTATATAATTTTAGTTCTTTAAAGTGCATATACAAGAGTTCTTTAATAAGAATACATACCTTTTGTTATCATAATTGCTGCAAATATATCCCCCAATATTTTGGATTTTTTCAATTTCAGTTGTTAGACATCAATAAACTCTTAAAACATTTATGAAGTACCTATTTCAAAATTCAATTGTGTGCTCATTCACATTTTTCTACCATTATTTGGTACATATATTTCGCATACAGAAAAGTATACTGATCATAAGTTCATAGCCTCAAGAATTACCACAAAATGGACATATTTATTATATTAGTTTCCTAGGACTGCCATAACAAAATGCCACAACTTTGGATGGCTGAAACAACAGATAGCTACTGTCTCTCAATTTTGAAGACTAGAAATTGGAGGTCAGTGTCAGCAAGGTTGGTTCCTTCTGGAAGCTGGGAGGGAGAATCTGATCCATGTTTTACTCCTAGCTTCTGGTGGTTTGCTGGTTATTTTTGGTGTTCCTGGCTTGTAGATACATTGCCCTCTCTATCTCTGTCTTCATGTTCAAATGGAATTTTCCCTATGTGTGTGTCTCTATATCCAAATTCCCCCCTTTTATAAAACACTAGTCATGCTGACTTAGAGCTCACACTGAGACCTCATTTTAACTTGACTACTTCTGTATTATATTTTCAAATAAGGTCATATTCTGAGGTACTGGGCATTAGGGCTTCACTATATCTGTTTTCAGGAAACAATTTAACCCATAACAGTCATGAAACTAGAGCACAGTTGTTGTTTTCTTTTAAAAAAAAACAAACAGTCTATACCTAGCTTTCTAAAATTTACCTCATGTCCCCTTCAGCCATTGCCTCTTGCCAAGGTTACCACTCTCCTGATTTCCCACACCATAAATTAACGTTCCTGTTCTAGAACTTCATATAAATGGAATCATACAATGTGTACTCTTTTCTGTGTGGCTTCTTTACCTGAAAATTATATCTGCAAGATCCATCCATGTTGTTGCATTGTTGTGTGTAAAAATAGTTCACTCTTTTCATTTTTATGTAGTATTTAACAAAAAAGAGGAAAAATTATGTAGGTTATCCATTTACTTGTTGATATTTAGGTTGTTTCCAGTTTTTTAGCAATTGTGAATATAGTTGATATGAAACTATATTAGAAATATGTTGGGATGAAAATCCTAGACAAGTCTCTTGGTGAGTACATGCTAACATCTGTGTTGGGTATATGGAGTGGAATTTCTGGCTGATAGGGTGTATGTATGTTTAGCTTTAATAGATGTACCCAAACAGTTTTCCAAAGTGGGCTGCAGCAGTGTATGAGAATTTTGGTTTTTCCATGTCTTCACCAGCAGTTTGGGTTGACTTGGACAAAATATTTTTTGATGCAAAGATGATAATAGTGATGACAATAGCTTCTCATTAAAGTTGTTCTGAAAGCCAGGCATTGGGCTGGTCATTTTACCTATATTATCTCATTTAATCTTTAAACTACTTTTCAAGGGAGTTATTTCACAAGCAACAAAACTAACCATCAGTGAAATGAAATTGCCCAAAGTAAGAGTAACAATGTAGGATTTGAATCCAAATTTGTTTGATTACCAATCCTAGAGACTTTTTAGTCCAGATAAAATGAAAACCTGCTTGTCACAGAAGCAAAGGGGGAGGCGTAAGCATCATGGTGTAGCATGAGGGTGTAGATATGGCTATTGTGGAGGGGTCCACTTAGTAGTAAGTGATAGACACAGCTCTATATCTCTACCTGAAGGCTAGTTTGTGCCACCCTATTTTGGGAACATTAAGCATGAGCATCTGTTATTACAGTTAGCTCCACACATTTTCTAATGAATGATTATTTTGAGGACTGATTCTGAGAACAGATGTATGTGCTTAGTATTTTAAAAGACAGTGATGCAAGACCAGTTTTGGAAAACATGGTTGGAGCAAGAGGTAGAGTCTGAGACCAAGGAAATGAAACCATAATAGCAGGTCTGTGGCACTGTTCTTACCACTGATGTCAATGTGTCCTCCTTCACCTTTCAGCCCTCACCCCAGGCCAGGTCTCTAAACAATATCAGGAACACTAACTCTTAAGAACATAGCAGGAGCCACATTCATTCTAATCATGCCCTCTGCTTACATGGCCCTGGAGGACAGCATGAATTTCAGTGGAAGAAAATATTTCATGGAGCAGAAGAAAAAAAACGTACTGCCAAATAATCAGTCTTCCATCAAGATGCTCATTAGACTCAAGTAATAAGAAGCTGTTTCAAATCAGGCACTGTGCTGGGTACTTCTAGATACATCATTTTAGTCTTCACAATGGCCTTGAAAGAAATACATTTCTATCATCCCTTTGTTACAGATGTGGGAATCAAACTTCAATAAGGTTAAGAAACTTGTCTGAAGTTGCACAAGGGGAGAAACAGAAATAAAGAGTTCCATTTTAACACAAGATGGAGAAAAGGGAAGTTTGGACCTTTATGAATTATGAGATATATCTTTAAAAAGCTTTTGGGATTATGATCTCACTTTTATTATTTTTTAAAGGTAGGACAAAAAAAAAGAACATCGAATGTTTTCCAGCTGAACACTAAAATGTTGATTGCCTTGGGAAATAAAAACTTTAGAGAGCAAATTCTCATATTGTGGGTCAGCAACCTTATTTACAAACCATTAATGACTGAGTGCAGGGACTCATATCCTATAAAGTATCATATTGATGAGGTCCTCATCGGTTCAGGTGTCGTCATCTTCTAAGACTGTGCCAGTGCAATTATTTTAGAAAGTAAAAAGTTTCCATTTTAATTGGTGCTTGGTTTATTTGTCTCTTAAAACATTGAAATTGGTTTAAAATTCAAATGAAAACTAACACCTGGGTTAGCCCTGGTTTCAGTAAACCTGTTCATTTTTTTTCCTATATTTTAATCTGTTGTTGATTTAATTGCCTGATTAGGTCACAGAAGCGATGTCCCAGATGTATGTACACTTTCATATATTACAACCCAAGCACTGTAGCCAGAGCAGAATGAGAACCATTTTGGAAGGGGTAATGGGCTCACAACTTTGGGTGCGATTCACCCACAAGGCCCATACTCACTCAGGCACACTGGATCTGGGTTGACTTCTCTATAGAGAAACAACCGAAGAAGAGGAGAGACACAACACACTCAACTCTCCTCCTTTAGTCACAAAGGCTGACTGTCCCCAGAATCCCTGACTCCTCATGTACTGCTCAGGAGCCTTTCTTTTAGAACCTGTGGGTGGACATAGGAAACCTCCCCCACCCCTGACCTGCCAGCCACCCCCAGCCCCATCTTCGAGAGAGAAGGAGTGCAGTCTGAGGACTGTAATGCCTCTGCCTGCTCCAGCACAGAAACGTGCTGTCGGCATTTGCAAACACAAGCAAGTGATGTGGTATATGTGCTCTTAATCTCTGTTTTAATGTATCAAACAATCTAGTGGTTAATTTGTAATTTGCTGTTCACAAATACGAAAATGAATGACAAGCAAAGACCCTCCATACTGTAATTACTTTGCCTATTTACAAGCCACTTTCCTCTCTGTGTAGGTTTTTCTGTATATGCATTCATGCATCAGGGATTTCATTATTTTTAAAAGCATATTCAGTGCATTTTTATACTTTAATATTTTCTGGCTTCAATAAATACACACACACACACACACACACACACACACACACACACACACTTGTTTGTGTTTCTTCTCCAGGATTATGTATGGAGAGAGTGGAAAGTTAAGATTTTTCAAGGGGCTGAAACCCAATTTGCAGAGAGTCAGAGTGCAAGATTAAAAGATGCACGTTTCTGCACCTGCCAAATCCTTATCTGGAATCAGAGGAGTCTTGTAATATTTGATTTTCTCCCAAGCAGCTCTGGGGAGTCGAGCCACGATCTGCGTTATCCATCTGCCTACTTTGGAACAGGCTGTTTTACTATTTGGATGTTTAAATGCTTTACATTTTTGCCAGTGCATTAAGAAAGGGTCTCATGTTAAATTAAGTCAATTAATAAATGGAGACACATTAAGCAATCAATTTTGTCAGCCTATCTCCCCTGCATTATGTATGGTTGGCTGTAATCACAAGATAAATGCAATGTGCTGATCTATGGTAATGTTCAATAATACATTCTCCGCCAGCTCAATTCATCAGGGAGTTTCAGCAGGGGAGGCATTTGTTATTGGCTGTCTCTGCACCTCAAGGATAACATTTCTGTCCTTTTGATTGGCCGCCTCACTGCTGCAAGATTCTAACCGTCTTATTTTGATGATGAATATGAAGGCACGCTAAGCCGGTCTGGAGCGGAGTGTCTCGGTGGCTGCGCTCCTTCCAGAGCCCAAGGACTTACAGCTGCCTCCGCTGCCTTCCTTTGCCAACGACCCCCCAAAAGTTGTGATGCTTTTCTTTACCCAGTGCTTCGGAGCTGTGTTAGATCTCATTCACCTCCGCTTTCAGCACTACAAGGCTAAACGGGTTTTCTCCGCTGCTGGGCAACTTGTCTGCGTGGTAAACCCCACGCACAACCTAAAGGTGAGCTGGTCGCTATGGTTTTATATACACGCGGTTCAGGTTCAAGTCCTCCCCCCCCCGCCCCCCGCGTCAGTGACCCGCCCGCGCGTGCATGGAGCTCTTGGCAAAGGCGGGTTCGCGGGATGCTAGGACAGTGTTTGGGACACAGAGAGGTTGCTTTGGCTTATTCTGGCTCTCTAGGTAGCTTGGTGCTCTCTGTGACAGTAGGTTTTTTTTCCCTGACTGGCCAGAACAGCTGGAGTGACAGTCTAGTTTCTTTCCTCCAAGCTGTCAACCCGAGTGTAGTGGAGGTCAGAAGTGGAGGTGGTGGAGGAAGTAGGAGAAGACCCTCCCAAATATTTGTGGGCAAATGTTCAGTAGACAGGATTTGAAAAGTTATGGAAATTGCTGCCTGCCCATGTGTTTGCGAAAGCAGACAAGCACATGGATTTTTGGAAGCATCCTCTGGCTACCGCTGAAGTATCGCGGGCAGGAACACCCAGACAGGGAGCTGAGAGCTGGCCAGAGGGCTTTTTCTACAAAGTATTTTTCCTTATGTTTAGACTCAGCAAGTGTGAGCATGTGTGAGTAAGAGAGAGAGATAGGGGAGGGGGGGGAGGGGGGGAGAGAGAGAATATGAATGTGTGTCAGGAGCTTGTCTTCTTTGCATCCTGCTAGCTAGGTGCCCCCCTCCACATTCCACCCCCCTGCCCCCTTTCACTGACGACTGAAGGATGCAGATTTGCTTCAATTGTGTAATAAAGAAACTGGCTCCGAGCTACGAGCTACGGTCTGAATCACCGCAGGAGGCTGCCGGTGCTGTGTTGCCTGTGGCCACCCAAATGCGTGTGGGGAGCTGCTCCCTCTGCATTTGTGCCTTCAGGTCAACGCTCTTTAAATGAAGGAAGGACCGCACCACATCCCGGCCAAGACGATGGGGAAATGAATGAAGAGCCACTAGCTAAGGGTGGTAGGGAAGACCCGGAAGGCAGTGCAGTAGTGGAGGGGCGGGGCCCAGCTGAACTCCCCAAATGTGAAACTTAGCAGTCAGGACTCTGTAGTAAAATAAACGATAGACTCATTGGGAGTTCTCCTGTCCTCACTACACCCAGAGCTCACCTATAGGGGGAAGGGCCTACCTACAGGGAGAGTGCCAGAATAACACCTCTGAGAATAAACCTGTCCTTCTGACCACTGACCTTGGGCGGGAAGAGTGCTGCTTGTTGCTTGTTACTTTATAAACTCCTATCAAGAGGTGGGCTCTTTTCAGTAGGATGGCTGCCAGTCCACTCTGACAGGTGCCTCCAACCTTCACCCTGCAATTTCTGCAAGTCCATAGGAGGGACAGTTCCCTGAGGCCCCTGGGGTCGTTGCTAACGCTCCTCCTGGTGCAGGGTTGATGGCCTGCTCTGGAAGGGCTATGACGAACTAGCTTTCCGTGGTGTCCAAGCTATGACTAACACCATCTCACGCAACCTCTCTCGCTCTCTTGTTCCTGTGCTCTCTAGATCTCTTTCCCTTCATGTTACTATTTCTTTTTTCCTTTAAAGCTTAGTTTTATAAATGAGAATTCATTACCAGTCATCCTTGGCAAAGCAAGTGTATGATGTACATATTAAAATATGATTCTGAATTTTATTTCATAGCCACTTTTGAGACCACATTCAAACTCCCATTATTTTGTCACTTTACATTAGTAAAGTTGCCTAGGGCAAGAAATTTTGTTTACTCCTGTTTTGCATTTTAATACATTTAAACATTGTTTATGATATTTAACATTTCCAAAGTTTGAATTTATATGGTTCATTGACTACAGCTGACATTGGAGGAAGAGAGGGGTGCTCAGATCTTGTGGGGTGGGATGAAATGCATTTGAGCATATTTTTTTAGTGTTATATGCCTGAATATTGACAGAGTCCTGCTGCCTGAAACCATAAGTCCGGAGTCAGGTTGGAGGTCACGGGTAAGCTCTGACCAGCTGTGTGACCTCAAAAGACAAACTCTCTGAGCCTTTTCTCACTTTCAAAATGAACATAAACATACTTATCCTGCATCTTCCACAGCTCTGTGAGGCTGAAAAGAGATACTAGAGGTGGATGTGCTTTATAACACTCTCCTCCAAAAAAAATTACATGATTGCACATAAGGTGTAGGGATTCATTAGGAACTTCAAAAATTGTCACATAAAGCCTTTAGCCAACTTAAAAACCATATAAGGAGTAACATAAAAATAGGTGACATATGCTGTGAGAGGCTATTTTCCATAGCTAACTTTTTCAAGTATATTCTCATTTGGCTTTTCACTTCCCATAAAAAAAAAAAAAGAACACTTCTGAGATTTTGCTCAGATAAGCACCACCACAGGTAAGCAAAGTAAGTTGGGTGATGCTAATGCAACCAGGGAGTGCAGCAGAACACACAAGATTCACAGAGGCTGCGCCAGGCAGAGAGACCTCTGCAGTCCAGGCTGCCTTCATGAAGGTCTCAGTAAGCACCTTGTGTGCATCCATGGTCCAGGTGGCACATCAGGTAAATTTTACCTTTTTCTCAAACCTGATGGCTAACAGTCATTGGCAGAGCAATTTTAAAGGAACAATTCCACAGGAACACTGCTGCTCCATCACTTATATTACAAAGTGCACAAAGCCTCCAAAGAAAAGTGCTCTTTCTAAGCATTAATTTCCATAGACAGACCACAGAAATATGCCTGGGATAGAGTAAACTGTGATCCACATGGGAAAAATTGTTTTAAAGAAAAAAAAACAACCCAAACTGTGGCAATGTTAACCCAGAACAGCTATTGATCTGTGGTACTTCTCCACACTTTGTGTAACAGGCTAATACATGAAATGGTGACTAAGGACAGACAGGCTGCAGCCTTGCTTTTAACTTTCTAGGTTGCATGTAGCTACATAAAAGGGCTGGGAAGCCTGTGATTTTTTTTGTTTTGTTTTGTGGAATCATTTTTGCACTTTGTCCTTTCCAGGGCTTCCTGAGAATGCTGACAGTATTTTAGGACCTCAGGCAAGTGCTGAGTTATAATCAAAATTCACTTACTGAGCAGAGAAAATTGTGTGTTTACCATGTTTGTATAGGTCACCTTCATTCTCAATCTTATTATGGTGATTACTCAGTAATCTGGGACTCCTTCAAAGCCAATGCCTTTCTTTCTAAATGGAAAGCAGAAGACTTCCCAGGAATGCAGACACCCTGGTTAAAGCCATTTATGTCCCTTAATCCCACCCTGGCCTGGCATAAAGGGGCCTCTGCTTTAAGGAAGTCCCAGGCAGGGAATGATCCATAGCAGAACCATCTCTGTGGAGTGCAAATGACTCTCTGTTTCCCTGTTTCTGTCTCTCTCTCTCTGACTGTCAGTCTCTGCCTGTAGGGAGGGCTCCTTGCACAGACGATGCCCCTCACTTCTCTTCCTTACGCCATGAAAGTGACCACCATCAAGGAGCCAGTGTTACTGCCCTCTGCTTCTTCACTCACAGATTTTAGTGAAACGCAGCTGGCAGGCCTCAGGCTGGCACCAGTGAGGGCTCCAGCTCCTGGTCTGGCTTCAGCCCCTCTTTCTCCCTCATATCTTTTGCTCGTTTCCAAACCCAGTCTTTCTCTCCTAGCTCCTCTCCACACTATGATCCACACTAACTGCTTCTACCATGCCCTCCTCTCTCCTGCCTCATGTCCAGAGGTGCCCTTTGAGGGGTAAACTGGGCAGTTCCTGCACTCAGAGACTCCAGGGCAGGGTCTGTAGTTGCAGCCAGAGCCCGCCTGGGGTCAGTCCTCGGCCCTTCTCAAGCAAACAGTAACTGAGCTGAGGCTGGCTTTGCAACTTCCTCCTCTTAACCACATCCCTTAATAAACCAACTTCTGAAAGAAGACTAGTAAGACGCTTTCTGACAAACTTACAAAAGGCCCTTGCTAGTGTCAACATCACTGTTGAGACGTGCAATGCCCTCCCCAGCATGCAGGTCTGAGGGTGTAACCTCCCCATCTCTACTGGGAGGTTATTCATGCCTCTTTCTACCCAGCCTTGTCATAGTTCTTCTCAGTTGTAGCCTGTGAACCTTGGGTTTACACACACATACACAATGGTAGAAGGTGTGTATGGGTTAATAATGGCTTTAATTTAAGTGTCTGACAGATATTAAATCTAAAAGTAGGGCATTTTAGTACCACTACTTGAAGCATCCACATGCCTTTCATTCTAAGACCAATCTGTGTGGATGAAGTGTGTTGGGTGACTCACAGTGGAATGGGTGGAGGGGTGCATGGAGGAGGAGGAGGATCATTAAAGGAGAGAACTGAGGAGAAAAGTGTGGCAAAGCCAAACATTGTCCTTACTGTTTATGGAGTATTCTATGGAAATCCCATGGGTCATGGGCTTTCACTAATTCTGCTTGACACAACACAGCAGTGAATGAGAACTAAACATCTGAGTGTTGTCTTTAGAGATTTGGAGGTAACCTTTGGAGTGTTCAGCCTAAATACCTTATTAAAGCAGTTAAAGGCTCCAACAAGATTGTTTAATTCTGTAGGTTACAAGGTTATTATTGACACAACCACCTCTGAGGGTCCCATTCCAGGTCCTCTGGAAATAATACCATTTTCCTTCTGCTGTTCAGACTTGAGCCTCTTCACAGCTCATTAGCACCTTGGAGGACAGAATGGATAAGGGAGAGGCTGGAGCCAGTGCTGCTCACTCTAGGAGCTTATTTCTAAAGGCTTTCCCCTGCAGCCTCTTCCAGCCCTTTGGTTTTTGTGAATATTGTATGATACTGTACTCTGTGGGCACAAAGCATTCACTGGGCTTTTCCGGTTAATGGTAATTGCAAATGAGACTCTGGAATCACATAACTGGATGCCCTGAGCCCCAAGCAGTCATTTGGTGAACCGCTAGTGATGGAGTTGCAGGGAAAACTGAAGCTGGCACTGAGATAAGGTGAGTCGATTAGCTCTGTACTGAATTTACCCAGCAACCCCAAAGTAAATTTATGGAACTCTTTTAACCACAGTCCCTCAAGCTGCAGAAACTCTTTGGAAGAAATTAGAAAGAAGATACTGAAAGCTTTTTTAACATGCACATAGAGGTCAAAGGTCTTTGGATGTCTTCCTCGGGGTAAGGTTGAATATTTTTCTAGCAATTAACAGTAATAAAAAATTGACTGCCTGTGATGGTATTTTACCCTTAGCAAGGTCATATTGACTGGACCAGCTCTGTTCCCCCAAGGAAAAATTTGACCTGTTTAGATATTAATGTCACATGGAATGAGTCAACTAGAGACCTGTGACTCAGGGAGTGAGAGGGGGAATGTCAAAACTGGGGGAATTAAATCCTACTTTATAGTTGAGGAAACCGAGACCAGGAAGAGGAAGTAATGTGTATTAGTTTCCTATGGCTGCTATAACAAATCACCACAAATTGAGCAGCTTAAAACCCAAAAAATGTATTCTCTCACAGTTGAGGGGGCTAGAAGTCCAAACGCAAGGTGTCAGTAGGGCCATTCTCCCTCCAAGGCCTAAGGAAGAATCTGTGTTTTGCCTCTTGCAACTCCTGTTGGCTCCATGTGTTCTTCACCTTGTGGTTACATCATGCCAGTCCCTGTCTCTGTCGTCACATTGTTTTCTTCTCTTCTCTGTGTGTCTTCTCTTCTGTGTATTCTATCTTATAAAAATGCATGAGATTGCATTTATGGCCTACCTGATAATCCAAGATAAATGTTTCCTCTCAAGAGCCTTAACATAATCACACCATTAGTCATATGAAATAATATTTGCTCATACCATGTGAAGTAATACATGTTCCAGGCATTAAGATATGATCATATGTTTTGGATGGCCACCATTCAATCTACAACAGAACTTTTGCAAAGTAGACCTATTTCTTGACAGAATTGGAACTAAACTTTAAGTCTCCTACTGACAGACCTACATTTACCACACTGCCCTGGGCTGCCCTCAAGTCAGTCCAAACTAAATGACCCTTGCATGGGTACACCGTGTAGGAGCAGACAATTGCAGGAACCCCCTTCCTAGTGTCCCATCTGTCTGCTTTAGGCCAGCAGTATAACCTCATGGGCTGTACCCCACACTCTACCATTTCCTCTTTACCAGACCTTTGATTTCTTGGTAAATTGGAGTCTCTACATTATCATCCTCCCTTATTCCTCTTCCTCCTTCATAAATCTTCCTTATTTTCATACCCTTTTAAAAATAATACAATTTACAAGGATACATGCATATCATATCTTTAAAGTCAAATGATAAGATACATAGTCAAAAGCATAGTGCTTTGTATTTTGCCCTTGATGCATATTTTATTTATTTATTTTTAAATTTTATTTTCCAATTATAGTTTACATTACTGTCTTGGTGTATATTTTATAAATCTATAAAACTTGGAGAAAAAACAATTGGTGCGGGGGGAAAACCCAGGCTCTGATAGAGACAGTCCTGAATTCAAATCCAGCTGTGCCATCTGCTGATGTGTGACTTTGAACAAATAACTTGGCCTCTCAAAGACTCCATTTCCTCATCTATAAGAAGGAGAAAATAATGTCCACGTTTTATGGTGGCTGTGAGGGTTAAACAAGCTCACAAAAGGAAACTGTCTACCACCGAGGAGAGTCAGTAAATAGCAGTTATTGTCAACAGGGCCATTACAATGAAAGCGACTCCTCAGAAGCTGGTGCCCACTCAAAATCCCACCTGCCTGTCTTTCTCTGACTTTCCTCCTCCATCTCTGCAAACCTCAGTGCTTGCTGTTCCTCTGTATGTAAATTGCCCTTGGCCTTGAAGAGAATTTTGAATAGAACAATTTCTTGCCTTAATAAAAGTCAGATTTGTCCTTAATGCTAAATTTCAAGGAAAACACTGAACCCTGCTTGGGTTCTAAGCCTAGCAGGCCAATAAGAGAAGAGCTGGGTCTCAGGAGAACAGGGTGCCCACGTTGGGATGGGGGCTGAAGAGTTGGGTCACCTGTAATTCATAGATGCAGGAGCCAGCAATGCAGATCAGTCCCCTTCCCCACCCAGCCTGAAACTTGTCCCTCATGACTTATGCATGACTTCTTTTCATTAGCAGCAGCTGAGCGAGTACACAGGTAAGTGGCTCTGTGAAAAGCATCTGATCTAGAGGGGTAGATCTGACGCCAAGTGACACCACTCAGAGATTCAGTGGGGTGAGGGGAAGTTTGTGGGCAAAAATTTACGCTCCCTTGGAGACTGGATATTTTCTCTTTGCCCTTCAGTTCATTCCACCTTGAGATGTAGCTTCTATCTGAGTGGGGTAGAGATAAGGAAGGGGGCAGATGCTCAAAGAAGGTTGCAGCCCTGGGTTCAAGAGAGAGAGGAGAGTGAGAAAGATGCTCTGATCTTTCTGAGCCAAGAATAAATTCCTAGATCCCACTCTCATCAGAGAATTTTAAAAGTAGCAGGCTAGGTCATTAACCTAAGTTCCTAGTACTCCACCTTGTGTTGTTTCTACACACACACACACACACACACACACACACACACACACACACAACTGATGGTGATTCTGAGGTGCCAACCTCCTTGTACCCTTAGTAATCTCTGAATTGAAGTGCAAAGTCATAGTATGCAAGCCCCGTGGATGGGGAAGCCTGGTCCCTAGCACTGAGGAAGAAAGACTAGAAATAAACAAGACCCTTCTCCCTGACCCAATCTGTGACTGAGTGCTCCAGTCTTAGGACAGAGGTAAGGGAGAAAGTAGGTGTAGGAAAGAAGAGTAACATTCTAGTTGAGGCTCTAGAGTATGGATATTTGAGTCAGACAGATCTGGGTTTGAATCCAATGCTGTCATGTCCCTGAGCCTGCATTTTTTCACTTGTAAAATAATTGTTGTGAAGATGAAATAATATGTGTTCATAAAGTACTTAGCATAGCACCTAGCACATAATAAATACTCCATATATGGTAACCACCATTATTATTAAATGGAATCCCTTAGAGACATTACCTGATGCTCAAGATGTGACCAAGGTTCTTTAGCTCAAGTCATACGGGAATCAAACTTTTCCTATTCTAACTAGATGTTGGAGGCAAGGGAGGGAATGGTCAGCAGTAAAAAGTCTTGTCATTGAAGTGACCATAATTTTGCAGTATAATAGGTTCAAGCAAAGATAACCAGAGTGATACTCTAGTTCTAGGTTGTATTCTAACAGCTGAGGCCCAAAAGGATGAAGTGACTTCCTCAAGGTCGCAGATGATGAGGTACAGAATCCATTGCTCTATCTTCCATTGCTCTATCTGTTACCACACTGATGGGGATGGGGCATTGGTTAAGGACACTGCCTTTATAACACAACCCATGGCAGTGCTGGATATCTTCGCAGGCAGTCCTTGTGTTCAGGAACTTTCCAGGGTATAAACCAGTGAGGCAATGGTGGACATTAAAAAGGCAAATATTCCTTGTGTTTCTAGTGCTGGCACAAATATCTAGCAAAGACAGGGATGAGGATCCAAGTGAAGTCAAAAGGCCACGAAGCCATAACTCTGGATTTTTAAATAACTAGATGGCTTAAGCTCTCCTACAAATACGACATTTCATCTTAACCATGGGCCCAAGGGTGAAAAAGCCATCAGAAAATAGATTTGAATCCAGCCTAATGTTTTTAGCCAAAGGACAGAGTCCTTGTAAGTAAGTTAGAATTGTGATCTAACTGGAAACATCAGTTGTCCTTGCAAGAAGCTGTATCTCAATCATTTCTTGGTCCTTTAATGTATTTTTAATCACAAATCCATGATTAGTAGGGAGCTGTGTGCTACGAGGCTATCTTCAGCCACAGCACCAGGAATTCCAGACACGAAAGAGTAGCTTGTGGACAGGATAGGGCCAGGCCTCACAGGACAAAACCAGACAGTGTCTTCTCTGGAAAAGAAAGGCCATTGCAGATGGTGTTTGGAGAGAGAAGGTGGGGTTATCTTGGCATTAGAGAGGTCCCACAAAGACGGAACCAAATCCAGATCAATAACAGATTTTACAAAAGGCTGGAGAGCAAGCCTAACCATCTGCCCAGCTTTGCAGCCAGACGCCATGGCCCCTCAGATCAAACTCCTACAACCTTGCCAACGATGTGCTGGGAAGTCTGTGGCAAGCAGCCATTCAGAACCTCAGGCTCCCTTTCTATAAATAGGGGTGTATTGTGACTTACACTAAGGTCAACCAACTATACATCCTGAAGCTCTCTGACAATGGTTTTCTACTGTCTCTTTTATGCACACAATATTAATAATAATGATAAGAACAACCGCAAAATTACTATTCTTTACTGAAGGCTTGCCATGCACAGAAACTGTGTTAAATACTATGCATTTGATTCCCACTAGGAAGTGGTATATTATTTTCATTCTGTATTATACAGAAAAATCAAAGCAGAAAAAGATGAAAGAATGTTCAATGTCACATAGCTCTATATGATGGAATCTTTTTAAATTAAAACTTTGTGCTTTTAAGCAGTTATTTATATGCCATCCCTTAGTGTTCTCTTTTCACAACAAAAAGTGAGCCAACTTCCTTGGCCATAAGACTAATGTTGAGTGTCTTATATTTCATTTAAAAATATTGATCTAGAATTCTGTTTTATTTACCCTTATGTGTATAAATATCAAACACGCACTAGATACTCCAGCTGCTGGCAGACGACTGCGGGAGGTATGCTCTAGGCTTCTCTAAGCTGTCTGTGAAATCAGGTTCTGTGGTCTATAGCAGTGACTTTGTTCCCTCCTCCTGCTTCCTGGAATTACCTCCCAAATAAACTCCTGCACCCAATGCCTTATCTCAGGCTCCACTTTAGGGGAACCCAAGTGGAGGCTACATATGTGTTTTTTTAATTAGCTAATGTTTATTGAGTACTTACTAAATGCCAAATACTGTGCTAAGTAAATTTACCTGAATTACCTTTTTTAAAAACCCCAAAGCGATACCATTGTTCCATCTCTGCATTATTCAGGGGGAATCTGAGGCACAGAGAGATTAAATAACTCATGCAAGGACACGTCAAATGAGTGGTGGAGTTTAGCTAGTGCTTTTAACCTCTGTGTTACACTATCTCTCCCTCTTGATCACAGGGTTGTTGTCTGGAAGCTTCTACAAAAAGCCCAACTATATTCAGGCTCAATAAAAATTATGATTTACATAAAATACTTGGGGAAAATCTTTGTAAGAACTTTACTTAAATGCCTGACTCAAAATTATCCTGCAGAAAAAGAAACTGTGCTCAATGGCTATATTTTAAAAATGGGTTACATGGTTTTACAGGTGAACAGGCCCTCTGAAACTAGCAGTGACCTCCAAATCTGGGGCAGGTGACTGACTTGCTTCTCAATGACAATGGGAGAAAATGCTCTGTAAGCACTGGGATAGCATTAAACAAGTCATTTTTTCTTTGAGAAAAGAATAAAAAAAATAAATCCTTTTATACTAAAGCAAAAATGTCCTTTAAGAGAGCTCTTAAAGGTGGCTCTTACCGTGTCACACTTGTCCTCTGAGAGATCAATAAGCCTTTGAAATTTCCTTTCTCATTAACAGCCATACTTTATTAGTAAGTTTATTTTTTTTAAAGCAAAGAGGAAAAAAATTTAATGACCATTTTCTCTTTCTAAAACTGCTGTGGGAAGAACTGAGTGAGGGAGGTGTCTAGGTGAGAGGTGAGCTTATTGGAGGAAAGTGGAATGTTTATGAAGTTTGTTTCCAGTGTTCCAGCTGGAGGGATTCGAGTCAAGGTTTATGTTGACATCAGAGAATGTCTAAACACTCAGACAGGAGCTGTGGAGGAAAGTCACCAAAGTAAAATCTGGAGTTCAGGCTCATCCAGTAGTCCTGACATCTGGAAAAAGTCACATAGAGCTGCAGAAGGCTTACAGGGGACACTGAAGTGGAAGGAGTTAAAGGAATTCTATGAAGAAAGTGTCTCACACATGAGTGATATGCCTTCACCACCATTCCCAGTCCCCCATAACACCTGTTTATCCCAATGCCCCTGGGGTTTGGCATGAAGGGCAACCAGGCAGGCGCTGGCACCATAAGTACATCTACCACACCCATGCCCTGCCAGGCATTTCCACAAGCAGGAGAGCTGATGGGCACAGTAAGAAGCTGCTTCATTGAAGCCAAAGTTATACATCTGTTTATAGTAATTAAATAAATGCCAATTGAACCCTTCAGACTGCTTACTGAAGCAAGTGCCAGATACACAAGGCTCTCTGAGAATCCAAGAGAAATTGGATGCAGAAAGGAAATCTCCCAGGTACTTACCACCTATACCTTGAAAATACTTGGCAGAGGAAGTTTCCTCAGAACTGAGTCTAAGCTTGTATCTACACTCTGGCTCAGTCCCGTGGAGTCTGGAACAGTCATTTAATCTTGGCTTCTTCATTTGTTAGGTGAGAGGGTGCCAAGGTCATACCTGACCTTGGTATGCAGCAATGGGCCTTTACCATTGGCCTTATCTACATGCTGCTCTTTTCAAATGAGTTTTGAAGCAATTTACACTTAATAATAAAGTGAAAAGATAAATAAAATGGAAATAAAATGGAGAATGCAAGCAGATTAAATGTATAAACCTAACTTATTAATCAAGGGTGAAAGAAATTTAGCAGAAAAGTAAAATTCCATGGATGTACTTTAAACACCTCTCAACATACTGGGAAGATCATGGCCTTTGGGCTCAGACATGGCTTTAAATTTAGTTCCAATATTTATAACTGTGCGATCCATGACAAGCTACTTAATAACTCTAAGCTTCACTTTCCTTGTCTATAATAAGATATACATGAAGTTAAGGCAAAGTAAATGTGACAAATATATGCAAAAGCACTGAGACACTTAGTAGGCACTTAGTAGGGTCCTCATAAACACTGAGCTTTTCTTTCTCCCTCCTTCCTTTCTTCTCTCCCTTCCTTTTTCTTTTCATATGTTTTCTACGTTAAATAAGGAAGTCTGCAGGAAACACCAATACAGTATTTGATTAGAAGGTTACAGGGGAATCTCTGGGGATGAGAAAGAGTTTGAAATTACGAAAGGAAGAGAGCCCTGTCATTCAGAGAAGGAACAAATTTTCCAGAATGGGGAATGACTCTATTAATTTATCCAAAGTCACCAGATGAGTCTTTTAAATCCTTTGTATCTTATTTTTGTTATCTGGGTGTGGAGTTATTATGATGAATTCCTTTGAATACCTCAGATCTCCCAAAGGGATCTGGGAGGAGAAAGGGAGATGCAAGAAGACAGGGCCACAGTTATGGCGGGCCAGAGTACCACACCAGACTAGGTGTGATGCTTCACAACAGCAAGATGGCTGAGCAATCCATGGGGCACTAGAAGCTGCCATTCTGGGACAGCAGATGTCTGCACATTTTACTCTAACCATTAGAAAATCAATATAACAGGGATCCAATATTGTGGCCAAGTAGGTGGAAAGTATGCCTCCTCCCTGGAATTACAATTAAAATGTAGAACAATCAACCTGAATACCCAACCAAAGACTAGCTGAACAGTAGTCTTATAACCAACAATTTACAGATGAAGCCACATGAGATTGATAGGAAGGATAGATTCACAGAAATGACTGACTCTGCTCCAATGGGCAGCAGCTGAAATCCTGAAGGGATATCTCAGCTACAAATATTCCCCCTGAATCACCACTTCAGTTCCCAGCCCAGAGCACCAGAGCCAGGAAGAGGTGCCCACATAATATCTGGCTTTGAAAATCAGCAGTGATTCTGTCCACCGAGGAGATGTGAATCTCCTAGAGACACAGGTACCCTCTTAAAGGATCAATGCACAAAATCTCATTTGCAGTCATTCATCCTGGGCTTCAGGAGGGCAGAGAGGACTAGAGGCACAAGAAGAGAGACTGGGGTTTGTGGCTCTGGGGAAAGAGCTGAAGGGACAGCCACCAGGATCTTTGTGCTGAGTGTCTCGCTCACACTGCAGATACCTTCTTTCTTGGGTGGAGCACTCCCTTCCTTAAGACATCAGCCTCAGGGAATGCAATAGCCCCAACCTTTGAACCCTTGTTGCCCTACTCTATGGAGCTCACAACCTGTTGAGGAGTCAGCTGCATGGGCAGGGATGTAGAGGTCCAGTCATACTCAGAAGAGTCAATGACTTAGTTGTGTGACTCTGAGTCAGGGGTCACTCTTCCCTTCTTTTCCCAAGCCTGACTCCTAGTGGGCCTGCCCTGCTGAACTTGGGCTCCTAGAATAATCTGAGACAGACTGAGTTGGGTGGCTCTAGGATGGACCATTTGTCCCTCACATACTCAACAGTGCAGAGCCCTTACTTCACAGAGCCAAATCTTGATCTGTTTGGGTGTGATAACTTCTGTTGGCCTAACTCAATTTCCTGAAACTCCACACCACCACAAATGTCTTTAGGCACTTGGCACTTGGTAGCTAGACTAGGTATAGAGATGAACTTTTGCTGAGTGGCCTCAAATCCAGCACTGGCACCAAGATTGAACCTGTATAAATATGATGAACACCACTCATCCCTACCTTCTAACCCACTGAGAATCCTTTCTCATGCAATTTGAGTACCACCAGAGGCTCTTTCAGTGACTGAGCTTCACAAGCATCCAGCAGATGTAGGCAGGCAGAATCAGATCATGAGGTGTCTAGGAACTTTTGCTGGCTTGCCCTTGGACTTGGTGCTACTGGAAGCCACCCTTCGTGCACAGCTTGGTCCTTTGAATGCTACACCCAGACCCAGAAGAGGCAGCCACAAACTGTGGATTGCTTTGTAGCTCCAAGCACGTTGCCCAGGGGTAGTAACAGCCAACATCTGACACTAATATGCACCAGAGTCCCTCCCAAGATGCTCCAGAATTAACACATCCAGTGGCCAGCTTTAGACAACATCACAGTAGGATCCAATTAGCCTCGCTAGAGATATACACAAAGGGAGATACCAGCTTCTGAGATAAATTCTGCTTAGTGTGGTTGGCAACTACACAGCAGCTCATACACTGTTGTTGAGGTCGATCCTTGCAGTCAGCCAGCCTGATGGTTGATCCCATGCATGAATGAGCCAATAGAAACCAAGACTTAATTCAACAGGAGGGCTAACATAATCCATACAAAAGACATTTCTGGAGCACCTAGTTCAGGTTATCAGGGAGATTGTATGACTGGACAAACAGGATACCTGCTACATAAGGCCACTTTACCAAGACTGGATAACATAACAGATCTACCTAATACATAAAAACAAGCACAAAAAGGCAGCCAAAATGGGGAGACAAAGAAACATGCCAAAATGAAAGAACAGGAGCTAAATGAAATGGAGGCAAGCAATTTACCAGATATAGAGTTTAAAAAAATGTTTATAAGAATGCTCAAGAGAACTACAAAAAACTTAGTGAGATTTCGACAACATGAAAAGGACATAAAAACCCTAAAAAGAACCAGTCAGAAATGAAGAATATAATATCTGAAGTAATGAAGAATACACTAGAAGGAATAAATAGTAGGTTGGATGAAGCAGGGAATTGAATGAGCAATTTGAAAGACAACATAGCAGAAAACACCCAATCAGAGAAACAAAAATAAAAAAGAATTTAAAAAAATGAATATAGTTTGGGACCACATGAAATGAAACAACATCCACAGCATAGGTGTACCAGAAGGAGAAGAGAGAGGGCAAGGGATTGAGAACCTATTTGAAGAAACAATGACTGAAACTTCCTGGCCTGGTGAAGAAAAAAAAATCACACAAATTCAGGAACCAGAAAGAGTCCCAAACAAGATGAACTCAAAGAAGCCCACACCAAAACATATTAAAATGGCAGAGGTTAAAGACAATGAAAGAATCTTAAAAGCAGTAAGAGAAAGACAGTTAGTTACCTACAAGGGAGCTCCCATAAGACTCTCAGGTGGTTTCTCAACAGAAATATTTCGGGCCAGAATGGATTGGCATAAATATTCAAAGTGATTGAAAGCAAGCACCTAAAACTAAGACTACATTATCCAGCAATGCTATCATTTAAAATTGAAAGAAAAATAGAAAGCTTTCAGACAAGAAGAAAGGAGGGGAAAGGAGGAGGAGGACTATAATTATAAAGTATAAAATGGCAATAAATACATACCTATCAATAATCACTTTAAATGTAAATGGTTTAAATGCTCCAATCAAACACATAGGGTAGCTGAATGGATTAAAAAAATAAGACCCATATATATGCTGTTTACAAGTGACACACCTCAGAAGAACAGACACAAACAGAGACTAAGAGTAAAACGATGGAGAAAATATTTTATGCAGATTGAAAACAAGGAAAAAATCTGAGGTAGCAATACTTATATAAGACAAAATAGGTTTTAAATGAAGGCTATAATAAGAGACAAAGAAGGACACTACATAATGATAAAGGAAACAATCCAACAAAAGGATATAACCCTTGTAAACATTGATGCACTCAACATAGGAGCACCTAAATATATACAGCAAATCTTGATGGACATACTGAGAAAGAACAGAAATACAGTTATAGTAGGGGATTTTAACACAGAATTGCCATCAATGGCTAGAGCTCCCAGACATAAAATCAACTAAGAAACAGTGGCCTTAAATAACACTCTAGACCAAATGGATTTAAATGGTATCATCAGAGCATTTCATCCCAAAGCAGCAGAAGATACATTCTTCTCAAATGCACATGGAATATTTTCTATAGGATAGGCCACATGTTAGGACATGAAACAAGTCTCAATAAATGTAAGAAGACAGAAATCATATCAAGCATGTTCTCTAACCATAATGGTATGAAAGTAGGAATCAATCACAAGAAACATGTGCATGCGCGCACATGCACACACGCACACACACACACACACAAAGACATGGAGGCTAAATAACATATTACTAAACATTAAATGGGTTAACAACAAGATCAAAGCAGAAACTAACAGGCCTTGAAACCCATGAAAATGAGAGCACAACAACCCAACAGCTATGGGACACAGCAAAAGCAGTCCTAAAAGGAAAATTGATAGCATTACAGGCTTACCTCAAGAAACAACAAAAATCCCAGATAAACAGTCTAATGTTACACTTAACAGAACTAGAAAAATAACAACAAAGACAAAAATGAGTAAAAGAAAGGAAATATTAAAGATCAGAGTAGAAATAAATGAAATAGAGTCTAAAAATCAATACATAAGATTAATGAAACAAAGAGCTGATTCTTTGAAAGGATAAACAAGATTGATAAATTTTAACCAGACTCATCAAGAAAAATCAGAAATGAAAGAGAAGTAGCAACTGACACAATAGAAATACTAAGGATTGAAAGAAAATATTACAAATAACTATATGCCAACAAGTTGGATAACCTGAGAAAAATGGATAAATTCCTAGAAACATAAGACCTTCCAAAATGAATCAGTAAGAATCAGAAAATCTAAATAGACTTATTATAACTAATGAAAATTAAGCAGTAATAAAAAAATACTCCCCCAAAAACAAAAGTCCTAGATGGGTGGCTTCGCAGGTGAGTTTTACCAAAGAAGAACTAACACCTACCCTCCTCAAACTGTTTCAAAATGTCCAGAGAACAAAGACTCCCAAGCTCATTTTATGAGATCAACATTACCCTAATTTCAAAACCAGATAAAGTCACAACAAAGCATGAAAACTATAAGCCAATATCCCTGATGAACATTGATGCTAAAATCCTCAACAAAATATTAGCAAATTGATCCAGCAATAAATTTAAAAACTTCATACACCATAATCAAGTGGGATTTATTTTGGACATGCAGCATGGTACAATGTCTGCAAGTCAATAACTGTAATACTGGTAGGGGGAAGGCAGAGACAAATGTATTTGGAAAAATAAATTAATTTTTAAAAAATCCTTAAAAAATAATAATTGTAATATACCACATAAACAAAAGGAAGGATAAAAATCACATGATCTTATCAATAGATGCAGAAAAAACATGATAAAATCTAACACCATTTATGATTTAAAAAAATTCTCAGCAAAGTGGGAATAGAAGGAATATAACTCAACAAAATGAAGGCCATATATGACAAACCCACAGCCAACATCATACTCAAAGGGCAAAACTAAAAATGTTTTAGTTAAGATCAGTAACAAGACAAGGATGTCTGCTTTTATGACTCTTATTCAACATAGTACTAAAAGTTCTAGCCACAGCAATAAAGGAGACAAGAAGATGACAAGAAGAAATAAAAGGCATCTAAATTGGAAAAGAAGACATAAAACTCTCTTGTTTGCAGATGACATGATACTGTGTATAGAGAACCCTAAAGATTTCATTAAAAAAAAAAACTACTAGAAATGATAGATGAATTCAGTAAAGTAGCAGGATACAAAATAAATATCCTGAAATTGGTTGCATTTTTTATATACCATTAATGAACTATCAGAAAGGGAAACTAATAAAACATTCCAATTTAAAATTGCATCAAAAGGAATAAAATACCTAGAAATAAATTTAACCAATGATGTAAAAAACCTGTACTCAGAAAATTATAAGAAATTGAAGACGATACAAATAAGTGAAAAGCATAGACTGTGTTCATGAGTAGGAAAAATTAATGTAATTAAAATATCCATACTACCCAAATCAATCTATAGATTCAATACAATTCCTATCAAGATATCAATGGCATATTTCACAGACCTAAGACAAATATTCCTAAAACTTATATGGAACTACAGGTCTCAAATAGCCACAGCAATCTTGAGAAAGAAGAACAAAGTTGGAGGAATCACTTGACCTGATATCTATATTATACTATAGTAAGTACTAAACTATACTTTAAGGCCATAGTAATCAAAACAGCATGGTACTAGCATAAAAAATGGCATATAGATCAATGGAACAGAATAGAGAGCTCCAAAATAAACTCACATTTTTATGGTCAATTAATATTTGACAAAGGAAGCAAGGACATACAATGGGGTAAAGATTGTTTATTCAGTAAGTGATGTTGGGAAAATTGGAAAGAAACATGCAAAAAAAATGAAACTAGACCACCTTACGCCATGCACAAGAACAAACTCAGAATGTATTAAAGACTTATGCATAAGACTTGAAACTATAAAAATCTCAGAAGAAAACATAGGCAATAAAATTTCAGACATTTCTCATAGCAATATTTTCCCTAATATATCTCAAGCAAGGGAAACAAAAGAAAAAAATAAACAAATGGGACTATGTCAAACTAAAGAGTTTTTGTACAGCAGCGGAAATGACCAACAAAATTGGAGTGGGGGGAACCACTGAATGGGAGAACATACTCATTAATACAGCTGACAAGGGGTTAATATCCAATTTTTATGAAGAACTTATAAAACTCAACACCAAAAAACAAACTAACAAAAAATTTTTTAAATGGGCAAAGATTGGAATAGACACTTCTCCAAAGAGGACATACAGATGGCCAATAGACGTTCAACATCACTAATCATCAGAGAAATGCAAATTGAAACCACAATGAAGTACCACTTCACACCTGTTAGAATGGCTCATTAGCAATAAATCAATGAACAAGTGTTGGTGAGGATGTGGAGAAAAGGGAATCCTCTTGCACTGTTGATGGAAATGCAGATTGGTGCGGCCACTGGGGAAAACAGTAGGGCATTTCCTCAAAAAATTAGAAATGGAACTGCCTTATGACCAAATGATTCCACTTCTGGGAATATATCTGAAGAAACCTGAAACACTGATTCAAAAGAATGTATGCACTCCTATGTTTATTGCAACATCGTTTATAATAGCCAAGATTTGAAAGCAACCCAAATGCCCATCAGTGGATGAGTGGATTAAAAAAGCTGTGATACATTTATACAATTCAATGCTACTCAGATGAAATCTTACCTTTTGTGAGAGCAAGGATGGACTTAGAAATATTATTCTGTGAAACAAACCAGTCAGAGAAAGACAAATACCACATGAGTTCACTTATATGTGGAATCTAATTAATAAAATAAAAATAGACTCATAGGTACAGAAAACAGACTGACAGTTTCAGAGTGGAGGGGTTTGGGGGGCTGATTGAAAAAGGTGAAGGGATTAAGAAAAAAAGACCTCATAGACACCAAAAACAGTATGGTATTTATAAGAGAGAAAGGGGTAGGGGAGGTAGGAGAAAGTAGAGGAGGATTAAATGGTGATGGAAAAAGACTTGACTTTAGATGGTGAACACAGAACACAATATACAGATGATGTATTTATTACAGAATTGTACACTTCAACCTATATAATTTTATTAACCAATGTCACTCCAATAAATTCAGTAAAAACTTTTTAAAAAGTAAATAAATATGACAAATGTGATTCCCTCTTACTGTCTGAGATCACATGGGTATGTTCAAGAATGCAGGATGTGGTATCTGCAAAGTGACAACCAGCAAGAATTCCAGACACCTGACTGGAGTAAGGAATAGGCAGCAGCAGGAAGCAGCCCATGTGGCCTACTCTGTGAAGTCTGTCTTGATAACCCCTCTCCCAGGGAGAATCAGGCCCTCCTCATTCTGCTTCATTGATCCCATTATAGGTTTCGTTACAGTCCTCAGACTTTCTCTCTATGTAGTTATTTGCACCTCTGTGTCTCTATCAGACAATGAGTCTCCCAAGAGCTCTGTGTCCCTAGACCTAGTATACATAACTGGCACATAGTAGCTGCATAGTAAACATGGGTCATAAATGGAAGGCTCAGGACCATGAGAATATGGCAAGGAAGTAGGAGAACCAAGTGGTTGTCAAAACAGAGACTCAAGAACATGAAAAGAGACAGAGCCTGTCTCCCAAAGCCTGTTCTTAGCTAAAAACTCTGTATGAGGAAAACAGGCAGGTTACAAAGCCAGAGCTAGACACGCAGTGACTTGGTCCCAAACCCCCCAAATCCCTTCTGTCTGAAGACAGTGTTGGGTTTCTGAGCCTGAACTGGGTCTGGGGCTCATCGTTGGGGTCAATAATAGAAGAAAGTTGTGATAGCAAGTGTTGGATTCGGGGGCCACTCCACCTGGGTTTAACTATTACCTCTCTCAGTCCTGTGACTTTAGACTTCCAACTTAGCTTTTTTGATGCTTCAGTTTTCCTATCTGTAAAAAGGGAGTAGTAATAGTATCCATCTCCTAGGGTTGTTACAAGGACTAACGTGCTTGGAACAGTTTTTAGCACCAAGTAAATGCTACATGGGTGATAGCTATTATTATTGCTGCTGTTGTTATTATTAGCAGATGTAAGGCACACTTAGTCCATAGGTCCTGATAGCAGCACAGTGAAAGGGGAAAGGAATCTAGTGGTCCTGGGTTTTATCTATTATATTGTAGCTGCTTTAAATTTAACTGGTTAGGAGTTACCATATGAAGATTAGTTCTCTACACGCTGTTGAGAAATGTTTTAAGTTCCACTTTTTGAGGGTCTAGGGAACAGTCATTCCCACAGTGGTGCCAAAGATTGACTTTTAAGGAAACATGGGTTTGGAATTGGCTTGCTGGTACATTCAAATGAATCAGGGCACTTTGTGGCTTAGCGGATGGGGAATCAATCTTTTTCCTTCTGTCTTTATAGCTCATTTTGTGGACGTGGACCTGAAGCAAACAAAAGAACACTTAAAAGCCCCTTTGGGTGTTAAAGGGAAGTTACTGCTTATTTTTTATAGTCATTCAGATTTTTTATAAAAATGCACACACAACAAAGATTGTTGTGAATAATTTCTTGGCTCTACTTGCATTCAGTCTTGCTGTTGAGCAGCTTTCTTTGCTTTTACCATCTTGAAAAATTCCTTATATCATTTCATGCTGTCCTTCTTTGTCCAGCCAGGCACTGCTTCTGCTATTTTCCCCCATCTTTCAGGTGAATTTACTGGGTACATTTTTAAAGCTCTTTTCAAGAGCTTCTGTTCTTCTGTTGTCCAAGGAGTAACATCTTTGCATGGGCCTTCAAATTGTTCTGAAGGTGTTGCCTTGTCTGCTTGAGACGCCACTCTATATTCTTTTATAAATTTATCAAAGCACTTACTATGTGCCAGGTATGCTGTTTTAGTTACAAATATTAATTCACTTTGCCATCAAAATAACCCCTGTGAAATAGAGCAATTATTACCACTACTTTACAGATGAGGAATGAGGCACAGAGACATAAACAATGTGCTCACAGCCACACAGCAGTGAGTGATGGAGCCAGGATCATAAGAGAATTGAGGAACCTGGCCAGAGCTCCACCTGTGTCTTCTTTTATGCAACCTGCACCAGAGTCCTAAATTTGGGTAAATGCACAAGAAGGTAAGCAGGCATCTCCAGCCCAGGGTAGGTTGAGCTACCTACCTGTTCAGGAGTCTCCCACCCAGAGCAGCCTTGCCTTCCCTGCCAAAAGGAAAGGGGAATCCCACAGACCCCACCAGATTCCTTGGGCTGACTCCAGGAAGCCCAGCTTTGGAAGGAAGGTTTCTTTCCACAGACACTTACCTGAGAAGCCTAGGAGACAGCCCCCATGAGGCTGAGGAGAGAGACACTCTCAGCGATGGACCCTGAGATCCCAGAGATCCTTGTAGTTTGAAAGCCCTCTACCTCCACTTCCCCTTGTTTTCCATTACTCTCTGGATAATCCCCCTTCTCAGAACACAGAGGGCTTGGGACCTGTGGGTTTTCTTCCTTTTCTCCAAGCAAAAGGAAGAAGCCGTAGGGAGCCTGTTGATGCCAGTAAGCAGTTCTGTGTGATTGGGAGCCTTCACTATTGGACTGCTTATTCTTTTCCCTGATAGAGATAAATGTTGATAACTCAATGATAATGAAAACATTGTAAAGTGCCAAGCACAGTATGTTTAGTTACAAATGCCAGGAATAATTGCTTCAGTCTTGCTACTAAGAAAACCAGTTGAGTCCAGGGTAATTCTAGGAAGAAATTGGCATTTGGGGATTAATTGTTCAGAATACAATGACTGCTACAACCCAACCTAATGAGAACAGAAAGCAGTTTCCAATTTGAATTTTGGGAATGAAATAGGCTTTACCAGGCTGGCTGGTACAGAAAAAAAGATAATAGAAGGGGCTTTATTTATTTATTTTTTTAACCTTAGTACTGATTGGGCAACATTTAAGAATGCATTCTGCAAGAACAGATTTGAGAAGACTAGCCAAAAGCCTGTGCAGACACCTAAAAATAAAAACCTTTTGATTGATTATTAAAAGCCTGGCTGAGCTCTTCCCGGAGGCCCAAAGCATGTTTGGGGGCAGCAAGGCAGGGTAAGTCATCACACACGGGGAATAGGGAGCTGCCTCCCTGACATTTTAGCTTTGACCTTCAGCAGGTCATCTTTCCTTTCTGAACCTGTCCCTTCCTGCAAAACCTTGGATGGAGTGTAGTACTTACCCTGCCGACCTTAATGGCTTATCATAAGGATAAAACGAGAAAATATCTGGCAAAGTATTCTGTGATCTTTAAATCACAATGTGGGTAGAGAGTATTATTTGGATAAGTTACCCCCTTTCTCATCCTTTTATTTGTTTTCTTGGCCCTGCCTTGTTCTAAAAAGGACTTGAGCCAACATGTCTATTTTTTCTAATTTCTTGCAGAGCTATGAATAACCTTTAGAATAACTCATGAAAGCCAGTGGTTCAGCACCAAAAGAGACCCAGGATGGTTTGCTGGGTCCACTAGACAGGAGCCTGTGGGCTCCAGAAGGAGTAGAGACCTTGCCAGGTCTTCAAGTGCTGAACTGCTATGGATTTTGGGCAAGGAGGAAAAGAAGGTGGCTTAACCCATTCATTCATGTATCTATTTATCAAGCTTCTGCTATGTGTGTATGTTTATTTACCAAGGGTCTGCTATGGAGAGTGGCATTATTATGTAGAGATTTTAAAAACCCTCAAAAGACACCTGCTTAATTAGTACCTCATGGGAGAGGTCTCAAATTGTTCACAAGTTTCCCAGTTTTTATCCAGTTTCCTCTCACTTCCACCGCTACTTTCTAGCTGACATTGGTGGTATAGATGCTGATCAGGATTCCCCTGAATTCTTTCAATTAATTGGAACACATTCTCCTCAAAGTACCCTCACAAATGAGGACTCCCCAGATTGTCAGCCAGACTTGAATCATTGGAGTAGATTCTGAGAATGGATTTAGACCTAATGCCCTTAGGATAAAGGCAAAGTCAATGGAAAATCACAAGTATTGGCCAAGAATGTGGAGAGATTGGAAAACTTGTGCACTATTCATAATACGAAATGGCATAACTACTGTAAAAAACAGTATGGAGGTTCCTCAAAAAATTTAACATAGAATTGCCATATGATTCAGTAATTCCACTTCTCAGTATGTACAGTGGAAAATGGGATCAAACAGGTATATGTATACCAATGTTTGTTGCAGCATAATTTATAATGGTCAAAAGGTGGAAACAACCCAAATGTCAATCAATAGATGACTGGATAAGCAAAATGTGGTCTGTATACACAAAGGAATATTATTCAGCCATAAAAAAGAATGAAAATCTGATACATGCTACAACATGGATGAACCTTGAAAATATGATGCTAAGTAAAATAAGCCAGACACAAAAGGACAAACATTGCACAAGTCCACTTACATGAAATATCTCAAATAGGCAAGTTTATAGAGATTAAAATTAGATTAGAGGTTACCAAGGGCTAAGGGGAAGGAAAAATGTGGAGTTATTACTTAATGGCAGTTTCTATTTGGGGTGATAAAAACAGTTTTGAAAATAGTGGTGGTGGTTGCACAACATCGTTAGTGTAATGAATGCCACTGAATTGTACACATAAAAATACTGAATATAGCAATTTTTTGCATGCTCTCTCTCTCTCTAAAAGCATATATTTCTTTAAAAAAAAACCTTTACTTAAAAAAGGTAAACTCTCTGAACAAAGCTGGGCCTAGCAGAACATTGCCCAGGTGGTTTCACTCCACATCTCTCTCTCTCACTCTCAACCACCTGAGAATGGTTCAGCCTTACTGTTCACCTTGTTCCCTACCACCACTGAGCCTTGGAAATGCTCCTCCACCTATGCAAAGTAAGCCTTTCACACCACCCAGGCTAGGTCTGGTGCCTTGGTTATATGCTCTCAAAAACCCATGCTGCTTCTCTTCAGAGGGCAATCTTGGTGGTGAAATATTTGAATAATGCCTGACTCCCCCAGGAGACATAACTATGGTAAAAATAAGAGCAGAATCTGTTTAATTTCTCCATTTTCATACCAGTGCCCATAATAGGCCTTCAGTAAATAAATATATGCTGGATGAAGTGGATTTGAGAATGAAAAGTATTACTTCTTGATTGAGATAGATGATCTCAATTCTGTGGAACCACCTGTAGACCAGACAAAAGGGCAAACTAAGCCTCAAGCTTTGCAGGTCTCACCTGGTCTTCCTCAGGATGTGCCCCACTCCATGGGGTGAAGAATCTGCTGCCCCAAGTAAACGACCTTACCCTGAGCTCTCACTTCCCTCTCCATGCCTTTCTCTGGGTATGCAGAATTTGTCTTCTGCAGATCTGTCCTCCCAAGGGTTCACTATGCCACCAACATGCATGCCCATAGGCCTCACAGGTAGTCAAGGATCCATTTTTGTGGAGACTGTGAATACAACTTAGATGTACAGGCTGGGGTGGCCACATGCATGTATCAGGTATAAAATGGAGCCAGAGCTGGGAAGAAAAGGGGGATGGGCTGCTCAGACTAGAGCCATGGCTGACTATCTCCATTACCATGTTCCAGAACTCTGAGGACTCTAAATTCAAGATTGGCCTTCTAATATGTTATGAAGATGTTTATTTATCAAGATATGAATAAAATATGTATTTTATTTAACATCTGTTGGCTTAGTTTGTAACTGAAACAACTAGCTAAATGGTCTACAGGCCTCTATTTGGCCTTTGCCTTGGGTCTCCCTACTGTTCGGGAGTGGCTTGCACCTCAGTCAGACAGGAAAGAAGTACTCCCCAAGAGGGAGAAAATGGTTCTTGTGCTTTGAAAGTTCTAAAGATACAAGGAAATTGCTACATTAAATTGGGAACTGCTATTTAAAATAATGATTTAGTAGCAGACCTGAGAGAAAGAAACACCCTTTGGTCTTTATGCATTTGGTCAGTGCACTTTATACACAAACAGTTTTGGAGTCAGCTTGGGCTTGCCATCTCTATGTTTTTGAGCAAGTTGCTTATGCTCTTAAACCTCCTTTTACTCAATGCATAGTGGGTGAGACCAACACTTCTACCTCACAGGGCTGTGGGAAATGTGAAAGAAGTTAGTGCTCAGTCAGTGGTGGGTCTTTATCATATTAGCTACATTAAATACTAATAAATTAGCTATGTAAGCTGTTGTTTATTACAATGCTTGAAACTACTAAATTAAAAATAAAGAGGCCTCTCAAAGTAAAAGGCAAATAAGCATTTATTTGAGATCAGTAAGTATAGCTATTCAGGAATTGTTAAACTAGGCAGAAGCCTAAACAATGCTCTAGTTAGGAGACAATGGCAAAGGGCATTTATGAGAAAGGGAAAGGGAACAATTACATCAATAGAAAGAAGGCATTTCTATTGGTACAGATAACATAATATAGTGACATTAATTCTAAACAACGTTTTCATTTTCAGCCCAGTAGTCACCAGTAACAAGAAACTAGTAATCATATCTGTTTTCTTGTTATCTTTGTGAACAGTTCTTTGGGAAACAAGGTTGCTTAGGCCCAGTCAAAAAGTTATTTTATCCTACTTTAACATCCCAAAGATTTGAGGCATAACACATGCAAAGCAGTTCCTTTGTTTGGCTGGCAGTTCCTGTTCCATTTTAAAGTGTCTCCATTTACATTATTGTTTACAAAATTTTGAAATGTATGACTTTTTTCAAGGTACTGTTTTTCTATATGCGACAAAATAAGTTAGCCATGCCTAAAACTCTCCTCCTTACTAACTGTTTTGTCAATATCACTTATATTCAGTAACTGATTTCTTTTAAACCACAATTGGTCCAGGTGTCGAGTTTTCTCCTTTGATATGTAGGTTTGCCCTTCACCATCAGGCATTACAATGCGACTCAGTTCAGTCTTCAGGAAACTGGTGCACACTGTTGAAATTGGCTTATTGAAAAAGACCATTTTTGCTCTCACAGTGGACTTCACCTCAGCCCCCAAAATAGGCCTGGGCCTGGATGCATTTGATTCCTTATGGTAATGGCCTGGCTCTAATCTCATTCCACATGGAAACTCAGAAGGGGAGGAAAAGAGATTTTGACTGTTCTTATATTAGGTAAGTTGGGATAATAGCAGTTTTTGAGTCTCAAAAAAAAATTGACTATGCCTTCCTTATTATATTGGACTTCTGTTAAATTACACAGTTCTCTTAGTTCAGCTTCAAAAGAAGTGGGCTTTGACACTGATTCCTAGAAGTTTAAGGGGAATATTTGTACCTTCAAACCTTTACCTAGCGCCTGCCAAGAACAAGTCACCTCCCACATGCTGTGAGAAAAAATAAACAATATCTCAGCTCTCAAGGATATTAACTTTCAGACAAGGCTATTCATCTATCCACCCAAATATTTACTTAGCACCTGCTATATGCCAAGCACTCTCCTAGGCTCTGGGGATATATTAGAGAATAAGATAAACCAGTCCCTGGTCCCATGGGGCTTACAATCTAGTCTAGGGAGGAAAAAAATATAATATATAAATATATTAGGTAACAGTAAGTGTTTTACAGATAATTAAAACAAGCTTGTGTGGACTGGGTCATTCAGAAAAACCTCTAATAAGTGGCACATGAGCTCAAATCTGAATGAAGATAATGGTTCTGAAGCCAGCCCTGAAAGGCTCAGGGATAAACACCTTCCAGGCAGAGGCTAAGGAGAAATTAGGAATCAAAGACACAGGTCTATGGTGTTAAGGGCCAGAAGGAGGAAGTCAGGGACCTTGGAGTGCTGAGGGTTTTGAGCTTTGCCTACATGTGTGGGAGCCTCTGGAGGAAATCTGGGTCTTAGAGGATGAGTCTAGGTAGCAAGGAGGGAGCAGAAAGAAGGGTCCTGCTATAGACAAGCAGGATAATGACAAAGGCCCCAGGGCTTGAGTATGTGACTGGAGCAGGTATGACATGGGGAAAGGGGAGGGTCTGTGCAGATACGCAGGGTCTTTGAAAAGGGTCCCTTTGAAAAGGAACCCTTGGGAACTCCTTGGTGGAGCAGAGAATGGGAAGAGGCGTTAGCAGTGAGGACCACTGGGTGGGGGGACTTCAGATGGACAGAAGACCCATTAGAGGCACTGAGATATACAGAAAAGAAATGACAAGGACCCATGGAGGGGGCTGGGTGGTAGAAAAGAGAGTTAATCCAGGAGATAAGTAGGAAGTAGAAGCATGACTGGGCTTTCATCTTTGTATGCTCTGCAGGGTCTACCTGGTGGCTTACCTATGACAGGTGTGCACTAATTGTTTGTGAAATGAATGAACACGTGATGAGTAAGCTCAGAAGCTCAGGAAAGCCGCAAGAAGGAAAATAGTTCAGCAACACAAAGTTCTGCCTTCGAAGTCACTTCTTGCTCACCAAGCTGTTTCAGAAAGACACTGACTTTTTAATTTTCCTTTACCTTTACCTTTGGCAGGAAGGTGAGCTTGGAGAAGTGGGTAATCTGGAGCACTAATTTGCAAAGGTGAAAGGGTCATTTGAGATATAACACCCTCTACCCTGAGGTGATGCTAACTAAGCACATATGCCTACTTAGTTGGGAGCTGGACTCCTGGATTCGGTGAAATCCATTTCCGTTCTGGTTTGTTATGGTGAGGAGTGTGGTCGGTAGCTCTGGCAGAGATGCCACACTTCCTTCCCTGCTTTTTACTTCTCTTCTTTATTTCCATTTATTAATGCAATGTTCCCAGAGTCAAGATAATGATTTAAAAGCTCCAATTTTGTTACATTCTAAAGCCTGTCTGCCATCCAGCTGATTGTAATGAGATTTGTGAAGTGCTTGGGCTCTTAGATGGGGTCAGTTCATCTCTGGGAGAGAGTGCTACCATCAAAATGCTCAGGAATTATTTGCACTTAGAGGACAGCTGAAGAGACCTATTAATGTGAACTGCCTTGAGAGTCCTGAAATGTGAGGTACAATTATTTTTCTTATTTATTTCCCCAGCTTTATATTTAAGGTTGAAGAAAAGATGGGTTGATGAGATCTCATGAAAATCAATACATATTTATTAAGCACCACTAAAACTGTGATACCACATTACCCTTGCGTAACATTTGGCACTCATTAATGTGAACACATTAGAGCACATTAGGTCTCTCATTTGCTTCTCAACCCAGCTATAGAGGCAGTAGAAAATGGCCTGTTGTTCTGATTTTGTTTTTTTAATAATTGAGGAAGGTAAAGCACAGAGAGAATAAGCCCCTTTCTCTAATAAGTGGTAGAGCTGGATTTAAAGCAGGACTTTCCAATTCCATTGCACTTTTACAAGTCAGCACATCACATCACTTTCTTTCTGTGCTAGTTCTATGTGATATAGTTTGTTGATTTGGTTCAGAGAAATTTAGCACATGGTATGTTTTCTACCAATGCTTCTCAAGTCTGCATGCTAGACTCATCTAGGAAGCTGAAAAAAATTTTAAAATGCCGAATCCTGGGATCTGTTGGTGGTGGCAAAAATAGCACCAGAATGTTACCAGCAATTGGATCTCAGTTCAGCAACTTCAGTACTCGAGTTCTGGCTAAGAAAGAATTCAGAGTCAAGACTCAAATACAAGCAACAGTTTATTTAGAAAGTCACAGAGGTAGAATAAGTGACTTCAGGAAACAAGTTACAAGGCAAAAGAAAGGCCCTTGGAGCTTAGGATAAAGAGAGAGGTAAGGAAAACTAGTCTGGGAAATGGGAGTGGGGAAAGGCATGGGTGTGCTCCATAAAGAGCACCGGATCTTTGTCCTGAGGGCATTTTTCTGGTGTTCTCAGGGGAGGATTCCAATAGAATATTCATCAGCTTTCCAGGTGTGTCCAATTAGGGTCATGGTCCCCACTGACTGGTTGGCTCCAGAGCAGAGGGTCATTAGTTACTACAGCTGGCCCTGATGTAAGTCTGTCTGGTTTTGCTGCTTTTCTGGGCCTGGAGCTAACATAACTAAGACCTAGATGTTATCCCTTGGGGCTAATGCTTAAGGGAGTGGTTGTGCAAGGGCCCCCATATGGGAATCCCATGAGGACAATCTTAGCCCTCCTCCAAAGGCATCTACCACATGACTAGCAATATGCCAGGGGAGGAAAGGTCAGGAGAGGGTCTGAACCACATGACCAGCAATATGAAAAAGATCAGGGCATCTAAACCATGTGACCAGCAATATGCCAGGGGAGGAGTCACCCTGGGAGCAAGGTACTTGTTTTCCCAGTTTTGCCCAGCTAGGTACCCAGTACTTTCTGCTCCAGCGATCTTCTTTACCAGGTCCATCATCCTTGCTCTGTTCATGTTTGTCTAACTGCCTAAAGCTCCAAAGATTATGCTTTAATTAATTCAGGTCAGGCCCAAACCCTTCAGCTTAGAGAGATGGGAGAGAGAAGGGAGAAAATGGTCATGATATCATGATTATGTTACCAAAGAGAAGTGGGCTTCTACTGCTCACTGCCCATAGGCAAACTACAGAGGCAGAAGTTTGGTAAAAAGGAAAGAGATCATTTATGTAAAAGCTACATAATTTTGAAGAATGCCAGGCTTCTGCCTCAGAGCCCCTCTCCTCCAGAACACCCAGAAAAAAACCCCACTGCCCTTTGCCAGAAGTTTGGTAAAAAGGAAAGAGATCATTTATGCAAAAGCTACATAATTTTGGAAGAATGCCAGGCTTCTGCCTCAGAACCCCTCTCCTCCAGAACCCCCAGAAAAAAAACCAACCGCTCTTTGCCAGATTAGTTTGAGGCTGCACATAGAGATTCTTCTCCTATTTAAAATACTGTCCCTTCAAAATGCAGGGGGCAGCAACATGACCATCCAAGGCAGCTTAGCTTGTTGTGGTTGCAGTCCAGCTTCAGACAGATCTCAGATTCTGCGTGTGTGTGGCCTAGAGACACTTGAGGAGAGAATGGCGACAGAGGCTTTGGAGAGAGAACTGAGAAAGTAGCTGGTGGGATGCTGGTGGGATCCCGGTGGGATCCCCCATATGGCAGCAGCCATCTGGCTCAATCAGACCATTCCCATGAGCGCCAACAGTGTGAGAGGACCCAATAACCCTGCCCCCAGGAGGGACTCTGCCCTATCCTGTGGTGTCTAATCCTGAATGCTGAGTGCAAAGTGACTATATTAAAAACTGAAGGAGATAGCCACAGATAGTAGATTCCTGGAAGTCTCAAACAAACTGCCTAAGGTCAGATGGGGACAACATCTGACAACATCAGAGGTGGATCCAGAAAGAAAAATCAGTGGTTTTCTACAATAGAAGTTCACACCACAAAGTCAGGAAATCAAGACAGATCAATTTAAGAAGCAGAAGCAAAAAAGAAGAGCCTCACAAATAATGGGAAGACAAAGAAACAGCCCATAGTCAAAGGGAAAGGAGGAATCCCAAGAAAGAGAACTAAATGAAATAGAGGCAAGTAAATTATCAGATGTTGAGTTCAAAACAATGGTTCTAAGGAAGCTCAATGAGCTCAGTGAGCTCAGGGAGAATTACAAAAAACTATAGGAAAACTACAGGGAACTTACTGCAAACTGTATCAGCATGAAAAAGGAAATAGAAACTATCAATAAGAGGGAAAGAGAAATAAAGAATACAATTTCTGAATTAAAGAACACAGTAGAAGGAATCAAAAGCAGGCTAGATGAAGCCCACGATAAAATCAGTGAGCTGGAGGACATGGTAGATAAAAGTTCCCAGAGAGAGCAAGGAAATGAAAAAAGGCTCAAAAAGAATGAAGAGGCATTTAGGGAAATGCAAGACAACCTGAAACGTAATAATATCCATATAATAAGGATACCAGAAAAAGAAGAAGAGGAGCAAGGGATAGAAACCTGTTTGAAAAAATAATGGTGGAAAACTTCCCTAATTGGAGGAGAGAAAAAAAAGTCACACAAGTCCAGGAAGCACAGAGGGTCCCATTCAAGAGGAACCCAATGAGGCCCACTCCAAGACACATCATCATTAAAATGCCAAATATCAAAGACAAAGGGAAAATCCTAAAGGCAGCAAGGGAAAAAGAGGTAATAACATACAAGGGAGCCCCAGTACAGCTAGCATCTGACTTCTCAACAGAAACACTGCAAGCCAGAAGGCAATGGCAAGAAATATTCCAAGTCATGAAAAGCAAAGGCCTGCAACCAAGACTGCTGCACTCAGCAAGGCTCTCAATTAAAATGGAAGGTGAAATGAGTTTCCCAGACAAAAGAAGGCTAAAAGGATACATCTCCACCAAACTAGCATTGCAAAATATGCTAAAGAGACTGCTTTAAGAAGATGAAGAATATGAGTCTATGAATACCTAGTTCCCTTTATAGTGACCAATATTTGATATTACCAGTATTTTCAATAGTTATTAATCTGATTGTGACAATGATGTGTTATATTAATTGTTCCTTTATTACTTGTTGAAACTAAACCTGTTTTAGTGTATTTCTTGCCTATTTCTATTATTTTTAAAAAGCTTTAAATGACTTTTTGGCATTCTTTATTCATTTTTTGATTAAATGTTTGTAGAATTTTTTCCCTAAAAAAAAAAAAACAAAACTATTAACCCTTTCTTAGATGTGTTGCATATACTTTCCTATTCTATTACTTGTCCTTTAACGTTTTTTATATGTATATTACTGTATGGTCTCAAATGTTTAATATAGTCATATTGTCAATATTTTACTTTCTAGCTTCTAGGTTTGAATATTTTACTTCAGGGTAAGAAAAATATTATTTTGAATTTTCCCTGAAAACTCCTTAGATTTTACATATTGATTTTTAACTCACCTGAATATTTTTTGCATAATGTGTGAATTAGGGCACTATATTTGTTGTGTTTCAAGTAAAAGCAGTCCATGCACTTTATTTGTTGAATAAGCCTTATTTTTCCCATTGATTTGAAATATCAACTTATTTTTTTTTAATTAATTTATTTACTTTTTAAATACATTTGTCTCTGCCTTCCCCCCACCTCTTTCCCTTGCCCCTTCCCACCTTCCCTCCCTCAGCTCTTAATCATGTATTACATTGTTAGACAGATATATACATTTGTTTCTAGAATGCTCATTATATTTCAGTGATACTTATTTCTGTGCTGGTGTCATATTTTTTAATTGCTGAGACTTTATAATGGATTTAAATTTATTAATATTTTATAATGGATTTTGACATCAAAAAAATAAGTAAATAAAATCAATCTTCATTTTAAAAAATAAATAAAACAAGTTATAACAAAGTAACTGATACAAGAAGACTGATTAAACCCCGGGGCAGAGGAGGGACTAAGTGAGGAAGGGGTTGCAGTAAACACTGGAGGTGGTAGGACTGAAGCACCATGCTGCTAGCATGGCATGTGACAGGTTTCCCTCCCACTGGGCTGAGTCAGCAGGAGAGGCTGTGTCCCTGGGTAAACAACCAGTGCAGCAGTGTCATGTTGCCCTGGCAACTGAGCTAGTGCGGCAAATGATGACAGATTCCCCTCTCCAGGCAGAGATGCCACAGGAGGAAGCCTTGCATGGAATTTGTGCAGGCTGGTGTGGTGATTAATGGAGGAAAAAAACCCTCCTACTCCCTTCTGGAACATGGCAGCAGGGGGAGATGCAGACTTGCCAGTCTAGCCTGACAAAAGGACAGATGAGTTGGGAAGATGGACGCTTTTGGACCACATGGAATTTTGGGCCCAGAGATTTAAAACAGAGGGAAGATCAGACACTTGGCCCTTCTCCTTCCCCTCACTCACCCTGTTGGGTGGCTAGAGAATTTGTGGACTGGTGGGCCCTGTGAACTGTGTGGTCTAGCAGCAACCCTAGCCCTTGGGTGTAGGAAGCATTGGTGGATCACCCTTTAACCAGGGATCTACTATCTGTGGCTTCCACTATGTACTCTGCAGGGTGGAGGCCCTCCTCCTGTTGGGGCTATTGAGTCCTCTCACACTGCTGCTGCTCAGGGGAGTGGTCTGCCTGAGCAAGATGGCTGTTGTGGCATGGGGAATGAGCCAGCACTGGGATCCCACCAGCTACTCTCTCAGTTTTCTCCCCAATGCCTCCTTCCCCAGTCTCTCCTCAGACATCTCCAGCCCACTTTGCCCCAACCTGTGCTGGAAACTGGGGTAAGTGGCTGCAAGTTAAAATATATTTGTTGGCCTGTTGAACGGCTCTTAGTACCTCCAACCACCTGACTCTGGCAGAGAGCAACCCTGCCACTTTTCATAGCTGGTTGTTATCTGTGTACCTTTTGGGCTCTGGTGCTGTAGGCTGGAGATCCTCACTATGGTTTCCAACTGGCCCTTTCAATATCCTCTTGGTACTGACACCCATGGGCACTCTGCCCACCTTCTCAAGTCTGTACCATACTCCTTACCAGTCATGTTGTGCTAAAGCTGATTCTTCTGTCTGACTAAGGTTATAAGGCTCCTCTCCTGCTATTGTTCAGTTGTTTGTTCCAGGTGATTTCTCCACAATTTAATTGTAATTCCAGATTGGTCCTGGAACGAGGTCAGTGTGGCTTCCATTCACTTTTCTACCATCTTGATTTGTCCTGTTATTACTTGTTTTAATAGCAACACTTCATTGACAGGTACCCAGCCTGCTGCTGAGTTTATCACATTGAATGCCATTAACAACCCTTGAAGGCAATGAACATTACTGACACTTTTAGAGAATTTAGTATGGAATAGTGAAACAAATAAAGGGTTGGGAACTAAGAAGTTGACTTTAAAACCAAGTTCTACTTGTTTTTATTTGTGTAATTTTGAACAAGTCTCTAAAGTTCTTTCAGTCAAATTTGCCTAGTTTGTAAAGTGGGATGTAAAAATTTGCCCTAAGTTAGTGTGAAGATGACATGAAATAAAGTGTATCTTTGAACTATGTAGGGTTTACTATGTAAGCCATAAAAACATCATCTCAGTGATACTACAGAGAAGAAAACTGAAGCTCAGATCTGGTAAACAATTTGCCCAGGGCTTCGTGAAACAGATACCCTTCTTTTGATACAAATAAGCACCAGCTCCTATACTTGTGGTATTTTTATGACTAACCCATGAAAACTTTACAGTACCTGCTTGCCCTATGGGAATGTGTGGTTTTGGTCTCTGCTTTATTTTTTCTATCGTTGTTCAGGTATAGTTGTCTCCATTTCCCCCCGCCACCACTCTCTCCTACCCCATCCCCCCTCACCTCCTACCCACAATCCTACCCCACTTTGGCTTTGTCCATTGGTCATTTATGCATGTTCCTTGATGACCCTTCCCATTCTTTCCCCTGTTATCCTCCTCCCCTCCCCTCTGGTCACTGTCAGTTTGTTATTTATTTCAATGTTGCTGGTTATATTTTCCTTGCTTGTTCATTTTATTGAGTAGGTTCCACTTATAGGTGAGATCATATGGTATTTGTCTTTCACCCCCTGGCTTATTACACTTAGCATAATGCTCTCCAGTTCCATCCATGCTGTCATGAATGGTAGGAACTCCTCCCTTCCTTCTGCTGCCTTAAAAGGAGGGTTGGATAGTGGTGGCAGGAAAGAAGGTGGAGAGATTTCTTAGTGTCTTTAGATGGCAAAATTTGACACCAAAATATTTCCAGTGCTTAGGAAATTATGGAATACACCAAGCTCTCTACGGCCTAGAGTATACATTCAGATAATTGGAGAATTTTAGAGCTGAAAGTCTTATCAATTGCAAATTTCATAAAATAAGAGGAAATTGGAAAAACTCCAGGGACAGAATGAGACTTAAAGTTTCTAAAGTAGTGGCTATAAAAGGTTTGCATGGGAAACTAGGGCAAACTCACCTTGCCTATAGTTGTTCTGAGGATCAGCAGAAATAGTTGGGAAGTAGAGGTTCTCAGCATTGACTGTGTATTAGAACCAGCTGGGGGAGGTTTCACAAGACTCCAGAGTAGGGAGCATCACATACAGATTAAGCCTGCATTTTGGGGATAAGGCCAAGAAGTAAAAGCTCCCCAGACAATTTCAATTTTACAATTAAAGCTGAGAAACCAGCATTCTTAAGCATCATGCAAATATGAGTTGTAATTATGTGACTATGAAAGTAAACCCAGGGTTATGATGGAACAGGGTGCCCATCTTCTACTAAGATTCAAATAACACCTAACAGCTTTAATACATAGCAGAAGGGACCAATTAAACCTAAGGAGGATCTATCTGTCCAGAGGGGCATTAAAAGAGGCCCTAGTGTTTGCTTCCCTCTAGGATGACCCAAACATAGACTTCCATGGAAGATCATGTGACCACTGTTCTTTTTTTTGCTCTTTAATAAAGGATATAAATAGAACTACCCATAGGTAATATTTAAGGCTGGTGCTGGGTGCCATGGGGCACCTTTAAAACCAGTTATTCCTGGCCCCATCTGGGTGACTCAGTTGGTTGGAGCATCATCCCATACACCAAAAGTTTGAGGATCAATTCCCAGTCAGGGCAAGCGCCTAGATTTTGGGTTCGATCCCCGGTCGGAACATGCATGGGAAGCATCCAGTCAATGTTTCTCTCTCACAATGATCTCTCTCTCTTCCTTCCTCTCTCTCTAAAATCAATAAACATATCCTCAGGTGAAGCTAAAAAAACAGTTCTTCCTGTTTCAGAAAAATGATGAGTTTTTATCTCTCAGACTTGCTGCACACCCGGCTTCTGCACTGAGTCTTGAAAAAGTAATATTTTCCCGATTCTATAAAAAAGTACATGTTTTCAAAATTTAGAAATCAAAAATATAAAAAAATTAAATCACCCATAATCTCATGGCCCAGAGGCAATTATTATTATTAATATTATTTTTGCCTTTCTTCCTAGTCTTCATATATATATGTTAATACAAACTTTAGCTCATTTTTATGATGTTGATCATGCACATAATAATTCAGAGTTAAAATTTAGATGAGAAAAGATTCAAATTCAAATGCAGTTTTTTACTTATAAGAGAAGTCCTTTTGCTCACTGTGTTTTCTCATGAACTAATATGCTGCCACTCTATGGGAAAAAATAAGGAATGCTTACTAGGGACATAAGAAATCTATGTTGGAGTTGAAGAACAAGTCTGCAAGTCACATTTCAGAAAGACTGTGAATTTTCTGCTCATTGTTCCCAAATTATTGATATAAGAACAGAATGTTGTACAGGTATGAGCTGAGACTCCAATGTCACAGCAGCTGGGCAGGTCTCAGGACTAATGCTGGGGAGGTTGGACCCATAGCTCCAGGAGCCAGACTTTTCCTCTGAGGTGCCCTGAGTAACTTGCAGTGGGAAACATGTGCTCCAAGAGCAGAGTCATATAGTCCAGGCTAGGAACACACAGATATGATGCATTCCCTATAGCATAGTGGCTGTTGATGGCCCCCATAAATCACTACCAGCTCTTCCCCAGGCCTTCAGCCCTGCTTCAGGAAGGGTGGTTTTGAAAAATAAGAGCCAGGAATATATGGCTGGACAAAAAGAACCTCCAGGTATTTCACAGTGAACATTTCTTCTTATTCTCTCTCCCTACCCAGTTTGCTGAGCAACAAATTCCCCCTTCACTGCCTTACTGCCCCACTTCACTGATTGACAACCCAGTTAATGAACAGGTATTTCCTGGGGACACAGCTAGGTGATGATATAATTAAGTCATCTGCAAAGCCATTGAAAAAACACTTGCTCATAATTTGGATCTTTGTTACAGTTAATTAAAATAACAGTTAAAATTCAATTCAGTAATTTTACACTTTAAAGTCTACTCTAATGGAATCAACATATTTTTTGACTGCCTACTATGGGTCAGGCATTGTACTCCTGGGCAATATGGTCCAAGGAGCCAATGGTTTATTTAGGGAGATAAGAAACCAGGTACATCTAATAAATTGTGTTGGGCTACTAGTACCTATATTTATTTTCTAGGACCACAGTAACAAAGTACCACAAACTAGGGGGCTTAACAACATAAATTATTATCTCACTGTTCTGGAGGCAAGAAATCCCAAATCAAGGAGCAGGCAGGGCTGGTTCCTTCAGTAATCTGTGAAGGAGAATCTCTGTCCTCTCTTCTAGCTTCTGGTGACCTCAGGAGTTCCTTGGCTGGTCGATGGCAATCTTCCTGTGTCTTCTTCACATCTTCTTTCCTTTATTTAAGTTTGTTTCTGCATTAAAATTTCCCCTTTTGATAAGAACACTGGTGATTTTGGATTATGGCCCACCCTAATGATCTCATCTTAACTTGATAATTTGCCAAGACCCTATTTCAGAATTAGGTCATATTCCCAGGGACTGAGGGTTAGGACTTCAACATCTTTTTCAGGAACATAATTTAAGCCATATGGTACCCATGTATACACACAAAGCATAGGGTAAGGAACAGCAGGTCCTGGTAGGAGAATCTGGGTTAGCCAAGGGAAGAGGAAGAGGGAAAATCATGTGCAAAAGCTCATCAGGCCAGGATCAGCCTCCTTGAAAACCGAGCCAGCAGTAACATGACAGAAACAAGCCCCACAGCTGAACTGTTCCCTGGTGAGGTCACTTCAAAGGTCCCAGAATCTGGGGTGGCAGGAGAGAAACCTCAGGGAATCAGAGACATGGGAAGAAGCAGCCCAGGCAGAGTTCTATGCAGGAGGGTATTTAGGATGTTGGCAGAGAAAGTGAGGGAGGTGGGAGGAGCAGGGTAATGCTGCTGCTCAGGTGGACTCTGCAACTGCCAACTCCTCAAGAAGACAGCCATACAAGGTACATGCATGAGCAAGTCACTACTGTGGGCAACTGGGGCACAGTCACTTTAGGGACTCATCAGAGATAATGTGGAACACACCCGAGAGTTGTACCCTCAACAATGAAGAATCTGGGTAGTCTTCCCCCAATTTCTTCTCATCCTATGTCAAAGCTATGTTGGAACAGAGTCGCAAGCACTTGCAGTCAGAAGGCATCAGTATATCTGGGAAGGGTAAGTTCCAGGGACATGCGGCACCTATAGAATCTGCTGCAGTGTTTATAACAAGCACACAGTCTTCCACACGCAGGAGATGTCATCAGGTGCACAGAGGCTGCAAGTGTGGGCTCTCGGCTCCGACAGACCTCAAGATTACATTCTTACCTCTAAAGTGGAACTAGCAAGGCTGCCTGACTCATGGGATAGTTGAAAGGAGGAAATATATGTATAAATATAGAGTGATGTATATAGTAAATATTAATAGTTATTATACATATTAAAGTTCTTACAACAATCAAGACATTATTTGAAGTGCATTATGTAAATAACTCATTTAATCCTCAGTAATAGTAAAAGGTCATTGGTATTATTATTATGTCAGGAAATTAAGGCACTATCTAGTAAGTAGCTCAGATGCAATTTGGTTGCCTAGTTCTGTCTGTTAGCAATGAAATAATATTACCTGATTCAATGAAATAATCACCCAGTTGGTAATAAGTGCTCAATATATTATTGTTCATTGCTGCTACCTTTGGATATGTGAAGTACACAGCAAACACTCCTTCTCCATGGTTCTTGTCCCCTGCTCTATCTTGTCTGACCGCACTGGGATTGGCTATCCCAAATAGGATGAAAAGCAGTTAAATACCACACAAAGTGAAGGGAGCCCCTTGCTGAATGCCTGTGGTATCAGAGAGCAGCCCCATGAGCCTTCACCATACTTAGAGGCAAAGTTGAGCAGTGTGGAGAGAGCATAACTAAAAGTAAGGCAGAAAGTGCTTCTGTCGTGGGGCAGTGTTGACATTCACATTTGGATGAATGCCATTCCTCAGGTTTTATAACTCAACTTTTCTAGTTTATAACAAGACTTTTAAAAATTATGTATGCACATAATTTTCTAGTCCATGTTAGTAGAAATAAGTGGCTATAAACATCTCTCTTTTTTTGCTGGGATATTAACAAGTTTCACTGGATAAACCTCACTTCACTGTTTCCAGTCCAGTCTAGTGAAGAGCCTGTAGAATCAAGGCCACCAGGTTGTCTGACTCCAGGGCGCCATCCCTTGTAGCCTTTATGAAAGAAGAGGGTCCCTGGACGTGTGCAATGTGGTGGCACAGAACAGAAACAGAAATTAAAAGCACCTTCACCTTTAGCTCCTTCTGGCCTCAGCCCAAGTCCAGTAGAGTGGTAATGCAGAAGGGCTCAGCCTGGCTGCCTAGCCCTGAGTTCTGCCTCCAACTACCTGTGTGAGTCTGGGAAATGCAGCTGTGTCTCTGTGCTTCAGTTTCCTCATCTCTAGAACAGAATTGATGATGATTCCTAACGCATGGCTTTCATGTGAGCATTGAATGAGATGATGCATGTAATGTGCCTAATTGGGGGGCCTGGGTCCTAGAAAATATTACATAAAGAGTATCCATTGCCATTTCTATTATAAGGATCCCCCATACTCCCATGTCACCATAATGGCCTCTGCCACTTGTGTGATGGATGAAGAAACTAGCTCCCAGAAAGTTAATTGACTTATCTAGACCCCAGAGTCTCATTCCAGGCTGAGGCAAGAACAGAATTCAGGATTTTTTTTTTCTACCGAAGCCTTTGATATCTTAGTGTAAGCACCTGTAATCACCATAAAAAGCCAAAAAGCCTGGCTTTTCTTGGCAGATAAGATGTAATGCTTTCAAATGAATCCAGCAATTATCCCAGTCATGATTCTTTGGAGAACAGACTCCCTATCTATAGAAAAGGGAGATAACTCTATTTGTTTATAGAAAGAAAAGATTTATTTTAAGGACTTGGCTTATGTGATTATGGGATCTGGCAAGTACAAAATCTGCAGGGTAGGCCAGCAGGCTGGGAAAAAGATATTGTAGCTTGAGTCTGAAGGCAATCTGCAGGCAAAATTCCCTCTTCCTCAGGGAGTCAGACTGTTTTCTTGTAAGGCCTTCAACTGATCGTATGAGGCCCACCTGCATTATGGAGAGCAATCTGCTCTACTCAAAGTCTACTGATTTAAATGTTAATCTCATCCAAAAATACCTCACAGAAACAGCTGGACTGGTGTTTGACCAAATATCTGACTACTTTGGCCTAACCAAGTTCACCAATAAAATTAATCATCACATTCAGGAAGATAAAATGCATCAATCAGTACAGCCCTTCTCCAGCAAGAACCCACATTGATGGCTCTTTATGTGCAAATAAACTTGTGACTTTCCCCAGCAGCCTAGAAATATATGTGTGGCATGGGGTTTGGGGGATGAGCTGAGATCTGCATTGGTAAGAGAGAACGAAACTTGCAGATTGTGATACGTCAGCAAGCCTGCAGTCCTGTTTCTCTTTGCTTGTCCAGTTCATGCTCATTCCCTGAGAGGTCACTTCTGAGATACCTTCCCCAATATCCCAAGATGGCGTTGTTTTTCTGTTAAATATCCTCTGGCACACAATGTCATCACACTTCTCATGTGTAATGTCATTGTTTAATAACTTTTCAATTCCTCCCACTGAACTCTCAGCATCTTGGGGACTATGCTTCAAAAATACTTCTTAAAAGGGTTGATGAATGTTATGGACTGCATGTTCATGTCCACCCCACATTTATATATTGAAACCCTAACCTCCAATGGGGTGTTATTAGGAGGTGAAGCCTTTGGGAGGTCATTATGTTTAGGTGAGATTATGAGAATAGAGCCTTCATGATGGGATCGGTGCCTGTATATGAAGAGAAAGAGACTGGAGTTTGCACTGCTATGTGAGGACACAACAAGAAGGTGGCCGCCTGCAAACCAGGAAGAAGGCTTTCACTATATCAGATCTGCTAGCACCTTGATCTTGGACTTCTCATCCTCCAGAACTCTGAAAAATAAATGGTTGTTAAGCACTCTATGGTATTCTATTATAGCAGCTTGAAATGACTAAGAGAGATGAGCAAATGAAAAAATGAATGACTCTGTAAGCCTAGGAAGAGGCTTGTTGTCACAAAGCTGGGCAAAGAGGCCTCACATGCAGGAACGATGTCTTGTCTTGTGGCTGCTAATATAAACTACCACAAACTGATCATTTTATAAAGAGTAGTTTATTGCTCAGTTCTGAGGTCTGGAAGCCCAGAATCAGGGTGCCAACATGATCAGGCCAAGGTCCTTTGCTGGGTCATACAACTTCATTTGGCAGAAGGAGCAAGGGAGCTCTCTGGAGCTTCCTTTATAAGGTACTAATTCCATACATGACAGTTCCAGCCTAATGATTTAAACATTCCCCAAAGGTCTCCCATACTAATACCATCACATTTGGCATTAAGATTTTAACATATGAATTTGGAGGGGACACAAAAGTTCATACCATGACATCAAGCTCCCCAACACCAAGTCCAGGGTTCTTCCTCTCACTCCCTATGCTGTTGAAGCCAAAAAGTCTTTTTCTCACTCTTGCCGTCTCCCCTTCCCATCTGCATGAGATCATCACAGAGTAAAGAGCTGAGGCCAGCCATGTGCCAAGACCCAGCTGGTCCTAGGCAGGCTCACCACACTCCCACTGGATCTGGCCAACTTGCCTCTTGAGTGTGGACAGTGCCGATAGCCAGAGCACCTTCCAGTGTCCCCCACGGGAGCCCAGAAGGCCAGGTTGGGCCTAGCTCACTGGCTTCCTTCCACTCCTTAGGACTGACTGTGGCCTCACATCTCCAGCCTTGTAGTTGCTCAGCACCTTTACTTGCTGCCTGCACCTGAGCCTGTGAAGACACCTAAAACCTTTTCTAATTGTGTTAACTCCCTGTGCATGTCATCTGCAAAAGCTTTTGTGCTGCTAGAGCATCAGAAAATCCCAGAGAAGCCTTGATTGCTAGTGCTGGGACCTCAGGCCTTGTTCTTAGCACTCAGCGAAAGCTGCCTCACCTGGTTGCTCTTTAGTGTGTGTATGCATATGTGTGTGTGTGTGTATACACATATATATATAATATACAGGGTCCGGAACAAATAACACCCCTTTTTATTACAAAATCATAACCATATAATTCTGTAACATAACAATATCACACTCAAGCACACCATATGCCATTTTAGGTGAAATGTTCAAATTAACACTATAAATTATTACATCCATATTATTGCCCTACCAACCACATTCAAGTAAGCCTTACTTCTGCTGTACCCTATAAATATCCACGTGTCACAAAAAAGTATGGCACCAAGGAAGCTGTACCCCAAGCTTCCCGTAATTCTATGTCATGATAATGATCAGTATAACCATCAGCCACCCACTGCTCCAGAATGACTGTGAGGATTAATGGAATGCTGGTAACAAAGTGCCATGAGTCCTCTGGGAAGCTCTTCAGGAGGCAGTCTTCACCCTCTTTTAGGTGGAAAAATAAATTAAAAAAAGCATAAACTAGGAATGGAACCACATCCTAGCCACCACCCTGCCATGCCTTAGCTATGAGGTCTTAGGCCAGTCATTTAACATCTCAGACTATTTTCTTACCTATAAAATGGGCACACAGGGCTTACCTGTCCTTTCTTGGGGAAGTTTGTTGTTTCACATCTCCAAGTTGCTTGTAATATAATTGGTAGTGACAATGCACAGCTTATGAGTAGAATTTGCTCAAAGTAATCATTCTTGTAGAGTTGAAAATCATTTCTAGACTCCCATCAGTCACCTGAGTATAGCAACATATTATTTCTCTAAGAGTTTGCCCCTGACTTCAAGCCTAGAAGAAGAGAAATCAATGAACCCCAGGAAAATGCTGGGCTAAAATTTCAGTGGTACATTGGTTCCTGTCACAGCATTTTTATTTATTTCTTTTTTCTAATTATTTTTTAATTTTTGTATTGTTCAAGTACATTTGTCTCCATTTTCCCTCCACTACTTTTCCCTGACCCACCCACCCCCACTTCCCACCCTTAATCCTTTCCCACTTTGGCTTTGTCCATGGGTCCTTTATACATGTTCCTTATTCCATGACCCTTCTCCTCCTTTTCCCAGTTACCCGCCTTCCACCTCCCCTCTGGTTACTATTGCTTTGTTTTTTCTTTCAATGTTGCTGGTTATATTTTTCTTGCTTGTTTGTTTTGTTATTAGGTTCCACTTATAGGTGAGATCACATGGTATTTCCTCTGATTCCAGGACCCATCAATACCCCATGTCTAAGCCACAAAACATCAACTGCTTGTAGCAGGGTTTGAAAAATGCCTCCTGAATTTTAAATAAACAGAATGGTTTGCAGCAGTACCACATCAGCTAGACAACATATACCAGACTCAAGATATATATGAGCTCCTGGTGCAAACAATTCCTCACCTGGACACTGTATGAAAGCTGACTCCCATGAGAAGCAGAAGTTCATCCATCCATTCTAGCCATTTTGGAGCATCTTGATGCATGTGGGATTGGGCTTGGTCTGCTTGTCTTACTTCCACGGAAGATGGAGGAAGGGTTCAGCAACCAGAGGAACCTGGTGTCTCTTGGGGGAGGACACAGACATTAGTGTTCTGGGAGGGCTCAAAACATTGGCTATGAGCCATTGTGATCTACGGTGAAGCCTTCTCAGCTGTCCTTGCTGAATTGTCAACAATGTGTTGTCCTAGGACTCTGAATTAGTTTAAGAGGTTTGGATGCTGTGGGTTAGAACTAGCACAAAAAGTGAGCCCATGGCTGAGTAACAGCCCTGAGCTTGGCTTCTGATAAGAAAATTCTAAATGGAGGTGGTTTTTTTTTGTTTTGTTTTGTTTTTGCTTTGTGCTCACTCTCTCTCTTTGTCTCCCCTCCCCCTGCTACACACACACACAGACATTATTTTAAAAACAGTGTTTAACTTCCAGTCAAGATGGAGGTATAAGTAGATACACTTTGCCTCCTCACACAACCAAAAAAAGAATAACAACCAATTAAAAAACAAAAAACAACCAGAACTGCCAGAAAATTGAACTGTATGGAAGTCTGACAACCAAGGAGTTAAAAAAAAGAAATATTCACCCAGACTGGTAAGAGGGACAGAGACAGGCAGCTGGGTCAGAGAGGACACACAGCAAGGCAGCATCTGGTAGACCAGGAGGTCCCACATTCATGTGCAGATAAAAACCAGGAGGAACAACTGGGGAGTGAGCAATCTCAGCCCAGGACAGACCGTGCAACCCAGGATTCCAGCACTAGGAAATAAAATCTCATAACCTCTGGCTGTAAAAACCTGTGGGTTTGCAGTGGCAGAATAAACTGCCAGTCTCTCAGGAGAGTCCGTTTGAGGGGCCCATGATATCCTAGAATGTATACAAGCCCCCTCCCACTCAGGAATCAGCACCAGGACAGCAACTGGAAGGACACCAGTCACTTGTGGGAAGTGGGAGAGGTGACTGAGAGTGGGGTGAGAACCAAAGAAGCAGCATTGTTCCCTCTTTAACCCCTCCTCCACATACAGTGCACAATGCAGGTGAAATGGTTTGTCCCCTACACTGCAAATACCTAAAACTTGGCCCCTTACAACATAACAGGTGCCCCAAGACAAAGAAATATGGCCTAAATGAAAGAACAGATAAAAACTCCAGAAAAAGAACTAATTGATGATGAGATAAGCAACCTATCAGATGCAGAGTTCAAAACACTGGTAATCAGAATGCTCACAAAAATGACTGAGTATGGCTGCAAAATAAAGGAAGAAGTGAAAGTTACACAAAGTGAAATAAAGAAAAGTATACAGGGAACCAACAGTGAAAGGAAGGGAACCAACAGTGAAAGGAAGGGAACCAACAGTGAAAAGAAGGAAACTGAGGCTCAAATCAATGATTTGGAACAAAAGGAAGAAATAAATATTCAACTGGAACAGAATGAAGAAACAAGAATTCAAAAAAAATAAAATAAAAGAGAGCTTTAGGAACTTCTGGGACAACTTTAAACATACCAGCATCTGAATTATAGGGGTGCCAACAGGAAAAGAGGAGGAGCAAGAAATTGAAACCTTATTTGAAAAAATAATGAAAGAAAACTTCCCCAATCTGATGAAGGAAATAGACATATAAGTCCAGGAAGCTCAGAGAGTCCCAAAGAAGTTGGACCCAAAGAGGGCCACACCAAGACACAGCATAATTAAAATGCCAAAAGTTAAAGATAAAGATAAAATCTTAAAAGCAGCAAGAGAAAAGAAAAAAGTTACCTACAAAGGAGTTCCCACAAGACTATCAGTTGATTTCTCAGAAGAAAATTGGCAGTCGAGAAGGGGCTGGCAAGAATTATTCAAAGTAATGTAAAGCAAGGACCTGTATCCAAGATTACTCTACCCAGCAAGGCTATCTTTTAGAATGGAAGGGCAGATAAAGTGCTTCCCAGACAAGCTAAAGTTAAAGGAGTTCATCATTACCAAGCCCTTATTATATGAAATGTTAAATGGCCTTATCTAAGAAAATGAAGATCAAAACTATGAATAGTAAAATGACAACAAACTCACTAGTATCAACAACTGAACCTAAAAAAAAACAAAAACAAAAACAAACTAAGCAAACAAGTAGAACAGGAATAGAATCATAGAAGTGGAGATCACGTGAAGGGTTATCAGCTAGATGTAGGAAGGGGGAGAATGAGGGGAAAAGGTACAGGGAATAAGAAGCATAATTGGTAGGTACAAAATGGACACGGGGAAGTTAAGAATAATATAGGAAATGTAGAAGCCAAAGAACTTATATGTATGACCCATGGTCATGAACTAAGCGGGGTGATTGCTAGAGGGAATGGGGATATCGTGCAGAGGGGGACAAAGGGGAGAAAAAATGAGACGGTTGTAATAACATAATCAATAAAATATACTTTTTTAAAAAACAGCATTTTTAAAATTATAAACCAGTATGTGCTCTATAAGGATGCTTGTAAAATACAGAAAATCATTAAGTAAACATTGCCTCTAATCCCACTCAAAGATACAGACAATTAATATTCAGGTGTTTGTGCGTCCAGCAAATTTTTAATGCAGTATGTTTGACTGTATTTTTATAAGAATAGCATTAAATAGCATTATGTATATATGATCTTACCTTGCTCTTTTTTTTAAATTACTATATTGAAGACATTTTACTAGATCACTAGAAAGATAGAACCTGCTTAGGTAAATACTTTGGGCACTTTTTATTTTTAGCCCAGTATTCCCTGACTTGAACTTCGGCCAGGCTAGAGGAAAATGGTTCCAATTACTGATACTCTTGACTGAAACTTTCATGCAATCATGAAGCAGCTGATTCTGCCCATGTGCAGAAGTCATGCCTAGTAATTTTCCCATGAGGCACAGCTCACAATCTTCAGTGGACATATACAATTTATCTGGGGCATTTGTTATAATGTCCAGAGATTCTCATTCTGCAGATATGCAGGAACCAAAAAAAAAAAAAAAAAAAAAAAAAGGGGGGGGGTCTAGTACTTACAATGATTTTCAGACCAGTCTATAAATTTCCAGCATAGGCTTAAGTGTGGAATGGAAATTATGGAGTCCACTTAAAAGTCTCAGTTCTGTGGAGCCTCCAACATGCACATTTGCCTCACCCTAAATCCCAGAAGCTCAGCCAATTGCCTTAAGGCAACAGCCACTGCAAGGTCAGAGGTTATGCAGGACAGGCTCTGGGTTTATGTTCACTTCAAGAATTATAATCCTCATCTACTTCTTTTATGAGTCAGGACCAGGAAGGGACCATCAGTATTTTTATAACAGGGTTGGAAGCCCACTCATTTACCATGTAAGACATGCCAGTGAAAGCATAAACAGGTATTCTAAATTCAGAGGCTTCCTGCTCAACTAAGCTTTTTCAGATGGGTATGGGTACAAATATTAAACACATTCACAATTTGAGTTGTGTAATAAATGTGACATTCTTTTCTCCATAACTGAGTTAATGTATACTTAGGATTTCCATTCATTCAAGAGTGGAAACGTAATCTTAGCCAAGTTGAAGGTTTCCCAGTTTTGCCCAGAGTTGTGTCCATGTTTTGAGGGGCCTATGAAGATCCTGGTATATGTTTAACAACCAGCTTTCTGGGGAAAAAAGTATGTACATACATATATACATAAGTTTATTATAAATTTTACTAATGTAAAGGATGTGTGACACAATTTTCAAAGAATAATAAAATGTAATATTCTTTCATTTTAAATCCCTATAGCTACACAGAATGCCTAATTGGTTTTTTTGTACCCATAGACAGCCTATGGTTACAATTCAGCCATCATTTGATAAAATCAGATTACAATGAGATGTCACTACCTCATTGATTAATGTGTGTCATTTCCATATGAATGTTGATTGTTATTTTCTTTTATGTTAACAAGATAAAAGTGAAACAGTAGAGGTAAATATCAGAATATCATCAATGACAAGAATGACTTCTTGGATGAAGCAGGTAATTTTAGAATATTAAAATAATATTTTTCTTAATTTTTAGTGCTATTTAACACAAAGTAACAGCTACATACATGATACACTATTAAGTTTAGTTTGCCTTTTTAGCATTTCTCCATCACTTTCTTCAATCTACTCTAGACAATTAAAAATTTTTTTAAAAATTAAAAAATAGGAAATCTAGCCCTGATTTTCACCATTTGCTAATTTCCATGGTGTAAATACCTCCACCATGGCTAATTTTAAGCCACCAATGTGACATTGTACATGAAGTTGGGAAAGAGATACTTACTGTTATTTAATATTTCTGCCATACATAAAAATACAAACAGATTTATAGATATGTAAATAACCTCAAGAACACATATAAAAGTAAAATAGGAAGTGATGAGTTTACCTTTGTCTTTAATATAATTTACCTAATTGTCAGTTTACATGATTTATTTTAATACTGGCTATGTTTAACAGTCAACTCAACTCACAAAATTCCCAAAATGTTAACAAGTAGCTCTTATGAGCTGATACCCACTAAGCTTATGTGCTTTCAGTGCTTGGATTTGGTGGGCATTCTTTCTAGCTATTGTCACTGATCCATACTAATACCCACTAAAGAGTTTTTGCCACCATCTGGTCTCTGGTCATTAGTCCAAGCAGGTGACTGGTGTGTCTGACTTCTCTACACAACACTGTCTTTTTTCTCCCAAAAGCTCTCTTTCAACTTCTATGCCTCTCTGAGTGAATGGGGATGCAGGTTTTAAAGCTTATTAGGAGAGCTGGGAGATTCTTATCTCTAATGATATGCAATGCTTACTTTCTGCTCTACTAAACTTGTTAAATAGACCCATAAACTATATTTGGACTCTTGCTCTATTGATCTGCCTGTTTTTTCTTACATCAGAATCACACTTTTAAATACTGTAACTTCATTCTGTGTTTTACATGTCAACTAGTCTTTTTCACTACTATTCATTTTTCAGTAAAATTCTAAATATACTTATATTTTTATTTTTTATAGAAATGTTTTAAATCAACTTGCTTAATTGTATTTTTTAACCTATTGGTATTTTTTTATGATCCTGTTGAATTTATGGAATATCAACACATTCATAATATTGAACCATCCTATTCATGAATAGATTATACATTTTATTTATTCAATTCTTTGTGTTCTTCAAAAGCATTTTATACTTTTTTCTTTTAGCTTGTGAGTGTTTCTTATAAAATTTATTCCTAGGTATAATTTGTGGGTGAATATATACAAATTATTTATATATATATATGAAATTTGTGCTTTATTGAGTTCTTTAATTTTTATAATTATTTCCCAGTTGATCCTTCCCTTTCCAAATTTTATACCTGTATTTCTTTTTCCTATCAAATTCAATTGTCTACTTTCTGCAAAATATTAAATAATAATAGTACAGTGAATATTCTTAACTTGTTCCAGACATTAGTTGTCCATTATAAATGATGCCAGCCTACTTATTAAGATTCTATCTAGTCCTATCTTTTTATGACAGTCTATTGAGATATAATTCACACACCTTTTAAAGTATATAATTCAGTTGGTCTCCATTTCTTCACAGAGTTATGAAACCATCACCACTGTCTCATTTTAGATCATCTTCATCATCCCCCAAAAGAACCTCATATCCAGTACCAAGCACTTCTATCATCTTCTTCCCCAGCCCCTGGCAACCATAGAGTTATTTTTTGTTCCTATGGATTTGCCAATTCCAGTCATTTCATATAAGTGGAATTACGTAATTTATGTCTTTTGTACCTAAATTCTTTCACTTAGCACATTGCTTTCAAATTTTATCAGTGTTGTAATATGTGTTAATACTTCATTCCTTCTTGTTGCCAAACAATATTCCATTGAATGGATATACTACATTTTGTTTATACATTTATCATTTCAAAGACATTTGTTTTTTCCTTTGACTATTATAAAGAATACTGTTATGAACATAACACTACAAGTTTTTGTGAGAACATAAGGTTTCATTTCTCTTGGGTATGTACCTAGGGGTGGGTCATGCAATAATTCTATGTTTAATCTTCTGAAAAACTGCATAATGTTTTCTGAAGCAGCTGCACCATTTTACTTTTCCACTAACAGTGAGTGAAAATTCCAATTTCTCCCTATCCTCACCAATACATATCTATCTTTTTTATTTTAACCATATTAGTGGGTGTGAAGTGGTATATCATTGTAGTTTTGAATTGCATTTGCCTAAGAGCAATAACATTGAGCATATTTTCATGTGCCTATTGGCCATTTACATATATTCTTTTTTTAATTTAAATTTTCAGTTACATTTGACATACAATATTATATTAGTTTCAGTATATAACATAGTGATTAACGTTTATATAACTTACAAAGTGATCACCCTGATAAATCTAGTATCCATCTAACACCATACATAGTTACTACAATATCATTGACTATATTCCCTATGCTATGTTTTACATCCCTGTGACTGTTCTTATTTTTTCCTTTTTTTAAACTGTTTTTCAGTTACAATCATCCAGGCTTTTTCCCCATTGTTTGTGCCTACCCTGTCTCCCCAACTCACTCAATCTCCCCACCATTGTCGACACCCATGAGTTCTCCATTTATGTTCCTTCCATGCCCCTTCCCCTTCTTTCCTCCATTACCCCCTTCCCCCTCCCCTCTAGTTATGGTCAGTTTGTTCTTTATTTCCAAGTCTCTGGTTTGGTTTTGCTTATTTGTTTGTTTTCCAATTAGGTTCCACTTATAGGTGAGGTCATATGGTATTTGTCTTTCACCAACTGGCTTTTTTCACTTAGCATAATGCTTTCCAGTTCCATCCATACTGTCGTAAATGGTAGGAGTTCCTTCTTTCTTTCTGCTGCGTAGTATTCCATTGTGTAAATGTACCATAGTTTTACTGATGGCAGTTGCTAAAATTGGATATTTGTACGTCTTAATCCCTTTCTCTTTTATACTCACCCCTCCAATTTCCTACTTTCTGGCAAACATCAAAATGTTCTGTGTATCTATGAGGGTTTTTTTGTTTGTTTGTTTATTTTGTTCTTTAAATTCTACATGTAGAAAGAAACAAGATGGTGGCAGAGTGAGTGGAAGTCACACTGACCTCTTCCCAGAACCAATCTGGAATTACAACTAAGTTGTGGAGAAATCACCCAGAACAAACAACTGAACAATAGCAACAGGGGAGCCTTATAACCCCATACAGACAGAAGAATCAGTTTTAGCACAATCTAACTGGTAAGAAGTGTGGCAGAGACTCAAGAAGGCAGGTAGGGCGCTAACTGGTGGCAGCACCGGAAGGATATTGAAAGGGCCAGTTGCATCCCCCTAAGAGTGGGGTCTGAACAACAAGCAGAGATCTCCAGCCTACAGCAATGTAGCCAAAAATTTCACAGAAAACAGCCAGCTGCAAAAAGCGGCAGGGTTGCTCTCTGCCAGAGACAAGCAGCTGGAGATGCAAAGAGCCATTTAAAGGGCCAATGCATACATTTTTATTTGCAGCCATTTACCTTGGTCTCTGAAAAAGGCGGGGGCAGAGTGGGCTAGAGACACCTGAGGAGAGACTGGGGAAGGAAGCTTTGGGGAGGGAACTGAGAGAGTAGTTGGTGGGATCCTGGTGCTGATTCATCCCCCATGTGGCAGCAGCCATCTTGCTTAGGCAGAGACCACTCCACTGAGTGCCAGCAGTGTCAGAGGACCCAATAGCCCTGTCCCCTGGAGGGATTCCACTCCACCCTGTGCTGTCTAAGCCACCTACTGAGTGCAGAGTAGCAGCCAAGATAATAGATCCCTGGCTAAAGGGGCCTCAGGGTGGTATGGAGACACTTGAGGAGAGACTGGGGACGGAGGCTTTGGGGAGAAAACAGAGATAGTAGCTAGCAGGATCCCAGTGCTGACTCCTGCTCCATACAGCGGCAGCAACCTTGCTTAGACAGTGACCACTACCCTGAGCAGCAGCAGCATGAAAGAACCCTGCCTGCAGGAGGACTCTGCCCCTCCCTGAGCTGTCAAAGCAGGCCTGCTAATTGCATAGCGACTAGGTTAACAGCTGAAGGAGACAGCCACAAACAATAGATTACTGGAAGTCTCAGACTGCCTAAGGTCAGACAGAGAGAACATCTGACATCATCAGAGGCAGATCCAGAAAGAAAAAACAGTGGTCTCCTACCACAGAAGTTCACACCACAAAGTGAGGAAATCAAGACAGGTCAATTTAAGAAACAGAAGTAAAAAAGAAGAGTTTCATATATAATGAGAGGACAAAGAAACAACCCCCAGTAGAAGAGAAAGGAAGAATCCTCACAAAGAGAACTAAATGAAATAGAGGCAAGTAAATTCTCAGATATTGAATTCAAAACAACAGTTTAAGGAAGCTTAATGAGCTCAGTGAGCTCAGAGAGAATTACAAAAAAACTAGAGAAACTATAAGGAACTTACTGCAAACTATATCAGCATGAAAAAGGACATAGAAACTATCAATAAGAGACAAGAGGAAATAAGGAATACAATTTCTGAATTGAAGAACACAGTAGAAGGAATCAAAAGCAGGCTAGATGAAGCCGACGATAAAATCAGTGAGCTGGAGGACAAGGTAGATAAAAGCTCCCAGAGAGATCAAGAAAATTAAAAAAGACTAAAAAAGAATGAAGAGGCATTTAGAGTAATGTAAGACAACCTGAAACGTAATCATATCTGTATAATAGGGATACCAGAAGGAGAAGAAGAGGAGGAAGGGATAGAGAACCTGTTTGAAAAATTAATGATGGAAAACTTCCCTAATGGAAGAGAGAAAAAGTCACACAATTCCAGGAAGCACAGTGGGTCCCATTCAAGAGGCCCACTCGAAGACACATCACCATTAAAATGGGAAATATCAAAGACAAACACAGAATCCTAAAGCAAACAAGGGAGAAACAGGTAATAACATATAAGGGAGCTCCGGTATGGCTAGCAGCTGACTTCTCAATGGAAACACTGCAGGCTAGAAGGGAATGGCAAGAAATATTCCAAGTCATGAAAAGCAAAGGCCTGCAACCAAGACTGCTCTATTCAGCAAGGCTCTCAATTAAAATGGAAAGCAAAATAAGGAGTTTCCCAGACAAAAGATGGCTAAAAGAATGCACCTTCACCAAACCAGCACTGCAAAATATGCTAAAGGGACTGCTTTAAGAAGAAAAAGAGTCTATGAATACCCAGTTCCTTTCACAGTTGTTACCCGTATTTTTAATGTGTATTAATCAGATTGTGACTATGATGTGTTATTTTAATTGTTCCTTTATTATTTGTTGAAACTAAACCTGTTTTTGTATATTTCTTGCCCATTTCAATTTTTTTTAAAAAAAGCTTTAAATGACTTTTTGATATTATTTATCCATTTATCAATTAAAGGTTTGCAGAATTTCCCCCCAAAAAACACCCCAACTATTAATCCTTTTTTAGATATGTGGCAAATACTTTCTCATTCTATTACTTGTCTTTTAACTTGTTTTATATGTATATTACTATATAGTCTTAAATGTTTAATGTAGTCATACTGTCAATAATTTACTGTATAGCTTCTGAGTTTGAATATTTTACTTCACAGTAAGAAAAATATTAGTTTGTATTTTCTCCTAAAACTCTTTAGATTCTACATATTGATTTTTAACTCACCTGAATGTTTCTTGTATAATGTGTGAAACAAGGCTCTCTATTTGTTTTATTTCAAGTAATAATGGTCCATGCACCTTATTTGTTGAATAAGCCTTATTTTACCCATTGATTTGAAATATCAATTTAATCATATATTCCATTGTTAGATAGATATATATATTTGTTTCTAGAATGCTCATTATATTTCACTTATCTACTTGATTATATCCGTGCTGGTGTCATATTGTTTTAATTGCTGAGACTTTATAATGGTTTTAAATTTTTTAATATGTTATAATTGACTTTGACATTTAAAAAAATAAATAAAATCTATCTGCATGAAAGAAAGAAAGAAAGAAAGAAAGAAAGAAAGAAAGAAAGAAAGAAAGAAAGAAAGAAAGAAAGAAAGAAAGAAAGAAAAAGAAAGATGGAACTACTTCCTTTTGTGAAAACATGGATGGAAATGGAGAATATCATGCTAAGAGAAATAAGCCAGTTGGTGAAAGACAAATACCATATGATCCCACATATAAGTGGAATATATTCAACAAAATAAACTAACTAACAAAATAAACCACAGGCATGGAAACATGGAGCAGATTGAAAGTGACTAGAGGGGATGGGGAAAGAGGACAATGGTGGAAAGAAGGGGAAGGGACTAGACAAAGAACATGTATGAATGACCCATGGACATGGACAACAGAGTGGGAATTGACTCTGGGAGTGGGGGGGTGGGGGTGGGATGAGTGGAGGGGCAGAGGGGGGAAAATTGAGACAACTGTAATAGAATAAACATGATTTAAAAGTTTTAGAAAATAAAAATAAAATATAAATAGGAATAAATAAATTCGACATGTAAGTGAAATAATATAGTATTTGTCTTTCTCTCTCTGACTTATTTCACGTAACTAAGATGCTTTAACTCCATCCATGTTTTCGCAAATGAAAGTTTTCATTCTTCTTAATGGCTGAGTAATATTTCATTGTATATATGTACCATATCTTCTTTATCCACTCAACTATCAATAGATGGTTAGGTTGCTTTCATATCTTGGCTATTTAAAATAAAGCTGCAATGAATATTGTGGTGCCTATGTCTGTTAGAATTAGTGTTTGGGGTTTCTTCAGATAAATACCCAGAAGTTGAATTGTTGGGTCATATGGTAGTTCTAGTTTTCATTTTTTGAGAAACTTCCATTCTGTTTCCACAGTAGCTGCATGAATTTATAATTCCACTAACAGTGCACAAATATTCTCTCTTTTTTCCACATCCTCACCAGCACTTATTTGTTAATTTGTTGATAATAGTAATTTTGATAGGCATGAGATGATATCTCATTGTAGTTTCTATTTACACTTTTCTGATGATTAGTGATGTTGAGAATCTCTTCATATGTTTGTTGGCCATCTGAAAATCCTCTTTGGAGAAATTTCTATGCAGGTGCTTTGCCTATTTTTCAATCAGATTGTGTGTGTGTGTGTGAGTGTGTGTGTGTTTTGGTGTTAGGTTGCATGAGTTCCTTATATATTTTATATATTAACTACTTATCTGATGTAGCATTGGCAAATATCTTCTCCCACTTGGTAGGTTATCTTTCCATTTTGTTGATTGTTACCTTCACTGTGCAAAAACTCTTTTGTTTGATGTGGTCCAATTTGTTTATTTTTTCTCTTATTTCTCTTGCTAGAGGAGATTTCCAAAAACATTATTAAGAGCAAGGTCAGAGAATTTACTGCCTATGTTTTCTTCTAGGAGATTTTGTTTTTTGGCATTTAAATCTTTAATCCATTTTGAGTTTACTCTTGTAAATGATGTGAGAAAGTGATCTAGTTTCATTCTTTTTCAAGTGTCTGTCCATTTTTCCCAGAACCATTCATTGAAGAGGCTGTCTTTACCCGCATTGTATATTCTTGCTTCCTTTATCATAAATTAATTGACCATATAGATTAAGATTTATTTCTGGGTTCTCTATTCTGTTCCATTAATCTGTGTTTTTGTTTTTATGCCAGTACCATATTGTTTTGATTACCAGAGCCTTTTAATATAGCTTAATATCAGGTGTTGTGATCCCTCCTACTTGGTTCTTCTTACTCAAGATGGTTGTAGATATTCAGGGTCTTTTGTGGTTTTTATATGAATTTCAGGATTATTTGTTCTATTTATGTGGAAAAAATCCCATTGGTATTTTGATATGGATCACACTGAGCTGGTAGATTGCTTTGGGTAATATGGATATTTTAATGATGTTAATTCTTCCTGTCCATGAGCATAGTATATCCTTCCATAATTTGTATCTTCTTCAGTTTCTTTCTTTAATGTCTTATAGTTTTACCAGTATAGGCCTTTTATTTTCTTGGTTAAATTTATTTCTAGGTTTTTTAATGCAATTGTAATGAAATTGTTTTCTTAATTTCTCTTTCTCATGTTTCATTATTAATGTGTAAAATGCAACCTATTTTTGAATAGTAATTTTTAAATTCTGTCACTTTACTGGATTAATTTATCAGTTCTAATAGATTTTTGGATAGAGCCTTTATATATGTACAGTATCAGGTCACCTGCAAATAGTGACAGTTTTACTTCTTTTCTAATTTGGATGCCTTTTATTTCTTTTTCTTGTCTGACTGCTGTGGCTAAGACTTCTAATACTATGTTGAATAAAAGTGAAAAATGGACATCTTTGTCTTGTTTCTGATCTTAAGAAAAATTTTCTTAGCTTTCCCCCATTGAGTATGATATTAACTATGGGTTGGCCATATATGGCCTTTATTATACTAAGAAGTGTTTGAAATACTTTCACATAATCCTTTGTATTTCTATGGTATCAGTTGTCACTTCTCTTTCATTTCTGATTTTATTTATTTGGCTCCTTTATCCTTTCAAAGTACCAGTTCTTAGTTTCATTGATCTTTTGTATTTTTTAAACTATTTCATTTATTTACACTTTGATCTTTAATTCCTTCCATCTACTCTCTTTGGGCTTTTTTTGTTTTTCTTTTTAAAGTTCCTTTAGGTATAAGGATAGATTATTTATCTGAGATTTTTCTTGTTTCCTGAGGCAGTCCTGAATTGCTATGAATTTCCTTCTTACAACTGTTTTGACTGTGTCCCATAGATTTTTGGATCTTTGTGTTTTTATTTTCATTTGTCTCAAGATATCTTTTGATATTTTCCATGATCTTGTTGTTAACCTATTCATTGTTTGGTAGGTAGCATATCTTGGTGTTTATTTCAGTTTTCTTTTTGTAGTAGATTTCTAGTTTCTTACCATTGTGATCAGAGAAGATTCTTGATAAGGTTTTAATCTTCTTAAGTTTCTTGAGACGTGTTTGTTGCCTAACATGTGATCTATCCTGGAAAAGGTTCTATGTACACTTGAAAAGAATGTATATTCTGCTGCTTTGGGCTAAAATTTTATAAAGATATCAATTAAATCCATCTGAACTAATGTGTCACTTAAGGCCACTGTTTTCTTGTTGATTTTCTGTCTCAATGATCTATCCATTGATGTTAATGGGGTGTTAAAGTTTCCTAGTATGACTGTATTATTGGTGCTCTAATTTATTTATTTTGGTGCTCTAATTCGGGGTCCATATATCCTCTTGTTGAATTGATCCTTTTATAATTATGAAATGTCTTTTTCTGTGTTTTATTATAGCCATTGTTTTAAAGTTCATTTTGTCTGATATGTATTGTTACTCCAGTTTTTTCACTCCACTTGCCAAGTTCGTTTTGTCTGATATGTATTGTTACTCCAGTTTTTTCACTCCACTTCACTCCACTTGAAATATATTTTCCATTCCTTTAATTTCAGTCTGTGTGTGTCTTTCAATTTCCAGTGGGTCTCTTGTAGACAGCATATATATAGGTCTTGTTTTCTTATCCACTGAGTCAACCAATCTCTTTTGATTCAAGCATTTAATCTATTTATTTTAAAATACTATTAATAAGTATATAGTTATTACAAGTTTATTATTTATATTTTTATTTTTTTATGCTTCTTAAAGAAGTCTCTTTAACATTTCTTATAATACTGGTTTGGTTGTAATAAACTCCTTTAGTTCTTTCTTGTCTGGAAAGCTCTGTATATCTCCTTTGATTCTAAATGACATCCTTAATGGATAGAGTAGTTTGGGTTGTAAGACTTCACTTTTTATCACTTTGAATATTTTGTGCCAATCCCTCTGGCCTAAAAAGTTTCTGTTGAGGAATCAGCTGATAGTATTATGTACCTTTTGTGCATTAATAACTGCTTTTCTCTTGATGCTCTTAAGATTCCCTTTGTCTTTAACCTTTGCCATTTTAATTATGATGTGTCTTGGTGTGGGCCACTTTGGGTTCATCTTGTTTGTGACTCTCTGCACTTCCTGGACTTGTATTTCTATTTTCTTTGCCAGATTAGAGAATTTTTATGTAATTATTTATTCAAATAAGTTTTCAATCCCTGCTCTCTTTTTCTTCTGGTTACCCTATGATGTGAATGTTTGTCCACTTTATGTTGTCCCAGAAGTCCCTTAAACTTCACTCATTTTTTAAAATACTTTTCTTTTTTTTTTTTTTTGCTATTCTGATTAGGTGTTTTCCACCACATTGTCTTTCAAATCATTGATTTTATCCTCTGCTTCATCTAATCTACTGTTGACTCCCTTTAATGTATTTTTTATTTCATTTATTATATTTCTCACTTCTGACTGGTTCATTTTTATGTTTTCTATCTTCATATTTATGTTTCCTATCTTCTTGTTAAAGTTTTTACTGAGTTCATCTATTCTTCCACTAAGTTCATTAAGCATCATTGTAACCAGTAGATTTGTTTCCATTTTGTTTAGTTATTTTTCTGAAGTTTTGTTCTTTTTTTTTGGTGTTTTTTTTTTCATTTGGACATATTTCTTTGTCTCCTTCTCTTTGGCTGACTCTCTGTGTTTGTTTCTATATATTAGGTAGAACTGCTACATCTCTTGGTCTTGGCAGAGTCACGTTATGTAGTAAGTGTCCTGTGGGGCCCAGTGACACAATCTCCTTGGTCCTCTGATCTGGGTGTTTTAAGCATGTCCCTTGTGTGGATTTTGTATGATCTATTGTAGTTGAGCCTTGATTTCTGTTGTGATATCAGGAGGTATTTACCCTCAGGATGACTGTCTATAAGGAACAATCATGACTGCAGTGGATGAACTATTTTTCAGGGGCTGACACCAAGGATTGGCATTCATTTTAGCAGGCTCTAGTGCCTGCCAAGTCTGCTTTTTGTGTATGTCATTTGTGGAGGTGTTTGTGTGATGCTCTGGTGTGGTCTCAAACTGGCTACTGGGTGTGTTGGTTCTGAGGCCTCTTAGGAGAGTCGTGGTGCAGTTCAAGGTCAACTGCTGCCCATGCTCAGCCTCCACCCAGCTGGTAGGAACTACAAGTGCAGATCACTGCCACCTGTGCTGAATTTAGAGGTGCCTGGGAGAGGCTAAGCTATGAATTGAGGCTATCTGCCGCCAGGGCTGGGCTTGGGGCTGCTTAACAAAAGATACAGAGCCTGCTGTGGCCAGACACTGCTTGTTGGGGTTTGTGAACCTTTCAGAGATTTTAAGCAAGTCTCTAGCACACAGGCTGTCTGTGTGGAAAAGCCACTGGAAGTAGCTTGTGCTGGCCTACAAGTTTGGTGGGTGGAAGTCTCAGGGAATCAGCAGGGCTGGGTAAATATGTTAGCCAGGTTGATGTAAACTCAGACTTGGCCCCAGCCTGAGCCTGTGATCCAGGTGGGGGAAGGACTCAACAAAAGAACAATGGTGTCTGTCAGCACTTCTGTCCATAAACAGCTGTCTCACTCAGCTACAATCACTCATGGTTCTCACAGATAGAAGTTATGGGGACTTCTCTTCCCAGCACTAAAGCTCTGAGCTGGGGAGCTTGGTATGGGGCCAGGACCTCTTGCCCCTCAAGGAGACCTCTGCAGCCAAGACATCTCTCCCATTTACTAACTGCCACACAGTAGGTATGGGGCCCGCACACTCCACATCTCCACTCCTCCTACCACTCTCGACATGGTTTCTTCTTTATATCCTTAGTATAGGACTCCTGCTCAGTTGGTCTTCAGTCTGTTCTCAACGATGATCGTTCTGTAATTTATTTGTAATTTTGATGCCATAAAAAGAGGCAAGAACATCATTTACCTATTCCCCATTTATGTATATTCTTTTGAGAAATGCCTATTCAAATATTTTACCATTTTTTAAATGGGTCACTTGTCTTTTTGTTGTTGAGTTGTAAGGTTTCTATATATATTCTGAATATATATTGCTTATTGGCTATACAATTGGCACATATTTTCTTTCATTTTTCACTTTATCAAATGTCTTCAACATCAAGGAAAATATGTATTTTTTATGTATTTATATGGTGAATCATATTAATAGCTTTCTAAATATTAAATAATCCTTACATTTCTGATATAATCACTTCCTAGTAAAAGGATATCATTATTTTAGCATGCTGCTGCTGTATTTTATTTGCTAGTATTTTATTTAGAATATCACATTGATATATTCATAAGTGAGGTTAGTCTATAGTTTTCTTTTTGTGTTATCTTTATTAAATTTTATTATTAATATTATAATAGTTTTCTAAAAATAAGCCTTCCTTTTGATCTGCTTAATGGTGTAAGTAGGAGCCCTGACCAGCATCGCTTAGACCAGCATCGCTCAGTTGGTTGTGTTGCCCCACAAAGCTAAAGGTCGCCAGTTTGATTCCCAGTCAGGGAACATGGCTGTGTTGTGGGCCAGGTCCCCAGCAGGGGCACGCGTGAGAGGCAGCTGATTGAAGTTTTTCTCAGACATCGATGTTTCTCTCTCTCTCTTTCTTCCTCCTTTCCCCTCTCTCTAAAATTAAATAAAATCTTTATACACACACACACAATTTAAATGGGATATGGATCATCTCTTTGGTAAAGAATCATGGTAAAGAATTTCTCTGTGAAACCATGTGAGCCTGGGGTTGCATCTTGGGAAGGCTGTGAGAGAGGAACAACAATTTTGCCTATTAGTTCCTAGCAAATGATATGTTTTAACTTTCTCTCTCTTCTAAGATTACTCTTGTTTATTCATGTCTCCTAGAGAAGGTAGATATATGTTTGCATAAGCTGAAGCAAAATAGTGCTTTATGATTTCTACAAATTTCCTCTGAGCTGATTCTCATTTCATATTTTTACATTGTCCTTTAATAACTATTCAAGTTGTTCTTTCAGGGAAAGGATACCTCTTTGCATGTCCCACTTTGGCACATTAGCCTCTGTGGAACAATTTAAATGTGAAACAAGAAGTTAGATCCTGCACACTAAACCCAGATTCCCCATGCAGGGCACTTGGTGCTGGTTCCACCTAATCACTCACCATGCCTTGTCATGTTCCCTTAGGGTGATTTCTTGGACAAATATGGGTATATAGCTTAATGTTATATCTAAATAAGGTCTGCAGTTAGTTAAGAGTATTGCACCAATTTTATTTTCTTGATTTTGATAGTTGTATGATGGTTTACAAGATGTTAGCAGTAGATGAAGTTTATTAATAGCATATGGGAAATCTATTGCTTTTGCAACTTTTCTCTAAGTCTAAAATGAGTTTAAAATAAAAATATAATATAAAAAATACCTAATATATTACACAAACTTGAATGTACAAGTTTACAGGTTTCAATACAATATTTGCAATGTAAAAGGAGTCTTTGCTTTTTAAAAATAATTTTAATTAATATGTATTTGTAGCAATGTTAATATGTTAATAGTAATAATGAACTCACCTAAATAGACTACAAAGTGATTCTATTTTTTAAACATAATATATAAACGATTCTATTTGTAAAAGTTCCAAACTTAATTTACTTGTTACTGTTCAATTTGTTTTCAATATGCAACTATATGTATCTCTACAAAGGCCTTGTATGTGATTGAACTTAAACATGCATTTTATAACTTCTACTTATCATATATCCCTCTTAACATGCCACCCCATCTACCTGGCAATTTTTTGGTAAGAAATTTGTTTATGTCAACAACTTCCCTGTCCCTCCTAAAAATTGTTAATGGCTCGCCAAAGCCTTGATGAAAAGACCCAAATTTCTTTGCAGGACATAATAGTTGAGTGGCCTCTTCTGTGTCATTTTTCATCATTCTCACTTTGACCTCCTTGATCTCCCAGGATTGCTAAATTATTTGTAGCCTGCAACTCTGCTGCAGAGGTTCTTGCTTTTAGTCCACCTAAAATCCTTTTCCTCTCTCCACAACCTACTCTTTGCTTTGACAAGATAATCCCCATTTGCCTCTAAAGGCTTAGCTCACCTATCACTTTCTCCATGAGACTTTCCCCCGCCAGATTTCTCTCCTCATGTCTCCTCTGCTCCCACATCACCCTGAACTTATTTTTGCCATAATACTGACCACATATATATCATAGTTCTCTGTTTTCCAGCCTATCCTTCTGTCAGACTGTGTTCTCTTTAGGGGAAGACACTAGGTCTTACCTATTATTTTACATCAACATCTATCACAGTTCCTGGCACATGGAAGATGGTTAGGTTTGATGAATGAATGAAAGAATAAAACTAAATCCTTACACTCCAGCTTTAGGCATATGAACAGACACTATCTGATCACCTGCTGCATACCCACTAGTAACCTGAATAACACAGAGTTGTATAAAGGGCAGCCCTCATTTTCAAACTACTTAGAGGATTAAATCACTCCCACCCACAGCCTACTGAGCAGGCTTCATGGTCCACAGTTGCTTCAATCCAGAACTCTTATTCCATCTTCTTAGCTTGTCTAATGCCTATGAATTTGGCATGGCAGCGTACTGAATGCAGAACTGGAGCTAGCTGGGCTCATCAAGGCCTCATGTTTTAAAATATTGCATTATCCCAGAGCATTTTCATTGTCTGTCACACAACACGAACTGTGGCGCCTGGTGACAGCAAATGTGTCTCCCCATCTAGTGTTTGATACTTTTGCTAAGAACTAACTTAATAATTCAGAAGCTTTTTCCGCTGTCTTTTCTGCCCCAGGACCACACTCCAAGATCCAAAATAAGCATTTACTCAGTAGTTCCTTCCCTGTTTCACGCCACCTCGCTCTGTAACCTCACCACCCCATCATCTGGTCAGGGCTCAGCACCTGAAAAAAAACGGACTCCTGTTACCCTGCCATCTTATTGAATTTTCTTACTCTTTGTACTACTTTTCTAGTTGATTCTCTTAGGTAATATCTCAGTCTTTTCGAAAAGCATTTTCCCCTCCTGCTACCTGCATTACCCAGAGTCAGCATGGACAGGCAGGATCTCCATCAAAACTCAGCCTTGTTGCCCCTTGAGTGTCTTCCTTTGTTAGCCTACACCAATGCCTGGAATATGGGAAATATGAGCCAGCAAATGTTATCACCTGGGTGACAAATGTATTTGACCTTACCTACATTCAAAATTACATGGACACTAGGTATGAAAAACACTTTTTAAAAAGCTAGTAGTGGTTCAGTGTAATAGTTCTTGGCTGAAGAGGTAGCATAAGAATGAATAAAATAATGTGTTAAATATCTTTTGAGTCCCTGTGTGAAAGGCTCTGTACACATATATTTCCCTTGTAATTTTTAGTCACTCATATTAGAAGGCATATCATATTCAATAATGCCTATGTGTCATTGGATACCAAACCAACCAAAAGTGTTATGAAATCTCTTCCCCCTCCTCCCTACCTCCTCTCTCTTGCTTAATCTGGTTACACTATTTCTACCCAGCCTTATTTCTCATTATTCTGCTGAGGCCTCACCAGTCCATGATAAGACAAGTCCCTTGCCATGCTCAAGCTGTTCCCCATCCCCCAGTAGTGCTCTCCTCTCATCCCTCCACTACCCAGCTCTCATCTATTGTTTCTGGCTGCACAAAGATTTTTCCTACAACTCAAGCTATTAGATATTTAAAGGAAGGCAGCCTGCTTCATTCCATGCACTCTTATATCTCAGAAACATACGGCTTCACCTATGGCAGGTGCCAGTGAGATTGCTGGTGGACAAAATTGCAATGTCAATGGCCATGTCCATCTCAGTAGGTCTCAGTGTCCAGCATATTCTAGCTGCCCTACAGGCATAGGCTGATTGATAAAGATCCTTGGAGGAAATGGCCCTTAGCCTACAATCAAAAGTGAACACAGACATAATCTGCCCTTCTTATGAGATAGTTATAGAAGTAAAGTCCCATCCCCCTCCCTGCCATGGACATGGCACCAGGAGAGGTCACCCACAAAGACGATGGCCTATCTCATTACCAATTCAGTCCCCATGGAAACCCTTGCTAGGGCCCTTAACTTCTTGTGTTAAAACAACAAATGAGGTGACCCCAGCACAATCTCTAATAGGTAGCATGGGTCAACAATTATTCATTTGTGCTAGTGCTTTTTGCATGACAGCCTGAGATGAAAATTTGTCCTCTTCCTGGCAAGAGCTATAAATTAGTTTTATGCTACTGTTAAACCCAGAGGCAAACAGAGGGGGAAGGGATTAGAAGTGGGGGAAGGTCAGCGAATAAGGCCTGACTGCTTCTGCTTCTAGGGACAAAGCCACTTCGTCGTGGACCACATGCACAGGGAGGAGGCAACAGAGGACAATGAGACTGGGCCACAAAAGAAATTGTTGCAGAGACTCTGAGATAAGGCAGCAAGCTCTTTGAGGATCTGAACTGAATCTTATTTTTCTTTTTATCCCTGCTATCTGGCAGACTTACTGAGTAATTTACTAATAACTGATTGATACGTACAGCAATTGTGTCTCTCAGCCAGATCTGAATGAAACCAATTATGCCATATCCATATAAATTCTCTCTGAGTTCTCTAAGGCCAAAGGAGCCAGTAAAAACATTAACATTAACGTACACTTTTTTCACATGTATTGTTCCATAAGCTATTAAGTGGGAAAAACAACTTGTAACACTATACATTAATACTTAGGTATTTATATTCAAAAGGTACTGAGAAAAGTACACACCAAATGTTAATAGTGGTACTATCAGAACAGTGGCATTTTGAGTTTTCTATTCTCCACTTTATACAATGCAGAATTTTCTCAACATTTTGTGATGAGAATACATTTCTATCTAATCAGAAAAAAGTATTTTTGAAAAAATTTACATCATCATCTTATGTATCTGCATTAGCAAAAGAGAACCGTGGTGTGGATCATCTAGAAGATGGGAAAAATCACCCATACTTGACTTTCAAATAGGCTACATACATTTTTTCCCTAGAAGATTTATCTTCCTAATTATGTTTTGCTCTATACTTAATATTAGGATTAGTTCTAAGTCCCTGAGCTCCCTTGCCAGCTAATGAGAGGAACTGGATGGCAGGAAAAAGTCAACTTGGAATGAAATGAAATATGAGCTTCAGATAATCCACAGGCAGATCATTGAGCTCTGGCTGCACACACAGAGAGGAGGCAGGAAGCTCTGGAGGGCTCAGATCCTGTGCTCTTAAGCCAGACTCCTAAGGATCAAAACATAGCTCCACTACTGCTAACGCTGAGGTCGTGGAAAAGATTCTCATCCTTTCTGCACCCTGGTTTCCCTGTGTGCAAACTGCTAGTGATAATAGTATCCACCTCCTGGAGCCAGGAGGATTAAATTAGATGATGCATGTAATGTGTTTAGCACAGGCCCTCAGCAGATGTCAGTCAGGACAATTATGTTTTGGGCATGCCCTTCCATGGTTTGTGTTCATATAATACTTTCTTCCAAAAATTTAAAACACATTTTAACCTCTCCCTCATATCTTGCAGGAGTGGAGCAGGCACTGTCATTCTCATTTTATAGTCATTAAAACTAAGGCCTGGAAAAGTAAATAGAGTTGCTCTTGGATTTGTAAGACATGGAAAAACTGTAACTGCATCTCAGTTCTTCAGGAGCCTTCATTGCCATGTGCCTGCCCCCACCCCATCTCATAAGGTTGAGTTTGACTATCTATGCCTCAGTAACCAGGTAGTGAGTGTTAAGTGCTTGACCAAGATCAAATGCAATAGAAATTCCAAGTCCTGGTCATGGAGAGAAATTAAAGAGACTCACATTCATTTGAGTCCTTGTTATGAGGCTGGTACATTAACAGGGCTGGAATTGAGGACTTGTCATTTTATGGAGGAAGGCTTCCTTCCAAAATATTCTCTGGTATTAGATTCATGGAAGAATTTTTGGCAGGTGTAGAATGGGGGAAGGTATAAGAAGGAGGATAGAGTACTTCCAAACTCCCTTTCCTTTACAGATAATTTATACAAAAATCAGACCCTTAAAATGGGTTCTAGTTCTTTCCTAACTTCCCATCCAAGGCATCTTTCTTCTCCTCCCTCCCCTCCTCTTGGGTTTGACATTAACAGAAGTAAAAAAGAAAGTAGAGGGCTGTTTGTACTCAGTCCTCTCCAAAACATTGGACAGGATACCACTCATCATTCTCCTACAAATCCCTTCCTGACTTCTGAAAGCATTTTCTCATCCTACTAGAAAAGTCAGGTTTATAATGATAAGGACCACATTTGCTTTCTTCAGCATTTAATCCCCAGCACCTCACATGGTAACTGCTCAATATATATATGTTGAATGAATAAGTGAGTGAATGAGTGAACAAACTCACTACATAACAGCAGAATGGTATGGAATTCAATGGATACTACTGAAGAGGGTGATGTTTGTTTGTATATGTATATGTATATGTATATGTAGGTAGCTACTTCTAAATTTGGAACATGAAAATCCAATTAAACTAAATCATAAGAGATTACAGATGACCATTAAAATGGAAAATTTATTAATTAAAGCAAAGCTCTCTCCTAAAAATGAATTTAAGTATTGTAAAAAAAGAAAAAAAAGGAGATAAACCAACTTCCTATTCTGTACTTAAAAATTCCCTCAGAACTGTGCTTCCCCCTGCCCCTCCTGTGAGACTGGTCTGTGTTCAAAGCTCTGTCTGGGCAGAAGGACTCCATACTACTGACAAGTCAGGTTGATAACTTGCAGAATGAGGCAGCCCTTTGTTATGAAAGTACTTTGAATAGTACTTAGGATAGGAAGTTGAAAGTACTTAGGATAGGAAGTTGTAACAGAATCAGAGAGGTAAGAGGAATGTCTGAGGTCATTAAGAATCCTGTATCTGATTCCAAAAGGGATATCTACAGGATGTAAGTGGGCAGGGAAGATCTGTTCGAACCCTTCAGTGCTCACAATGTAGTCTGTGACCCAGCAGCTTGGGCATCTGGAAACCCAGACCTGTTGAATCAGAATGCCTTTTCACAAGATATCCAGGGAAGTCCTGTGCACACTGCCATGTCTGAGGCTCATAGGCCCAGCCCTCTACAGAGAAGTGAAAAAGAGTTTTGCTGCTTGTGAAATTCCAGGGCCCACAATGGGAAATTTACACAAGTGCAGGGCATAAAATATGGTACATTAGATCAGTTAGTTGAAGCTTTGCACATGCCTTCTCTTCTACAATACCCTCTAGAGCATGGGAAACAGCAGAGAGAGGATGCAAGGCCAGCCCCTGGTGTGATCCCCAAAGTGACCCAAACTGTAGGCATTGTGTGTGCTGCAACCATCTTGGCCTGCAGATGACTGAGCCTGGGAAGTTAGTCTCCTTCCCCTTGGACCAGTTTGAGATGTTTGTAGAAAGTAAGCATGCTCCAACTGGGGACATGTGAACAAAACAAGACCAATGTTAAAATGTAACCATGGTGATTTCTGGAAAGAAGTTCCCTTACTGACACAATTTCAATTTCCTTGAAGTACATTGGGCAATTATCTTAGCAGACACTAATAAACAAGTTCCTTAGAGACACACAGTGACTGTAATAACTTAAAGATGAATACTGGATGAATGAGTTATTAGGGACTGGCCAGACTGCTAACCTCCCAAGCCCAAGGGGTAGCAATTCTCCTTCTGCCTTCCCATAGCTTCCCCCAAGCCTAAAATTTTTATTAAATATGTACCCAGTGACTAGGAAAGCTTTAGCATCAATAAAACACCTGCCCCCACCTCACTTACATGGATTTACTCAGACCTGTCCATAGCTTTTCATGGCTATACTGTCGACATTCACCAAAGTCAGGGGTTAGCCTCCTTTAACTGCTTGGCATGCTGTGATACTAGTGTCAGTTCTTAGCCCCTAATCTAGTCTCAGAGATGAGCCTTCTGCCCCTAGAACCAAAGGACTAACCCTACACCATTCCAGGCAAAGCTTTGAATAACTACACTGTCTTTCATCTGATTTTCAGACCCTGCATCTCCCTGGGACCGTCAGCCATGACTCCCTTCAAAGCCTATGTGACTCTTGCTCTCCCTGGATACCCTGATCCTGTCCCTGTTGTGACTCTCATTCCCATCCTTCAGTCCCCCTAGTTATTATCATCACTGGCAACCAGGTCAATAGATGGTCAAATGAGCACATGCAAAAATGAAAGAAAAGGCTTGCTAGGGTTCTTCCTTAAGTTTCATACAACATGCCCATTTAACATTGATCTGGAGACAATAGTCTTTCTTTCTTTTATCTTTCTTTTTCTTTCTTTCTTTTTTCTTTCTTTCTTTTTTCTTTCTTTCTTTCTTCCTTTCTTTCTTTCTTTCTTTCTTTCTTTCTTTCTTTCTGGCATGCAGTAAAGGGCACAAATCTTCAGCGTATTGTTGTTCCATGGATATACATATATATGTATATGGATATTCATATCTGTATCTACATATGTAGGTATATCCATATAACCACCACCTAGATCAAGAGTTAAAATATTTCTGTCCCCCCAGAGGCTCCCTCTTGTTTCTTCTCAATGTGCCCCCACAAAAAATAACCACTGTGTGAACTTCTGTCACAATTGCATGTTTTTGAACTTCATACAAATAGAATGATAAAGTATGTACTCTTCTGTGTCTAGCTTTTCTTTATTCAGCATGTTTTCAAAATGTACCCGTGTTGCTGTACATAGCAGTAGTTCATTCTCTTGTTATAGCTGTGTGGCATTTCACTGTGTGACTATTCCACAAAGAATCCATCTAAGGAACATTTAGGTGGTTTTTAAATTTTTTAATTAATTAATTATGAGTTAAACCTTCTATAAATATTCATGTATATATATTTTTTCTATTTCATAACATCCATTCTGTCAGGTGTTAAATGTAACTATAAAGAGTCTGAGATTTTACTCTATTTGCAGGCTTCCCCCAGTTTCATGGATGTTAGTAGGAGACATGAGACTTGAGCCAGAGATGAAGGGCAGTTTGTTACCCACAGCAATAGCAGAAGCCAGAGCATTGGTATTTTTGCACTTGTTGAGACCCACTTCCTACAGGATAATACATATAAGGCTAGATGATGCCTGCAAACATAGTAGCTTGCGTTACAAAAGTTTAGGGAATCTAAATCTTTTATAATGGGCTGTAAGCATATCTGCCCTTAGCTCTAGAGGGAGAGAAGATTTCTGTGTCCCAAGACTGTAAGAAAATCTGCCATTTGCTCCACAGTGAGACATTATGTTTGTATTTTAAGGCTCTTCTCTATACAGACATCCTTAAAAATATAGTCTGGAACAAAAGACATTCACCAAAGTCAGGGGTTAGCCTCCTGCTAACCTTGCTTGCAAGATGGACAGAAATGCAAGAGCCCAAGGGAGACTTGTTTCCAGCCAGTATATGACCAGGAGTGGAATTGCTGAGCCAAAGGAGATGGCTTATATTTAGTTTTAGTATATACTGCCAGAAAAATTTCACAAAGTGATTGTACCAATTTATATTCCTATTAGCAATATATGAGATTTCAATTGCACCATGTCCTTGCCAATACTTGATACTGTTGATCTGTTTCACTTTGCCATTCTGGTACGCCCATGCCTTTGTTTTTTCAGGAACTCTGCCACATACAGAACTGCTTAGATGTTATTTATAATGATGGTTCAGATCAACATGAATATTATTACTATTACCAAATTTTAATTTGTCAACTATATATTAATAGCCATATTCCAAGTAAGCAATGAACAGTTTAAGTGTGAGGCTCTGGGGAAGCAGAAAGACACATGGCAAAACTTCTCTCCGGAAACACATTTGAAGGATATAGAAAGTATGAGGTAGTTCCTAAACTAGGAAAGTTTGTCTTAAGAGAAGATGCTACCTGTGCAATGCCATTCAAGCCTGGCCACCAGAGATGAGAGGTCTGAGGGACAGATGTTTATTGGAGGAGAAAGGAGTGCATTGGAGAGAAAGCTCGGAATGCCAATTCCCCAACCTGCTCACAGGATTGCCTAAACTTTCTAACAGTACTGCACTGGCAAAAATGCTAGTAAATGATAATCGCAATGAAGATAACAATAACAGTGTAGCAATTATTTCTTGAGTACCTCTTCTGTTCCAGGCACTAAACTAGGCTCTTTACATGTATTAAATTAATGCTGTAAATTTCTATCGGTATCTATTAGCCAGTAATGACATGGAAATATTCAGTAAAAGGCTTTTTGCTAGTGAAAACATTGGCCCTGGGTGAAAGTTATCAGGGAGTTTTAAGGGAGACCCGATGGCTTTGGTGTTTCTATGATTTCATCCAATTCAGATATGAGCCTAGAAATTATGTAGGGTGAATTTCCTTAGCTGACACCTCAATCAACTAGTTATTAAATAACAAAAATAATATAATAGTGATGATGACGATGATGATAATGATACCTGATTCTGGGCTAGGTACTATACAATGTACTTTGTATCTCATTCAATCCTAAATTAAACCCTATGAGACATTATAATTCCAATTTTATAAATGAAGAAACTGAAGCATAGAGAGGTTAATAGTCCACAGTCGCACAGCTTTTAGTAGTAAAACCAGGATTCATGTCTAAGTTTGTCAGACTTCAAGTGTATTTTCTCCCTACTTTGCATCACTGTCTTTCCATCTCCTCTTGGCCAAATGGCACATTTCTTATTTTAAGGACAGGCTTATAGGAAGGTCTAATTTGCTAATGAAGATTATTGGAAATTAAGCCTGTTGTTGGAACATGGTCTTTTATGTGAAATGATCTGGTCCTCTGCTCTTGGTTTCTGCATCTCTGGTATGATCACATGGGTGTGAGTGGATAATCATCCTCAGAAGGACTGTAGGGCATAGCCATGCCCCTGTGTAAACAGTGTTTCCTGACAGTGAGATCATTCCCAGTCATCTAGATCAGAGACAAATCTTCAGGTAGGAAACCAGACACACATGGGATCAAGGACATGTATGAATAAATACCACTCTCCACTGACCACCTCGTTCCCTACTGGCACCAGCAGTCCCATGGTATCAGCAATCAGATATTGTGAGAAATCTACCAGGTCAGAGTTGCCCAAAACTCTTATGGGGAGAAGTGAGGGAGGAGGAATGGAAATAGTCACATCAGCTTTTTAGCAGTAGATATGCTTTACTGAGGTCTCTAAGATGGAAAAGTTTAAGACCCAGAAGAATTTATCCATTCATTCCATGTAAAAAGTGTATTGAAATTTTTAAGGTACCAGATAATGTTCTAGAGACAAAGCAGTGAATATAACCAAGTTCTTACATTGCATTAAGGAAGGTAGTACACAGATAAATGGATGGCCCACATTATATATACATTATAATTATGTTCAGTAGTGCCCCCTTATCCACAGTTTCACTATCTGCAGTTTCAGTTACCTACAGTCAACCATGGTCTGAAAATATTAAGTGGAAAATTCCAGATATTTTGAGAGATGTTTTATTATAATATATCATTATAATTGTTCTATTCTATTATTAATGTTGTTGTTAAACTCTTACTATGCCTAGTTTTTTAATTAAACTTTATCATAGGTATGAATGTATAATAAAAACATAGTATATATAGGGTTCAGTACTATCTGCAATTTTAGGCATCCAATGGAACATATCCCTGGCAGATAAAGGGAGACTACTTAATACTGATAGAGGCTATGAAGTAAAATAAAGCAAGATAAGGGGGTTGAGAGGCTTTGTTTTTTAATAGATAAGTGAAGGAAAGCCTCAGAGTGACGGTAATTATGGAACAGAGATGTGAACAAAGTGTGAGTTAGACATATGGGTTCCTGGTAGTGTTCTAAGCAGAGGAATTAGTGTAAAAACCCTATGGTAGGTGTAGACAGCATGTTCAAAGAATAGCAAGTGGTCAATGTGCTTAGAGCAGAGTGAGCAAGGTGGGGGTGGGGGGCGTGCAGAAGATGAGGCCAGAGATTTAGCCAGGGTGCAGGGTATATTGGTTCTTGATGGTGATGATAGGGCATTTGGTTGGGTTTCATTCCAAATGTGGTGGAAAACCATTAAAATATTTAGTGAAAAAGGGCAAGAATGGATGCAAGAAGACTCATCATCATCATGTATTAGTTTCTTAAGGCTGCCATACAAATTACTATAAACTCAGTGCCTCAAAATAACAGAAATTTATTCTCACACAGTTCTAGAGGTGTTAGCATGTGCATATCCAAAATTCCAAAATCAAGGTGTCGGCATGCTCATGTTTCCTCTGAAGTCTCTAGAGGAAGATTCTTCCTTGCTTCTTGTTTTGGTGGCTCCTGGCATTTCTTGGCTTGTGGTCACAGAACTCCAATCTCTTCCACTGTCTTCACATGACCTTTTCCTCTGTGTATGTGTCTTCTCCTCTTCAGCCTCTTTTAGAACACTTGTCATTGGGTTTAGAGCCTATCTGGATAATATGGAGACTATTGTAGTAGTCAAGAAAGGTGATGAGAATGACTTGCCCTCCATGGTGGCAGTCAGATGATGAGAAGTGATTAGCTTGTGTATGATGACAAGACTATAGAAAAGGGTAATTTATTCAGCCTGTCCACAATATTTCTTGGGTACCTACTGTGCTCCAAGCACTGTTGACACTGGGGCGACAGAGGGGAGAAACAGACATAATACTCACCCATCTGGAGTTCACATCGTGGTCCAAGAAGAAAATTGGACATTGAATAAGTTTGTTGCATATTATAAAGGAAACATGGAACATACATACCTGACCTAGTCAGAGTGAAAAACTCCCTAGGAGAAATACAACTTATCCAGGCCAAAGGGTATGCTGTGGGTAGGGGATAGGAAGGGTAGAGAGTTCTGACAGAGAGAGCAAAATGAGTTCCTAGTCATGATGTTCTTAAAGAACAAGACCAAAAAAAGATGTCATGTGGCCTTGGCAAGCCTGGCCTTCAGAATGTCTCAGCCCATCCAGGACACACCTCTGCCAACACTTATGTCAACACATCCCCTAACAGATCTGCTTTTGAAGTTTGCATTTGCATATGTGAACATTTTTAACAAATCATCACCTCTCTAAGGTTGCAGCACTAATTTCTACTGTGGTGACCCTTGTTACTTGACCAATGCTGTTGCCCACAACTTGAGGTTGTCCGGACTGGCTGAGGTTGTGCTGCCAGCATGCTAGCACACCTCCCTTGAGTCACCCCTGCAGACCTGAAGTTGTCCTGTGGAGATGATCATAGTTAATGGTCTTCAATTCATTACATTCTAACCTCCAAACTGCTCGCACAGTCACTGGGTTTCGCTTGCCAATTATATAGATATAAATTTGACTACACAAAAAGCTGTTTTTAAGAAAAAAATCTTTCATCTATAAGATTTGTAAAACTCATTAGCATTCTCAAAATCTCGCAGATGAAAGGCGCGCTAAAGAGTAAATGAAGATGGTGCAGCATTCCTCTTTCTTTGTGGTTTGATTGCACTCCTGACTTTAATATTTGCAGGGCTTGATGCAAAAGTGCAAATGGAGGTCCACATACTGTATGTCTAAATGCTTACAAGTAAAAATCAAGGTGAGAGACTCTTAAAACATGTTCTACCCTCCTATCTTAGTATTTTATAATTATAAATAATGAAGGTATCAATAATACCTTCATAATGATCTGGATGATCACAGCCTCCAGCCAGTGATATATTTCACTTTCTTCCAAATGAGGCATAATGCTACACTGTGATGAACCTCATGCAAAGGCAAATGGACACTGCAGGCCACACATCCAAGCTCTGCTCATAGACCCTAAAAATAGTCATCCATTGGCCTCACCTTCTGGATATCGGACCCCAGGAATAGCACAGGCTACAGGAAATTGACTCAGAGCCATTGTGTAGGAAATTCTAAAATCCTGGGTATCTGGACTATGGTCTAGAAGGGCCAATTCAAGGTCTCTGGGTGGGTACAACCCATTAGCACCTCATCTAATAGGGATGGGTATAGCTTCAGAAGGACCAATGATCTTTGCTTGAAGTTACTTCCTTGTAATTGTAAACAGAAAATGAATAAGAAAGTATGGTGCATCCAGCCTCTTGCTGGGTCAGTGATCCTGCCACATGGAGAAAGGGAAAGAGGGTCTAGATCAGTCTAGGAGGTAGGCCGGTTTTCTGGTTTATCCAATAGACTAAGCTTCCCAATTTCTGAGAGACAATCTGCTATTGATAAAGGGAATACCTGAGGCTTAGAGTAATCTCCATAACAAGTAAAAGCAAAGAAAGTACTTCTTGGCCATGAAAAGTTTCTTCTTCAAAGCTTTTATTTGACTTCTTACGATGGCAACTGAGCATGCATCTCCTCCTTGTAAAAAAGCCTTATGCATATTCTATGTCTATCACTGTTGGGTTCTGGGTGAGGAGCTGCCAGGAAACCTTCCTGATGAGTCGACAGCTGTGGACAGACATGGACACACATTTCTATAGCAGCCAAGGAAAGAGCCTCCAACTAAAGATAGCCATTCCATGGATATGGTCCAGAACATGGTCCCATCTATAAATCACTCATTCCTTCAGGCAACAAATATTTACTGAAAGTCTACTAGACCCCAGACAAAGTGCTGAATTTGCCCAATCACTGGAATAGCACTGGGCAAACTAAACACAACCCCTGCCCTCCATGACTTCCATCCTATTTGAAAAGAAAAAGTCAAGAGCTACTGGTTTTCAATATAAGTTGAAATAAGTAGTGAATTGTACGGACAGATCTTTACTGTTGCTTGACTCACAGAGAGGGGAGGGAAACAAGCAGCTTGCCTGTCTTATAGGGGCTCATGGTCTCAGACAGAGAACACCAGTTGGAACTGTGGCTAACACACTTGAATCAAATTAGCATTATACCCATATATGAAGCTGTCACTAATGCATCAATGAGTGGTACAAATGTGTCACACACCGATTGTGTGTTGAGCACTGTGCTAGCAGTGAGGACATGTGAACAATGTGAACCATACTGAAAGTGCTCAACAGGCCAGAAACTACTCATGTGTAAGTCAACCAGGGCTGAGCAGCCAAGGGCCAGGATCTAGGAACTAAAGAAGGGCCCTGGGAGCTCACAGATCATAGTTTTTGTTTTCATGATGCCACCTACATATTCCTTCCCAGCCCCTCACATAGCTAGATACTATACATGTAAGATGACCAGCTTGATCATGAGGCTTTTGAGGCCATCAGATCAGTTTGTGTATAAACATCTGTATGGACTCCTTTTTACAGGTTTTTACCCACAGCCTTATTTTTAAAAAGTTTTGTCCACCAAGATTTTTATACTTCAGTTTTATCAGTAATACTCATTTCCCTCTTTTCTAATTAGTTAATGAACATATGGTCCAAGACTTAAGGCTTCTGTGTGTTTCCTAAGCAATGTCTCCATGCTCAATTCACATAATTTTAATCACCAGTAAAGAAACTGTGTATACAGTGATATATCAGGGACAAGATTTTGATACCCTTAGAAATGGCATCAGACCACCATAAATTCTTGACTTAGTGGCTGGATACAGGAATACTTAGGGAGTAAGATTCTGGATCCATCCCTAAATTAAAGTATCTCTCTGAAATATTTTAACCAACCTTTATAGCTTGAAAACTAAAAATTTCATCAAAGAGAAATTTCTAGCACCTATTTTGCTGATGAACTACTAATTTCACCAAGGAAAACCTCTGCAGAAATCTTAATTAGCAGCATTTTGTGTGTATCAAAAATACAGATGCTAATTGAGGCAACTGTCATTATCTCTGCAGTGTGGCCTTTCCAATAAAATGTTAGGTGATCACCTCAAAAACAGAATTCCTGATTAGGGAATTAACAGTCCCTAGAGTGTATGTTAAAAATGTAAGCACTACATCACATATCTCTACTAAAGTAGTTTAAAGAAAATTTTAGACATTATCATGGTATCTTCATGAAGACCTCACCCTTCTATGAACCAAGTATAAATAGGTTTAGGGGAAAAGGAGTGTAAGATATACTTTCTAATGAGGTGTTCTATCCCAGGTGATAAAACTGCATTGTTTTCTTCTATTTCAGCATTTCAGAGCCTCCTGGATTTTGTGGGTACATATACAGGCATGCTAGGTTTTGAGAAACAGATGTGGAGAGACAGGGTACCCCAGAAAAATGAAGTGGGCAACACTCAGACATCAGCCTTAACTGTCCTTCACAGAAACATTGATAATTTTTCTAACACTGCGGGGTGGCACCTGGAGGCAGTTACAATTATTCTCTCTTCTTAACCAACCTGATCCCCAACTTGGTTCAGGCCTTGATTTTATCCCACTACTATGATCTGAAATTTACCCCATACACCCGGTGTTCCTCTCTATATGCAAAATGCATCCATACCATCCCTCCTCACCCAGCACTGAAAATTCACAAATAAAAGCCTGAGCAATCTCAGAGCAAATGCTTTTCATTTGAAATTGGGTACATAATCCTCCTTCAGCTGAAATGCTTTAAAATGCCATGTTCCTGAAAACAAGTGGAAGGGCAAAGCTTTCCTCTAAGTATAGGGAGCAGACTCTGGAGAAAAGTGTCACATGATTTTCCAAGGGTAGGTTTTGCATTGAACACCAGGATTTGGAAGGATAGCCATTACCAACCATGGAAGTGTCCCTGATCAATTTAAAGAATTGTTTTTAAATTCAATTACACCCTCAGTGGAAATGGTCTCACTAATGCAAGGGGAAAGAATTATATGCAGTCCATAAAGCCTAACATTTTTAAACCCAATTTTGTGCAATATTCTAAAGGTTAATTCAAGATCTTTTTTCCAAATGGGAAGTTAAATACAGCCAGTGGAAGGAAGGCATCTGTGGACTGACTGGGGGTTTATCTGTCTGTAAGAGTTCATTAGTTTTAATTAGCATAATCACTAATGGTGCACTAACACTTTAGTGGAGGAAAGTAATTACTCACACACCCACAGTATTAGATGGAAAGATTAGAATTCATTTTCCAAAAATGATTAGCATTTTACCAATTAAAAGAATTCCTTCTCCCTGCCAGCAGCCCTGAGACCTCACTCACTGAACGATCATTTAAATGAAACATATTTTCATCAGAAGATGGGGGAGGAAGAAGTGAAGAGTAAGGCTGTCTTTATTCTTAGCACCTTCTCGGGGCACAGCAAGTGCATGGTTCCCCATGAGTTTATAATGTCTCACTCTATTTGCATAGTCATTCACTTCTGTCACTTTAGATTACACCCCCAGATTCTTTGTTACCCTGCAGGAATTAAAAAATGAAAAGGTTAGTAGAAGATGAGGCCAAAAGGAAGCAATGGAAGAGTCTAAGGGCAATAAAGACCATTTCTAGGATCCAATAGTTGGACTAGTGTGGGGACTTGGTGGCTGGCTCTATCCTGAGCACCAGCTTAGAACAGACTCTGCTGGTGCTGCCCACAGCTGCTCCCTAAAGCATGGAGTTCTATCTCTTGGGCCCCCCTACCAACTTCCACTGAGGACTGGGTGCCATCTTGGTGCCTCAGCTCAGCTTACAAGTCTTGGGCACTAAATATGACTGCTCTCCGGCACCACAGCCCACCATCTCTCCATCTCCACCAAGCTATCCATCTACCAGCCACTTGGAACTTGTCATTTCTTAACTATCCCATGTTCTTTTATACCTGGCTCCTTCTAACCTGCTATTTGGCTTGCCGGTAAGTCTTTTGCCTATTCTGTTAGAGCATTCACCAGTCATGCTCTGCCCAGTGTAAATGTCACTTTGCAGTGACTAGAATAGCTACCTCCCCCATTTGTACTGTCAGATCCCCCAATGTATCCTGAATTTTTGGACTCTATTATATCATACATAACTGTAGTGAGCTACTGAGTCAGGAAAAAGGCTCTTACTCTGCTCAGCATTCTCAGCCTCTTGCACATGGTAGGTGGTATACACATGTTTTTCAAATGGCTTAATGAATTGTAGGCATAGATCTACCCTTCCCACCCCCTCCATCAGCCTTATCAACTCTCAGCCTAACAGGAAAAGCATGGTCAGATCAGCAAACATCACAGAGGAAGGAATAGAGACATTTGTGTACAGGTGGGCATTCCCTCTTCACCTGTGCGCCTCACCTAGTACCACGTCCAAAGGGAGCTGACCCTTGCTGAGTCAATCTCTGGGCTCTGGTTGGGTTCAGCTAATGGGAGACCCTAGCAAGAGTTTGGAGGCAGGGAAGAAAGGGAGATGAAGGCATTTCTTTCAGAGTCTCCCCGTGCTTCAATTTCACATCTCTGATGTTAGCTACACAGGACAAGGTGGAGAAGATGAAAAAACTATGTGGAGAAGGGCATGTTGAAAATAACTTGCCCGAGATTGCTTCTGAGATGGGAATTTCAGAATGTTTGTCATCATGTGTCAGCTTTGTGACAGGAGGCCCCAAGTCAAGTGCAATGTTAAGGTCTCCAGACCCTCACAGTGGCCTGTGTTCAGCCCAGAGTACTGCCCAGGTGCAAAGGTCAACTGACCAGGATAGACACAAGTAGGCATTGACTGGGGCAGAAGGCTGCCAGGTCTTTAGCCAAAAGCACATCTAAATAGAAATGCCACCTCGATGTCATACTTGATGTGTTTTTAAAGCTTTTTGTCAGGCATTGTTTCGTTTTATTCCCTAATAACACTTTGAATTAAATATTTTGCTGATGGGGAAACTGACTTAATCATGCTGCTGGACAAGTAAACTGTGAAACAAACCAGAGCCTGCTGACATCCAGGCTATGATCTTTCCAGTCTATGATATTTGTCATCTTTACTGGGCTCTGGGCTCCATTCCCAGATGCACTCTTATAAGCTGCGTGACCTTAGTCAAGTGACTCAACTTCTCTGTGTATCAGTTTCTTCATCAATAAGACAAACACAGTATGTTTCTCTTGTGATTGTTGTAAAGACTAAGAAAGAGAGAGGGGCTTCTCAGAGACTGGAAGAAGGGACAACGTTTTGAGCTTTCCATGAGAAGCCAAGACCAGGTCCTCCTGAACTTGGCAGAAGAGGCTGACCTTCTGCAGAACCTGAAACTGGTGAAAGCACCTGGAAAACAGGCCCTCACACCTGGCTGATGAGGTGTGTAAACACTGGGCTGGTACAACCCCAATGACTAGGAGGAACCCCCGCCCAACTATTGTCCACTGCCTAAATGATACAGGTTACCAGCAGGCAGGTGGGGACTAAGACAGGTTTTCATTTATTCTTATTATTTTTCTATTACAGTTTGCATTCAACACTATTTTGAATTAGTTTCAGGTGTACAACACATCAGATTGACATTCATATAGGTCAGCGATTTTCAACTGGTGTGCTGCAGAATTTTTAAAACACATAATACCTGACTATTCCGTCAGGGGCCCTGACTTCTTTCCCTTTAGCTTGCTAAATAAAAAAAAAAAAAAAAAAAAAAAAAAAAGACAAAAGCCAACGCAACAGTAGCATCTGGTGTGAATGAATCAAATTATACCTATTTTTGTCAGATTGGCAAAAAATACATTTTGGGTGTGTTATGGAATTATAGTAATTCAAGTGCTCACCTGGCTCCATAGTTATTATGATATTAAGTATATTCCCTATGCTTTATCTTACATCCCCATGACTATTTTGTAACAATTTAGAAGTACCATTTAGTACTTCTTAATCCCATCACCTTATTTTACCCTGCCCCTCAACATCCCTCCCCTCTGGCACCCATCAGTTCGTTCTCTGTATCAGTAAGTATGTTTCAATTTTGTTTGTTTATTTTGTTTTTCAGGTTCCATATAAGTGATATCATATGGTATTTGTCTTTCTTTGTCTGGCAGAACTAAGCTAGATTTAATTTTATTTCTTCTTAAAAAGGAAATTGATCCTTGCTGTGAAAAATTAAATGAAATAATTATGCAGAAAATACCTACTTTCCACAGTGCCTAACATTTAGTAGATGCTGCATACTAGTTCCCTTCCCTGTATTTAACACTAATGGGTAAGTGTTAGCAGGATTCTGGGGCACAGCCTGTTCCTTCATGGGCTAGTGGGTGTGCAGTTTGGGTGACAACAAATTGCCCAGCAGCTGCCATCCAGAGAGCAGAGATAGCCTGGCTCTCACTTGCCTGCAAGTCACCTCCACCACCGGAGTGACCATCCCAGCACACTGTGTGTGTGTGTGTGTGTGTGTGTGTGTGTGTGTGTCTGCTTCATGCACTAATGAAAGGGAAGCTAGCCAGGCCTCAGCTGTTAGACACATTCTGAGTCCTGGGAGATAGAAACTCCGGCAGCAGTCAGGGTGAGTGTGAAAGAAAGACCCATGCCCTGGCCCTCTATACACCAGAGCCAGGTCAGGAGGCAAGTGCACAAAGGTACCTGTAGTCTAGAAAGGGCTTGGAGAGCTAGGGAAGAAGGGACACTCTGTACTGAGGGCAGCCCAGAGAAAGGCTGCCATGTGACAACCTCTTGCTTGTGGCACCCACAGAGCTGCCACCTCCACTGAACAGCCTAGATACTGCAGGCTAATTAAAGGGAAAAAAAAGAACTCAAGGAATGGAGGAGGGAGCTGAAAGAGAGGATAACAGGGATGGGGTGGGCTGCTGCTGTGCTCAGAGTTAGGAGACGTGAAAATGAATCCCAGTCTTTCAATTACCAGCTTTGTAACCTCAGGCACATTACTACAGGAAGCCTGCTTCTTCACCTGAAAGATGTGAATCGCAGTCCTCGTATCACAGGGAGGACCTTTGTAAAAACACACAATTAATTTTATACACACTAATGTCTGTACTACTCACACCAAGCAATGTGATATTTATTTTGTTCATGGCTGTACTCCTAGCCACCTGCAGGGCCTGGCCATAGCAGGTGCTCAACAAATGTTTACTGATGCTTGATCGGAAGGTGCCGTTGCAGCTCCTGGTGTTTTTGAGGGTATTTGTGAGACACTTCTATGAGGAACAAAAGGACAGCAGAGTCTCAGGGTGGGGGGCTGCCTGGTGGTGAGACCCTGGGAAGCTGCTACAGAGCAGTGAACCTGGAGCAGAGAAGAAGTATGCCTGGTGGGCAAAATCCCAGGAGTCCCAGGTGAGGCTTCCTTTCTGGGAACCTTGGCCCAATTGCATTTAAACAGCTCTGCAACACAGCAGTTGCCTTGGAATCCACAAGAAGGGCACCCAAAACAGCACAATACCTGGCAGCACTGGAAGAACAAATGGGCACTTACTTAAATTTTGTTTTAAAAGTAACAGCAATGATAAAATAGGGGGGAATAATCCATTGACCTTCAGTGCCTGCACATAAATATCAACAGTATTAAAAAAAAAAAAAAATTTAGTTCCTTACAATTAATGGCCATCATACTACATGTTCAGGGGGAAATTGTTCATTTGCTTGAATATCCTATTAAAGAATCAGAAAGGAATAAATATTGCATTTCCTTGGACGGAGTTTTCAGAACCTCAACCACCCAAAGCATTCATTATGTCCCTCAATTTAGACTTTCTTTTTAGACTTCTAAAAAATGTTCCATTATATTTGGAAAATATCTTCTTATAAGCAGAATTATTTGTAAGAGCTTCTCTTTTTAATTGGGTAAATTTAGATTCTGTACCAAAATGAAATAGACTTACATAGAAATAGAAAGGACTTACAATTTTTGGCATCTATATTTGGCAAAATATTCAAAACAATTTTGTTTTAAATATATTTGTCAAAACAGATAATAGCAAATGTTGACAAGGACGTGCAGAAATTGGAACCCTCTTACATGGCTATTGGGAGTGGAAAATGGTGCTGCCACTTTGGAAAAGAGTCCAGCAGTTCTCATTTTTTTAAGAAATAAAGTTTTCTCTACCTGCCCTGGAGAGTCTGCTCTTAACACTTTGAAAACCACGGGGCCCTCAGCCAGGTTGAGAGACTGACCTCACTCCCACTAACATTCTTCCCTTTGTCCTACAGTATGTGTCCAGCTGTCACGCGGTCACTCAGAGTGCACCAGAGCAAGGCGGCTACCCCCATCACCACCTCAGCCGCCACCACCGCCACCACTGCTCCCACCACCACCTCCTCCACCATGTCCACCCTCGCCACCTCCGCCATGAGGAGTCAGAGCTACATGCTGCCCAGATGACCCCCTGCATGTGCCCCTTGTTCTCCTGCCAGTGGGAAGGCCACCTAGAGGTGGTGGTGCCCCACCTGCGGCAGACGCACAGGGTTGATATCCTTCACGGAGCTGAGATAGTTTTCCTGGCGATGGACATGCATCTCCCTGCTCCAGCTGACTGGACCATCATGCACTCTTGCCTCGGCCACCACTTTCTGCTGGTGGTTAGGAAACAGGAGAGGCATGAAGGGCACCCCCAGTTCTTTGCCACCATGATGCTGATTGGGACCCCCACCCAGGCCAACTGTTTCACCTACCGCCTGGAGCTCAACAGAAACCATCGGCGTCTCAAATGGGAGGCCACGCCACGATCAGTCCTTGATTGTGTGGACTCAGTGATCACTGACGGGGACTGCCTCGTCCTCAACACCTCACTGGCCCAGCTTTTTTCTGACAATGGCAGACTTGCCATTGGAATCATGATCACTACGACAGAGGTCTGCTCCTCAGAAGCTAAGATGTGAAGCAAGAGGACACCAGAGGCTCACCCACAGCTACCACTCCTCCAAGAAACTCTGCCTGTGTCCCTCAGATCTCCAAATTCCAGGACTCCAGACTCCTTTTTATTCTTCTCCTTCCTCCCCTCCCTTCTTCCCTTTCTTTTTTTTTCTTTTTCTTTTTTTTGTCTCAGATACTTAGTGATATATAGTATTTGTCTGCATTGAGCATCATACTACGTAAACATCCTGTAATTCAAGATCTTAATGTAATGTTTGTCCTGATTAGTTTCTGTAGAAATGGTTTTATAGATCATTTTTGTCACATTCCATCAGAATGGTTATTCCCACCATCCCCAATTCCCTTCTCCATGGCTTCCAAAATGAGCCAAAGCCACTGAGACCACGAAGCAGACTGTTGAGGTTGAAAAGAGGCTTGGAATCTAAATCATTTCTTCCTTCTCTTTCTGGTCCATTTCAAGTCAAACTAACTCTACAGTGGGTGAGAACAGACAGGTTGGAAAGGGGACACCACTGTGACACCATCGCAGGAATCTCAGGCTCAGAGTTCTGCTGCTAGGTGTGGGGGAATGGTGTCTCCTTGGAAGACCAGGACACCAGGCTGGAGGCACCATCACACCGAGTCCTCTGGGTCAATCCCAGGGTTCACAGGAGTGGGCAGATGTTGAGCCCTCTATTGGCAGGCTGCCAGGGACTTGCTTTTGGCCTGTGCAATCTTTTCCTGCTCTGGAATCCAAGTCTTCACATTTTTGGTGCTTTCTTGAAAACCTCTCTGCCCTCCTTTGTGCAAGTAGTAAAAAATTATGGGCAAGATGTGGGGAAAGAGAAGCAGCTAAAAAAATGAAGGATAAAAATCCATCTCCTGCCTCTGGAAAGGTGTTCTGTCCTCAGTTTTATTATCAAGTTATAAATCCATCAGACCTTTCACTAATGTGGAACATTTTTGTATCATGCAAAGAATCCACTGTCTCTTGGTACCTTGTAAACCAGAATCACGACTCACCATCAAACACAAGGAACTTGGAGTCTGTGTCCAGGCCCTCTGACCTGGTGGGCTGGCCAGTTTCTCACATACCCGGGAGGGTCCTCTTTCTTTTCCCTCCTTTCTAAAGTGCTCTGCAGGCCCATTCAGCACACAAATGTTATCACTAGTCAAGTATGTATTTGGCACCTGTTGCGGTGTGAATGAAAATTCGTATTGCCTCTACATAGATGGCTTTCTCTTATTTGGTTGTCAGAAGAATTTGTCAACTTCTTATAGAAATCTCTCATATTTGAAGAAAATAGCATGTTTAGTCAACTTTGTATCTTCTGTTTAAGGCTGAATACCTGTAAGCCTTCCCAGTAGGCCCTCTTCTCCCTCCTTTTTGTCATTTTTGTTCTTCCCTTGGCTACTCTCCAGTTGCTGCAGAAGCATGGCACCCAAACCCCACATAAGGCTTATTAGAACTGAGCAGGCTTTTTGCTAGCCAAATGCAGCTGCCTGCTGCATTTCCTCACCTCAGTCACTTTGGCTGGATCCTTGCCAGCCTCCAAGTGAGTACTTAGAGTACTTAGTTTCAGGCAACTTGCCCTGGCTAGCCATCAGCAACACTTTCCCAACCAAAAATAATCCTGAAACACAACATCCTTCCCTTAATGACCTCTAACCACCTGTGCCACCATCCCACACCCCAAGCGCCTTAGGGTGGTGCCAGTTAATAGAAAATTTAATAACAAAGCCCCGTCTAGTCACACAATTATTGCTGGGATTCTAGAGCTGAGGTTTCTTTCTCTTAGAGCCCTAAGGAGGGCAGTAACTATTGTGTCACTTACTGAGGCAAACGTCAGGTTGCAACTTCCTTTCTCCTAGCACGGTCAAGATGTCAGACCAGGGAACCAGCTGTCCTTGTCAAACCACACTGATAGGCAGGATCAAGAGGGGGCCAGTTGGTCAGCACTAAGAGAGACTGGCTCCTTTCTTTATCCCCAGGCCCTTACCTGGAACCTAAGACCTCCTTGACTCCAAGTCTGTTTCTTCTGGAAGCCACAGTTCTCCCCCCGGTTTCTGGTACTCAACCGCTTTAGCATTTGTGTAGCGTCTCAGGTGCCCAGATAATAAACAAACAAAACCTCAATAAGAATATAGTGTTCACAGAGCCTTGGAGCTCCTGCAAACATCACCTCTGCCTTTTTGTTGTGCCAAGTTACCTGAGCCAAACTGGGGATAACTTTCACATTATTGTTACTGCTCACAAGTCTCTATTATGAAAAAGTGATCCTAGATAGGAACTGATATTTTTGGTCCTTAGAAACCTTTAGAATAAAGGGTAGAAGTGTATTATTTTTGTCCATCTATGGTGCTGACAAGAAGCTCTTTCTCTCCATATTCACATGAGAAGAATGGAAGAAAAATGAGCCAACTGAAAACAATGAATAGGGACTGAGATTGGTACCAACAAAACATTTTGAGTTGAGCTTTATCATCATAAAAAACTCCTTTATTTGACTCTGAGGTTAATCCTCATCAGCATCCTCAATATACTTTAAAAAATTAAGGTTCAGAGACACAAAATGATTTTCCCAAAGTCATGCATAAAATGGTTGGGACCACAACTAGAACCCAGTAAATTAACTGCAAACTTGGTTTTCTTGCAATAGGAAGACTGACTCAAAATATTCCTCAATGTTCCTACCTCATCAGTGGACTGTGGACCTGAGGGTCAACTGCATCTTGGTCCTGGGATATTTACAGGAACAGGGAGAGAGACTTGCTTTAGAGGCACCTCATCTTGAAGAGCTGGTCAATCTGGAAGTGGGGAGTAGGTAGGGGAACAGCTTGTGGGAACCAGCATGTGGAGTCTTCAGTGCCCTCAGACCCCTTTCTGTGTCCCATCACCAACTCCAGGTTTCTCATTCTTAGATTCCCTGGAGTCTGCCCTGTGCAGAGCCCTGGGAACTGGCCACCCTCTAAGGAGGATTTGCATTTTCAAAGTAGGCTTATGGAGGCAGCAGCACTTAACAGTAAGAAACAAGTTAGCAGTATTTGAACTTTAGGTATCTGTGAGGACAATTTTTTTTCAGGAGATGTAGACCTATGCATTTCTGCCTATGTAGCTGACCCTATATAAATGGTTGTTGCAGAAATAATGGTCAAGCCACACAAAAGATTGTCGTCAACAATCAGTCTCTGCATGATCTTGCATCTGAGATGGATCTCATCACTATCTGCGGCTACCGTGGACATTTTAGAAATACTAGTACTCATAGCTACTATTTATTGAGGGTTTTCTAAGTGACCTAGTGGGCCAACTACTTAAACTATATTATTATCTCATTCAATTCCCATAACAATCTTATGAAGCAAGTACATTATTTTACCCTTGAAAAACTTAAGCTAAGAGAGGTTAGACACTTTTTTAAGGTCACACAGCAAGCAAATGATAGAGATGGGCCTGAAATCCAGCATGTCTAGCTCCAACATCCAGGCTCTTGACCAATGTCAACTATGTCATTTCAATGAATTCATGGACCCAAGGCTCAGAAGGATCAGTCATGAAATCTGAATGGCATAGAGATATTTTAGTACTTTAGTTCTAAATGTGCCCTTTTGTTTCTCCTTTGTTTCCTTCTTTTCCCAGCCAAAGACAGAGCAGTATGCTAGAGGTTAATAAATCTTTAGAGGAATTTGCAAACCAAATGTTAGGCACAGCCATTATTAAAAATTAAATTGTATAAATTTACAATTAAGTAAGTTATAAAACAAAGATAATACTAAAAACTCATCACTTTCTAACTATTTCACTGCTTTTTTTTTCTGTGCTCTAGAGGTTATTTCCATCTATCACATCTGTATGGTGAACCTACTTTATTATGATGTCCTACAGCATCACTCCCAACTCCACGTTTAGTGACATAGCTTGAAATTGACCACGATGATAGTATTTACACTATGGAAATTGGCAAGTACTATAAACTAGCCTTTTTCTCCTCAGAGAGATAGTTGTTAGCCCAAAGCCAGCACAATCCTGCCTAGGTATCTCTAATACACACATTAGGATAGGGACTTTATATGAAGAAGCAAGATTCTGGTGGCCACACTGACAGGGGCACAGTTGACAGCCAAGCCAATGAAACAGCTAATTATTGGGAAAATGCAAACTGTTCTGGAGAAGATATTCTGAGACTTCTAAGCTACTTCTAGAGCATTCCTTGACCTACTCCAACCCTTTCTCTCTTGCTGTTAATGTGGTAAATTTTAGCTGATGACTTTCACAGAAAAATCATGGCTCCACAAACCGCCTATTGGCCATCCCAATCCAAAAAGTAAAAGCAAGACTAAACTGATATCACCTATTACTTGTTATTACAGGTCATCTTTCTTACCTCCACATGTATCCCAAAACCCAATCAAAAGAAATATTTTACTTTCAAGTTAGAAATGGGAAACATCCAACATCTGAGAAGGGCACAGTGAGCAGTGGTTTCAAACATCACATAAAGTGTGTGACCACAAAAGTAGGAACCTCACATAGCACAAAGCTGAGGGACAGAAAAGGGAATGAGCCAAGAGATGAGTTACATGAAGAACAGAATCCAGCACTTTACCTTTCTACTCTGGCTATTTCACTTTATTGCAACCCAGCAAGGACTCTGTTCACAGTCGACAGCCTGCACAGAGCAATACTCTTTCTAAATTAAGGGCATATTCCCGCTAAGATAAAAGTCACAGGAAACTGCAGGCTGAGTGCCTCGAAGCAGGCAGAGTCCCCAAATCCAATAGTGAATCAGTTACTCTGAACCCAGTGGTTTCAATGTAAAGGATGGAAGAGGTAAGACTTGTTGAAGCTTCCACTTGAATCCAAGTTCTAGTGGAAGGGGAAGGGACTGTGGACTGTATAGCAAAGAATTATGCTCTGATTAAAGTTCAGCTACAAATAGAATCATGAGTAAGAGCAGAGTCTCTCAGAAGATTGTTAAACCTTCAGCATATTTGTTTGAAAAATTTCCTTGAAGAATTGGTGAGTTTTCCATGCATTAACCTTGAAAATGGCCAGTCAGGAAAAAACATTGAAAAGAGGCCCAAGAGATCTTTTGTAGGTAAGCATTGATTTTTCTCCCCCCAAATCAGGTTATCACATGGGTTACCTACAAGAATTAGAGTTTGTCTTTTCCAATATTGTATGAAAATATTTTACCTTGAGTTAGCTATACTATAAATACTCCCCTCCCTTTTTAAATCTTTTTTAAGGTATTAAGATAAGAAAGAGAAAGGTCATCAAGAATCATTTTACTTAACTTAAATTGCTGTATACACAATTTTCTAGGCTTTCTTACAATTTTAAAGATAAGAAAAAGCAAACTGAGAATATTACTTTATCTCTACGCTGTCTCCTATGAAAAACACCATTAAATTGCATTTGATATTGTTTCCTTGAACCCTTCAGAGTTGTTCTATGTTATTGTTGGGGTTTTTCTCCTCACAGGCTATTATGTAAAATGAGTGAATAGAAATGAAATGCTACAAGGGAAAGTACAATATCAAAAATTTGCCAGCTGCCACATTTGACTTATGTTTCATTATCTCCCTCTCCTTTTCATTTTTGCCTCTATTTCAAAGTTATAATTAGATGTAAGGAAGAAAGTGCTACAGAAGGTGAATAAAAGCCCTAGCAACTAATTTTGTCCCAATGTTATTTTAGTATATGGTGCTTCCCTAAGAAGAACCAAGCCTTTCTCACAGGACTGCAAGAAAGAAACAGGCCATCATTCCCCAGCCCCCCTTCCTCCTAGTGCCTCTTATCTCAGCTGCCCCCTGCCTCTGCCTGATGACAGTGTCCCTGAAATTTACCTCTGGGTCTATCAGATCAGTTGTCAAGGGAGCCTTCATAGTTTAATTCTTTTATTTCAGGCTACTGTTACTTACTTGCAAGATCAGGATTGAGCAAGAGTTTTAATCCTATTGCCTGTCAATTCATTTTAACCTCTATCTTCTTTCCTACCTTCTTATTCTCAGAACCTGTTTCCTGCTCTCACAAAGACTTACAGAAAATGTCTTGAATTGATTTGAGTGATAAAAACTGACAGAATTGCCATCATGAATATTCATGAGCCAGGTTAGTTTTCAGGCCATGTCCTCTTTTAGGACAATTCTGCACCCCACAGTGTCCCAGATATTTGCCCTTCCTTTTAAAATACCCTCAAAGATGTGTATAAGATTGCCAGTGCTAGAGAGACACTCCACTCAAAGAAAGAAGAAACTGATCACTTGAAATTTAGCAGGAGAAGGAGGCCCAGTCCAGGCTCCACTTTGAAATCTAGAGTTTTAGCTCCCAAACTCTAGTGTATTTAAGAATTATCCGGAAAACTTGATTTCTGGGGCCCAGAAGCAGGGATTCTGATTCAAGAGGTCCACCGTGGAATCAGGATTCTGATTTTTAACACCCTCCCCCAGGATTCTTCTGTGGGTGTTTGACCATTAGATTCTCAAATCCAGGGATGAGCATGCTAATGAGAGAAGGGGACACAGAAAACAAAGGGGCAAATAAAGTCACGAGAAGAAGAGAGCTGGTCCTTCTGCAAGAAGAAAGGAGGCAGGAAAGGAGGCAAAGGAAGTGGCCACCATTAGATTCTGATTGAGAAGCAGAAAACAGTCCAAAAAGGATAGCAGAAGGGAGTTTAGCTGGGGTTCCCTGCAACCATGCAGTAGAAAGAACTCACTTCTTTTGTCTTTTGGGGATGGAGGTGGAGGACAGTGGAGGCTGAGGAGCCAGAGAAATGGCCAAACAGGCAGAACTCCAGACCTCATCAGCCATGACCCATGAACAGGACTGGCTGGTGGAGGCCAGTGTGGAACGGTCTCCAGTGCTGAGAAGTGACAATCTCCGCAGCCTGCTGCTGCTGAAGAGACTGCGTAAATCTTCCCTGTGAGTGCAGAAGTGGTTGATCCTGCAAATCCCTGCCAGGATGGGATGATAATTCATATTTAAATCTCTGTCTCTGGCCCTGACAGGGAATTACCAACTGAATCCCCTGGAAGGTATTTATTTCTCCTGCAAATCTCCCTGGAATGTCTGAGCAAGAGTCATGTTTCAGGGCCCTCCATGGAGACTGAATTATCAGGCTGCTTCCCCAGCAGCTCAGAGCTAAGCCCCATGTAAGCCTTGCTTATGGGGTGAGAGAAGGAAATTGCTAAACTAGTTTCTTATCAGCCTAGAAGTAGACAAGATATACTCTGCACATCCTCTGCAAGGGGGCCGGTGGAAAAAGCATCTGTTAAGAATCAAAGCTGGGGCATAGATTACCACCCAGTTAGGATATAATTGAATTTTCTATTCTCTTTGCCTCTTCCTGGGTTACAGTTCAACTTTTATTAATACACAGGATATAGATATTTCTTGATTTTTAGATCTAATATGACAGACAATTCTGGGAATTACAGATTTGAAAATAAAACACATTTCAATAGGACATTAAGCACCCTAATACATCAAAATGCTTCCAGATCATTCAAAAGATAAGCTCACCACCTTGCTCATGGTCCTACTTCTTGCAAACAATGACAGAAGGTCTAGGCCAGTCAGCAAAAGTCAAGGAAGTTGTGAAAATTTGCGTCCATGTCCTAGATACCGAGTTCTGCACTGACCAATCCAGGAAAGATGCTCTGTAGAAAACAAGAATCAGAAAAACCATTATTGCTAGGGCTGGTTTAGAGAAGAAGCCATACCCTCCAAGTGAGGCTCAATTGAGGAATGGGTGCTGGAGGAGAGAAGGCGCAGACAAGGTCTGCTTGATACACTATAATGCACCCATTTCAATTTGAGTTTCAGATAAACAATAGCAACAAAAAATTTAGTATATCCTGTGAAAAATTTGGCACATGGTTCACAATTACACTAAAAATATATTTTTAAATTATTATTTTATTTATAAATCATGTTTATTCTATTACACTTGTCTCAATTTTCCCCCCTTTACTCCATTCCAACCATCCCACCCCCACCCTCCTCCTCCCACAGTCAGTTCCCACTCTGTTTCCCATGTCCACGGGTCATCCATACATGTTCTTTGTCTAGTCCCTTCCCCTTCTTTCCACCATTGTCCTTTTTCCCCATCCCCTTTGGTCACTCTCAGTTTGCTCCAAGTTTCCATGCCTGTGGTTTATTTTGTTCATTAGTTTATTTTCTTGAATAGAGTCCACTTATAGGTGAGATCATATGGTATTTATCTTTCATCAACTGGGTTATGTCACTTAGCTTATTTTGTCCAGTTTCATCCATGTTGTCATAAAAGGTAGGAGTTCCATCTCTTTCTTTTTCTTTCTTTCCTAAATATAGATTGATTTTATTTATTTTTTAAATGTCAAAGTTAATTATAAAATATTTTTAAAAATTTAAAACCATTATAAAGTCTCAGCAATTAAACCAACATGACACCAGCACAGATATAATCAAGTAGATCACTGAAATAAAATGAGCATTCTAGAAACAAATGTATATATCTGATTAATATATGTACAATTAAGTTTATATTTGAAATCAATGGGTAAAAATAGGCTTATTCAACAAATAAGGTGCATGGACCACTTTTACTTGAAATAAAACAAGTATCAAGCCCCATTTCACACATTATACAAAAATATTCAGGTAAGTTAAAGCAAATATATAAAATCTAAGGAGTTTTAGGAGAAAATACAAAATAATACTTTTCTTACCCTGAAGTCACATATTCAAACCCAGAAGCGATAAAGTAAGATATTGACAATATGACCATATTAAACATTTAAGACTATATAGTAATATACATATAAAAAAAGTTAAAGGACAATGAATAGAATAGGAAAGTATTTGCAACACATCTAAAAAAGGGTTAATAGTTTTGGGGGGGTTTTTTTAGGGAAAAAATTCTACAAACTTTTAATCACGAAATGGATAAAGAATGCCAAAAAGTCATTTGAAGCTTTTTAAAAATAATAGAAATAGGCAAGAAATATACATAAACAGGTTTAGTTTAAACAAATAATAAAGGAACAAATAAAATAACACATCATTGTCACAATCAGACTGAAATGTATTAAAAATATTGGTAATATCAAGTATTGGTGATTGTGAAAGGAACTGAGTGTTCATAGACTCTTTATCTTCTTCAAGCAGTCCCTTTAGCATATCTTGCAATGCTGGTTTGGTGGAGGTGTATTCTTTTAGCCTTCTTTTGTCTGGGACACTCCTTATTTCGCCTTCCATTTTAATTGAGAGCCTTGCTGGGGAGAGCAGTCTTGGTTGCAGGCCTTTGCTTTTCATGACTTGGAATATTTCTTGCCATTGCCTTCTGGCTTGCAGTGTTTCCATTGAGAAGTCAGATGCTAGCCGTATCGGGGCTCCCTTGTATATTACTACCTCTTTCTCCCTTGCTTGCTTTAGGATTCTGTGTTTGTCTTTGACACTTGCCATTTTAATGATGATGCGTCTTGGAGTGGGCCTCATTGGGTTCCTCTTGAAGGGGGACTCTCTGTGCCTCCTGGACTTGTGTGACTTTTTCTCTCCTCCAATGAGGGAAGTTTTCCATCATTACTTTTTCAAACAGGTTCTCTATCCCTTCCTCATCCTCTTCTCCTTCTGGTATCCCTATTATACGGATATGATTACATTTCAGGTTGTCCTGCATTTCTCTAAATGCCTCTTCATTCTTTTGAGTCTTTTTTCATTTTCTTGCTCTTTCCTGGGAGCTTTTTTCTACCTTGTCCTCCAGCTCGCTGATTCAATCCTCAGCCTCATCGAGCCTGCTTTTGATTCCTTCTACTGTGTTCTTCAATTCAGAAATTGTATTCTTCATTTCCTCTTGTCTCTTATTGATAGTTTCTATGTCCTTTTTCATGCTGATATAGTTTGCAGTAAGTTCCTCGTAGATTCCCTGTAGTTGTTTGTAATTCTCTCTGAGCTCACTGAGCTCACTGAGCTTCTTTAGAACTGTTGTTTGTAACTCAATATCTGATAGTTTACTTGCCTCTATTTCATTTTGTTCTCTGTGTGGGGATTCCTCCTTTCTGTTCGACTGGGGGGTGTTTCTTTGTCTTCCCATTATTTGCAGGACTCTTCTCTTTTGCTTCTGCTTCTTAAGTTGATCTCTCTTGATTTCCTCACTTTGTGGTGTGTACTTCAATGGCTGGAGACCACTGTTTTTACTTTCTGGGTCTGCCTCTGATGATGTCAGATACTGTCCCTGTCTGACCTTAGGCAGTCTGTTCCAGACTTCCAGTAGTCTACTGTTTGTGGCTGTCTCCTTCAGCTGTTAATCTAGGTACTCTGTGTTCAGTAGACAGGCTTACAGACACCACAAGGTGGAGGCACCGAGATCCCACCGGCTACTCTCTCAGTTCTCTCCTCAAAGCCTCCTTCCCCAGTCTCTCCTCAGGTGTCTCTAGCCCTCTCTGCCCCCGCCTTTGCCAGAGATCAGGGTAAGTGGCTGCAAATAAAAATTTAATGTTGACCCTTTAAACAGTTCTTTGCATCTCCAGCTGCCTGTCTCTGGCAGAAAGCAACCCTGCCAATTTTCGAAGTGGTTGTTTTCTGTGTACTTTTTTGGCTCTGGTGCTGTGGGCTAGAGATCCCCTCTTTTGGTTTAGACCCCACTCTTCTCAGGGGGATACAACTGGCCATTTCAATATCCTTCCGGTGCTGCCCCCCAGGGGGTGCTCCGCCCACCTTCTCATGTCTGTAACACACTCCTTACCAGTTAGACTGCACTAAATTTGATTCTTCTGTCTCCAAGGTTACTAGGCTTCTCTCTCACTATTGTTCAGTTGCTTGTTCCTGGTGATTTCTCTACAGTTTAGTTGTAATTCCAGATTGGTCCTGGGAGTAGGTCAGTGTGACTTCCACTCACTCCTCCCCATCTTGATTCTCCCTAAAAAAGTATTTCTGAAAGACTCAAGATGGTGGAGGAGTGAGTGGAAGTCACTCTGACTTCCTCCCAGGAACAACCTGGAATTACAAGTAAATTGGGGAGAAGTCACCTAGAACAAACAACTGAACAATAATGAGAGAGGAGCCTTATAACCTCAGACAGACAGAACAATTAGCTTTAGTACAACCTAACGGGTAAGGAGTCAGTAGAGTCTTGAGAAGGTGGGATGGGCGCCCATAGGCAGCAGCACCAGAAGGATGCTGAAATGGCCATTTGGATCCCCCTGAGAAGAGCGGGGTCTAAACCATAAGCCGGGATCTCCAGCCTACAGCACCAGAGCCAAAAAGTACACAGATAGATAACCAGCTGCAAAAAGCAGCAGGCTTGCTCTCTGCCAGACAGGAGGCTGAAGATGCAAAGAGCTGTTTAAAGAGCCAATGCATAAATTTTTATTTGCAGCCTCTTACCCTGGGCTTTGGCAAAGGCAGGGGCAGAGTGGGATGGAGATGCCGGAGGAGAATCTCTGGAAGGGCTTTTGGGGAGAGAACCAAGAGAGTAGCCAGCGGGATTCTGGTGCCGACTCCTCCCCCATGCAGCAGCAACCATCTTGCGCAGGCAGTCCACTCCCCTGAGTGGTAGCTACCTGAGAGGACCCAATAGCCCTGCCCCTGGAGGAACTAGGCTCTGCTGAGTACAGAGTGGCAGCCACAGATAGGAGATCCCTGACTAAAAGGGGTACAGAGTGGTCTAGAGACTCTTGAAGGAAGACTGAAGATGAAGGCTATGGGGAGAGAATGGAGAGAGTAGCTGGCAGGATCCTGGTGCTGACTCCTCCCCAATACTGCAGCAGCCATCTGGCTCAGGCAGACCACTCTCCTGAATGTCAGCAGTGTGAGAGAACCCAATAACCCCGCCCCTAGGAGGGACTCTACTCCACCTTGTGGTGTCTGTAAGCCTGTCTACTGAACACAGAGTACCTAGATTAACAGCTGAAGGAGACAGCCACAAACAGTAGACTACTGGAAGTCTGGAACAGACTGCCTAAGGTCAGACAGGGACAGTATCTGACATCATCAGAGGCAGACCCAGAAAGTAAAAACAGTGGTCTCCAGCCATTGAAGTACACACCACAAAGTGAGGAAATCAAGAGAGATCAACTTAAGAAGCAGAAGCAAAAGAGAAGAGTCCTGCAAATAATGGGAAGACAAAGAAACACCCCCCAGTCGAACAGAAAGGAGGAATCCCCACACAGAGAACAAAATGAAATAGAGGCAAGTAAACTATCAGATATTGAGTTACAAACAACAGTTCTAAAGAAGCTCAGTGAGCTCAGTGAGCTCAGAGAGAATTACAAACAACTACAGGGAATCTACGAGGAACTTACTGCAAACTATATCAGCATGAAAAAGGACATAGAAACTATCAATAAGAGACAAGAGGAAATGAAGAATACAATTTCTGAATTGAAGAACACAGTAGAAGGAATCAAAAGCAGGCTCGATGAGGCTGAGGATTGAATCAGCGAGCTGGAGGACAAGGTAGAAAAAAGCTCCCAGGAAAGAGCAAGAAAATGAAAAAAGACTCAAAAGAATGAAGAGGCATTTAGAGAAATGCAGGACAACCTGAAATGTAATCATATCCGTATAATAGGGATACCAGAAGGAGAAGAGGATGAGGAAGGGATAGAGAACCTGTTTGAAAAAGTAATGATGGAAAACTTCCCTCATTGGAGGAGAGAAAAAGTCACACAAGTCCAGGAGGCACAGAGAGTCCCCCTTCAAGAGGAACCCAATGAGGCCCACTCCAAGACGCATCATCATTAAAATGGCAAGTGTCAAAGACAAACACAGAATCCTAAAGCAAGCAAGGGAGAAAGAGGTAGTAATATACAAGGGAGCCCCGATACGGCTAGCATCTGACTTCTCAATGGAAACACTGCAAGCCAGAAGGCAATGGCAAGAAATATTCCAAGTCATGAAAAGCAAAGGCCTGCAACCAAGACTGCTCTCCCCAGCAAGGCTCTCAATTAAAATGGAAGGCGAAATAAGGAGTGTCCCAGACAAAAGAAGGCTAAAAGAATACACCTCCACCAAACCAGCATTGCAAGATATGCTAAAGGGACTGCTTGAAGAAGATAAAGAGTCTATGAACACTCAGTTCCTTTCACAATCACCAATACTTGATATTACCAATATTTTTAATACATTTCAGTCTGATTGTGACAATGATGTGTTATTTTATTTGTTCCTTTATTATTTGTTTAAACTAAACCTGTTTATGTATATTTCTTGCCTATTTCTATTATTTTTAAAAAGCTTCAAATGACTTTTTGGCATTCTTTATCCATTTCGTGATTAAAAGTTTGTAGAATTTTTTCCCTAAAAAAACCCCCCAAAACTATTAACCCTTTTTTAGATGTGTTGCAAATACTTTCCTATTCTATTCATTGTCCTTTAACTTTTTTTATATGTATATTACTATATAGTCTTAAATGTTTAATATGGTCATATTGTCAATATCTTACTTTATCGCTTCTGGGTTTGAATATGTGACTTCAGGGTAAGAAAAGTATTATTTTGTATTTTCTCCTAAAACTCCTTAGATTTTATATATTTGCTTTAACTTACCTGAATATTTTTGTATAATGTGTGAAATGGGGCTTGATACTTGTTTTATTTCAAGTAAAAGTGGTCCATGCACCTTATTTGTTGAATAAGCCTATTTTTACCCATTGATTTCAAATATAAACTTAATTGTACATATATTAATCAGATATATACATTTGTTTCTAGAATGCTCATTTTATTTCAGTGATCTACTTGATTATATCTGTGCTGGTGTCATGTTGGTTTAATTGCTGAGACTTTATAATGGAATTACATTTTTTAATATTTTATAATGGATATTGAGATTTAAAAAATAAATAAAATTAATCTGCATTTATGAAAAAGAGAGAAAAAGGAAGAAGGAGAAAGAAAGAGAGAAAGAAATAAGAAAGAAAGAAAGAAAGAAAGAAAGAAAGAAAGAAAGAAAGAAAGAAAGAAAGAAAGAAAGAAAGAAAGACCTACCTTTCTGTCAACATGGATGGAACTGGAGAATATTGTGCTAAGTGAAATAAACCAGTCAGTAAAAGACTAATACCATATGATCTCACCTATAAGTGGAATCTATTCAACAAAATAAACTAACAAACAAAATAAACCACAGGCAAGGAAACATGGAGTGGGCTGAAAGTGACCAGAGGGGATGGGGAAGGAGGACAATGATTGAAAGAAGAAGGTTCTAAACAAAGAACCTGCATGAATGACCCATGGACATGGACAACAGAGTGGGAAGAGGGGTGCAGGGTGGGATGGGTGGGAAGAGCATAGGAGGGAAAATTGAGACAACTGGAACAGAATAAACATGATTTAAAAATTTAAAAAAATCTATTTATGGTTTATCTGAAATTCAAATTGAACTTGGTGTGTTATGTATTTATTTGCTAAATATGGCAAATCTGGCTAATCTGAGAGGAAAGGGTCCATAATGTCCACCCATTTTTATTGTGGATGCAAGTTGTTACCCCCAGCAATCAGTCAAGAGAGAAGGTTCCCCTTTGCTAACTCTGCCCCCAATCTGGGGAACCAAAAGCATATTTAATGCCCTCTGGCCACAGGGCTAGTGAGGCCATTTTCCTTTAACCCTGCAGCCGCATCCATGCTGGGCCGGTTTTCTGGGTGGACATTGGTGGGCTGGAACCTGCCTCTGCTTTAAAACAAGACCAGAATGACCTTAGGCCATAGAGTCTTGGGGGCACTTGGGCAGAAGAAGTGGTGGCGGTTTAGAAATAGTCCCAAGTCTTTATGAGCCACTAAGAATAATGCTTCACAAAAGAATGTTTGGGTGCCTTTATCTTGAGTAACAAAATATTGTTGAATGCGTAATATATGTTGGTGCTGCTGAAGAATAGAAAGGGGAGAGGAGATCTGATCCCTTCCCCTTCTCCTAAGGAACTTCTCAGTGCAGTCAAGGAGACAAAACAAATGTACTTATACATACACTAAGCAACTGTCTAGCACCCAGCAGTTCCTAAGCAGCAGCCCAGTAGCTGAGGTTGGACTTAGCCAATAAGGAGACAATGCGCCCAAATGTTCTTAGCTTGTTATTTACAGCAGTAAGAACATTTTGGTGCAGATTCCCTGAGCTCCAATTCCAATAGGATGATGTAGTGAAGGCCAGGCATTGCTTAAGCACAGAGTGGGAGTTGCATTGCAGAAGAGGAACCCTGGCATTAGGAAATTCTGATCTTATATGACATTCCCAGCAAAACTGCTTGTCCTCCCCTTTAGGGAAAGAATTTTTTTTTTTTTACCCTAGGTTGTAAGCGAATCTTTTCTGAGAAGGGAATACCTCTAACTTACTATCTAGGAATGTAAATAATTTGCTCTAAAAAGAGTCACTGTCTCCATGCTTATATTAACATTCCTGAAAAGATAGTTCTAAAACAAATTGGGTTGCTCCTGATTATATGTATAGAAACATGAGAGATTCATGAAAAATTATCTACCAACAGCAATACTGGTGTCCATGACATCAGGATTATGACTTATATAATACATAGTTAAAGAAATGATTAACTGACATGGTTTGACGAGGAGCTTGATGGCAGCTGATATAGTTAAAGAATGCTTCATTGAAGAACTTGAGATTGTCCCTGAAGAATTTGTAAATAATATTCAAGACTACCAGCTCATTTTATCTTCTAGAATATGAGTTGCCAAACTCTTTCTATAAATAAATATTAATAAATAAACAATACTATTTTAGGTTTTGAAGACCATATGCCTTCTATTGCAACTATTCAGTTCTGCCATGTAGTGTGAAAACAGCCATATACAATATCTAAATGAATGTGACTGTTTCAATAAAACTTTATTTACAAAACAGGCAGTAGACAGGATTTGTCCCACAGACTACAGTTTGTCAGCTCATGCACTAGAACACACAACAATTAACATCCATGTAAGTGCAATGGAATGATCAAATGTTGGAAATGGTAGAAAGGATTCATTCAAGGGGAAAAGAGTTGGAAGGAGAAGCAGAAAATAACATAAAGAGTAAAAATAATATCGAACCTACATAATTCCTAGGGTTTGTAATCAGCAAAATTCCATAATTGTTTAGGAGCATAGTAGAGTAACAATAAAACATACCGGTATTTTGAGCTTTTCCCAAGTATAAGAATGAAGTTAGAGTCCTGTTAGAATCTTAATCTACATACCATATTTTGCCGTGTATAACAAGCCCCGGTGTATAAAGTGCACCCACATTTTTGTGCCCATTACACACAGGTATGTAATCATTATACCCATGTATAATGTGCATCTTTATTTTCTCAGAAATTTGGACAAAACAAATGCACATTATACAGAGCAAAATACAGTATTCACCTCCAAGATTCTAGAACAGCAAGAGATCCTAGAAGGCTGCAGAGATCTTTACTGGTAATAGTTCTTGTGTTCTCTAAACTAAATGACAACAGGGACTTTGGGTTTGAGAGGCAGTGATTGGTCCAAAACATCAGGATTAAGGCTTCAGTATGACAATCAGGAGGAGTGCATTGACAGGGAATTCTGTAAGTTACTCCCCTGAAGCAGAAGACAATCAAGATACAAGGGTTCTGTCTTAGGAAGTCCAGTTCATCATAAGAGAAAAAGACTTTGGAATATGATACTATGTGGTGCTGTTCAAATATCTGCTTTCACAGTGTCTTAAGATGTATCCAGAATTTTATTTAAACAGATGTGGTAAGAAGAGACACAAAGACAACTGCTTTTGAAGAAAAAGGGGAGGGAAAGTAAGCCATGCCACAGGGTCACACAGGATGCAGGGTAAAATAGGAGGCAGGAGGAGTAAGGGAAAGCATCAAGGGCAAAAGATTTTATTGTGGTTTTTTCATGGGAAAGAATGGGTGAGGCTGAGTAAGCAGCTGAACAGGTTTAATATTTATTAGAATCATTTCAGTGGACTCTAGGCCACAAGGATGGTCCCTAATTTGCCCCATACTTGGCCCTGAGGTAATTTAGGGTAGAGAATGGTGTCCTAGACTTCAGGACACTGAAAAAGGGATGAGGATTGGGGTGTGAATTCAGGATTTATTGGTTTGCATATCAAAGGCATGCTTACAGCAAGTTCACTGTCTCCAGGTATTAATTAGCTGCTTTGTAAGGGGCAGCCCCTTCTCAGTTCCCAAGGACCCCAAGATGTCAAAACATCATAAAATATAGAAAATAGTACACATGATTAAAACACCTAACCCCTAGAAATTTTTTTCTAAGTGTCTAGACAGAAGAAAATACAGCCTAAAATTATCTCTTGGAGAAAGAGATAATTTTAATCTCTTGGAGAAAGTCATATGGGCTGAAAGAATCATAATCTATGTGGAAAATTGTCTCTTCATACTTGGGTGGCTACTGCATAAGCTATGGAGTGAGGCTTAGACTAAGGCAATGAAAACAGCAGAGCTTCAGGACAGAAAGTTGCCTCTCAAGAGGACAGCAATTCATGAAGAGAAATTGTTCAACCTGTGTGGATGGTGCCCTCTGAAGTTGCGTGGATCACAGTCTGCACAGCTGTCCACAGCAGCCCTGAGTGTGAACTGCCCAAGACACACAGGAAGAGGAGAATATAGTCAAGACTTCTAGTTGTGGATAATAAAATCTACTTGTTAGATAAACAGAAAATAAATTAGGAAGTTCATGGGAGAGCCAGAGAGTCACAACCACAGACAGAACAGCCAGAGAGAACACCCAGCTACAACACAGAACTCTTCTAGCAGAAATAGCACGGCTGTTGCCTTCTGCTGCTCAATACCTCAACACTAGGGTCAGAAACTCCGCCCCAGCTGCCTGAGAAGAAAGAAGGGTTGGAGGGCATGCCACCCCAAAATATGTCACATTGGTATACTGATTGTGTTGAGCTCTAGGCACCTAAAAATCAACAAATGCAGGGAGAGGCTTTCTCCGAACTCCCCTTATCTACCTAAAGACAGGTCCTCCAAAAGGAACTCAACTGTTATAGATTCCCCTCCCTGGCAATTTCATCAACCAAGGAAAATTGACTTGTCATGGGAGAGGAAACAAGTCAATGCCACACTCAGACAAACTTTGTCACACACTATCTTATCTCTCATCTAGTCTTCTAAGGACTCATCAGTTTTTCCTTGAAATCATTTACTCTCCTCTAAGAGGCCTATATCCCCTGTCCTCTTTTATTTAACCCTAAATTCTAAGCCAACTTGGAGAGTTACTCATTTTTCCTAAACATCTCCCATGTATGCATAAGGTGTACATGTTAATAAGCTTCTGTTTTTTTCTCTTATTAATGTATCTCTTATTACAAGGGTTTTAGCTAAGAACTCAGAAGGGTAGTAGGAACAATGTTTTTCCTCCATTCTCTGTGCTTACGAGAAGATCAAATCCCTTAATCATATGAGGAGTCCTTAACATCAGGGAAAATGGAAATATAGATTAGCTTTCAGGCTCTTTGCTCAGGAAAGCAAACTGAAAGGAGGTCAGAGTCAGAGCTAAACAAGTCAAGTTATGCTGTTGTCCCAGTAAAGAATAAGAGGTCTAGAGTTCCAGGAACAAAAATGGGAATTAGAAGCAGGCACCACGGTGGTTGTAATCTGAGTTCTGGATTGTACCCATGATAGTGTGTGCTGGGGAACAAGAGGTGAATATCCTGAAGAAGCACCAACACCATTTAAGTAGACTGCGTTTTGCCCATAGACCCATTCCTGAAAAACTGAACTAAATCACATGCTAAATGCCACTTACTACTTTAATAATCCTTTTGTAAAGTGAATAATTAGTTGTTCTTCTATATTTCCTTCACATGAAGCTGGATTTAATAGATTGAGCTTTCTTTCTTTCTTTCTTTCTTTTTAATTCCAGGCATACCATCCCCTTGGAGCCTTTAAAAGAACAGAATGTCACAAATCTCATGAAAAGAGGGCATAAAAAGTCACAGTTTTGACATACAGTCATGACATAACTGCAAATGGAAACTGGCAACTGTCAGTGTCATTGTTAAGGTCTCTGCCTTCCAAATTAAGAGCTGGAATTTATCAGCTTGGACATAGAGGGAAAGATAGGCGTGATCCTAAGACTGGGATGTGTCCTTTTATTAGCTAAAATCCTCAGAGTATAAACTCAAATGTAAATCATGGGCCCCACATCCATATGTGTGCTATAAATACTCACCAAGGTGCTGGATGGCAGACATAGGTACCTAATGCTCTCATAAAAATCAGCAAGCAGATGGCAATTAATGCATTGCACTATCCCCAAGGTACAAAGCAGACTTGCTATGGTGGCAGCAACACTGATTTCTCATTTCTTTAAAAAGATTTTTTCCTGAGAGTTGGAAGCCAAAAACTTCACATTATGAAAGATTTCTCTGCCAATTCACTCAAATCTCAGCTTATAATGGAGATTGTTTCTCATTAATAGATTCATGCACTCCTTCCCCAGTTCCTTGTCAAATAATAGCACAGTCAAAGCAATAAGAAAGGGGTCCACTCACAAGTCCAACTGTAGGGAGGGGGCTTGTTTATTATCCTGTCTAGAGCGGAATCCAATTATTTATGGACCATTTAGATGCAAATGATCATTCATTTAGCATACATGCTGCATATGCAGACAATTTAGGCAAACAATGGATCTATAAGGACATCCCGACTAATCTTCAAATATCAACTGTGCCTTTTCAAAGGGGATTTGGATTTACTCTGAACTGATCAATCTTGACAAGTAATTTCTACCTAATGTTCAGGCTCGCTTCTTCTCTCTTCACCATCTGTGGGTGAGAAATCCTATTTTCTGCTAGTAATTAGCTAATGCAAAAGATTAGAGACACAGGTTAAGGAAGAGTAGGAGGTTGTGTGCCCAAGACGGGGCACCACAAAAAAGAAAACCATTCTGAAAGATCTATTTTGCTTGGATGCTTTGAAATTACAAAACATTTTCATTCAACACATGTCCCATCCCTCAACCCATTTATGCTTCCTGAGTTATTGCAGGAGAGGAAGCTGTGAAGAATCTAAGCCACCTCTGCATAAAGAGAACTTTCTCAGTCCCTGTCTGGGAATTGTAAAAGAGCCTCTGCTGTTTCAACAACTCTAGGAATCAATGAAAACCAAATTAGGGAAAAAGATACCAAATTTGAAAACCCACCCCATCCTGGAGTTTATTATCAAAATGTTATCTTGCTTCAGTTGTACTAAACAACTGGGTGAATGGGAGAAAATCAATGTAATAAGCCCAGCATGTCAGAGATGTAAAATAGAATTAGACAATTTTTTCTACAGCAGGCTCAGAAGGAGGGGTTCACAGTCTGTGGTGCTTTGAGTGAGCTCTGAAGATCAACCTCTAAGTATTTTAATCTCATGACACAACCCTACATGGGTTTCTGTCCTGGTGCCATGCAGATGGTCTTTTTAAAAAAATCACATTTTTCTTTGTCCATGTCTAAATAAAGGGATGATATCTGTAATCAGTCTACTGCCTCCTCAATGAGGCTTAGCCCAACAGAAGCCTCTTCTGACTCAGATCCTTTGGCCTCATCATTGGAAAACAATAATTAAATTTCCAGCACATCTTTTAACTAGGTTATCTTTGCTGTACTGGAAGGCTAAGCAATGCCTAGATTCAACTGATTATGATAAAGTGGCAAATATGTATACACAGTACACTGGGCTAGATGCCCTTTAAATTCCTCAAGGAGAAAAAATCTTAATGTTTTTATTCAAAAAAAATTTTATAATGTGTTGGTTAGGTATAATTATCTAAGTTCTAAAATAGAACTCATACCAAGTAAATTGTAATTCACTATCCTTGCCTCTGTTTCCCCATCTACCTCTACACACACACACACACACACACACACACACACACCTCTTCTGGATCCCCACTCATTTCCCACTCCTTGCAAAAACTCAGCTGCTTAAAACATGCTGCTTCCACATCAATAACTTTTAATATCTTCCTATTCTGTGTTCTACTTCATCCCCCACAACTCTACCACCTCAACCCTCTCAAGTCACTTATTGCCAAATTCAATGAATGGCCTCTTCTCATTCTTTGTTTTACTCAAACTCTCTGCTACATTTGATGCTGTGTATGGTCATGAAATTCCAGGAAATTCCTGAACACTATATGGAGAGGTCCACTAGGCCCCTCAAACTCAGTTTACCCTAAATCAATATTGAACCACATCCTCTACCTGCCTGGGGTTATCTCCACCAAACTTCTATTCTCCTCAAATTCCCTGCTTTTGGTGAGGCAGCACTCTCCTCTCAGTCACTTGGACTAGAAATTCCAGAGGCATCTTAAGCCCTTCCTTTTTCCTCACTAGCTTTTCCAGTTAACTTTTGTATCCTCTATTCTTACCCTATATCACTTGTTCTCCAAGCCTTGCCCAGACTTCAGAAAATCACATCACAACTGGCAGGATCACTCAAGGTATTCAAATTGCCACATAAAATTCTCCCCACTATATAATGTTGAATATGCAGTTGTCATCCTTCACAACCATCTTAGTACAGGTAAAAATAGTTTTACTGTCCCCCTTCCAAGTCTTCAATCACTCCCCACTGTCTTAAGAGGCAATTCTAACTCTTGCGTGTGACATGTAAAGCCATCACAATGAGGTCCCTCCTACTCCCTTTCAAATGTGTCCTCCATGTATTTCAGCACACACTTGATGCTGTAGTAACTAGGGTGTGATTATTCCTGTATACCTTTGCTTATGCTGTTCCCTCCTCTTGAATTCCCTCTCCCTTCTATCAGGCCTCCAAGCTTCAATACATGGGCCACCCTTCAACAAAGCCTTTCTTTTCCCCAGGTCCCCCTCTTTTCTAAAGCTCCATTAGGGCAGTCAGTTCACCCCTCCTTATATCATCACTTAGTTGTTTACATACCTCTTCCCTAATGCGTGTGTCCCCTGAGCCGAGGCTTCCTCCATTGGTCTTTGTAGTCCCCTCATTACCTAGCACTATGACATAGTGTGTGTTCAAGAAATGATTATTGACGGTGTCAGATGAGTTCTGGAATTACTGGGGTGATCATGTTGTAATTATATAAATGTATAATCACTATGTTGTACACCTGAAACTAATATAATATTGTGTGTCAGTTGTAATTTTAAAAATGTTGATGAGCCATGATCAGTGTGGCTCAGTTTGTTGGAGCATCATCCTGTAAACTGAAAGGTCATAGATTCGATTCCTGGTCAGGGTACATACTCAGGTTGTGGGTTCTATCCCCAGTTGGAGTATGTACAAGAAGGCAGCCAATCGATGTTTCTCTCTTACTCTCTCTCTCTCCCTCCCTCTCTCTCTAAAAAAGCAATGGGAAAAAATGTTCTTAGGTGAGGATTTCAAAAATAATAACAAGAAAAATGCTATTGAGTTAAGTTGAAAAAGCAAGTCCTGTTAGAACTTAAAATAGGTTCTGGAGTAAGGTCAGTTGGGTGATACTGAGGGAAATTCTTGATAGCCATATTAACAGAACTAAATTAAGGGCTTAGAGTTCCCCCACATTTTTCTTCTGCTATTTTAATTGAGATTAAAAGCATACATCAGAAGGAGAATCAAGATGGCGGAGGAGTGAGTAGAAGTCACACTGACCTCCTCCTGGGACTAACCTGGAATTACAACTAAATTGTGGAGCAATCACCTGCAAAGAACAACTGAACAATAATGAGAGAGGAGCCTTTTAACCTCGGACAAACAGAAGAATCAGCTTTAGCACAACCTAACTGGAAAGGAGTGTAGTAGAGACTCAAGAAGGCGGGTGGGGCACCCGTGGGAGGCAGCACCAGGAGGATATTAAAACAGCCAGTTGAATCCACCTGAGAAGAGCAGGGTCTAAACCATAAGCAGGGATCGCCAGCCTACAGCACCAGAGCCCAAAAGGTACACATATAACAGCCAGCTGTGAAAAGCAGCAGGGTTGCTCTCTGCCAGATACAGGCAGCTGGAGGTGCAAAGAGCTGTTTAAAGGGCCAACACATACATTTTTGTTAGCAGCCCCTTACCCTGGGCTTCTGCAAACACAGGGACAGAGTGGGCTGCAGACGCCCGAGGAGATATTGGGGAAGGAGGCTTTGGAGAGAGAACTGAGAAAGTAGCCAGCGGGATCCTGGTGCTGACCCCTTCCCACATGGCAACAACAATCTGGCTCAGGCCGACCACTCTCCTGAGTGGCAACAGCATGAGACGGCCCAATAACTCCACCCCAGTAGGGACTCTGCCCCTCCCTGTGGTGTCTCTAAGCCAGCCTGCTGAGTGCAGAGTGACTTGATTAACAGCTGAAGGAGATGGCCACAGACAATAGATCCCTGAAAGTTGCAAACAGACTGCCTGAGGTCAGACAGGGACAGTATCTGACATCATCAGAGGCAGACCCAGAAAGTAAAAACAGCGGTCTCCAGCCATTGAAGTTCACATCACAAAGTGAGGAAATCAAGAGAGATCAACTTAAGAAGCAGAAGCACAAAAGAAGAGTCCTGCAAATAATGGGAAGACAAAGAAACACCCCCCAGTCGAACAGAAAGGAGGAATCCCCACACAGAGAACAAAATGAAATAGAGGCAAGTAAACTATCAGATATTGAGTTACAAACAACAGTTCTAAAGAAGCTCAGTGAGCTCAGTGAGCTCAGAGAGAATTACAAACAACTACAGGGAATCTACGAGGAACTTACTGCAAACTATATCAGCATGAAAAAGGACATAGAAACTATCAATAAGAGACAAGAGGAAATGAAGAATACAATTTCTGAATTGAAGAACACAGTAGAAGGAATCAAAAGCAGGCTCGATGAGGCTGAGGATTGAATCAGCGAGCTGGAGGACAAGGTAGAAAAAAGCTCCCAGGAAAGAGCAAGAAAATGAAAAAAGACTCAAAAGAATGAAGAGGCATTTAGAGAAATGCAGGACAACCTGAAATGTAATCATATCCGTATAATAGGGATACCAGAAGGAGAAGAGGATGAGGAAGGGATAGAGAACCTGTTTGAAAAAGTAATGATGGAAAACTTCCCTCATTGGAGGAGAGAAAAAGTCACACAAGTCCAGGAGGCACAGAGAGTCCCCTTCAAGAGGAACCCAATGAGGCCCACTCCAAGACGCATCATCATTAAAATGGCAAGTGTCAAAGACAAACACAGAATCCTAAAGCAAGCAAGGGAGAAAGAGGTAGTAATATACAAGGGAGCCCCGATACGGCTAGCATCTGACTTCTCAATGGAAACACTGCAAGCCAGAAGGCAATGGCAAGAAATATTCCAAGTCATGAAAAGCAAAGGCCTGCAACCAAGACTGCTCTCCCCAGCAAGGCTCTCAATTAAAATGGAAGGCGAAATAAGGAGTGTCCCAGACAAAAGAAGGCTAAAAGAATACACCTCCACCAAACCAGCATTGCAAGATATGCTAAAGGGACTGCTTGAAGAAGATAAAGAGTCTATGAACACTCAGTTCCTTTCACAATCACCAATACTTGATATTACCAATATTTTTAATACGTTTCAATCTGATTGTGACAATGATGTGTTATTTTATTTGTTCCTTTATTATTTGTTTAAACTAAACCTGTTTATGTATATTTCTTGCCTATTTCTATTATTTTTTTAAAAAGCTTTAAATGACTTTTTGATATTCTTTACCCATTTTTTGATTAAATGTTTGTAGAATTTTTTTCCCTAAAAAAACTATTAACCCTTTTTTAGATATGTTGCAAATACTTTCCTATTTTATTACTTGTCCATTGACTTTTTTTACATGGACATTACTGTATAGTCTTAAATGTTTAATATGGTCATATTGTCAATATCTTACTTTATGGCTTCTGGGTTTGAATATGTGACTTCAGGGTAAGAAAAATATTATTTTGTATTTTCTCCTAAAACTCCTTAGATTTTATATATTTGTTTTAACTTACCTGAATATCTGTTGTAAAATGTGTGAAATAGGACTCTATATGTTTTATTTCAAATAATAGTGATGAATGCACCTTATATGTTAAATAAGCATTATTTTCCCCATTGATCTGAAATATTAATTTAATCATATATTACATTGTTAGAAAGATACATATGTTTGTTTCTAGAATGCTCATTTTATTTCAGTGATCTATGTGATTATATGTGTGCAGGTGTCATGATTGCTGAGACTTTATAATGGATTTAAATTTTTTAATACTTTATAATGGATCTTGACATTTAAAAAATAAATAAATAAAGTCAACCTGCATTTAAAAAAAGAAATAATGAATGAAAGAACTCCTACCTTTTGTGACAACATGGATGGAACTGTAGTATATTATGTTAAGTGAAAAAAGCCAGTCAGTGAAAAACAAGTACCATATGATCTCACGTATAAGTGGAATCTATTCTACAAAATAAACTAATGAACAAAATAAACCACAGGCAAGGAAAAATGGAGCAGACTGAAAGTGATCAGAGGGCATGGGGAAAGAGAACAATGGTGGAAAGAAGGGGAAGGGATTAAACAAAGAACATGCATGAACAACCCACGGACATGGACAACAGAGTGGGAATTGACTGTGGGTGGGGGATGGGATCAGTGAAGGGGGGAAAGGGGGAAAAACTGAGACTACTGTGATACAGGAAACATGATTTTAAAATAAAATTAATTTTTTAAACAAAGCATACATCAAACCTCCAGTCAAGATGGTGGCATAAATAAATGTGACTCACCTCCTTGCATAACTGCATCAAAATTACAACAAAAATATAGAACAACCATCACTCAGAAATATCAGAAATAGAGTTGCATGGAAGTCTGACGACTATGAATTAAAGAAACCACATCTATCCAGACTGGTAGGCGGGGTGGAGATGAGGAATGGACTGGTCCCACATACCTGTGTGCTAGATAAAAATTTGGGAATGACCACACAGCAATATTTTCACCAATGTATCTCCTAGAGCAAGGGACATAAAGGAAAGAATAAACAAATGGGATTTCATCAAAATAAGAAGCGTCTGCACAGCTAAAGAAGACATCAGCAAAATCAAAGGGGAACCAACAGTATGGGAAAATATATTTGATAACGATATCTCAGATAAGGGTTTGATCTCCAAAATATAGAAAGAACTCACATGACTCCATGCCAGAAAGACAAACAACCCAATTAAAAAGTGGGAAAAGGACCTGAACAGACACTTCTCCAACGAGGACATACACAGGGCCCAGAGATATATGAAAGGATGTTCAGCATCACTAGCCATCTCGTGATGCAAATTAAAACCACAATGAGATACCACCGCACATCTGTCAGAATGGCCATCATAAACAAATCAACAAAGAAGTGCTGACAAGGTTGTGGAGGAAAGGAAACCTTAGTGTACTATTGGTGGGAATGCAGACTGGTGCAGCCACTGTGGGAAACAGTTTGGAATTTCCTTAAAAAACTAAAAATGGAACTGCCTTTTGACCCAGCAATTCCACTGCTGGGATTATACCTTAAGAATCCTAAAACACCAGTTCAAAAGAACCTATGCACCCCAATGTTCATAGCAGCACAATTTACAATAACCAAGTTTTGGAAGCAACCTAAGTGCCCATGAGTAAATGAGTGGATCACAAAACTGTGGTACGTTTGTACAATAGAATACTACACAGCACAAAGAAAGAAGACAGCATGGATGGAACTGGAAAGTATTATGCTAAGTGAAATAAGCCAGATAGTGAATGACGAGTACCATATGATCTCACCTATAAGTGGAACACAATCAACAAAATAAACAAGCAAGCAAAATATAATCAGAGACATTAAAATAAAAAACAAATTGACAGTAACCAGAGGAGGGGTGAGAACGACAATTGGGGAAAATAGGGGAAGGGTCGTCAAAGGACATGTATAAAAGACACATGGACAAAGCCAAAGAGGGTAAATTTGAGGGTGCGAAGCAGGGGAGTGGTTGGAAGAAAATGGAGACAACTGTATTTGAACAATAGAAATATATTGGGAATGATATTAGAAGACTGAGGAGTCCCAGCCCCACACCAGGCCCCCAGCCCAGGGTTCCAATGTCAGGAAGATAAGTCTCCATAACTTCTAGCTGCAAAAACCAGTGGGGATTGAGTAGGTGGAAGAAACTATTGGAGTTTCAGGCAGTTCCTCTGAAAAAACCCATACATGAACTTATTCAGACTCACTCCCTCTGAGCTCTATCACTGGGGTAGCAACTTGAAAGGCACCAGTGGCATACAGGGAGGAACTGAAGTGTCTGGCATCAAGGCAGGACCTGGGGGACAGCCTCTCCCACACAGTAAAGTGGCCCAAACCATTACCCCTTTTCTAAACCTTCCCCCCACAGAGCCACAGAATTGGCAGGTAGGTGCCATATCCGGGGCTCTATCATCTTGGCTAACACTGTTTTCCCTGTCCTGGAGATACCGTGAGACTCCATCCCACTCAACTTATGGGCCCAAAAAAGATATGACTGGTCGGTCTTGACTCATGCTTCACAATCCTATCTTATCCTAAATCCTATCAAAGAAACAGTGAGGCTCAGTAAGCCCCTACCTCCTATACATCTTGCTAAGTAGCCTCAGGCACGGCACTAGCAGCAGCCAGCCTAGATTTACAGCTTGGCTTTGCTTGGGAATCTCCAAGCTCAGCACAAGTAGCATCCATCTCATATTGCTTTATAGCTCATGCAGAGTGGCCCCAGGCAGAACACAGATAGGGGCTGACCTTACCCTGCACCTCCTGGGAAACCCTAGAGCCTGTGCACCCAGTGGACAGCTTCAGACCACATTGGAGGACCACCACCCTGCCCCTGCACAACTGATCCCCCACAGAGAGTGGCAGTTGGTGGCCAGTGATTGCAGCCAGTCCTTAAAGCTGCCTGCCTGGGTAAATCTCTCTCATTGACTTGCCAGCAACAATCAAGGCTCAACTATAAGAGGAAGGTGTACAGAGCCCACACAAAGGGTGTTCCTCAAGTACCCAGTTTAGATGACAGTGGAGGCTGTGCCACTAGACCCTACAGGACACCTAATGTGTTAGGACACACTGTCAAGATAGGGAGTCATAGCTGCTCTACCTAATACATAGAAAGAAACACAGGGAGGTTGTCAAAGTGAGGAGGCAAAGAAACATGGCCCAAATGTAAAACAGAAACATACTCCAGAAAAAGAACTAAACAAAATGGAGATAAGCAATCTATCAGATGCAGAGCTAAAAACACTGGTTAGAAGGATATTCAAGGAATTTAGTGAGGACCTCAACAGCATAAAAAAGATCCAGTCAGAAATGAAGGATATACTAGTTGAAATAAAGAACAATTGACAGGGAAACAATAGTAGAGGGAATGAAGCTGAGAATCAAATCAATGGTTTGGAACATAAGAAAGCAAAAAAAAAAAAAAAAAAAAAAAAAACAACAACAAACCACCAGTCATAACAGCAAGAATAAAAAATAATCCAAAAAAAAAAAACCAAAACAGGGCTACTGTAAGGAGCCTCTAGGACAACTTCAAATGGACCATCATTTGCATCATAGGGGTGCCAGAAGGAGAAGAGAAAGAACAAGAAATTTGAAACCTATTTTAAAAAATAATGAAAGGAAACTTCCCTAATTTGGTGAAGGAAGTAGACATGTAAGACCAGGAAGCACAGAAAGTCCCAAACAAGATGGATACAAAGAAGCTCAGTTCAAGACACACATCATAATTGAAATGCCAAAGGTTAAAGATAAAGAGAGAATCTTAAAAGCAGTAAGACAAAAGCAGTTAGTTACCTACGGGCAAGTTTCCATAAGACTATCAGATGATTTCTCAAAAGAAACTTTGCAGGCTAGAAGGGATTGGCAAGAAATATTCAAAGTCATGAAAAGCAGAGACCTACAAGACAAGATTGCTCTACTTGGCAAAGCTATCATTTAAAATCGAAGGGCAGATAAGGAGCTTCCCAGACAAGGTAAAACTAAAGTAGTTTATCGTCACCAAATCATTATTATATAAAATATTAAAGGGACTTATTTAAGAAAAAGAAGATCAAAGCTAGGAACAATAAAATGACAAAAATACATATCTAATAATAATTGAATCTGAGAAACAAACTAAGCAAATAAGCAGAACAGAGACAGAATCAAAAATGCAGAGAGCATTTCGATGGTTGCCAGATGGGAGGGGAGTTTGGGACATGGTTGAAGAAGTGAGGGGATTAAGAAGTACAAATAGGTAGTTACAGAATAGCCATTGCGATACGAAGTACAAATAGGAAATGGAGTAGCCAAAGAACTTATACACATGACCCATAGCCATAAACAATGGTGTGGGGATTGCCTGAAGGAGTGGGGGGTGCTGGGTGGAGGAGGGCAAAGGGGGAAAATTGGGACAACTGTCATAGCATAATCAATAAAATATAATTAAAAATAAAATAAAATGAAAGCATACATCAATAAAACAATGAGGAATAAATGTGGCTATTTCTTAAAAGGCCACATTGCAATACCATTTTGCCTTCCAAAGCTCTGCTCTATAACAATCCCACCACTGTCACCATTTCTGCCCCAGAAGTCCCTCCCAGTGGAACTGTTGGAGACAGGGTGACTCTACTTGCCAATTTTCTTCTTGCTAAGAGTGAGACCCACATTCAGCAGTGGGCTTTGGGTACCTATGGGGTAAACGTTCCCCCCAGTCAGGTCTAATTAATGTTAATGCACAAGCATGTCAGGGCCCAGAATGCAGCACTGCCTTTTGACCCTTTGTCACCTGATCTTGGTCTGAATCCTTCCCAGTGCAAGTCCTCAGCCTACTTTCCCTTCTGGCTCTGTCAGCTCTGTCCACTGGGCCCACTTTGATCTTGCTTTCTCCATTATCTTCATTTCACCCTCTCCCCCTCACACTGTTATCTGCAATTTTCAGGACCTGGGATTTGTGCAGCACTGTCTCTCTTCAGGGTCTTCATACTGTTGCTTCTGCCTGGAATTCTCTCCCTCCTGCCCACCCACTTCCATTTATCTGGATAACCCTCATTCCTCCTTGTGCCTTAGGGAGGAATTTCTTTACACCTCTGATTTGACATAGGCTCACAGTTGCTTTAATCTCTTTGCTATGAGTTCCTTGTATCCTGTTGCTCCGTATCACTCATCTCACCTGTAGTACATTGTTTTATTTTAGTATTCCTGGATCGGTGTCGTTCACCATACTGACCTCAGGGCCCAACACAACAGAAAATCAACTATTTGTTGAATTGAAATGAGTTGTCCAACTGGGTGGGTCTGCATATTTCATGTGAGTGTCTACCACATGCCAGACATCCATTCTCAAAGTGTTAGAAAACAGTCTGGAACAAGGTGGGCAGAATCTCTCTTGTCAATGGTCTTGTATTATAATGGAAAAAGAATGATTTTCATAAATAGAGGAAAATGGAATATGATTACTTCCAATAGTGATGTTTATAAAAAAGTTAAAACTCTCCCTTTTCTTTATTATCCTGTTTAGGCAGTCAAAATTACATGAAATCTAATTTCCTTGAATCCCATGATTGCCCAGAACTTGAACAAGATTAGAGTGATTTTATCCCAGAAAAAGTAAGACCCATGGCCTTTGGGTCAACAGCCAGGGTGTCTGCCACCTTCCCAGGGGCTGGACTTATCTTTCTTATTATTTCTGTGTCTATATCAGTTCCACCTCAGGTCCTTTTTGATTCTAGTTATTCCAAAAGCCTCTATCTCTATTTGTGAACAGAAAGGCAAGAACCATCACTCCTTCAACCTTGCATATAACAGAAGCTCAATTAACATTTGCTACATTTGCTACTTTTGATTGAGCTGAATCTGAATGCTAATGTGCAAAAGGTTAAGTACAGAGAAAGAGAGCAAAGAGCAACTTCTGCAAACTCTGGAAAGGTAATTCCATGATTCACCTCTTAGCCTTTCCGATAGTATCCTGGGTTTCTGTTGGCATCATTGAGGATCAGCTTGTGTGACAATGTTGCAGTTCTGTTGTCACTCAACTATCTTAGCTCTCTGGCTTACTTGTGTTCCTTCTCCATGCCTAACCCCAGGCTCAACTATGTAATCTCCTCTGGGGCCCCCTATGGACATGTGCCCTACTCATGCAGGTTCGGGAACACTGCAGTCACTGCAGTAGTTGGTAACCATGGTCCCACACAAGCTGTCACCATCCCTGTGAGTCGGAGCCAAGCCTGACCAGCTGGAGAAGCCTAGAATGTGAGACAAGGCAGGAGCACCTTGGGAGCCTAGATTAAGAGAGCCTAGAAAGGAGAGGGAGAAAGAGTGCTGACTGTGAACACTCAAAAAGGATATGCGTTGAACAGAAGACATAGGAGGGGAGGTGAACTGAGGAGGGAGAGACAGAGTTGAGAATTAGATTAGATTGGTGCTTCTCAAACTTTAGGGTACTGAAAAATCATCTACAGATCTTGTAAAAGTGTAGGTTCTGATTTCACAGGACTGGGTAGAGTCTCAGATTCTACATTCCTAACTAATCCCTGACTGTGCCTGGGCCTTAAATCACACAGTGTGTAATAAAGAGTGAGATGATTTCCAAGGCCCTTTTTGTGACATAGTTAAGCCTATGACTCTTTAAAGGGTTGAAATTAGGATGATCACATAGGCTTGTGGGTGTTGGGAAGAGGAGTGATTATTCACTATAGCCATAAACCCAGAAAAAAAAAAAAACAACAAAGCATGGAGATTCTAATAATAAATAAAAAAGAAAGAATAGATTTTGGAGGCTCACTGCTGCCTATGACATACTGACATTGAATCGTTGCCTATTGTGTGCAAAGCACTGGGTTTGGTACTTTATTTGCAAAGCACTACCTATAAAATGGGCACTCTTGTTATTCCCATTTTATAGCAGATGAAACTGACGCTCACTTAGGGAAGCTTAAGTAATTTGCCCAAAGTCACCCATCTTAAAAATGGCCAAATTAGATTTAAACACTGTGGGGCTAAACTCAGAGCCATTGTTTGCAATCACTTCCTGGCCAGATGACCTGAGTTAAAATAAGGGCCCATCTCCTCCTGGCTGTGTGCTCTTGAGGATACAGTAAGTGCTTAATAACCGTGCCTATTATTATCATAATTATTACCAATTAATTATGGAGTCATCAGGCAGGATACACATGGGATTTGGACAGAAGGAAGGATCACTTGGGTGCTACTAAACCCCGCGGCCAAAATCAAACTTCTGCTTGTGGAAATTCTGGAACCCAGATACAGGGCTCCAATCAGTCATTCCCTCTGGAGAAGTATCAGATACCCATAGAAAAACAACTCATGGGGTCAAAGCTGATGCCACCCTCAGAGCTGTCATTTTCATCGCATGCATCTACAAAGGAGACACACTTAGAACTGCAGAAAGAGCACCAGATAAACACACTGACTGCTCGGCATCTGGTTAGCCTATTCAGGGCAGTAGGGCAGGACTTGCATTGCAGGTGTCATTGGATTAGAGAAGACCTCGCAAGTTGTCACAGGGCCAGGAAGAGAGTAAAGAGAGTGAGGCATTCACTTCAGGTGAAAAATTTAAGGGGATGCCAAAAACTCAGTAATCAAGATAAATAAGATATTAATGCAATATTTTAAAAAAATCAAAACTGATGCAAAAAATCCATGAAATATTAGAATTGTAAATAAATGTTAGAATTGTAAATAAAGACCAAATCTGGCCCTGCACTTTGACCTGCCCTGAGAAGGAGTTCCTAACCTGGTCCAGATTTGGTTGGCTAGGTATGGACAAGAGACCTAATCCCCAATATCTGGTGTGGGAACATGAAGAGGAGGTGTGGTTTCCATCCTCAAGAATTTGCATGTTTACCTAATTAACCTAGGGAGCAGTCATAAAAATGCAATCACTTGCTGTGCCAAAGGCAGTTGGAACAATATTTACAGAGGATAAAATGTCAATCAGCATTGGTCAGAACCCTTCAAACTAGGCATGCACTTTAACTCAGCAAATCCTCTTTTAGAATTTCTCTTAAGCCAATTATAATAGATACATACAAACACATTAATCACTGGGCAGTTTATATGAGAGAAAACTTAAAAACTACTTAAATGACCAAAAATAAGGAATTGGTTTTTAAACAATAACAAGGTACTCATATAATAAAATACTACTCTGCCATATAAAATTATGCTGTAGAAAAATTGTTAATGACATGAGAAAAAGCTCACGGTCATCATAGCACTGTCAGGCAATGAAAGTAACTGAAGATGGATATATGAAAACCATTGCTAAAGAGCTGAAAATGAATATCTTTGGGGACAGTGAGATTATGTTAGTTTATACTATATTCTGTATCAACATTTTTAAAAATAAGTTGCTTTTATAATCATAACTTAGAGTACTATTTTTTTACAAGAAAGAGACTATTTACAAACTACTAAAACCCTGAGAGGAAGGAGATGCATTTACAATGCTGTACCCACAGGTGGAAGAGACAGCTGAGTGTAATGGCCTAAAAGAGGGGTAAGAAAAACATTTCTCAGAAGGTGAGGGACACAGGTGGGAGGCAGGAGTAGCCAAACTGGCTAAAATACAGGAGGTATCCAGCTAAGTATGGCATCTTCAATCATATTCATGGCCAAGGGTCAGGGTGTCACAGAGCCAACAATGGAGGAAAGGTCCATTGGACTCAGAGCAGGAAACCGCTGACCTCTTGGCTGCCTATCTCAGAAAGCCCTGATAATCCTATGTTCTGCGTACAAAAGATCTAGTGACCTGCTCCATCAGAAATGGGAGGAGCACAGGCTTCATTCAGAGACTGTGATGAAAGTTCCAGCAACTCCTCTGATTAAAACTGCAAATCCACAACTCTACTTAATCCCTTGGTGAAGACGGAAGATTAGCACAAGGCACAGCTCTGATAACTCCTTCTACCCCTTTAAGCTGTATGTAAAATTTCAGGCATCCCCCTAGAGATCCCAAGCTGGGCTTTTGCCATTGCCATTCCACTAATTGGAAAACTATAATAATAAAGTAAACATTGCCCATTCTGATTCCCTAATAATCTGAATAATGAAGCAGCATTCCCTGTGCTCCCTGATTACTTTATTTGTTTACTAAATATACTTGCAATGCTTGAAAGGATGAATGATGGAGGTTATCGTAAGCCTTTTATGTCTCTGTATTTTTTCATTATAATAAAAAAATAATATCTGTACTGAGGTGGGGAGATCATTTGGTCCAGAAAACCTTTGGACTCCTGCAGGCTGGAGTGGAAACTTTGCAAATTTGAAGACTCCCTTTGGAGACATAAAGATATCCAACTTTCTTTACCACAACTGAATCATTAAACCACAACAGGAGAAGGAGGTAGCATGAACACAGGTGCCTTAGTGAGGTGGTCGCTCCTTCCTTCTTTTTTGTTCCAAACCATTTCATATCTGGCATCTGCAGGCCTTAGGAACCTATGGTTGTGCGAGGCAGAGGAGACATCGTGGGGTCCATGCAGCAGGGAGAGGTTAGAGTACCTCCATGCAAGACTAGACAATCTCTCCTTGGCTTTCAACCTGGTCACAAGGTCCAAAGAGCTGTGCAGTGGCCACAGCATGACTGCACCACCACCGTACCATGGAAGAAACTGCATTTCCACTTTTGGGTGTCCTTTCTCAGTCAAATGACAACAGAGGGGCCCCATGACTCCTGATACAGAATCTGATGATTTCCTAACTGATGTTTTCCCAGAATTGTTTCCAAGGCTCTCCTGATTTATTGCCAAGTTCCATAGACTTAGTGAGGTGTGGGAACACGATAGGTATACAAAAGATTGTGTCAGAATGTTTACTCTATTTCAGTGACTACATTGCTTTTGCTTTTGCTTTTGCTTTTTTATTGTTTTTCTATTACAGGTGTTCCAATTTTCCCCCACTGCTCTCCCCTACCCCACCCACACCCTGCTCCCACAGTCAATCCCCACCCTCTTGTCCAGTCCATGGGTCATTTATACTTGTATTTTAACTAGACCCTTCTTCTTCTTTCCTCCCTTATCCTCCACCCTCCTCCCCTCTGGTCCTCATCAGTTTCTTCCTTGTTTCCATACCTCTGGTTCTATTTTGCTCATTTGTTTGTTTTGTTCACTAGGTTCCTGTTACAGGTGAGATCATATGGTATTTGTCTTTTGCCACCTGGTTTATTTCATTTAGCGTTATACTCTCCAGTTCCATCCATGTTGTCGCAAAAGATAGGAGTTCCTTCTTTCTTTCTGCTGTACAGTATTCCATTGTGTAAATGTACCACAGTTTTGTGATCCACTCATTTACTCATGGGCACTTAGGCTGTTTCCAGCACTTAGCAATTGTAAATAACACTGCTATGAACATTGGGGTGCATAGGTTCTTTTGAATTGGTGTCTCAGGATTCTTAGTGTATAATCTCAGCAGTGGAATTGCTGGGTCAAAAGGCAGTTCCATTTTTAGTTTTTTGAGGAAATTCCAAACTGTTTTCCACAGTAGCTCCACCAGTCTGCATTTATTTTTTTCCCACCAACAGTGCACTAGCGTTCCCTTTTCTCTGCTTCTTCCCCAGCACTTCTTTGTTGATTTGTTTATGATGGCCATTCTGACCGGTGTGAGGTGGTATCTCATTGTGGTTTTAATTTGCATCTCTGATAGCTAGAGATGCTGAGCATCCTTTCCTATGTCTCTGGGCCCTGTGAATGTCCTCTTTGGAGAAGTGTCTATTCAGTTCCTTTGCCCATTTTTTAATTGGGTTGTTTGTCTTCCTGGCATTGAGTTGTATGAGTTCTTTCTATATTTTGGAGATCAAACCCTTGTCTGAGGTATTATTAGTAAATACGTTTTCCCATATGGTTGGTTCCCTTTTCATTTTGCTGACGTTTTCTTTAGCCATGCAAAAGCTTTTTAGTTTGATACAGTCCAATTTGCTTATTTTTTTTCTTCATTCCCCTTGCCCTAGAGGGTGTATCAGTGAAAATATTGCTGAGTGGGATATCTGAGAGTTTCCTGCCTATGTTCTCCTCAGACTTTCATGGTGTTGGGGCTCATGTTTAAGTATTTTATACATTTTGAATTTATTCTGGCATATGTTGTAAGTTGGTGTTCTAGTTTCTTCTTTTTGCATTTACCATTCCAGATCACAAAACACCATTTGTTGAAGAGGTTATTTTTGCTCCATTTTATGCTTCTTCCCCCTTTGTCAAATATTAATTGACCATAGAGGCATAGGTTTATTTCTGGGCTCCCTATTCTGTTCCATTGATCTATGTGTCTGCTCTTATGCCAGTACCAAACTGTTTTGATTACAGTGGCCATGTGGTTTAGTTGGATGTTAGTAATTGTGACCCTTCTTACTTTGGTCTTTCTCAAGATTGCTGAGGCTATTTGGGGTCATTTTTTAGTTCCATATACATTTTTAAAATATTTGTTCTAAATCTGTGAAATATGTCATTGGCATTTTAATAGGGATTGCACTGAATCTATAGATTGCTTTGGGTAATATGGATATTTTAATGATGTTGATTCATCCAGTCCATGAACACAGTATATGCTTCCATTTGTTTTTATCTTCCTTATTATCTTTCTTCAGTGTTCTGTAGTTTTCTGAGTACAGGTATTTTACCCCGTTGGTTAAGTTTATTCCTAGGTACTTTATTTTTCTTGTTGCTATAGTAAATGGGATTTCCCCCTAGTTTCTGATATTTCATTGTTGGTGTACAAAAATGCCTTTGATTTCTGAATATTGACCTTTTTATCGTGCTCTTTTGCCAAATTCACTTACTAGGTCAAGTTGTTTTTTGGTGGAACCTATAGCGTTTTCTACGTTATCATGTCAACTGCAAACAATGACAGTTTTACTTCCTTCTTTCCAATTTGGATGTCTTTATTTCTTTTTCTTGTCTGATCACTGTGTCTAGAACTTTGATACTCTGTTGAATAAAAGTGGTGAAAGCGGACATCCTTGTCTTGTTCCTGATCTTATTGGGAAGACTTTTAGTTTTGCCCATTGAGTATGATGTTTACTGTAGGTTTCTTGTATATGGCCTTTATTATGTTGAGGTATGCTCCTCCTACCCCCACTTTGCTGAGTGTTTCTTAATAAATGGGTACTGTACTTTATCAAATGCTTTTCAGCATCTATATTGATATGATTGTGTGATTTTTGCCTTTCCTTTTGTTTATGTGATGTATTCTGTTTTTTGATTGTTGAATATTGTACCATCCTTGTATCCTTGGGATGAACCCCAGTTGATCATGGTGATGATCTTTTTAATGTATTGCTGGATGTAGTTTACCAGTAGTTGATTGAGGATTTTAGCGTCTATGTTCATCAGTGATTTTGGCCTGTAGTTTTCTTTCTTTGTAGAGTCTTTATCTGGTTTTGAGATTAGGATGATGCTGGCCTCATAAAGAGAGTTTGGGAAGCTTCCCTCTTCTTGGATTTTTTTTTTAACAGTCTGAGAAGGACAGGTGAGCTGTTCCTTATATGTTTTGTAAAATTCTCCTATAAAACCGTCTGGCCCAGGGCTTTTGTGTGCTGGGAGTGTTTTGATTACTGCTCAATTTCACTAGCTGTTATCAGCCTATTCAAGCTTTCTACCTCTTCTTGATTCAGTTTTGGTAGATGATGTTTCTAGAAATGTGTTCATTTTGCCCAGGTTTTCAAATTTCTTGGCATATAGTTGTTTGTAGTAATTTTGTACAATCCTTTTAATTTTTGTGGTATCAGTTTTAATCTCTGCTCCTTTGTTTCTGATTTTATTCATTTGGGTCCTGTCTCTTTTTTTCTTGATGAGTCTGGTTAAAGCCTTCCAATTTTGTTTATATTTTCAAAGAACCAGCTCCTTGATTTATTGATCCTTTGAATTGTTCTTTTAGACTCTATGTTGTTTAATTCTGCTCTGATCTTGATTATTTCCTTCCTTCTACTCACTCTGGGCTTTGTTGTTGTTCCTCTAGTTCTTGTAGATGTAGGGACATTGCTTTTTCTTGCACAAAATTATTTACATTTTAAAAATGCAAAGCGTTAAATAAAAAGGTATTAAAACAATTCAGGACTATTAAAATAGTGGGCTATATTAATGGAAATGTAATAGAGTAATACGTTTTTTAAAGTATCTGATTTAGCCTTGATCAGTATGGGTCAGTGGGCTAGGCATCATCTTGCAAACTGAAAGTTTACAGATTCATAGCCTGGTCAGCGCACATGCAGGCCAGGTCCCCAGTCCAGGCATGTGCGAGATGTAACTTATCAATGCTTTTCTTACACATCGACATTTCTCTTCTTCTCTTTCTCCCTCTTTCCCCCCTCTCTAAAAATAAATAAAATCTTTTTTAAAAAAGTATCCCATTTAACACACTAATGAAGACATTAATGAAATTTTAATAAGTCAGCTTGCAGTAATTTTACAAGGATTATCTTCATTCCAAAAACCATTTGAATAACTGTCTCCCCAGTGATATTCAAGTAGTTAGAGAGGTGTATATTGCTGAAATAACCAATACACAAATAGGCCACAATGGTTATTTCTGCATAAGTGTGGCAGAGGTATTAATTGGGAAGCTGTCTGAGGTTTTATATAAAGGAATACATTTTTAGTGGGTTGGTACTTTGAGATAAAGTACAGGTGTAATAAAGGAGGATGTCTCTGACAAATATAAAGTAAATTTCCATGGATAGGATCCTGCAGATGATGCCCTTTACCTGGAATGAGCAGCAGATGATAAATCACACTTGAACTGTAGAGAACAATCAGGCCCAGGAATAAAGGAAGAGTCACCAGAAAAGGTGTGCATTAGCCTGTAAGAAAGAAAAGAGGAAATACTGAAGGATGGAGTAGAGTGGGAGAGGAAGAAGAAGAGGATGCTGCTGAACAAGTGTATGGCAGCTGTTGGCATTGTCCTTCATTTGGCCTAATCCCCAAAGCCATCACATTTTGTAAAAACCTGAAGGTTGGAGTTACAGACAATTTTTAGGAAGATGTTTTTCCAAATGTGTGCAATTCTACACCATAATAATAGCTAAGGCTTATTACAGCAGCATTTCTCAAGTTTTATTAAGCATAGGAATCATACGTAAACATTGTTAAAACACAAATTCTGATTTGATGAGTCCAAGACTCGTGCATGTCTGATAAGTTCTTAGGTGATGTGGATGTTTCTGATCCAAAGGACCATACTTTGAGGAGCAATGATACAGGATTACCATGAGCCAGGCACTGTTACAGGTGCTTTATGCATAGTGTTTACTCACCACAACAAACCTCTTAGGTAAGTATCATTATTTTTCTACTGTTTGACAGATGGAAAAAGGTAGGTACAGAGAGGTTATGTATCTTGCCTAAGGTCACACAGCCAATAAAGAATAGAGCCAGTATTTGACCTCTGGCAGTCAAGTGCCAAAGTCTGGGTCTTATTGATAATTGACATTTAAAAATCAAGCTTAATTCTTAGAGATATAATTTCTGTACACTCTTAACCCACTATGAAATCATATATACATCAGGTTTCTGCTTGTAGACATTTCTTCAACACATTTGTTTGACAAATTATTGAGCAACATTTTAAGCCAGGCCCTAGGCTAAGGTCTAAGTCTGTAGAGAGAAGGCCCTGTCTAAAGGAGCTGGGACAGGCAGGCAGGACACTGGGACAAGTAACCAGACAGCTCTGATGCAGAATGACCCACCTTGGGATCACAATTTGCAAATATATTCACATTTCCAACACAGACATAACCATGTTTTTATTTATTTATTTTTCTTCCTAAAATGGGAGGGAAGGAAAGAAAAGGGAAACAAAGATTTTCTTTTTGCAAATGCCTAATACACAACAGGTCTTGTTTCTACATGACGTAAAATACATGATATTACCTCATTTAACCCTCACATCAACCTAATATATAGGTGATACTTTCCCCCATCTTAAAGCTATGTTAGACCCTATCCAGGGTTACAGAGCTAGCCAAGTGGGAGATGGCATTTGAACTGACCTATAACTGACTCCAAAGCTGGTACATTTCCCATATGCCACTTCCAGTTATGTGTTGCTGCCAATCTACTGAAAAACCTAGTGGCATAAAACTACACTCATTTTATTATGTTTCAGGATTCTGTATGTCCAGAATTTGGGAAGGGAACAGCTGCTCCACAATGCCTGGTAGAGTCACTCCCAAGGGAGCTTCTTCACTCACAGGTCTGGTGCCTGGTTAGAAAGCCTTAAGAGTGAGTTTGTTCATCTGGGACTGTCAATTGAAGGGCCTCCATATGACATCTTCAGCATGGAAGCCTCAGGATAGTCAGAGTCTTTACGTGGTGACTCAGGGCTCCAAGAATAAGTGTTTCCACAAACAAGGTAGAAGCTGCATGATATCTAATGACCTAACCTTAGAAGTCACATAGCATCACTACACCTTTCTCTGTTGGTACACTGTGGTCATAAAACAGGCACAGATACAAAAGAGGGGATATAGGCCCCACCCCTCAATGGGGGAAGAGCTCAGAAACTACTGACTGTGTTTTAAAACCATCACAATCACTTTCACTCAGAGAAACCACTCTCATATGTAGTCTTTGCCTTTGGAACCACATAGAAGCCTTTCAATAACTCAATTCATAAGTACCTCAACCAGTGCAACATGGGTATACTTGGACCCTGCTCAAAGAGGTGAGACACTGAGTGGCTGGAAGATGTCATAGGGTGAGTTCACCTCCATCTCATTCTTTGGGAGTGCTCAAGGACCAGCTTCATAGGGAGTCATGAAACTGGTACTGAACCAGATTTTCCCCCTTTAACACTCAGAGCTGCTGTGAGAGCTAATGCAGAAAATATTGCTGTTGAGCAGAAATAGCTTCCAACATTTCCACAGCTTTCTTGTATCTGCCTCCTCACCACAGGCAACAGTGGCTCTTAGGTCAGGTGTAATGGGATAAAAGCTTTCACAGTGAGCTCACATAAGTCAGCAAACCCACAAAGGGCATGGTTTCCAAGGGACATTTCCAATGGGTACCCTTGACCACCAAAAGTTTTTCTCGACCTCTGTTTAGGTTATGGTTTTCTTACACTCTACTCATAACTTTGTCAGCTCTGAAGGCCTGAGAAGGAGCCAGAGGAAGTCATTCACCATTCATGGCTAACAAGTGAGGGCATGGATAATAACTGATGGAGAGTTGATTAGGCATGAAGCCATTTAATCAATATGAGCAAGGACTGCAGACCGCTCATATAGAGTTCAATCAGAAACAATTGACTTGTGAGAAACTCCGTTTTTACTAATTCTCGAAAATTTGGTGTTCTTCCTTCCCCTCGGTGTGGATTTACTTTGATTTAGCTTAACAATTTCAGTTTTAATATTTAGAGCTTCCAACAAAATGAAAGTATCTTTCCTTCTTTTCCTGTGTCCCTCCCTTTTTCCCTTCCTTCCTTTTCTTCCATCTTTCTTAACAATTACTAGATAGTCTAGGCACCAGAAAAACATCAGTAAACAAAACAGATAAAAATTCAGGCCCAGTTTTCATTCTGGTTGGGAAAAGATAAGACCAGTAAGTATAATAAACAAATAATTTATATTATGCGAAAATGAGGTAAATACTATGGAAAAATTAGGAATGGGTAAGAGGTTACGTGTGCTGATGGGATGGTGAAATTTTAAATTGAGTGATGAGGGATAGAATCTGTGAAGATGGCATCTGAGCAAAGATGTGGAGGAAGCAAGAGAGTTATCTGTGGGGCACATGAAGAAAAAAACATTCCAGGCAGAGGGAACAGCCACATTATGGGGAGAAGATGGGGGTGCCTGGCATGATTGTGGAACAGCAAAGAGGCCAATGTCACTGAGGTGGATTGAGCAAGAAGTAGTTGCAAATGAGGCCACAGAGTTGTAGAAGAGCCCAGCTATGGATTTTGGCTTTTTTTATGGAATAAATAGAAGTAGAAGGAATTGTGGGGGTAGCTATAGAGTCACATAATATGACTTAAGTGTTCAGAGGATGCCCATGGCTGCTATAATGAGAACATACTAGAAGGGAGTGAGTGTGAAACCAAGGAGACCACTCATGAGGCCATCACAGAAACATAGGAAAGAGATGATGGTGGCCAAGATAAGGGTGTTAGCAGTGCAAGTGCTGAAATGTGGTCAGATTCTGGATATATTCTGAAGATAAAGTAAGAAAATGTAATACATATGGGATAGGGGATGCAAGAAAAAGTGGCGTAAAAGGTGACTCCAGAGTTTTGGACCTGAGCATCTGGAAGCATGGGGGTTGTCATTACCCAAGATGGAAAGACTGTGAATGGAGTAGAATGGAGAGAAGACAAGGAGTTCTGGTTTGGGTGTGTTGAATTACAGAAGTCTACTCCATATCCAAGAGGAGGTGTCAAGTGGGCAGTAAGACAGTGTTAGCATTAACTTTTGGAGAAACAACTTGAGAAGCAGCCATTTCTGTAGTAACAGATGTTCACAGGTGACTGCCAACAGGAGCCATTTCCCTAAAGGTAGGAAGGCATTGATGAAAATAAGATAGGAAGTCTGAGGTCAATCAGACAACCAGCATACATTTCCTGGGCCCTTACCTTGTGGTAGCACTGTTCCAGGCACATGAAGGATGAAGAAGGAGACTCAGACATGGATATATCTTTGAAGGTATCTTTAAATCCCCAGCTGAACTGACACTTGAGCTGCATTCAAATTAACCCATTCATAGATATGAATAGAACAAAAAGTTATGCAGGGCACTGGGGGAAACACAAAAGTGCCAAGACACAGCCCAGAGAGTTCATCATAGTTAGAGGAGAAAGACATAAGCCTATAAAAATTTAAGAAGAAATATATGAAAAATCATAAGAAAACCAATGAACTAATGTAAAATAAAAGTAGGAAAATCCCCCCAGCAAATGACCTCCTATTCAGTATGCTTTTGGGGAGTTTCATGATTAAAATGGTCAAAGTGGGTAACTGCTTGGGTTCAGGAAGCTCTCTGCCCAGGGTCAGGCTCTGGAACACTCCACCTCTGGTTTTCATAAGTCTTCAGACATGTGAGGCTTCTCTTTGCTGATAATGAAGTTTAGGAATCATTTCATATGTGGACACTAAGTCAATGGTTTTCAAACATTAGTTTTGGGGGGAAATGTTTAAAAATTCAGTTCTGTACCACATCTCCTGGGATTTTGATTTATTAATTTAGTTTCAGCCAGGTCCTAAGCTTTAATAACTCATCACTGGAGTCACAGTGGGAATGCGCAGGTAAGTTGCCAAGTCCCCCAGGATTGCATTTGGGGAAGGGGCAGTCAACAGAATTTAAGAGGATTTTGCCTTGGTATAAGTCTGTGATTAATGGTGATTTACTTATTTACTCAGAACTCACGAATCCATTTTGACCACATTACCATTGTCATACTTTTTATTCTAATGAAACAGAAAAAACAAATATGGTTTAATTTTATTTAAATAAAACTTAATTTTCTGGAATATGTAGAGTGTGTTCACCCAGTACTGCTTCATTTTTCTCTTCAATAATGAAGGAATAAAAGTAGTCACTTTGATTGGACTTTCTTCCCTTCATGCTTTTGAAGCATTTGGGTGTCTTAATTTATAAAATCAGGTTCTTATACTTAATAACATGACAATATCAGCCCCCACCCCTACCCAGTCTATTTTGACATATCTCTCCTAGAAAGGTCTTTTTACTAGTGATCTCTATTTATGTACTGACCCCCTAAATATGAACCACACATCAAGATATTTTAACTACAGCTCTTTGAAGGGGAAGGGGTGACAAGTTCATGCATATATGTGTCTCCTGGGCTCTGTGTATTGAACATAAGCAGGACTTTTATGTGTTCATTACTGTAATAAGCCTACTACAGTTTCTAACAGGTCAGAAGGAAAGACAAGAGTTCTAAAGATGGCAGAAGAGTGAATGGAAGTCACACTGAAATCTTCCCGGGCTAATCTGAAATTACAACTAAATTGTGGAGAAATCACCCAAAACAACAGAACAATAGGAAGAGAGAAGCCTTTAAACCTCAGGCAGACAGAAGAATCAGCTTTAGCACCACGTGACTGGTAAGGAGTGCAATGGAGACTCAAGAAGGCTAGCTGGGTGCCCACAGGCAGCAGCACCAGAGGGATATTTAAACACCCATTTGGATCCCCCTTAGAAGAGTGGGGTTTAAACCATAAGCAGGGATCCCCAGCCTACAGCACCAGAGCCCAAAAAGTACACAGATAACAGCCAGTTGCAAAAAGCAGGAGAGTTGCTCTCTGCCAGAGATGGGCAGCTAGAGATGCAAAGAGCTGTTTAAAGGGACAAGGCATAAATATTTATTTGCAGCCACATACCCTGGTCCTCCACAAAGGCAGGTGCAGAATGGATTAGAGACAACTGAGGAGAGACTGGGGATGGAGGCTGTGGGGAGAGAATGAGAAAATGGCCAGCGGGATCCTGGAGCTGACTCATCCCCTCATAGGGCAGCAGCCATCTTGCTCAGGCAGATCACTCCTCTGAGCGGCAACAGCATGTGAGGAAAAAATAGCCCTGCCCCCAGGAGAGATTCAGCCTCACTCTGTGGTGTCTAAACCCACCTGCTGAGTGCAGAGTGACTAAATTAACAACAGAAGGAGACTGCAACAGACAGTAGATTCCTAGAAATCCTGGACACACTGCCTAAGGTCAAATGGGGTCAACATCAGAGAATCATCAGAGGCAGATCCAGAAAGAAAAAACAGTGGTAAATATAGCAGGCTACTGAGATGAAATCCACACTGGTCTTCTCCATGATTTGCAATATTTTCTTTACTATGTAGCTTTTTAACTTTCATTTTGTGTTTATCAAGTTTGTTCATATTAAGTCATTAGAATTTATACTAATAACTTATTTCTCTCCTTTCTTATAATAGCCTTAATCTCTTTACGGCCTTATTAATACTGATTAGTTGGCTGTTGATACTGGGATTGCAGGAGGGAGTTATTTTTGTGGAAGTGGGTTTGTTTACTGGGCTTTGTATTCTGTTCTGGTGGTACCTGCACAAAAACACAAAAGATGTGATGGGCAGAGTGACCTTTAGTCAACCAGCTGGAGGGTAGGATCCACCAAAGAATGACCAACGAAAATCCAAATCCATTCATTCCAGAGAGCCAATATAAATGGCATAAAAGATATCCAAATAGCAGCAAGTTCAGGAGATCAAGGAGAATACACCACTGAATCTCACAGGTCTCCTACCATAGAAGTTCACACCACAAAATGAGGAAGTCAAGACACATCAACTTAAGAAGCAGAAGCAAAAAAGAAGATTCTCACAAATGAGGGGAAGACAAAGAAATACCCCTCAATCAAAGGGAGAGGAGGAATCCCCAGAAAGAGAACTATGTGAAAAAGAAGCAAGTAAATTTTCAGATGTTAAGTTCAAAATAATGGTTCTAAAGACACTCGATGAGCTCAGTGAGCTCAAAGAAAATTACCAAAAATTACAGGAAAAAATATCAAGAGCTCACTGCAAACTATATCAGCATGAAAACAGATGTAGAAAATATCAACAAGAGACAAGAGGAAATGAGGAATACATTTCCTGAATTGAAGAACACAATAGAAGGAATCAAAAGCAGGCTAGATGAAGCACAGGACTGAATCAGTGAGCTGGAGGAAAAGGTAGAGAAGAGCTCCCAGAAAGAGCAAGAAAATGAAAAAAGACTCCAAAAGAATGAAAAGAGATTTAGGGAAATGTAGGACAACCTGAAACATAATAATATCTGTGTAATAGGGATACCAGAAGGAGAAGAGGAGGAGAGGAAACAGAGAACTTGTTTGGAAAAGTAATGATGAAAAACTTCCCTAATTGGAGGAGAGAAAAAGTCACACAAATCCAGGAAGCACAGAGGGACTCCTTCAAGAGGAATCCAATGAGGCCCACTCCAAGACACATTGTCATTAAAATGTCAAATATCAAAGACAAAAAGAGAATCTTAAAGGCAACAAGGGAGAATCAGGTAGTAACATACATGGGAGCCTAAATATGACTAGCAGCTGACTTCTCAACAGAAACACTACAAGCTGAAAGGGAATGGCAAGAAATATTCTAAGCAATGAAAAGCAAAGGCCTGCAACCAAGACTGCTCTACCCAGCAAGGCTCTCAATTAAAATGGAAGGCAAAATAAGGAGCTTCTCAGATAAAAGAAGGCTAAAAGAATACACATCCACCAAACCAGCATTGCAAGATATGCTAAAGAGACTGCTTTAAGGAGATGAAGAAAGAGAAGAATACACCTACAAGGGGAAAAAATGAATACATACCTGTCAATAAAAACATTAAATGCAAATGGATTAAATTCTCAATCAACAGACATAGGGTAGCTGAATGGATAAGGAAACATGACCTGCACATATGTTGCCTATAAGAGACCCACCTCAGAACAAAGGACCTACACAGTCTAAAAGTAAGGAGATGGAAAAAAATATTCCCAGCAAATGAACAGGGAAAAAAAGCCAGGGTAGCAATACTTTTATCACACAAAACAGACTTCAAAACTAAGGTCATAAAAAGAGACCCAGAAAGACACAACATAATACTCAAAGAAAGAATCCATCAAAAAGAAATAAGCATTGTAAATCTATATAAACCCAACACCGGAGCACCCAAATATATAAGGAAATTCTTGGAGGACTTCAAGAAAGATATAGAAAGCAACACACTGATAGTACAGGGTTTTAACACCCCACTGTCAACAATGGATAGATCTTCCAAACAAAATATCAAGAAGGAAACAAAGTTGTGGAACTGAAAAACCCAAGATCAAATAGACTTAACTGACATATATAGAATGATTCATCCCAAAGAAACAAAATAAATATTCTTTTCAAATGCACATGGAATAGTTTCAAAGATAAACCAGATGAGAGGACACAAAACAATTCTGAACAAATTCAAGAACACTGAAATCATAACAAGCACTTTCTCGGTCCACAAGGGCTTGAAACTAGAAACCAACCTCAAGGAAAAAACTCAAAAACATTTGAACTCATGGATACCGAAGAGCATGCTTTTAAACAGTGAATGGGTCAATAATGAGATCAAAGAAGAAATCAAAAAGTTTCTGGAAGCAAATGAAAATGAGCTCACAACAGTCCAAAACCTATGGGACACAGTGAATGCAGTCCTGAGAGGGAAGTTCATAGCAATACAGGCCTACCTAAAAAAGATAGAAACATTTCAAATAAATGACCTAACCCTACATCTTCAAGAACTGGAGAAACAACAACCAAAGCCCAGAGTGAGTAGAAGTAAGGAAATCATCAAGATCAGAGCAGAATGGAATGACATAGAGACTAAAAGAACAAACCAAAGGATCAACAAATACAGGAGCTTTGAAAGATAAACAAAATCAACAAACCTTTAAGCAGGCTCATCAGGAATAAAAGGGAAAGGACCCAAATAAATAACATTAAATGAAAGAGGAGAAATAACAACTGATACCACAGCAATACAAAGTATTGTAAGAAATTACTATGAACAATTTTTATGCCAAGAAATTTGAAAACTTTAGTGAAATGGACAAATTTGTAGAAAAATGTAACCTTCCAAAACCAAATGAAGAAGCAAAGAGCCTGAACAGACCGATAACAGTTGGTGAAATTGAAACAGTAGTCAAAATATTCCCAGAAGACAAAAGCCCTGGACCAGTTGGTTCCACAGGAAAATTTTACAAAACATTTAAGAAAGAGTTAACCCCCGTACCTTCTCATAATATTCCAAAAAATCCAAGAAAAGGGAAGTCTCCCAAACTCCTATTATGAGACCAGCATCATCATAATCTGAAAACCAGATAAAGATGATACAAAGAAAGAAAACTACAGGCCAATATTGCTGATGAACATAGATGCTAAAATCCTCTACAAAATATTGTCAAACCACATTAAGCAATACATTAAAAAGATCATCCACCATGATCAAATGAGATTTGTTCCAGGGGTGTAAGGATGGTTTAACGTATGCAAATCAATAAAAGTAATACATCACATAAATAAAGGGAAAGAAAAAAATCATATGATCATATCAGTAGATGCAGAAAAAGCATTTGATGAGATACAGCATCCATTTATGATAAAAACATCAGCAAAGTGGGAGTAAGGAGGGCATACCTCAACATAATACAGGACATATATTAAAAACATACAGCCAACATCATACTCAACAGGCAAAAACTAAAAGCTTTCCCACTGAGATCAGGAACAAGACAAGGTTGTCCTCTTTCACCACTTCTATTCAACATAGTACTGGAAGTCCTAGCCACAGTGATCAGACAAGAAAAAGAAATAAGATGCTTCCAAATCAGAAAGGAGGAATTAAAACTGTTATTGTTTGCAGATTACATGATAGTGTCCATAGAAAACTCTATAGTCTCCACCAAAAAACTACTTGACCTAATAACTGAATTTGGCAAAACAGCAGGATACAAAGTCAATATTCAGAAATCAAAGGCATTTTTGTATACCAACATTGAAATATCAGAATCAGAAATCAGGGGAAAAAATGCCATTTGCTATAGCAACAAGAAAAATAAAGTACCTAGGAATAAACTTATCCAAGAAGATAAAAGACCTGTACTCAGGTAACTATAGAACACTGGAGAAAAAAAATTAAGGAAGACACAAATAAATGGAACTATATACAATGTTCATGGACTGGAAGAATTAACATCATCAAAATGTCCGTACTACCCAAAGCAACTTAAAGATTCAATGCAATTCCTATTAAAATACTAATGACATATTTCACAGATATAGAACACTTAAAAAATTTATATGGAACTATAAATGACCCCAAATAGCTGCAGCAATTTTGAGAAAGAAAAACAAAGTAGGAGGGATCACAATACCAGACATAAAACTATATTACAAGGCCACTGTAATCAAAACAGTCTGGTACTGGTGTAAGAACAGACATATAGATCAATGGAACAGAATTGAGAGCCCAGAAATAAACCCATGTCTCTGTGGTAAATTAATATTTGACAAAGGGGGTAGAAGAATAAAATGAAGTGAAAAATAGCTTTTTCAACAAATGGTGTTGGGAGATCTGGACAACTACATCAAAAAAAAAAAAAAAGAAACTCGACCACCCACTTACACCATACACAAAAGTAAACTTGAGGTGGATTAAAGACGTAAATATGAGTCACGACACCATGAAAGTCCTAGAGAACATAAGCAGGAAACTCTCAGATATTCCTTACAGTCCTATTTTCACCGATATGTCCCTTAGAGCAAGGGACATAAAGGAAAGGATAAACAAATGGGATTTCATCAAAATAAGAAGCTTACCCACCACTAAAGAAAACATCAGCAAAATCAAAGAGGAACCAACAGTATGGGAAAATATATTTGAGAACAATACCTCAGACAAGGGTTTGATCTCCAAAATATAGAAAGAACTCACATGACTCCATGCCAGGAAGACAAACAACCCAATTAAAAAGTGGGAAAAGGACCTGAACAGACACTTCTCCAATGAGGACATACACAGGGCCCAGAGATATATGAAAGGATGCTCAGCATCACTAGCCATCAGAGTCGTATAAATTAAAACCACAATGAGATACCACTTCACACTGGTGAGAAGGGCCACCATAAACAAATCAACAAACAAGACGTGCTGGCGAGGTTGTGGAGAAAAGGGAATGCTAGTCCACTGTTGGTGGGAATGCAGACTCGTGGAGTAACTGTGGAAAACAGTTTGGAATTTCCTCAAAAAGTTAAAAATGGAACTGCCTTTTGACCCATCAATTCCACTGCTGGGATTATACCCTAACAATCCTAGATCACCAATTCAAAAGAACCTATGCACCTCAATGTTCATAGCAGCACAATTTACAAAAGCCGAATGCTGGAAGCAACCTAAGTGCCCAATAATAAATGAGCAGATCAAAAAACTTGGAACATTTACACAATGGAATATTACACAGCAGAAAGAAAGAAGGAGCTCCTACCTTTCGCAACAGCATAGATAGAAACGGAGGTCATTATGCTAAGCAAAATAAGCCAGGCGGTGAAAGACAAATACCATATGATCTCACTTATAAGTGGAACCTAACCAACAAAACAAACAAGCAAGAAAAATATAATCAGCAACACTGAAAGAAAAAAACGGACAGTAACTAGTGGGGAGAAGGGAGGAGGGAAATGGGGAAAAGAAGGGGAAGGGTTAAGTTGAGGAACATGTCATGTATAAAGAACCCATGGACAAAGCCAAAGTGGGGAGGGATTGAGGGTGGAAGGTGAGGGTAGGTGGGGCAGGGGAAAGTGATGGGAAAATGGAGACAAATGTATCTGAACACTAAAAAGTTTAAAAGAAGAAATGCTAACTTTGCTATGCACTGAATTTCCACATATATTTAAGAATATAATTTAGGATCCTATCTTTCCACCAATATTTTTGTTTATTCTGTTTATTCCAGTACTGATACCATGCTGTAAAGTTTATATTGAATTTTCAACATGTAATACTTAACAAGTTCCCCAGATTTCCTCAATTTATAATTATATCATCTGCAATTAAAAAATTTGTTTCTCCTTTTCCAGTAATAAAAAATATGGAAAGACAAGGTCATGGAAGCCTAGTGCTTTTCTTATTTTGTTTGCTTAAAGAGACAAACTTTTTGAGCCATTGTTGACACTGAGTGTTTTCGTTTCCAAAGAATGAAAAAATATATCTGCCTAGGAAACAAGCTAATAACTGTGCCATAAAATTTGAACCCAAGTCTCCTAATTCCCTTTCCTCTTTTTTCTCATGGAGAACACACCAAGATCAATCACATTTGTAGTTCAGCCTCTCCCCCACAATCAGTCAAATTGAGAAGTGGCGACAGGTTTCTTACCTCCTCTGCTCTAGGTCAATGTGTTGGTGAAAAGTGGTATCTTTACCTACCAAAAGTAGTACAGGCAAAATTAATGATTATGTTGAGTTAGGAGTAGGGAAGCAGTCCCATGGAGCACCCTCTTGTGAGCACAATGGATGGTACATAAAATGTTTACAAATATATTCTTATTCTTCACCCTTGATAATCATGGTTTCATTCAACCCTTTAAACGACCATGAATAAAATCTGCCCTGAGGCTTTGCCTTGTGCCAACTTAATAGCATCACTATTGTAATCCTGGGAACTGGCAGGCAAATGGGGAATGAGGGAAGCTGAGCAGCAGAGAAAAATGGATGGCACTGTCACTGAAATCAGGAAAAATACCAGCTAAACTGTGTGATTTCTAATCTAAAGCATCTAAGTCAGACTCAGTAAAGCTTGGCACTGATCTTTGTTCTCTGCTACCAAGATCTCAGCAGATTCTAATTTGTATTGATATATTGGGCAGTTTCTAAAATCTAATAGTTTTTCATATTGAGCCATGTGGAGGTCATTAATGCTGTTTGTTATTGTTTGTTCTCCCCCGCTTTGGGCAAATGGGATTGTACTCTTGGTCTCCTGTGGCTGGGTGGGGCCATGGACTGGTCTTGTCCTGCATATTATGTGTTACTTCCAAACAGAACTTTTAATTGTAGGTGCAAGAACTTCTAGGGCATTCTTTTCCTCTGGATGGAAACTGACAACTTCAAAACAGTGACTATTCTATCTCCTGGGTCTTTGAATGATTACTATGAACATAGACCCCTTGACAACCTGGGATAGGCATATAACATGCAGGTATCTATCTCTCTACATGCCCACAACCTATGGACATGTATCATGCATGAAAAATAAACATTTATCATTTTAAGCCACTGAGATTTGGAAATTTTGGTTACTGCAACATACTGTAGCCTATCCTGACTGATTTAACCAAGATTTTGAACCAGGAAACCAAGATTTTGAATCAGGAACACGTAAGAAAATGGAACTTTGAAGTCACAAGAAGCATTTTTCAGAATTATGAGGAATTATGGATCTCTAAGATTGTTGATGTTCTAAGAGGACTTCTATTTCTGAAGAGGTGCAATATGAAGATCCCAAAGCCCTATTGAAGCTTATTTGAGTTTATGGACCCTCTCATGATTCTAGAGGAATGACTATCAGATCTTCATATATGCCATGACTCCCTAGAGGATACTCAATAAGCAGAAATACAAACTGAAAAGAAAGTACCTAGCTGGAACAAAGATAGAGCTTCCCTTCCACCTGTCTTCCCCCACTTAACACAGTGTCAGTATTATAAGCATGCACTCAGGCTTGTAATATTGTAAGACTTGGGTTCAAGTCCCAGCTTCATCATTTGCCAGCTGCATAACTAGGGGGCAAGTTGTTTGCGTCTGTGAAGAGAAAATATACTACCTACCTCACAGGGTTATTGTAAGAAATTAACAAATCAGTACGAGTAAAGGGCTTGGAACAATGTCTGGCACAGAATAAGCACTACATATGTACCAGCTACTAAATTGTATTGTTAACATTACCACTAGTTCATTTTTTGACCCATCAGTGAACACTTTTTTTTAATTAGACAGGTAAATCTGAATAAACATCTCACAGGTTTTTTCAAGCTACAAAAAATATTTTAAGTGAAAATACAGATTTTAATAGATATATATTTTTAATCCCAAAGAATTTATTAGCCATTCTGCTGCAATCATTCAGATGATAATGCCTTGGCAGACATCACTGTAAAGAACCATGCTGTCACCAATTGTCTGCGTGCATCAGCGCAGGTGCTGTATGATTCACAAAGCCAATGTTCACTATTGGTTATTGGTGATGAGTGGCTATTAGTCTTGTCTTTAGATACCATCATTTATGAAATTCTCCTTGCAGCATATTCTTCACAGATCCCTAATTCTGTAGGACATATTGAAACATTCAGACCTTTTGATTAAACTTAGTGTTCCATTTTGTTAATTGACCCTGAGTTTGAGTAGTAGGGAAGCTCAAGGAACAACTAAATGGTGTGTTCACATTCTTCAGGTAACCTTCAGTCACACTTGACCTTCTGAGTATCTGTCACCAAAACATCTAATACACTTTGGAGAAACTCCAGGACCTCAGCATGCTCACAAAAAGCACATGCTTTGAGAACATCAAGTGTCCCTTGCTATCCCTTCAGCTGCTCTCCCAGGTTCTAGGGACCCATCATGTGGCACTCAGGATGGGGAGCACTGGCAGCCTGATCCATATTAGGAAGTTTGGCTAATAGTCATCACTGCATCCTCGGTCCCACTCAATGTCTCCAGTTTCAGTCTCTCACCCACATGTGAGTCTGCTCTATGAATTACAATGGAACAGGAAGAATATTAACTAATCCTTATTTCATCCCTGGAAAGTTCAGGACAGCTCTATTTACTCATTTATTTTTTTTAAAGCCAGGTTTCTTGAGGTAGATTTATACTCAGTAACATTAACCCTTTTAAAGTGTTGTTTTTAATTCAAAGGTTCAGAAACTTCTTCAGGGGTCCTCCTGGAAATGCCACTTCAATAGCTCAGATACAGCTCAGGGCTCTAACTTCTGGACTTGCATTCTCACCCTTCAATCCCCCAAACAAATGATAAGAACCACTTTTCAACAAAAAAGTAAAGGGCTTATAAGCTCCAGTTTTCTATTTGGCCCTGAGAGACTAAAATGGCACATTTCAACTCAGTAAAGTCATTTATATATGTATTAATAATGACTTCTTATTTTCTGTATTTCTGATACTTTGACATTTGGGGCTCTGCTGACTTTGGAGGGACAGCCCCTCCCATGGTTAGCCAGTTCCTAGAGATAGTAAATGACTTGCCAGCAAGTACACCTTTTATATGCAAATTGTCTCCAGCAAAATGGGTTTATTCAGAAACAACAGAGAATTTTAATTCACAATATGCAGTTTAATGGTAAACAACTCACAAGTCTGAAAAATAAAGGAAAGAAATATCTTTTTATGGACTTAGAAAAGACTGTTGTAAAGGAAGAATCCATTGGAGGAAACAAAATTCCAAGTATAGTGACTTTTCATTGGCTGTGTTATGGCAGTCACCCATTGACTGAGCTGTTACTGGGCAAGGAGGAACTTTTTCTTCTGCCTGCCGAAGTAGCAATGTAGTAGCACTTCCTGTCTGAAACCCAAGGTGTCACAGGTGGGCACAGGTAACCAGGTCCTTGGTGATATGGACAAAAAATTGAACCAAACACACAGTTTATAGCAGAAAGCGAGAGAAAGCAGATTTATTAAGCCACACAGAACATGGGAGCAGGCCAACTTGGAGCAGAGCAGAGAAGAGCAGAGCAGAGCGGAACCTCACAGCCCTGAACTCAGGGGCTAGAGGGCTTTTATTCCTTTCGGGTGGGTCTCCCATGATTTCCTTGATTGGCTACCAGGAAGGGGGTCCTACAATGCTAATTTATTATAATGATATTATAGTGAAGCAGGGGTCAGGTAGCATCTTCTGCACAGGTGCATTCCTGATTTACTGGGATTCAATGCTTTTCCAGAAAGCAGGAACTACCAGTCTTAGAACAGGGTCTCTGACCTTTGTTGATGTAGTTTATCTTAGCCCTGGGGCACCTCTGGAGTTTCCTTCTTCCTGACTATCTCTTGCCTCAAAGGTATGTTTATTATTGTTAGTGTCAGTAGTGTGAGTTGAGTGACAAGTATATGAGAGTTCTCTTTTAGCCTCCCAACTCCATTTTAAATGAAATCTCTGTTTATTAATTTTCACAAAACTAACCAATCCAAAGACCACACCTCACCACTTCCCTTATTGGGCTCTCCCATACTGAGCCTAATCCTCCAGGGTCAGGTATCAGATAACTAGGGATAGCACCTGCACCCTAGAACCCTCTGAAATTATTCAAACTACCTAATCCTAAACCTGCTTACCCAGCCATGTCTTTAATTTCCTGCAGAAACCACAATAAAGGTTCTTGCTCACATTTTCTTCTCACTCCTTCTGCTCCTGACCAAGCCAGGTGCTTTCCTATGTGGCCTTTCAAGGCATGGCATGTCCCCCTTCTTTTGGGAACTATTAGTGACAAGTTGTCTTTTCAATGGTGATTGTTTCCTGATCTATTGGCTTCATCATACCAGAATAATAATAAAATCTACATTTTATAACAATATACATCCACATGTATCACAAAGTATTGACCAAAAAGTGCATTTGTTTTTTTCTGTAAGCTCCTGGTTCTAGTAGTGCTTAGTTGTCTAACTTCATTTGTTTAGTTAAATTGTATTGCGACAGCTGTCATATCGGTGTGCATTTTTAATAACTTACTAAAATTGGTGAATTTTTGTGTATGTAGCCACTTTAATATTGAAGATGGAATAAAATACATGTTTTAGCATATCATGCTTTATTATTTCAAGGGGAAAAATAAAAACAACCGAAATACAAAAAAAGATTTATGCAGTGTATGGAGAAGGTGCTATGACTGATCAAATGTGTAAAAAGTGGTTTGCAAAGTTTCGTGCTGGAGATTTCTCACTGGACAACGTTCCATGGTTGGTTAGACTGGTTGAAGTTGATAGTGATTAAATAGAGACATTAATTGAGAACTACAAATGTTATATCACACAGGAGATAGCAGACATAAAATATCCAAATCAATAAAGTTATTGGTGAAAATGAAAAATGTGTCTTTTATTTTACAGAAAAATGTAAACAAACTTTTTGTTCAACCCAATGCATGTCCAACTGATTTCTTGAAGAGGTCTCACTAGGAAGCATGATAACTGCCTCAATGGTCTTCATTAAGAGCTGCATGGCCAACACATGGGCCAACCCTGACTTTCAGGCACAGTACCATTACAAATACAAACAGCTTAGGAAAACAGCTTGTTTGTGAAAGTTAACATAAAATTCATCCATTCAGATACCTACTGAACATCCTTATGTACCAGGCAGTACCAAAGATTCAAAAATGAATAAGTTATGGTCCAGACTTCCACACATCACCTGGTATTCATTGTGCTCCTGGCCTCCTAGTTATGGTGTTATGAATGGAGACGAGTTTGGGGATGCCAGCAACAAGGCAGCCAGAAAGAAATAAAGGTATTGGCAAATGTAAAAGTATAAATAAAATCTTTCTCTAGTTACCTTCTCTTGCTTGCTGAATCTCCAGCCTTTGGCTTATTCAGTTACCTCAGTTTGTATTTACCTTACACTTCCAGGATTTAAAAAAAAAAATAATGTGGCACTAATGTTTTCTAGGTCATAGCCTGCAAGATTTGACATAGCTACTTCCCATCCTTGTCCAAAGAAGAAATGGAGTCAAGCCAGAACAGATTGCTGGCCCAAAGACTTTCATACCAGAGGAGCTACCACCCAGTAAGATATCTCAGTGAAGGGCAATGTTGGCCAAGGAGGGTTTGCTGGCCATAACAACTATTTATTGTATTTTGCCATGTATAATGCACAGTTTTTTTGCCTAAATATATGGAGCAAAAATAAGGATGCATATTATACATTATTAGTACCTGAAATATACCTTGTATCTGTTCTTGTGTTTTGAAATTGTTACATAAAGTTTCTTGTACCATAATATGTTTAAAAATAAATGATAAAATTCCTTTACAATACAAAAAACAAGTATCTAAATATAAATAAATAAATAATTTTATTAAAAAATTAAAACAAAAGATTTTTTCCCAGAAAGTTTGGGCCAGAAACATGGGTGCACATATACATAGCAAAATATGGTAACTATCCATCTCTCCATGTTAAGGCACATGGTGGCTCCCAGTGGTTGATAGAGCCACATGACAAGTTTATTCCATGGACTGTAAGCAAAAGAGATATGTATTAGTCACTTTCAGACTAAGCATGTAATTCTTGAAGGGAGACTCTAAAGCTGCTCTGACCTATATAGCAGGTACTAGCTACATATGATTATTGAGCACTTGAAATGTAGCTAGTCCAAATGAGCTGCATTGTAAGTATAAAATCCTTATGCTGGATTACAAAGAGTTAGTATCCCAAAGAAGTAGATATAAAAATGCATTAATGTATTTTATATCAATTATATGTAGAAACAATATTGGATTTAATTTATTACATTACTAAAATTAATTTCACCTTACCTTCATTTTGCCTTTTTAATGTGGTTACTAGAAAATCTGAACTTACATATGTAGCTCATATATTGTATTTCTATTGGACAGTGCTGCCCTAGAGCTATTTTCTCTCAGCTACAGAGATTGGGAATGTGTCAGATAAGGTTAGTTCTGATAGCCAGGGATCTGGGGTGTGACTGATAAGAATGTGGAGGGAGCCCTTTATCTATCCTCAAAAAACAGCAGCAGGACTTCAGGCCAAGATGGAGGCATAGGTAGATACACTTTGCCTCCTCGCACAACCAAAAGAAGGAAAACAAATTTAAAAACAAAAAATAACCAGAACAGCCAGAATATCAAACTGTGTGGAAGTCTAACAACCAAGGCTCTAAAGAAGAAATAAACACCCAGGCAGGTAGGAGGGGCAGAGACAGGCAGCTGGGGCTGAGAGGATGCGCGGCAAGGGAGCCACTGGAGGGCCAGGTGGTCCCCACATTTGCATGTGGATAAACTGGAGGAACAGCTGGGGAGCAAGACAGACCATGCAATCCAGGGTTCCAGTTTGGGAAAAGAAAGCCTCAAAACCTCTGACTATAAAAAACTGTGGAGGTTGCAGCAGCAGGAGAAACTCCCAGCCTCAAAGGAGAGTCTGTTGGAGAGAACCACAGGGTTCTAGAATATACACAAACTTGCCCACCCAGAAATCAGCACCAGAAGGGCCCAATTTGCTTGTGGGTAGTAGGGGAAGTAACTAAAAACTGGCCGAGAGCCTAGCAAGAGGCACTGTTCCCTCTCAGACCCCTCCCCAACAAACAGTGTCACAACTCAGACACCTGAGTTGCCCCCAACCTGCCAAATACCTAAGGCTCCACCTGTTCCAATGTAACAGGTGCTCTGAGACAGAACATTATGGCCCAAGAGAAAGAACAGATCAAATCTCCAAAACTAGAATTAAGCGATGAACAGACAGCCAAACTGTCAGATGCACAATTCAAAACACTGGTAATCTGGATGCTCACTGAATTGGTTGAGTATGGTCACAAAATGGAGGAAAAAAGCAAAGTCAATGCAAAATGAAATAAAGAAAGATGTACAGGGAACCAACAGTTAAGGAAAGGAAACTGGGACTCAAATCAGTGATTAGGAGCAGAAGGAAGATAGAAACATTCAACCAGAACAGAATGAAGAAACAAGAATTTTTTTAAAAAAATGAGGAGAGACTTAGGAACCTCTGGGACAACTTTAAATGATCTGACATCCAAATCATAGGGGTGCCAGAAGGAGAAGAGGAAGAGCAAGAAATTGAAAACTTATTTGAAAGAATAATGAAGGAGAACTTCCCCAGTTTGGCCAAGGAAATAGACTTCCAGGAGGTCCAGGAAGCTGAGAGAGACCCAAAGAAGCTGGACCCAAGGAAGCGCACATCAAGGCACATCATAATTACATTACCCAAGATTAAAGGAGAGAATCTTAAAAGCAGCAAGAGAAAAGAAGACAGTTACCTACATAGGAGTTCCCATAAGATTATCAGCTAATTTCTCAAAAGAAACTCTGCAGGCAAGAACGGGCTGGCAAGAAGGGGCTGGCAAGAAGTATTCAAAGTCATGAAAGACAAGGACCTCCATCCAGGATTACTCTATCCAGCAAAACTATCATTTAGAAGGGCAGATAAAGTGCTTCCCAGATAAGGTCAAGTTAAAGGAGTTCATCATCACCAAGTCCTTATTATGTGAAATGTTAAAGAGACTTATCTAAGAAAAAGAAGATCAAAAACTATGAACAGTAAAACAGAGGGGAAGGGGAGGGGGAAGAATGGGGGGAAAAGGTACAGGGAATTAGCAGGATAAATAGTAGGTATAAAACAGGCAGGGGAGTGGGGAGTAGTTAAGAATAGTACAGTAAATGGAGAAACCACAGAACTTATATGTACAACCCATAGACATGAACTAACAGGGGAAGCAGGGATATGCTGGGGGGTGGGGAAGTGTGGGGCAGTGGGGAATGAAGGAGAGAAAAAAAATGGGGCAACTGTAATAGTATAATCAATAAAATATACATTAAAAAAAAACCTCAGCATAACAGCCTGAACTATTCCATTCAAACTGATACAAAAAGAATGAAGACATGTGGAGCCAGTCTGGGTGGGGTGGGACAAGACATATAGTAAGAAACATACACAGAGGAGGAGATGCTCCTTACACTGCAATCTTGCCTGTGATCATTCTTACACCACACACATACCTGTTTGTTTTTATCCTCACTCAAGGACATTTTTTCATTGCTTCTAGAGAGAGGAGAAGGGATAAAGAGAGGGAGAAACATCAATGTGAGAGAGACGCATCAATTTATTGCTTCCAGTATGTGTCCTGACTAGGCATCAAACCCTCAACCTAGGAATGTGCCTGACTGGGGATTGAACTGGCAACCTTTAATTTTATGAGACAGTACTCCAACAAACTGAGCCATGATGCTGGAGTTTTGGTTTGTCTATACAGCACACGTTTTTACCTCACTTCTGCCAATGGGACCACTTCTGATATTTTCCCCTACGGCTAACAATCACCATAATACCCCATTCAGGCTGCATCCTTAATTCATTCAGGACTCCTCCCGATTGTGCCGGAAAAATAATCCTGGGATGAACAGCTGAAGAGAATTCTGTAAACGAGTACAATACAAAGATGGACTTAAACATTTGGTTTTCAATGAACATTAAGGAAGGGGAATTAGAAAGTCCTGTTGTAAAGGAGATATAGATGGTGTTTCTGGAGATGAACTTGCCAAGAATCTGAAATCCAGACTCCTCTTCCATTCACTTATCTGCTGCCTCCCTCATTATCTGCTTCCATTATGGGTGTTTTGGCCATAAAAGAATATTTAATTAACAGTGGTTTAAAATATGTATTTATTTTTTATATAACAAGTTCAGGATTAGTCAGTCCAAGGCTAGTTTAGCAATTCAACAATGTCATTAGAGACCCAGACTCCACCCATCTTCGCTTCTGCCTTCCTAAGCAAGTTGGCATGTTGCCTCATGGTTGCTTTAGCTCCAGCATCATGTCCACCTTCAAGACAGGAAGAAGAAAAGGAGAAGAAGTAGCTTCAGTCCCATCCCTTTGGTACAAAAGGTGAGACAGATTACCAGGCCTCACACTTGGGGAAGGGGCATAATTTAGAAAGAAGGGTATGGAGGAGATGTACCTGCTTCTCCTGAATCCATGGTCTTGACTCAAGACTTCATCGACTGGGAAGAAGGGGCACCTTTTAATTTTTTTCTGTTCAGAGGGGTTTTCTTTTTGCAGTGTGCACAGTTAGTGACCTTGGGCCCAGCAGTCTTGGTTGAAGGGCTTCTGCTTCACACCCTCCAGCAATGCTCCTAGCCAACTGTAATAGTCACTTTTACAGGAAAAGTGACCCAACAGTTTGGAAAACAGAGCCTTAGGGTTAAAGTGTGCAACCCACCATGGGTCTTGTCTTGGACTCTCCCCAGTCCTGTGCTAATCCCATCCTTACGTCTTTCCCACACCATCACCACCACTAGCAGAGACATCCAGAAACACAACAGGTTTATACATCCTTAGGGCAGCGGATTGGCAATTCATTTTTGCCAAAACATTAGCAGATAATGACCAAGCATTACGCCCTTAGGAACACTTGATATTAATAGGCTACCAGGGAATTATCAGAAGCTTTATCTAGAGTATGAGGGCTATGGGTAGTCATGGAACTGAAACTGAGAAAAGTGGGCAGCTCCCTGCAATCCCACTACCAGTTCTTGTTCTGTTTCTAGAGGTAGACGGAAGCAGCGCCCTTGCAACAAAGACAACTCTCACAAGTGGCATTCCTGGCTGGGCAAATTGCCCTACAGCAGAAAGAGCTGGTGTTAATTTAGTCTTCACTTCTCATCAACTGAAAAGGTTTTGGTTTGGGGTGGGGTTTTTTTGTTTGTCTTGTTTTGTTTTGAGGGAATTGGCAACAATAATTATTATTGATCTCTGCAACAGCAATCAGAGAAAGCTTTCATTTGCCCTCAAAAGAGCAGGACCAGAAGTAAATGCAGTGGCTTTCCTAGCCAATCAGAGCTTCTTCTTGCTCTAAATTGATTTTATAGCTGACTTGCCATTTAAAGAAGAAATAAAGACATAGTGAATTTGAATGCCCTAATCCCTCCTCTCTCAGCATTTATAGAGTATTCATTGGGGCCCTAGCCATATAGTTTTAGAGAATGTCTTACCTAACTTTCAACAGATGGATGTTAATGGGATATTTATTTACAGAGCAAAATTAAATTGGATCTACATCTTAATGCACAATTTACATAATCAGCTTTGTTCTGAACTGATGAGCTGTTTTCAGTGGCACTTGGGACCTTTCAGTCACAGCTGCTTCAAAGCAGTTACCACTGAGAATGGAGATTAAACAATTTTCTAAAGCTAGAAGTCTTGATGAGTATCTATTATCCCAGCTATTATCCCTGGAGACCCCACAATTTCTCTTGACAGTAGCAAAGGATCAAAGATCCATGTTAGCTTGTTGGTGTAGTTTGGGATCAAAAGAAAGCTGTTCAATTTGTATTTGGACATTATTACAGTCATGGATAATTTCCATGCTCACCTTCTCTTCTATAAGTTCATGGTATTTTTATTTGTATAATGCCTCACACTCCGTATAACACACATAATTACCTATGTGCCATCCCATGTACTTGGAGCACCTGGAGGGAATCATTCTTATGACAGAGTTCATTGTAATACCTTTGCATATAAAGCTGGTCTCCAGGGAGAGTAGATAATAGACAGGTTCAGAGCCTGGAGGAAGACAGGGAGAATGCTCAAGAGAAAGCCACATTGGCAAAACTGGACCCTTAATAATGAACTGTTATTTCCTTATCCCAATCCCAGCCCAGAGAGCAAGTATTGACCAGATCCTTTTTGTCCTTCCAACACATCATTCCTGAGAAAAGTCATAACAATGAACACTTCCTGAAAAAAAAAAAAAAGCCTTTAAGTTTACTTTGTTTAATCCTACAGACAGCCTTAAAATACAGCAACTATTATTGCCACATACCACCTTTTACAGATGAGGAAATTGAGTCCTAGTGTAGTTAAGTAATTAGCCCCAAATGCCCCAGTGAATAAATGGAATAACCAGAAATTGAACTCATTCTGCCTGGCTCCAGAACACAAAGAGATTACCTGATGTGCTATACAGTCTCACAACGCAAACTGCATGGACGGTTCTATTAGTAGACCTGAGGTTCCCATTTACCAAGAGAAATAAAAACTGTCTTAAAATAAGACTTCCATTCTTCTGGACTGTATTTGCTACGCTTGGTCCTTACATTGGGCAAAAAAATAAAATCCTTAAACGAAAGATTATTTAAATTTTTATTCATTCATTTGCTTATTTTTGCATTACAATATGGCTTATAAACTATAGTTAAGAAATAACAGTGAGGTCAAAGCCATAATCCCTGGGGAGCAAGCAATATACACCACTTAGATCTCTACAAATTTGAGATTTTGTGATGGCTGTCTAAATAAACTCCAATTCTAACAGAAGAGTTTGTTTACATGAAACATATTCCTAAAATCCACTGAAATCATTAGAGATAGCCAAATGCAGTAGGGGAAACATTCACCTTGGGGTTAGGGGTCTATAGATTTTTCTTCACTCATTAGGCATGTGATCCTCAGCTCATGGACCTGCTTTATGATGAGTTAAATGGCTTTTGACATCCTTAAAAGTCCAACTCAATTTTGCTGCAGACTCTACCCTTGCTATGTGGTGATCCAGGAATAAACATATGAGTGCAAGAAAATGGTCAGTTTCCCTGTGGAGTCCAGGAAAGTGACCCCAGCATAAATATGACACAAAAAAGGAATTTCAAACACTGTATTTGACTGCTGGTGGCCCAAAGTCCTCAACTAAATACAATCCAGTTCTTAACTCCACAATGCCCCCATGTACCAGATTATTCCTGTCTCTTACTGCTTTACTAAAATTGGCCTCATCTGTCTCCTTGCCCCAGGATCCTGGCACTAAATATTCAGGTAGCCATTTTTATATGCCCATAATGAACTATCAGAAAGGGAAATTAAGAAAACAATCCCATTCACAATTGCTTCAAAAAGAATAAAATACCTAGGGATAAATCTAATCAAGGTTATGAAAGACCTGTACTTAGAAAATTATAAGACGCTGAAGAAAGAAATCAAAGAAGATACAAGTGGAAGCACATAATGTGTTCATGAATAGGAACAATTAACATCATTAAAATGCCCATACCAAGAAAACAATTTAAAGATTCAATGCAATGCCGATCAAGATACCAATAATGTATTCCACAGAACAAGACCAAATATTTCAAAAATTTATATGGAACCACAAAGGGCCCCAAATAGCAATAGTAATCTTGAGGAAAAAAAAGAAGAAAGTTGGAGGAATCATACTGTCTAATATCAAACTATTTTATAAGGTGATAGTAATCAAATCAGCATGGCACTGGCATAAAAACAGACTGATAGATCAATGGAACATAATAGACAGCCCAGAAACAAGCCCACATTTTCATAGTCAGTAAATATTTAACAAAGGAAGCAAGCATATAAAACGGGCTAAAAATAGTTTATTCAATAAGTGGTATTGGGAGAATGGGACAGATGATGTGCAGAAACCAAAACTAGACCACCTTTTCATGCCACACACAAAAATAAATTGAAAGTGGATTAAAGACTTAAACCATAAAACTGGAAGAAACCATAGGCAGTAAAATCTCATAAATTGCTTGTAGCATTATTTTTTCTGATATACTCCTCAGACAAGGGAAACAAAAGAAAAGTAAACAAATGGGACTACATCAAACTAAAAAGTTTTTGCACAGCCAAGGAAATCGTCAACAAAATTAAAGACAACTCACAGAATGGGAGAACATATTGCCAGTACATCTAGTAAGGGATTAGGGAGAATCAAGATGGCGGAGGAGTGAGTGGAACTCACACTGACCTCCCTCCCAGGACCATCTGGATTTACAACTAAATTGTGGATAAATCACCTGAAACAAACAACTGAACAATAGTGAGGGAGGATGCTTGTAACCTCAGAGACAGAAGAATCAGCTTTAGCACAATCTAACCAGTAAGGAGTGCGGAAGGGACTTGAGAAGACAGGTGGGGGTACCCAAGTATGGGCAGCACCATCAGACTGATATTGAAATGGCCAGTTGGATCCCCCTGAGAAGAGTGGAATCTAAACCGTGAGCAGGGATCTCCAACCTACAGCACCACAGCCCAAAGAGTACACAGAAAACACCCAGCTGCAAAAAGTGGCGTGGTTGCTCTTTGCCAGAGACAGGCAGCTGGAGACACAAAGAACCATTTAAAGGGCCAACGCATACATTTTTATTTGCAGCCACTTACCATGGTTTCAGCAAAGGTGGGGGCAGGGTGGGCTAGAGACTCTTCAGGAGAGACTGGGAAAGGAGGTTTTGGGGAGAGAACTGAGAGAGTAGCCTGCCGGATCTTGGTGCTGACTCATCCCCCATGCGGAAACAGCCATTTTGCTCAGGAAGAGACCACTCCCCCTGAGAGGCAGCAGTTCCAGAGGACCCAATAGCCCCACCCCCAGGTGGGATTCCACCCCACCCTGTGCTTTCCTAAGCCACCTGCTGAGTGCAGAGTGGCAGCTACACATAGTAGATCCCTGTCTAAAGGAGGCACAGAGAGGTCTGGCCATACTTGAGGAGATACTGGGGACAGAGGCTTTGGGGAGGGAACAGAGAGAGTAGCCGGTGGGATCCCAGTGCTGACTCCTCCCCCATATAGAAGCACAGTGAGAGGACCCAGTAACCCCACCCCCAGGAGGGATTCCGCCCTGCCCTGAGCTGTTTAAGAGACCCTGCTGAGTGCAGAGTGAATAGATTAACAGCTGAAGGAGAAAGCCACAAACAGTAGGTTACTGGAAGTCTCGAACAGAATGCCTAAGGTCAGACAGGGACGACATCTAACATCATGAGAGACAGATCCAGAAAGTAAAAACAGCGGTCTCCAACCATAGAGGTTCACACCACAAAGTCAGGAAATCAAGACAGATCAACTTAAGAAGCAGAAGCACAAAAGAGTCTTACAATGGGAAGACAAAGAAATATGCCCCACTCGGAGGGAAAGGAGGAATCCCAGAAAGCGGACTAAATTAAATAGGGGCAAGTAAACTATCAGGTATCGATTCCAAACAATGGTTCTAAGGAAGCTCAATGAGCTCAGTGAGCTCAGAGAGAATTACAAAAAAACTACAGGGAATCTACGAGGAACTTACTGCAAACTATATCAGCATGAAAAAGGACATAGAAACTATCAATAAGAGACAAAAAGAAATGAAGAATACAATTTTTGAATTGAAGAACACAGTAGAAGGAATCAAAAGCAGGCTCGATGAGGCTGAGGATTGAATCAGCGAGCTGGAGGACAAGGTAGAAAAAAGCTCCCAGGAAAGAGCAAGAAAATGAAAAAAGACTCAAAAGGATGAAGAGGCATTTAGAGAAATGCAGGACAACCTGAAATGTAATCATATCCGTATAACAGGGATACCAGAAGGAGAAGAGGATGAGGAAGGGATAGAGAACCTGTTTGAAAAAGTAATGATGGAAAACTTCCCTCATTGGAGGAGAGAAAAAGTCACACAAGTCCAGGAGGCACAGAGAGTCCCCCTCAAGAGGAACCCAATGAGGCCCACTCCAAGACACATCATCATTAAAATGGTAAATATCAAAGACAAACACAGAATCCTAAAGCAAGCAAGGGAGAAAGAGGTAGTAATATACAAGGGAGCCCCGATACGGCTAGCATCTGACTTCTCAATGGAAACACTGCAAGCCAGAAGGCAATGGCAAGAAATATTCCAAGTCATGAAAAGCAAAGGCCTGCAGCCAAGACTGCTCTCCCCAGCAAGGCTCTCAATTAAAATGGAAGGTGAAATAAGGAGTGTCCCAGACAAAAGAAGGCTAAAAGAATACACCTCCACCAAACCAGCATTGCAAAATATGCTAAAGGGACTGCTTGAAGAAGATAAAGAGTCTATGAATACCCAGTGCCTTTCAGAGTAGCCAATACTTGATATTACCAATATTTTTAATACTCATTAATCTGATTGTGACAATGATGTGTTATTTTAATTGTTCCTTTACTATTTGTTGAAACTAAACCTATTTTAGTATATTTCTTGCCTATTTCTATCATTTTTTTTAAAAAAGCTTTAAATGACTTTTTGGTATTCTTTATGCATTTATTGATTAAAGGTCTGTAGAACTTTTTTTCCTAATAACAAACAAACAAAAACAACCTATTAACTATGTTTTAGATGTGTTGCAAATACTTTTCTATTCTATTCCTTGTCTTTTAACTTTTTTTATATTTATATTACTATATAAAATATTTAATACAGTCATATTGTCAATATTTACTTTATAGCTTCTGGGTTTGAATATTTTACTTCAAGTCATGAAAAATATTAATTCTATTTTCTTCTAAAGCTCCTTAGAGTCTACATATTGATTTTTAACTCACCTGAGTATTTCTTGTATAATGTGTGAAATAGGGTTCTATATTTATTTTATTTCTAGTAATAGTGGTCCATGCACCTTATTTGTTGAATAAGCCTTATTTTACCCACTGATTTGTAATATCAACTTAATCACATATTACTTTGTTAGACAGATATACATATTTGTCTCTAGAATACTCATTATATTACATTGATCTAATTGATTATTTCTGTGCCAGTGTCATGTTTGTTTAATTGCTGAGACTTTATAATGGTTTTAAATATTTTTATATTTTATAATTAACTTTGACATTTAAAAAAATATAAAATTAATCTACATTTAAGAAAGAAAGAGTAAGAGATGGAACTCCTACCTTTTGCAACGACATGGATGGAACTGGAGAATATTAAGCTAAATTAAATAAGCCAGTTCATGAAAGACAAATACCATAAAACCTCACCAATATGTGGACTCTATTCAACAAAATAAACTAATGAACAGAATAAACCACAGGCACGGAGACATGGAGCAGACTGAAAGTGACCAGAGGGGATGGGGAAAGAGGACAATGGTGGAAAGAAGGAGAAGGGACTAGACGAAGAACGTGTGAATGACCCGTGGACATGGACAACAGAGTGGGAATTGACTGTGGAAGTAGGGGGTAGGTGGAGGGGGGTAAAGGGGTAAAAACTGAGACAACTGTAATGGAATAAACATGATTTATAAATTTAAAAAAATTCAAATAGGTTAAAAATATTAATATTTTGAGAATCTGAGTGAGGGTACAGAAATTTTCTTGTAGCATTTTGTAACTTTTCTGTGAGCATAAAATTATTTCAAATAAAGTTTTTTTAAAGGGGCAAAAAAAGGGAAATGACATGTGGGGAATTTCTACTGTAAATTCTCTATCTTTACAGTATGTGCAGAAGTAATCAGGAGCATACCATTTAATTTTTTGTTTATATCTCCAATATAAATGTTTCCACTTGAAATGTAAGACTTTCCAGTTTTCCCACTTTGTCCTCGCAGGTCCCCCATGACCTAGTTCATGCCTCCACTTCGAACACATCTCCTCTCACCTTCTGTCTCACCATTCAGCTCAACCACACTAGACTCCATGCCAGGCTGGCCCTGCCTCAGAACCTTTGAATGTGCCATTCCCCTGCCCGGAAAAGTCCCACTGATTCCTCACATGGCAGATCCTTCACTTCATTTAGATCTTAGCTCAGCTGTCTCAAAGAGGATTTTTGACTTCTGTTTTCCAGTTCCGGATGCAAGGACCTTGGAAGTTTCATTCCCACCTATTCTCACAAGAAAAAAAAAATCATTATAAACTGAAAAGCGACCAACTCTTCTTAGATCCATCAGAGAACTGAGGTCACAGGGAAAACCACTGCCCCCAAAACTGTAGAAATAGAAAGAACGATACAGAGAATAACAGCTTACTAGAGCAGAAATCTCCATGAGAACTAATGCTGAGGCAGGAAAATTTGAAGTAGGTTGATGAATTGCTGGGGGCTCAATGTGGAAAGTTCTCAGAGGGATCCAGTCGTGGGAGACCCTCACACTTTTGTGAGTTTTACCTCTAGGGGCTCCACAAGAATCTCACAATGGAAATCAGAGGAAAATCTCCTCATGCTTCTAGCAGGGGGAGGAGGAAAACAGCCATTTTGAAGACATCAGAGCATCTGTTCTCCTTAACAAAGCTTGCCCTCAAGAGAAACTATTTTACTAGAGCCTAACCTGCTGGGGTTTTATCAGAACTTAACCTACCTTGGGGAAGGGAAATACCCATCTCTAGCCCCCTCTAGCCATCCTGTCTTACCTAAAGAGGGGAAAAATTAAGAAGCACTAATGAAAGTCACAGCCCAGTATAACTGGAAGGCTGACCTTATATGACTATAGAATAATCCCTCCCCCACACCTTTCCATCACATCAATAGGGATTCTGTATAATAACGGAAGAACTGAACATCTCAGACCTTATTTATGAAGTGTCCAAGGGGCCTTCTTGGCAATCCTGTATAAAACCACCATCCACTCTTTCCAATCTAACAGATCATTTATTATTTCTTTCTTCATAGCATTTAGCAATAGCTAAAATCATTTAGCTTATGTGATTACTTGTTTATTGTTTGTCTTCACTCGTAGAACGTAAACTCCATATATGACCCCCTCCTCTGTGAACCCCCAGTACTTACAACTAAAAGTAGAACATAGTTAGGTGTTTAGAAAATATTTGGTAAATTATTTAATAACTAAGTAGTGTTAGCCCACTGGTATGTGCCTCACTAGCATGCTTTTCTAACTCATGACACATATTTTGGTCAGTTCCTCTTCATTTTGGAACTTCTTAAGGTAATGTTTTTAATTTTTCTTGAAAAAAATATACACATACATACATATATAAAATGTGTACATATATAGTATATATTTTTATATATACATTGTACTCTAGCTTTCTGTACTATAGCTCTTTATGATAAATGATAACTTAATCCAGCTATGCATATACATATCATCAAAACTGTTTCCATATTGAAAAATGTCAGCCACAGCCTTTGGGCAGTCTCTATAAAGTGCACAAACATGGAGAAAGCAGAATTTTGGTAGCTTGTGGTGAGATCTATGGTTAGAATAAGATTTCAGGTCATTTCTCCCCTCACAACCATAATAATATTTTTGTCATAGTGCCACACTCCACTTTCTCTAAGACATATTTTTTCATTACATTGTAGTATATCAGTTCTTGGATACCAAAATTAACTAATGTTGGAAAATGCTTACCTAGTTTGGATATGAACATTAACAAACTTCTGGAGCCCCCCAAATCAAACAAATGAGTTAGGTTGTAATGCTTACATCTTCCCTTACTAACAATGCAAGGATCTGTTGTACCTAGCTGATAATGTACAGACATACTCTCTGATTATACCTTCTGATCATACATAATAATATAGATATAATTCCTCCCTAACAAGAAGGCTCCTTTATTAAAAATTACTGTTGTAACTTCTCTAACCTTCTTCTTTTTCAAATATCCAGAAGCATCACTGCCTCCCTCCCTGATCATTGTTCCACCAAGGATGATCAGTGAAATAGAGAGACCATTGTGACCTAACCATGGTGTCTATTAAGGATGCCTATAGTATATCTCCATCTTGAAGACCTCTGAACCTAGACCTCTGAATGAACATTTCTGCAGCAGTTGGACACCAACAAATCAGATTTATAAGGAGAGAATGTCCTCCAAAATCATATGTTTTGTGTGCATGTGTGTGTGTTTTCAAGATCAAGATGTGAGATTTTTACAATCTTTTGGTCTTTACAACTGGCGATGTCACTCTCTAATCTGGACTCTACCAATCTTTTTACGCATATATAATCTGGAAAATGGTTATTTTCTAGTAATCAACATTCTACAAACCCTAACAACTAAACTAACACTAAATATTCAGGGCTGCAGAGGTGGTGGAATCACAGTGCTTCTCAGTGTCGGGCAATTACCTTTCTAATGCAGAAGTTCTCACTTCTCAATCCCACTGCTTGGGATGACATGTTTCTTCATATCTGCTGTTGTGAAAAACAATGAAGACCTGCTGAAAGTCAGAGAAAAGTGTTCAACTATATCTGGTTTTGATAATATTGATTTCAGCATTTTGATATTTTAGACTGAAAGCCTCATATTCCAGTGCTGGTTGACAATTTAAATCAGACCCCCATTAGCAAAGGGCATGAAAGCATTACTTTTTAGCTAAGATACCAGCAGATAAGTGAGCATCAGCGCTGTCCTCCATATTTAGCTTTGAAATCCTTATTTACTGAGCACCTACTGTGTGCCAGGCATTGTGCCAGGTAGTAGGAATTTGTAGTGAAAAGAGGGTCCCTCAGCCTAAACTTGAAGGTTAGAAAGGCTTCCTGAAGTAGATGATTCTTAGAGGATAAATAAGAATTGCAAGAAATAAAAGAGGTGAAAAAATGTTCCAGATATGGAGAACTGCATGGGAAAAGAATAACACCCAGAGGGCTGAAGACAGTTCCATATTGCTACTGCACCAGGCAAGGAGTAGCAGGAGGTAGAGCTGGTGAAGGGACAGTGGTTTGAGAACAAGGATTTTATTCCATAGAACCTTTCATACCATGGAACACACAGTAAGTGATACCTGCATAGATTAGGAGGGTAAATAAATGAGACTGCTTACTCTAGGCTATTCTTTGAGCTAAAGGGATTAATATTTCTCCGCACCTGTCATCTAACTTAGCATACTAGTGGGGAAGGTCCACAAAAAGGAATGTGGGGAGCCATTAACAGCACTGAAAGAGGATTATAACATAGAGTTTTATTTTAAATGGCTTATTCTGGCTGCAGTGTGGAAAATGAATTTACTTAGAATTTGACAAAAACAGATGAGACAAGAGATGTTGAGGACTCACACTGGTGGTGAGTTGCCATGCAGATAAAGAGAAAGGGACAAGTTCAAGAAAAAATTAGAAGGAAAAACTGGCCAAATGTGGTGATTTATCACATGAAGGAAAAAAGGAGAATACAGTCACACAGCCCTCTAGTTTCTAGCCTGAGTACTTAATAAAGGTGTAAGTGCATAAATCTATTTTGTCTAAAATATTAAGATGATTGGAGATATTTCATCAAATAACTAGAAGATTAGTTTGGTTTTTAAAACTTCCTTCTTCAAAAAATTTCCAGTCAAGATGGTGAAGTAGTAAACACAGGAATGGCATCCTCCCACAACTGCATCAAAATTACAATTAAATTACAAAACAACCAACATTGAGAACCACCTGAAAACAATATGAACAGAAGTCCTACAACTAAGAATATAAAAAAGAAGCCATGTCAATACTGATAGGAGGGATAAAGACACAGAAAGGGCAGGCCCCACAGCCATGGTGTGGTGAATAAGGAATGGGAAGGATATCTCGGCTACAAAGGTCTTCCCTAAAAAGAAAGAGGTCCAAAGCCCACACTGGTCTCTCCAGTTCAGTGTTCCAATGCTGAGAAAAAGAAGTCCCTGTAACTTCTGGCTGTGAAAATCAGCAGGGATTGTACTTGAGGGCTGCTGGAGTCCAGGCACTCTTTTAAAGGTCCTATGCATAAACTTATTCACTGGTGACTCATTCTCTCTGAGCTCCAGTGCTGGGGTAGCAACTTGAAGGGCACCAGGAACATGCAGGAAGAAATTACCTGGCTTCAGGGAAGGGCTGGAGGAGCAGCTTTCTCATGACAGAAGTGCTGACAGTTGCCACTGTTTCTTTGTTCAGCCATCCGCCACACACAGCCTGTAGGTGCAGGCAGGTGCCTGAGTCTCCATCAAACTGAATCACATGTCTGCTCAGCCCCACTGATTCCCTGAGACCCTGCCCTGCCCAACTCATGAGCGATCCCATGACACTTCAGGTAGCTTTTGCACACAAATGGACTGTCTCAGGTAATGCTGCAGACTTTCCTAATATCTGTCAAAGGTTCATAAACTCCAAACAAGCAGTGCCTGACCTTAGCATGCCGTGTACCTCTTGTAGGTGTCCCCAAGTCTGGCTCTAGTGACATCCAACCTCGGTTTGCAGCTTACCTCTCCCAGGTGCCTCCAAGCCAAGCACAACAACAATCTGAAGATCACTTTGTAACCCCTCCAGGTGGCTCCATGCTGAGCATGAGCAGTGTCTGACCTTGGCCTGCCCTGGAGACCCTCCCAAGAGAACCTAGAACCAACACACCCAGTACCTGACTTCAGAACACACAAGGGCACCACCCAAACACCGCCAAAAGCAATACACTCAAAGAGTGGGTTTGCAGGCATCCAAACCCCACTCAAGCAAATCCCGTGTGGTAGGGTCAGGTCCTGCATAATAGCTCATCTACTATAGATAGTCATGACCATTCCTTATAACCAGTCAGCCTGAGGGTCAGTACCTCCCTCTGACATTGTAACAACAATCAAGGTTCAACTGCAAAAGGAAGGTACACAAAACCCACACAGGGATACCTGCCTGGAAGATCCAGCTCAGATAACAAGGAAGACTGTGTCACTGGGCCTCACAGGATACATACTACATAAAGGCACTCTGCCAAGACTGGAAAATGTAGAAGTTCTACCTAATATACAGAAACAAACACAGGGAGTAAGCCAACTGAGAAGACAAAGAAACATGTCCCAAATGGGAAAAAAAAAAAAAAAGAAACAAGACAAAACTCAAAAAAAAAAAAAAAAAAAAAAAAAAAAAACTAAGCAAAATGGAGGCAAGCAATCTACCAGATGCAGAGTTCAAAACACTGGTTATAAGGATGTTTGATGAACTCTGAGAGAGTAGATAAACTCAGAGAGAACTTTAACAAAGAGATAAGAAACATAAAAAAGAATAAAAAATGAAGAATATAGTAACTAAAATGAAGAATACATTAGATGGCATCAAGAGTGAAGTAGATGTTGCAGAGGATCAAATTAGCAATTTGGAAAACAAGAAACACCCAGTCAGAACAGGAAAAAAAATTTATTAATGAAGATAGTTTAAGGGATCTCTGGGCAACATCAAGCATAACCAAATTCACATTACGGAGCTATTAGAAGGAGACAAGAGAGACAAATGGATTGAAATCCCTTTTGAAAAATAATGACATAACACCTATTCTGGGGAAGAAAACAGATATACAAATCCAGGAAGCACAGAGAGTCCCAAACAAGATGAACCCGAAGAGGCCCACACCAAGATACATCATAATTAAAATGCCAAAAATCAAATACAAAGAAAGAATCTTGAAAACATCAAGAGAAAAGCAGTTAGTTATCTACAAGGGAGAACTCATCAGACTTTCACCTGATTTCTCAACAGAATCTTTGCAGATCAGAGGGATTGATACAAAATACTTAAAATGATGAAAACAAAGATCTACAACCAAGATGACCTAGCAAGACTATTATTTAGAATCAAAGAAGAGATAAAGTGGTTTTCAGACAAGAAGCAGCTAGAACAGTTATTCACCACCAAACCAGTATTACAAGAAATGTTAAAGGAGCTTCTTTAAAAGAAGAAAAAATAAATAGATAAAAATATAAATAATAAAATGGCAATAACTACATACTTATCAATAATTACGTTAAATGTAAATGGAATAAATGCCCTGAAAAATACTTAGAGTGGTCAAATAGATAAGAAGACAAGACTCATATATATGTGGTATACAAGAGACTCACTTTAATTTAAAAGACACAGAGTCTAAAAATAAAAGTATAGAAAAAGATATTCCATGCAAATGAAAACAAAAGCTGGGATAATGATACTTACATCAGACAAAATAGACTTTAAAATAAAGACTATAATAAGAGACAAAGAAATACATTTTATAATGATAAAGAAATCAATACAATGAAGGAATATAATCTTTGTAAAGACTTATGTACCCAAGATAAGAGAAGAGCACCTAAATATATAGAGCAAATATTGATGAACATAAAGAGAGAGAGAGAGAGGCAGTAATACAGTCATAGTAGGGGACTATAAGACCCAATTGACATCAATGGATAGATCATTCAGACAGTAAACAAACAAGGAAACAGAGACTGTAAATGACACATTAGGCCAGATAGATTTATTAATATTTGAGAACATTTTACCTAAAGGGAGCAGAACATACATTCTTTTTAAGTGTACATGGAACATTTTCCAGGATAGAACACATATTAGACCACAAAACAAGTCTCAATAAATTTAAGAGGACTGAAATTTAACGGCATGAAACTAAAAATCAATTTAAAGAAAGAAAACCTGAAAATACGCAATCTCATTGAAGCAAAATAACATGATGCTAAACAATGAATGAGTTAAAAATGAGATCAAGAAAGGAACCAAAAGATTCTTTGAGGCAAATGAAAATGAAAACACAATAAGCCCAAAAGTTATGGGACAGAGCCAAAGCAGTTCTAAGAGACAAACTCATGGCAATAGAGTCCTTCTCCAAGAAACAAGAAAAATCTCAAATAAACAATTGATCTTTAAACCTTAAAGGAATTAGGGGAAAAAAAATGAGCAAATCCAAAAGTGAACAGAAAGGGGAAAAAATAAAGATCAGAGCAAATATAGATGAATAGTCTATTGGGTTTGCTGAAAAGTTAGTTTGGTTTTTTCCATAAGATGGCTCTAGCAGCACTTAGTTGTTGCATTTCATTTGAAATAATTTTGTTAGGTTGTATTGTGATAGCTGTGATATCAGTGTATATTAAAAATATCTTATCAAAATCAGTGAATTTTTGTGTAGCTATTTTAATATTAAATTTAGAAGAAAATAAGCAACATTTTTGTATATTATACATTATTATCTCAAGAAAGAAATGCAACTGAAATGTATGCATTTGTGCAGTGTATGGAGTGTACGGAGATGTGGGCAGTGTATGGAGAAAGTGCTATGAGTGATCAAATGTGTCAAAAGTAGTTTGTGAAGTTTTGTGTCTCTCTGGATGATGCTCCACATTCGGGTAGACCAGTTGAAGTTAATGGCAATCAAATCATCACATTAACTGAGATCAACATTATACCATGCAGGAGATAGCCAGCATACTCAAATTGTTCAAATCAAGTGTTGAAAATCATTTGTACCAGCTTGGCTATGTTAATCACTTTGATGTTTGAGTTCCTCATAAGTTAAGCAAAAACAAAAAAAACAAACAAACAAAAAACCCTTTTGACCATATTTCTGCATGTGATTCTCTACTTAAATGTAAAAAAAAAAAATGTTTTTAAAACAAGTCGTGATAGGCAATGAAAAGTGGATACTTTATAATAATGTGGAATGAAAGAGATCATGGGGCAATTGAAATGAACCACCACCAACCACACCAAAGGCCGATCTTCATCCAAAGAATGTGATGTTGTGGATGTGGTGGGATGAGAGTGCTCTATTATGAGCTCCTTTTGGAAAACCAAATGATTATTCCAATAAATACTGCTATCAATTAGACTAACTGAAAACAGCACTTAACGAAAAGCATCCAGAATTAGTCAACAGAACACACATAATCTTCCATCAGGACAACACAAGACTGTTTGTTTCTTTGATGACCAAGCAAAAACTGTTACAGTTTGGCTACAAAGTTCTGATTCATCTGCCATATTCACTAGACATTGCACCTTTAGATTTCCATTTATTTCTGTCTTTACAAAGTTCTCTTAATGGAAAAAAAAGTCCAATTCCTTGTAAGATTGCAAAGGCACCTAGAATAGTTCTTTTCTCCAAAAGATAAAAAGTTTTAGGAAAATGGAATTATGAAGTTGCCTGAAAGATGGCAATGGCAGAAAGTAGTGGAACAAAATGGTGAGTATGTTGTTCAATAAAGTTATTGGAGAAAATGAAAAATGTCTTTTATTTTTATTGTATTTATTTTATTTTTTACTTTTTTTTATTGTTCAAGCACTGTTATTTCCATTTTCCTGACACTACTTTCCCAGCCCCACCCCCACATCCCACCCTCAATCCTTCCCCACTTTGGCTTTGTCCATGGGTCTTTTATACATGTTTCTTGATGACCCTTCCTCTTCTTTCCTCTCTTATCTCCCTCCTACTTCCCTCAGTTATTGTCAGTTTGTTCTTTATTTCAATGTCTTTGGTTATATTTTTTCTGCTTGTTTGTTGATTAGGTTCCACTTATACATGAGATAATATGGTATTTGTCTTTCACCGCCTGGCTTATGTAACTTAGCATAATGCTCTCAAGTTCCATCCATGCTGTTGTGAAGGGTAGGAGCTCTTTCTTTCTGCTGCATAGATTTCCACTGTGTATATGTACCATAGTTTTTTATCCACTCATTTACTGATGGGCACATATGTTGCATCTGAAACTTGCCTATTGTAAATTGTGCTGCTATGAACATTGGGGTGCATTGGTTTTTTTGAATTGGTCTTTTATTTTTCATTAAAAACTGGACAAACCTTTTGGCCAACCTAATAAAAACATAATACTGTTGGGAACCGTCCTGCCTGGTTCCAGGGACTGTATCCTCACCAACCGGTGAGAGGGCCCCAAGGCTGGAGCTGAGCAAGGAGGCCTTGGGAAAATAGGACACTGAGGAGACAAAACCTGTCTCCCTGGCAGGGATGCAGCCCCTGCCTCCCTCACATCACTCTGCTTGGCCCCGGAGGATGGCTGGTTATTCAATGATGGGTAAGATCCTTCAATGGTAGGGGCAACAAATAGGCACAGTCTCATGGGGGCCATCAGGAAAGGACTTGGGGGACACGGAGTAGGGTCAAAAGACCTTTACCCCTCAGCTTTGTCATGGTCAGAGTCATCATTCTATCTGAAAGAAATCTTATCTGCTCTGCTCCACCTGCCTGACTGGGTCAGTGAAATAATACTTAAAGGCAAGTACAGCCCTAAACTGGATCAGGCAGTTCCTGGGGACAATTAGGCCTAGAGAAGAAATGCATTAAATCCTATGAAACTTACTTTGCTAAGAATGTCCTCCAGTTAATGAATACTGATGTTTGGGATAGAGCATAAGATGAGATTAATTTCCCAGGTTTCAGGGTCAAATGGGCACCACCCAGTCTACCAGACCCTGACCTGAGGCAAAACTCTGTGTTTTGTCAATTGTTTTCTATGATCTCTATCTGTTTTCTGTAAACATAGCCTTTTGACATTGATCAGCTTTGCATGCAAGCTGTAGACCCCTGCATATATCATTCTCTATAAAAGCCACTTCAAGAGAAGGGCTCAGGGCATTCTCCACTAGAGAGAATCGCCACTCCCTTTTCCTGGCAGACTGAGAGTGTTTGGAATGACTTATTTCCTCATCCATGGCAACCGGGGGAGAACTCTGCACCTGCATATGAGGTACCCCCTGCATCTGATGTCCAAACAGGGACCCCTCACAATACAATGTCAATGAAACCAAGAGCTGAATCTTTGGGGAAAAAAAAAAACAAAACAAAATTGATAAATCTTTAACCAGACTCATCAAGAGAAAAGAGGACCCAAAAAATAAAACCCAAACTGAAGAAGCATAAGTGACAACTGATGCCACAGAAATACAAAAGATTATTTTAAAACACCATGAATAATTATATGCCAACAAATTGGACCACCTAGAATTAGAAAAATTCCTAGTAACATAAAATCTGATAAGACTGAATCAAGGAGAAGCAGAAAATCCAAAGAGACCAATTACTGCCAACAAAATAATAATCAAACAACTTCCAACAAAAAAAAGACCTGAGCCAGATGGCTTCGCAAGTGAATTTTACCAAACATTTAAAGAAGAATTAACAATTATATACCAAACTATTTCAAAAAAGTCAAAGAGCAGGGAAGTCTTCTCAGCTCATTTTAAAAGGCCACCATTACCCTAATTCAAAAACCAGAGAAAGACATTATGAAGGAGAAAATTACAGGCCAATATCCCTGATGAACACAGATACAAAAATTCTCAATAAACTATTAGCAAACCAAATTCAGCAATACATTAAAAAGATAGCTCTGGGTGGTGTGGCTTAGTGGATTGAGTTCTGGCCTGTGAACCAAAGGGTCACTGGTTCAATTCCCAGTCAGGGCACATGCCTGGGTTACAGGCCAGGTCCCTAGTAGGGAATTCTTGATAAGCAACCACACATTGATATGTCCCTCCATCTCCTTCTTTCTCCCTTCCCCTCTCTCTAAAAACAAAGAAATACAATCTTTATGAAAAAAACATTTTACACCATGATCGAGTGGAATTTATCCCATAGATGCAATTTTGGTTCATTATCTTCAATTACCATGACATACACTACATAAACAAATGTAGGGTAAAAATCATATGACCATAATAATAGGTGCATAAAAAACATTTGACAAAATCCACCACCCATCTATTATGAAAACTCTCAATAAAGTGGGAATAGGCAGAACATATCTCAACATAATAAAGGCCATGTATGATAAATCCACAGCTAACATCATAGACAACAGTGAAAAGTTAAAATTGTTTACCTTGCAATCAGGAAAAAAACAAGGATGTACACTTTCACCACTTTTATTCAACATAGTAGTGGAAGTCTTAGCCACAGCAATCAGACAAGAAAAATAAATAGAATGTATCCAAATTGGAAAGGAAGAAATAAAACTATCATTATTTTCAGATAACAAGATACTATATAGAGAAAACCCTAAACAGTCCACTCAAAAACTATTAGATAGCAGGATACAAAATTACTACTCATAAATCAGTTGTATTTTTATACACCAGAAACAAAGTATTAGAAAGAGAAATTAAGATAACAATCCCATGTACAGTTACATCAAAAAAATACCTAGGGATAAATTTAATCAAGGAGGGAAAAGTCCTATAGTCAGAAAAACATAAGACAATAAAGAAAGACATTGTAGAAAACACAAATAAATGAAGCATATACTATGTTCATATGTAGGAAGAATTAACATCATTAAAATGTCCATACTACCCAAAGCAATCTACGGATTTAATGTCACCCCTATCAAAATACCAATGGCATTTTTTTTTTTACAGAATTAGAACAAATAATCCTAAAATGTATATGGAACCACAGAAGACTCTGAATAACTAAAGCCATTTTGAGAAAGAACAAAGTTTCAACTACACTCCAAGCTGGTAGTAATCAAAATAGCATGGTACTGGCATAAAAACAGACACATTGATTCACTGATCAGAATAGTGAACCCAAAATAAACCCGTGCCTATATGGTCAATTAATCTATGGCAAAGGAGGTGAAAATAAGCAATGGGGTAAAGACTGTCTCTTCAACAAATGTTGCTGGGAAAACTGGACAGACTCACGGAAAAAAAAGAAACTGAATCATCTTCAAGTATCATATACAAGGAAAAACTGAAAGTGAATTTAAAACTTATATGTAAGACCCCAAATTATAAAGCTTCTAGAAGAAAATATAGGCAGTAAACTCTGACATTGGTCTTTCTCAGCAAAGGGAAACAAAAGAAAAAATAAACAAATGGGACTACATCAAACTAGAGAGTTTTTGCACAGCAAAGGAAACCATCAACAAAATGAAAAGACAGCCTGCTAAATGGGAGAAGATAGTCAGTCACAGGATGATACATCTGGTAAGGGGTTAATATCTAAAATATATAAGGAACTTATACAATGTAACACCAAACACTCACAAAACAACTGATTTAAAAATGCACAAAGAGCGTGAATAGACATTTTTTAGAGGACACACTGATGGCCAACAGTCATATGAAAAGATGCTCAACATCACTAATCATCAGAGAAGTGAAAATTAAACCACAATGTCACTTCACACCCTATCAGAATGGCTATCATCAATAAATTAACAACCAGTGTTGGTGAGGATGAAGAGAAAAGGGAAGCAATGCTGGTTGGATTTTAAATTGATGCAGTCACTGCGGAAAATACTATGGAGTTACCTTAAACAATTAAAACTAGAACTACCATATGACCCTTCTGGGTATTTATTCGATGTAACACAAAACACCAATTAAAAAAGATGTATGCACCTCTATGTTCATTGTAGCATTATTTATGATAGCCAAGGAATGTATGCAACCTAAGTGTTTTCAATACACAAATGGAATAAAGAAGTGGTACATATATACAATGGAATATTATTCAGCCTTAAGAAAGAATAAAATCTTGCCATTTGCAACGACATGATGGACATAGAAGATATTATGCTAACTGAAATAAGTCAGGCAGAGAAAGATAAATATCATATGCTTTTTACTTATATATGGAATCTCAAAAACAAAAGAACAAACAAACTCATAGATACAGAGAACATTTTTATGGTTGCCAGATGTGAAGGGGGTTGGGTGTATGAGTGAGAAAGGAGAAGGGATTAAGATAGCCATTTATAAAAACAGTCACAGGATGTAAAGTCCAGCATAGGGAATATAGTCAATAATATTATAACTATGTATGGTGCCAGATGGGTACTATATTTATTGGGGCGATTGCTTTCTAAGTTGTATAAATATTAAATAAATAAATAAATAAATAATCAAATTCATAGAAACAAAAAGCAGAATGATGGTTACCAGTGCCTGGGAGGAGGGGAAAATTGGGTGTGTAATGCAGGTGCTCCAAGCCAGGGAGCTGCACTGCACTTGTGTTTGTGATATTCTGGAAAAAAAAACACCCAGAGAACCAGCAGATATGGACATGCCATTTATTACTCACATTTCTAGGGAGTGCACCAATTATGATGACAGTAGATCAGTGCAAGAGCAACTGCACCCTACCTCCAGCTGTAGTGCTACTTATCAGGTTAGGGAGGAAGCAGTGGCAGCAAGGAGGAAGCAGTGGCAGCAAGGGGAAAGCTGCAGTAGCATGTGAAAATGCTACAGGGTTGTGATAAACACAGTCACCTTGAGAAGGGTGGGACTCCACATGCAGTCTGTTTTCCTTGCTCCTCAAGGCTGCTAGCCAGGCAGCCACCTGTTCTCTGAGGTGGAGAGACCATGTCTTGAACTACTCCATACTCCATCCCTACATGCTCTTCCACCTTATAACCTTCGCATTAGGTCTTCCAAACAGGGTGTCCCTGGGTGGTGAGAGCATTGGCTCATCGCATCCATATGCCATAAACACAGTATATGCTATATCCTAAGAGGAAGAGAAGAAGGCAGAGGCCAGCAAGGCCAAGGAGGACATGACACCACCAGCTTCCCAAAGAATTCTACCAGGAGGTGAAGGGGTCTGAGTCCAAAGCTGAGATGTGTGTGATTTCATCATCTAATGCAGCCAGGGCCTGAGACATGTTATGGAAGTTATCAGGGATGTACATACAACATCCTCTATGTAGGGTGACACAGGTTTCTCCCTGGGATACTGTTAAGAGGTCTAAGGCCACCTGGGTCTGTAAAACTACTTTTCTAATTTGTGAGACTTCCTTGGGCACTAGGGATACAGAATTTCTAGTGTGACTGAGAGGTAAACTAGTATGATTTGCTAAAGCGGTTATGGCAGTATGCATGAGAATTGTTCCAGCACGGGGTACAAATATTGCAAGTGGGTAAAACCACCAGTCTATTTCTCTGATTTGGTTGTGGGCCCAAAAGGAGTCCCACTTCTGGGGAAAGTGTCTGTCACTCGACCGAGGAGGTAGGGCTTCCCCAAGTACAGTGCCCAGTCCAGTTGTAGGGCAGGCAGAGCCACCCACAGGGTTCAAAAGACCAGTGGGTTCTCATGGAACAGGGTGAGCCCATTTGAAGTGAAACATTATTTTTCACCCCACCATCATCTGTGACATGGTGATGTGTTGGCAGAAGTCTCTGGGGATCCATCCTATTAGCTGGGCAGTTTTATTGGTGGTCCTTTTGCAGTGTTTGATGCACAGTGGCATGGCTTGCTGCAGCTCTACCTGTAGGGCCACCAACCACTCCAAGCCACCCCAAACTGCATAGCTAAACCATGGTTTGGTCCAGTTTACCTATTCCTATACAAGTACAAACACCAAGGCATGGATGTGATTGTAGAGGGGATCAGAGTTGTTCCATGTTTGCTGCCAGTTCCATTAGGCCTGGTTGGTGAGATCAATCCATTAGGGAAGTTATGCAGAGGCTGCCATAAGGAACTCTGTGCAGACCCTACAGTCTGATCAGTTGTTTGCAGCAACCAGCATTTCCACCCATTGGAGGAAGGTGCGGCTTCCTCAGAATCTGACCAGACAACCTCCAAGAGTTTGACAGAAAAAGTGTATAATATAAGGTCATATTATACATTCTATGAAAACAGAGTGAACACAAAGATTAATGAACACAACAAATCATAAACCAGTTTCTGAGTCTTCAAGAGTGTTAGATGAGAAGAATTCCAAATATAAGGCTTTTGCTGGAAGGAAATTAAGCAGAGAAAATCAGATAGATCCTCTTTATCTGTAGTTTAAATGTCTCTGGTGATATCATCAGGTGCTCAGGTAAATTCTGTATGGTTGACACTACATCAGTAGTTCTCATAATTTCAAATCAAAGGATGAAAAAAAGTGAAACATTAGTTTAAAAGAAAACTAGAAAAATTCAGGACCCAGTCTAGTTCATAGGTAAGAAATAAAATTTTATAAACACTTTATTGACTTGGAGTCTACTTTCCATAATTGTATATGATAGATTTTATTAAAACATAATTTTTCTCCTGAAAGCACCATCATTTTAATTAAAGAGCCAAATTGACAGCAATTCATTCATTGCATTAAGTCCAGTTTCAATTTGGCCTGGTTATATGCATAAACACAACAGCAGGAATGGCAATTGGTTACATAGGCTTTCTTAAATCTACCTCGCTGGAATGTTACAAGGGATTCCTAGACTGAGCTTTAATTAGTCCCTCAAGGCCAGGAAGCCAAGCCACAAAGCCACAAGGCTTTGCCTGCAGTACCTGCAGATTTGGGTTAGTGTCTCAGTTCCTTGAGGTCCTCAAAATGTCCTGAGGTTCTTTCCTTGACATCTTCCAGCAACACAATCTTTGTTCCTTACCTGGAAATACTGCTATGAACCTTTTGAATAAGCAAGGTAGCAGGCCAGCTCTCCAAGGGGTTTCATTGGCTTCAAAGTTGATATTTAGGCTTTCTGGCGACATCCGGTGTCCAGACATGTCTCTTTTGATTATGAAATTCCAGACACATATGTGGTTAAAGCCAGTCCAGATGTTTTGTTATGAAGAAATCAGATTCCTATTGGATTCACAAATAAACATATTGCCATGGAAAGAATAATACTCTTTCATTAAGATTTTCCAAATTCCATAGGGATCATGTAGGAAAAAATGTAAATGCTTCAATATTGCTTATGAAAGTATAATCTACCAAATTGCTTTAAGAAAAAAAAGTTTTCTTATGTATGAAAAAAACAAATATTAAAAATAAGCAATATTTTTCAACAAAAAGTTATTAAAGCCAAAATTATCTTCAGTTTATTATGTCCCATAATCAGTTTCTTTTCATCCTGATCATCTGCAAGGAACTCTATAAATCCAGCTATTTCACAGAACTCTAGCAATCTTCACTCAGTTCAAAGGTATGAACTGAAAATCCATTCTCAGAAATATGCAATCCATAACAAGTCAGAGTCCACTCCATGAATCCTTACCAAGATACATTTTTGCAAATGCATCAGAGTAAAACAATGCCTGTTTATAAATGACAAAACTTAAAATGACATGGTTACAAATTTGAGTATAATGCAATTGACAATGGAATTTGCTTTCCTGTAATAATATTTTAAGATAACTAAAATTACAAGTAAAAGTATATCAGAACTTATATAATGTCTAGAACATCTACTTTAATAATAAAAATATGTATATACAAATAGAACATACTTATTATTTCTTTATTTCAAAAAGCTTCCCATATACTTTAAGTATATTAAATAGGCTTAATTGGTTCAAAAATTTCTCTTTTATAAAAGAGTACGAATTCTTGAGGTGTTCCAGGGGCCTACTAGAGTAACTCAAAGTCATTTGTCAGTTATAAAGTCTCTTAAACTTTGAACTTTGGGAAGGTGTCAAACAAACTTAACCAAAAGACTATCATATAAACTTTTTGTAAAACAATACATTTTTATTCTAATAACATTAAAAGACATCAAACTTTTTTAAAAGTTAGCTGTAGATCTTTCTTTGTTAAATCACTTTTTGTTATTCTATTAGAATTCTCTCAATTTCTCCCTCTTTGCCCTCCTCCACCCGCCCTACTCCCTGCTCCCACAGTCAATTCCCACATTATTGTCCATCTCTGTGAGTCATTCATACATGTTATTTGTCTAGTCCCTTCTCCTTCTTTCTATGATTGCTCCCCTCCTCCCTTCTCCTCTGGTCACTTTCAGTCTGCTCCATGTTTCCAAGCTTGTGGTTCTATTTTGTTTGTTAGTTTATGTTGTTAATTAGATTCCACTTATAGGTGAGATTGATTTTCACATCAAATAATTTGTCCAGACCACAGGATCCTGCTTAACGTACATAAGTGCTTACTTTCTTTAGGCCAATAAAATATTACACCCTAGTAATGCCATCCAGAGACAGGAAATGCACCACACGTAACACACAGATGAACATATATAACATAAAAGCCATACACATGAAGATTGAACACATAAAGATTGAACACATAGACTATACACATAATTTGAATTACTAATTTGTGTAGAGAAAGCACATTTTCTCATTTGCTTGTCTTTTTGCTTCTTCCCTCTACACAACCTTTCTTCAAGTTGCACAGACCCTCTGCAATTTTCCTAGTCACTTTTAGCTTGCTCTTTTAATGCATCCAGAAATTACAATTTACTTTTAATTCTATTTTCTGTAAAATATATTGCCATAATTTACATCTTTTATTACCAAACTATAATATATATTCTTTCTCAACTTAATTGGAATCTCCAGTTTTTAGTGATAGTTAAAATTAAGTAACTAATATTCATTCTTTAGATTGACAAATTTATGAATATATTTTGTAATTCACATAAAATTTTTTTTCTATTGCGAAGTACATTCATATTTTTATTCTTGATGATTACTTCATTCCTTTAGTGAGCTCAAAAGTGGTCTCTTTCATTATCTAGTGTCCTTGAGAACTTTTACAGAGGCTGAAGAAGAGGTAGGGGAGATATCAGCCTTGGGCTTGGTCCCAGTACTACAGCTTCTGGGCCTCCAGCAGGAGCATTCAGAGTGTTTAAAAGACTCATTTTTTCCCTTGTATTCCTGAGTTTTACTGTCTGAAAAGGGAGTGAGATATTTTTCTCTCTTTAAGCCGTCAACGTAAATCCTGAGTCAAATCCTTATAATGTAACAACATGAGAGCCTGCACATTAGAGATCTTACCCCATTTACTAGACCTTTAGCAAAACAATTCTAATTAGACTAAAATGCAGCCTAAGCCATTCCTTTTCAATACAAGAACAAAAACAAAATATAAAGCAAAATTTCAAGGAGGGACTTGGACTAGCTTTAGAACTTTATCTCTTCATTTACTTCTCCAACTTAAGCTTACCCTCTAACTACTCTACTTTTGCTTTGGCTGCTTCTAACTTTTCCCTGTGCAGGCCCTTTGCAAAGCCTGTGAGAGCATTGTAGGTATCTGCCCAATACTGGTGCACCACCTAGGGATTCCCTCACTGTTCTTGGGATTTTTCCCACTATTTCTGGTATCCCTTCAACAAGGTTCCTCTACCTGGCATGCTGCCATGTGCAGTTGACTGGATGGGGGTGTTTTCCAGAATATCCTGACAGCTATGCCAATAGTAACACAGGAGCTTCGAACTGGGGAGCTTCACTGTCCTTGTGTTTGTGATATTCCAGTAAAAACCACCCAGAGGACCAGCAGATGTGGACATGCTGTTCGTTACTTGCATTTCAGGGGAGCACACCAGTGGTGGTGGATCAGTGTGAGAGTGACTGCACCCTGCCTCCACCCTTGGTGCTACTTTCAGGTTAGCGGGGAAGCAGTGGCAGAGGGAGGGAGCCATGGAAACATGTGAAAATGCTACAGGGTTGTGATAAATACAGGGCCCTTGAGAAGGCTGGGACTCCAGATACTGGCTGTTTTCCTTGCTCTTTATGGCTGCTGGCCTGGCAGCTACCTGTTTTGAGAGGTGGAGGGTCCATGTCTTAAGCTACCCTGCAGGGAGTTATTGTTTAAAAGATACAGAGTTTATGTTTTGCAAGACAAAAAGTCTTAGAGATATGTTGCACAATACTGTGAATATACTTAACACTACTGATTGTGCACTCGGAAATGGTTAAAATGGCAAGTTTTATGTTATTTTTTAACCACAATTAAAAAATAAAATTCAAAATAATTTTTAAAAATATTTTTTACCTCAGACAAGCAAAGAAAACACTGAGGGCTTTTGGATCTTCTCGTTTCCCCAAGTCTTATCTGACTACCGAGTCAACAAGTTAAAAAGATATAACAAAAAAAAAATTTAATCCAGTTTTCTGTGTGACAGCCTGGTATTAAATTCTCCTTAGTCTGGGGCCACCTTGCCACTGGCCTGATCTTAGAGCACTGCAAGGGTCCTTCCTCAGCATAAGCAGCTCCTTTGTTTTTATTTTTTCCAGGACTTCAAGTCTCCAGATAATTTTATGGGTCTCAATTCTTTCAAATGACCTTGAGATTAATGAAGCTAGCCACTTGGGCAATACTGGTTCATCACATTATAGCTCTAGGAGCACGTTTTTGAATTTTTCTAAGCAAGTGCAGTTTTAAATTCACCAAATAATACCACCAATGTTTCCTGGGAGATGCAAAAAACGTTCAGAAAGTCACATTGGTATAGCCATACTGAGTGCATCAGGCCTATTTCATGTCCCTGGTAGATGGGATCTTGAATAACACTAGCCAATTTTTAATAACCCAAGCACAGCACAAATAGTTTTTATAAAACAAACATGTGTGTTACCTAAAAACAAATAAAATGTATGAATCTTGTTTAGGCCAGACAATTGGAGAAATTTTATTATGAACTGGCTATTAGGTGATATTCAGGAATGATGATGAGTTTGGATAGGTGTGAGATAGGAGATTTTGTGTGTGTGTGTGTGCGCGCATGGGCGCATATGTGTGTAAGACAGGAGAATACACACACACACACACACACACACACACACATATATAAATTTGATACATCCTGGATTTATATATCCAGGATATATATATCCTGAAGTATTTATGTGACATCTGGAATTTGAATTTTAAAAAAAACTAACAAAAAAAGTTGAGGGGAACAAATTAGGACTGGCCCATATGCTGTGGAAGCTGCATTATGGAGGTGTGTGAGCTTATCATACTTTTTCTCTATGTGAATGTGAGAGATGAAGCTTGGTTCTAGACTTCTACTTCAGACATTGCCTTTACCTATTAGATTGAGTTCTCAGCATCATGTTAAGAAAATCTGCATTAGTTTTAGCAATGAATTGGAGCTATGTAAAAGGTAGATTCTATTCCAAATACTGACCCTGTTGCAGTAATATAATAATCATAGCTACCATTATTTAGTGTTTATTACATTCCAGATGCTTAATCATTTTGCATACGTTATTCAATCCTCACAATAAATCTATGTTTCAGAGCATAAAGAGGAGCTCAGTTGTTGCCTTTAGACAGCTCTTCCAAGACCACAAAAAATAATTATTCTAGCTAAATAACTGAAAAATCCTCAAAAGTCTTTGAGGCAGTTTTCTATGAATAGCTCTAATTTATATCTGTAGTCCTACAGATACACAGAAAAACATCATAATTATGATAATAATGGCAAAAATTTACTGAGTGCTTACAATGTACTAGAGTCTCTATTCTAAGCCCTTTGCATGTGCATTCTCACAATAATCTATTAGATAGTATGGTAGATTCAGTTCATTGATAGTGCCAATCAAATGTTTTCCTGTATTCATGTCCTTTGCAGTTCCTGCCATCAAAAAGGTGGAATGCATTTGACATCCTTGAAATTAGACTTATTTTTGACTATAGAATGTGGTCATTAGTTGTGAGGACTGACCATATCCAAGCCAAGATTTAAGAGGTTATGAACACTACTTTCTCTCTCTTGAATCCTTGTCTCTGCCATGAGACTAAGTTTGGGGTAACTGGCTAGAGAATGAGATGCCACATGGAGACAATCCAATGGGCCCTAACTAACAGTCAACCACCAGAAGCAGAGACAACTAGTCACTATCCAGCTAACCACAGGTGCATGAGCAAGCCCAGCTGAGACCAGAACTGCTCAGGTAAGCTTTGTCTAAATATATAAATGGTTGTATTTTGAGCCAGTAAGTTCTGGAATGAGTTTATGATATAAGCAAGTGCCATTGTTTACTCTAGAAGAAGAAACCATGACACAGAAAGTTTCTTTTCCATAGTCACACAATAAGTGGGGAACTAAGAAACATACCCAGAACTCTGACTCTGAAGTCCACACTGTTAGTGCATGGCTTTTCAGAGCATATTATTTTCACTAAAGATAAAGCAAGATGGGAGGTTATTGGGCTTTGACACGTAGCAACCCAATCATGACCAGGGACAATTCGTTACAACCACCTGGCAAGATAGGTGTTCCCATCCTTCCTCACCACTTTCAAGTACATCTTCCCTAGTGCTTGGCCTATCCTTCACAGGAGGCAGAATCTCTTCTCTCTGGATGTAACCTCCAAGAGACAAGGTAAAAATTTGGTTAAATCATGTTGAATTCTGAAGGAGCCCAGTGAGGACCCTGAAAAGGAGTGATGTGTTAACTAAATTCAGAAGGTCAGAAGAACATAAAGTAGCATACACACTTAAGCCTGAGAACCATAATAAAGTTTTGTTTTATTCTGAAGACCATAGAAAGTTAGTGATGAATTTTTAACAAGGAAATAACATGATAACATTCACACATTTAAGAAAATCAGTCTGGCTGCAATGTGGAGAATGCTGGATATTAACCTTGGAAATAAGGAGACGAATTTAGAGTTGGAGCAGTCACTCAGAATATGGCAGTGGCCAGGACTGGGATAACATCCACTGGAAAAGAGAGAAGTAGAGGGATTCAAAGGCTATTAGGAGATAGAATCAATAGGACCTGGTGATCCAGTGAATGAGTGAACGAGAGTGAAGAGGTGAGGACAGCCCAACCACAGGTCTACAAAAAGTAACTGACAGCCAAAGAAAATCATTCCATCTCACACAGTGTTCCTGAGTAACTGATCAGTTTCTGAAAGGGTTTGGGCTTTGTGTTCCTGCAAGCCATTTCTAATGGAGATCTCTGAATCACTATCTGCAAGGAGTAAAGGCAGGCTTAGAGAGACAAAATGTCATGAATTTAAAAGCCACTTGTCTTGATAGCATTAAAAATAATCTGTCACCACCTCCTAACTTTGTTCTTGGTTACAAAGTCCACTTTTTTGAGTGAACAAAGGAAGAGTTTTGAGTAAAGAATCTGGAAAGAACTATTTACCCCCAAAGAAACTGGTAAGAGCTCAGACTGGAGAAGGCTTGCATGTGAATGAGGAAAGGACAAACATGGGAGAGTGTGCCTTTGTCTCCCAGTGTCAAGTACATTCTGTCTGCTGCAAAATAGTCAGAGGCTCACATTTAAGGATGGAAAGAATATCGTTTCCAGCAGCTGCTCTTGGTATATCCAGAATATTCTGAAAATGAGCTAGCATCTCAGTAAAAGAAATTTCCCATCTGATGAATCATATATTCAACTCCAAGAACAATAAACTGGTGGTTATCGAGAACTAAGGGGTCTTTCTGATTTTCTTTATCAGACACCTTGTCCCGAAGTACCTTGTTCCCTGCTGCTTCTCATGCCACCCGACATAACACTGGATTCCAACAAACACTACATGCAGACGGAGGTCACTCCATTTTAAGAAAAGTCCTTAGAAAAGTGAAAAGTTCAAGAATAGGGTCTAAGCATACAAAAGCCTGCAAAATTTTCTTCAGAACTACTTTGTTTTTGATTCCTATTGTTTCCACTCTGCTAAACCCAGATGACTATCCTTGCATAGGTGACTTTCCTATTGGAATCCCCTCCCTGAGCTGATTTCAGGGAGCTTTAGTTTCTATTAACTACATAGCTGCTTCAGGTCATAGGTGTTCTTCTCTACTTATGGTCATTAGATAGGCCTATGGACAGGATTCAGGCAATTTGGTCAGAGGATTGTAGCTGACCCCAGCAATTAAGAGTGCCTGCCAGCCAGCCAAGCTGAGGATCAAATGGAAGAAATTAGGGAAGGTAGATGTAGTAGCTCTCTAAAGGCAAATCTTAAAGGCTCCCACTGAATGTTACCTAATCTATGACAGATTGCACTATACAATGAAATATGGTTTTGAAGTAAATGTCCCCTTTGACATAAAAGTTGTATTTTATGGCTCATCTTTCTAATTTTTCACCAATTTAAATTCTGCCTGACAGAGAAAGTTGACATTGTTAAATAGCATTAAGTCCTCTGAGCTCCCTCAGCTTTCAAGAGAGCCTCTAACTGCTGTTATGTAGATTAATCCAAATTAAATATTTATAACACAAGTATGGAGTGTGCCTTTTGCCTTCCAGTTGTCTGGAATCACAGAAATTGGTTTCATTTTTTAAAAAATGAAAAAAAACCCCTCCTACACCTTGGGGTTATTACATGGGCTTAAACAAAGCATGGTATTTCATGATGCATGATACATTTTACCAAATTCATGAGGGAAAAATTGCAAAGGGCCAGAGACCCATTAGCAAACATTTCCTATTTATCAGATTTTGGTGGCAATAGGGGAATAAATGACTCAGCTTCTATGTTCACATCAGTCCTCTTCCACCCTTTTGTACAGATTAGATGTGTAGTCATCAGCTAGAGAGAGGAAATACTTCTGTCATTGTTCTCCCTCATTTGAAATTTCTGATGCTAATTTGGATTAGACTCAACAACTTCTTAAATCTGGAAAATTGAGTTAAACTATTCTTAAACTCAATTTTTGGAGACCGGGTTTATGTGGCAAGGCACTCTAATAGAGTTTGAGATCTGTGATCATTAGATCTGTGTTAAAGTCCCAGTTTTGCTCTGACTAGTTGACTAACCTCTAGAAAACCCTTGGCATTCCAGTTTTCAGAGCTATAGGATAAATAATAATTCCCACCTGAAAGGATGATGATCACAGAGTCACATCAAGTGAAAAAGCAATAGGTCAAGAGCTCTACAGGTATGGGCTATTGTCTTTGGCTCACCTTCTGGAGGTTGCCCAAGACTCAGAAATCTAGCCAGCATGAACAATGGATTAGAAGTGAGGACATTCCAGTCTCAAACTCATGTCTGTCCTAACAATCAGTTTTTCCATCAGCAAAATGGGTATTCCTTTCCCTCACATGTATCTACTCACTTATACCCATTACTAGTGAACAGAGTATTACATTGAGAACCAGGTGGCTTAACTCACCCCACCACAGTGATTCCTCAACTTGCTGCATACTGCAATCACTTGGGGAGATTTTAACCCTCCCAATATCCAGCTGTACCCAATACCAAATAAATCAGAATGTCTAGGGGTAGAATCTAGGCATAAACATTTTTTTCAAATACCCTGAAGTGACTCCACCATGTAGCGAAGTTTGGGATCCTCTGTCTGACTACTTTCTATAAGCACCTGAGGGTACCTTTCAGCTATTGGGTTCTAAAGTATGTTCAACTTTGAAGTGGAAATCAAAGCCTGGAGCAACAAACCTTTAACCTCTAAACCTCCCTCCAGTGAGTCTGGCAGCCACCCACCCATCTTACATCCAGCTGGGAAGTGTGACCCATGAGCAAGCAGAGGGCACGCAGGAGTAGGGACATGAGCCTAGGGCCCAGAACACAGAGCACTACTTCCCAAACTGGATGATCAGCAGGGTAACATAAAAAGATATATCACAATCAAATAAAATCAGGTTATTCTGGGATCACCAAAACTAGCAGGTTTCTTCATTGTAGGATTTCTCAGACCTTTTAAGGTGGAATATAATTATTAATCTGCCAGAGAAGATTGTAGTAGCATTTCCAACCCATCCCTGGAAACCTTAATTTTTTTCAGAGCATTTCAAGAACTAGTGTTTCAAGGAATATACTTTAAGAAAGGTAGAGCAATGTTGGAAGTAGAGGACAGGGATTTTGACATGTGAGGTACATTTGGTGATGTCTGGAGACGTATTTGGTTGTAAGAGATGGGGGTTTGGTGGCTGTTGCTGGCATCTAGTGAGCAAAGGAAAAAGGATGCTGATAAACATACTACAATGTGCAGGAGAGCCCACACAATGAAATTATCCAACCCAGGTGTCAACAGCAGTGCAACCGAAAAGCCCTAGTCTAGAGTGACCTCTTCTCCCACAGACCATCCCCCACGCCATGGCCTTAAAAATTGAAGACAATGGGGAAGCAAGAAAGAGAGGAGAGGGAAAAAAAGAAAAAAGGGGAAGAAATGAAAGAGAAAAAGAGAATGTAATAAAGGAATGGGCTGGGAAAAAAAGAGAAGAAAAAGAAGCTAGATTCATAACTGCCAAGACTTAGAAGCAACTTAGATGTCAGTATGAGTGGATAAATAAACTATAGTACATCCAAAAAGTAAAGATAAACACAACCAGCAAGTTTCTTCATCAAATTTGAAAATTCTTTCCATGTCAGTCATACCTTATTAGAATAAAAATGAAATTTTTATTACGGCTTTTTAAAAAATAAACCCTGGTACATCCTGACAAGGAAATATTCAGGGTTAAAGAGAAATGAGCTATGAGGTCATGAAAAGACATCGAGGAATTGCGAATGCATAATACTAAGTGAAAGAGGCCAATTCTGAAAAGACTTCTGTATGGTTCCAATTCTATGTCCTGGCACAACTACGGAAACAGTAAAAAGATCTAAAGTTGATAAAAAGGGATGAATAAATAGATGGAGCACGAGATTTTTAGAGCAGTAAAAATACTCTGTATGATACTTAAGTGAATACCTGTCATTAAACATTTGTCCAAATCCATGGAATATACAGCACCAGGAGTGAACCCTAATGTAAACTATGGACTTTGGGTGATTATGATGTGCCAATGTAGACTCAGAATTTTTAACAAACGTACTATCTGGTGAGGAATGTTGATAATGGGGGAAGCTGTGCGTGCATGGGGCAGGAAGTGTAAGTGAAATCTTTGTACCTTCTGCTCAATTTTGAGCGACCTAAAACTGCTCTATAAGAAAGAAAGAAAAGGGAAAAGAGAAAAAAGAAAAGAGCAGCACTGTGTTAACTGGCCCCAGCCTCCTCACTCCTTTATTACTTCTCTGAGTTCTGCAAGGCAGATCTTCCTGCTATTCCACAGGCACGAGCTGCTGGGTGAAGGCGAGGAAGACAAAAGAAAGGCAGGAAATGTTCTGTGCCCCAAGCTCAGTGCCTCTGTGCGCCTGGGCGGCCTCAGACCCTGGGAGGCTTCTTGGGGTCCTTGTTCTTGGCTGGCATGAAGGCGTAGAGCTCCTCAATGAGCATCTCCATGCGGGCGGTGACTTCGGTCACGGTGTCAATGACCAGCTTCTGCTGCAGCTTCAGCTTGTTGTTCTCCCACAGAGCCTTGTTCTCCTCTTGGAAGAGCCGATGTTCGTCGCGCAGCGCATGCAGGGCCCTGTTCTCCTCCTGCAGGAGCCGGTTCTCTTCGCGGAGGGCCTGCAGGCTCTGGTTCTCGTCCCGCAGGGCCTGCAGCACCCGGCTCATCTCCCTCAGCAGCTCCAGGGGCTGGCTGCCATCCGCCAGGCCAGGGCCCGGGACCGCCTGGCTCTCCTCATCCCGGGAGGTCCCAGCCAGGCTGGTAACCATCTCCCGCAGGGCACGGAGCATCTTGGAGTCCTCCTGCGGGCTCGAGGGTCCTTTTGAGTCCTCGAACACGGAGGGGAGGCCTGGGCCTGGGTCCGTCAGAAGCCCGGAACTGCGTGGCTCCTCATGGGGCGAGGGGGTCGGGTTTCTTTCCTCCGCGGGGCCCGTCTTCTCCTCGGCCGGGGCCCAGTAGGCCTTCCTCTGCTCCAGCAGCTGCTGCAGGGCCCGGTTCTCCTCCCGGAGGAGCTGGAGCGTGCTGTTCTCCTTGCTGCGATGCCCATGTGCGGCCGGGTCTTTCTTCGCCGCCTCCAAGGCCGTGCTGTCCTTGTGTAGCAGCGGTGATGAGGCCCTGCTGTCCTCTCGGCCCGGCGGGAGCTTTTGCTCCTCCCAGAAAACCTGCAGGATCTTGTTCTCCTTGCGAAGGGTCTTGTTCTCCTCGCGCAGGGCGCGGTTCTCCTCCCGCAGGGACCTGTTCTCATCCAACAACAGATACTCCTTGGCCAGCCGCTTGTGGTGCAGCTTGTGGTGGAAGGAGGACGAGGGGGAGAAGTAGGGTGACTGTAAGCGGCAGTTCTCATTGACCCACCGCCCGTCCTGAAACACAAACATCTCGTCGCTGAGCTGCACGCGCGGAGGGTTGTAGTCTAGCTCTAGGTCCGCCTGGGAGGTGGGCCGCTCCATGGGGTCCAAGGGCACAGAGGAGAAGCGATTCAGCGGGTACGAGTGCTGGCTGGCCACCCTGCGGCTCAGCCTGGGCAGGGCGGCCTGCCTGGCGCAGCGTGGGCTCGGGTACAGGTTGTGGAGCCTCAAGAAGGGCTCAGTTGTGCCCCGCTGCAGGAAAGAACAGGGGAAGCCCAGAGTTAGTGAAGGAGCTGGCACACCCAAGGCTGGCTGACAAAGAGGCCAGGACACCTTGCAGTAAACCCAACCTGGTAGTCTGCTCTGGCCTGGCCACAGTAGACACTTTTGCACTTGGCCTCTTGAGGTCCTCACAAGGAAATGTAGTTGATCTTCATTATTCTCTGCAGTTATGTTCAATAAAATTGTGGAGAACACTGAATTAGTGAATACTGAGCCATGGCTGCCAGGAGATATACAAAATTAGGTTCCTGTCAGCCTCTGGTTATATTTTCATCAACCATTCAATATATTAATGTCTGTTTCTGTTGAAAGACACCTTATTTAATATGTACTGTTGATTCATTAACATTGAACTCTCTGCCAACAGCGCTGTAACTCATGTCTGAACAAAGTTTATCTAACACAACTGTTTTCTCTGTAAAGCACCTCACTGCCTTCTTGTGCTTAGAAAGACTAGGCAAAACTTCAGCATTATGCTGGAGGGTGATTTTAGACAGTGAAGTCACCAACAAAAATGTGAAAAATCTGGTACTAAAACTGTGAAATAAACAGTTTTACGGTATGAGAGCTGAAACAAGAAGGCTCCTCAGCTGAGAACATTTACATCAGTACCCTCAAATGTTTCATCACTCTGTGTGGGTCCGTGAATGACCATGGAAGAGCCCTTAGTATTGATTTGTGGGTTACAAACAAATTTTTCTGAAAAAAATTAGGGAAATTTACAAATATGGAATTCATCAATAAGAATTATTATCTGTCACTGATGTGCATGTGAAACTGAAGTGCTCTCTCATCTTCTCTGAGACTCGGATTTATCACTAGTAAACAAAGTGGGAGTCAAACTGCATGATCTTAAATTAGGCACCTTCCAACACTGAGGGTTAGTAAAATATGGCTACAAAATTGAAATAATATGTGCCCTGCTTAGTTCACAAAACTGTGTGAGGACTGAATGAGATAATGAATGTAAAAGTGATTTTAAACTGCCAAGTGCCATAGAAATGTAAGTTATTGTTATCAAGAAAAGTAGGATGCACTAATGGAAAAATTCTGAGATGTATTCAAAAAGTGGTGAACAGGTGGAATGCATCCGAGAGAAGAGGAAACAACTACAGCAATAAATGTAAATAAAGTAAAATCATGATAGCCACTTCTGAATATAACGAAAGCATTTTATCCAAGCAATGTTCTCCAAATATAAATTTCTTATCTCTTAGGTTATTTTCACAATTTTATAGATAAAATAGAAAACAAGTCAGGTTATATGCTATATATATAAAATATATATGTTATAATTATATATCTATACACATATACTACACATAAGTATGTGTATATGTAGATATGTAATTTGCACAGTCTATAAAGTTAGAATTTTTAAAGATCTGAATAGCTAGAGAAATAGAAGACACAGTTCTGTGCCATTAACTTTGCAATAAGCACATGCCATTAACTTTTTGTAAGGATATGCTTAATCTTCCAGATAACAAGTGTGTGAGGGCATTCTGTAATGAGAACCTTATTTGCTTGAAATAAATCCAGACTCTAGAGTATTTATATTTCTCAACTATAATTGGCTTTTGTGGCTGAACCTATGATAGGAATGAATCTCATTGTGGATAGTCCACACCATGTCCTTGTAAATTGAAGGCTCTTTGATCTGGATTTCTGGGAAGATTAGCAAAGGTCAGTAGTGAATAAAACTTGAGAGGTTCTCTCCATCCTCAAATTATAACTAATGAATTATATAAATTATAACTAATGAAATTATAACTAGATTCTCCATCACAGCAGCATCTTGCTTTTAGATTATATTATTATGGAAAATGTGGTTTTAGTCAATGATGTGTATCCCAATCTTGAGAAGGAATGGGGAGAAGGAAACAAATATTGAGCCTCAATTTTGTGCTAGGCCTGGAGCTGAGCATTCTACCTACCAAATACTGCACAACACCAAATTAATAAGGTATTATTATTATTCCCATTTTACAGATGGAGAAACTGAAACTCAAGGAAGTTAAATGACCAGTATCAGTTTAATTACTAAGTCACAAACCCAGTTCTGGCTCCCTGAACTTCAATGTGTAAAGAGCACACATGAGAGATCACCATGAATTTCTCAAAGGATTTGCAGTACTCTGGGGTTAAGATGCTTTTTTCTTAACTTTTTATTATGTAAATTTTCCAACAGCTATAAAAAGAGAAAAAGAATAATAATTATTAGATGGGTACATTATTTCATGTAACCATCACCTAACTTCAGCAATTATCAAATTGATGCGACAGTTGTTTCATATATACCATCACCCAATTCCACAACACTCCCTTGTCACTGGGTTATTTGAAAGCAATGTGTAGACTTCCAGTCAAGATGGGAGTATAGGTAAATGCAGTACTCACCTCTGCCCGCGACCACATGAAAGTTACAACTAAACTACAAAACAACCATCATTCAGAACCACCTGAAATCTGACTGAATGAAAGTCCTACAACTAGGCAATGGAAGAAGAAGCCACACTGACACTGGTAGAAGTGTGGAGATGTAGAACCAGCTAGTCCCACACCTTCATGTGTTGGGTAAAAATTGGGAGAGATACCTCAGCTGTGGAGGTACCCCGTGAGGAGTGAGGTATTCTAGCCTCACACCAGGCCCCCAAGCCCAGGGTTCTACTGCCAGGAAGAGAAATGCCCATAACTTCTGACTGTTAAAACCAGCAGGGATTGAAGCTGGCAGAATGCCTCTAGAGGGCTTCTGGAGTCCCAAGCAATTCCTCTTAAAGAGCCCACACACGAACTTACTCAGACTTCTCCTCTGAGCTTCAGTGCTGGGGCAGCAACTTGAAAGATACCAGAAATATACATGGAGGAACTTAATTGTCCAGCATCAGGGTGATATTTGGTAGGGAGCAACTTTTTCCAAAACAGAAGTGCTGGCCCAGGCCATTCCTCTGATGAGCCCTCCCCCTACATAGCTGGCAGTCAGGCACTATATCTGAGTCACCATCAATCTGGCTCACATTGTTTGCCCCACCCTGATGATTCTCTGAGGCCCTGCCCCACCAACTTTCAGGTCCACCCAAGCTGTTTCCAGTGGCTCTTCTGTACAAATGACCTGTTTTGGCTCATGCTTCAGGTTTTCCTAAAATCTCTCAAACAAGCAGTGTTTGGCCTCAGCGTGCCCTATACCTCTTACTAAATGGCCCCAAGCTTGGCATGAGCAGCAGCCAGCCTCAGTTAACAGGCTGGCCTCACCTGGGCACCTCCATGCCCAGCACAAGTAGCAGCTCTCTGCAGGTTACTTGGTATCTCATGCAGGGTGGCTCCAGGAAGAAGACAGGTGACGGTTGGCTTTGGCATGCACCTCCTGGGAGACCCCAGAGCCAGTGCATCCAGTGGACAGCTTCAGACCACATCAATGCATCACCACCCAACACCTCCATAAGCAAGAGCTGGGTTCAGCAGGCACCAGAGCTTCACTGAAGTAAGTCCTGCTCTGTGGGGTGGGTCCCTGCACAGTTTATCCTCCAAGATGGTCAGAGGTCAGTGGTAGTAGCCAGTCCTTGCAGCTAATCAGCATTTGGGTAAATCCCTCAAGTTGAGGTGCCAACAGCAATCAAGGCTCTACTACAGGAGATGGTATACACAGCCACACAGAGGGCGCATCTTGAGAGCCTAGCTTGGGCGATCAGGGAAGCTGTGTCACTGGACCCTGCACCTACTACATTAGGCCACTTAACCAAGCCTGGGAGACATAGTAGTTCTACCTAATACATAGAAACAAACACAGGGAGGCTGCCAAAATGAGGAGACAAAGAAATATGTCCCAAGTGAAGGGATAGAATATAACTCCAGAAACAGAACCAAAAAAATGAAGACAAGCAATCTACTGGATACAGAGTTCAAAAAACTGATTATAAGAATGCTCGATGAACTTGGTGAGAACCTCAACAGTATAAAAAAGATCCCCTCAGAAATGAAGATTACAATGAAATAAAAACTACATTACAGGGAATCAACAGAAGAGTAGATAAGGCCAAGAGTCAAATGAGCAATTTGGAATGTAAAGAAACAAGAAACACCCAATAGGACAGCAAAAAGTAAAAAGGAATCCAAAAATATGAGGATGGTTTAAGGAGCTTTGGGGACAACTACAAGCATACCAACATTTAGATCATGGGGGTGCCAGAAGGAGATGATAGAGAGCAAGAAATTGGAAATTATTTGAAAAGACAATGAAAGGAAATTTCCCTAACTTGGTGAAGGAAATAGACATAGAAGTCCAGGAAGCGCAGAGAGTCCAAAACAAGATGAACCCAAAGAGGCCCAAACCAAGACACATCATAATTAAAATGCCAAAGGTTAAAGATAAAGAGAGAATCTTAAAAGCAGCGAGAAAAAAGCAGTTAGTTACCTAAAAGGGAGCTCCCATAAAACTGTCACCTGATTTCTTAAAAGAACCTTTGCAGAAGGGATTGGCAAGAAACATCCAAAGTGATGAAAAGTAAGAACCTACAACCAAGATTACTGTACCCAGCAAAGCTATCAGTTAGAATCAAAGGGCAGATAAAGAGTTTCTTAGACAAGAAAAAGCTAAAGGCACTCATCACCACTGAGCCAGTATTATATAAATTGTTAAAGGGTTTTCTTTGAGAAGAAGAAAAAAATGATTAAAAATATGAACAACAAAATAGCAATAAATACATATTTATCAACAACTGAATCTTTAAAAAATAAATAAATAGATAAATGAACAAGCAGAACAGAAACAGACTTAGATACAGAGAACAATTTGATGGTTGCCAGATGAAAGTGGGGTTGGGTGGATGGGTGAAAAAGGTGAAGGGATTAAAAAGTGCAAACTGGTAGTTACAGAATACTCATGGGGATATAAAGTACAGCATGGGGAATACAATCAATAATATTATTATTTTATCCATAAACACATTAGTGTATATCTTTTAAACAAAACCACAATACCACTATAATCCTGTTATTGTTTTGTGGCTTATTTTTACTCTATTTTTTTCCATTACCATTTAGTCCCCTTATACCTCCCACCCTCCTGCAATCACCACACTGTTGTCCATGTCCATGAGTTCTTTTGTCTTTTTTCTCAATCCCTCCACCCCTAACCTGCCCCCCAGGTAACTGTCATCCTACTCTCTATCTGTGATTCTGTCTATATTTTGCTTGTTAATTCAGTGTGTTCATTATATTCCACATATGAGTGAATTCATATGGTATTTGTCTTTCTCTGACTGACTTATTACATCCTTTTAAAATTTAACAGTGACCTCTTAATAACAGCAAGTACCAAGTCAATGTACAAATTTCCCCAATTGTCTCATTTCTTTTTTAGGATTGTTTGGTTTCAATCAGAGAGATGCTCTCCTTGATCCAACTGAATATCCAAAGAGGAATATATAATGCTTTATGCTTGTTTGGAGAATCTTTAGTGGCCTTTAAATCATCCTATTCAGCTGCCATTACACTATATTCACATTCTGAACTAGATACTCAATGAATTTTTTACTCTCCTCAACAGAAATGCACTAAATAAAAACTTGACATGTAGTGGTAGATCCCTAGCTACAGACAATCTGGCTATCTGGTCCTTGTCCTTATGCATGCCATTAGGTGACCTTGGTCACTTCCTCTCATCTTCTGATCTTGGTTTCCACCTGTGTATAATGAAATGTCAGTGGCATTATCTCTAAATGCCCTCTTAGACTAACTTTCTCTGGTTCCACAGATCCGTATCGTAAATGGGTACCACTATGCCCCTAGCAGACCTGTTTTACCAACCTAGTTGACATCTCCTCCCTTAAATGATCAACACTTCCCAAGCAGATCCTTTTCCCTTTCTGTTTCATGCCCACCACTCCTGATCCATAAAATATTGATGGACTAATAGGTTCCTTTACTTACTTACCCAGGAAACCAAATCCTCCCCTTACAACTGAGTCCTAATATCGCTCCTCCTAAGCCCAGAAGGGACAAAGAAAGAGGTCGAATTCACTACTGACTCATGGCCTTGTTTCTTAGAACATAGAATAGCCTCATGTGTCCAAGGTGAGGCTAAAGTAAAGTAGTACCTTTTCTGTTTCTGAAAGTGAGAAGATTTAAGGGAAAATATGCCAAAAGTCCTGATTGAACTTTAGGGAAACATTATGCCAAGACAAATTTGTCCTTTTCTATGGTATTTTCTGAACTGCAATCAGACCAGCTGGACTTAGTGTTCAAATGAAAGCTCTTTCCTGGCCTTGTGAAAACTTCTCACCCTAATCTAGTCCCACTCTGAATGTTCTTGCACCAATTCTTCCTCCACATTTATGTTAATGAATCAACTAACATTAATTTAGCATCTGGTCTAAGACCCTGCCTTCAGGAAACTTACAATCAATTTGAGAAGTCATTTATTAAGGGTGGAGCCTGATCTCACTGGGTGCATATGCAGCTCACTGTGTTGCTGTTCCTGGTCTCTAGGATTCTAATTACCTAGCAGACCTGAGAGGTGGCTCTCCTGTCCCTGTCCTGGACCCTCCTGCTTTGCAGACACCTTCTCCAAAATGGGGGCCCTGGATCTCAGGGCTTAGGAATAGCCAACTTCCAAATGAGACCAGGCTGATGGAGCTAGCAAGAATTCTCTGCATATTGACATTCAGAAGCTGACAGAGAAGAGAGGCGTGCTGGGTAGCGAGATTTCCCACTTAACATCTGAAGACTACAATGTGGATGAACTAAAGGACCACATCTCCCAGCGCCACAATGATGACATCAAGGATGTAAGACAAATGCTGCTGGGGCAAACTAGCCATGATCTGAGGTTGTACCCAGAGTTGTATACAGAAATTGGCCTGAACGTGAGTAACTGAGCAGAGGCTCACAGCCCCTTTGTCTTTGGCCCACTGGGACAACTGATGTGGACATGAGATCAGCTGTGAGAGCCCAAATAGTCCTCCCCAAGGATTTCCAGCAAGGCAGTGACAGAAGCCCTTTTCTAGAGAGCTCATGCTGAGTCAGGAGAGGAAGGTGTGTTCCCAGCTCCAAGACTCCTAAAATGTCCCAGTGATACCTGTGTATGTGTATATATGTTCTACTTATAAATAAACATGTGAAAAATAAAATAAAGAAAGAAAATCCAAGTTATTAGTACTGATTACTTCTTAGTGCCAATGAGAGAGGTCAAAGTGCCACAAGCATTATGTAGGCAGTAAGGTATGGGGATCTGGGGGCTGGGCATCGTAAATCCTGGGGAGTTCTGGCTCTGCACTGTATGAGTGTATAACCTTTTAAAATCACTTAATTTCTGTGATTGCATTTCCTCATTTAGAATATGTGAATACTAACATGATTCAGAGCCACCCCATATGTTTGTGTAGGTTATACAATGACAAACTTTAGAGGGCACAATTTACAACTGTTGTTGCAGTGCTCAATCTGTACAACTATCCAAAGCAACCTTACTAACATCTGCCTATTTCACAGTTTGTTGTAGAGTTAAAAAATAAAAAAAATAAAATGTGATATTTTCTTTGTTTGTAAAAAGCTGCAGATATAAGGGATGTACTTTGGCTTGGAAGCGAAGTTGCATGGCGTTTCCTTAGAGAAAAATTTATAAAACAAGAAAAAGGAAATAATACTTACTGAATGACTACTATGTAATGATATGCTAATTGATTTATTCATATATAATGTCTTATCAAAAAGAGCCACCATGGTTCTACCTCAGATCACCTAGCCAGCAAGGGACAAAGCCAGGGTTTAAACCTAGGATATCTGACTCCAAACTGCATGCTCATTCTAGCTCTTTATAACGCCCAGATACTTTATTTTGCATCTGTTGATATTACTCTGCAGTGCTTCTCTTATGTTCTGTCCCACCATCTCCCCAGATAAATAAATTGCAATTCTCTAAGGCAGTAAACTATCACTTTTTTTTTTTTGACATCCCTAGTTCTAGAAATTAGAACAGCACATTTTATATAGAGCAAAGGTATAATGAGTCCTTGTTAATGAACTAATCAACCAAAATGCACTGAAAGGTAAGGAGAAGCTATTAGGTTGAAATATGTGAAACTGTCAACATTCTACCATTTTTGGACAACAAAAGTGGTGGTTTTGTTTGTTTTAATATTCTTAGTGTATTTGATAAAGCTATGTCCTCATTTCAGTTTATATTTTTAAACTGCAGAGCTGTTGCTGCATGATATAAATGCTACAACAAGTGGGGGTCTCCACATGTGAATTTTACAAAACTGTAGGTTCATCTGTGTAGTCCTTAAAGGAAGTTTCCCCTGCCTACAAATGCCTTGTGTGTGCTCATTGTCCATATCACCCTCTTGAACCTATAATCTAATTAGTGTAGAGGCCTCAAATTCCCAGTAACTTTGGGCTAAAATGTCCCACACCTTTGAGAACTCTTCAGAAAGTCACTTCACTTCTCTGAATGTCACCTCTGAAATGAACTTAAATGTAGCTGCCCTGAATACTTCCTGAAATGGTTATGAGAAGCCAAGGAAGTGGTAGGCAAGCTGTCATAAAGACCAGATGGCCAGTTCTACTGGTAAGGCTTAAACAAATATTCCTGGCCTATAACAAATGATGAATATATTTCTTTATAAAAGGGCTTTCCAGAAAATGAGCATCTGAGCTAGACAAATACATGAGATACAAAATCCCAGGACTCCTTAGCATATACCTGAAGCCAGCGCCTTCTCAGTGGGTCACCTTAACCAGTGTTTTTACTGGGTTGGTTTTATGAGCTACACTAATCTGTCCTTGATGTCCTTGAGCTCTAATAAGAGACATGGGCCACCCTGACTGGTATGACTCAGTTGGGTGTTGACCCACAAACTGAAAGTTCGCTAGCTCAATTCCCCATCAAGGCAAATGCTGGAGTTAAGGGTTCAGTCCCCAGTCTGGGAGCATACGAGAGGCAACCAATCAGTTTCTCTCTCACATCAATTTTTCTCTCCCTCTTTTTCTCCTTCCCCTTTCCTCTTTCTAAAAATAAATAAATAAATATAATCTTTTTTTAAAGAGAGAGGTAAGCCAACAAAAAGCCCCTGGAACACCCCTGGAAGTTCTGCTAAGCCTGGGAAGTAGAACCAAAGCCAATGGCAACACGGCCCAAGCCTCCAGAGCAACATGGACCAAGTTTCCCATGGAGGAAAGATTATCTCCTCCATGGTCTGTGGGAAATATTCTCACATATGAACATATCTAATAAGAGGGAGAGGAAATGTTTGACTTCTTCATGGAGGAATGGGATATGAGGATGGATGCAAAAGAGAAATACAACAGGCTATGAGGTTCATGATACCTTCCCATCAGGCCTTATTAGGAAGTGGCCAAGAGACTCTGTCCTCAGATGAATGTACTCACAGTTGTGACCTAAGATGTATTAATGCTTGGGATTCAGGAAGAGCCCCCTGGGCACAAACCTATCTCTCACAGATGCCTGAATGTCATCTATGGATGGATGTTCTTCCTTGGTACCAGGTCTGACCCTCTCCCTATCATCTCCTTAAATGCAAGTGGTCCCAAAAGAAAAATACTTGAAATCACCAGTGACTGGGTGTCTTTGTCAGATCACCAGCCTCCTAGCAAGGGGAGAACATGGAGGAAAGTTGTCCAATTGTGGGGGGTAGGGGAAGGGAAAAGGGGAGGTGATAAGACCAAAGTGTCTTACTGATGCTACAGAATTTCTAAGGAATAGGACTCTCTGACTGGGACCTTCTGAAATGGACTTCCTGGGGTTGGCAGCCTCCCATCTAATGGGTTTGGGGACAGGACTGGACAGTGACTAGCCAGGTTAGCTGACACTCTGAAGTTCTCTCCACTCTCAGAAAAGTGTGGCTACCACAAACCAGAAGGGATGTTCAAAGCCTGGTAGATTCCAAGACTGTTGACCGAGGTTTTAAATGCCTACTTTGCTCGCAGTACTGAGGGTTACAGTCAAAGAACACTCAGCCATCTGAGGTACTTTTCAGGCATGGGAATCTGAGGTGCCCAGGATGATGGAAGAGCCAGATATGCCAGTAATTTTCAGATGAGGTGACAAGGCTGAGGTTCATTATCATATTTTTTATATTAATTCGGCTCCCTATACCATGATAAAGTCAATGTTGGTTTTAATAAATGTGAACAAGTAAGAGGATAATTCACAGGTAAATGTGATTGATTTTGATAGAATTATAACATTAACAGGAAAGAGGATAAATATGTCATCATGTATGGTAGTTTCAGCTAATTATTTAACACAGAATCCTATGAACTCTTCCTTCTAACAGTCAATTCAGAGATATGGATATTGTTAGCAGACTCCATAACTTCCAAAGAACAAGCTCAAACAAATGGGACTGAGAAAAGGCAACTTCAGGGGGTGGAGGGGTAGAATGAGAGGGGCCTGGAGGGTGCTTTCTGATCTGGCATAGGTCCTTCATTAATGATCTAGCAGTAAACAACACCTTCAAGTAATTCAGATTGTGCTCAATTGAGGAAATGTGAATGCCTGTGAGAACTGAATCACTATGCATATTATGTACAAAAGGAACAAGAAGGTCAGCTGGCTTGGGCAGGGAATGACATTGAAAACACAGATATTTAATGTGAGAAAAAAACTGGAAATCAATAAGACTTAAAAAGACCTCAGGATGATAACAGTGAATGATAAGCATTTGGAATGTAATTTGGAAAGCCCAAACGCCCAGCATGATTGGGAGCTGGGAAGCCAGAGGCACTTTCAGGGAAGAGCTGCTGATGTAATTCCCTTTTAAAAAAGAATGGACTGAGCTCCAGACTGAAGCAGCATGTGGCAGATACATACAGGGAACTCAGGGGCAAACAGTAAGATGTGGGTAGAGAAGATGGGATTTTCTAAAAGCTAGAGAAGAAGCAGAGAACTAAGACAAGACCTGGTCCAGCCAGGTGACATATGCCCAGCAGAGAGAGTCAGTGTAGCAGAGAGAGTGAGTGTTGACTTGAGTTCAAGCCCCTAACTCCAGCTCTGCTATTACTAGTAGGGTTCATGGGTTTCCCAGTTCCTGTACCTATACAATCTCTGCCTCACACTTGCATGGCCTGACACCTGATCAAATCAATACTTGGTTGATAGTTCTCCATCCCCTTGCGAACCACATCAACCCACCCCCCAACTATGAACTATGTCATTGGAGTAGGTCCAGTAAGTTCATCAGTCCCCCGAACAGCCCTGGTGGTGGCATAGTTCAGATAACCTAAATTTATAAATGCACATACCCCCTCCCCCAGTGCACCAGCCCAGAGCATCCTGGCAAGTGTCTGAAACCTCATGTATGATTTCTGCATGGCAGGTGTACCCATGAAGCTACATCTGCCCATGAGGGGTACACATACTCAGGCAGCAGGTATCCTCTCACCCATGCGCTCCATGCTATCCATGCCCTCCCAGACCCCAGCAGCAGCACTGGATCCTGCAGCACTGAAGGGGATGGCTTGAGCCTTTTTTAATTTTTAATCCTCACCAAGGGCATGCTTACTGACTTTAGAGAGAAGGGAGGAGAGGGAAAGGGAGAGGGAGAGAAACATCAATGCAGGAGAAGCATCAACTATTTACCTCTCATATGCACCCTGACCAGAACCAACCCACACGTTTCAGTTTACAGGACAACGCTCCAACCAACTGAACCACACCAGCAGTTGAACCTTTTTAAAGCACTCTCCATTTCTGTTCTCCTTCTCTCCTTCTCAATGTTGGGTTGTTTCTGGGAGGTAGACAGGGAGAGTTATGCTATCTTGCTATCTTTTTATCACATAATGACTATTTCAAATCCTGTTCTGGGCCCCCATCCCCAAACCCATCCTGAGGTTGGCACCTTCTGCCTATCCTTTGGCAAAACAAACTGATTTATCTGAGCTGTCAACAAATCGAGGGAGCAACACCCACCATCAAGAGAGTAGTGGTTAACAGAGCAACACATGTATTTCAGGTGGAAAGAATTAGACCTAAATCTAGGTTCCTACAGCTGTAGGAACCCTGTGGGAAGCCATCCTGTCTAATGATCCAGAGAAAGTTAGCTTGTGTTCTAAGCTTCAGAGAAGTAGCTGTTCAACACAAAGTTATAGGAAAATGTGAAATAGCCAGAATATTTTTTGTCCTATATTTTTTTCCTCCTGTTGAATATACTTGCTAGATTGTTACAGTTAGCTCCACCTATAGAAGGAATGCTGAAGGTTTTCTAATGGTGTTCTTCTGAAAAGCTGATTATGTGTATGTGTGTGTGTATACAGAAGTATATATATATACTTGTGATCAATGCTGTCCATAACACATCCCTGAACAGAGCTTTCAGATAGTTACCTCTGCACTGGACTCCTCCACCCTACATTTCAGCCCCTCTGGTGGCACCGCCATGGTCTTCGAACAGGACCCTAGGTGACTATGGATAAGTAAGGTTGCCCCCTTTGTGACATAACAGCAGTAGAAACAATCCAATCAGAAAAACCCCATCAAAGAAGTGGCTGCTTAGCAGAAGGAGACCTAAGAACCTCCAGCCTGTCAAGACTTCCTCCTTTCATCACCCCCTGTTCTGTGCCCACCCCCTTATACTCTGTCTTTGATATACAGCAGATCTTAATTTTCTTGACACCTCCAAATGACCCTGTACCCCTTGATGTAATGTACTAGGTTTTCTTCTCATGGATTCAGTTACATGTATTTGATTCCACACCCCAGTTCTAATTCTCCTCCAGTAATAGAGTGGTTGAACAATAACAAGTACGAAAAGGCATCATTTTCAGAAGATTGGCTTATTTCAGAGTATCATGGGTAAGGACTAGAAGGTCTTACAGATCACCTAACCCACTCTCTTCATTCTAGGGATGAGGGACTCAAGATCTACAGTGGCTAAGTGGCCTCAGCAATGCACACAGCTGGTTGGCAGCTGACCTGCAATTAAAATCAAGGTCCTGAGTACTCTGCTCGTTCTATGACATCTCACTAGAGTTTTGAAAGAGGAGGGTTATTCTGGCTAAACCTGATAGTTTACATCCTTCTGTGATTATCCATACCTGAGGTAGAACCACATTGATTGGAATCTCTAGGCTTTCAGATCTGGCATCTCCTTTTCTTGTAAAATGTGGCCTCGAGTGCTATTAAAAAGAGAAAATAACATGTCTGCTTCTCAGCACATCACTGGATCTCAATTACCTTATTTGTAAAATAGAGGACTTTCTACTCATTTATCTCCTCTTGTAAATTATATACATTATGAAAAACTGAGTTTGAAAGAATATTAAGATGATATCTGATAAGGGGATTTGTCAATATCTGAACAAAAATTAAGGTAGGTATTATAGTTGGGTGTCAAAGCCTTACAAAACTCTTTTCTAAGAGTATTATTTTTTATCTCAAGTAAAAAGTCATACCAATGTTAGGTGCCAGGTATAGGTCCTATGCAGAAGTTGGTCACCAAAACACTCAGAACATTCCAGAGGTGACATCACAAAACAATATAGTGCTTTTCAGGGCTCATGGTCTCTCTATGAGCATCTCAGGCAGGAATAAGGCTCCTGGAAGTCAGGAAAATCTCACCCTAGTGTGTCCACATGGCTGGTCAGGGTCAATGTGACACATAATGGCCCAAACACTAGCCCCCTGTTAGGTCATTCTGTCTGCCTTTCACATCCCTCCTGCTAGGCTAGGCTGAGATCCTTATCATTTCTCCAGAGGTGGCATCTTCTGGTTTGAACACTCAAGAAGAAGGAAACCCAAACTGAACTCTTTTCACACCAAGAGAATAAATGCAGTATGAGATGTTTCCTGACACCAATCAATTCTCCCAATTCTCTGACACTGGCTGGACATCATGAAATTCAGTTCAATTCTTGTTTTTAATTTATTTTTTATTGTTCAAATATATTTGTATCCATTTTTCCACCACCACATTCCCCTGCTCCACCCACCACTAACTCCCACCCTCAATTCTTCTCCACTTTGACTTTGTCCATGGGTCCCTTATGCATGTTCCTTGTTTGGACCCTTCCCTTTCTTTTCCTATTACCTCCCTCCCTCCTCCCCTCTCATTACTGTCCATTTGTCTTTTCTTTCAGTGTTGCTAGTTATATTTTTCATGCTTTTTTGTTTTGTTGATTAGGTCCTGCTTATAAGTGAGATCATATGGTATTTGTTTTTCACTCACTGGCTTATTTCTCTTAGCATAATGCTCTCCAGTTCCATCCATGCTGTCATGTAGGGTAGGAGTTCCTTCTTTCTTTCTGCTGCGTAGTAATCCATTGTGTAAATGTACCATAGATTTTTGATCCACTCATTTATTGATGGGCACTTAGATTGCTTCTAGCATTTGGCTATTGTAAGTTGTGCTTCTATGAACATTGGGGTGCATAGGTTCTCCTGAATAGATGTTTCAGGGTTCTTAGGGTATAATCCCAGCAGTGGAATTTCTAGGTCTAAAGGTAGTTCCATTATTAGCTTTTTGAGGAAATCCCAAACTGTTTTCCACAGTGGTTGCACCAGTCTGCATTCCCAACAATGTACTAGGGTTCCCTTTTCTCCACAACCTCACCAGCACTTCTTGTTTGTTGATTAGTTCATGATGGCCATTCCGAATGCTGTGAAGTTGTATCACATTGTGGTTTTAATTTGCATCTTTCTGATAACTAAAGATGATGAGCATCCTTTCATATGTCTTTGGGTCCTGTGTATGTCCTCCTTGGAGAAGTGTCTGTTCAGGTCCTTTGCCCATTTTTTAATTGGATTATTTGCCTTCCTGGAGTGGAGTCCTGTGAGTTCTTTATATATTTTGGAGATCAAACTCTTCTCCAAGGTATCATTGGCAAATATATTTTCCCATATGGTTGGTTCCCTTTTCATTTTGCTGATGTTTTCTTTAGCTCTGCAGAAACTTATTTTCATGAAGTCCCATTTGTTTATGCTTTCCTTTATGTCCCTTGCTTTAGTGGACATATTGGTGAAAATATTGCTGGGTGGAATATCTGAGAGTTTCCTGCCTATGTTCTCCTCTAGGATTTTTATGGTGTTTTGAATTATATTTAAGTCTTTTATTCATCTTGAGTATATTTTTGTGTATGGGGTAAGTTGGTGGTTGAAATTCAATTTTTTGCATGTAGCTGTCCAGCTTGCCCAGCACCATTTGTTGAAGAGGCTATTTTTGCCCCATTTTATGCTTCTGCCCCCTTTGTCAAATATTAATTGACCACAGAGACATGGCTTTCTTTCTGTGCTCTCTATTCTGTTCCATTGATCTATTTATCTGTTCTTATTGCCAGTATCAGACTTTTTTGATTAGAGTGGCCTTGTAATATAGTTTGATGTCAGGTATTGTGATCTCTCCTACTTTGTTCTTCTTTCTCAAAATTGTTGAGGCTATTCAGGGTCATTTATGGTTTCATATAAATTTTTGAAACATTTTGTTCTATATCTGTGAAATACATCATTTGTATTTTAATAGGAATTGCATTGAATCTATAAATTGCTCTGGGTGGTATGGACATTGTGATGATATTAATTCTTCCAATCCATGAACATGGTATATGGTTCCATTTATTTGTGTCTTCCTTAATTTTTTTCTTCAGTGTTATGTAGTTTTCTGAGTACAGGTGTCTTATCTCCTTGGTTAAGTTTCTTCCTAGGTTATTTTATTTTTCTTATTGCTATAGCAAGGGGAATTTTTCCCCTTGATTTCTGATTCTGATATTTCATTATGGTGTACAAAAGTGCATTTGATTTCTGAATATTGACTTTGTATCCCACTCTTTTGCCAAATTCACTTATTAGGTCAAGTAGTTTTTTGGCAGAATCTATAGGGTTTTCTATGTACACAATCATGTCATCTGCAAACAATGATAATTTTACTTCCTCCTTTCTGATTTGGATGAATTTTATTTCTTTTTCTTGTCTGATTGCTGTGTTAAGACTTTCAGTACTATGTTGGACAGAAGTGTTGAAAGCAGACAACCTTGTCTTGTTCCCGATCTTAGTGGGAAACCCTTTAGTTTTTGTCCATTGAGTATGGTGTTAGCTGTAGGTGTTTTCATATATGGCCTTTATTATGTTGAGGTATGTCCCATTTATTCCCACTTCCCTGAGTGTTTTTATCATCAATGGATGCTGTACCTTATCAAATATTTTTTTTCTAAATCTATTGATATGATCATGTAGTTTTTATATTTCCTTTTGTTTATGTGATGTGTTATGTTTATTAACTTGTGAATATTGAACCATTCTTGCATCCCTGGGATGAATCCCACTTGACCACGGTGGATGATCTTTTTAATGTATTGTTGGATATGGTTTTCCAATATTTTGTTGAGGATTTTAGTGTCTACGTTCATCAGCGATATTGGCTTGTAGATTTCTCTTTGTTGTCTTTATCTGGTTTGGGGTTACAGTGATGCTGGCCTCATAAAAAAGTTTGGGAGTCTTCCCTCTTCTTGTATTTTTTGGAATAGTCTGAGAAGGACGGGTTGGCTCTTCCTTAAATGTTTTGTAAAATTCTCCTGTGAAACCGTCTGGTCCAGGGCTTTTGTGTGCCAGGAGTTTTTGTATTACTGCTTCAGTTTTTGATTACGCTTATTGGTCTGTTTGGGCTTTTTGCTTCTTCTTCATTCAGTGTTGGAAAGTTATATTTTTCTAGAAATTGGTCCATTTCACCCAGGTTTTCAAATTACTTGGCATAGAATTGTTCATAGTAATTTCTTACAATCCTTTGTACTTCTGTGGTATCAGTTGTAATTTCTCCTCTTTCATTTCTGATATTATTTATTTGAGTTCTCTCCCATTTTTTCCTGATGAGTCTGCTTAAAGGCTTGTTGGTTTTGTTTATCTGTTCAAAGTACCAGCTCCTGGATTTGTTGATCCTTTGAATTGTTTTTATAGTCTCTATGTCATTCCATTTTGCTCTGATCTTGGTTACTTCCTTCCTTCTACTCACTCTGCATTTTGTTTGTTGTTGTTTCTCCAGTTTTTGAAGATGTAGGGTAAGGTCATTTATTTGAAATGTTTCTCTCTTTTTTAGGTAGGCCTGTATTGCTATAAACTTCCCTCTCAGGACTGCCTTCGTTGTGTCCCATAGGTTTTGGACAGTTGTGTGTTCATTTTCATTTGTTTCCTGTAATTTTTTTTATTTCTTCCTTGGTCTCTTTATTGACCCATTCGTTGTTTAATAGCATGCTATTCAGTCTCCATGAGTTTGAATGGTTTTGAGTTTTTTACTTGAGGTTGATTTCCACTTTCAAGTCCCTGTGGCCCAAAAAAATGTTTATTATGATTTCAATTTTCCTGAATTTATTGAGGCTTATTTTGTGTCCTATCATGAGGTCTATCTTTGAAACTGTCCATGTACATTTAAAAAGAATATGTAATTTGCTTCTTTGGGATGAAAGGTTCTATATATATCAGTTAAGTCCATTCGATCTAATGCATCATTCATTTCCACAATATCCTTGTTGATGTTTTATTTGGAAGATCTATCCATTTTGACAGTGGGGTGTTAAAATCCCCTACTATCACTGTGTTGCTCTCTATATCTTTCTTGAAGTCCTCCAAGAATTTCCTTATATATTTGGGTGCTCCTGTGTTGGATGCATATAATGCTTTACAATGTTTATGTCTTCTTGATCGATTCCTCCTTTCAGTATTATGAAGTGTCTTTCTGTATCTCTTTTAATGGCCTTTGTTTGGAAATCTATGTTGTCTGATAGGAGTATTGCTACCCTGGCTCTTTTTCCTGTCCATTTCCTTGGGATATTTTTTTCCATCGCTTTACTTTCAGTCATTGTAGGTCCTTTATTCTGAGGTGGGTCTCTTGTAGGCAGCATATATGTGAGTCATGGTTTCTTATTCATTCAGCTATCTTATGTCCTTTGATTGGGGCATTTCATCCATTTACATTTAAAGTTTTATTGATAAGTCCTTATGCATTTTTTTTATTTGTACCTCTGTTCCTCTCTTTCTTACTTTTTTACTTCATCTTCTTAAAGCAGTCCCTTTAGCATATCTTGCAGTGCTGCTTTGATGGAGGTGATTTCTTTTAGCCTTCTTTTGTCTGGGAAACCCCTTATTTTGCCTTCCATTTTAATTGAGAGCTTTGCTGGGTAGAGCAGTTTTGGTTGCAGGCCTTTGTTTTTCTTTACTTGCAATATTTCTTGCATTTCCCTTCTGGCTTGTAGTGTTTCTGTTGAGAAGTCAGCTGCTAGCCATATCATGGCTCCGTGCATGTTACTACCTCTTTCGCTCTTGCTTGCTTTAGGATTCTCTGTTTGTCTTTGATATTTGGCATTTTAATGATGTGTTTTGGAGTGGGCCTCATTGAGTTCCGCTTGAATAGGACCCTCTGTGCTTCCTGGACTTGTGTGACTTTTTCTCTCCTCCAGTTAGGGAAGTTTTCTATCATTACTTTTTCAGACTATCCTTTGCTCCTCTTCATCTCCTTCTGGTATCCTTATAATACAGATATTATTACTTTTCAGGTTGTCCTGCATTTCCCTAAATGCCTCTTCATTCTTTTTGAGTCTTTTTTCATTTTCTTGCTCTTTCTGGGACTTTATTTCTGCTTTGTCCTCCAGCTCACTGATTCAGTCCTCTCCTTGATCTAATCTGCTTTTGATTCCTTCTACTGTGTTCTTCAATTCAGAAATTGTATTCCTCCTTTCCTCTTGCCTCTTGTTGATAGTTTCTATGTCCTTTTTCATGCTGATATCGTTTGCAGTGAGTTCCTGATAGTTTCCCTGTAGTTTTTGGTAATATTCTTTGAGCTCACTGAGCATCTTTAGAACCATTGTTTTGAACTCAATATCTGAAACTTAACTTGTTTTTTTTTTTCACTTAGTTCTCTTTGTGGGTTTTCTTCCTTTCGCTTCAACTGGGGGTTGTTTCTTTGTCTTCCCTTTATTTGTGAGATTCTTCTTTCTTGCTGCTGCTTCTTAAATTGATCTGTCTTGATTTCCTGACTTCGTGGTGTGAACTTCTATGGTATGAGACCCTTGAGATTTAGTGGTGGAGATGCCTTGATCTCCTGGACTTGCTGCTCTTTGGATGTCTTTTATGACTTTTATGTCAGCTCTCTTGAAATAATTGTGTTTGGATTGTTGTTTGGTCAGTCTTTGGTGGGTTCTACCCTCCAGCTGGTTGACTAAAGGTCACTCTGCCCACCACATCTTTTGTGTTTTTTGTGCAGGTGCTACAAGAACGAAACCACAAAGTCCAGGAAACAAACCCACATCCATATAAATAACTACCCCCAGCAATCCTACTATCAACAGCAAACTAACCAGTATTAATAAGGCTCTAGAGGTTAAGACTATTATAAGAAAGGAGAGAAATAAACTATAACTTCTAATGACTTAATATGCACAAACTTGATGGACATGAAATGAATGTTTAAAAGCTATATAGTAAAGAGAATATCACAAATCATGGAGAAGACCACAGTGGATTTTGTTCCTGTAGCCTTTAGTATTTACCACTGTTTTTTCGTACTGGATCTGCCTCTGATGATTCTCAGATGTTGACCCTGCCTGACCTTAGGCAGTCTGCTCAAGACTTCTGGGAATCTACTCTCTGTGGCTACAACTGTGTCTCCTTCAGTTGCTAATCTAGTCATGCTGCACTCAGCAGTCAGTCATAGGCACCACCTAGGCACCACACTGGGCAGAGTCCCTCCTTGGGGCGGGGCTATTGTTTCCTGTCACTCTGCTCCCACCCAGGGGAGTGGTCTGCCTGGGCAAGATGATTGCTGCCATACTGGGGAAGAGTCAGCATCGGGATCTGGTCAGCTCTTCCCTCAGTTCTCTCCCAAAGCCCCCTTCTCCAATTTCTCCCAGGTTTCTCTAGCCCACTCTGCCACCTCGTTTGTCGGAGCACAGAGTACATGTCTGCAAATAAAAATTTATGCGTTCATCCATTTAACGGCTCTTTGCATCTCCAGTCACCCATCTCTGGCAAAGAACAGCCCTGCTGCTTCTCACAGCTGGCTGTTTTCTGTGTACTTTTTGGGCTCTGGTGCTGTAGGCTGGAGATGCCCGCTTATGGTTTAGACCCCACTCTTCTCAGGGGGATCCAACTGGCCATTTAAATACCCCTCTGGCATGCTGCCCAAGGGTGCCCAGGGAGCCTTCTCAAGTCTCCACTGCACTCCTTACCAGTCATGTTGTGCTAAAGCTGATTCTTCTGTCTGCCTGAGGTTATAAGTCTTCTCTCTCACTATTGTTCAGTTGTTTGTTCTGGGTGATTTCTCCACAATTTAGTTGTAATTCCAGATTGGTCCTGGGAGGTGGTCAGTGTTACTTGCTTTCACTCCTCTGCTATCTTGCCCCTCTCTCAGGTCCATTCTAACACAGTCTACCTGAAACTGGAATCAGGCCCCAAAGTTAAAGGGCTCCTTCTTACGAGACTGCCCCTGATTCAGACACCAGTCATAAGTCTGGGCCACCAATCCTTCTGACTAATTGGCTATGTCAGGAATTCCTTCGGCCCCCTCCTCAAGTGTTATAATTTGATAAAATAGCTCCCAGGATTTAAAAAACTTACTCTCAATTACAATTACATTATGAAAGATACAGCTCAGGAGCAGCCAAATGGTACAGTTGCTTAGAGCGAGATGTGGGGGGAAGAGATGCAGAGCTCCCATGCGTTACTGGCACGTCACCCTCCCAGCATCTCCATGTGGTCACCAACCCAGAAACCCTCCCAACCCTGTTGTTTAGGGGGTTTTTATTGAGGTTTTAATACATGGGCACAAATGATAAAATAATTGGTCTTTGGTAATCGAAAATTTCCACCTGACTCCCATCCTCTTTTCCAGAGGTGGAGGGGAGGAGAGAGGATTGAAAATTCCAGCCCTCTAACCAAATGGCTGATTTCATCTGGCAATCAGCCCCAATACCAAAGCTATCTAGGTGCTCCACCAGGAGTCACTCATTAGCATAAACTCATGTGCTCTGAACAGGCTTCTTATGAATAATAAAAGACACATCTATCACCCTGGAAATTTCAGGTTTTTAGGAGCTCTGTGCCAGGAACTGAGAACAGAGACCAAATACATATTTTTATTATACTGTAATGGGGGGGGGACACCCTCCTGGAAATGGGAGAAGGGTTTGAGCTGCACATGTGTGACTGGAGACTTTGCCCCCTTGCTAAGCATGGTGGTAGGAAGAGGAGCAAAGGCAAACATGGCTGACACTGGCCGTCATTGTTTGGAAGGCTGGACACTCCCACTGGCTTTCAGCACACATGAAACGGAGGACACCAGAAAGCAAAAAGGTAATTATCTCTTTCCCCTCCCCGTGCAGGGGGCATGTGTCAATAGTGACCAGCAGACCTACCAGTAATGGCCAGTGTAGGCCTGTGAGTGGAGGTCTGGGAGCACAGACTCTGAAAGAAGCCTAAAGCTGGCAGAAACTGGAGACCAGTTAAGCCACCTATGTTCATGATACTTTTGAGTGGGAGAAGAGGTCCCTGGCACAACCTTGAAGTGAACTGGCAGAGGATGAAAGGGTGATTTTTTGGGGGGTGTCTTAGTGGGAGCAAGCTTTGAGGCAGAAACTTGCCATTATTTCCAAAGACCTTGGTGATAATAGTCAGCACTGTGAACAGATTTTTGTCCTTGAGTTTTTTTCAGTTCTTGAACCTATGTAGTAGTTGTAATGACAAATATTAAAATAGCAGTTTTTAATGTCATACTGACTTTTCCTTTCCCCTTACTTTTATTACTCAGATATTTTAGGCAGAAAGTTGCCATTAAATAAAAGATTCCTTTCTTTTCCACTGAACTCCATCTTTGGAGATTTGACTGGTAGGCAGCAAGCAGTTAGACCCCCCCCCCCCCACTCCCCACACTGGGTTGGTTTGGTAACAATATCATATGTAGAAACTGCATCAAGACTACAATGCTGACATCTGGACTTCATGAAACGGCTGCCCTGTGGCCTCAATTCTGTCCAATTGTTTGCCTCTAAAGGTTGTTAGTGGGAGTCCCCTTGTGTATCTTTAGCCTCTTATAAGGCAGAGAGCTCCAATTCCACATTATTTTGCCATATGAAGAGGAAGGGAGTGGTAGGTCAGCTTCCGCAGATTCAGGGACACCTCACTGCCCAAAGGAATCTCCTACACCCAAGTTACAAGCAAGTATCACCTTACAAAAATCTAATGTACGATTCAAAAATAAACCAAGAAGATAATTATTCACATGATCAAAGAATTCCTCATTTTAAATTGGAACCTCTCTAGGGGTTTCTTTTTTATTTTTAAGTTCATGTTTTAATTGTAGTTATAAACACATAACATTACGTTTACTATCTTAAATATTTTTAAATATACAGTTCAGTAGTGTTAAGTATACTCACACAGCTGCTCAATAGCTCTTTAGAGTGTTTTCATATTGCAAAACTGAAACTCATTGGCACATGTGACAGGATGTCTTTTTTTAAGCTATGTAATATTCCTTTGTAGTTATATGCCACATTTTATTCATCCATTCATCCATTGGTGAACATTTGGGTTGTTTCCACCTGTTGGCTGTTGTGAATAATGCTGCAGTGAACACAATTATGCAAATATCTCTTCAAAATCCTGCTTTCAGTTCTTTTAAATATATACCCAAAAGTGAAATTGCTGAATATATTTTATTTTTAATTTTTTTGAGGAACACCCATACTGTTTTCCATAGCAGCTGCATCATCATTTGACATTCCCACCAACACCACTCAGGCTGTAATTTTTCTGCATCCTTATCAATATTTATTGTTTTCTGTTTCTCCAAGAGTTTCTTTAGGTGGTTAACTCTCATACTATCTGAAAACACAATTCAGGTTTTCCTTAAACACACATCTCATGAAAGCACCTGCACATCTACCTTTGAGGCTGAGGTAGGAAGATGAAACTGTTAAGTAAGTAGCCATATTCATTTATTAGGGCAACCCAAACAAAGGGTCATGAACTGAATGGCTTGAAACAACAGAAATTTATTGTCACACATCTCTGGAGACTGGAAGCGCAAAATCAAAGTATGAGCAGGACTATTCTCCCTCTGAAACCAGGAACATCCTTCTTTTCCCCTCTCCTAGCTTCTATGATTGTTGACAATCTTTGGCCTTCCTTAACGTACAGTGCAGCATTTCAGCCTCTGCCCCTGTCATCACATAGGTTTCCCCTTCCTGTGTCAGTATCTGTTCTCTTACAATATTACCAGTCATATTGGGTTCAAGTCCACCCTACTCCTATATAACCTCATCTTAACTAATTATATTTCCAATGACACTATTCCCAAATAAGATCCAATTCTGGGGCATTGGGTGTTTGACTTCAACATATTTTTTGGTAGAGGACAAAATTCAACTCATAAAGGAAGTTAATATTAACTGAATACCTAATGAACACGAGCACTGTGCTCAACATCTGAAGTTATTTCTCTTAGTTAGAGTCACTGGCATGTACGCAGGTCTTACCATCCTTTGAATATAGCTGACTCTTAGGGGATCTCTAAGCCCATCACTTCGGCCCATTTCTAGCAGATTCAGTTGAACCTCTTCTTCCCACAGAAGGCACCTCTAGTGCCAAGGAACACAGTTCTGTTTACAAGGCTCCCATGGACAATGGAATCTGCTGTAAGCCTGATGTATTTTATTTCTATTACATATATTATCCACATTTGTTATTATTTACATTATATTATTTTGCCTGCCCTTAGTCCTATTGCCTTCTCTGCACTTTTGTCCATCTGGCACCTAGTTCCCTACAGGGTGGTAAAATCCTTACCCCAGCCCTGTTCTGAGGTTATAGCTAGAGAAGGAAAACACCTGACCCTATTTAAGTTTCTCTGTGGTTCTCTAGTATGACCCCAAAGTTATACTCATGATATCATGAGAAGCTTATGGTACAGTTCATTCCTAAAAAGGAAGTCTTACTATTATATGATCACAAAAACTTCCAGGCTCCAGGCAATATGCAAATCATTTCTTTCTGCTTTACAATATCACCTGGTCCACGAGTGTCCTCCTCTGATGTGCATATGGAGTCCATCTCTTTGTGGACTCTCCCCTTCCTTGCCTCTGCATTAGTTTTTGCCTTTTGCTTTTCAGAGACCTGTCCCCAGGTAAAAGGGCAGCCACTATATCTGTAGCTGACAGTGATGATTCTCACAGCATAACAGTAAGCTATTACTCACCATAATCTGATCAAAGACCCTCTCTACCCCCTCCTGTGAGGGAAAGTGGTGGGGAAGGAAAGAAAGCAGTGAGCTCCTTCTACATTAGCATGAAAAGAACTTTTTTCCTAAACCAAGGGCATTGATGAGAATAAATGAGGTACAGATAGCAAGGTGCTGGACATTGGCATCAGTCAGCAGACCTGTGTGCAAATCTGGAGGTCAAGAAATAAATGCTTACTATGTGTCTTAGCTCTGTGTGCTCTAGCAAAATACCATGAACTAGGTGGCTTAAACAACAGACATTTACTTATCATAGTTCTAAAGGCTGGAAGTCCAAGATGAAGGTGTTGGAAGATTTGGTTCCTGATGAGACCCACTTCCTGGCTTTCAATGGCCACCTTCTCACTGCATCCTGACATTATGGAGCTCTTTTATATTTTAGATAACCTACATAAAGGACACTAATCCCATCCACAAAACTTCATCTAAACCTAAATGAAGACCAAACCTACAAATACCATCACACTGGGGAATGGAGCTCCAAAATATGAATTATTTTGATAATTATATTTTGATAATTATTTGATAACTCACTACATGAGTTGGGCAAGTCACTCCACCTCTCAGAAACTTAGTTTCCTCATAACCAAAATGAGGAAATTATATCTAACTTTAGATAACTTACGTAAAGAGGCCAAACACTTAGCAAACTCCAAATAAGCATTGTTTTGGCAGCTTCACACAAAATTGTTTTGCTCCCTTTGACTTAAAATCTCAAGCAGCTGACATGCAACTGATACTCAATTAAAAAGCTTCATGCTGAACCTTGTGTGAGGGCTTATTTGTATGCTTTCTTGATTTGCTTTTTGCTTTTTAAAGGAGGAGCATTTTGAGCTGGGCCATTCTGGTACTGACTTCTGCAGTTGTCCATTAGCCACATTCCTTCTTCTTCTGCAGGATACATGCATCTGCAACTTGGTACTGAGATGCTTCCTTGAGACTGCACCCAAAATGCCTGTTATTACTCAGATTAACACCATTATCAATCATCCATGTTCTTCGAGCGTCCATAATTGGTGGGAACTACACAGAGTTTGGAGGTAGACATGCCTCATGGGTTTCTAATATAAACAGACAAGTAAAGCAGAGATGAAGGAAAGGGCAAGCATGCATTTGAGACTCTACCAGGCTTCCTTAACTGAAACTGTCTGGTGATGAACCATGGGGAAAATATTCAACAAAAAAGATGGTCTCTTAGAAACACAGGCCTCCTGCCCTGTTCCAGGGAGTCTCAGAAACTGTAGCTCCTGGTCCAGGAGACAGAGGTGGGAATTGTGGGTATGTTCTGACCTTTCTCTCCTTCTCATTTGTCAAGGGGATGAGAAGTTGTATAGATGTAGTAAATAATCATGATGCCTCTCATCACCAAATTGCATGTAACATGTTTGGAAACAATTTGTTATTTTTGCTACTTGGGGCAGAGGTTAGCTCTACTCTGGAGCCTGAGGAAGTGCCCAAATACAGCAAAGCTTTGGGCCATGCTGCTGTTGGGACAGGCTGGGAGATCTCACCTTCTGAGGAAGCAGAAGGCAGTGGCTAGGAAGAGCAAGAGAGGCTTCCAATGGAACTATCATGCAACAAATAAAGATCAACTGTTGGAAAAGCCTGGGTGGGGAAAAAAGTCAAAGTATGGAATGGCAGCCTTTGTGGTGAACACTTGTTATTGACAGAAGAATCACTCACATTTGTGGAAATATTGACAGAACCAACAGAGGTGGATGATGCTGGAAAGCAAGGAAGTTGGCATTTTCAAGGTCCAGAACTAACCAGGATTGTAAATCCTTATTGTCAGAAAGAAATAAGAAAGAAGACCATGTTCAGAACAGGTCCCCACCAACAGCAACAAAACTTGAGGGTTTTTAGAGCTATGTACCATCCTTCCAAACTTCCCTCCTCAATCCAAGAGCCACTAGAGATCCCCCCAAAGTTCTGATATTTTCTGAATATTACTTAATTTGTTTACTCCATCCAAGAGTGAGGCACTATCTAAAGAATACAATATGTGGAATATAAAACAAAAAGTAACAAAGGAGCTAGTAAAACAACCTCATAGATATAGACAACAGAATGATGATTACCAGAGGGGAAGGGGGTGGGGGAAAGCAAACTGGGTAAAAGAGATCACTTATATGATGACAGATGGTAGTGAGCATGGTATAGAATACAGAAATATTGAATTGTAATGTTGCACACCTGAAATTTATGTTATTAACCACTGTTACCTCAATAAAGTTTAAAAAAAAATCCAGTGGAAAAGACTTTCGGTCTCTAAGAAATTCTTTTTATTTTGGAGAAAGTTAAAAGAGACAATTGAGTGGTCTCTGGCCCAACTCTGAGATGACAATTGTCCTTGTGGTCATGGGCAGACAAGCCGTAGGAGGGGACTCTTTCAAATGAAAAGGCAGTTGGTGTCCACTCCAACAGTCTCAACCAACAGGGGCAAAATGGAAGGATTTGTTTATTAGCTCATCTCTCATCATAGTCTATGTGATTATGTACATTTCAACCTAAGCAAAATTTTAAAGTTATCAAATATAATCCCTTCAATTAATTTTCCACTAGTTGTTCCTTAATGATAAAGGAATGCTTACCAAATAGCATGGGATCCCTGAATAGTGAAAATTGATTAAAATATTTATTTAAGAACTAACAAGGGTTCCATCTGCTCAATTTCCTCCGTGAGTTTCAATGTTTTTAGATCTCCAAAAAGTGAGTCTGAGAGTGGACTTGCTTTACTTTAAGGAAGAGCAGCCTCATCAAGTGATAATACCAGAGGAAATATTCATGCTGCTCTGGATATTGAAAAGGCATGAAGTCTAAGTCACAGGGCCTACCTAGGAACACTGTTTCCACTCCCAGGTAGCTGTGTGGACCCTGCCACTTACTTTTACTCAGTTTCCTTGGTATAGAATGGGTGTGATAGTTCTTACAATTTAAGGTAGGAGTGAGAATTAAATTAGATAGTACAGGAGAGGAAAGATTTCAAAAACAGCTGTGGGTGAAGCTCACATGATAATGATTAATAAATATATATTAATTAAAAGGTTCAGGTGAACTGAAATCATTATTAACACTTGAGCATTGTCTCCTGAGTAAGGCACTGTGCTTGGTAGTGTAGATAAGAAAGAAAAAAGAGGCCAGGGAAAAGGAGAAAATAGATCAGATACCATGTCTCACTTTCAAAAGGATTGTACTCTATATAGAAGAATTTGGGGGAAAAGATATGATGATGATAATAGCCAATATTTATTGAGTGTTTGCTATGTGTCAGGCACTATTACAAGGCTTTTAAGCATCATTTAATCTTCTCAACAATTTTGTAAGATAGGTACTATGGTGTTTAGCCTCATTTTACATATGAGAAAACTGATGCATCAAAAAGTTAAGTAAATTGCCTAAAGTTACTCAATATGTTTCAAATCTAGGATATCAGCTCCAATTCTGCATCCTTAATATTGCCTGTAGTAGTAGGAGATAGAGGTGGGGGGGTCCTGGGCTTGGAGTTGGAAGTTCCAGTTTGAATCATCTATATCATCTGTGTCACCCTTTGCAAAATACTTCACCTCTCAGGGTCAGGGGCTCCTCTGTAAAATGAGTTAACAGTCCCCACTGCATGGTCTGTTGTGATAGTGAAATAAGGGGAGTTATGGGTGTTCCGTGTTGTGCCTTCCATGCAGTACATGTCTTATAAAGTTCAGATGTATCTGATTCTTCATTGTCATCACTGTTTATAAACCAAAGTTTCTATCAACTAAAAATTCCCTGAATCCTCCAGATAAAATCTAGACAACCAAATATGCTTCAGCCCCTCTCATAATGTTGACCTAGACCATTTCAAACATTATATCAGAGAATTACATGTGAATTCTACATACAGTGGGCTGCAAAATCATTTCATAGTAAACCCCACCAATAAAATATTTTGAGTGTAAACTCCTAAGGTATATTTTTTAATTTATCAATTTGATGGTTTTTCTAATGTGTTATTATAGTATGTGTATTGTAAAGCATATGCAAGATTGAATTTTTATAGTTATAAACAAAGATCAAATAACTGTTTATAATAATGTTATTTAATTTATTAATTAAATTAAAAATCTTTTGCTTCCACAAAAAAAATCAATAGTAATATTTTCAGTAAGCACAACACAAAAATATGTAGTTCCCTCTTTCTTAAAATCTCAGTTTTACATAGAGAGCCAAAAGTCAAGTTCTAAGTTCAGTACACTTAGATTTTAGAATTTAATGACTGTCTTTGCTGAAGAGGATACCACACAAAGACCTGTAAATGCAAGTGGAAAAATACATTATTGACTGAAATTTCTAAACAGCAATACTCAATATTCAGTACTATATCCAAATAATGCCAGGCTTTTTACTAAAATTTGCATCCACTTTCAAAATGTTTTCTTCATTGAGTAAGAAAATAATGAACAAGGGAATCAAGATGGCAGAGGAGTGAATGGAAGTCACATTGAACTTCTCCCAGGACCAACCTGGAATTACAACTAAATTGTGGAGAAATCACCTAGAACAAATAACTGAACAATAGTGAGAGAGGAGCCTTTTAACCTCGAACAGACAGAAGAATCAGCTTTAGCACAACCTAGCTGGTAAGGAGTGTGGTAGAAACTTGAGAAGGTAGGCGGGATGCCCACAGGAGGCAGCACCAGAAGGATATTGAAATGACAAGTTGGATCCCCCTGAGAAGAGCAAGGTCTAAACCATAAGCAGGGATCTCCAGCCTACAGCACCAGAGCCCAAAGAGCTGTGAAAAATGGCAGGGTTGCTCTCCCTCAGAGAGAGGTGGCTGGAGACGCGAAGAGCCGTTTAAAGGGCCAACACAAATTTCTTATTTACAGCCACTTACCCTGGGCTTCAGCACAGGTGGGGACAGAGTGGGCTATAGGTACCTGAGGAGAGACTGGAAAAGGAGGCTTTGGGGAGGGAACTGAGAGAGTAGCCAGTGGGATCCCAGTGCTGACTCATCCCCAGGACAGGCAGTAGCCATCTTGCTCAGGCAGACCTCTCCACTAAGCAGCAACAATATGAGAGGACCCAGTAGCCGCACCCCCAGGAGGGCCTCAGCCCAGCCCTGTGGTATCTAAGCCAGCCTGCTGAGTGCAGAGTGACAACCACAGATAGTAGATCCCTGGCTAAAGGAGGCGCACAGTGATCTAAAGACACTTGAGGAGAGGTTGAAGACGGAGGCTTTGGGGAGAGAATGGAGAGAGTAGCTGGCAGGATCCCTGTGCTGACTCTTCCCCCATACGGCAGCAGCCATCTGGCTCAGGCAGACCACTCCCCTGAGCTGTAGGAGCATGAGAGGACCCAGCAACCCCACCCCCAGGAGGGACTCAGCCCTGTCCTGTGGTGTCTCTAAGCTGACCTGCTGAGTGCACAGTGAGTAGATTAACAGCTGAAAGAGACAGCCACAGACAGTAGATTCCTGAAAGTCTTGAGCAGACTGCCTCACGTCAGATGGGGTCAACATCTGACATCATCAGAGGGGTCAACATCTGACATCATCAGAGGCAGATCCAGAAAGAAAAAACAGTGGTCTCCTACCATAGAAGTTCACACCACAACGTCAGGAAATCAAGACAGATCAATTTAAGAAGCAGAAGCAAGCAAGGAGAGTCTCACATATAATGAGAGGACAAAGAAACAGCCCTCAGTTGAAGGGAAAGGAGGAATCACCACAAAGAGAACTAAATGAAATAGAGGCAAGTAAACTCTCAGATATTGAGTTCAAAACAACAGTTTAAGGAAGCTCAGTGAGCTCAGTGAACTCAGAGAGAATTACAAAAAACTACAGAGAAACTATGAGGAACTTACTGCAAACTATATCAGCATGAAAAAGGGCATAGAAAACTATCAATGAGAAACAAGAGAAAAAGAAGGATACAATTTCTGAATTGAAGAACAAAGTAGAAGGAATCAAAGGCAGGCTAGATGAAGCAGAGGATCGAATCACTGAGCTGGAGGATAAGGTAGAAAAAAGCTCCCAGAAAGAGCAAGAAAATGAAAAAAGATTCAGAAATAATGAAGAGGCATTTAAGGAAATGCAGGACAAACTGACCATAATCATATCTGTATGATAGAGATACCAGAAGAAGAAGAAGAGGAGCAAGGGATAGAGAACCTGTGTGAAAAAGTAATGATGGAACACTTCTCTAATTGGAGGAGAGAAAAAGTCACACAATTCCAGGAAGCACAGAGGGTCCCATTCAAGAGGAACCCAATGAGACTCACTCAAAGACACATCATCATTAAAATGACAAATATCAAAGATAAACACAGAATCCTAAAGGAAGCAAGGGAGAAACAATCAGTAACATATAAGAGAGCCTGGATATGAGTAGCAGCTGACTTCTCAACAGAAACACTACAAGCCAGAAGGGAATGGCAAGAAATATTCCAAGTCATGAAAAGCAAAGACCTGCAACCAAGACTGCTCTACCTAGTAAAGCTCTCAATTAAAATGGAAAATAAAATAAGGGTTTTCCCTGACAAAATGGAGGCTAAAAGAATACATCTCCACCAAAGCAGCACTGCAAAATATGCTAAAGAGACTGCTTTTAAAAATGAAAAAACTATGGTATATTTATACAATAGAATGCCATGCAGCAGAAGGAAAGAAAGAGCTATTGCCCTTTGCAACAGCATGGATGGGACTAGAAAGCATTATGCTAAGTGAAACAAGCCAGGGGGCGAAAGACAAATACCATATGATCTCACCTATAAGTGGAACCAACCCAACAAAACAAAGAAGCAAGGAAAACATAACCAGCAACATTGAAAGAAAAAGAAACCAACAGAGTCAAGAGGAAGGGGAGGGTGGGGAAAGGGAAGGTAAGGTCAAGTCAGGGAACATGGATAAAGGACCCATGGACAAAGCCAAGTTGGGGAAGGATTGAGGGAGGGAGGTGGGGGACGGGGGCAGGGGAAAGTGGTGTCAGGAAAGTAGAGACAAATGTATTTGAACAAAAAAGAAAAATTTTTAAATAAAAGAAGATGAAGAAAAAGAGTCTATGAATACCCAGTTCCATTCCCAGTCACCAAGACTTGATATTACCAATATTTTTGATATTTTCTCATCTGATTGTGACAATGGTGTGTTATTTTGTTACTTTATTATTTGTTGAAACTAAATCTGTTTTTGTAGATTTCTTGCCTATTTCTATTATTTTTTAAAAACTTTAAATGACTCTTTAGTACTCTTTATCCAGTTTTTGATTAAATATTTATAGAATTTTGCACTAAAAAAAACCCCCAAAACTATTAACCCTTTTTTTAGATGTGTTGCAAATACTTTCCTACTCTATTACCTGTCCTTTAATTTTTTATATGTATATTACTATATAGTCTTAAATGTTTAATATAGTCATATTGTCAACACTTTATAGCTTCTGGTTTTAATATGTTACTTCAGGGTAAGAAAAATATTAGTTTGAATTTTCTCCAAATACTCTTCAGATTTTGCATATTGATTTTTAACTCTCCTGAATATTGTTTACATAATGTGTGAAATAGGGCTCTCTATTTGTTTTATTTCAAGTAATAGTGGTCCATGCACCTTATTTGTTGAATAAGCCTTATTTTCCCCATTGATTTGAAATATCAATTTAATTATATATTACATTGTTAGACAGATAAATACATTTGTTTCTAGAATGCTCATTTTATTTCATCAATCTATTTGATTATTTCTGTGCTGGTGTCATGTTGTTTTAATTGTTGAGACTTTATAATGGATTTAAATTTTTTAATACTTTATAATGGATCTTGACATTTAAAAAAATAAATAAAATCAATCTGCAGTGAAAAAAAAAAGAAAGAAAGAAACAAGGAACTCCTACCTTTTGCAACATCATGGATGGAACTGGAAAATATGCTAAGTGAAATAAGCCAGTCAGTGAAAGACAAATACCATATGATCTCGAAAGACAAATACCATATGATCTCACCTATATGTGGAATCTATTCAACAAAATAAACTAGTAAACAAAATAAACCACAGGCAAGGAAACATGGAGGAGACTGTAAGTGACCAGACAGGATGTGGAGGAGGACAATGCTGGAAAGAAGGAGAGAGGACTCAACAAAAACATGTATGAATGAGCCATGGACATGGACAACAGAGTGGGAATTGACTGTGGGAGCAGGGATGGAGTGTGGGATGGGTGGAGGAGGGCAAAGGGGGAAATAAATGAGACAACTGTAATAGAATAAACATGATTTAAAAATAAAATTTAAAAATAGAAAATAATGAACAAAACTAAGTTCTCATGGAGCTTTGTTCTTGTGAGGGAAGAGAAATGATAAACAAAATTTTAAATATCAAATACATGTTAGAGATAAGCATGCTAAAGAAAAGTTCAATAGAATATTAGAATAGAAAGTGATAGGATGGGCCATTTAAGGTACTAAGGAAGACCAATCTGAGGAGGTGATGTTTGAGCAAAGGCCTGAAGGTGTTGAGGGTATAAGCCATGAATAGCTGGGAGAAGAGTATGTCAGCAGAGGGATAGCAGTAGCAAAGACTCTGAGGCGAGGGATATGGTAGAACCAGAGTCAGAGAATTTTTTTTTTATCAAGATGGGCAGCCATTAGAGGTGTGCAGCAGAGTGTAGTATGATCTGCATTAAAAAGATTTTTCTTGCCACACCATGGAGAATAGAATGCAATGTGGCAAGACACAATTTCAACTGTCCAGATGAGAGACAAACTAAAATGGTTGTGGTAAGAGGGTGATAAGTCATAAGATTCTAGACATATCTTGAGGTAGAACCAATGAGATTTGCTGATAGATTTGGATATAGAGTTAGAGAGAAAGAAGATATGGTACTACAAGGTTTATTAGCCTAAGCACTTGGAAAATGTAGTAGTCATTTACAGAGGTGGAGAAGACAGTACAGAGCAAGGGATAAAGATCAAGAATCTAATCTGGACAGATTTAGTTGGAGGAGATTACAGCTATCCAAGTGAAGGTGTCAAAAAACCAGCCGCTTATGAGAATTGAGTTACAAGGAAGGCATTTAAAGTAGAAATATAAATTTGGGACTTGTCAGTGTATAAATGGTATTAAAAGCCTTGTCATTATATTTTTTCTATATATTATTTCAGCTATATTTATTGCAGTGGAAAGAACAAGTATTTCTCCCCATGGTATGAAGGGTTTTTTTTTTCACTACTAAGTAAGAAATCTCAGAAGAAGCTTTTAAGCACTCTCCATTACACTTATTAAAATTTTAAGAATATTACATTGAATAGTACATTATTTTAATCAATGAAAAAGATTGTAGTCATTTTTATCATCTGTTTTCCAATCATCATGTCTTTGTTACTTCTATTAGGTAATATCCCAAGACTTTATGCAGTTAAGTAAGGGTCATATCATTAGTGATAAAATGTATAAATTTGTATTTGCACAACTAATTGGTGACTTTACTGAAAAAGGTATAGTTAAAGCAACCAAGATGTCTTTAGTAGGTAAATGGAGAAATAAGTTATGGTCTATCCAGACACATTATATAGTATTATAATGTATTATTATATATTATTAACTGCTAAATGTGTATTATTCAACACTAAAAAGAAATGAACTATCAAACCATGAAAAGACATGGAGGAACCTTAAATGCATATCACTAAGTGCAAGAAACCAATCAGAAAAGGCTACATACTGTATGATTCCAGCCATATGACCTTCTGGAAAAGGCAAAACTACAGAGACAATAAAAAGATCAGTGATTGTCAAAGGGTGCAAGGAGCTGGGGATGAATGCATAGGAGGAGCACAGGAGATTTTTTAGGGCAGTGAATCTATTCTGCCTGCAACCATAATGGTGAATATGTGTCATACATTCATCCAAACCCACAGAATGTACACCAAGAGTGAACCCTAATGTAAACTAAGAACTTGGAATGACTGTAACATGTCTATAGGTTTATCAGTTGTAACAAATGTACCACTCTGGTGGTGGATGTCGCTGGTGTCAGGACTATGAAAGTAGAAGGGCAAGAAGCATAGAGGAAATCTCTGTACATTTCCCTCAATTTTGCTGTGAATCTTAAACTGCTCAAAAAATAGTCTTAATTAAAAGTAAAACTAAAATAAGAGATAGTTCTGGAAATGGAGTTATCATTGCTACTTTTTCTTCATGGTCACTTTTTTTAATTGACACTATTATAGATGTCCCTCCCCCATGTCCTCTTGTTCTTGCCTAATTATTGACACTCTACCCCTAATCTCTTTACAAATGTCTTCTCAAGCCACGTGTCCATTTTGTGATAATTAGTTTAATTAGGACTAAAGAGCATCATCCATAAATCCACTTTACCTGACTAATGCTCACTACCATCCATTGTTGTCCTGTGCATAAAAGGAAAGGTATCACTGTGACCCTTGTGAAATCCCTGTTTTCTCTCAGGCCCTTTATTGAACAAGAAATGTGATACTGTTCAGGTTCCATGAAAGTGACAGTGCCAATGTCTTAGTAAAGCTTAGTTTCTTTCTCACTCTTGGAAAAATAAACATAAGTATTGAAATGTTTTCTTCCCACACCCCAGTGCATCTTGTGCATCCTTCACCGTACACACACTGCCCTGAGGTAGCTTGTTTCAGAATGAGAATGAAGATTGGCCCCAGCTTCTGAGTAAATAGAATTCCCTCTAACACCTCAATTATCATGTACCTCAGTGGCACAGGACAATGAAAGATTACATTGAGTTCCCAAGCTTTAAAAAATCACAGAAAGACAAAATAGCTGTTATTAAATTATAAAGGCTTGCTTATGTACTATTAAAACATTATAACTGTGTTCATTTTCTTGCCTGAAGTAATTAATGCTGTTATTTTTGTAGGCTAGCCCAAAATATTTATTTCTTTATGTCTTCATGACCTCCTGAGTAAAATTGGTTATTCAAAGAGGATTAAGAACTTGAACTTCTTTCCTGAGGAAGTTTTATATCTAATGTATAGTCAGAAATTCAGTGAAGTTTATTTTACATTCTATCTGAAACTGATAATTCTGAGGTTTACTTCGCAACAAAATAAGCCATGTTCCCTCCTCAGAGGAAATGAAGAAGTCAATGTAAGATAAAACACCTTTGTTTCTCCAGTAAGACTGAGATTTGAGATGGTGGCTAGAATATGGATGATGCCCCTCAATTATCAGGTTCCAAATTACCTGGCTTCTAGTGAACACAAATGGGTCCCTCAATCCATGGTCACATTTCACTTCATAGAAGCCCAAACAGGAGAACAAGCTGAATGATGTGTTGGGCATTCTCTTGCACTATTATCAAAAAAAGGAGCAGTGAGTGTGCAATAATTTTAAAGGTATGATGCAGCACTTACACTGAGATATCTCAGCTACAGAGGTCCCCCTGAGAAGTGAAGAGTTTCATTCCACAATGGGCTCCCCAGACCAGAACACCAGTGCTGGGAAGAGGAACCTCCAACATATGACTGTGAAAACCAGCTGGATTTTGTCCATCTGGGTGAGACAGAAGGGTGCTGGAAATCCAGGTGTCCTCATAAAGGGTCCATTCACAGACTCACTCTCAAGCATTTACTCTGGCATCTGGTGGAGAAACAATGGCCAAGGAGGTGGCACAGAGATACAGAGAGAAACTGAGTTGTATGGCTTCAGGGTGAAGGCTGGTAGAACAGCTACCATTGTCTCTGTGTTGAGCCCTCCTTCCATATAGTCACAGGGCTGGTACCATCTTTTAAGTGTTGAGCCCTCCTTCCACACAACTAAATATGAATCTGCATTAGCATGGTGAAATCCGCTAACCAAGCCTGATGGCTCCCTGAGACACCAACCCACCCAAGTCACATACCACCCAAGGGTCTTTGAGCATCTGAGCCTTATGGGCAGCTGGCAGATAATGGGAGGTCTCAGGGTGCCTTGTGCCTTTTTTTGAGTTCCCCAAGGCATAGTACAGGTGGTAGATGGTCTCAGTTTTCAGCATGACCTCTCCCATGCATCCTCAGGTCCAGCGCAGGCAGCTGCCAATCTCATATTGTTTTGTAACTCCTACCAATGACCCTGGGCTGGTAACAGATATCAAATGATCTTGGCCTGAACCAGAGCCACTCCCATAAAACCCTAGAACCAAAACACTCAGTGGCCGACTTCAAACCACAACAGGGGCCCACTCAATTAGCTCCACAAGTGGCACAACCAATGGATGGTGTCAGCAGGCACTGGAGCCTGCTAGGACAAATCCTTCTTTATGGTTCAACTCATATGCTATGTTCATGGCCAAGACTCATAGCCTGTCAACCTGAGGGTCAAATACTAATCGCTGATGTGCCAACAGCAATCAGCTACAACCAGAGGGCACACAAAATTTATATAAGGTGTACCTTTGGAGCACTTGGCTCAGGTGATCTGGGAGAGAGCCCAGAATGGGCCCCACAGGACACCTACTAAATAAAGCCACTCTGCCAAGACTGAAAGATGTAGCAGCTCTACCTAATATATAGAAACAAACACAAAGAAGCAGTCAGAATGAGAAGAGAAAGAAACATGTCCCAAATAAAAGAATAGGAGAAAACTCCAGAAAAAGAACTAAATGAAAAGGAGGAAAGCAACCTACGATATAGAGTTCAAATCACTGGTTAAAAAGATGCTTAAGGATCTTAGTGAGAACTTTAAGATATAGGAAACATAAAAAAAGGACATAGAAACCATAAAAGAGAACCAGATAAAAATGAAAAATATACTGACTGAGAAGAATATACTAGAAGGAATCTGAAGAAGTTTTATATCTAATGTATAGTCAGAAATTCAGTGAAGTTTATTTTACAGATTAGATGAAGCAGAAGACTGACTCAAGGATTTGGAAAACTAGGTAGCAGAAAACGATCAGAAAGCAAAAAGAAAAAAAGGATAAAACAGCAGGATAATTTTTTTATTGTTCAATCGCAGTTGTCCCCATTTTTCCCCCATTACTGCCCCCTGCCCTACCCACCCCCCTCCTCTCACATTCAGTCCTTCCCTCACCGTTGTCTTTGTCCTTGGTTCCTTTATACCTGTTCTTTGACTTGATCCTTCTCCTTCTTCCCCCATTTTCCCCCTCTCCTCTTGTTACCATTGGTTTGTTCTTCATTTCCATGTCTCTGGTTCTATTTTGCTCATTTTTTGTTGATTAGGTCCCACTTAGAGATTAGATCATATGATATCTGTCTTTCACTGCCTGGCTTATTCACTTAGCAAAACATGATTTTAATTTGCCTCTCTCTGATGACTAGTGATACTCAGCATCTTTTCATATGTCTATGGGTCCTCAGTATGTCCTCCTTGGAGAAGTGCCTGTTCAGATTGTTTACCTGTTACTTAATTGGATTGTTTGTCTTCCTGGTGTGGAGTCGTGTGGGTTCTTTATGTATTTTTGAGATCAGACTCTTGTTAAAAAAAAAAAAAGAGGAGGATAATTTAAAGGATCACTGGGGCAACATAAAGTATAACAACATTCACGTCTAGAGGTACCAGAAGGAGAAGAGAGACACTGAGAAACTATTTGAAGAAATAATAACTGAAAACTTCCCTAACTTGAAAAAGGAAATAAATATAAAAGTCCAGAAAGCAAAGAGAGTAACAAACAAGACAAACCCAAAGAGGCCCACATCAAGACATATTATAATTAAAATTAAAAAGGTTAAAGACAAAGAAAAAAATGTAAAAGTAGCAAAATAAAAGCAGCTAGTTATTAACAAGGGAGCTCCCATAAGGCTGTCAGCTCATTTCTCAACAGAAATTTTGCAGGCCAGAAGGGACTGCCACGAAATATTTAACATGATAAAAAGCAAGGACCTACAATTCAGACTACTCTACCCAGCAAGGCTACCATTTAAAATTGAACAAGAGATAAAGAGCTACCTAGACAAGAAATAGTTTAAAAAGTACAGTATCACCAAAACAATTACAAGAAATGTTAAGGGGGGCTTCTTTAAGAAGAAGACGGAAAGAAAATCATAAATATGAATAATAAAATTGGAATAACTACATATCTATTAATAATTCTTTACATGTATATGGGTTAAATACTCCAACCCAAAGATGATGGGTAGCTGAATAGATAAGAAAACAAGACCTATTCATATGCTGTATAAGAGAACTGCTTTCAGATCAAAAGACTGAAAGTAAAGGGATGGAAAAAGGTATTTCATGAAAATTAAAACAAAAAAAGCTGCGGTCACAATCCTTATGTTAAATAAAATAGACTCTTTAAAAACGTCTATAATAAGGAATAAAGAAGGACATTATGTAATGATAAATGGATTGATCTAACAAGAGGATATAACTCTCATAAACATCTAGGCACCCAATCTATGAGCACCTAAATATATAAAGCTAATATTTACAGACATAGAGATAGTGATAGCATTACAGTCATTGTAGGGTACTTTAACACTCCATTGTCATCAATGGATAGATCTTACAACAGAAAATCAACAAGAAAACAGCAGTTTAAATAACACATTAAAACAGATTAATTAAAGTGATTTTTTGGAGCATTTCATCTCAAAGCAGCAGAATATATTTTCTTTTCAATTGCACATAGAACATTTTCCAAGACAGACTACATGTCAGGCCACAATACAAGTCTCAATAAATTTAAGAATATTGAAATTGTATCAACCAACTTTTCTGGCCATGATGGTATGAAACTAGAAATACATTACAAAAAAACCCCTGAAAAATACACAAACAAATGGAAGCTAAATAACATGATACTAAACAATGAATGGGTTAACAATGAGATCAAAAAAGAACCCAAAAGATACCGAGACAAATCAAAATAAAAATACAATGGCCCAAAATCCAAAGGGCACAGCAAAAGCAGTTGAAAGAGGGAAATTCATAGCAAGAGAGGACCACTGCAGGAATCAAGAAAAATCTCAAATAAACTACCTAACCTTACACCTAAAGAAACTAGAAAAAGAACAACAAAGCCCAAAGTGGATATAAGGAAGGTAATAACAAAGATCAGAGTGGAAATACACAAAATAGAGTCTAAAAAATACAAGAGGTCAATAAAACCAAGAGCCAGTTCTTTAAAAAGATAAACAAGATTGATAAAAACTTTTAACCAGATACATGAAGAAAAAAAAAGAGAGAGGACCCAAATAAATAAAATCATAAATAAAAGGGCAGAAGTGACAACTAACACCACAGAAATCTAAAAGATTATAAGAAAATACTATGAACAATTATATGCCAAATAATTGGACAAACTAGAAGAAATAAGTAAATTCCTAGAAACAATCTTCCAAGACCAAATCAAGAAGAATTAGGAAATCTGACCAGATTACTACCAACAAAATCAAATCAGTAGTCAACTCCCAACGTACAAAATTCCTGGACCATATGACTTCACAAGTGAATTTTACTGAACATTCAAAAAATTAATACATATTCTTCTCAAGCTATTCCAAAACATTGAAGAGGAGGAAGGTTCCCAAAATTATTTTTTAAGTCCACCATTACCCTGATTCCAAAATCAGACAAAAACATTAGAAAAAAATACTTGAAGCCAATATCTTTGATGAACATATGAGAGGGAACTCCAAAAAACAGAATTTACTTATAAAAAGTTGTATATTTATTCTTACATATTTAAACTTCAGTCCCCTTCAAAAGTACTCTCCTTCTGATGTAATACACCTGTTGAGACTCCTTTTTTCACTGCTCAAAACAATTTTTGAACTCATCAATTTTAATGCCTTTAGTGTTTTTGCCATTTCTTGTTTCATCTCTTCCACATTAGCAAAATGTTTCCATTTGAGGACTTTTTTTCACTTAGGAAAGCAAAGGAAAAGTCACTCGGGGCAAGACTGGGTGAATAGCAAGTATGGGGCATGCTGTTCAGCCATTTTTGTTCAAAAACTGCCAAACGCTCAGCACAGTGTGGGCAGGTGCACTTGTAAATCACCCATCATAAAAGGGACAAATGCATGAGTCTTCAAAAAAATTCACTGAAGCTGAACACAGCCTCTTACAACACCAGCTGATACACTGATACAGATGGGTTCCTAGAACACTCACATAGTAGGGAAGGTGGTACTACAGGAACCCACCCTCAGAAGATAATTCTTGTTTTTGGGGGGTCCCCTCTCGTAGATGCAAAAATTCTCAACTAAGTTTTAGCAAATCATTTTGAGCAATATATTAAAAAGATCATACACTATCTTCTAGTGAGATTTATTCTCGGGATACAAGATTGGTTCAATATTCTCAAATCAATTAACATGATATGCCACATAAACAAAATGAAGGATTAAAGGTTATATGATCATATCAATAGATGCAGAAAAAACATCTGAAAAAATCCAGCATCCATTTATGATAAAAACTCCCAGCAAGGTGGGAATAGAGGGGACACACCTCAATATAATAAAGGTAATATATGAGAAATCCACAGCTAACATCATACCCAATGAGGAAAATTTAAAAACAATGAGGAGAATCTAAAAACAATGAGGAAAATCTAAAATATTAAATCAGCAACATGACAAGAATGTCCACTTTCATCACATTTATTCAATATAGTATTGAAAGTCCTAGCCACAGCAATCAGACAAGAAAAAGAAATAAAAGGCATCCAAATTAAAACGGAGGAAATAAAATTGTCATTATTTGAAGAACCCTAAAGATACCACATGAAAAATGTTAGAATTGTTAATGAATTCATAGTCAGGGATTTTAACACCCCATAGATATTCCAGGCAGGAAATCAACAGAGACAGTGGCCTTAAACAGCATACTAGGTCAAATGGATTTAATTGATACCTTCAAAGCATTTCATCCCAAAGCAACAGAATATACATACTTTTCAAATACATATGGAACATTTTCTAAGATAGGCCACAGGTTAGGACACAAAGCAAGTCTCAATAAATTTAAGAAGATTGAAATTATATCAGGTATCTTCTCTGAAAATGCAATTTTGTGTTTGTGTGTGAGAGATTTTGGCATATCATAGATATTCAGTAGGTACTTTGTCTGATTTCTGAAGAGGCACATAGCAGGTCCAGGCTAAGGAGTTGGCTACATTGATCCTAAGGGAAGTATGTGACATTGAAGCACTCAAAAGAGTAGCAGCGTACACCTGTTTTCTTGAACAGATGTAAGGAATCTCTCTGCTGAAGGGGCATCCTTTTCTGTTCCCCATCTTTCTAGAGACCAGACAGAGATGGTTCTGAAGTAGCATGTGTCTTTTTTACCCATATTCCTTTGGACAGAACTCAGTCACATAGCCTTAACCAAACTCATAGGGGCTAGGAAATACAGTCCTTGACCTAGCAGTCGCTTCCCAGTGACATCTTCACTCCATGGAGGGCTAAAAGCACCTTTTTTTTTTTTGGTGATTGATAAGCTGTCATTGACACAAGTAGTAAATGCTGAAGGTCCTGACATGTGGAGAAGGGTTGTGGGATAACAAGAATTAAGAAGAAAGAAGAAATATTGGTTAATCTACCAGAAACATTTTCTTGCTGTAGTATGAAAACAGAGCTGTCTGTCTAGACACTCTCATAAATAAGTGCTTTTAAAGTCAGTTATCTAAGAGTAATTAAAAACCACTTGACAACCATTTGGTTTGTCATTCATTGTAAGAATTTCATTGCAATTTGAAACATAACTATTGGGTATAGTAATACATACCTGTAGAAAAATGAACTTTGACCCTGATAGGATTTATAAGGTAGGCTTATTTTTCTTTCCATTTATTATGTTGGGAAATTGATAGAAGACGTTTAGGAGACTTGGTTCAAGGTTACATGGAAGATTAATAGACTGTTAGAGAATAGGATCCAGGAGTCCAGCAATCCTAACCATGGCCCTGGGAGACCGTTTACTACATGGATGAACCCTAGCTACTCTTTCCACCTCCAGTTTCTTCAGTCAAATGAAGTCTTTTTGTTTCTCCGGCCACGTAAGGAAACAAATGTCTCCCCCTGCCTCTAGGCCCAAGCTTCTTTTAATGGTGGGTACATTTACTGTAAAACTACTTTTGTGGAAAACAACTTGCCATTTAACTGTGTTGTGTGATTAGAAATCATGAGGTATCTATTTCCTCCATTAAATTCCTAGGAAAACAAGCAGTTGCTAGGCCGAGAACCTGCAGTGGCAGCAAATGCCAGGTCTGGATTGGGGGTACACCTTCTGTTTCTCTTCCAGGCATGCTGTTCCTAACATTCTGTATTCCTGGACATAATACTTTTCTTCATGCCCTCCCTATTGAGAGTTGAGTTAAAACGGCATTTTCCTTAATAATGCAAGTGAAAGCAGTTTCACAGAATCAACTTCAATTTTAAGACTACCTTGAAGATCACAGGGAGTTTGTAAGTTTTATTGTACTGAGTTAAAAGGCATTTCTGAAACCAAGATTCTAGAGTTCATACTGTCAATTTTTTCCCATTTTAGCTTCACTTCTATGATTTTAATGAAAAAAAAATGATCTTTAAGTGAAACTTCTGAAAAATGTGCCCTTCCAATGACCACCTTTCTGAAAATACAGTCCCTTTAGACACTCAAGCCTGCTACCATTCAAAGTTGAGAGTCTGGATTCATAATAAGAGTTTCCAAGGAATCATGTCTTTCTTTCGGAACTATTACTTATATTTTCTACTCAGGGGGTAAAAGGACAATAATGTTCAAATGTACAAAGCTTACCCTTGAGCTCAGCTATACTAAGGATTAATACTGAGGATAGAAAGTGACATAATATTCTTTTTTGACTGGTAAGTGTTACCCCAGACAGGATACTGTAATAATATAAAATGCAGTCCATTTACAGAGATTCTTAAAGTAATCTGGTGTTGTCTAGCTTGGGTGAGAAGGGATTGTGTGACCTGCTTTGAAATCTTCAAGGTCATTTGTATGTCTTTTAAAGTCAGGAATTCCAAACTTGGCTGTGCATTGTAGTCACTTAAGACATTTTTTAAAAAAGAAAACATGCCCTGGCTAGTGTAGCTCAGTGGATTGAGTACAAGCCTGCAAACCAAAGGGTCGCTGGTTCGATTCCCAGTCAGGACACATGCCTGGGTTGTGAGCCAGGTCCCCAGATGGAGGAGCATGAGAAACAACCACACATTGATGTTTCTCTCTCTCTCTTTCTCCCTTCCTTCCTCTCTCTCTAAAAATAAATAAAATAAATATATTTTTAAAAAGAAAGAAAAGTTTACTCAGGTTCTACTCCTGATGTACTCTCTGTGATTTTTTTGGGGGGAGGGGGTGATTCCGAAAAATTCGTATGTTTTCAGTATTTTATTTTATTATTTATTTTTATGTTTCAATTACAGTTGGCAGTCAATATCATTTTATATTAGTTTTAGGTTTACAACATAGTGGTTAGTAATTTATATAATTAACAAAGTTATCCTCCCATAAGCCTAGTACCCACCTGGCACCATACATAGTTATTACAATATTATTGCCTATAATATCTGTGCTGTACTTTATATCCCCATGACAATTTTGTAACCACCAATTTATATTTCTTAATCATTTCACCTTTTTTACCCAGTCCCAGAGCCCCACTCCATCAAGCAACTATCAGTTGTTCTCTGTACTTATGAATCTGTTTCTGTTTTGTTTACTTTGTTCTTTAGATCCAACATGTAAGTACAATCATATGGTATTTGTCTTTTTCTGTCTGACTTATTTCACTTAGCATAATACCCTCTAGGTCTATCCATGTTGTCACAAATGGTAAGATTTCATTTTTTAAGGCTGAGTAATATTTTATTGTATATATGTACCACATATTCTTTATCCAATCATCTAGCCATGGGCACTTAAGTTGCATCTATATCTTGGCTATTGTCAATAACACTGCAATGAGCATAGGGATACATATAGCTTTTTGAATTGGTGTTTGGAATTTTTCTTTTGATAAATATGCAGAAGTGGAATTTCTGGGTCATCAGGTAGTTCTATATTTAATTTTTCCATAGTGGCTGCACCAATTTGCAATCCCATCAACAGCAGTGTACAAGGCTTCCCTTTTATCCACATCTTTGCCAACACTTGTTGTTTGTTGATTTACTGATGATAGCCATTCTGACAGGAGTGAGGTGATATCTCATGTGGTTTTAATTTGCATTTCTCTTCTGATTAGTGATGTTGAGCATCTTTTCATATATCTATTTCCAACTGTATGTCCTCTTTGGAGAAACGTGTATTTAGATCTCCTTCCCACTTCTGATTAGATTGTTTTTTGGTGTTAAGTTGAATGAGTTCTTTATAATTTTTGGATATTAGCCCTTTATAGATTGTATCATTGGTGAATATCTTCTCCCATTCAATAGGTTGTCTTTTTGTTTTATTGATAGTTTCCTTTGCTATGTAAAATCTTATTTGTTTGAAGTAGTACCATTTGTTTATTTTTACTTTTGTTTCCCTTGCCCAAGGAGATATGTCAAACAAAATACTACTTTGAGCAATGCCATAGAGTTTACTGTTTATGTTTTCTTCTATGAATTGTATGATTTTGGAACTTAGAGTCTTTAATCCGTTCTGAGTTTGTTTTTGTATATGGTGTAAGAAGGTGGTCTAATTCAATTTTTTTCAAGTATCTGTCCAGTTTTTTCATCACCATTTATTGAAAAGACTATATTTACCCCATTATACATATTCTTGACTCCTTTGTCATACATTAATTAATTGCATAGGTATGAGTTTATTTCTGGGCCCCATATTCTGTTCCATTGATCTATGTGTCTGTTTTTATGCCAGTACCATGCTCTATTGATTACTAATCTAGTAATACACCTTTTTATTTTCTTAAATATTTTATTTCTTTATTTTTATTTTTGTATATTATTTTCAAAAGTTTTTACTGTATGTTTTCCATTACCATTTAGTCCCCTTAGACTGCACTGCTCATAGCAGTCACCACACTGTGGTCCATGTCCATGAGTCCTTTTTCCTTTTTGCTCGATGCCTGCACCCCCTAACCCTGCCCCCACTGGTTATCATCTGCTCGCCACCTATGAGTCTGTCTCTGCATTGCCTGTTAGTTGAGTTTGTTCATTAGATTCCACATATGAGTGAAATCATATGGTGTTTGTCTTTCTCTGACTGGCTTATTTCACTTAGCATAATGTTCTCCAGGTCCATCCATACTGTTGCAAAGGGTAAAATTTTCTTCTTTTTATGACTGAGTAGAATTATTGTGTAAATGTCCCATAGTTGTTTTATCCACTCATCCACTGATGAACACTAGGGCTGCCTCCGTATCTTGGCAACTATAAATAACGCTGCAATGAACATAGGGGTGCTTATGTTCTTTAGAATTAGTGTTTTGGGTTCCTTTGGATATATTCCCAGAAGTGGGACCACTGGGTCAAAAGGCACATCCTCTTTTAATTTTTTGAGGTATCTCCACACTGCTCTCCATAGTGGCTACCAGTCTGCATTCCCAATATAGTGCAAAAGGGTTCCCCTTCCTCCACATTCTCACCAGCATTTGTTGTTCGTTGATTTACTGATGACAGCCATTCTGACAGGTGTGAGATGGTATCTCATTGTGGTTTTAGTTTGCATTATCTGATGATCAATGACATTGAACATCTTTACATATGCTTATTGGCCATCTGTATGTCCTCTTTGGAGAAGTGTCTATTCAGGTCTTTTGCCCATTTTTCAATTGGGTTGTTTGGTTTTTCTTTTGGTGTTGAGTTTTTTAAGTTCTTTATAAATTTTGGATATTAACCCCTTACCAGATATATCAGTGAATATGTTCTCCCATTCAGTGGGTTGTCTTTTTACCATGTTGATGTTTTCCTTGGCTGTGCAAAAACTTTTTAGTTTGATGTAACACCATTTATTTATTTTTTTTCTTTTTTCCCCCCTTGCCTGGGGAGATAGGTCTGATAAAATATTGCTAGGAGTGATGTCCTAGATTATGCTGTTTATGTTTTCTTCTATGATTTTTATGGTTTAGGGCCTAACATTTAAGTCTTTGGTTCCTTTTTAATTTATTCCTGTGTGTCACGTAAGAAGGTGGTCTAGTTTCATTTTTCTGCATGTGTCTCTCCAATTTTCCCAGCACCATTTATTGGATAAGCTATAGGTGTGTGCTTCTTCTGTCTAATATTAATTGACTATAAAGGTGTGGGTATATTTCTGGGCTCCTTATTCTGTTCCATTGATCTATGTGTCTGTTTTTATGCCAGTACTATGCTGTTTTGATTACTAAGGCCTTGTAGTGTAGTTTGATATTAAATAGCACGATTCCTCCAACTTTGTTCTTCTGTCTCAGGATCTCTGGTGCTATGTGGGGACTTTTGTGGTTCCATTAAAATTTTTGAAATATTTGTTCTAGTTCTGTGAAATATGTCATTGGAATCTTCATAGGAATTGCAGTGACTCTATAGATTGTTTTGGGTAGAATGGACATTTTAGTGATGTTAATTCTTCCTGTCCACGAACACAGTATGTGTTTTCATTTATTTGCATCTTCTCCAATTGCTTTATTCAATGTCTTATAATTTTCTGAGTAGAGATCTTTTACATCCTTGGTTAGGTTTATTCCCTAGGTATTTTATTCTTTTTGAAGCAATTGTGAATTGGATTGGTTTCTTAATTTCTCTTTCTGCTGGTTCATTATTGCTACATAAAAATTCAACTGATTTCTGGATATTAATTTTGTATCCTGCTACTTTGCTGAAATCATTGATCAGTTCTAGTAGTTGCCTGGTGGTATCTTTGGGGTTCTCAATGTGCAGTATCATGTTGTCTGGAAATAAAGACAGTTTTTACTTCTTCCATTCCAGTTTGAATGCCCTTTATTTCTTCTTGTCAGATTGCTGCGGCTATGATTTCCAGTAATATGTTGAATAAGAGGGGTGAAAGCAAACAGTCCTGTCTTGTTCCCGATCATAAAGGGAATGTTTGTAGTTTTTGTCTGTTTTGTAATGTTGGCAGTGTGTTTGTCATATATGGCCTTTATTATGTTTAGGTATGTTCCTTCTAATCCCACTTTGCTGAGAGTTTTGATCATAAATGAGTGCTGAATTTTATAAAAAGCTTTTTCTGCCTTTATTGACATGATTATGTGGTTTTTGTCCTTCATTTTGTTTATGTGTTGAATCACACTTATTGATTTCCTAATGTTGTACCCACCTTGCATTCCCAGAATAAATCACACTTGATCATGGTGTATGATCTTTTTGATGCATTGATGTATTTTCTTTGCTAAAATTTTGTTGAGTTTTTGAACATCTATGTTCATCAGGGATATTGGCCTATAATTTTCTGTCTTTGTAAAATGTTTATCTGGTTTTAGAATTAGGGTAATGCTGGCTTTGTAAAATGAGCTTGGAAGACCTCCCTTCTCTTGAATTTTATGAAATAGTTTGCAAAGGAGAAGTGTTAGTTCACAGAATGTTTGGTAAAATTCACCTGGGAATCCATTGGTCCAGGGCATTCGTTTCTTGGGAGTTTTTTAATTACTGCTTCAATTTCATTAGGCTAAAATGTCTATTCAGACTTCTCTGATTCTTCCTGATTTTTTTTGGAAGACTGTATGTTTGTAGGAATTTATCCATTTTGTCCAGGTATGCTTGTTTGGCATATTGTTCATAATATTGTCTTACAATCCTTTGCATTTCTTTGGTGTCAGTTGTTATTTCTCCTCTTTAATTTCTGATTTTATTTACATGGGTCTTCTCTCTCATTTTTTCCTTTTGAGTCTGGTTAAAGGTTTGCCAATCTTGTTTATCTTTTCAAAGAACCAGCTCTTGGATTCATTGATCTTTTATTTTAGACTCTGTTTCATTGATTTCTGCTCTGATTTTTATTTCCTTCCTTCTATTCACTTTTGGCTTTGTGATTCTTTTTCAAGTTCCTTTAAGTGTGATGTTAGATTGTTTATTTGAGCTTTTTCTTGCGCACGCGTGCGTGCATGTGTGTGTGTGTTTCAGATAACCTTATAATGCTGTGAATTTCCCTCTTATGATTGCTTTCCCTGTTTCCCACAGATTTTGGGTTTTCTTTTAAAGACTCTGGCCAAAATATTTTTTAAAAACTTATTTAATTTGTAGGCAGAGTGGAAGGGAGGGAGAAAGAGAGGGAGAGAAACAACAATGTGTGATTGCTTCTCACACACCCCTACTGGGGACCTGATCTGCAACCCAGACATGTGCCCTGACTGGGAATCAAATCAGCAAACCTTTGGTTTGCAGGCTGGTACTCAATCCACTGAGCCACACCAGCCAGGGTATATATTTGGGATTTTTGTGTCTTCATTTTCATTTATTTCAAGGTATCTTTTGATTTCTTCCTTGATCTCGTTTTTGATCCATTCATAGTTTAATAATGTGTTATTTAGCTTCTGTGTCTTTGCACATTTTTCAGTGTTCTTCCTGTGACTGATTTTTAGTTTCATAGCATTGTGGTCAGAGAAGATGTTTGATTTTAATCTTTTTAAATTTATTGAGACCTGTTTTGTGTCCTAACATGTGGTCTATCCTAGAAAACATTCCATGTGCACTTGAAAAGTATCCTGTGCTTTGGGTGAAATGCTCTGAGATATCAGTTAAATCCATTTGATCTAGGGTATTGTTTAAGATCACTGTATACTTCTTGATTTTCTGCCTGGAAGATCTATCCATTGAAGTCAATGGGGTGTTAAAATCCCCCACTATGACTGTATTTCTGTTGATCTCTCCTTTTGTGTCCATCAAGATATGCTTTACATATTTAGGTGCTCCTATGTTGGGTGTGTAAATGTTTACCAGGATTATGTCCTTTTGTTCAATCATTCCTTTTATCATTATGTAGTGTCTTTCTTTGTCTCTTAATTTAGCCTTGGTTTTAAAGTGTATTTTATTGGATATAAGTACTACTACTCCAGCTCTTTTTTTCTTTTCCATTTGCATGAAATACTATTTTCCAACTCTTTACTTTTAGCCTGTGTGTATCTTTTGAGTTGAGGTGGGTCTCTTGGAGGCAGCATATATGTGGGTCTTTTTTTCTTATCCATTCAGCCACCCTATGTCTTTTGGTCAGAGCATTTAAGCCATTTACATTCAAGGTGATTATTGATAGATACATATGTTGCACCATTTTATTTTTAGACTCTTTTTCTCTGTTTTTTTTTTCTCTTTATCTTCTTCTTCTTAAAGCAAACCCTTTAACATTTGTTGTGGTACTGGTTTGGTGTTAACAAACTCTTTTAGCTTTTTCTTGTCTGGGAAACTCCTTAATTCTCCTTCGATTTTAAATCATAGCCTTGCTGGGTAAAGTAGCCATTGTTGTAGACCTTTGCTTTTCATCACCTTAAATATTTCATACCACTCTCTTCTGGCCTGAAATAGTTCTCTTGACTAATCAGATGCCACTCTACGTGGTGCTTCCTTGTCATTACATAGTAATTACATGCTTTTCTCTTGCAGCTTTTAGGATTATCTCCTTGTCTTTAAGCCTTGTCATTTTAATTATGATGTGTCTCAGTGTAGGCCTCTTTGGGTCCAACTTGTTTGGGACTCATTGAGTTTCCTGGACTTTTGTGACTTTTTTCCTCACCAGATTAGGGAAGATTTCAGTCATTATTTCTTTAGATAGGTTCTCAATCCCTTGCTCACTCTCTTCTCCTTCTGGTATTCCCATGATGTGGATGTTGCTGTTTCACATTGTCCAAAATGTTCTTAAGCTATCACCATTTTTTAAAATTCTTTTTTCCTTTTGTGGCTTTGTCTGGGTGTTTTTTCCTACCTTGACTTCTAAAACACTGATTCAATCCTCTGCTTCATCTAACCTACTGTTTATTCTTTCCAGTGTATTATTTACTTCCGATATTGCTTTCTTTATTTCTGACTGGTTCATTTTTATGGTTTCTATGTCTTTTTTTCATGCTGTTGAACATCCTTATAATCATTACTCTAAGTTCTTTATCTGACAAATTGTTTGCTTCCATTTCATCTAGTTCTTCTGGAGAATTCTCTTGTTTTTTCATTTGTTGTCTTCCCATTTTGGCTTCTTTTTTTTGTATTTTCTGCCTTAGATGTTAAGATAATTAGCCATAAAACTGATCAGTTGTTAATATAATCAAGCTGTAATCAGCAGTCTGGCTTAAGCACCACGAGGTGGGACAAAGTAATTCCTGTGGGCAGGGTTCTCGCCTCCCCTCAGGCTGATACCACTAGGAGAAGATTGCTTTCCCTGAGAAAGATGGATCCTTCAGTATGGGGGATTACTCAGCACAGGGATACTGGCGGCTGCTCCCTCAGTTCTCTCCCCAGAGCCATCAACCTCAGACTCTCCTCAAGCATCTCTAGTCCACTCTGCCCTCCCTCTGCCAAGCCCAGGGTAAGTGGCTGCAAATGAAATTTTGTGCATTGGCTCTTTAAGAGTCTCTCTGCATCTCCAGCTGTCTCCCCCTGGCAGACAGTAACCCTGCTGCTTTTCACAGCTGGATATTATCTGGGTTTTTTCCTGGGTTTTTGTAGGCTGGGGCACCCAGCTTTGGGTTTGGAGCCCACACTTCTCAGGGGAAACCACCCAGCCACTGAAACATCCCACCAGAGCTTCAGCTGCCACCCATGGGGGCCCAGCCAGCCCTCTTGTGTGTCCTCCGCACTCCCTACCCGTCATGCTGTGGTGAAGTGGTTTCTTCCATCTCTCTGTGGTTACAAGGCTTCCCTCCAGCTAGTGTTCAGTTGGTTATTATGGATGCTTTCTCTACAATTTAGTTGTAATTCCAGATTGGTCCTAGGAGGAGGTTAGCGTAGCTTCCACTTACTCCACTGTCATCTTGGATTGGAGGAATATTTTTAAAAGGGGGAGTTAAGAGACTGGCCAATTCTAATAGTACTTTACCTAAAAATATATTACATATAGACATACACACACACACACACACGTGTGTCTAGGTATCACATGTATATCTTACACACATGCACATCTTAACACACACATGCACAGCTTTACTTACCCTCACAATGCTTTAGCTTTTCCAAAACAGTTTGATATCTATTATGTCATTCAAATCAGCATATAGACTCATTGATAACTGCTGAAGTCAAACTTTGGTTTAGTTTTAGTTTACATGTGAAAATAATTTTATAGATTAATGATGTCATCTTGTTAATATAATAATACATTTTGAAGAAGTTAGTTTCTGATAACTATAGATTTCTCAGTGGCATGGCAGAAAGGTACAGAGAAGGCATATGTCCTCCAGGCTGCAAGCTGGAGAGATGTAAAAAGTTTGCTAGTACTTTTTTTTGCAAATGCCAGTGTGGCAGTCACAGTGTCCTCTGTGAACTGAAGGTAAGAATCAGGACTAAAAAACACAGAGGCAGTTAGAACTCTCAAACTCAACCACATTTTAAAGACATTGAATAGTAATTTCTCCGAGATTTATCTTTTGGTTTTATTTATGTTTTGTTTCAGTGTTTGTTTTTTAAAGAAAAAAATACCACCACAACTAAATAAGATTTGGCACAACAAGATGAAACTTCAAGAACTGGTTTGGAAAAAGTTCTCCCAGCACGTGGCAGGAGTTTGGAATACATGGTCTTGAAGCCCTTACCAGTCCAATTTCAATGCTTTCTTTGATTGTGAGTTACATGACCATCATGTGAACAGGGCTCATTGCACTTGATGTTAACCAAGCCCTAGAACTCCTTGTCTCTGTGCAGGATAGACTCAGTATCACACCGTAGCTGATCTGTATCTGGTCTATAGGGCTGGTTTATGCAGTTTCTTAGTCAATCAGGAGGACAGGAAATTTGGATATAGAGAAACTCTAGAATTTACCTTGTGCCACCTGCATTAGAGTGCAACCTCCTTCTCAATGCTTGTTAGGATGAGGGATAACAAGAGCAGCCAAAGTTGGGGAAAATGCAGTTCTTGGTGTGGGACCATGTGCACAATATATTGTAGAGGGGGTGGTAGGAAAGGAGGGAAAAAAATGCCCATTTGGGACAAAAGAATAGGTTTTCAGGGGCACTAGGCTTATTCATTTTTTCTCTTTTTAAAATCCTTATCTGAGGACATTTGTTCATTACTTTTGGAGAGAGAGGAAGGGAAGGGGAGAGGGAGGAAGGGAGGGAGAGAAAAAGAGAGAGAGGAAGGGAGGTAGAGGGAAGGAGAGAGGAACATCAGTGTGAGAGAAACATTGATCAGTTTCCTTCCCGTACGCACGCCAACCAGGGACCGGGCCTGCAATCTGGGTATGTGCCCTGAGTGGGAATCAAACCCATGACCTTTCAGTCTATGGGAAGTTTCTCCAACCAACTGAGGCACACTAGCCAGGACAAGGGCACTAGGTTTGTTGTTTGGCCTTCACACCCCTTTACTAGCATTGTATGTGGGACAGCTTGAGAGAGGACAGAAAGGAGGTTTTAATGAGCTCATATGGTTTATTGCATGCAACTCCTAGAACCTTGGTATTGCTGTCCACTTTGATATTGCTGTGTTCAGGGAGTCAGTGCCAGGAGGGGCCTTTATTCCAATGCAAGGAGCGTCAGTGTAGAAGTTAAGTGCATGGAGTCTGGAGCCAGGCTCTTACTAGCTGCACTGCCCTGGGCGTGTCACTTATCCAGTTTCTGTTTCATCATCCATTAAAATGAGAACAGTAACAAGATCAGTGTGATGATTAAATTTTATCTTCGTATGAAATAAAGTATTACAGACATATCATAATATAAATATTTAATAAATCACTTCATACATTGATTATTTCTCACCAAGCATTTATTGAGCTCCATCTGGGTATCTAGAGTCAAACCAGGGCTAACTCCTATCCCCCAAGAATTCATGACCAGAGGGAAAGTTTCTAGGAGAGCATGCACTGAAGGCATGAGATTGGCTGGACCAGATTAAACCTGGATCATGATCATCTGGGACCATGAGATGGCAGTCCCTAAGGAAAGGCCAGGGGATGAAAGCAACTAAGAGCAGAATCTTGTTAGCCTAATGCTGCACGCGAGGGGCCTTGAATCACTGTGCTTGTTCTGTTAGTGAGACTCGTACTTTCCATGTGAAGATGCCGCTTTACCATGACAAGTTATCTTTCCATTACCCAGTCACAGAGCTCTGGTGACAGTCCTTCATTAGTCCTGTGAGAGGACTCTTCTTCAGCTATAACTGTGTTGCAGAGAACAGGAACCAGGCTGCTGATTGGGAAGGCACATACATAATCACTTAGCTTCTATTAGCACAGAGCAGAGAAAGTGACAAGTCTTCAGTTCAAGTTCTTTCAGGGATGATGAGCTGTCTAAGGCCAGTAGTTTGGCAAAAAAGAGTCTGCAAGACTCCAAGTAAATTTGTCATTTTATGTTTCCCTCCTCTTTCCTCAGTGTTAATGCATGTTCACAGTTGAATTTCATATATTTTGAAGTCACATTTCCTGGCAGTCATGGATGCTACATCGAAAGCAGAATGCTAAGTACAGTATGCTTTTCTTTTGCACCCAAATGAATCTTGGAGCTATATATATTCAGTTATTCTTTAGGTTTTGGCTTTATAGTCTCCTGACCCAGATACCATATCATTTCATTTAGTTTTTGATGTTTTTGTTTAGCCATTGTTACTACACCAACTTACTATCTGAGTTGGACCCAGATATTTCTAATAACAGGCAAATGTACTTTTTCCGGAGTCAAGTGAGTGTCATCAGATTTTAGAATTTTTCTGGCATTCCTTAGGGTTAGACAAGATTTAAGAAATCAGAAGACATGATATTTTAAAAAATACTGTCAGAAAACTCCACTGGATACAAAGGGTAAACTTTCAGATTAGAGAAGGAGCCAGAGTTGTCTAAAGAATTCTGACCAAGCTGAAAATGATGTAGGGTGCCAGCATTCAGATAAGAGAAAAGAGCACAGTTACAGTCAGGAGGCAGGGTGACAAAGTTATGGACTTGAGCCCAGAGTTTCCTTGACATAGGTATTACAGGCTTCCAGTAGGAGTGTTAAAAGGGTCATAAAAAGCCTTGACAACTTGGTGAATGTGGATACCATACATATTTTTTCAAGGTAAAGGATTGGATCCTATACAAACATTTCCTAATGAGGAAAAGGATTGTCTTTGCGTAGGCTAACTGAATGGGATCCAGGCACCGTGACACCTACTGCTGGCTGTCCCCACCATATGCCTGTTTAGGCTGATGTACTGTTGCTTGTTTCAAGTCTTCCTTTAATGGTAGCAGTGATAATGTTTTTTTCAGCCTTCTTGGAGCCTTTTTGCATTTTGAGAACTCCTTTTATATCAGTTATCGGGACCAAGGTGTCCCCTAGCCAAGGGAAGCTCCCCCTGCACACGAGCCGGTCCACAGCTCCGATCAAAGCCCAGGCAGGTGACACAGCGGCAACTTTTCCTTGAAAAACTTACAGCAGTTCCTCACTGCTGTCAATAATGGTAATTAAAGTTATAGAGCACTGTTCCCTGAGGAGTTCAAAGCACTTTATAGATGCTGTGGCATTGATCTTCATAACATGAGAGTAGCAGGGAGAAGGAGCAAGCATTGCCATCATTTTGTAGATGGGGAAGCTTCACCCAGGGAGGTTGAATGACTTTCTGTTCACGTGGAGCAGTTTATGATGTAGATGTTTCACGAATTCTCCTTGCTGTGCTAATCATCCTGCTAAAATGCACCACCACTAGATCAGCCTTTCTCAGTAAGGATGTTAACACAGGGGTATCTCAAAGACTTTGCTCCACAGTGGAAAGCCATTTAAACATAATTTATTTCTTTTAAAAATATTATATTTTTGCCAAAAAGCTATAGACTAGCTTATTGCAAAAGTTATGTCCAAGTAAGGATGAAAGAACAAAGGCCAAATAACATGTGATGGGCATGAGGTGACAAGCAGTGTGGGGCAGGGGTAAGATAATGATGGTGGAAAGTGTGTGCTAAAGCCAGTTACTACAATTGAGCATAGCACTTAACTTTGAAATTTCTGGCAGCCAAGGTAAAAAGGGAAACAGAATGATTTATAATGTCTCTAATAAAATAAAATACACTATGAGGCAAGAGGAGGTCAGGTGTGTGAGCTGAAGTAGACAAGTTAACCTAGGAGTAGAAGTTTAATTACATCTTTTAAAGGAGAATTCTAAGGCCAAATCACAAAGAGTGGCTGCACACATGCGTGCGCACACGCGCACACACACAAATATCCCATAATCACATTCCTGTACTTAAAAGTTGAAAATAAAATGTGGTTAAAATTAGTATCAAGGTCAGATTTCAAAGGATGAATGGGAAAAGAAAGCTTTAACTGGCCACTTGGTGACTGACAGGTGAAAGGCAGTGGAGGAAACTTTCTTTTTTTTAGAGGCCAGATATCAGCCTCTATCTTCCTGCAATGTTATGTGATGAACTGTAGATACTTCTGACATCAGCTATTTCAATATCCTTCTCCTTGGTTTGCAACATTGCTTGGATGTCTAGCATCCTCGACTATGATGACCCTTGGGGTCAGTTATCTTAACATGTGCCCCATCAGCAATGCTCTATTCTTCAGATGAACACCAGATTCTATAAAGAGTTCTTTGCTCACTATTGCTGAAAAATAGTCAGGTCTCTTAGCTCCCTGTACATTGGAGGCTCTTTAAACAGTGTTTGAGAAAAGAGGCAGCATAAAAAATGTCATGTTTTTTAAAAAATTATTTTTAGAAAGAGGGAAAGGGAGAGAGAAAGAGAGGGAGAGAAACAGCGATGTGAGAAACAAGCATCGATTGGTTGCCTCTTGAACATACCTCAAGGGGGGACCAAACCCAAAACCTAAGCATGTGCCCTGGTGGGAATAGAACCTACAACATTTCATTATGCAGGACAATACCCAACCAGCTGAGCCACACTGGTCAGGGCTATATCTGTTGTTTTTGCTCATGCTCTTTACTCTCAGTTGTTGGCAAATAGCCCTTTTGAGGATTAAGCTTTTAGAGGCTTACGCTTTCTCAGTTCTAGAAAATGTATGAGGATGTCACCAACTGCCCTAAATACAAGCATTGCCTGAAACAAAAGGTTATGTTTCCAAAAATGTCCAAAGATCTCAAACATTCTCTCAAACACTATCTTCATGAGTAATGCCCACTTCAGCTAAATCCTGCTTAACTATATTTTCCTCCATGATGTGTGTGTAAGAGATTTTGACAGCTAAAAATAGGCAGAAAAGAAAAAGATGAGCAAATGTTGTTTTAGATTAGAATGCCTCTCAAGCCACTTACTGCCTTTTCAACCAGGGGTAAAATACAACTTGATTTCAGCATTATTGATATTATTTCTGGCTCTTGAAAACCTATGAAATGAAAATAAGATTTGAAAGCATTGCAATTAATTGCTGCTGTGTTAGGTATTTTTTAAACACCTTTGTGCTGACATATAATTTAGAAAATCAATCAGAGGGATGTGGAATAAAAATATGGCTCTAAAATACTCCTGGCTAATTACAAAATGCTATGATAAACTCTCAATGGCAGAGGGCCAGAGAGAAGGACTGCTGGAGAACTGTGTATCACTTAGCAGTGGTGAGAACAGAGGAAGGGAACAGGGGACAAGGAAAAGTGCTGTCTGCTCCGACAAAGCTGTTTCCTATCAGTAGGTCAGTCCTAGTATTATGTTTTCTTTAAATACTGAGCCTGCCAAAATAACATGTTATTTAGCTTCCATGTCTTTCTGTGTTTTTCAGTGTTCTTCCTGTTATTGATTCCTAGTTTCACAACACTGTGGTGATAGAAGATGATTAATTTTATTTTAATACTCTTAAATTTACTGAGACTTGTTTTGTGTCCTAACATGTGGTTTATCCTAGAATATGTTCCATGCTATTTAACAATAAATAGGTCAGCAATGAGACCAAGGAAAAAAAATCAAAAGATACCTTCAAACAAATAAAATGAGAACACAACAGTCTAAAATCTGTGAGACAGGGAAAGCAATCCTAAGAGGGACATTCATAGCATTACTGGCCTATCTCAAAAAAAAAAAAAGAAGAGAAAAGAAAAAAACTCAAATAAACAATCTAACTTTACACTTCAAAGAACTTGAAAAAGAGTACCAAACAAAGCCCAAAATGAGTATAAGGAAGGGCATAATAAAGATCAGAGCAGAAATAAATGAAATAGATTCTAAAAAATGAATCTAAGAGCTAGTTCTTTGAAAAGATAAACAAGATTAACAAACCTTTAACCAGACTTGAAAGGAAAAAAAGAAAGAGGACTCATATAAATAAAATCAGAAATGAAAGAGGAGAAATAATAACTGACACCAAAGAAATACAAAGCATTGTAAGAAAATATTATGAACAACTGTAGGCCAACAAACTGGACAACTGGATGAAATGGATAAATTCCTAGAAACATATAATCTTCCAAAAATAAATCAGAAAGAATCAGAGAATCTGAATAGACATATCACATCTAGTGAAATTGAAGCAGTAATCAGAAAACTACCAACAAACAAAAGTGCTGGACTGGATAGATTCCCAGGTGAAGTTTACCAACCTTTCTGGGAGGAACTAACACCACTGCTTCTCATACTATTTCAAAAAATTCAAGGGGAAGGTAGGCTCCCAAGCTCATTTTATGAGTCCCATATTATTCTAACTCCAAAACTAGGTAGAGACACTACAAAAAAAAAAAAAAATTAGAGGTCAACATGAATGCAGACACTAAAATCCTCAACAAAATAGTAGCAAACAAAATATAGCAATGCATCAAAAAAAAATTCATACACTATGATCAAGTGAGATTTATTCTGGGAATGCAGCGTTGGTACAACTTCTGCCAATCAATAAATGTGATTCATCACATAAACAAAATGGATAAAAACCAATGATCATATCAATAGATGCAGAAAAAATATTTTATAATATCCAGCACCCATTTATGATCAAAACTATCAGCAAAGTGGAATTAGAGGGAACATATATAACAAACCCACTGTCAGCATCATACTCTGTCTCACTGCGCAGTGGCTAGATGGGGCGTGCCACCGCGGGGGAGCACCGCTGAGAGTAAGGCACTCCCTGAACCTGAGGGAAACTGGCTGAGGCCAGCTGAGGTGGGAGTAGGGCTCTGAATCCTGCAGAGCCCTTCCTGGGGTTGTCATGAATGAGGGGGATAAACACAAAACGTTGCAAATACTTTTCTGTTTGCTGGGAGAGCCAACAGGGGCACTTCCCTCTTACTGGAGAAGGCCGTGGCACATTCCTCTAGTGGGGAAGGCCCCGTCACCCTTTGTTCCAAGGCTTTTATTGAAAACTTATCACTGGGGCTAGGTAACAGGAATGCATATGTAATCTTGTTACATTAGCATGTTAAGTTTCACAGAGAATAGATACTTTTAAGAAAATAAGTGACAAGAATTCACTGATTTACATGGGTCTGAGAGGAGACCAGTACAAACGAAAGAGAATAAAGATAAGGGCAAGCGCCTTAATAATGAAGGGTAAAGGGTGTAAATAATGTGAAGGTCCTTCGCAGCATGAGCTGGCCAGAGATCGGAAGGAAGAACAAAGCACACTTTAAAGAAATTACTTTTAGGCCTGATTTCCCTGGCAACCGCCAGACCTGATTTAGAGCTGACTCCTGCACTGCTTCAAGCCTGAGCCAGGTGTGGGGAGGGAACCACCAAGAGATAAGGAGACTGCTTCTTGGCTGCAATGAGGACTCTAGCCGTGTCCAAGCCAAGCTAGGAGGTGTGGGGGCCTTTTTGCCCCCTTCTCCGTGTCCCCCAATTTCTTATCTGCTGCCTATATCGGTTGATGCCTGTTTTAGATCACTCCTCCCCCAAGGGGTCTTACCCGTCATTGGCAGGGACCATCACAAGGCAAAGCAGAGAGTCAGGGGCTATGCCCCTGCCAGGGGGGACAGGTCATGTCTCCTCAGGAGCCTGTCTCTCCAAGGCCTCCTGATTATTTCCAGCCTTGGGGACCTCCAGCCTGTTAGCAGGGTTACAGCTCCAGAAACCAGGTAAGGTGTTTCCCAACGATACTCAACAGACAAAAATTACAAGTGTTCCCCTTAAGATCAGAAACAAGACAAAGATGTTTGCTTTTACCTCTCTTATTTCAACATAGTACTGGAAGTCCTAGCCACAGCAATCTGAAAGAAGAAGAAACACAAAGCATCCAAATTGAAAAGGAAGAAGTAAATCTGTCATTATTTGCAGTCAACATGATACTGTACATAGGGAACCCCAAAGATTCCACCAGGCAACTACTAGAACTGATCAATGATTTCAGCAAAGTAGCAGGATACAAAATTAATATCCAGAAATCAGTTGTACTTTTATATGCCAATAACAAACAATCCAATTCACAATTGCTTCAAAAAGAATAAAATACCTAGGGAATAAACCTAACCAAGGATGTAAAAGATCTCTACTCAGAAAATTATAAGACATTGAATAAAGCAATTGGAGAAGATGCAAATAAATGAAAACACATACTGTGTTCGTGGACAGGAAGAATTAACATCACTAAAATGTCCATTCTACCCAAAACAATCTATAGAGTCACTGCAATTCCTATGAAGATTCCAATGACATATTTCACAGAACTAGAACAAATATTTCAAAAATTTTAATGGAACCACAAAAGTCCCCACATAGCACCAGAGATCCTGAGACAGAAGAACAAAGTTGGAGGAATCGTGCTATTTAATATCAAACTACACTACAAGGCCTTAGTAATCAAAACAGCATAGTACTGGCATAAAAACAGACACATAGATCAATGGAACAGAATAAGGAGCCCAGAAATATACCCACACCTTTATAGTCAATTAATATTAGACAGAAGAAGCACACACCTATAGCTTATCCAATAAATGGTGCTGGGAAAATTGGAGAGACACATGCAGAAAAATGAAACTAGACCACCTTCTTACGTGACACACAGGAATAAATTAAAAAGGAACCAAAGACTTAAATGTTAGGCCCTAAACCATAAAAATCATAGAAGAAAACATAAACAGCATAATCTAGGACATCACTCCTAGCAATATTTTATCAGACCTATCTCCCCAGGCAAGGGGGGAAAAAAGAAAAAAAATAAATAAATGGTGTTACATCAAACTAAAAAGTTTTTGCACAGCCAAGGAAAACATCAACATGGTAAAAAGACAACCCACTGAATGGGAGAACATATTCACTGATATATCTGGTAAGGGGTTAATATCCAAAATTTATAAAGAACTTAAAAAACTCAACACCAAAAGAAAAACCAAACAACCCAATTGAAAAATGGGCAAAAGACCTGAATAGACACTTCTCCAAAGAGGACATACAGATGGCCAATAAGCATATGTAAAGATGTTCAATGTCATTGATCATCAGATAATGCAAACTAAAACCACAATGAGATACCATCTCACACCTGTCAGAATGGCTGTCATCAGTAAATCAACGAACAACAAATGCTGGTGAGAATGTGGAGGAAGGGGAACCCTTTTGCACTATATTGGGAATGCAGACTGGTAGCCACTATGGAGAGCAGTGTGGAGATACCTCAAAAAATTAAAAGAGGATGTGCCTTTTGACCCAGTGGTCCCACTTCTGGGAATATATCCAAAGGAACCCAAAACACTAATTCTAAAGAACATAAGCACCCCTATGTTCATTGCAGCGTTATTTATAGTTGCCAAGATACGGAGGCAGCCCTAGTGTTCATCAGTGGATGAGTGGATAAAACAACTATGGGACATTTACACAATAATTCTACTCAGTCATAAAAAGAAGAAAATTTTACCCTTTGCAACAGTATGGATGGACCTGGAGAACATTATGCTAAGTGAAATAAGCCAGTCAGAGAAAGACAAACACCATATGATTTCACTCATATGTGGAATCTAATGAACAAACTCAACTAACAGGCAATGCAGAGACAGACTCATAGGTGGCGAGCAGATGATAACCAGTGGGGGCAGGGTTAGGGGGTGCAGGCATCGAGCAAAAAGGAAAAAGGACTCATGGACATGGACCACAGTGTGGTGACTGCTATGAGCAGTGCAGTCTAAGGGGACTAAACGGTAATAGAAAAGAAAATACAATAAAGATTAAATTTAAAATAAAATAATAAAATAAAATGGCTCCTCCATTAGTACTGATCATGTTTATCATGCATGTACAAATCCTCAGTCATCTTGGGTTGAGAGCAATTTCTTGCAGATTAGCTCAATTCACTGTTTTAAGAGTGGATGTCTGAGTGTGAATGCATCAAAGGATTCACCAGAATGTTCCACTTGGGCTCATCCCACATCACTGCCCACACTCACTGGCAGGGCAGGAAATTGCTGGTAGAGACTATTAAGCACTTTTTTCTTAATTGTTTTGCTATTCAGTCATCTTTCTTGTAACTGATTTCCTTCTCACAATAACTGGAATAACAAGTCAAGAAAGGTTTTCTCTGCAGAGAAAAGAAATTTCACATTCCAGTGGGGATAATTTCTCACATCGTAGCAGAGGCTCCTGCAGCTCATGGACAATGGTTGCAAAGAGTTCATCCAAAGGCCTGGCTGTTCAGCAGGTGTTCTGTGGTGGTGCCCTAAAGGTAGTATCAACCAAAAGCACAGGCTCAACCCAAAGAGATTCAATCAGAAGAACTGAGTTGACAGCCTCTGCAAATTCTGAGATGTCCAAGCCACTAGGCAATGTTCATGACTTTCAGGCCTGTGTTCTGCGTTCACAAAATCCAAGGCTGGAAAAACAGTTCGAACAGAAAACTTACCCCTCTTCCTCAACACACCTATTCCTCCTTTCACCATTCACTCTTGCCACGGGGCAAATGTCCAGCACCCTCTAGTGATGACTGAGTAGAAGTCAGAGGTGTCTCTGGACAGTATCATTGGCGCTATGTGGTATTCGTCCATACTGAATAGAAATTCCAATTTTTTTTATTTTTTCCTTATATAATTCTTTTTCAATGTTCAGAAGTCACATGCTCTTTGTAATTTAAGAAACAGTATAAAACTGTATGCAAAAATAGTTATTCATTTCAGCATACCCCTCTGTCACCACACCTATGCCAAATAACCCACCACTCAAAGGAATTCAGAGTCGAAGAGGCTGGCCTGGATTCTACTGGGCCTTTCTCCTCACTCATGCATGCATATTCATGCAGACATGCACATGTACAGGAGGTTTTTTTGTGTTTTACTTGGAATTTTGGCCAAAATTTTTTAAATATCACACTCTACATTAATCTGCAACTTGACTTTTTCAACTGACAATATTATGGTCATCTTTCTGCATCAGTTAGCAACAGCCACATGCATCCATTTTCATATTGTCTATGGCTGCTCTTACCCTACAACACAAGAGGTAAGTGGTTGTCATACAATGATACAGCCCACAAGCCTAAAATATATACTATCTGGCCCTCTAAGAAAAAACCTTGCCAACCTCCTGCCTTAAAACAGAAACCATTTATCTCCTCATAATTCTGTCAGAGCTTAGCCTGAGAGTTCTGCCAGTCTAACCTAGGGTCACTCATATGAAAACAGTCATTTGGCAGCTGAATAGTCCAAACGGCTTCACTCACGTGTTGGCAGCTAGTGTTGGGTATCAGCTGGGCAATATGTGTCCAACAGATTTGTTCACATGGTGGCAGCATTCCAAGAGGGCAAGCCAATGCACTGATACAATCCTCTGCTTGCATCATGTTTGGCCCATTGACCAGAGCAAGTCACATGGCCAGGCCCAGGATCAAAATAAGAAAGTCTATACAAGAGTATGGATACAGAGATGCCTGACTCCTCAGTTGAGAGCCATTGTTATAGCAATCTATAGTCAGTAAATGTAGATATAATGATGAGATGTAGAGTTATTCATTTTTATTCTAATTTCTTTAATCATAGTCACATATATGCACATAAAATATAATTTTACATAAATGGGATTGTACATACACTTGTGTTTCTTAGACAGTATTTTTTATTTCTTTGCTTTCCTCCTCCATCTCCCTCCCCTCCCATCATCCCCAACACACATAACAACACACATAACAACTGTTAACAACCTAGTGTGTATCTTTCCATACTTTTCTCTATATTTATAAAATCATATACACACAATATGATCATATCATACTATGATACATACTGAATTTCTTAATAATACAGTATGGTCTTTTCATCTTCTTTTTCTTTCTCTCTTTTTGCTTGTCTTTTTCCTCCTCTTCTGCTCATCTTCACCATATTATCCACCTCCAAACACACACACATACACACACAAACCTTGGGAAGGGGTAAGGTTTGATAAAATCATTTTACACACACTTCTTTGCATCTTGTCTTTATATATATATATATATATATATATATATATATATATATATATATATATATATTTTATCATGTCATTTCAGCTGTCCCATGCTTTTTCTCCTCTTTATTTCCCTCCACGCTGTATCACCACACCCCTCAGCATCCCCCCATCCTTAGTTCATGTCCATGGGTTGTACATATAAGTTCTTGGCTTCTCCATTCCCTGTACTATTCTTAACCTCCACCAGCCTATTTTGTACCTACTATTTATGCTTGGGCCATATTTCTTTGTCTCAGAGCACCTGTTACATTGGAAGGGGCGGAGCCTCAGGTATTTGCAACCCAGGTCGCTGTGTTGTGATGCTGTACGTGGGGGAGGGGTCAACGCTGCTTGTTCGGCTCTCTGCAGACTTTCTGTCACTTCCTACCCCTGTCCCCCACCACACACCCATCCCACGCGCTACCCACAAGCAAATTGGTCCCTTCTAGTGCTGATATCGAGTGGGTGGGTTTGTGTGTGTTCTAGGACCCCATGGATCTCTCCAACAAACTCTCCTGTGAGGCTAGGAGTTTCTCCCACTACCACGACCCCCACAGATTTTAACTCCAGAGGTTTTGAGGCTTTCTTTTCCCGCACTGGAACCCTGTGTTGCATGGTTTGTCTCACTCCTTACCTGTTCCTCTGGTTTACCCACATGAAAATATGGAACCACCTGGTCTGTCAGCCACCACCTTGCTGTGCATCTTCTCTGTCCAGGCTGCCCGCCTCCACCCTTCCTACAGGTCCGGATGAATGTTTCTTTTTTAGCTCTTTGGTTGTTAGACTTCCATACAGTTTGATTTTCTGGCACTTATGGTTGTTTTTTGTTTTTAAATTTGTTGTTTTCCTTCTTTTGGTTGTGTGAGGAGGCAAAGTGTATCTACCTATGCCTCTATCTTAGCCAGAAGTTGCATCTTGTCTTTTTTCTAAGGTTTTTAATTTTTTTAATTATTATTTTTTAATCCTCACCTGAGGATATGTTTATTGATTTTTTTGTTTGTTTGTTTTTTAGAGAGAGAGGAAGGGAGAGATAGCAAGAAAGAAACATGATGTGAGAAACATCAACTGGTTGCCTATGAGCCCCAACCAGGAGTCGAACCCGCAACCCAGGTATGTGTCCCCAGGAATCAAACCCATAGCTTTTGGTGTACAGGACAACACTCTAACCAACTGAGCAGTCCAGCCAGGGCCCATCTTGTCCTTCTTAATACTCAAAATATCTCTCAGAAACAATTCCAAAACAGCCAATGTAATTTAATTCACTCTTTGAGCTCCTTACAGTGCATTGATCCATTCAATCTCTGTTCCATGCTTCCTCATAAGAGAAATTGAAAAGCAAAAATTATATTTCCCAAACTTTCCTGATGCCAGGGTTCTTGATTCAAATGGATGCCACCAATTAGATGGCATCACATAAGGTCAGGAAGGTATAGGTAAGGTGAGGGTCATTTTCCTGCCTCTTTTGGCCATCTCTGCTGGAAAACAAGGCCATGCAAATGTTGGTTCTCCTCTCAAAGGATGCCAGTGTCCATTCTCCAGCCTCCTGGGTGTCAGGAAATAAATATGGGGTAAGAATAGGCCCCACACCTAGCTTCTTGGTGTCCAAAAGGACACAGCAATGACAACAGTAATGGATTTTTGACCTAGCATAGCTTTGGGGGAGACCTCAAGGTCTGGTAGCTCTCATGAGTCAGTTCAGCGACACTCTGGAAGTCACAGCTCTTCCAATGATTGTGTAAGCCCCCAGCTTCTTATTTTAAATTTCTTTTGCTTAAAATAGAAAGTAGTTTCTGTATCTTGTATTAATTCTGACTTATACACTGATACAATTCAACCATTCCTTTATTGATGGACATTCATTTTGTTTCCAGTTTTTTGCACTAGAAACAATCCAGCAGTAAATATCCTTAACTTAAACCTTCTATTTCAACAGAGTATATTCTTATGAGATTACATGTAGAAGAAAGCAGGTAAAAGGGGTGCGTGCATTTTTATTGTAATAAATGTTTTCAAAACACTTTCCAAAAAGGCAATAACAATTCTGTTCCTAATAGCAATCCAGATTTCTCTGTATTCCTGCCAGCAATAAGTATGATCATTGTTTTTAATTTTTTGTCAGTCTAAAGTAGTATTAAAGTAGGATCTAAAATAATATCTCACAGAGTAGCAATACATTTTCCTGTTAGTGAATTTGAGCATTTTTATATTTCTGGCCATTAGTATTTGCTATTTTCATAATGCCTACTCATGTCTTTTTACCCATTTCTCTTTCATTCAGAAACTTCCAACTGGCAGATAGAGGAGGCACAGCATGGACCAAGCCTCAGAGTGGCTTACATTCCTTCCACTACGTTCCATTGGCCAAACCTAAACATATGACTACACTAAACTGTTAAAAAGATGGAGAAACATAGCTTTGCTATGACCAAAGAAAGAAATGGAAATGGATTTTGGTGAAGGACTTCTAATCCAAGGACACCACCTCTGTTTAGGAAATACAACTCAAGATCATCAAGTTACAGCATGCTGCCTATAATCCAGAAACTCCCCAGAATGTGTAGTTCTCTCTATCAGGAGAATTTGTGGCTCAGAGTAGGCAGTGGCCTAAGGAATAAAAAAACAAGTTAATTTCCCCACCACACAGACCCAAACTGGAATGAAAGAGCAGGGACAGAATAATCTCAATAAAAATTCCTTTTTGGAAAAAAGGAAGACTTGAAAGATGCATAGTGATACTGGTCCACAGAGGTAATGAAGGCTTGCTTGTTAGGAATGGTGAAGGCCCACCTGAGGTCCTAATTCTGCTCTCCAGGATGAACTCTCTGTTTTTATTCTCCATAGCCCTTGGTTCCCATGACTCGCAACCTCTCTGAAATAGTAGAAAGAAAAGTTACTCATTTAATCAGATCTTTCCCACAGGTCTAAATTTTAATCAGAATTAGGTGTGCAAAATATTCCTTAGGTATATCTAGAAGTCTAGAAACAGATAACTTTTCCAAACTTGCAGGTCTCCAATATCTGGGCTTTTTTCTCTCTTATATCTGGACAAGCTGGGCAATCTTAGGAGACCTGAGTTGAAGGTCTCCTCAACAGCCTCCAGAGCCTCAACAGCCCAGGCCCCAGGTGGAGCAAAGCACCCCACCTGCTGCCACCACAAGAATGGAGGGGATGTATGAGAGCAAGAAAGGAGCCTCCAACTCAAGCCTTGAGTGTTTATCTGTTAGAACAGGTAGTATTTCCTTAACTACATACTGAAGTGTTCACTCTTATTTCTTTCTCTCATTATCATCTATTTTGCTATCTTGATTTTTTGTTTTGTTTTGTTTTGTTCTGTTTACTCAAATAGTCTCTTCAGATGAGGGTTATATGTTCCCTAAAATATTGCATGCTTGTAAATACCTGTCCACATCCAGTATGTACCATATTTCTTTGGATCCAAGATTCCAGCTATTGTAAGATGCATGATTATTTTATATACCACTAAGAAAAAAAAGTTTCCAATTAAATTATAACACAATGCTTTCTTATAACTTAAAATTATTTTATACTTATTTAAAGAGCTTTTTCAACCTTACTTAGGCATATATTTTAATCATATTTTACTCTTGTACATTAATAAGAAGAAAAATATAAGCAAAGTAAATTGGATAGGCACTTCCTAAAGCCTCCTCACACCCAGAGTTCAGATATCCTAAAATACTCATCAACACAGAGTTGTCACCACATGATGTTATCTTCTCTACCATCAAGAAAGTACTTAAACCAATCTAACCCCAATAAACTCAATTTTTTTAAAATATCATAAAAGAAAGTACTTAAACCAGCACTTCATTATTATCTCCAAGATTTTCCTCCAACCTACTAATTCCCATTCTGCAAACTTTCATGCCAGAAAATTGTCTTAATATTTTCAAAAGATGTCAACACGTCTTTGAACAACAGTTCCAGGAGTAATATTCCTTCCTGGTCATTTGGTGTTGTGTTCTGAGATGGCACCCCACCATAAGTGAGCTATGAAAGTTCTGTAGGCCCTAATGAAGGCCTCACTCTCACATAGCTGCAGGCCTGCCTCGTCAGAAAGGGATGAAGTGCTAGGTTGGAAATGGAATGCAGGCGGGATGCAATCCAGTCACCACCTTTCCAGAAAGTTCTGGAAAGAAAGACTATCTGAGTAGAACATAAAGAAATGCACAGTTACATGTCCATTCCATTTGTTCCCACCACTGGAATGCCACCATTGGAACCATAATCCTACACCACAAGAAGTGGCTCTGCATTTTAACAATATTCTGCCTCTTGATGATATGAAACAAGATTAGGAGCTAATGTCCAGCAATGAATTCAACACAAATATGCACCACTTCATGAGAGTAGAAATTCACACAAGAACAGCAAAAAAAGACAATCCTATCCTCTCAGAGAATTCATTTAGTTAAAATGAAGATTGGCCAGCATGGTTTAGGTTGTAGGATCAGTTCAAATGTGGTCACATTGTAGCGTATGGGCAACCTTAGTTTTAGATATCTTTACAGTCAAAATGAAGAGATAGTATCTCCCATAAATGTGTTATGAAGATTAAATGAGATCGCATAAGAGAAAACATCTTCCAGGGATAGCCACAGAGGCACTGGGTTGGCCAAAACATTAATTTAGTTTTTTCCTTATAATGGCTCTAGTAGAGCTTACTTGTCTTTAACTTTATTTGAAAAAATTTTGTTTGATTGCATGGTAAGAGCAATCATATCAGGATGCGTTTAAAAAAACTTATCACACTTGAGAATCAAGATGGTTGAGGAGTGAGTGGAAGTCACACTGACATCCTCCCAGGACCAACCTGGAATTACAACTAAACTGTGGAGAAATCACCTGGAACAAACAACTGAACAACAGCAATAGAAGAGCCTTGTAACTTTGGGGACAAAAAAATTGGCTTTAGCGCAATCTAACCAGTAAGGAGTGCGGTAGATACTCAAGAAGGCGGGCGGGGAGCCCACAGGTGGCAGCACCAGAAGGACTCTGAAACGGCCAGTTGGATCTCCCTGAGAAGAGTGGGCTCTAAACCAAAAGTGGGGATCTCTAGCCCAAAGCACCAGAGCCCAAAAAAGTACACAGAAAACAGCCAGGTGTGAAAAGCGGCAGTGTTGCTCTCTGCCAGAGACAGGCGGCTAGAGACGCAAAGAACTGTTTAAAGGGCCAACATATAAATTTTTATTTGCAGCCACTTATTCTGGTCTCTGGCAAAGGCAGGGCAGAGTGGGCTAGAGATGCCTGGGGAAAGACTGGGGAAAGAGGCTTTGGGGAGAGAACTGAGAGAGTAGCTGGTGGGATCTTGGTGCTAACTCATTGCCTACACATCAGCAGCCATTTTGGTGAGGGAGAGACCACTCCTCCTGAGTGGCACCAGCATCAAAGGACCCAATAGCTCCACCCCCAGGGGGAATTCCACCCCTCCCTGTGGTGTATAAGCTGCCTGCTGAGTGCAGAGTGGCAGCCACAGACAGTAGATCCTTGGCTAAAGGAGGCACAGAGAGGTCTGGCGACACTTGAGGAGAGACTGGGGAAGGAGGCCTTGGGGAGAGAACGGAGAGAGTAGACGGCGGGATCCCAGTGCGGACTCCTCCCCCATAGGGCAGCAGCATGAGAGGACCCAATAACCCTGCCCCCAGGAGGGACTCTGCCCCATCCTGAGCTGTCTAAGGTGCCCTGCTGAGCGCAGAGTGAATAGTTTAACAGCTTAAGGAGAAAGCAACAGACAGTAGATTACTAGAAGTCTTGAACAGACTGCCTAAGGTCAGAGAGGGACAGCATCTGACATCATCAGAGGCAGACCCAGAAAGTAAAAACAGTGGTCTCCAGCCATTGAAGTTCACACCACAAAGTGAGGAAATCAAGACAGATCAACTTAAGAAGCAGAAGCAAAAGAGAAGAGTCCCACAAATAATGGGAAGACAAAAAAATACACCCCACTCAAAGGGAAAGGGGGAATCCCTACAAAGAGAACTAAATAAAATAGAGGCAAGTAAGCTATCAGATATTGAGTTCCAAACAATGGTTCTAAGGAAGCTCAATGAGCTCAGTGAGCTAAGAAAGAATTACAAAAAACTGCAGAGAAACTACAAGGAACTTACTGCAAACTATATCAGCTTGAAAAAAGGCATAGGAAGTATCAGTAAGAGACAAGAGGAAATGAATAATACAGTTTCTGAATTGAAGAACACAGTAGAAGGAATCAAAAGCAGGCTCGATGAAGCAGAGGATCAAATCAGCGAGCTGGAGAACAAGGTAGCAAAAAGCTCCCAGAAAAAGCAAGGAAATGAAAGAAGACACAAAAAGAATGAAGAGGCATTGAGAAAAATGCAGGGCAACCTGAAACGTAATCATATCCGTATAATAGGGATACCAGAAGGAGAAGAGGATGAGGAAGGGATAGAGAACTTGGTTGAAAAAGTAATGATGGAAAACTTCCCTCATTGGAGGAGAGAAAAAGTCACACAAGTCCAGGAGGCACAGAGAGTCCCCTTCAAGAGGAACCCAATGAGGCCCACTCCAAGACACATCATCATTAAAAAGGCAAATAGCAAAGACAAACAGAGAATCCTAACACAAGCAAGAGAGAAAGAAGTAGTAACATACAAGGGAGCCACGATACAGCTAACAGCTGACTTCTCACTGGAAACACTGCAAGCCACAAGGGAACGGCAAGAAATATTCCAAGTCAGGAAAAGCAAAGGCCTGCAACAAAGACTGCTCTACCCAGCAAGGCTCTCAATTAAAATGGAAGGGGAAATAAAGAGTTTCCCAGACAAAAGAAGGCAAAAAGAATACACCTCCACCAAAGCAGCACTGCAAAATATGCTAAAGGGACTGCTTTAAGATGCAGAAAAAGTTTCTATGAATACCCAGTTCCTTTCAGAGTTGCCAATACTTGATATTACCAATATTTTTAATACTCATTAATCTGATTGTGACAATGATGGTATTTTAATTGTTCCTTTACTGTTTGTTAAAACTAAACCTGTTTCTTGCCTGTTTCTATTTTTTTTTTAAAGTTTTAAATTACTTTTTGGTATTCTTTATCCATTTTTATTTATTTATTTATTTATTTTTTCAAATACATTTGCCTCTGCCTACCGCCCACCACTTTCCCTTGCCCCCTCCCTCCTTCCCTCCCTCAGCTCTTCCCCTTTGGTTTTGTCCATGAGTTCCTGCTATATGTTCCCTGACTTTCCCCTTCCCTTCCTTTTCCCCGCCCCCCCTCCTTCCCTCTTGTCTCTGTTGGTTTCTTTTCCTTTCAGTGTTGCTGGTCTTATTTTCCTTGCATCTTTGTATTGTTGGTTAGGTTCCACTTATAGGTGAGATCATATGGTATTTGTCCTTCGCCCCCTGGCTTATTTCGCTTAGCATGATGCTCTCCAGTTCCATCCATGCTGCTGCAGAGTGTAGTAGTTCTTTTTTTCTTTCTGCTGCGTAGTATTCCATTGTGTATATGTACCATGATTTTTTGATCCAGTCATCTACTGATGGGCATTTAGGTTGCTTCCAAGACTTGGCTATTGTAAATTGTGCTGCTATGAACATTGGGATGCCTAGGTTCTTTTGTATTGGCATTTTAGTACTCTTAGGGTATAGTCCCAGCAGGGGAATCACTGGATCAAAAGGCAGTTCCATTTTCAGCTTTTTGAGGAAATTCCACACTGCTTTCCACAGTGGCTGCACCAGTCTGCATTCCCATCAACAGTGGACTACTTTTCTCCACAGCCTCGCCAGCACCTGTTGTTTGTTGATCTGTTTATGATGGCCATTCTGACCGGTGTGAGGTGGTACCTCATGGTGGTTTTGATCTGCATTTCTCTGATGGCTAGTGATGCTGAGCATCCTTTCAAATGCCTCTGGGCCCTCTGTATCTCCTCCTTGGAAAAGCATCTGCCCAGGTCCTTTGCCCATTTTTTGATTGGATCGTTTGTCTTCTGGGAGTGGAGTCGAGTGAGTTCTTTATTTATCTTGGAGATCAAACCTCTATCTGATGTATCATTAGCAAATATATTTTCCCATACGGTTGGCTCCCTTTTCATTTTGCTGATGTTTTCTTTCGCCGTGCAGAAGCTTCTTATTTTGATGAGGTCCCACTTTTTTATTCTTTCCTTTATGCCCCTTGCTTTAGGAGACATATCGGTGAAAAAATTGCTGCGTGGGATATCTGAGTGTTTCCTGCCAATGTTCCCCTCTAGGACTTTGATGGTGTTGCGACTTATATTTAAGTCTTTTATCCATCTTGAGTTTACTTTTGTGTATGGTGTCAGCTGATGATCCAATTTCAATATTTTGCATGTAGCCATCCAGCTCTCCCAATACCATTTGTTGAAGAGGCTATTATTGCTCCACTTTATGCTTCTGCCCCCTTTGTCAAATGTTAGTTGCCCATATAGACCTGGGCTTATTTCTGGGCTTTCTATTCTGTTCCACTGGTCTATAGGTCTGTTCTTGTGCCAGTACCAGATTGTTTTGAGTATAGTGGCTTTGTAGTAGAGTTTGATGTCCGGTATTGTGATCCCTCCTACTTTGTTTTTCTCTTTATCCATTTATTGATTAAAGGTTTGTAGAACTTTTCCAAAAAAGAAAAACACAACCTATTGACCATGTTTTAGATGTGTTGCAAATACTTTCCTATTCTATTCCTTGTCCTTTAACTTTTTTATATGTCTATTACTATATAGTTAAATGTTTAATACAGTCATATTGTCAATATTTACTTTATAGCTTCTGGGTTTGAATATTTTACTTTAGGTCATTAAAAATATTAGTTCTATTTTCTTCTAAAACTCCTTGGATTCTACATATTGATTTTTAACTCACCTGAAAATTTCTTGTATAATGTGAAATAGGGCTCTATATTTGTTTTATTTCAAGTAATAGTAGTCCATGCACCTTATTTGTTGAATAAGCCTTATTTTACCCATTGATTTTAAATATCAACTTAATCGTATATTACGTTGTTAGACAGATATATATGTTTGTCTCTAGAATGCTCATTATATTACATTGATCTAATTGATTATTGCTGTGCAGGTGTCATGTTTAATTGCTGATACTTTATAATTGTTTTAAATTTTTTTATATTTTATAATTAACTTTGACATTTAAAAAAATAAATAAAATCAATCTGCATTTAAGAAAGAATGAAAGAGAGAGATATGGAACTCCTACCTTTTGTGACAACATGGATGGAACTGGAGAATATTAAGCTAAGTGAAATAAGCCAGTTGATGACAGACAAATACCATATGATCTTACCTATAAGTGGACTCTATTCAACAAAATAAACTAACAAAAGAAACCACAGGCATGGAACAAAATAAACCACAGGCACAGAGACATGGAGCAAACTGAAAGTGACCAGAGATGATGGGGAACGAGGACAATGGTGGAAAGAAGAAGAAGGGACTAGACAAAGAACATGTATGAATTACCCGTGGACATGGACAACAGAGTGGGAATCGACTGGGGAAGTGGGGGGTGGGAGTGGAATGGGTGGAAGAGGTAAAAGGGGAATAACTGAGACAACTGTAATAGCATAAACATGATTTATAAATTAAAAAATAAAATAAAATAAAATTGTACACTTGAAAAAAATTTTTTTTAAATGAAAAAACTTATCAGACCTCCTGCCAAGCTGGAGGCATAGGTAGTTATACTTTGCCTCCTCACACAATCAAAAGAAGGACAACAACAAATTTTAAAACAAAAAATAACCAGAACTGCCAGAAGACCAAACCATATGGAAGTCCGACAACCAAAGAGTTAAAGTAGAAACATTCGTCCAGACCTGTAGGAGGGGTGGAGACAGGAAGCTGGGGCTGAGAGGACCAGGTGGGTGAGGCGGTGGCTGGCAGACCAGGAGGTCCCATATCTGCATGTGGGTAAATCAGGAAGAACATCTGGGGAGCAAGACAGACCATACTACACAGGGTTCCAGTGTGGGAAAAGACAGCCTCAAGACCTCTGGCTGTAAAAACCTCTGGGGGATGCAGCACCAAGAGAAACTGCCAGCCTCACAGGAAAGTGTTGGAGAGACCTATAGGGTCCTAGAACATATGCCGACCCACCCGTCCAGGCATAAGCACCAGAAGGGCCCAATTTATTTGTGGGTAGCAGGGGAAGTGATGGAAAGCCTGCCAAGAGTCAAGCATGTGGCATTGATCCCTCTCAAGCCCCTCTCCCACATACAGCATCACAAAGAAGTGACCGTCCTGGCAAATACGTAAGGCTCTGCTCCTTCCAATGTAACAGGGGCCCTAGGACAAAGAAATATGGCCCAAATGAAAGAACAGATCAAAGCTCCAAAAATAGAGCTAAGTGATGAACAGATAGCCAACTTATCAGATGCACAGTTCAGAACACTGGTTAATCTGAATGTTCACTGAAATGGTTGAGTATGATCACAAAATGGAGGAAAAAGTGAAGGCTATGGAAAGCAAAATAAAGAAAAGTATACAGGGAACCCACAGTTAAGGGAAGGAAACTGGGACTCAAATCAACAATTGGGAGGAGAAGGAAGAGAAACATTCAACCAGAACAGAATGAAGAAACAAGAATTCAAAAAAATGAGGAGAGGCTTAGGAACCTCCAGGACAACATTAAATGATCCAACATCCAAATCATAGGGGTGCCAGAAGGGGAAGAGGAAGAGCAAGAAATTGAAAACTTATTTGAAAAAAATAATGAAGGAGAACTTCCCCAATATGGCCAAGGAAATAGACTTCCAGAAAGTCCAGGAAGCTCAGAGAGTCTCAAAGAAGTTGGACCCAAAGAAGCATACACACCCAGGCACATCATACTTACGTTACCCAGGATTAAAGATAAGGAGAGAATCTTAAGAGCAGGAAGAGAAAAGGAGACAATTACCTACAAAGGAGTTCCCATAAGACTATCAGCTGATTTCTCAAAAGAAACCTTGCAGGCAAGAAGGGGCTGGCAAGAAGTTTTGAAAGTCATGAAAGACAAGGACCTATACCCAAGACTACTCTATCTAGCAAAGCTATTGTTTAGACTGGAAGGACAGATAAAGTGCTTCCCAGATAAGATCAAGTTAAAGGGGTTCATCATCACAAAGACCTTATTACATGAAATGTTAAAGGGTCTTATCTAAGAAAAAGAAGAAGATCAAAAACTATGAACAGTAAAATGCCAACAAACTCACAACTATGAACAACTGAACCTAAAAAAAGAACAAAAACAAACTAAGCAAACAACTAGAACAGGAACAGAATCACAGGAATGGGGATCAGAGGGGAGGGATAGAGGGAAGATTGGGGGAAAAGGTACAGGGGAAAAGAAGCATAAATAGGAGGTACAAAATAGACAGGGGGAGGTTAAGAATAGTATAAGAAATGAGGAAGCCAAAGAACTTATATGTACAATCCATGGACATGAACTAAGGAAGTAGCGGGGTAATGCTGGTGAGAACAGGCGTGCAGGGTCAAGGGGAATTAAAGGGAGAAAAAAATGGGACAATTGAAATGGCATAATCAATCAAATATATATATTAAAAATAAAATTTAAAAAAACTTATCAAAATTGGTGATCTTTTCGTGTAGCCATTTTAATATTGAAAATGGAAGAAAATAAACAACAATTTTTGGCCTATAAAGCTTTGTTATTTCAAGAAACATAAAAATGCAATGGAAATGCAAAAAAAAGATTTGTGCAGTGTATGAAGATGGTGCTGTCACTGACTGAATGTGTCAAAAGTGGTTTGAGAAGTTTCTTGGTACTAATGACATTTTGGCCAAATAATTCTTTGCTGTGAGGCTGTCTCATATATTGGAAGATGTTTAGCAGCACCCCTGGCCTCTACTCATTAGAAGCCAATAGCAGGAGACAGACCACATATTCAAAATATCTAAATCAATAAAGTTACTAGTGAAAATGAAAAAATGTGTCTTTTATTTTACAAAAAAAAAACTAAAAGGACTCTTTGGCCAACCCAATAGATTCTCAATGTGTGATTTCTTTCATAATACTTGACATATTATTGTGTGGGCTAGGGGCCTCTGTGTCATGATCTGGCTGGGCTACCCCAGCTAATGAAGTTACCCTGGTAGTTTTTGGCTGTCCTTGAACCAACTCACTCCCTAATGTGTTACCCTGAAAAGCTTCCATATTCCCTGTTGAATGCAAAGACGGTAGTCGCTTATGCTCATCAAATTTTAGTGACAAACTAAAGTGCTTAGCATAGTGTCATCCACCTAAAACTACCCAGCAAATAGGAGCTATTATTCTTTCCATCCCTCCCTCCACCTCTCCCCTGCCTTGCCGTTTTCTATTGTATAGAATAGGATAAAGTGCTCAGGAGAACCATGAAGCCAGTAAAAGAGAGCAAGGGGACAGGAAAAAGAAAAAGGTGGGGGTGAGGGGTGGGCCATGAAGAAGAAATAGAGAAATTTCTCTGATGTGGAAGAGAAAAAAATCATGCAGCATTTCCTAGAAGACAATATGGAAAGGTATTATTTTGATTTAAAAACTTTAGATCATACTGAACCTTCAATCCTTGATAGCAGACTCTGAAAATCATAAAAGTCCACCATGTTGCTGAATGATGTGCCCTGGTGCACCTTACTCCACTCTGGGACACCTGAGTACGAAATCTCACATTTCATGAACAAATGAACAGAGTGGTGAGCGTTGCCACTGAGAGACCTACAAATAAAGGTTCTCGAAGATGTGGCAGCACCAGATCCCACAGGCTGGGAGCAGAAACAAGTGTTGATACAGTGCTCTGCAGTGGGATATGAGCTTCAAAATAAAGTCTCAGCTTTCTCAGGAGCCCAGCACTCAGAGTATTTATGTTTAGCATCGAATACCAAGATGCAAAAATTATGAGCTTGGCTATTGCAGTTTCCTCAGGTATGTCAAAAACAATTGCAGCCAAAGCTTCAGGCATCCATGCTACTAGCAAAAGGGGAAGCAAATTAGTAAACAGGAAGTAAATCATTTCAGACTGCTATACAGCTTCAAGTTTTCCTTCATTTGACTAGCTTGACTTGGTAAAAGCTGAGTTGTTTAGTATTCTTTTTATCCTGTAATGGAAAGTCAAACCAATTATATCCGAAATAGTTAGAAAATAAAATCATCATCCAGGAGTCTCAAAGTTAAATCATTTTTTGAAACAAAGTATAGCATATTATTTGTTTTAGAAAAAATCAGTTTCCCAACAGCAACTTTAGAAAGCTCCAATTTTAATGGTACCATAAACATATTTTATGCTGTCCTTAGAGACAAGATCTCACAATTCCTTTGTGAATTTTAAAAGAAATCTATCATTGAGGCCTTGTGGGCAGGAACACGGATATAAGGGGTCAAAACGCCAAGCATTTCCATTCATGATCTCACCACATGAACCCCTAATTAATTATGGGTCTCCTAATGTGAAAAATACTTTTGTAACTGAAGGGTGTCTTATTCCCATTCATAAGCAGACCACAAATCAGTTAGAACTCCCCAAATACCATGAAGGAGCTGCTCGATTTGTATGTGTGTTGAACTTCAAGTGTTGCATAATTTATATCCAAAATCCACTCTCATGCATCTACTAAAAGACCCACTCTGACCTTCACTTCCTATCCCAACCGCATTAAGAGACTGTAAATCACGGAACACTGGCACCCAGTCACAGCCCAGCTCTCTCCAAGACAGACGACATTCTTCCCTTGATGAGTTCTTCATCTCCTAAAACAGGTTATATAAACTGTTCATATTTTGAGACAATAGTTCAAAGGCCCTTTATTTCACACTGTGGTTCACTCTTCACCCAGGTGAACCAAGTGAGCCTATAGACAATTGGAGCAGCCAGGTTCCACAGGGTCTTCCCTTTATTCCTGTATCAAGAAGACAACTCTCAGACCCATGCTCTCACCCTGCAATGGGACCTGCCCTCAATTTAACAGAGCTTAGATATAAGGATATCTAAGGATCCCCTTGACTGTGGCTCAAAAGTGAAACATACAAGTGAAAATATTTTTATAGGAAACACATACCATCCTTTCATTACAGCGAAGATTTGCCTTGAGGTACAAACATTTCTTGATTTCTAAAAAACAATATTTTGTTTTCTCAGTTTTTCCAAGAAAAAAATTCTACAAAAATTTCTCTCAGTCCCCAGGTGCATTTAATGAGTTGTGCTGATAATGCAGGTGATGTGAAGTCCACCCCTGACCCAAATCACTATATAAGCAGAGAACCAAAAGCCCTGCAGCAAACAGGTGCAGCAAGAAGAGCCTGCTGCCAATGGTTTCCAGAGAGATTTTCCAAAGAGATGCAGGAAGAACTGTGAGAAAGACTTGTTCCCAAATGGCACCCAGAAGTGGGGGAGCTTGTGATTTTCCTTGGCAATCATAGTGCCATCTGTATCTTAAAAGGGATTTGTTCCATCTAGGGTAGCAGCAGAGGGCTCGTAGGCTGGGACTAAAGCCAAGCTTGCTTCAAACCAGGCATCCCATGAGTCTATCTGCAGGGAAGCAGCATTCTTGGAGTTGATATTTGTCTATCCTCTTGAAGGGACTCTGAGTCATTGACTCCCCAACACACATTATAAGGTGTTCAACTGAAACCCTGTCCCCACAATCTGCAAGGAACACATGTTATTGGCTCCCTGCAAAGGCACACAGAGCTTGTGAGTGTCCTAAGTGAAGGCTGATTGCTCTGCTAAAAAGAAAGTAAAGGGGCTTTGAACATACCTCATTACCCTCTAGTTTGTTAAGAAGTTTGAAGTTTCCCAGGCAGGTGATAACACAAGAAGAAAAAGCTTCCAGAAAGGGCCACCATGTACAGCAGAATTAGGCCTGCTGTACAACATGTCATAGTGAGAGATTATCACATGGTGTTTGAGTTCTTTCTTTGGTTTTCCCTTTCCTTCTTTTTTTAAAATCTCTTCTTCAATGATTACTTCTTTCTTGTAACTATGGTTACAGACTCAGTAGAGCCAAGGTAGCAATGTGCCAGTTTGTTTCTTCTTCCTTATCTCTATCCCTGGAGATCTATCCCTGACCTCTGTTTCCTGGGGTACAATCCCGCCAGCTGGAATGCATAAGAAGATATATGAAAGAGCTATTCAACTCCAAAGATGTACTTCCATTCTTCAATTAGAGGAGGAACGAGGGTAACATCACTCTGAGGGTAGAAAGTTAATTGTTCATATGGGAAAAGGCAGGATTTTTTAAAGGTCTTTTTGCCCCTGTTGTCCTTTAGGAAAAAAATCTGAGTTTTGATTGTCAGAGCCAGCTAGACTTGGAAGGAGAAGGCAGAAACCCAAACGAAAATAAGAATCAAGACTTATTATTATCCCTGGCAGGGAAGCTCCGTTGGTTAGAGCGTCATCCCAATAGGCCAATATTGCAAGTTTGATCCCTATTCGGGGAATATACAAGTATTGGGGACCACTTTGTGTGGTATTGGGAATTGTAGCCCCATGTGAGCCAGGCCCTGAGAGGAGTCTGTAAACCTTGACTGGAAAGCCAGGAATGCTGGGAAGCACATGACCAGCTATTAGTACCAAGGGTTCCAGGGGGAGGTCTGGCCTAAAGAATGCATTATATTTACTGAAGCTTGCTCTGCTTTGCACTGCTCTGATAAGGAAAAACCAAGTGTTTAGTCTCAAAGCAGGAGAAAAGATCCCAGAGCTCCTGAACCTTGGCTTAATGACCATCTGGCGTCAATATGTCTGACAGACCCTAACCCAAGGCTGATCTATGTGTTCCTCTTATCATTATCTATAGCCCTCTGACGGGATTGATAAGCTTTGCACATATGCTGTATACCCCTGCACGTATCACTCTCAATAAAAGCCATTTCAGAGAAGGGCTCGGGGCATTCTCCACTAGAGGGAATCACCATCCCTTTCTCCTGGCAGACTAAGAGTGTCTAGAACGACTTATTTCTTCTTCTGCAATGGCCATGTAGACCCCCTCACACAAGAATCAACAAATGAATGCATAAACAAGTGGAACAATAAATCAGTCTCTCTCTCTCCCCCCTGCCCCCCTCCATTCTCTTTCTCTCTCTTCCCTCTCTCCCCCATCTTTCTCTCTAAAATCAATAAACTTTTAAAAGAAATATATTAATTTGTTTTTTTTAACAATTATTACTAGATGGGATGATGAGTGAAACTCCATAACAAGTGAGACCCTGGCAAGGGTTAAGCAAAGCCCTTAGTACCTGGATTCTAATAGAGGATAAAGGTAGTGCCCAGCTTTATAAGGAGAAAAAGTACCCTTGGCAATGGCAGAGTGTTCCATGGGACTGTAACAACTGGAGAGATAGTAAAATGGATTATTTGTGTATCCATTTGCAGTCACACGAAACAATATAAGGTAAAAAGAAGACATGGTTTTGTGAGAATTGTTATCAAGCTAACTTCAGTTGGCTCTGAGGTAAAGTAACAGGGGTGCTAGAAAGCAACAGATGTTACTTCCAAAAACTTCAGGTAGGCTCTGGATTCTCATGCCACCAGCCACCTAAGGAATTGGCCATTGAGTGAGTGATTTTGGAGCTGAAGAGAACAGAAAGCCCATCTTTGGATATAAAAAGGGGACAGAGGGCAGGGGTCTCTCCTTCAGGTGGAAAAAAGGTCAGTTCACCTCTCTCTTGCTTTAGGGATAGGCGAACAGCAGACCCCATTCTGAGAACACCCAGGAATTTGGGGGTGCTGCCTGCAGAAAGCAGCAGGATTTCTCTGGGTTTCGGGGAAGAATCTATTTGGCATCCTCTGAGCCAACCCCTTTTATCCCATTGCATTCACTTCTCCCTCTTTTCCAGGTTTTAAAACTGCTCTGCCAAAGTCAATATTGAGAACAAACAACAGAAGTCAACCTGTTGTTTAACTCCTTTCTAAAGTAAAGAGCCAGGCTATGTCTTCATTTGGTGCTAGTGGCCCTCCAGTGGCTTTTATTGGTCCCATCAAAGTGGCTAGTTTATGCCACTTGTCCCAGCAAAATTATCCATACCTCCCCTCTCACTGACATAGGGTCCCAGCCTATGTGATGATCATGATTTCAGCCTGGCCGTGGACATCCGCAGTGCTTGTTTCCCCACCAGCCTCTCCTCTCCTAATAATCACTTGCTCCTCTCTAGCCCATTACTTTTCAGTCCTATTGAAGATCATTAATAACTTATTATTCATATCCTACTTACTCCCAACAAGGATAAAAATGGTAATTCACTTGACAAATATGTACCAAGCCTAAAGTTCCATGAATGCTCAAAGCCGTTCAAATAAAAGTTAAGAGCAAAGACAATGGAGGAAGCATACAGAGGAGGAAGACTACTGAAAAGAGACCATGGATGAAACAGTAATTGTAACTCTTTGTGTTTGACTAAAAAGGTAAATTGCAATGAATAACATCAATTGTATCACCTAAGAAAATACAACTTTGACACAAAAGATACATTTTTTCCTGATACTAACTCTCATAGAATTTAATCATTCATTGAATAAATACTTATTGAGCACCTACTATGTCCCAGGCAGTGTGCAAGGTGGTGTGATACAGAGTGAACAAAAGAGAGCAAACAGACAAAAATTCCCTGCCCTCAGGAAACTGACATTACAGTAGAGTGAGACAGACAATAAATAAAATATATAATGTGTCAGATAGTGATATGTGCTGTGGAGAAAAATGAAGCTGGAACAGAGAGCTCAGAGTGGGGTTTGCAGCTTTAATAGGGTGGTTAGAAAACCCCTTACTGAGGTGACAATTTTTAGGAGAGATGTGAAGGGGAAGAAGGAGCAGTCATGTGCATATCTAGGGAAGAGTAGTCCCAACAGATGCCCTGAGATGGGAGCACATGAGACCAGCGTGGCTCCCATGATGTGAATCAGTAGTAGATTTCAAAGACATCAAGTCATAAATGGAAAGAGAGACAGCAAGTGGGTATCTTGACGTATTCTTCTTCCCATAAGATGGAAAGTCATGGGAAAATTTTGACCATGACACTGAGAAGTGTCAGGACCTGACATATTCTGAAGGATCATTCATGATGCTTTTTGAGTATAGGTATAGGGGAACAAAGCACAAAAGTAGAGAGATCAGTGACAATGCTTGTGGACTGCTCCAGACAAAGAAAGTAGTGAGAATGATCAGATTCTGGATACAGGTTAAAGGTGTAGGTAAAAGGATCTCAAAACAGGTTACATGTGAGATGAGACAAAGTGGTCGACGTGGCTCTAAGATGTTTAGCTGAGCAGCGAGTTGCTGTTTACTGTGATGACAAAGACTGAGGGAGGATCATATGGTGAATGGTGATCAGGAGTTTGGTTTGGGCAGTGTTAGATAGGACACACCTATTGGACACCCAAGTGTCCAATGGAAATGGGTGTCAAGTCGAGCAGGTAGTCAGATGAGTCTGGGTTCTCAATAATCCTTACATAAAAACATGGAATGGTGAAGTGAACAAGGTCTTTAACAGTTATTTTTGCCAAAAGAACAGACACATTTGTTTTGTGACCATTTTTATATCAATCTGCAATAAAAATCAAGGGCATACTCCTTAGTCATAGTTACATGCAGGCATTTCAAGTTAATGTAGTAAATGTCCTAGAAGATGCTACCTTTGGGAATCTAGAACAAGAAAAGAGCTTACTGAAGCTGGGGGAATGCGCAGTTCACACAGACTTCTGCCTGTCTCTCTCAAATGTGATTTCAGATTTGCCTTTGGCAAGAGTAAGCTCCTGGTACTTCTCTGGGGAAGATGGTCAGGACTCAGAGTTGGCATTTTTTTATGAAAAGCAAATGAGTCGGATAAGACCCATCTCAGGTTTACTTGGGGGCGGGTCACTGAGATATCTGAAAGATCTACAAGAACTTTTCCTGAAAAAGAGTTGTGAATTTACTCAAGTGGCAGATGAATTCCAAGATGAGACTTTAAAAATGATAAACTGGTGCTTAGCAACAATTTGGAATTATTCAAGTTAAAATGTAATGTTTTCCTGGCAAAAAGGTAGATCTCAGACAGTGGCTTATGCAGACAGATACAAATTAATTCTTTCACCAACCAAATAATAAAAATGTCTATAGTCCTTCAGGGCCATACCAGTCTGGAGGTGGGGGAAGGGAAGAGGGGCGGGAATGTGCAACTCTCAGAAATGCAGCAGAAATATCAAAAGTATATACCAGCAACATAAACAAGAAAACACAGTTGAGTTTGCCTCTGAAAGTATAAAAATCATAAACTTTTTAAATTCCTTGAAACCAAGGACATTGTCTTATTTAGTCTGTTTCCCAGAACCTCCCAGAGCAATACTAGCCCATAGTAACCATTCAGTGAAGTACTGACAAAGGAATAATCAATCAACATCTTTTAAAAAAATGAAAACAAACCCCATATACACCATCTTGTGGAAGGCCTTACCATGATGCATCCAAGGCTCCGGTCACTAGGATAGGGAAGGGACATTGAAATTTCTGTGTGACAGGGCCTTAGGAGACATAGACTGTTGGGAGTGGCAGGCTAAGAAACTTGTCTTTAAGCTGTGTTTGCAAAAAACCAAGTACTTAGATTCAGATGAAGATTATAGGGGCCTACAGCATTCCCCCAAACCAGCTCTTGGTGCTGCCCGAGTAAAATTGAGAGGTATAAATCTCAGAAGTAGTCTTTCACCAGTCCTACCCAGCAAAAAATGTTATAATAACCTCACCTCGAATTCTTCCTTTGTGCTTCAAGAGACCTTTGCGAACCAGACACCCAAAGAGCTTTTTGAACCCCTGACAGCATTCCCTGTTTTCCTGTTTCTCCTCCCTAACTCACTAAAGCTCCTGCTGTCACCTCATAGTACTTGTATAAACTTGACCTCTTTTCTGCTTTTCTTCAACTATTACCATATTGAGGGAAAGAGGGAGAGGCAGAAATAGTCATCAGTTCACCTTCCACTTGTTAACACCTATGAAACTACCAAGTAGAGCTGGAACCACCAAGAACCACCAGGATTCTCTGTGTCCCATGCCTCTCCCAATGAGTTCCTTTTTTGTCAGTCCCTCTCCCTTCCCAAGAGCCTGCCACAGGCCACTGAGAGACCAAGTGAGGAAACCCAGGACACACATGCCTGGCATGCATGGGATATTCATGATTTCAAGTTTTGTGGATATCTGGGGCTTATACAATTTGCTGGATCCTCATCAATAAAATTAAAAATTATATGTTTTTTAAGTGCAAAAAATTATATGAATTTAAGTGCAAAGTGAATATTTATTTAGAATGGGAAAATAAATCACAGAAAATTATTGGCACCTCAAAAATCCAGGTCCTTTTCTTCTCTCTGTGACAATTGACCAGAAATGCTTCCACAGATTGCAACCTGGGCCACTCTGCAACCGCCAGCAAGTCCACTCAGAGCAGCCAGAGCATGTGAAATTCATTGGCTTCCTCCAGTCTTTGACCCCAGATCAAATCCTGCACCCCAACTCTGTCCCTTCAGGGCAGCCCCTTGCCACCACCACCCCCAAGAGTACTAAGAAAAAGTAAAGGGGAGGTCCTCCAGGCCACTTAGAGGTCTTTGTCTTGGGAACCTACCCGAATGAATCTACTCAAGGTTCCTCGTGCTAATATCACCCCAGCCAGCCGACGCTGCGGCCTCACAGATCCAGTGTCCCCACCTCAGCAGCCACCTTACAAGCTCGGCACAGGACCCTACGGTCCAGGAAAGCTGACGCTGCATGAGGTTATAATTAGAAAAACCAAGCTATAAAAATTACATAGCACTAAATAAATAATAAAACTCCACCCAGTCTTGGCTGTCCCTCCCCTACCCAGGAGCCCAGCACGGATTGGCAGTGTGGCCTGGCTGGCGCCAGCCGCTTGCAAATACCGACGGTGTGCACCCACAGTCTCCATTCCAGGGAACATCTGACACAGGGGGTCATGACTCCGATAGTGAGAAAACTACTTGAGCCTCTGATGCTCGGCTCAAATACTTCCCCTGCGAGGATGAAGGCCGAGAAAGGAAAGCCAGTGTGAGGTCCAGAGGCCTGGAACCTTAGATGGGCTTCAGCGAGGAAGACACCGTTGCCATGGTAACCGGGAGCTGAAACAAAGGCGGGAGTCCCAAGACAGCGCGCTGGATCCGCGCCCTGTTAGGGCTGGGGTAAGGCTCTCCGGTCATTGACCGCCTGTGCTCAAGGAGACCCTTTCTTCCACCTCCACCCCCGCCTGGCAGGAGGGAGTGGGGAGCAGCGTCGAGGGTCTGAGGAACAAAGCCCGAACAGACAGACTTCTTTGTTTCTTGCCCCCTCTCTGTCTCCCACTTAATTAGGCTTCCTGCTCTCAGTTTTGACCGTGCTTCTATCCTTTGTGAAGGAGGTATTGGGTCACATACCTCTGCAAATAAGGGAAGACTGGGTCCCTTTCACTCCAGGGAGCCCTGGCCCTGAGTTCAAGGAAAATCTGGGGAGTGGAAAGCACTACTTCTTTTCCAGCCTGCATAGACCAGTCAACCAAGAAGGAAAAAATTTCCCACCTCCAAACCGACCCCTGTAACCCAATGTAAATCATTGCTTCCCCCTCACCTTAAAATGAGAGAGAAACAGGGGTTCCAACCTTCCCAGGAGATGGTGAGTACTGGCCAATGGCTGGTGCTCCACAGGTGCTCTCTGATAGCTCAAGGTCACCCTGCTTCAAAGTTCAAACCTGAATACATTTGAAATTCTATTTATTAAAAAAGGCCCAAGTGCACTGGGGTGTCTCTACTGCTAAAAACAGCACAGATTGATCTAAAGAAGATAACAGAACTTTTGACTTTGGTATTGCCTCATGGCATTTTTTCATGTGGATCCCAATCAGTAGGGGCATGGCACCGCGGAACTCACAAAGCAGGCCATCCATTTCCCCAAGAGAAAGGCAGCTGTCTTCAGCCAAGAATCCTGCCAGATAGAGAGGTTATAAACAGCTACTGAGGATGACAACAAAAACAAAGCCTTGCGTTTGCAGAGGACTGTAGAATAACACCCAATCTTTTACAGAATTGCAGTTTCTCCCCTTGCTCCAGATAGTGTTTCCCTACCTAAGCTGACAGCATCCAAGCTATGCCCAAGGGTCCTATGGTCCACCTATTCTTTTCATCAGCTGCATATTTGCTGTCCAAGCCCTCAACTTACCTTTGGGTTTTGCCTCCATAGCAGTGGATGGGGGCATGCAAAGTCCAAGCCAGAAACTTGATTTGCAATCAGTTTCTTGTGTGCCTTTCTTCCTGTGGATTGTCCATTCCGTCCACAAATCTCTGTTGAAATCATGCTGCATGCCAGGCATTGCACTAGGCTATTGTCTCTATGGATAACACAGGCAAACAAACAAAAACAGCAGATAAAAGAGTTGTGGGGAAAAGAGGGAAGACTCTGTCCAGAAGAGCTGGCATGTCTTCACAGAGGAGGTGACTTTGAGTCGGGTTTTAAAGAATAAACACACTTAAGGTGATAAGAATAAACAGATTTAAGGTGACATGGAAATTCAGAAACAATGCTGGGACCACCAAAAATAAATCCCCCATTAGAAGAGCCAGTGAAAATGTACACTGCATTCTCCAGAAAATAAAGCAGAACTCTTAATATGTTGGAGTAGAGAACCAAGAGGAGACTGGGAGACACGAGACAGAAGGACACCAGACAGGAGGACTGCTCAGTAGACAGAGCCCTCGGGTGTAGCTCTGAGAGGCTTGCAATGCCCAATCTGATGAGAGCTAATCCAGGAACAGCCCCAAAACCTAGCCTTTTTCTAAGTTGACTCTTCATGTTAAATAACAAAACAGTGTTGACAGGAAAGACATGAGTCCTACAGATAGAGTTTTGAATAAGCTGGCCTGTTTTAGAACTAAATTTCTCTCCAGTCTCCTGTGGAAAAGAACACATATAGCTATGTACCAAAGCTTGAGGTTTCCCTTTCACCTCGAGACAGTGATGCCTTTCCATCACTGCTGATATAGTTGGGGCTGATATATATATACTGTTAAGTAGGCCCCAGCAGCACATTCCTCACCCCTCACACTCTTCAGCCCATGATTGTAAATACTAGTCCTCAACCCAGTACGTGCCAGTCACCTCCAGCACTTTGGGATTTACCTGGACTCTTCACTTTGGGTTGTGTAGCTCAAAATCTCTTACTCTAGAAATGTTCACCTATGCCCTTCCTGTCCTGCCCAAAATAAGAGGTGCTAATTTAATAACAGTTTATTCTGTTTCATATTTAACCCTTCCAAACTCCAAATGTGGAGCTAAACAACTGTGCCTTTTTAGATTGATGTCTTAGTCTTATAGAAGAAAGGGATGCCTAGGAAGCACACCCCAAACCTAAGCCTGGCTTTCAGCTACAAATCATCAAAGATCGCCAGTCCCATTTTCACCAGTGGTGGTGATAAACTTCAGCTTTACATTGGTTCACAGCTTTGAGTCATGTTTGGAGCTGAGCTATATGTGTGTAGTTTGCACCCACCGATGCACTCAATAACTCAGGAGCTACATCTAATCGTGTCCAGAAATGCACTCTCTAAAGAAGTTAAACACTAAGAAAACAAGAACTTCTCACTCTGGTATTAGTTTTCTGAACTCCTGGCAACAGGTGTGGCTCAGCAGCCCTAACCAAATTTAGTCTGTACAATCAGTTTTCTACAGGATTTCAGCGATTCTAGGAAGCACTGAGGAGAGATTCAGGGACAGCTCTCAGCTGGTATCTGACATTGACCCTGAACCCACTAATTCCCAGGTCTCAGTAGTCTCTTTACTGCAGAGGTTTCTTTCCTTAGGATGGGCTCACTGCTTCATGAATATCCTTCTTTGAATAAGGACATCAGTCGACATGAGATAATGAGTCTACCAAGGTCACCTATTCTCTGTCATACAAAATTCCTAATACCTGGGAACCTGCAGGCTCCAGCACCATCCTGGACTCTGCGATGTGAGCAAACAAGCCATTGTGCCTGTACTACTGAGGATTCCAGTCTTTGCATTGGGGATGGCTCCTAAATAGCTGGGTAATCATGCTTGGAAGAACCCACAACATAAAAAAAGTCTTTTTGCTCTCAATCTTATCAGCTTTCCCAGAGACTATCTGGGCAGGTTCAGGTCACAAATAACCCCCTTCTTCTCATTCTGTTCTTGTCTGGTCTCTAAGTGAAATCTAAAATGCTTTCTGCTTCTCCAGTCCACCAAGCAAAACCTAGGCCTACTAGCCCCTTCCATAAATAAACTCCCCTCACCTTTATCCTCTACACTTAATTCTCCTCCATTTCCTTACAGTGGTTAAAGCCCTTCCCACTCTGCCATGCATCCCTGGGACATCCTCTGGCTAGCTTTTAATTAAGTGGGGACTCTATTCATTTCCCTCACAGACCCCACACCCCAGAAGCAAGAGTTAACGCTGGCATTCTCCTAGATCCTATCCCCTCCATAAAAGATAATTACGCTCACAACTCATGTTAAAATTCTCCTCCCTCTTTTTAATTCAGGATATAATCACACTGTACTATATTTCAATTTATTTTTCTGTCTCCCTGCTTAAGCAAGAAGCTTTCTTGAGGGCTAGAGGTATAACTTATGCAACCTTGCAACCCCAGTGCTTCAGTGTCTGACACATAGAAAGCCCTCAATAAGTGTTCACAGAAAGAAAGAAAAGAGGAAGAAAGAGAAAAGGACCGGAGGAAGACTTGAAAGCTTATCATTTTCAGTGGCACATTTTATAACGTCTGGTTAATACACTGAAAGATAGAATCAAATTAACAAATATTTGAGCAGCCTGAAAAGGTGAGACAAAGAAGCCAGCAAGATGAAATGTAATACTGATCCATGTAAATATCTGCATCCAGTTCAAAAAATAAATTTAGCACACACAAAAGAAAAACACAAAGAAAAACATGAAGAGTACCTTCAAATATTTGCAGCCTGCTGTGGAGCAAGTCTATTGTGGGTAGCTCCAGACAGCAGGCCAGGAAGGCTGGTAGAAAGCCCAAGGGAGTAAGATTTAGCAGCAGAAGTCTAATTTGTTACATGCTAAAAACTGTGCCTCGCACATAGAAATGGTGGCTGTGATCTTTCTTATTGTTATTATTACACATCATCATCATTACTTATTATTTATAAAAGCTGTCTCACAGTAGCCTCAGGAAATCCAAGGTTCTCACTGAGTTGCCCCCTGACTCCTAACCACTGGCTCCCTTCCTCCATAATCCTGTAATTCAAAGAACAATGATCTGTATGCCCTGGGTGATGAAAGCTACAGACACAAGTCCTGGCTGAGCAAACTGTCTTTTATATAAAGAAGCTCTTGTATCCCCTGTGTTTGTTGCAGTGTGCCTCCTTTAAGCAACCACTTCAGAGCATCTCTTTGATGTTGGAAAACAAAATTGCTTTATGTGAAGGCTCCTTTAAATCCTATACAAATTCCTTGTGTCTTTGGGGATTGCCAAACCACTCATAGTATTTCAGAATTAATCTTATTAGAAAGTCCTGTTTAATCCTGCTGCTGTTTGCCAGAGAGGTTGAATAATTCCACGCTGGTTCCTATTGCCACTTTCCTGTACACCCTCCTGGATTTAGCCTTGTCCAAGAAAACACGTCGGCAAACTTAGGCTGGACAATGGCATTCCCAGCTCCTTTAATATTGTAGTCCTAAAAATGTTCCTTTAGATATCTTTATCTCAATTTCTTAAATAAAGAAAAAGGAAAGGGTAGGAGGAGCTTGCCTGTTATGAAGAATAACAAATGAAATGATGGAGTTGCTTCATTAACTATCTAACTAATAGAATTACTTATGATAAACCATCAGTATTGTTAAGAAAAATGGAGTACATATAAGATAACCATATGTCTCTATATTTTCTCTTCCCAAAGAGTATAGGAAACATTTGATCACATTTCCTAGTTTGTAAAATAAAGGTTGTAATAAGTGTGTATTTTATGTACACATATATATCAAATGAAATTACTGACTTCCTTCCTCCCAACATACTTCTGGATTTTCTCCATTAGGATCCATCAGTAAATGATCCAAACATGCAACCATATGAAATAATCACTCATTTATACACTTCAACAATTAATTGAACTCTCGCTATGTGCCAGGCATTATTGTAAGTGGCAGGACTACATTGGCAAACAAGAAAACAAAGTTCTTATTCTCCAGTATGCAGATCAATGAACATGAGACAAATGTTATGACAAAATAAAAACAACATGATAAAATATGCAGTGATAGGGAATGAAGGTGGAGACGGGAGATTTTAGATCAAGTTGTTGGTCAGGTAATAGTTGAGCTGAAACTCAAGAAGGAGGAGGATGAAGATATGAATGAAGAGCTTTGCAGACAATGAGAAGGACTAAAGGGAGAAATTTAACATGCATCAGGCTGTAGCATGCTGCGCAGGGAGAAGAGTGGGATTCCAGGAGGTCCATAAAGGAAGCAGAGGTCAACATGGGCCAGTCGTGGAGATCTTTGGAAGTGAAGCAGAAACCATTGGAGGGTTTCATACAAGAGAGCAACATATCTAATGTATGTGTTTAAAAAATCACCTCTGAAGAATGGATTATTGGAACTCAAGAACCAAAGCAAGGAGGCTATTGTGGAGAGGGAGGGTTAGACAAGGATTATCACAGTGGTGATGAAGAAAAAATGGATTCAGGATATTTTTGGAAGATTGCTTAGCAGATTTAGGAGGATAAAAGAGATAACAAACAAGGATGAACCCAAGTTTGTCTGTCCGAGCAACTGTGTGAATTAGACCAGAGGTTCCCAAATTTTCTCAGATCATGGCACCCTTAGTGCCTCTGAGTTTTTCAGAGTGCACTGTAAGGCCAACAGAAGTCTGTAAGTTTTCATTTATTGGATATGTCCAAATAATAAATATGAATGTCAAATCCTTATGTCACATACTTATGTCACAACTTCATACACAGAAATTGGAAAAAAGAATACTCTTATATCATTCTTAAATAGCCATGATCACTTGCTAATGGAATGTGTGCTCATTGAGCATTTCACAACTTCTCCAGTCTTGGAACCACATTGCAAATGGCCACACTCGTTTCCTATTCTGCATTGATTTTTGCATGGTACTTGTTTTTTTATCTCAACAAGTGCTAAAAACACACTTTACAAAATATGCCATCATTGAAGGAATACAGAATTCTAAAGTTAGTAGTTTGTACGCTATCCAACACATGTCAAATATTGTTGTTTTCCTCAAAAATTTAAAATAGCATCCCTGTCAGTTCTCTGCAGTGCCCAAGGAGCCTAGGTACTCAGGTTGGTCACACCACTTAATGACAGGAGTAGGGATGGCAGGGGAGGCACTATAAGTCAGGGCTGCTTAGGCTTGATTTTCATGGTGGACTTTTAAGAAGGGTTTGACTGTCCAATGAAGGCTAAGGAAGACACATACACTACAAAAATAATTTCTATTAAATACTAGCATATAAAAAAAATGTCCATTATTTAGTGTTCTTAGGGAATGAATTGTTCTATGGCTAATTTTCTGGTTAACTAAGAGCTAACCAGAAAACATTTTCCTTTCAGCTGTTATTGTTGAAAAATCTCCTGGCTTGGTCTCAGTTCATGCCCTATCATTGTAAGTACAGAGCCATGAGTATAACTGGGCATAACTGCTACTGCATTCTTCCAGGTCTTGAAGGCTGCCCAGTCATGACTGCAAATAATTCTTATTGTCCTTCCTATTAGCCACACTGTGATCCCAGAAATACCAATGGCAAGATAAATCTCCAGGAAGTGTACTTTATTTTCCTACAGTAATTGCATTTTAAATGCATCACATTTCCCATCAACAGCATGGTATTGGATAAATTTTACATGTGACCACCCTAGGTCACATCTAAGGGCTTGGGAAAGTGGAGAGAGAAGGGCTTTAGACAGTCAAGAAGGAGGAACCTAAGGCACCCAAAGAAATGTAGATGCAGAATTAAAATCCCTTATGCACAAATTCTGCAATACAAAAGTTCTGAAAACTGAAAGTCTTCATGTTAAGTTTGTAGTAAGTTCTTTTGGGAACAAAATCTGACCTGCAAGGACTCAGTTGGAAGCCAAATCCAACCTAAAGTGGGGCTAAAGTTTCTCTTTATTGTGAATATTTACATGTTTTGCTGCAGAAATACTCAAGATTCACTACAGAGGGCTTCCCCAGACCTCTCTAGGGTTGTTATATTCTATGATAGATTTACCCTAAGGCCATTGAACGCCAGAAAAAAATCTGAATTTCACAACACAACTGGGCCCAGGAGCATTTGAATAAGGGACAGTTAGTCTTTATAAACCAAGCAGGAAGGAATCTAGAGATCTTCTAGATTAATCCATTAATATTATAAATGAGAAAAGAAGCCTAGACATGTGTGTGGGAGGGGCAGGGAATATGCTGAAAACCACATACTCAGTTTGGACTCAGCTAAGACAGTGCTATTTCTCCAGCCACCTGCTTGCCTATAGCCCCACAAGTGGCCCATACATGTGCTCATACATGTTGAGAACACAGGTACCTGAACTCACCATTACTGTCAACAGGGCACACCCAAAATATGCTTCAACTGAGATCCTAAGTTGAACTATCTGAAAATTAATATGTCATCTGTTATAATTATTAATAATCCCACTCTGTTTCTAATAATTTTGAATATTTGAGGGGGGTCAATTCAAAGGCACTCTGTATGATTCTTGAAAATAAATCCATAAAACATTTAACAAATGATGTCTTTTCATCTAAATGAATTTCCTTTCAGCAAGTGGAAACTAAATATTTTTTCTTTCAATTAATTGCCATTTAGAGCCTCTAATATTTAACAGAATAGCTAAGAACTTGAGTTGTAAAGATGGGAAAGATGACCTATCTTGCTTACTTCCTCCATTGCAGTGTGGTTTAGACTTGGAATTGGGCAGACCGAGCATGGAATCCCAAGTACTATATGTTCAATGGTTATGGCCTAACACCAATTACCCTGGTACCCTCTATGAACCCAAGTTTTCATCATTGAAAAATAGGAAACTAATACTTTAGCAGGTTCTTGTTATTCCTTAAATTTAAAAAAAAAAATGTAAAATATTTATTCCAGGCACATAGTAAATGCCCAGTAAATCACAGAAACCCAGGTTCCCCCTTCTTCCTCTTTACTTTATCATGGAGATTGATTGTTCAGCTGAAACATGTCAGGGAGACAGAACAAAAGCTAGAGCCCTAAGAAGAGCTCTCGCTAAAAGTCACCAGTCTCTCCGCCTACATAAGAGTCGGTGTTGGCCTGGTTCAGCTACTAATTACTTGGCTGACCTTAACCAAGTCATTTCATTTCTCTGAATCTTAGTGTTGTCTGCAAAATGGAGATAATAGCATTCACGGCATAAGGCTGCCATGATGAATAAATTCAATGGGGCACATCTGTTTTGAAACACAGAATATTATACAAATAGTTGGAACATAGAGAAGAATGAAAGTAGTAGTCCAAATCTGGAAAAAAGGAGAACATTTTCCTGATTTAATTAAAAGGAGATGAAAATGTAGATGTGGCAAATTATAACCCATTAAGATTGATATTGATGCTGGGCAGAATTCTAGGGTATTTTCCATGCTGGTTTGGGAGCACTTGAGAGAGGTCACAGGCAGCATAGGTTCCTGTGGAGTAAGTCATACAAAACTGGAATTCTCTGACAACCCCTTATTAAAGGGGGAAAACCTTAATGAGGCTGGAGTCTCAGGGAGCCAGAGAGGAAGGGCCTGGGAAAGTTGAGAGAGAAGGGCTTTAGACAGTCAAGAAGGAGGAGGGTCTCATGAGTCAGCGGGCAGGGCTCAGAGAGTAAAGGGGGAAGGGTTTCAAAGGTTTGGCCCAGTCAGCTGCTCAGAGAAAGAGCTGTTTTTCTCAAGGCCTTCCCATTTTTTTTCAACAAAAAAATGTTTGTAGTAGGATCCTCTTTCTCCCCACTTTGATACATTTTTTTATGCTCAGGAAAATAAAAAGTTTTATCTCAAACTAATATTTGTCACTGTGACCCTCTTAGTAAAGGTTATAACCCCTTTTGTTTTCCTTAAAAACTGAGCCCCATTTCCTCATCTATAACATGGGGATAATTATGCTTACATTGAGGTTGCGGCCTGAGATTGCCATAAAAATGCTAGTTCCCTTTCTGATGGATGAAGATCAGCCAGATGGGGGTCTTAGCCTCTGCCCTGAATGCTCTCAGGTTTGCTGTTTGTATTGATGATTTGGATGAGGACATATATGATAAGGAATGGCTGTAAGTCCAATAAAAAACTATCAGAACAAGCTGGAGAAAATGTAAAGTCCCAGTTAGAGGGAAAGAAATTCACTTGCCCTTTGGAATGGGTACCCCAAACATATGAAAAGAGCTGAATTAAGTGCTCTCAGACATACAACACAGTGTTGGAGAGATGACTACATGGTCAGGTCGGGCCTGGGGCTCTGGGTTCTACTCTAGGCCTTGAACGTTAGAGAGCTCTTGACACACTACAGCCCATCTAGTAGACAGCTACAGAGTGGTCAATTAAATGTGAACAGCAGGGATCATATTTCACTCAGTAAATATTTATTATTTCCTACTGTGTGCTGGGTATAGTTGTAGGTATTTGGGAAAATTAGTGAGTAAAACAAAAATACCTGCTCTCAGGGAACTTATTAGTGAGAGGAGACAGACAATACACATAATGAATGACTAATGCACTTAGTACATTAGAAGGTGATAAATGCACTCTAGGAAAAAAAGGGGAAAGTAGAGCAGGTTAAAGATCAGAAGTGCCATAATTGGGCAGGTGGCAGTAAATAGGATGGAAGGGGCTGATCTCATTGACACAGTGAGAGGTGAAGTGGTGAGTCCCGCACATCCCTGGGGAACAGGTAGAGCAAAGGCCTCATGTGGGACAGGGCTTGGCATTTGGGAGCAGCACTGAGACCGGTGTGGCAGGAACCAAGGGTGGAAAGAAGAGGGCTGTAGGGAGGAGGTCGGAGAGGGGATGCAGGCCAGTCAGGAAGGAACTGCAGGCCCTGCAAGGCCTTTGGCTTTTAATCTGTGAGATGGGAGCCTTCACAGGATTTTGCACAGGGATGTGAGGTAATTTGACTTACTTTCTAAAAATTTTTTACTTATTGATTTTGGTGAGAAAGAGAGACATCAATTCATTGTTCCACTGACTTATGCATTCATTGGCTGATTTTTGTATGTGCCCTGACTAGGGATTGAATCCACAAACTTGGCATATCAGGACAACACTCTCACCAACTGAGCTACCTGGCCAGAGTTTGACTTACATTTTAAAAACTGGCTACTGTGTAAAGAACAGACCTGCTAGGTGGTGACTGCAGTAGTCCAGGCAAAATGTCATGGTGGCTGAGACCAGTGTGGAAACATGGAGTGGGTAGAAGTGGTGAGGTCCTGTGAAGGAGGATCTGGCCTGATTTCCCGGTAGATTTGATGTAGGGTAAGGAAGAAAGAGAAGAGCCAATGATAATTCCAATGTCTTTGACATAAGCTCAGAGGTCTGGTGAATCAGAGCACGGTCTCAGTTTGGACACAGTGAGTATGACATGTCTTTAGAGGTTGGAACGAAGGTCCTGAAAAGGCAGTTGGAAGGCCAAGCCTCGAGTCATGGAGAAAGCTCTGATTGCTTTCTCCAACTCCTTAGTAGAAGTCAAGTAGAAGAGGCAAACTCTTCGTTGCGGTTCCCCCAGGGATGAAAAGGGCTGATGAAGGAGTGGAAGTCTGGTTGAGAGAGGCTGCCTGAAACTTGAATGAGTAACTTCAGAGAGGCTGTCTCATGTCTTATACACAACAACTTCCTGGAATCAGGGCTAAGGGTCAGAAAGCAGACTGGCCCATTACGAGGGAGGTTCTGTCCCAGCAAACAAAACATCACTATGAAATTCCCTTGGGCCAGGCATGCTCCCCAAGGAGAGGTTCCCACCTCCTGAAAATAAGGGAGCTCACTTCCGCCACCACCCATGGGCCATCATTTCCCCTGGGGCCCAGCCACCAGGGCCCACACTGAGAGATGGTTGAACAGAATCTCTAAAATGCAGACAGGACCAGGGAAGAAAGTCACAGGAAGCAGTCCTTTTTCCTCCCCAAGAAGTACACACACTACACACTCACACATACACAGTCACACACATATATACTGGTGCACACACATACCTTGAGTGCAGGTTAGAAATGAGAGTGCAATTATAACAACATAGCTCACATTTGTGCCTGGCACTACTTATACAGACACATATATCGCCACATCGAATCTTCACAGGAGGTAGTTACTATTGTTCTGCCCATTTTATAGGTAAGGAAATTAAGTCACAGGAGAGTTAAGACAAAATCACACAGCTCATAAGTGACCAAGCTGAGGTTTAACCTCAGGAAACGTGGCCCCAGATCCCAACCACCCTACCATTTTTCTCTGAATGAGAGGTGTATTTCTCATTCAAGCTTCAATGCCTTTTTTTATACAGACCCTTCTTCTGCTGATTATTTAAAACGGTTGTGTCAAGTTATTGACAAGAGACACAGCCAATCTATAAGGCTGTGCCTCCTACCAGCATGCAGGAAAGTTGGCAGGGTTGGCAGGGTCCATCACCCTGTGTGCACAGGACCTTTGGTGAGGGGAGGTCAGGCAAGAGAGCCCCAACTGTGGGAGGATGCAGTGCGCTGGGACAAAGACCCCTTAAGGGGACCTACACAGGGACCAGAGGGCATTGGATGGTTGGCAGGATGGTTGGCACAGGGCCTTCTTCTGCTCTCCTTGTCAGGAAGAAGCCAGAACTTTCCTTCCTTATAAAAATGTAAAACCAAGGTGGTGATGATAAAAACTGCACTCGTTGCTGAGGCACCTGGGGTAAAATGAGGTCCATGGGCTGCTTCCAGGGAAACATACCCGTTCTGATGTTCCATGGGGCAGAGAAGGGCAGGAGAAAGATAGGTGTGCTGACCAAGCTGGTAAGTCATGTCTCTGCATGTCTTTCTGCCCTGGGTGACCACCCAGGGCCCCATGAATTTGTACAGAGCAAATCTGCTCATCCTTATGGCAGCCTGGTTTCCTGCTCCAAGGACTTAGTTCCCATCCAACTGTTAAGTCCCTTTGCATATGTTTATTTGGTTTCTGAAAGCACAAGAGTTTCAGCAAGTCGGTAGGGTCATGGCCACAGTGAGAGGAACAAACAATGACTCAGGAACAGTATCATCCTCCAACCTTGGAAATCAGAGGAGACCCTGCTAACCTCTTAACTAAAATAGCACAAACTGAACAGGAAGCTCTTATGTCATTTATCTGGAAATAGGAGTTGTTACTATTATTCCTCTTTTATTATTCCTCTTTTCAGTCTAGTCATTAGATCAATCATTTACAGAGGGAATGTTCTGTTTTGTTTGTTTGTTTGTTTTAGTGACTTGTCTTCCTCACTAATCTCAACTAAGAACGCTTCAGAGATCCTGGCCTCAACCCCTCAGAATGACAAATGGGATCCAAAAAAAACCTTACTAGGAGGAAATCAGTTGGCCTTTCATAGCGCAATGTGAAAGGGGTTAGTAGATATAAATCTACAAGACTGTTGTAGTATGTCAACCTCTGACATAAAGTTTTACCTCTCTTCAGTAAATAAGTATATATACATAATTGGTAAATATACTTGGCAAAGCACATAACATGTTATTAGTGCTTTTCTTTACTCATTCATTTATTGATTCAATAGGGTAATTAACTATTACTGAGTACCTGTTATGTGCCAAACACCATGCTGGGTGCTGGTATTCAGGTGAACTGCGTAACCAAGGTACCTGCTGCCACCAAATAGCCTGGAGCAAAGCCACCCCACTCCACGGGGTCTGGAAAAATAGAGCCAATGTGTGAGTAAGCAAAGTGTGAGAAAGATCAAACCTCTTAGTGTATCTTTTGTTTTCCCACTTTTGATAGAGACATGGCCTCATTTTTTTTTATTGAAACAGAAAACAATAGGACACACGTGATGATGAACCTGCCTGAGAATTGAGCAGAAGGTAGGGACAGAGACAGAAATGCAAAGGGCTGAAATGCTGTCCCATTCAAAGAGGGCAGCATCACTGGCTCTACATGGGAAAGCCCGCCCCAGACTCCTGTTTCCAAAGGAAACCAGAACCCTTGATTTTTTGGTGAATTCTGTCAATCTTAAATATTCACTCTAATTTTTTTTAATTATTTAAGCTGAGCAAAATGTCTGCCAGCCCACTTTGATTGAAGCAGCCATTTTATGAAGCTAGTCTAGAGATTAATGAGCTAAAATCAACTGGTTATAATCATCTATTATGAAGCTGACATTTCCTGTTGTGACTGCAAAAATAAGCCTGCAACCTATCAGAATTCAGGGTCAAAATGAGTCAAGATATAAATCACAAATCAACACCAAGATGTCTGCCTCAGACACTGGGTATCTCGTTGCCATTACTATTGATTTCTGCCTAACGGCTTTTCTTATAAATTTCAAGGATAACTGAAGAAAGAATATCTAGAGTACAGTTTCTTTTCTAATCTTTGGCACCAGAATGCAGCTAACTGGAGCCTTTTACAAGGCCTGACGAGAAAATAGAAAGAAAAGTCTCAACCCTGAGTGGCAGCGTGCTGTTGATAAACATATTCAAACCAGCTGATTTTGATCTTTTATTTTAAGCAGCTAAAAACTATGAAAAGTAAAGGATTGCTGAAGTGCAAGCACATCTCTGAAGGAGTGGCTGGTACCTAAGTATGCACCTTCACTGCTTCCAAACGAGCTGGACAGACATCCTCTCCAACTGCTCTCGCTGTTCCTGGCTCCTTCCCCCTTGTTCTGACTCATGGATAGGACATGAGAAGTGATTGGGGACAGAAGTGACAGCTGTAGTTATGTGTTTAGATTTTTAAATAAAAATAAGTTTGGAAGGGTTCCTTTTAAACAAAAGAGGCTCCCATAGACATAGATACTGGCCCCAAAGCTTTCTTGCAGCTCACCCTTTGCTGCAAATATGCTACCTTCTACCCTCATCTCATGTATGATTTATACCTCACATCCTCAAAAAACAATTTGAGATAGCCTACAGGCAAAGGCATGCATATACCACAGAGCTGTGAAGTGATGGAAAAAAGAGGAAGTCAACTTCAGGTGGAGTTCCCAGTCTCTGTTCTTTTCTAACCACCTGGTGAATGGCCAGAACAATCTTCTTGCTCCATCCAGAGTTGCTTTAATCCTATGATTTTCCCAATCACCACTCAACACAAGATGCTTAATATGGTAATGGGTTTTAAAGTTCTCTCTGTCCTGGCTCTGCCTTTACTTATACTGCCTTGTCATCTCTTTGCCAGGTCAGCTTCCCCTGCCGCAGGCAGGTCTGATTACTCCTCACCCTGCCAAACTTCTAAAGTATTAAACTATCCATAAAGCCTTTTCCCTTCTCTTTCCTCAAGCTTACAATCAGTTCTTTTCCAGATTTACATTTTGCCTGTCACAGAGTGGGTTCTTTGGAGATAGACTCTAACATGCAAACTATTGAGATTCAACCTGTTGAGATGCAAAATGTTCCCTAGGGATGAACACTTGAGGAAGGAAGGGCAAGGACAAAGGACTAGCAGGGAGACAGTGCCATGGAATAGAGGTAGCTAGCTTGGCTAGCCTGGTGCAAATCTCTGGGGTGAACACCACCTCTCAGAGGTGTCCCAGCTGGGGGCTGGACTCTTATACCCCCACCTTGCTTAGTCATCAGATGCAGGCTGCCCTGGGAAGGGCATGACTTCCAGAAGGTGGTTCTTTGCAGCTGAGGCAGATCCTAAAAGAGTTGGTGGTTTGCGGCTGTCTGTTGATCACATTCCCTATAACTGGACAGCAAGTCCTTCTTAGAAAAGAGTTCTAGGCAGCACACCTCTATGTAAACCACAAAGCCCCAAGCTAATCATATGGAAATCCAATAACCCAAGAGCTCTAGCAGCCCTGTAGGTGGACAAAATAAGCCCAGTGTTCCCTAATGAATGCCTACACATCACTTCTTTCATTTTGGGCATCATGTTGTATATATGCTAAAAAGTGATCCTAATTATCTTATCTGGTTGGTTCCCTAGAACAGAGCTTCCCAATCAGAGATATGGAAAAAAGTAGGCCAAGATATTTATTTCTTAAGTCCTTGGAGCAAACAGGAAGACTTTGGTCAGGTGGCCTCCACAATGAGCAGGCTTTTCAACATATCCCATTGTATAGAATAAATATTATAATATCTAAAACTTTGAGACACACTGTTCTAGAGCCATTTATTCTTGGCCTTTCAGTCAGTCGCTGATCATATATTTATTGGATGTCTATTCTGCATCAGACACCAAGCTTACCATTGGAGATAGAGTGGGAAATGGGTCACATAAGGTCACTGTCATCCAGACACTTACATTCTAGTGGAAAAGAAAGATTGAACAAGTAAACACAGAAGCAGAAACATAATTAGAAATAGCGGTAAGTGTTATAGGAGAGAATAACAGGGAGGAGAGTAGGGAATGGAGACTGGCAGGCAGAGATCTTGCTGGGCCCTGGAAGGCATGGAATGGTGTTTACTTTTTATTCTAATAACAAAGGAAAGTCGTTGGGAGATTTTTAAGCAATATATATCATGACCTGATTTTCACAAGGATCCTAGCAGACCACCAGCGGTGGTGATGGGAAGACCATTTAAGAATGTGTTATAGCAATCCAGACTAGAGATGGCATGAAGGTTCACTGTGGATACAGACAGTGAAGATGGAGAAGAGTGGGAGGCTTCAAGACATATTTTTACACAAGAATCAATCCTTTCTCCCCTCAAGAAGTTCACACTCTTTTGGAAAGACAGATATGCAAATAATTTATTTAGAATAGCAAAATAATTACTAGAATGAAAATCAAAATATTACAAATAGAGCATAGTATGGAACGTGGAAGGCTACCTGGGGGAGCCAAAGTCCTCACAGTTGTGTTGAAGCGGGGGATTCAAACATTAGTAATGTGCTAAGTAAACTAACAGTGGGTGGTGCTTACAGCAGAGGTGGCGGTGCGTGTGGTGGCCATGATTACATGCTTCATAGACCTCCGCCTACAGGGGTCTTCACTGGCCAAGGACCAATTGCCATGTTTATACCACCCTGTCTGTACCTCTTCCACTGTGCTTATCACTTTATAAATAGAAATCTGTTTGCATAGCTGTTTTTCTCCCCAGATTTCAAGCTCCTGGAAGACAGTTGCTGCCTGGTTTATTGTGGCAGTAAATATATCTTGATGAGTAAATAAAAGGCTTCTCTAATGATTGCACCACTAAACACTGATCATGTCTTCACTTTTAAGCCCTTCTCATTTACTTCATATTGCGCAGTAATTTTAAAGGTATTACCTTCAGGTATGGTCTCTCCACTGGCTCCTTGAGGGTAAAACTCGTGTCCCCTTCTTTTGAGCCTTTTCACGGGCCACCATGTACTGATTTTCATACTCAAAGACTACCAAATGAAATAAACAAAAATGGATTATAATCATATGCAGTAGGCAGTTACTAACTAATGAACTTTTACCCCCTTGTTGGTTACCAGGATGATGAAGTGACTTTACCTGCTGCTGAAGGATTTCATCTGCTAATGCTTCCCCAACATGTCTGCTGAAAGTAATCAATCATCAGGAGATTCATCATCTCTTCACCCTTCTACCATTTCCCAACAATCCACACAGACCTTGTCTTCACAGGAAGAGGACGCTGAGGGAGAGGAGGAGAGTTCAAAGGAAGAATCTCCAATTTCTGAAGAGGAAGAGTATCTGGAGGAGGATGAGTACCTGGAGGAAGAAAAGTGTCTAAAAGGAAAAGAGTATCTGTATGAACAAGAGTATCTGAAGGAGAAAAAGGATCTACAGCAAGAAAAGAGTCTGAAAGAAAAAAATTATTTGTCTGAAGAAGAATATCTGGAACGGGGTAAGTATACGGAGGAGGGCCTCCCAAAAAAATGGTAGCTTTAGTTTACCACAGTGCCCAGGAAAAAAGAACAAACTTAAAACCTAGCCAAAGATCAAAATTATCAACCCTATTCATGGTGCTGGCAAGTAGGAAGACTCATGATTAACCAAGTTCTACTCACAGCTTCAATAGCCATGACCCAAAGCACCACGTCAACAGAGCAGAGAGGGAGACTTGATTCTTTTATGATGACATAAAACACCTGTTCATAAAAAACATAATTTATATCTTTTCCTCCTTGCACAATACATGTTCATTGTGGATGTTTGAAAAATTATATATAAGCAAAAATCACTACCATCCAGAAATGATCATTTCTCACTTTGCTTATATCCTTCCCAGACTTTATACACTGTTCATAGCCTTCTTTTTAAGATACATTTATTTATATACTTATAATTATATAAAAATATTACATACTTACATAAATATCATTTCATTTATTATCTATAAATCATTTAATGGCTGTATTGCATTGTATTGTATAATACAATTGTATAATGCAAACCATAACATTTTAATTGATCCCCTATTATTGACTATTCATTGCTTCTGATTTTTGTTACCTTTTTTAACAGCACTTTGAAAAACATCCTTATAGCTAAATTGTATCAATGACCTCTAATTATTTCCTACAATACATTCCCACAATCTGTTGCTAGGTCAACAGATACTAGTATGCTTCTCAGGGTGCCTATTTGGCCCCTGGAAGGCATCATCTTACCCTACTGGTGAGCATTTAACTTTGGAGTTATTCCTCTCATCCTACACTGACATTTTTCCAATACTTTTTCTGCAACTGGCAATTTCTGCTTAGCTTGGGTTTTGTTATTTGGCAGTAGTCTCCTCATGCTATTGTTAGATGTGGTTGATGTGCATTCACTCACAAGCCCACAAGGAGTCATCCCTTGATGTCATGACTGCAGGACCATATCCAACTAGTTACAGAGAGTTAAAAAGTCCAGATTATGGGCAGCATCTCAATGTTGAGCTGCAAGTGCAATAGAACTAAACTGTTTTTCTGGATCCAGTTCTGCTACCAACTACAAGCATCTCAGGCAGCTTGAATTTTAAATCACCATCTGATTACACACAACCTACATCCTAAAAGCTGGGTGTTCTCTGCAGCCACAGAGGCATTTCACCTTTATGTCCCTCTTCATCAAATCAGATATATTAGCCTTGATTCCTATGACCCTCATGGACATTTAATTGAGGCAGTGAAGAGATAATTTCTGTATTGCCAGGAAACCCTTTTTTCTCTGTGCCTTTACCATTAAGTACCTTCTCAGAATCCTAATACCCATGCTGATCAAGCACCAAGTGTAGTTCTGATACTGAAAAACAGCATTCAGGCCATTTCTTTTGCACAGTATGAGTCAAGCACTCTTGACATGCCCCCTTTATGCACTGGACCTTTGTAAATATATTACCCACTATAGTAAAACAAATACAGTGCTGTCAAGAATAGAACTGTGTATAAAGAAAGAGCTTTGAAAATAAGTGCCTTCCTAGGGAAAATTGAAGAGGCACTAAAAAAACTAGGGGAATGCTGAAGTGGCTTTAAAGGCACATGAAGAATGTCTTTATCTACAAAAACACATTATACAAGAGGTTTACAAAGAGATCTCAACTTTTTTAAAGAATATACATCAAAATTTCTTTTTTGAAATTTTCTTACTGCATTTTTTTTCATTACTATGTAGTCCCCTTATACTCCCCTCCCCCACCACAATCACCTTACTGTTGTCCATGAGTCCTTTTTCCTTTTTGCTAGGTCCCTCCACACTCCGACAACCCCACCTTAGATGTCATCCTGCTCTCTATCTATGAGTCTGTCTCTGTTTTGCCTCTAAGTTCAGTTTGTTCATTAGATTCCACATATGAGTGAAATTAGATGGCATTTCTCTTTCTCTGACTGGCTTATTTCACTTAGCATAATGTCCTCCAGGTCCACCCATACCATTGCAAAGGGTAAAACTTTCTTTTTTATGGCCAAGTAATATTCCATTGTGTAAATGTCCCATAGTTGTTTTATCCATTCAGATACTAATGAACTCTTGGACTGCATCCCTAACTTGGTGAAATAATACTGCAATAACATAGGGGTGCTCATGTTCTTTCGAATTAATGTTTCAGGTTCCTTTGGATATATTCCCAGAAGCGGGATCACGGGGTCAAAAGACAGATCCATTTTTAATTTTTTGAGGTATCTCCATACTGTGCTTTCCACAGTAGCTGCACCAATCTGCATAACCACCAACAGTGCAAAAAGGTCCCCATTTTTTCAGCACTGTTGTTTGTTGATTTATTGATGACAGTCATTCTGACAGGTGTGAAATGACATCTCCTTTGGATTTAATTTGCATTTCTCTGATGACTAGTGATGCTGAACATCTTTTCATATGTCTATTGGCCATCCATATGACTTCCATGGAAAAGTGTCTATTCAGGTCCTTTGCCCATTTTTCAATTGGGTTGTTTGTTTTGTTTTGTTTTTGGTGTTGAGTTTTGTAAGTTCTTTAAAAATGGTGGACATTAACTTTTCACAGGGGCGTCAACCTGTTGTCATCTCTGGGCCACACTGGAAGAAGAAGACTTGTCTTAGGCCACACATTAAACACATAAACACTAGCGAAAACAGATGAGCAAAAAAAGGTTTTAAGTAAATTTACAATTCTCTGTTGAGCTGCATTCATAGACATCCTGGGCTGAATAGAGCCCACAGGCCATATGTTGCACATGCCTGCATCAGATGTACCAGCAGTATATTCTCTCATTCAGTAGGTTCTCTTTTCATTTTGCTGATGTTTTCTTTTGCTAAGAAAAAAATTTTTAGTTTGATGTAATCCCATTTGTTTATTTTTTCCCTTGCCTAGGGAGAGATAACCATTAAAATATTGCTATGAGCAATGTCTGAGATTTTGATGCCTATGTATATTTTTTTATTTTTAAATAATGTTTATTCTATTACAGTTGTCTCAGTTAATCCCCCTTTATCGCCCTCCACCCATCCCACCCCCATCCCTAGCTCCCACAGTCAATTCCCACTCTGTTGTCCATGTCCATGGGTCATTCATACCTATTCTTTGTTTAGTCCCTTCTTCTTTCCACCATTGTCCTCCTTCCCCATCCCATCTGATCACTTTCAGTCTGCTCCATGTTTCTTTGCCTGTGGTTTATTTTGTTCATTAGTTTATTTTGTTGAATAGATTCGACATATAGGTGAGATCATATGGTATTTGTCTTTTACCAAAAAGCTTATTTCACTTAGCATAATATTCTCCAATTCCATCCAAGATGTCACAAAGGTAGGAGTTCCTTCTTTCTTTCTTTTTTTTTAAAATTACAGACTGATTTTTTAAATGTCAAGATCCATTATAAAATATAAAAAAATTTAAATCCATTATAAAGTCTCAGCAATTAAAACAACATGACACCAGCACAGAAATAATCAAGTACATCAATTAAATTTAATGAGCATTCTAGAAACAAACATATATATCTGTCTAACAATGTAATATATGATTAAGTTGATATTTCAAATCAATGGGGAAAATAAGGATTATTCAGCAAATAAGGTGCATGAGCTGTTATTACTTGAAATAAAACAAATAGAGAGCCCTATTTCACACATTAAACAAAAATAAATTCAGGTGTGTTAAAAATCGACATGTAAAATCTAAGGAGTTTTTGGAGAAAATTCAAAATAATATTTTTCTTACCCTGAAGTAACATATTCAAAGCCAGAAACTATAAAGTAAAATATTGACAATATGACTATATTAAACATTTAAGACTATATAGTAATATACATATAAAAAAGTTAAAGGACGAGTAATAGAATAGGAAAGTATTTGAAACACATCTAAAACATGATTAATAGTTTTTTTCATTTTTTTTAGGGAAAAAGTTCTATAAATATTTAATCAAAAAATGGATAAAGAATACCAAAAAGTCATTTAAAGCTTTTTAAAAGTAATAGAAATAGGCAAGAAATCTACAAAAACAGGTTTAGTTTCAAGAAATAATAAAGTAACAATTAAAATGACATATCGTTGTCACAATCAGATTAATAAGTATTAAAAATATTGGCAATATCAAGTCTTGGTGACTGGGAAAGGAACTGGGCATTCATAGACTCTTTTTCTTCATCTTCTTAAAGCAGTTCCTTTAGCATATTTTGCAATGCTGGTTTCATGGAGATGTATTCTTTTAGCCTTCTTTTGTCAGGGAAACACCTTAATTTGTCTTCTATTTTAATTGAGAGCCTTGCTGGGTAGAGCAGTCTTGGTTGCAGACCTTTGCTTTTCATGACTTGGAATATTTCTTGCCATTCCCTTCTGGCTTGTAGTCTTCCTGTTGAGAAGTCAGCTGCTAGCCATATGGGGCTCCATTATATGTTACTACTTGTTTCTCCCTTGCTTCATTTAGGATTCTCTGTCTCATATTTGGCATTTTAATGATGATGTGTCTTGGAGTGGGCCTCGTTGGGTTCCTCTGGAATGGGACCCTCTGTGCTTCCTGGACTTGTGTGACGTTTTCTCTTCTCCAATTAGGGAAGTTTTCCATCATTACTTTTTCAAACAGGTTCTCTATCCCTTCTTCATCCTCTTCTCCTTCTAATAGCCCTATTATATGGATATTATTATGTTTCAGGTTGTATTGCATTTCCCTAACTGCCTCCTCATTCTTTTTGAGTCTTTTTTCATTTTCTTGCTCTTTCTGGAAGCTTTTTTCTACCTTATCCTACAGGTCACTGATTCAATCCTCTGCTTCATCGAGCCTGCTTTTGATTCCTTCTACTGTGTTCTTCTATTCAGAAACTGTGTTCTTCATTTCCTCTTGCCTCTTATTGACAGTTTCTATGTCCTTTTTCATGCTGATATTGTTTGCAGTAAGTTCCTCATAGTTTCCCTGTAGTTTTTTGTAATTCTCAGTGAGCTCACTGAGCTCACTGAGCTCAATGAGCTTCCTTAGAACTGTTGTTTGGAACTCAGTATCTGATAGTTTACTTGACTCTATTTTATTTAGTTCTCTTTCTAGGGATTTCTCCTTTCCCTTCGAGTAGTGGGTATTTCTTTGTGTTCCCATTATTTGTGAGATTCTTCTTTCTTGCTTCTGCTTCTTAAATTGATCTGCCTTGATTTCCTGACTTTGTGGCGTGAATTTCTATGGTAGGAGACCACTGTTTTTTCTTTCTGGGTCTGCCTCTGATGAGGTCAGATGTTGACCCTGTCTGACCTTAGGCAGTCTGTTCAAGACTTTCAGGAATCTACTATCTGTGGCTGTCTCTTTCAGCTGTCAATCTAGTCACTTTGCACTCAGCAGGCCAGTTTAGAGACACCACAAGGCATGGCTGTGTCCCTCCTCGGGGCTGGGCTATTGGATCCTCATGCTGTTGCTGCTCAGAGGAGTGGTCTGCCTGAGCAAGATGGCTGCTGCCACACAGGGGATGAATCAGCACTGGGCTCCCTTTGGCTACTCTCTCATTTCTCTACCCAAAGCCTCCTTCCTCAGTGCCTCTAGCCCACTCTGCCCCCGCCTTTGCCGAGGCCCAGGGTAAGTGGCTCCAAATTAAAATTTACGTGTTGGCCCTTTAAACAGCTCTTTGTGTCTCCAGCCGCCTGTCTCTGGCAGAGTCAACCCTGTTGCTTTTCGCAGTTGGCTGTTATCTATGTACTCTTTGGGCTCTGCTGCTGTAAGCTGGAGATTCCATCTTATGGTTTAGACCCCGCTCTTCTCAGAGGGACCCAGCTGTCCCTTTCAGTATTCTTCAGCTGCTGCCATCCGTGGGCACCCTGCCCACCTTCTCAAGTCTCTACCACACTCCTTACTAGTTAGGTTATGCTAAAGCTGATTCTTCTGTCTGTTCAAGATTATGAGGTTCCTCTCACTATTGTTCTGTTGTTTGTTCCAGGTCATTTCTCCACAATTTAGTTGTAATTCCAGATTGATCCTGGGAGAGGAGGTCAGTGTGACTTCCATTCACTCCTCTGCCATCTTGATTCTCTGCTGCCTATATTTTCTTCTGGGATTTTATGGTTTCATGTCTAACATTTATTTTTTTAAGTATATTTTATCAATTATACTATTACAGTTGTTTCATTTTTGCTCCTCTTTATCCCTCTCCACCCTGCACCTCATCTTCCTCCAGCATTACCCACCTCCCCTCTTAGTTCATGTCCATGGGTTGTACATATAAGTTCTTTGGCTTCTCCATTTCCTATATTATTCTTAAACTCCTGCTACTATTTTGTACCTACCAATTATGCTTCTTTTTCCCTGTACATTTTCCCCTACTCTCCCCCTCCCCCTCCCCACTGATAACCCCCCATGTAATGTCCATTTCTGTGATTCTGTTCCCATTCTGGTTGTTTGCTTAGTTTGTTTTTGTTTTTGTTTTAGGTTCAGTTTTTGATAGTTGTGAGTTTGTTTCCTTTTACTGTTCATAGTTTTTGAATTTCTTCTTTTTCTTAGATAAGTCCCTTTAACATTTCCTACAGTAAGATCTTGGTGATGATGAATTCCTTTAACTTGACCTTATCTGGGAAGCACTTGATCTGTCCTTCCATTCTAAATGATAGCTTTGCTAAACAGAGTTATTTTAGATGTAGTCCTGTCTTTTCATCACTTTGACTATTTCTTTCCAGTCCCTTCTTGTCTATAGGGTTTCTTTTGAGAAATCAGCTGATAGTCTTATGGTAACTCCTCTTTAGGTAACTGCCTCCTTTTCTCTTGCTGCTTTTATGATTCTCTCATCATTAATCTTGGGTAATGTAATTATGTGTCTTGGTGTGTTCCTCTTTGGGTCCAATTTCTTTGGGACTCTCTGGGCTTCTTAGACTTCCTGGAAGTCTATTGCCTTTGCTACATTGGGGAAGTTTTCCTTCATTATTTTTTCAAATAAGTTTTCAATTTCTTGGTCTTCCTCTTCTACTGGCACTCCTATGATTTAGATGTTAAAATGTTTGATGTTGTCTCAGAGGTTCCTAAGCCTCTCATTTTTTTTGAATTCTTGTTTCTTTATTTTGTTCCAGTTGAATGTTTATTTCTTCCTTTTGCTCCCAGTCATATATCTGAGTCCGGTTTCCTTCCATTCACTGTTGGTTCCCCGTATATTTTTTTCTTTGTTTCACTTTGTATAGCCTTCACTTTTTCCTTTATTTTGTGGCCATACTCAATCATTTCTGTGAGCATCCTGATTACCAGTGTTTTGAGTTCTGCATCTGATAGGTAGCTATCTCCTCATTGCTTAGTTCTTTCCCTGGAGTTTTAATCTGTTCTTTCATTTTTGCCATACTTTTTTGTCTCAACACACCCATTACATTATAAGGGGCAGAACCTTACCTATCCACCAGGGTGGGGCAACCTGTGTCACCTGCATTGTGAGGGAAAGTTCAGAGAGGGAAAAATGCCACTTGCTTGGCTCTCATCCCACTTCCATGCACTCCCCTCACTACCCACAAGTGAACTGTGCCTCTCTAGTGCTGATTCCCAGGTGGGTGGGCTTGTCTATATTCTATGACCCTGTGGGCCCCTCCACAGGACTCTCCTATGAGACTGGGAGTTTCTCCCTCAACCTCCACACGTTTTTACAGCCAGAGGATTTGAAGTTTTCTTTTCCTGCACTGGAACCCTGGGTTGCATAGTCTCTCTCTCTCCCCAGGTGTTCCTCCCAGTTTATCCACACACATTTATGGGATTTCCTGATCCCCCAGCTGCCACCTCCCCACCCAGCATGCCAGCTGCCAGTTTGCCATGCATCCTCTTGGCCCAGGATGCCCTTCCTACCCACCTGGATGAATGTTTCTTCTTTAACTCCTTGGTTGTTGGACTTTCATACTGCTCCATTTTCTGGCAGTTCTTGTCATTTTTTGTTTTTCAGTTGGTTGTTATCCTTATTTCTATTGTGTGAGGAAAGGAAGCATGTTAGGCCCGAAACCCTCAAGCCTAACATTTAAGTCTTTGATCCATTTTGAATTTATTCATGTATGTCATATAAGAAGGTGGTCTAGCTTCATTTATTCTGCCCATATCTGACCAGTTTTCCCAATACCATTTATTAAATAAATTATCATTAGCCCATTTTATGTGATTGCTTTCTCTGTCAAATATTAATTGACTATAAAGGTGTGGGTTTATTTCTGGGCTATCTGTTCTGTTCAATTGATCTAAGTGTCTGTTTTTTATGTCTGTACCATGATGTTTTGATTACTACATCCTTATATTATAGTTTCATATTAGGTAGTGTGATTCTTCCAACTTTGTTGTTCTTTCTCAGGATCACTGTTGCTATGCAGGGCCTTCTGTAGTTCCATATAAATTTTTGAAATATTTATTCTAGTTCTGTGAAATATGTCATTGGAATTTTTATAGGAATTGCACTGTATTTATACATTGCTTTGAGTAATATAGAATTTTAATGATATTAATTCTTCCTATGGTATGTGCTTTCCATATACCAGTGAACATGGTATGTGCTTTCATATATTTATATTTTCTTTGATTTCTTTCTTCAGTGTTTTAGAATTTCCATATACAGGTTTCTACATCCTTTGTTAGGTTTTTTCCTAGGTATTTTATCCTTTTTGAAGCAATTGTGAATGGGATTATTTTCTTAATTTCCCTGTTAGTTCATTATTAGCAAATAAAAATGCAACTGATTTCTGAACATTAATTTTGTATTCTGCTACTTTGCTGAATTCATTTATCAGTTCTAGTAGTTTCTTGGTGGACTCTTTGGGGTTCTCTATGTATGATGTCTTCTACAAATAAAGACAGTTTACTTCTTCCTTTCCAGTTTAGATGCCTTTCATTTCTTCTTCTTGTCCAATTGCTATTGAATAAGAGTGGTGAAAGCAGACATCCCTGTCTTGTTCCTAATCTTAAGAGGAATACTTGTAGTTTGTGCCTGTTGAGTGTGATGTTGGCAGTGGGTTTGTCATATATGGACTTTATTATGTTTAGGTACGTTCCCTCTATTCCCACTTTGCTAAGAGTTTTTAATCATAAATCAGTGCTGGATTTTATCAAATGCTTTTTCTGCATCTATTTGATATGATCATGTGATTTTTTTATCCTTCATTTTGTTTATGTGGTGAATAACACTTATTTATTTGTGAATGCTGTTCACCAGCCTTGCATTCCTAGAATAAATCCCACATAATCATGGTGTATGATCTTTTTGGTGCATTACTGTATTCAGTTTCCTAATGTTTTGTTGAGGATTTTAGCATCTATGTTCATCAAGGGTATTGGCCTATAATTTTCTTTCTTTGTAGTGTGTTTATCTGGTTTTAGAAATTGGATGATGCTGGCCTTGTAAAATGAGCTTGGGAGCCTTCCCTCCTCTTGAATTTTATGAAATTGTTTGAGAGAGAGAGGTGTCAGTTCTTCTCAGAATGTTTGGTAAAATTCACCCAGAAAGCCATCTGGTCCAGGGCTTTTGTCTGTTGGGAGTTTTTTAATTACTGCTTCAGTTTCACTATGTGTAATCTGTTTATTCGGATTCCCTGATCCTTCCTGCATGAGTTTGGGAAGACTGTATGTTTGTAGGAATTTATCCATTTTGTCCAAGTTATCCAGTTTGTTGGCATATGGTTGTACATATTTTCTTCCAATCTTTTGTATCTCTTTGGTGTCACTTATTATTTTTCCTGTTTCATATCTGATTTTATTTATATGGGTCCTATCTCTTTTTTTCTTGATGAGTCTGGTTAATGGTTTGTCAATCTTGTTAATCTTTTCAAAGAACAAGGTCTTGGATTCATCGATCTTTTGTATCAATTTTTTTAGACTATTTCACTTATTTCTGCTTTGGTCTTTATTATTTCCTTCCTTCCACTCACTTTGGGCTTTGTTTGTTGTTCTTTTTCAAGTTCTTTTAAGTGTGAAGTTAGATTGTGAATCTGAACTTTTTCTTGTTTTTTGAGATATGCCTGTGATGCTATGAATTTCTCTCTTAGGATTGCTTTCCCAGTGTCCCACAGATTTTGGATTGTCGCGTCCTCATTTTCATTTGTTTCAATCTATCTCATGATTTCTTCCTTGATCTTGTTGTTGACCCAATCATTTTTTAATAACATGTTATTTATGTGCTTTTCAGCATTCTTCTGTTGATTAATTTCTAGTTTCATAGCATTGTGGTCAAACAAGATGCTTGACATAATTTCAGTCTTCTTAAATTTATTGAGACTTGTTTTGTTTCACAACATATGGGCTATCCTAGAAAATGTTCTATGTTCACTTAAAAAGTATATATACTGTGCTGCTTTGCAATGAAATGCAATGAAGATATCACTTAAATCCATTAAATCTAGTGTGTTAAGGCGCCTGTTTCCTTGCAGATTTTCTCTCTGGAATATCTACCATTGGAGTCAATGCAGTGTCAAAATCCTCCACTATGACTGTATTTCTGTCTGTCTCTCTCTTATGTCCATCAAGATTTGCTTTACATATTTAGGCGCTCCTATATTGGGTACATAAATGCTTACTAGGGTTATATCCTCTTGTTGGATTTTTTCCATTGTCATTATGTAGTGTCCATCTTTGTCTGTTACTATATCCTTTGTTCTAAAGTCTATTTTGTTGGATATAAGTATTGCTACCTCAGCTTTTTTTCCTTTTCCATTTGTATTAAATATCTTTTTTCATACCTTTTCTTTTAGTCTGAGTGTATCTTTCGATCTCAGATGAGTCTCTTGGAGGCAGCATATATATGGGTCTTGTTTTCTTATCCATTCAGTTACCCTATGTCTTTTGGTTGGAGTATTTAAGCCATTTACATTTAAGATGGTTATTGATAGATATATATATTGCGCCATTTTATTGTTAGACTTTTTTCCTCTGTTTTTTTTTTCCTTTCTTTTTTTCTTCTTCTTAAAGCAAACCCTTTAACTCTTTAACATTTTGCAATACTGGTTTGGTTATGACAAACTCCTTTAGCTTTTTCCTGTCTGGGAAGCTCCTTACTTCTCCTTCAATTTAAATGATAACCTCACTGGGTAAAGAAGCCTTGGTTGTAGTCCTTGCTTTTCATCACCTTGAATATTTCACACCATTCTCTTGTAGCTTGAAATGTTTCTGTTGAGAAATCAGATGTCAGTCTAATTAGTGCTTTCTTGTATATAACTACCTGATTTTCTCTTGTGGCTTTTAGGATTCTCTCCTTGTCTTTTAGCCTTGATATTTTAATATGATGTGTCTTGGTGTTGGCCTCTTTGGGTCCAAGTTTTTTGGGACTCATTGAGCTTCCTGGACTTGTGTGACTTTTTCCTTCACCATATTAGGGAAGATTCAATCATTATTTCTTCAAATAGGTTCTTGATCCCTTGCTTATTCTCTTCTCTTTCTGGTATTCCTATTATGCAGATGTTGTTATGCTTCATGTTGTCCAGAATGTTTCCTAAGCTATCCTCTTTTTTTTTAATTCTTTTCTCTTTTTATTGTTCTGCTTGGGTGTTATTTTCTACCTTGTCTTTCAAATCACTAATTTGATCCTCTGCTTCATCTAACCTATAGTTTATTCCTTCCAGTGTATTATTTACTTCAAATATTGCATTCTTTATTTCTGACTTGTCCTTTATTATGGTTTCTATGTCTTTTTTCATGCTGTTGAGTATCCTAATAATTATTACTCTAAACTCTCTATATGATAAATTGCTTGCCTCAATTTCATCTAGTTCTTCTTTTGAGGAATTCTCTAGTTTTTTTTTTTTTCATTTGGGGCCTGTTTTTGGCCTTCCCTCTTTGGTTGCCTCTTTGTGTTTCTTTCTATGTGTTAGGTAGATTTGCAAAAATTCTGGTACAGACTTTTGTCAGATGCTGCTGTGACTGCCTCCGAGCAACATGTTTGGGGCTATCAGCAATCCACTGCTTGTGGCTCCCTCTGCTGGGCATGTTTGCATAAAGAATGAACCAGGCTACCCACCAAGGCCAGCTTTTACCAGCACTGGGCTCAGGGGAGGGCCAGCTAAAGTTTCAGAACTCCCAGAGACCCACCTTCATTGTTAATCAGTGATAGAGCCTCATGCAGTCCTCAGCAATCCAGCTTAAGCTCCACCGTATGGGCAGAATAATTCCTGTGGACAAGACTACTGTTTCCCCTCAGGCTAATGCCACTAGGAGGGGAATGCTCTGCCCAAGAAAAATGATTTCTGCAGTATGGGGAATGACTCAGCATAGGCATCCTGGTGGCTGTTCCCTCAGTTCTCTTCCCAGAACCATCAGCCCCAGACTCTCTTCATGCATCCCTAGTCCACTCTGCCCTCTCTCTGCCTAAACCCATGGTAAGTGGCTGCAAATGGAACTTTGTGTGTTGAACCTTTAAGAGGTTCTCTGCATCTCCATCCATCTCTCCCTGGCAGACAGAAACCCCATGGCTTTTCACAACTGGATGTTATCTGAGTTCCTTTCTGGCTCTGCTGTTATAGGCCGAGGAGCGCAGCTTGGAACTTAGACCCCACACTTCTTAGGGAGGATGCCCCAGTTGCTGAAATATCCCTCCAGAACATCAGCTGCCACCCGTGAGAGCCCAGCCAGCCCTCTTGCACCTCCTCCACACTTCCCACCAGTGATGTTGTGGTGAAGTGGTTTCTTCTATCTGTCCGTGGTTAGAAGGCTTTTCTCCAGCTAGTAGTGTTCAGCTGGTTATTCGGGATTATTTCTCTACAACTTAGTTGTAATTCCAGATTGGTCTTTGGAGGAGGTTAGTGATGTCTGCCACAGGATCATGTGTGGGAGGAAGAGAATAAGTGCCATTTATCTAGTTGGTGACAGATATAAAAGTCTTTCACAAAGAGCTCTTTTCTTCCTCTCAGGAGCTTGACTGCCTAGGTTTTAATGCCATGTCTCTTCCACTTATTAGATACACAAGGTTGGCAAGTTACTTAACCTCTCTGCTTTGGTATTCTTAACTATAATTATGAATAACAATTGGCCTACCTTATAAGATGTTTGTGAGAATTAAAGGAGTTTAATAACTTGAGGTATTGTGAGCTATGCCAGGAACATAACCTTTGAAGCCTCTTTAAGTGTAAGCCATTTATTATTATTATTATTATTACTATTACTATTATGTATTTTACATTCCCTTACCATTGACTTGTGAAGGGTAGTTTACACTCCTTCCTTGGCCACATTTGCCCATTTTGTGTAATGGACATAACAAAGACAAGAGAAGATGTATTGAGCCCACAGGTGTTTCCAAACTTTTGGTATCTCTGGGGCCACACTGGAAGAAGAGTTGTCTTGAGCCACACATTAAATACATAAACACTAACAAAAATTAGTAAGAAAAAAAGGTTTTAAGTAAATTTATGGTTTTGTGTTAGGCCACATTCATAGCCATCCTGGGCTGCATACGGGCCATGGCCTGCTGGTTGGACACCCCTGATAGAGTGTGCAAGGAATTTGTGCCCCCAACCCAACTATCCTGAGTCAGGTATATTTCAGGGGCTCCTACTGCACTGGAAAATTAGGGGAGGGACAACTAACTACTTCTACCCCCTCTTTTCTTTTCCCGATGGTTTCTGAGGAAACCCGATAAAATTAAATGAGTAACTTGAATATAAATTCAGCATCGATTGCTGCTGAATAACTAATAACCATATATGACTGACCTCCCCAGAATGTAGAAAATATTTTTTGTAAAAACGTGTATAAATGATGTGAGGTCAGAGTCAGAAGATCCAGCACGTGGTAGGGCCTTTGACCTTGGCCTGTATGACATTTATATTCTCTAAGTTTCTGTTTCTCCATGTGTAAAAATACATTTCTTCACAGCTAATTAAATTAAAGAACACATCTGAAAGTGCTGTGCAAGCTTTCCCACACTATACAATTAATTGTAAGATGTAAAAATACTCTTCTATTCTCACAAGGTGCAATAAGGGCCTAGAAGGGAGAAGCATGATCTAAGTTACTATCATGTTGTCATAGAACATGAACACACACTGTAATGAGGTCCTTCTTGTTTTTTAGAACCCAAAAGCTTCTAAAAATGAATTCTGTTTCTGCTGGATTTGATTTTACTTACCCTTGATAGCTCCTCTTCAGCAGCTCCAAATGCTGTTTCCCCTAAATGCTATAATTTAGTTACCATTTCCAACTGAGAGCTGGTTTTCTGGTGAGCATTTACAACCTAGACATTGTGTATTTAAGAAGAAAGATACAAGATATACTGAAAAGGGATGGGAAAGCCAGCCAACTTGTCAAGCGAGAAAGTTCACAGACTGTGGCAGAGCTTCTCAACCAGTGTGGCTTGAATCAGCAACTTGTGGAGGGAGATGCTGAACCCCAGGACTAGTCACTCCCAGCCTTCATCTTGCTCCCATACAAAAAGCATCATTTTCTGTGTGTTTCTTGCCCTGAAGAAGTTTGGGAGCATAGCCCAACAGCATACGGTATATATAGTATATTTCATAATTTTTGTCTCCTTTAATTCTCCCAGCCATTATTTAGCTCCCACTTCACAAACAAGAAACCTGGAGTTAGAGAGAGGGTATGTGACTACCCCAAGGTTATGGAAAATAATTAGAAAAGCCAGGAAAAACTCTTTTTCTTCTGATGACTTTCTTTTCTCCTTTTGTTTCTATTTCCATCATTTTTCTGCTTTTTAATAAATTGTGTGCATACTTTAATCTCAGAAGAGGACGTAAAGAGAAATAAAATCTACTTTTGTTCATGTTTAATGGAAAATTTGAAAAGTAGGAAAACATCACCCAACCTATCAACATCAAAATATAAATAAAGCTGGTTCATATTTTAGTGATTTTTAATCTGTGCTTCCCATTCTTAGTGTTTTCATATTGGGTTCTAGTGGTTCTTGTTTTGTTGTTTTGTTGTTTTGCTTTTCTTGTTTTAAACATACTATATATACAAGTTTGCATTTTACTTCTGTAACTTAGTATTGTGACTTCAATATTTGCTTTTGTTGATTCTTAGCGACATCATTTTAATAGGCAAGTAATAATCCTCACTAATATTCTGTCACATGAGTAAACTAAGTGTAAGTGTTGAGCATCTAAGTTTCAAGTTCAAATTTTCTGATTCTCATTTCTTTATTATTTCTACTGCATCATTCTCTGTTACTAGAATTGATGGCATATTATACATGAAATTGTACATGAAATTCTTGATGTCATCATTCAAGGAAAACAGGTGATTAAATTACATAAATAGATTCTTCAAAATTAAAAATAATTTGTAGTTGTTATATTCTCTGAACCTCAGTTGCCTCTCCTGTACAGATACCTTTCACCCTGTGGCACAGAGAGCCCCTGTAATAAAAGGGTAACACAGCAAACTTGGAATTCCAGAATTGTGACTGCATGAAAATTATCTTCTCGAGTTCTCTTTGATTTTATAAAATTACAACCTCATAATTTCTAAAGGAAACCATTTAGAGAGACAACACTAAGCAACAGTAAAAATAAAAAATAAATAAGTCAGAGCCTCTCCACCCCAATCCCAGCATCACATACTTAGCAACACTTTTTTACCTTGGAAGAAAGATGGTTTCATTTTTTCCCAATATTGTCTTTCTCTTCTTTTCCCCAGTAGAACTCACGGTGACTTATTCACCACAAACACTGCTTAATCTTAATACAAGGTCATAATTTTATTTTTTAGATAAATCAGGTGGAAATTTACACTTACAGATGATGCTTCAGGAGCCTTTAGATTTCCAAAGACAGGGAGTAGGGGGAGGGGAAGGAGGTGCAGGGAGCATGTCCCCTGAGGAAGGAGGAGATCAGTCAGGGTGAAATCTTCTGGAAGTCACATACAAAGGACCTATCACTACTGCTCCCCTCTGCCACTCAGTCACTCACAAGATGAGGGACAGGTCCCAAGCTCAGAGCCATGGCACCCAGAACTACAGAGATGAAAGGGCAGGGGGTACTGCATCTGAACTGGGGAAACAGCAAAGGGCTCATGTGCTAGTGCTAAGGAGATTAATGAATGCCCAAAGTAAGTTGCGATCTTTGCACAGGAATATTTTGAAGGTCTAAATGATCATTCAGTGAGTATTCATTAAACTGTCTTAGGGCATGGCATACACTAGATGGTCAATAACATACCTGTGGAATAAATTATAAAAATTTCTTAAATGTGGGGTGGGATACTGATCCACAGTCCTTGTCCTTGAGTCTCAGCCCCTACAATCCCTTCTCAAAGGATGGTCATTTCTCTCCACTTGGAAAGCAGGTTGATACTATATATGATGAAAGCACAAGGCCACTTGGTCATGGTGAAAGCATGGATAAAGCCCCAGCTCTGCTGCGTTGGAAAGCAACAGATCACGACTTGAGCGCTCAGGGCTCCATGCAGGGGTGTTCTTAGACCTGGCAAGACCAGCCCCCGACTCCTGCTCTCTGCCTGCCACCTCATTCCATGATTCACACTTCCAGGGGCACAGAAACATGGATCTGAAAAGATCACACCCCATTAAGGTGATGTGTAAGAGACTGGCTTTTCAAAGGCCCCCATCACCTCAGTCACTGACACTCACAGAGTATTATGCAATGCACCAGTGAAGGGGCCTGAGTGAAGTGACCACTGACTGGGAAGGTTGTGCTTGAGAAGAGCCAGACTGCCTGGGTGTCAGCCTCAGCTCCTCCACCCACCATGTGTGTGCCATAGGGCGAACACTTAATATCCTTGTGCCTCAGCTTTCTTACCTGCAATATGGCACTAGTGAGCTTCATCCTCATGGGGCTGTGGTGAGAATTAAACAAATATTAACTCATGGGGCCACTTAGAACAGTGTTGAGCACACAAGATATGCTAAGTAAGGGCTGAGGACCATTGTCCCTCTCCATTCTGAGTCCACGAGCCACCACATGGGAACTTAGCACACATAGAATGAGAATCATGATTCCTTGTCCAAACACACCTACCTGTCCTGTCCTTTTTTCATAGTTAGCTGATTGGGTTTTCTGTTCCCAAGGCCCTTAGGAAAACAAGGCAATCAGAGAGGTCCTAGGGCCTTACTTGGGTCTATCCATGTGTTCTTTGGCTTGGGTCCCCAGAGTTCAAGTCTGAACCTTGGAGTGCTCAGGCAGGCCTTGGATTTTCCCGACACAAAGTTGCTGAGAGAATGAACCCTTCACAAACCCCTTTGGCAAGCAGTGTTAAACTCATGTTTGTTAAGAAAGGGGGTAAGAAAGGGGAGTGGGTTCAAGTCAAGAGTTTCATGGATCCCTTATAAATAAGAAGGCTTCCTCTCCCTCTCCATATGCATGTCCTGAAGGTCCCCCAAACATATGACAGGCCCCTTCCCCACTCTGAAGCAGCTGCCAAAGCAGGCCTGGGACCGTGAAAGCTCCTTAGGATGTGGGATCCAGTGGGTCCTCCTTGTACTCTCCCCATTGCAGATGGAGCAAGGAGCTGGAGTTGGCCCAGGTTGGTGGGTGCTGAGGCCACAGCAGAGCCCTGGCATGTGCCCCAGAAGGCCCTGCAACATCCCAGACTGGGGCAGTCATGGCAGGGAGGGTGCTAAGTAAATGTACACAAAGATGAAGGTGACCAGAGCCACCATTACCTTAAGTATAATCCCCGTGTCTGTTTGGCAGCTTTGACTTCTCATGGTCCTTTCCTGGGGATCTGCATTATCTCCTTGGGTCCCAATGGACACCTGTTGGATAGGGTAGGACAGATATTATCCCACTAAAAGAATAAAGTCCACAGGAGGCTCCTGATCTCTCCTTGAAGCCTGGAGCAGGGCAAGAGTTGACACTTGCCTAAAAGGCTCACCTGTGTCTACTAGTTCTTGATCCCTACAGTCACATGACTAGGACCCAAGCATCTTGCCACTTGACCCTGGGGCTTCTTTCAATGGCTCATCCTGGCTCTGTCCCACCCCACTGGGCAGCACAAACCCAGGCTCACCCACAGGGCCCTTGAAGAGGCCCAAGACCTGCCTGTAACACCCACAGACACTGAAAGAGAACGGCTTTCTGGTGGTGTCTCCAGGCTAGAAGGAGCAGCCCCTCCTCTCTGCCTCAACTGCTTCACCCACACTTGCAGACTGCAGCCCCTGATCCCTTCCCTGTTCCTGCGTCAAAGAACCCTGATGCAGGCAGGGGACAGCCTCTCTTAGGAAGGGCTACTGAACTTCTCAGTTCCCCTGTAAGAATAACAGCAGCCAACATTGCCCCTACCCTCATTTTTTCCTCACCTATGGGAGAGGCATGATTTTCAAAAAGGTGCAAAAACTAAGGCACAGAAGTTAGTAAAGTATCCAAAGTTACTCCACTATCATGCAAGAGCCAAGATTTAAGCTCAGATCATCGGACATCAAAGTCTATGTATTTCCACCAACCATAGTTACCGCCTATTTTTATGTTGGGCATTTTCCCTTACAACACTTGAGCTGGTTTACATGAGATGACTTCAGGCCCAGAGCACCCCAAAGACTCTTCTCATCCCTTTGAATTATATTTTCTTGCCCCCAGTTAAAAGTCAAAGATTCCTAAGGAAAGACATGGTGTGAGTCGGTGTGTTGGGGTAGTCCCTTTTCATCCTGAGCTACCAGATAGGAGGTTGGGTACCCACACCCAAACCCTGACATCAGGCCCTGAAGAAACCTTTCTTGATGATGGTGGTGGTGTTGGTAGTATGAAGACCAGAGGGGACAGACTTCAGGGCTTGATGTTAAGGTACTGTGACATACACTTTGGTATTTTTTTCCACTGTGTCTGAGGCAGTTATGAGGCAGGAAGGGCAACTGGAATGATCAGGGCAATGAACCAGAAAAGACAGAATGTTTCTGGAACATTGGATGGTCAGTTATAGAAGCCTGGCCCTTTGTCCTTTGAAGGCACCCACAGATTCTTCCACTGCAAGTGAAGCAGCATTTGGTAACATGGTGCTCTGCTACCCAAAATGGCACACAAGCCTGTTTTCTGTGATCTATGATCTGGTCCCTTTTACCCTGTGGCATCCACTGTCTGGGATGGGCAGAAGTTCAGAGGAGCTGGAGAGCAGCCAACACCACCCCAGTTTCCCAGCAGACCACGGCTCTGGGTTCCTACCTGGCCCTTGTTTGGAAGTTGACTGAATCCTGTGCTCCCCTCTGACAGAAGCCCACCTGCTGGCATCTCTCAGGTGACCACCTCCACTGTCTCTCCTCCCACCTCTAAACCTGCTAGCAAGTTTCCTTACCAGGTCACATAGCCTTCTACATCCTTCATGAAGGATAATAGAGAATCTCTGTCCTGGCAGGACCAGGGCACACAGACAGAATGCTCTATGAGACCAAGGGTAAGGGGAACTGTACCTGCTGCCTGTCCCATAGCAAGGCTCCCTGGGGGTTGGGAGAGGAATGCATTCCATGTTTGTGAAACATCAGGGCTCAAGTATTAGTTCTCATGCTAAGGGGATGTACTACTTCCTGTGTCATTTGAAGTTGCATTTTGGGTAAGCAGTTAAATTCTTCTACTAGTCCTGCTGCAAAGTTCCTCCATCCCAGACTGCCCTCAGAGAAAAAGCATCAGCAAAGTACTGACCCAATTACCTTCTGCAGTCTTTTTCTGTCTATTCATTAATCTTCCTGTTCTTCTTCTGTGTGAACACGGACCCTATTTCCCTCATGGACACAGGCCATTTCCTTCCCAAATTACAGACCCATTCCCCAAGGTGATGGGCCATATCAAGATAATGATGTGGACAATGGTAAGTGCAGCTCAGGCCCACCCCAGACTCTCTGTCTCAGTGTGCAGTCAAAGCCAACCTTGACTCAAGAACAGTCAAAGCCAGCCTAGTGTGAACTTTTGTGGCCACAACTGGGAGACACTGAAGGGAAAGCCTGGCAAGGTTTCAGTGGGCACCTTAATCCTCTACTCAATTAAGCCCAAAGGACCCTCACTTTATAATCCTGGGGATGAAACTCTGAATTTCTCACCACTATTAATAATTTAAATCCAGCCTTAGTAAGATTGATCCATCACAGACTCATAGATTTGTTTCACATCTGTAGTCATGGCAGCAGTAAATTAGATTTCCCCATCACCTCTCTTCCCTGCCCCCATATGTACCTACTAAATTTCATAGCTCCAATGTGGTTAAATGAAATTAGGAGCCTGAACCTATGTTGAAGAATGGAGAACAAAGGACAGCCCACACCCGCCAGGAGGTCAGTGGCACAGGCAGCACATGATGAGTGTTTTACAGGCCAAATCAGATCTTGTCGGATCTTTGTCAGTACATGAGCTATGATGGGGCCCCAGCCAATGGAACCATTTCAAAGTCAGTAAGCATGACAGCTGGGAAAAATCTGAGCATTTCTCTACATATTCATAAGCAGAATCCTGAAAGTTATTTACTGGGTAATCACTTGAAAGTGCCGACACTAAGCTTGAAGGGATGTAGGAAAGGAGGAAGAAGATAAGGGAAGGCTAGGGTGTGGGAAGAAGGCCACCAGGGCCTGTTCATACTCCTGTGGACCCATCTCCAGGAAGAGGGCCTTTGGAAATTACTGTTTGACTTGACCTGTTCATTCATGATCCTTTTGGTTTCTAAGTTTTTTTACAGAGCTAGTCATGTCTATTTCTAACTTAAGTTTAAAGTACTCTGCATATTTGATCTGTAGAGGCATGTTTTGCAGTTGTCTTAGCAGTACTAAGTTCCTGAATGCCAACATATATTTTGTGTTTAGTTAAAGTCTAGCCACCCATAGTAAATGCTGGGATATGGGTGCCCTGGGCCAAAGGTGTGGACTGTAGTGAAGCCTTTAAACTAGGATCAATGACACATCCCACATTCTGCAGTTATGTGAGGGAATGGTCTTTACAGAAAAGAAAACAATTCCCTAAAATTCATGGAGATTTTTCTTCACCCTCTGCCTGTGGTTTACAACCTATTTTTTTGGAGAGCATTGATAATAATCGGGCAAAATTTGCCAGTAATAAGTACATATTTGTAGGAGCTAATGGAATGGAGAAGAAAAAAAAAGGACTTCTCTGAGAGGATGAATAGTTAAAAGAGAAAGCGATGGAAGTGTGCAAGTGGAAACCAGAAAACATGGAGCTCCAGGAAGCTAGAAATTCTCAAAATTGTGTCAAGAAGAAATAAGGAAAGTAACTTAGTTCAAACAGTCTGTGGATAATGAAGACAGACCCATGCCATGAAAGAAAACCAGTCCCTCTGCAGTTGGAGCACGGAACACTAAGAATACTCCCTGTGGCTGATGCAAAAAAGAATCTACTTGCAGCCCATGGCTGAAGCCACCCACCCACCCGTTGGAGAAACACAGACAATCAAGACAGAAGAAATCCAAGTCCTGGTGGTGTGAGGCCAAAGGCTAGCAGGGGCAAGCACAGGCGACAGCCGGCACCAACACTGCTGATCCATGAGGCCAAGACTGTGTGTCCCCACCACTGGATGCCTGTAAAGGTGCACATCCCCAGCCTTTATCAAGATCCCTGCTTTCATTCTTAACAAGATCTCCAGGGGATTCTCAGGTGCTGGACTGTTAAAGAACCACAGACCACAAGTGCAGGATGAATATAATGGGTGCATGTTTCCTATTTTAAAACATTTTTTATTATGGGATTTTTCAACCCTAGTGGGCCAGAAATGGCATTTTACAAAAATGGCAAAGTCCTCCTCAACAAATTCAACTTTGAATTGAATGTGGATGAAAAACACCCAGATAAATCCTTGAAACCTTGCTACAGAGAATGTCAGATCTGACATGGAAGAATTACTAAAGGTACCAGAAATGCCTTGTGACCCATGTGAGGAAGCACTCTGAAGGAGGACCAGAAAGGCTATTTATGGCCTCCAGTGTCCACCTATCCAGGGATGCAGCAGGGTCATAAAACAGTGTACCAAAAGTTCTGACATAGAGCATTATATCTATGCTTACAGAAATCCTCAAGACGTAGTGCCTGGCATGTAGTGAACACTTACAAATATTTGTTAAATACTTGTGAAATTGTTGCTGAATCCTCATCTGATTCAGAGCAGATATGGTGATGAGAAGGGTATATCATATCCAAAAAAACAGTCTTACTAGGAAGAGGACTATGTCTAGGAAAATGTGGATGAGGGTAAATAGAAAGAGGGGAAGTGCTATCAGTGGAATAATTTACTTTAAGCCACTTGACCAGATGGAGAGTAGGGCTAGAAAGCTCCGAAAAGTACAAACTGGCATTTATGAAAGTTCCCCTCAGTGGACTCGGATTTTGAAAAATCATATGCAGAGATTAAAGAGAATGTTACCTACAATAAATGTAGGGAAATGGCTCAAACTTGAAGAGTGTCAGGAGAGCTGATTGCCCATGATTCTTACCAAAAATAGTAGTAGTAGTAGTAGTAGTAACAATAACAATAACAACAACAATAATACTGCAGGCAGTAACTGAAGAAGGGGCCCTTTTAAAATACGATTGGGGCAAAAAGAAGAACAAGGCAGAAGGGGTCACCATTTAGTGCAATGTTGAGGAATGACTCAGAGAAAAGTCATGTCCTTCAATTGCTGTTTAATTTTGACTTCATGATGAAGGAAAATGATCTTCATATTGAAAAGGATACAATAAAATTAGGCAAGAAATAGCAGAAAGCAAAGCTTAGTGAAAAGATCAGAAGACGCTGCTGTGTTCTGACCTAGATAAAATGCACCCAGGATATGTATAGAGAGAAAACTAGCTTAATCATGTTTATGGCTTTTAAGGAATTGTGAAAAATTGGGGAAATGAGTCTATAACCAATCTTGGGCAAACACTGAGAGCAAAATGACCACAAGAAGCCTGCCTAGAATTAATGAGAACAAAGCAAGTAATATTGGCTTTTAGATCACTTTTTGACCGTTATTATGTCAGGAAATGGTGGTAATCCAGTAGACCCAAATTCCACAGTGTGTTTCATTTTCAAAGCCTTCCTGTTGTTCCTGTGGACAAGAGAGAGAAATATCAGGTGGTTGCTAATGTAAAATGATGGAGTGATAGATGTTGAATGACCACCCAGAGATACTGTTTAAGCATCAGAGGCAACCCAGTTTCCAATGGGGAGCCACAGAGCTCTGTCCAGCACATTTTATCATAGACTTGGATACAGACATAGGATGGAGATTTGTGTTGGTAGATGACCTGAAGCTGTTGGGTGATGGGAATAATGTAATCAGATTCTAAAAGATATTAACAAGCAGAAACATGGGACCCGAAGTATTTAAATTAGTTGCTGCTTTTAGGCCCACAAAAACAACAAGATGGAGAGATACAATGTAGGGAAGCCCTGTTTATTGTAAATGCTTTAGTCAACCATAAGCTCAGTGAGTCAATGGCATGACTGATATGAGAGCCAGAAAAGTTAATATAAGCAAATATAATTAAAAAATTCTATACAGAGGGATTAGTCCTACTCTAGTTTGCACTGAGGCTCAGCCTAAGGACAGTTGGTCCATCTAAGAACTATCACACATTATGAGGGAAAGAAGCAGACTGGTGGGATTTGGAGGAGAAGGTGTTGTTACAGAAGACCAGGAGACTATGACATACAAAGAACTGTTAAAGCAAAGGATGTATTAAGTCTGAAAGACACGTGTCTCTGAGATAGCATGCCTGCCTGCAAATACCTGACAATCCCGTAGAAAACCAAGACCTGACCTCTCCATCTGTATCGAAGGGTTAGCATAGCACTAGCTTCCGGGAAATATGTTAAGGAAAAAAATTCTGACAGTGAGAGCCACGCCACAATGAAATGAGTTTTCTTAAAAGTTGGAGACCTCCTTTGTAGAGGGCTTGGCCTCGGTGGGGGAACTAGCAGTCAATGACAATGCACACCCGTGGAGGTGTCCAGGCATGGCAGGCCAGGTCAAAACCTGAAACTCCCATGAGCAGATGGAGCACTTTGCCTCTGCTTTTTCCTCTTGGGCCTGCTCTTCTCTCCTATTAAGCATGGAACCTAGAGTGTGTGCATGCACACCTGTACACATGTATACATGCACATATGTGCACATATATGTTTAGGAAGAGGGGGAGGTGGGGATGAGACAGGCAAAAAGGAGTGAAGACAACAAAATTTCAGAAGACACAAAGAGAGCATCACCAAGAACTTACAAAAGTTCTCAAAAAAATACAGTAGCCTCCTATTGCATATCTTCATGGATCTATACTAGACAGTCCCCATGTTCCCCAGCCAGCCGCCATTATGTATCTCTTGGGGAGCAAGAACAGCAGAACCACCTACTTCCTACAGTGACAGCTATACCCCATTATTTATCTACATGGTCTTGGAACCACTTGGCTCTATGGTCCTAAAGCTATTCCTCCTGCAGAAGAAAGAATATCTCCAAAGAGCCCCCCTCAACTTCAGTCATGCTATCTATCTTGGGAACCTAACTGGCCCCATGGTGACCAGAGGAGAAGGCCACAGAGGGGCTACATTTCCTGACTACTAGTTCATTGCAGTCCTAGGGAAGAGGAGGAGAGATAGAGGGAGCGCCCAGTGTCTACCAGCAGTCCCCTCCAGCCCGCTTTTCCCCTCCATTAATCAGCCTTGGGTGTCAAGAAGAACCTCAGACCCTGACTGTCCAATATGAACCTGTCAGAAAGTGTAAGGTTAAAATAATTAATGGCCACCCTCTTCTGTCTTTTAACAGCACCTTCAAAATTGAAACAGAAAACAGACCAAGAAGGCTCAACAACAATACTACCCACCTTGAAGTCAGATTCAGAAGGTATCATTATAATTTTATAATTTGATGATGACTTTAAATGACTTTCAAAAGTTACAATCTATCCACGAGGAGGTAAGAAACACAGAATTATCAAGCCCCCAGCCAAAGAGAGTCCTCTTTTGACCATTTTTTTAAACATACTGTTATTCTATTACAGCTGTCCCAATTTTCCCCCTTTGCCCTTCTCTTCCCAGCCCAGCCCACCCCCTGCTCCCACAGCCAATCCCCACACTGTTGCCCATGTACATGTGCCATTTATACATGTTCTTTGACTAGTCCACCCCCTTATTTACACCATTATCCTCCTCACCCCACCTGGCTGCTGTCAACCTGTGTTCTATGTTTCTATGTCTCTGGTTCTGTTTTGCTCATTAGTTTATTTTGTTCATTAGATTCCTCTGTAAGGGAGATCATATGGTATTTGTCTTTCACTGACTGGCTTATTTCACTTAGCAAAATATTCTCCAGTTCCATCCATGCTGTCACAAAAGGTAGGAAGGAGTTCCTTCTTTCTCCTGCATAGTATTCCACTATGTAAATGTACCACAGTTTTCTGATCCATTCATCCACTAAAAGGGCACTTAGGCTGTTTCCAGCACCTGGCTATTGTAGATAGCACTGCTATGAACATAAGGGTGCATAAGTTATTTTGAGTTTGTGATTTTTAGAGTATATTCCCAGCAGTGGAATTGCTGGATCAAAAGACAGTTCCACTTTTAGTCTTTAGAGGAAAATCCATACTGTTTTCCACAATGGCTGCACCAGTCTGCATTCTCACAAACAATGCACTAGGGTTCCCTTTTCTCCACATCCTCACCAGCACCTGTTTGTTGATTTATTAATGACAGCCATTCTGACAGGTGTGAGGAAGTATCTCATTGTGGTTTTAATTTGCATCTCTCTGATGGCTAGTGATGTTGAGCATCTTTTCATATGTCTATGGGCCATCTGTATGTCTTCCTTGGAGAAATGTCTATTCAGGTCCTTTGCCCATTTTTTAATTGGATTGTTTGTCTTCCTGGTATTCAGGCATATTACTTCTTTATATATTTTGGAGATTAAACCCTTGTCCGATGTATTATTGGCAAATATGTTCTCCCATACAGTCAGTTCCCTTTTCATTTTGATGATGGTTTCTTCAACCATGCAAAAGCTTTTTAATTTGATGTAGTCCCATTTGTTTATTTTTTCCTTTTTTTCCCTTGCCTCAGGAGATATATCAGCAAAAATACTGCAATGTGGGATATCTGAAATTTTACTGCCTATGTTTTCTTCTAGGACTTTTATGGTATCATGCGATCCCTTTTAAAATACCAATGGCATATTTCACTGATCTAGAACAAATATTCCAAAAATGTATATGGAACCAAAAAAGACCCAGAATAGCCTCAGCAATCTTGAGAAAGAAGAATAAATTTGAAGGGATCACAATACCTGATATAAAACTATACTCCAAGGCCACTGTAATCAAAACAGTTTGGTACTGGCCTAAGAACAGACATATAGATCAATGGAACAGAATAGGGAGCCCAGAAATAAATCTATGTCTCTATGGGCAATAAATATTTGGCTGAGGGAACATGAGCATACAGTGGAGTAAAAATAGTCTCTTCAATAAATGGTGTTGGGAAAACTGGATGTGTACATGCAAAAAGATGAAATTAGACCACCAACTTACATCATAGGCCAGAATAAAAAAAAATGGATAAAAGACTTAAATATAAGCCATGATACCATAAAAGTCTTTTGACCATTTTAGACTAGGGCAGCCTAATTAAGGCCAGTGGCCAAGGCATTATTTCTAGAGCTTGGTGTCAAGGCTGAAGGGTCAGGTAAGAAACTGAGCCAAAGGGTAAAGTGCTTTTAAATTTGAATTAAAGCTGAATTTTGAAAGGGGAGGAAATAATATTTACCAGTGGGGTTAGGAAGATAATGGTTCATTCCGTGACATTTACTGTATACCTACTGACATTTACTGTATACTGTATACCTACCATATACTGAGCAGGATATAAAGATGGAAAAACCCATCATACCCTCTCAGAACTTAAATTCTAGTGGGCAAGATGAAATATGAACAAAGGGAGAAGAATCAATATTTATTGGGCCTAAGCTACAGGCTTCAAACTGGTAAAGATCATGGAAGTTTCTTATCCCAAAATATGTGATCTCCACCCTGGTCTCCCTAACCATTTACAAGATGATTTTAAATTGATTCCTTCAAGTATCCAAAGGTACTCTCTGATACTCCCTGTCTCCACCTCACCAATCCTCCCATAGAGCCATTTCCCAAGAAGATAATTCTCTCACTCCAACAAAGATAGAGGTTGATGGAAATCCCGAAAGGGAAAATTAATTAGGAGTAAAGCTTTTCCTTCTCATTCAGACCCAGTTATGCCTGCATTACTATGTGTTTACTGTACTTATCTTGACAGGCAGACAGTGCCCATCGATGTTAATAAAGTTAATTATTACGTTGAATCAGACACTTTCGAACTTTCTGTTCAGTATTCCAGACTGCTAATTCACCTTCTTCCCTAGCAGTCACCGTCGTCCCTTGATAAACGCCTACTTTTTTCCCCCTCAAGTTAACTATAATTCAATAATGCCAGTTAAAATAGGGCAGTCACAAATGGCGGAAATTTGCTAAACTCTCAGGGCTAGAGCCAGACTCCTGTTCTCAGTCTCAGGCAGCACATGTCCATAGACCTGCAGGCAGGGCCACGCCATCTCTCCACGTCCTTCAGCTTTCCTCTCCTATGACAGCAATGCAACCAAAAGGAGCTTCCTGAGTGCCTGCTTGAATTCCCATGGATTCTTGTTGGTTTTTCATGAATGGTTTTTAAAACTTCTCTCAGACAGTGTTCTTGGATACAAGCTGTCAGGGACCCTTGCCTTGGCCAGTTATCAGTACTGCAGTGGAATGGAGTGTGCCTGGGGGATCTACAGGAAAGAGCTGCTGGGGGGATCCTCATAGCCTGGGGTGCACTGCAGATGGGGCAGTTTTCTACCAGGAATAAACCAAAGCTGGGTAGGAGGACTGCAGGCAGAAAGGCCCCTGAGCCTGGTGTGGATACAGGCAGGTCCAGCTGAGTGGAATTCTCCGTCCCACCAGGAGTCCAAAAGAGTCAGTTTTTATTACTGAACCAAAATTGGGAAGAAGTGCAAATATTATAAAAATATGTGTGGAGATCACAAAGAATGTCCCTTCTCCACCCCCAAAGACATAATAGTGACACAAAATCAGACAAAATAAGTCAGCCCCATGCCAACTTGGTGGATGTTCAGGCCTCTCTGGACGGCCCAGCTTGAAGTGGCTAGTGTCACTCTGAAGCTCAGAGGACAGGCCCTTGTAATTTCCCCAGGGGCCCAATTATTGCGTGAGAGCTCTTCCTTGCAGCTGCCTCAGGATCCACACTGTCCTAGGAGCAGCGGATAATTATCAATTCCTTGATTCAATTTCCACCCCTTCGACAATGGAGGCTTTAAGCCCCTTTTCTGGCCCAGAGGGTGACCAGGCGGTGGCTAACTTTGAGAACAAAGGTATTCATGATGTCCAGTAGACTTCTTTATAGCTCAATGGCTTGGGAATTTGCCCTTTACCTTTAATTTGCAATTATGAACATATACAATTCCAGAAATAGGCAATTTTTGAAAAAACTGACAGGATGTAGGAATATTTCTCACGATTTCCAAGAGAAAATTACACTCAGAATAAATCTCTCTGAGAACAAAATCTAAAGTTCTTCCCGCAGCCTACAAGGTCCTGGGTGAGCTGGCCCTGCCCCGCCCCCGTCTCCCCTCCTGCCGCCCTCCTCCACACTCACTCTGCTGCAGTTTGTCAAATACATCAACCACGCTCCCACTCATTCTCACCGGAGGGCATTTGCACCTCCTCGCCTCCTGGCAGCAATGCTCTTCCCCAGCTATCTTACCCACTTGCCCCCTTGCTTCATTCAGGACTCACTCAAATGTCACTTCGTCAGATGAATCTCCACCAGCCACCAAGAACACACACTAGCTTTCTTAAGTCACCCACTGAAACATACCCTTTTCTTCCCATTTTATTAATATCCTCCAGTTGAAGATTAGGAAATTTGATGAATTTATTTAAACTCTTATAGATAATATATGCATTTTTATTTAAAAGGACAAGAGTAAGTGCTATAAACCTATTTCCTTTTTCATTTTGGTTTTGGTTCCTTTTACAAATGCTTTTCCTTTTCCTGTGTCTTCCAAAATTGAAAGCCATGAAGTCTGTCTCTCAAAGGAACTTTTGGGGTGATATTTTAAATGAGCCCATAGACACACTGGAAGTCGAAGACTTCAATGACAATGTAAGTTAGATAAAAACCTGAGACTAAATTGTACACCTGAAACCTGTATAATTTTGTTAACCAGTGGCATCCCAATAAAGTCAATAAAAAGGAAAGATTTTTTTAAAAACTCAAGACCACCTTGCTTCAAATGTTGGGACAGGTGGCCCGAGACCAGCTGGTAACTTTCTTGTGAGCTATGGAATTCATAGCTTCACTCTGTTGTTAGCACAGCCCAAATGAGCTTTTCTTATGGCAGACATAAGTTTAAATGACACCCATTCAATCAAAGAGAGTCATAGAAAGGCAAATGTGGGACTCCAAGGCCCTGGTTTTGGAGCACCCTGCTGGCAATATGAACAAACACCCTCAAGATTGCTTTTGAAAACAAGAAAGCCCAAAACAAAACATGCAAGTATCGAGATATCAGGGAAAATCATTCTGTGTGAAACCTCATGTCAAAATGAAGTTAGATTCTGGAAAGATGAACTAGATATACTTTTCCCTCTAAGTATAGCTTCAAATGCTAGACATTATATATAAAACAAACATAAGAAACTTCTGAAAGGCAGAGAAAAGAAGGCAGACCAGCTAGGGACCTGGAGACTTAATGAACAACACGGCAGTGAGTTTCCTGAGTTTTCTTTTTGCTCCTTATGTCCCTGACTGAATGCTAGAAAAGACAGCAACCCAGAAACCCCAACAAGCACAAACAACAAAACCACCAAGAAAAGCCAGTTATCTCTAAGCAAAGGACCAGGAATGAGGCAGCCTAGCAACATAGAAACTTCACACAACTGCCTCTACAAGCAAACACCACAACAAGTAGCAATGAACCATCTCCCCAGATCTGCAGTCCTGCTAATACCACCCTTTCGAGGGGCCCAGAACTGTCCCTGGAGAGATATCCTTTCTCCAGCTGTACCAGTAATCAGAGATGAGATGGGAAGTCACAATAGTCTGAATAAACCTCACATCTGTGGTGTGTGGTGTTGTCTTTACTGCATGAATTCTTTTCCTGCTGGTACAGCCTAGTGGCTCTAATTTCCTGTGTCAGACCGCTAAGACTTACAACACATGTTGATCCAGGTGGAAGCATTATTATGCATCCTCCCTACTATGGCTAAGAAACTTTCTCAGGTCTGTAGGTACTAACTACAATCATAAGACAGAAATCGTGTATCCCTGAACTCAATATAAAGCAGATATATTTTTCTAACCTTAACAAAAAAAAAAAAAGGCAAAAAAACACCCCACTATGTATTTTTTTTGTCTTTTTTTTTAATTGGGAAATTTTCTGGTCTCAGCTCATATTTAGCCCTAAATTCCTTACTTTCCACACTTGCATCTATACATATTGCAGGGTGTGGCAGGTGTATGTTTACTTTTGTTTATATAGAAAATAATACAATAATTAATAAATAATAATAACAAAATAAACTGTGTTTCTGTAAACCTGCTTTTGCCCCTCCTTGTATATTAGTAAGAATTGCTTTTCAAATAACGAAATACCACACCCAAGGAAGAAAAAAGATTGCTTGAGCTTAGATTCACTGCACTGGATTTACTAAGATAGGAAAGTAAACTCGGGCATTTTAGAGAGATTTTTTAGCAAGAGTTGAAATTTAAAGGAATTGTTTTAATTAGAAACTTGAATTATTCAGAAACCTTTAGCGTGCCTGTCAGCTGAGGTTTTCCTGTATTGGTCAGAGCTGTGGTCACAGACAGAAGTGAGACATTTCCCATGCAGCTGTGCAAGCTTCTGGATAAGCATGACACTTGAGGATGGTCCCTGGGACAGGTGGGCTGTGCAGGCAAGCTCCAATCGCAAGCACCTTGCCTTGTCATCTCAGGGGCTTTGACCTGTGGACAAAGTATGCATAGATACATCCCCCTTGCTGTCTGTACCATTCTGCCCCCAAAGAGCAGGAGCTTAGAAGAATACAGCACTCATGTCCCAGATACTGGCATTCTCGTGATAGACGGCTGCACAGCTAAGCAACGCAGTACTTCTCCAAGCTAGGTCATCAGCAGCAGATGTGGACAAGTGGGGCCAGAACAGGACAGGACAAATGGAATGAATGCCACAGGCTACCTACAGCTGAAAGACTTCTCCGGCACCTTTGGGGGAAATACCAAAAACCACTGGGATACAAACTAGGGAATGGGAAGTCAAGTCCTTCCATTTGGACTGGAGCTCTCAAGCGATATTTAGGTTATTGGGACAATTCAATTCCTTTGTTCTTTTTAGTTCATTTTGCTTGTTTTATTTCTGTTATAAACCCATGCATCACAAACTCTGCTATGCAAACTCTTTTCGGTACAAGAACCAGAGATTCACCTAGGAGGAGTCTCTGGCCGTGAGGCTCAATATATGTACTATGACAATGAGGATAGTTCTACTCCATAGTTTGGGGAAGCAAATGAGGCCAACCTCATAAGGTGTTGTATGTGCTGGCTAAATCAAGTGGAGTGGCACAGCCTAGATGGGACAGGAACTTCAACTCAGCCTACACAGTGGGTCTGTTGTCTGGTGGACTACAGTAGGCACTGCATTTTCTGCAGAACAAAACAGAATCCAAAGAGGATGGTGAGACATCACTGCCCTAGGCAAATAGGAAACCCAAGAACGGGATTGTCAATAATGAGGAATTTTGAGACAAGACATCACAGACCTTAACTCAGCCTGGCCTGAAACACTGATTCCAGTGTTAAAAGATAAACTGAGGTATATTAAACATTTTAAGAGTTTATTTGAACATGAATCGATTGGAACTGGTCATCATCAAATCAAAAGCTGGCTGCTTGTGATTTGTTGTCCTTAGGTTTTGATTTTGTAACATTGAGGCATTGACAGGCTTAGATTTAAGTAGGCCACCACAGCCTTAGAGTTACCCTAGCATAATAACCTCTTTGTTTAATTAATTTAACATCAGCAATGGGCGAAGAAGCAGGGAAGAGGCTGGGAACCAAGTAAGCTAGACCTGAGACATCCCTATTTTCTCCACAACCTAGAAAAGCTAGCCAAACACAGTTTCTTCTTATATCTGTCCTAGGTTACATGCAACTCTAAATATGTTGGTCTTCAGCTGGCTATTAAAAACCAATACATTAATGGTATGCAATAGATTATCACATGTTGAACAACAATGATGACAACCTCAGCTTGTAGGTATGCAGGGAAACATGACAGACCCATGGGTTTCCTCAATAGCAAGCCAACTTCCATCTTCTATTGAAAGGGACCCAAAAAAAGAAACTCTGGGGAGGATCCACCTATGGGTCAGTCGTGGTTAGCATCATGGACTTGGACTAGAACAATCAACTTTATAAAATAAAAAATTGAGCTTGCAATGTCATTACTTTGGAAGAATCTTTAAAAATGGAGTTGTCTTAGAGGTCTCACACAGGAAATTAAAGCCACTAGGCTGTACCAGCCAAAAAAGAATTCATGCAGGTGCTGCACTGCTGTCCTGAGCATAGTCATTCTTCACACTGAATAAATGAGTGACCGCCAGGAGGCTGGCCATTCCAGGAACTCAGAAAGTCTGTTAAGCTCTTAAAGCATGGAAGCATTTTTACTTTCTACAACCATCTCTACATTTTGGAAAAGAGCACAATTTTATGCTCTCAAAAGATTTTTTGGTATGCTGTAGTTAAAAAAAAAAATCTTGAGGAAATTGGGAAGAGGGTATGATAATAATGGAAATATTCTTTAAAGGCAAATCTTGCTAGCCACCCTACTGTTCCCACTATTTGTGGCTCTTGAATAATATGTTGAAATCTCACCTGGCACCTTTGGGAGTCAGGAAAGTGATTAATTAGTAAATCTGTAATTACCATTTTCTGGATATCTTATTCTGTGATCCTTTTGTAGCTTTTTAAGAGTTCATATCACTCAGTATTTAGGACCATGATCAAAGCAAGGGCGGCTCGCAATGAACTGGAAGAGGATATTGACATTCCCCTGACTGGCCATCTGGAGAGCGAAACCAGAAGGAAGCTGGGAATTCTGTAAGTGACTAGAGAGATTGTGCTATTGGTCAGTGGGTAGAGGTAGGTCAGAGGTAGCAGCAGGGAAAATGTAAATTGGGCCACCAGAGAAAAAGGCAAGGCCAGGGCCAGGCAGGCGGCCAGAGACAAAGAGTAGGCACAAGCCAGGCACAGGGGCGAGAAAACCTACAAGCATCGGAGATCCCAGGATAGGATCAAAGGCAGGCAATGACAGAGGTTGGAAATCCAGGGCAAGTCTTGAAGGGACCACAAACTTGAACAGGCCTGGGGAGCAGGACTTAGAACCCTGGGCCTTTTGAGAGAGCAGCCAGGGAGGGAATCAAGATCCCAGGAAGCTGCTCAAGAAATTCCCTGGCCTTAGCCTAGGCTAAGCTAATGCTTTTTCATCCTTCCTGGACAGGAAAGCCTTCAGCTTCACTGACCTAGGAGTCATGGCCAGAGCCCCTATTTGGAGTAGAGAATGATAAGGTTCTTGCAGGCTGTGGCTCGCACCAAGCCTTTCTAGTTAGCATGACCCCAGTCACAAAATGTTCCAAAACCCCATTTGTACATCCACTCTGTGCTACATTTGCATTCATCCAGCTGTCAAAAACCTTAATGAGCAAGATGTGTTTTGAGGCTTCCCAGGAGTCTATCACTAACTCTCTGGCAGTGGTGCTAAGGAACAGGCTGTGGGGAATGGTGTTTCCTACGTAATCTCCTAGGTGAGTTGAGGCTTTCACAGAAATCAGGAAGAGAGATTGACTGCCGGCAACCTCAGCTTTGGGCTCAGCAGTATCCTGGGAGCCAGAGACCCCTGAGGTTTCTCTAAGAAAGGAAAAGGGAGGGAGATATCCAAGCTTTCAGATCATTCTACAGCTGCAAAAGCAAATGCCAGAAAACATCCCAGTAAGTCATTCTGCCTCATATATGATATTTCCCCCTGCTCCATTCCTTCCCATCTGAGCCTATTACTGAGTCTCATTCTAAACTGATTTCACTCAACGAATATTTCCTGAGCACTTACTGTGTCCTGATCTTTACAGTACCCCTACAGTCTCTGCTGTTGTTTGTCCACCTTGTAAGGTGGACAAAGGACCAAAGGGAAAAACCTTCCCAAAAGGGCGTTGGGTGCCTCTGGCTGGACCCCTCACTGGAGTTTTTCACTCCTGCATGTATTTGGCACCCTCTCTTGAACTGTGGGACAGGCATCACCACACTCACTCCTCTGTCCTCATTCCTTCACAGGTAATGGTAGGTTAGGTAACTGCTTCCTTTCCATTCAAAGTGCTAGGAAATAAAACAAATAACATTTGGTACAAATGGGCCATGAAGAGCTCACTCTCAAGTTCCATTATTTTTCTAAAGCACAAATAGTAAACCTTGACTCTCTGCCAGGTGAACAAGTTCAGCCCCTTCCAGCAAAGAATATTGCTTCTGAAGTTGCTTGGGGTTGAATTATTATGCTCTCTTTAAGAAATCTGAACTGAAAACTTAAAACATGTCATGTCAAAGGCCTTCTTCTCAGATTTAATTAAGCTGAGAAGCTCACTCCCTCTGGCACATTCCCGTTTAAATGTGCTCTGATCTGAGAACAAGGAAACACAACTCCCCCTGGAGACCATCTTAATTTGGAAGAACAACAGTCCAAGCCATTGAAATGCCAGGATGACTTGCTTTGTATATTGACATGAGAGGACATTAAGGGCTTCAGGATTTCAAAAAGCTGTGTCTTGGTTGGGCTTTCATGGTGAGTCATTCTGAATGGGATTATTGAAAAATTTCCTACTAAATGAAAAAGGGTTTCAAATGGCTCTGTCCAGTCACAAACAATGCTGTTTTTCCAAGCTATTTCCAAGTGTAACCTTCACTGGGATACATACAAAGGGTCATAGAAAAGGTCAAGCTGCCTGAGCTTAACTCATAAAGCCAGCCTTGCATTGGGACCTTTCAGTTCTGTCCTGTCCCCAAGATAACCCTTGTTAAATTTATTTTTTTAAATTTGGGGGTTTCCCTGGCTGATGTGGCTCAGTAGATTGAGTGCTAGCCTGCGAACCAAAGGGTCACTGGTTCGATTCCCAGTCAAGGCACATGCCTGAGTTGCAGGCCAGGTCCCCAGTAGGGAGCACATGAGAGGCAACCACACATTGATGGTTTCTTCTCTTTCTCCTTCCTTTCCCTTCTCTCTAAAATAAATAAAAATAAAATCTTTTTAAAATGCATTAAAAAAATTGGAGGTCAGCCCAGGTACCCGGGTTGAACGCCAGTTGGAGGCCCAGAGGGAAGCACCGAGTCAACACCTTGTGCTGTCACTTTATTCCTGAGCTCTGACTGGAAGAAAAGCTGGATCTGAAAGAGCCATTGGCTCAAATTTCCACCTGTAACAAAAAGGGACTTAGCAGGTTCTAGCACTGTCTCCATTGTGTAGCGTGACATATAAACATGAATTTAATCTCAGCTTTTAAAAATAATTCACATTCCTTTCAGGTTGAAGACAAATTTTGAAGACTACAAGGGGAAAATTCAATGGATTATGAAGAAACGTGAAGGTAAGAACCACTTTATTATCTGCTATCCATAACTGGCTCTCCTCTGTGTGCCTCACTCGGCCTCTCACCTCCTGCCATGTCTGAATAGGAGGCAGAAATGCTCACTCTCTCACTTGAACACCTACTGGTCTAGTAAGGTCCTAGCTGCCAGGGACAAAATATGGAATAATATAGAATAAGATTGAGTCAGGGATCTCAATGGGATTATGCTTTGGTGATGGCAGGGTAGGTGGGTAGGAATGGTGACAAGAAATCAGGGAATTGGCCTACAGAATGCTTAAGTGATAGGGTGGGAAGGGGATGCTATGGGACCACACAGAAAGAAATCTAACCTAGATTTGGGAAACTCCAAAAAGTCATTATTAACAAATTCTGGAAAAGAAAGAACCCCTTTACCATATACTGAAGACATCTGAGGTCCAACTATTAATATATGCCAATTGTTGGGCTGAGTGGCGGCAAGTAGCGGGTGCGCCACTGCAGGGAGCACCACATGAGTCACCGTTAGTCCAGGCCCAGGCAGCAACTGCCATGTTGGGGGCAGACAGAGCACGTCACAGGGAATGCAGCACTCCTGGGATCTGAGGGATAATGTCGGGGGCCAGCTGAGATGGGAATAGAGCTCTGAATCCCACAGAGCCCATCCTGGGATTGTCACAGATGAGGGGGATAAACACAAGTCATCGCCGGGGTCAGCCGAGATGGGACGTGGCACATCCCTCTAGTGGGGAAGGCCCCAAGTCCCTTTGTTCAAAGGCTTTTGTTGAAAAGGGTATCAGTTTGGCTAGGTAACAGGAATGCACAGGTTATCTCATTACATCAGTATGTTCATGTTCACAGAGAATGGATGATGTTTTGAAGAAAACAAATGGCAGGAACACACCAGTTTACATGGGTCCAAGAGGAGACTAGTAAACAAGAAAGACAACTAAACATGAGAGTGTAGTAAACATAAGAGTGCCCAAGGATATAGGGTTAGGGTCTGTGAATAATGTAAATTTCCTTCCCAGTCTGAGCTAGCTAGAGCTTTTGAGGGAAGAACAAAGCATACTTTAAAGAATTTACTTGTAGGCCTGATTTCCCCGGGAACCGCCAGATCTGGTTTAGGACTGATTCCAGTATTGTTCTGAGCATCAGCCAGGTGAGGGGAGGGAGCCGCCAAGAGACAATGAGACTTCTTTCACATAGAATGAGGACTCCAGCCATGTCCAAACCAAGCCGAAGGGTGCCGACCTTTTTGCCCTTTCTCCAGGTCCCCCAATTTCTTGTCTGCTGTCAATATTCAATCCTCATCTGTCTTAGGTTGTATACCTCAGCTCAAGGTAACTGACCCATCTTTGATAAGCAGTCATCCATGGCAAAGCAGAGAGGCAGGGGTCCTGCCAGGGGGGACAGGTTATGTCTCCTCAGGAGCCTGTTTCTCTAAGGCCTCCTGATTATTTCCAGCCTTGGGGCCCTCTAGCCTGTCAGTGGGGTTACAGTTCCTGAAACCAGACAGGGCATTTCCCAACACCAATCATTAAGCTTTGCCAGTTTTTGGGGGCCTCATCATAGAAAGCCTGAACCAAGGGCCTAAGCTATCAAGCTACTTAATTCAGAAACTCAAAACCATGATATGAAGTATCTTTCCGATTACTAAATCCAACTATCATAGAAATGGCAATGATAACAATGGCAGACATAACTACTCATAGTCTTTTTCTTGAAAGCCAGGACATAGCCCCAGATTCTCTCTAAAGGAAGTACTCCTGTCCCCCAATACCAGTTTAGGCCCCTGACCTAACTCTTACAGAATAATTGCTATGGGCTAGACACTTTCACATAGGCTATTTGATTCAAATTAATTCTCACAACCATGTGAAGTAGCATAAAGAAAGTAAGACTCAAAGAGGCTAAATGACTTGCCTGAGATCACCCAGTCATTGTGTAAACATGAGACACACTTGTCCAAAACCTCTCAAGCCAAACCCAAGGCTTATCCTCTTGGAGTGTTCAATGTGTCTCAAAAAGAAAAAGCAGGGACCCTCTAAGTCTAGGTTTTATGTCTCCTCAGTGGAGTTAAGAAGCAGGGAGAAGAAGGAATCACCACCTTCATTCAATTTCTACAGTGGGAGGGCCCTGCTTCCCACCAAGATTCACACAATGGGGTACCCCCAAACAAGGCAGGGATTCAAATGTTCAGCAGCCAAGAACGTAACAAATGTCTAGTACACTTAGTGTGCTATACCTGTATGTTCTTTATACTTCTATGCCTTCTGGACCATGGATACCTGTGTCTTTCATTCCTTGGCACCTTGGCAAAGCACACAATTGTCACTCAGTAAGTGTTTCTTGAATGAATGCAGGCTTCTGGGATTTCGTGCTCCTTTTGGAACTGTAAGGCATTTCAGGATATTCTGTTGTCACACATGCAGGGTAGGACTTCCAACTGGGGACTGAAATTTGATATAATACAAATGACCACATTCCCCATAGAGCCTCACTAGCACCTCTGCCCACTCCCTGCTTCTCTGGACAGCTAAAGCCTAGAATGTTTGAGCTTTTTATACAGAAAAGCAACATTTTTAATTGATAAGAGGTATCCCTGCCATGTTCTGGTTGCAACCAGTCCCAAAGAAATCTCCCAATCTCCTTTGAGATGCAAACTCATTGACTTCCAGTATCCAGCCCATTATTCCATATTCCAGGCACACAGCCCCATATCCCTAAACACCGATTTTCAAGTTAAGGCTGTGTTCAGGGATATGCGATCTTTGCAGTCACACAGGGCCTCACACGTATAAGGCTCTGCTGTCACCATCTTAACTTCTTTTAATTTAGAACAAGGATCTTTACATTTTCACTGTACATAAGGCCCTTCAAATTATGTAGCCTTTCCTATTAGAGCTATCTAGTCTGATGGGAAGTGGGAGAACATTAAACAGGTTGAATCATGAACAATCAAATTCAAAGTTCCCTGTGCGGAGGACACAAGTAGGAGGCAGGCACAGTGCAGGCATTATTTCACAGAAACCCCACAGGTCACTGTAGGCAGCACTTTACCATTTTAAGGGAACAGAGGCTCAGAAAAGTGTCCTAAAGCTTTACCTAATAAAGGCAGAGCTGGGAAGATAGCACAAACAAGAATGTTCATGATTTTAGCATTCTGACAGGGAAAAAATGAGTATATAAATGTCCTTTTTTATCATTACCATTTTAGAAGTGCTTTCTATTAATTTCTAACTGATACTCAGGAAGAGTAGCTGGGCTTACTTCAGCTTTTACACTCTGAGGATCATTACAATTCTATCAGCAAACAGTGAAGAAAGTGCTCCTCACAGGGAGACTGAGACCCAACTGCAAACTTCTTACAAAGGTCTCCAAGTGACCTTGCCCTGCCCACTCCTCTCTCCTTATTCTCCTGTGGAAAGATCTCTCTCTCTCTCTCTCTCTGATCTCTAATTAGTGGCCTCTTGAGTTCCTCAGATATTCTGTGGCCCTTGATTCTCCCCCCACACCCCACCCAACACTGTCTCCATTCTCACGGTTGCTACCTCAGACACCCGCATCGCTCCCCTGGAAAATCTCCCTGGTCTCCCTGACTCCCACCTTCTCCTGTCTCAGTCCTTTCTTCACATTGTTTTCAGCATAATCTTTTAAAAACTCCTCAATGGCCTTCCATTACCTCTAGGACAATGCCCACATTCTTCATGTGGCTTAGAATGCCCTCACTTTTCCTCTCCAGACACAAGGACTTTTTGTTAGTCATCGAATGGGCCAAGCAGCCCAGCCACAGGGCCTTTGTACTTGCTGATCCTCTGCCCAGAGCACTCTTTACTCCAATGTTCCTGTGTCCACTCTATCTGCTTAAATGTCACCTCAGAAATAAGTTCCTTGGCAACCTGATAAAAACCAGCCTGTGCGCACATACACACTCACACACTCACATCATTTTCCATCCATCTTGCCCTGCTAATTTTACTTTGGAACATTCCTAGCTATGTGTTTTGTGTGTGTGTGTTTTTTTATCCTTACCTGAGGACATGCTTATTGATTTTAGAGAGAGCGGGAAGGGGTCGGGGGGAGAGAGAGAGAGAAACATCAATGTGAGAAAGAGGCATTGATGGGTTGCCTCTCATATGCACTCCACCGGGGACTGAACCCACAACCTAGGCATGGGAAACCATGACCTTTCAGTTTACAGGACAATGCTCTAAACAACTGAGCCACACTGGCCAGGGTGGCATATTATATTTTTTCTGTTCACTTATTTAGCATCTGTCTCCCCTGCTAGCATGGACAGCAGGGACTGTGGCATCCCTAACACTAGGGCAGTTCTTGACACACAGGTGCACAACAGATCTTCATTGAGTGAGTGAATAAAGGCCTGCCTGCCTCTCCTGAATCATCAGTCACCACTTACTCCTTCCCACTCTAACCTGCCACCATACAGTACTAATGCTGGGAATTCCCCTTCCCCCACTAGAGACATAGCTTTTACCAGAAGTCAAGGCCTGGTACATTTCCCTCTGGGGAGCTCTCCTGGCATCCTTTGTGTTGGTTTGCACACTTGGGAGCTTCACAGGTGAAATTAGAAACTGGTCCCAGTACACAGAAGGCAAGAGGAGACTAAAGAAAAAGGCAGGCCACTTTGGATTGCTAGATGGCAGATTGAATAAGCGAGAGAACAGACTTACAAAGCTTGTATTAGGCGGCAGTAAGTCAATTGGATTTCTGCATCTACCCAGAGAATCTTAAAGTTTATATAAAGGCCTTATGTGGATTCAGTCACTATTCCACGCAGATGTTCTGACAGCACATTGCTCTCTCAAGGCTGCATCCTTGAAACCAGTGCCAACTGTGGGAACAGTGGCCAGAGAATACATTGCAAGGAGAGGAGAGGATGGTCCTCTGATCGCCCTGGTCCAGCTCCCAGGTCAGCCAGCAGTCATGTCCTCTCGATGACCTCCTCCAACACTGTGCTGACCCCAAGGGATAACGAAGCTCTCCTAACCAACCCCCTCTTAATCTAATTACCAGGGAACCAGGGTCACCCCTTCCAGTGAACAGCTTCCCAGCTGATGGGGTGCTAGAAGCGCTGCCCCAGTGCTCTGGCCACTGCTGTTCCCAGAGGTTGTCAGACATCTACCCAGGGTCACCTGGAGCGAGGATTGTCCTTCAGTTGTCCTTAGTTTAGTTCCAGTTTTCAGTTTTAAAAAAAAAAAGTAGACAAAAATGAAAATAAAAAGAAACTTGTTGTTGCTAAGAAAACTAATGCTTCATGAATTTAAATGATGCTTTGAATGCTTGAAGAAGACCCAATAAGAAAATAGCTTTTTTTAAAAAAAGTGCTTGCAACTAGATGAGCACCAAACATACTTAAAAGATCAGGGGATATATAGAAATTTTTAACTATAATTCTATACTCAAACTATTTAAAAATTGCCAAAACTGAAAATTATAGATAATAAATTATGAATGTGATTTGAACAAAAATGATCACAGAGCCCATCATCAAGCCCACACACAAAGGAAAGACTTGCCCTACATTTAAGGGGGTGCGTTAATAGACATGTATGTTTTAAGTTCAAATAATATAGTCAAGGCATGATTTATTTTTTAGTGACTCCCCACTTCAGTCTTTTTTTTTTCAATTAACTTAATTAGCTTGTTATGTGCATGGGGCTGGTGTGTCACCTTTCACATTCCCAAGTCCGGGCTGTCTGGTCTTCACCATGGTATCTGGCATCTATATGATGTGCCACTGGGTTGGCACATCATAGGCCCCTGATAAGTATGTGTTGAATTAATGAATACAAAAATGAGAGCTGGAAATTCAACCTCATCCTCCAAGGACTTGCTCTTTCCTGTCAGCCTTCTTTACTTGTAGAAATATGGCCCATGTCCCAAACCCGCAAACTCTCTTTGGTACCTTCAGAGAAATAAATCTGTTTTCTTTTTCTTTTCTACCAAAGACTTACTCAATCCCAAGACTCCAGAGACACATACTTACTCATTGTGTTTATGGAATCAATCACTACAAATCGAGGAGTCTGAGATAGAAGAAGGCAAAAAATCTCATCGTGTTGTTCATCATAAGAAGAAATTAGAAGTAGATACAGAGTGGATAAAGAACATTGTTGAGGTGAGTGTGGCAGCGCATGGACATCCTTACTTTATGCAGGCTTTCTTTTTTTGGCTCAGGTGAGACACACACACCATCAGGGAGCTGTCAAAACAAATACACAACCCTGGCTGGTGAGGCTCAGTGGATTGAGCACCAGCCTGTGAACCAAAGGGTCACCAGTTCGACTCCCCATCAGGGCACATGCGTGGGTTGCAGGCTAGGTCCCTAGTGGGGCAAGGGTGAGGGGGTGCATGAGAAGCAACCACACATTTATGCTTCTCTCCCTCTCTTTCTCCCTCCCTCCCCCTCTATCTAAAAATAATAAATAAAATATTTTTAAAAAATAATACACAATATGAATACCAACAAGAAAAATGTGTTCAATATATAGTGGTACATGTGAGTGTGTGGGTTATCACAGATTGACTAGAACTTTTACTCAGGTTCATTGAGACTCTTCTCCCCAAAGGGCCTGTATTTGGCAACTGGATGGGGTTGGGAGGGAAGTAAAGAAAATATATGTTATAAAAAAGATCCCTCCCTTAATACATTTTAAATCTATGTCAAAAATTAATTACATGGTGCTTTTTGTGCACTCCACACACAGCTTGTGTGCGTGTGAGCTGGGGGGCTAAGTGCAGACAAGCTGGAAGAAATAATGGATTCCTGGCCAAAGGGGTCACACAGCTGCATAGAGAGCCTTGAGGAGAGACTAGAGACAGAGGCATTGGGGAAAGAATGGGAGGAGGAACTGGGGAGTCCTGACTCCCTCCCCATTCGGTAGTCTCCATTTTGTGCTGAAGAAAGCACCCCCAAAGAGGCAGAAGCAGGGCACCGATGAGCCAGATGGCCCACAATTACAATGTGGTCCACAGAAATAGTGGATCCCTGGCCCAAGGGGTCACAGAACTGCCCAGACCCCTGCGGAGAGACTGGAGACAGAGGCGTTGGGGAAAGAACGGGAGGAGGAACCAGGGAGTCTGGACTCCTCCTTTCCGTAGTAGCCACTGCGTGGGAACAGGCCACACCCTCAAAGAGCCAAAAGCTGAAAAGCACACAATAGACAGCCCAAAACCACCGAGTGCAGGTGTGCACACTCGCACTGAGTCGCCGGCGAGGGTTGGCGAGTGTGTGTGGACCCACGCGGGCTGGCGAGGACTCCCGCAGGTTGGCGCGGACGGGGCCTGCGAGGGAGTTCGCAGATCGGTGGGGACAGGTGTAAACCGATCTGCGCTGGCCCGAGTGCAGAGTGGTCCGCTGATATAGTGGATCCCTAGCCAAAGGGGTCAGAGAGCTGCCCAGAGTCCCTGGAGAAGAGACCGGAGACAGGATTAACCGGAGAGTCCTGGAGCTGACTCTCCCATTTCCTTAGTCTCTATTTGGCGAGGGCAGGCAATGCACCCAAAGAGCCAAAAGCAGGGAAAGCACACAATAGAAGACCCTAAACTGACCAGTGCCAGGGTGCCCGCCAGCCTGGAGGGCCAGATGAGTACACGAGGTCGTTAAGAAGTCCGCTGAGCTGGGGCAAGCACGCGCGAGCCCAGGTGGGTGGGGGATCCTGCCAGGCCAGGGAGTGCAGTCAAGGAGCCAGCGTGAGAGTGCAGAGCGATCCAGAGAAATAGTGGATCCCTGGCAGAAGGAGTCCAGAGCTACTCAAAGCAGGAGTCAGACACAGACAGTAGACTCCTAGAAGTCGCAAACAAACAACCCAAGGTCATATAGGGTCAACAACTCACATCATCAGAGGCAGGCCCAGAAAGAAAAGTAAAGGAAATAAATAAATAAATAAATAAATAAATAAATAAATAAATAAAAAGACCCGCCTACTACCATAGAAGTTTAATCCACAAAGTCAGGAAATCTAGACGGATCAATTGAAGCAGAAGCAAAAATAAATTAATTACTTAATAGACTCTCACAAAAATGGGAAGAAAAAGAAGTTCCCCCCAAATGAGTGGAAAGGGGGAATACCCACAGAGAGAACTAAATGAAATAGAGGCAAGGGAACTATCAGATATGGAATTCAAAACAATGGTTCTAAGGAAGCTCAATGAGCTCAGCCAGCTCAAAGAGAACTATGAGAAACTACAGAGAAACTATCAGGATCTTAGAGCAAACTACATCAACCTGGAAAAGGACATAGAAACTATCAAGAAGACACAAGAGGATATGAAGAATACCATTTCTGAATTGAAGAACACAGTAGAAGGAATCAAAAGCAGGCTGGATGAAGTGGAGGATTCAATCAGTGAGACAGAGGACAAGGTAGAAAAAAGCTCCCAGAAAGAACAAGAAATGGAAAAAAGACTCAGAAAGAATGAAGAGGCATTGAGGGAAATGCAGGACAACCTGAAACGCAATAATATCTGCATAATAGGGGTACCAAAGGAGAAGAAGAGAAGCAAGGGATAGAGAACCTCTTTGAAAAAGTAATGATGGAAAATTTCCCCAATTTGAGAAGAGAAAAGGTCTCATGGATCCAGGAGGCACAGAGGGACCCACTGAAGAGGGACCCAAGGAGGCCCACTCCAAGACACATCATCATTAAAATGGCAACTATCAAAGACAAAGAGAGAATCCCAAGGCAGCAAGGGAGAAGGAGAAAGTAACATACAAGGGGGCCCCAATATGCCTAGGAGCTGACTTCTCAACAGAAACACTACAAGCCAGAAGGGAATGGCAACAAATATTCCAAGTCATGAAAAGCAAGGGCCTACAACCATGGATGCTCTACTCAGCAAGGCTCTCAATTAAAATAGAAGGGGAAATAAGAAGTTTCCCAGACAAAAGAAGGCTAAAAGAATACATCTCTACGAAACCAGCACTCCAAGATATACTAAGGGGACTGGTTTAAGAGGATGAAGGAAAAGAGTGAGAAAGAGAAAAACACAGGTACAAAGAGAAAAAATGAATAGGTTCTATTAGTAATAACTCTCAATGTAAATGGACTAAATGCCCCAATCAAAAGACACAGGGTAGCTGAATGGATAAGAAAATATGACCCACACATATGCTGCCTACAAGAGACTCACTTCAGAGCAAAAGACCTCCACAGATTGAAAATAAAGGGATGGAAAAGTATATTCCAGGCAAATGGGCAGGAGAAGAAAGCAGGGGTAGCAATACTTACATAAGACAAAATAGATTTCAAAACAAAGGCCATAAAAAGAGACCCAGAGGGGCACTTTATAATACTTAAAGTAAGAATCTATCAAGAAGACATAAACATTGTAAACTTATATGCTCCCAATACAGGAGCCCCCAAGTATATAAGGAAATTGTTGGACAACTTCAAAAAGATATAGACAGCAACACACTGATAGTAGGGGATTTCAACACCCCACTGTCAAAAATGGACAGATCTTCCAAACAAAATATCAATAAGGATATTGTGGAGCTGAATGACGCACTGAATCAAATAGACTTAACTGCCATATATAGAACTTACATCCCAAAGCAGCAAAATACACATTCTTTTCAAATGCTCATGGCAGTTTTTCAAAGATAGACCTCATGATAGGACACAAATCAAAGCTCAGAAAATTCAGGAAAATTGAAATAATACCAAACTTTTTCTTGGACCACAAGGGCTTGAAACTGGAAATCAACCTCAAAGAGAAACTTCAAAAACTTGCAAACTCATGGAGACTGAACAGTAGACTATTGAACAATGAATGGGTCAATAATGAGATAAGAGAAGAAATCAAAAAATTTCTGGAAACAAATGAAAATAAACATACAACAGTCCAAAACCTATGGGACACAGCAAAGGCAGTCCTGAGAGGGAAGTTCAGAGCAATACAGCCTTACCTAAAACAGATAGAAACATTTCAAATAAAAGACCTAACACTACAACTTTAAGAACTGGAGAAACAACAACAAATAAATCCCAGAGCAAGTAGAAGGAAGGAAATAGTCAAGATTAGAGCAGAACTGAATGACACAGAGACAAAAAGAACAATTCAAAGCATCAACTAAGCCAGAAGCTGGTTCTTTGAAAAGATAAATAAAATCGACAAGCCTTTAAGCAGACTCATCAAGACAAAAAGGGAGAGGACCCAAATTAATAATATCAGAAATGAAAGAGGAGAAATAACAACAGATACCGTAGAAATACAAAGGATCATCAGAAACTACTATGAACAATTATATGCCAAGAAATTTGAAAACCTCGATGAAATGGACAAATTTCTAGAAAAGTATAATCTTCCAACACTGAAGGAGGAAGAAACAGAAAGCTTGAACAGACCAATAACTGGGGAAATTGAAGCAGTAATCGAGAAACTCCCAGCCTGCAAAAGCCCTGGGCCAGACGGTTTCACAGAATAATTTTACAAAACATTTAAGGAAGAGCTAACCCCTGTCCTTCTCAGACTATTACAAAATATCCAATAGGAGGGAAGACTCCCAGACTCCTTCTATGAGGCCAGCATCACCCTAATCCCAAAACCAGATAAAGACCCTACAAAGAAAGAAAACTACAGGCCAATTTCTCTGATGAACGTAGATGCTAAAATCCTCAACAAAATATTGGCAAACCACATCCAGCAATACATGAAAAAGATTATCCACCATGGTCAAGTGGGATTCATCCCAGGGATGCAGGGATGGTTCAATATACACAAGTCAATAAATGTAATACCTCACATAAACAAAAGAAAAGACCACAACCACATGATCATCTCGATAGACGCAGAAAAAGCATTTGATAAGGTACAGCACCCATTTATGATCAAAACACTCAGCAAAATAGGAATAAATGGGGCATTCCTCAACGTAATAAAGGCCATATATGAAAAACCTACAGCCAACATCATACTCAACAGGCAAAAACTAAAAGCTTTCCCACTAAGATCGGGAACACGACAAGGATGTCCGCTCTCACCACTTCTTTTCAACATCGTATTTGAAGTCCTAGCCACAGCGGTCAGATAAGAAAAAGAAATAAAAGCCATCCAAATAGGAAAGGAGGAAGTAAAACTCTCATTGTTTGCAGATGACATGATAGTGTACATAGAAAACCCTGTAGACTCTACCAAAAAACTCCTCAACCTAATAAGTGAATTTGGCAAAACAGCAGGATACAAAGTCAATATTCAGAAATCAAAGGCATTTTTGTACACCAGCAATGCAATAGAAGAAGAAGAAATCAGAAAAAAAAAAATACCATTCGATATAGCAAGAAGAAAAATAAAGTACCTAGGAATAAATTTAACCAAGGAGGTAAAAGACCTTTGTGCAGAAAACTATACAACATTGAAGAAAGAAATTAGGAAGACACAAATAAATGGAAGCATATACCGTACTTATGGATTGGAAGAATTAATATCATCAAAATGTCCACACTACCCAAAGCAATTTATAGATTCAACACAATCCCTATTAAGATATCAATGACATATTTCACAGAAATAGAACAGACATTTCAAAAATTTATATGGAACCATAAACGACCGCAAATAGCCACAGCAATTTTGAGAAAGAAAAACAAAGTAGGAGGGATCACAATACCGGACATCAAACTCTACTACAAAACCACTATACTCAAAACAATCTGGCACTGGCACAAGAACAGACCCATAGACCAGTGGAACAGAATAGAAAGCCCAGAAATAAGCCCAGGTCTCTATGGGCAACTAACATTTGACAAAGGGGACAGAAGCATAAAGTGGAGCAATAATAGCCTCTTCAACAAATGGTGTTGGGAGAGCTGGACGGCTACATGCAAAAAATTGAAATTGGATCATCAGCTGACACCATACACAAAAGTAAACTCAAGATGGAGAAAAGACTTAAATATAAGTCGCAACACCATCAAAGTCCTAAAGGAGAACATTGGCAGGAAACTCTCAGATATCACACACAGCAATTTTTTCACCAATATGTCTCCTAAAGCAAGGGACATAAAGAAAAGAATAAACAAGTGGGCCCTCATCAAAATAAGAAGCTTCTGCACAGCCAAAGAAAACATCAGCAAAATGAAAAGGAAGCCAGCCCTATGGGAAAATATATTTGCTAATGATACATCAGATAGAGGTTTGATCTCCAAGATATATAAAGAACTCACTCGACTCCATTCCAAGAAGACAAACGATCCAATCAAAAAATGGGCAAAGGACCTGGGCAGACGCTTTTCTAAGGAAGAGATACAGAGGGCCCAGAGCCATTTGAAAAGATGCTCAGCATCACTAGCCATCAGAGAAATGCAGATCAAAACTACCATGAGGTACCATCTCACGCCGGTCAGAATGGCCATCATAAACAGATCCACAAACAACAGGTGCTGGCGAGGCTGTGGAGAAAAGGGAACCCTAGTGCACTGTTGGTGGGAATGCAGACTGGTGCAGCCATTGTGGAAAGCAGTGTGGAATTTCCTCAAAAAGCTGAAAATGGAGCTGCCTTTTGATCCAGTGATTCCCCTGCTGGGACTATACCCTAAGAATCCCAAAACACCAATTCAAAAGAACCTATGCACCCCAGTGTTCATAGCAGCACAATTTACAATAGCCAAGTGCTGGAAACAGCCTACGTGTCCATCAGTAGATGATTGGATCAAAAAACTATGGTACATTTGCACAATGGAATACTACGCAGCAGAAAGAAAAAAAGAACTACTAAACTTCAGGACAGCATGGATGGAACTAGAGAGCATTATGCTAAGTGAAATAAGCCAGGGGGCGAAAGACAAATACCATATGATCTCACCTATAAGCGGAACCTAACCAACAAGACAAAAATGCAAGGAAAATAAGACCAGTAACACTGAAAGGAAAAGAAATGAACAGAGAAAGGAGGGATGGAGGAAGGGGTAGGCAGGGGACAAGGAAGGGAAGGGGAAGGTCAAGGAACATATAGCAAGGACTCATGGACAAAACCAAAGTGGGGAAGGATTTAGGGAGGGAGGGGGAGGGGGCAGGGGAAGGTGGTGAGAGGAAGGCAGAGACAAATGTATTTGAAAAAATAAAGAAAATAAATTAAAGTAAAAATAAATAAATCCAGGGATACAAATGTTACATGAAACATATAAAATGGCTAACTTCATGTTACCTTCAGGTAGTTGTGGAAACAAGTGCAGAATATCATCAACATGGAAATATGTGATAATTACCTAATATTTACTTTTAAGGAGATAAGCAAATGTTGGAGGTGGTACAATGTTATAAAGGTGCCTTATGCAATTGAGCAAAGACCAGCATTCAAAAAATAAATATATAAATAAAAGGAAAAAAATTACATGGTAAATGGATAAATAAATTGTGGTACATTCATACAATGGAATATTATTCAATGCTAAAAAGAAATGAGCTATCAAGCCATGGAAAGACATGGAGGAGCCTTAAATTTACATTACTAAGTTAAGAAAACCAATCTGAAATTTCAAATACACAGTATGTTGATCCTTGAGCAAGGTGGGAATTAAGGGCAACAAAAAGTCACAAAGTCGAAAATCAAGTATAACTTAAGTCAGCCCTCCACATATACAGATTCCCAATTGCAGATCAAAAATACAGCTGACCCCTGAACAATGTGAGTTTGAATTGCACAGGTCTACTTATATGCAAATAAGTGAACTTGCACAGTTCAAACCCATATTGTTTAAGGGTCAACTGTATGACCTTCTGGAAAAGGCAAAATTATAGAGGCAGTAAAAAGATGAGTGGTTGCCAGGGGTTTAGGGGGAGACAGGAATGAATTGGTGGAGCCCAGAGAATTCTAAGGCAGTGAAAATACTCTGTATGAAATACAGGTGAACACATATCATTAGACATTTGTCTAAACCCATAGAATGCACAGCACCAAGCGTGAACCCTAATGTGAACTATAGACCTTAAGTAATAAGAATGCGCCAGTTCATTTACGGTACAAACGTGCATGTGGTACAGGATGGTAACAGTGGTGGAGACTGTGGGTGTGTGGTGGGACAGGAAGTATAGGGAATCTCTGTACTTTCTATTCAATTTTTCTGTGACCTGCTCTAAAAAATAAAGCCTATTTTAAAAATCAATCACATGGCAATATTGATGAAGATGTATACTATGAAGTTATAAGTGAAAATTAGTCTCAAAATATTAGTCATTCAGACTGAGATAATAATCAGGTCTGAAGCTTGAAAAGGAGGCATTAAAGTGGGAATTAGAAGATGTGATAGATTTTATGCCTTCTGTAAATACATATTTGAGAATACACTATGCCAGGCCCTCGTCTAGGTGCTGGAGACACAAAGGTAAACAAAAAAAAGCCCCTGTGCCCATAGAACTTATGTTTCAGTTGAGGAGACAGACAAAAATACTGTTCAGTGCTATGCCAGGTATTGTGACTTGGGGAGCAAGGCAGCATAAGGAACTCTTGAGGTGTTGCGCTGAGAGAGCAGTTGCTCTAATACCCTCAGGGCAAACTCAGAAGTGCCATTTAAGCCTAGGCCTGCAGGAAATGAGGCAGTGAGCTGGGTAGATAACCGGTGGGAGGGCATTCTAAGCAGAGCAAACAAGCAAAAAGACCCTGAGGCCTCTGTCTCACGGATAATTGAGAGTGAGAGGAGAATAAAGAATGAGCTTGGGTGCCCAGATCAGATGGAGCCTTGTGGGTCATAGTAAGACTCTGGATTTTATCCTAAGAATGAGGAGAACCCATTGGAAAGTCTAGAGACGAACATCATCTGACATATCCTCTAGAAGACTCTTTCAGGCTGCTGTAAAGAGAATAGGTTTGAGGAGAAAGAATAAAAGCAGAAAGTCCTGGTGGGAGCCAGGCATAAATTCAGGTGAGAAGTGATGAGCATCTCTACTAAGTGGTAGCAGTAGAGGTGGCAAAAGCAGTCCAATTTGGGATATTTTTTTGAAGGGAGAATCAAGAGGGCTTCCCGTTGAATTGGAAGTGGAGTGTGAGAGAAAAAGAAGACAAAAGAATGAATCTAGGAATTTTGGCATGAGCAACTGATAAATGGTATGTTATCATTTATTAGATTGGAAAACACAAGGAGACTAATGGAAACTAACATTTTGTAACACCATGTAGGTTGTAAAGCACTTCCACATATAATGTAAATATACCTTTTCCCAACAACTCCTGTGCCATAAGTGTGGTATTATTATCCTCACTTAACAGTTGAAGTGAGACTCAGGAAAACACACATGACTGTCTCAGGACACAGACCTGTGCTAGTCAAGGCACCGCTCATTAGCTGCTGAAACACAGGATTCTCAGAGCAAAGTGGCTTAACAACCAGATACGAGTTTCTTGCTCATGTCACGTTTGATTTGAGTCTTGCAGCTCTCTGGGTGGCTCTCCTCGAGGCTGGCTCTGAGGGATCTGGGCCCTTTGATCATAGGTCTGCACCCTCTTGGAGCTCTTCCTGCCCAGTTGCAGGGACAGGAAGTGAAGCCAAGATCCAGGCTTAAATTCCGTAAGCCAAAATGAGTCTCATGGCCCCACCTAGATGCAAGAGGGCTGGGAAATGTACTGCTGCTGTGTGTCCAGAAAAAAAATGAGAACAGTTTGCACTAAGAGGAAAAGCAATCAACATCTTAAAGTGATGAGGGTGGTCTCACTTGTGGCAAAAATGTAAAAGCTAGAAACTGACACGGTCAGCCAAGGTGTGGACCCTTCTGGCCTTGAGAGTAGGAATGGAAAGTTCAGTATCCCTTCATTTCTTGGGCCTGCACATGGAACTCTCACAGACAGTGAGACCAGTCAGAACTCTTACAGACAGAGGAATTAAGGGGGAGCAGGGGACCCTTCAGGTTGTAACAGACAATGAATAGAGAGGGCTTTGGAAGCCTAAGAGAAGGCCTTCAGTTTCCTTATCTCCCTGGCCTAAGCTCCAATCAATTAATGAAAACTTCCTTGGTTTCTTTCTCCAACCAGGCTAGTGAACTCCCTGCCCTGTCCCACCTCAAAGCTGTTGCTCCTGCAGCCTCTGCCCCGCCCCCCCACTAATCTTCAGCGTTCTTCCTGCAGACAAGAAGAAGTTTCTCACCAAGATCTCTAAGCAGAAGATCCTTCCTAACCCACCATTCACATCAGACTACCCAAACCATCCATGAGGAGTGGGACGTTTGGTTCTTTTTTGTTTTTACAAATAGGCAATAACTTTCAAGTAGTCTGCTAAGTCAGGTGGATCACTGCTTCTAAGTGTACACTGGTGTTCAGTCAGCATCCAACCCAGCCAGCCCAGGAGCCAGCAGCTCCGTGGCAGTCAGGGAGGGTTCATGGACTGACAGCAGCAGAGCAAGCTCACGGACAGACAGCAGCTGTCTCACAGTGCAGGGTCCTGCCAGTGAGGCACTGTATTTTCCCTAGTAGAACTGAAGGAAGGGTGAAACATATAGCCCCTTCTCTCTTAGCTCTTAGATCTTAACCTCTTATTCTGTTCCCAAGAAAATGGTAATGAGATTTAGGCTTTTAGATATGCCATTTATTAGACATCATGGACACACATATGCCATATGTGTGTGGTGATGCTGGTGTGAACATACCTATTGCACTGCCAGTCATATAAAAGCACAGCACATACAGCATAGCAGTGGGTTGTACCCTCCAGGGTTGTGTACATGCACTCTGAGGTGTTTCCACAATGACCCAAAGATGCCATTTCACAGAATGTGAGACTGTCATTATGTGGCACATGACTGTCATTCCCCAGTGAGAGAAACACGTAATGACTTCACCTCTGTGTCAGAGATTTTGCTTTACCCATGGGGTCCACATCAGTAGGAAAATGTCATTACATGACAAGTGAATTTGACAAGCAAAACCTCTTGAGAAAGTCTCACTTTCAGGAGGCTTTTGAAAATAAGACTGAAAATACAAATATCCTCTTCCAAGAGCAATGTCTAGAAGATTTTAACTGGCCATCAGGAACAAACCAACCACAGACGCTCTTACAAGGCACTTTTTTTAGGTTAAAAAAAGAAGAGCAGTGATTTGTAAACTAAATGTGTGAGGTGGCTGGGAGCTTAACAGTGCGAGGCAGCAGGTTTCCACTGACAAGCCTGCAGGTTGGGGAGGGGGCGGATTGCAGGAGTCTAGCTCTCCTCTCACTGGTAACTCTGTGTACACCCTTCAGCCTTTGTTAAATGGGGACAATGATAGTGCCTATTTTGTAGGGTCACTGTGTTGTGGCAGTATGGTGTTCAGTGCAGTGCTAGGTATGGGGATAGGGTCAGCTACAGGATCTTCTCACATCCCATAGCGGTTTTCATCCAGATGCCAGGTTCCTGGACATTTAAAGGCTGTGCCCACCCTGGCAGGGTAATTCAGTTGGTTAGAATGTCGTCCTGATAGCCAAGGTTGCGCGTTCGATCTCTGGTCACGGCGCACACAAGAATCAAATGTATAAAATAGTGGAACAACAAATCGTGTTTCTCTCTCTCCCCGCCACCTCCCTCCCTTACTCTCTCACTCTAAAAAAAGAAAAAGAAAAATCAATAAATAAAAAAAAGAAAAGGCCATGACCTAGAGAGAAAGCCACAGCGACTCCTCAGACAGCTGCATTTCTTCCTTTTATTGTCTTGGGTGTTGGCACCCTGCTGCAAGCTTTCTTGAACAAAGGACTCTTCAACTGTTTAAAACGATAGTTTGAAAATCACTACTCTGACTTCCAGTTAAAGTAATGTGGAATCCTATATGATCTAAAAAGCCATCTCTAAACATCTAGGAAATTTAGATGAAATGTAAAATATGTTCCTTTTTACATTTGCAGAGCAGCATGTGTAAGACAGTAAAGAAAATAATACCAGAAACCGACACTAAAAAAGGCAGCAGAGTGAGAGTGTGAATGAATGTGGGTGAGGTGGTGGTATCTGATGGGAAACGGAGGGGTAGGAGGAGGCAAACAGTTTGTCCTGATAACACAGGAGCTTGGGTTTTACACAGGATGGGAACATGAGACAATTGGAGGACGTGCATCTTTTTCAAGCGCACTTGAAATAGCTACACCAATTGATCACACACTAAGCCACAAAATGAATCTCAGCAAACACTGAAGGCTGATAATAGACTGTCTCTTACCCCAATGCATTTTAATTAGTAATAATAATAACAGAAACAAAAGCAACTGGTATGTTGTAACTTTAAAAACATGCTTGTAAATAACGTGTGTGTCAAAGAAGAAATCATATGGGAAACCAGAAACTACTTAGAATGTAATGAAAGGTAAATATCTACACTCATGGAAAGCAGCTAAAACAGTGTTTTGAGAGAAATACTGTTATAGCTTTAAATGTTTACATTAAAGAAGAAAGAGGAGAAGGTGGAGGAAGACCAAGAAGAAGAAAAATAAAAATCAATGAGCTCAACATTCAATTTGAGGAATTAGAAAAATAAACTACTGTAAAATAGAAAACCCACAGAAACTAGAAGTATATAAATGATAAAGATAAGAGCAGAAATCGATGCAACAGAAACCAAACAAATAATAGAATAAACAAACCAAAACGGATCCTCTGAAAAGGCCAGTAAAATGGGCAAATCTTCAGGCAAGGCTGACTCAGGGGAAAAAAAAAGAGAGAAGGTATGAATAATATAAAGAATGAAGAAAGACATAGCTACAGAAGCAGTAGAGGTTTATTATTTATTTTGTTATTTATTTTAGCATGCCCATGGGCCATACATATAAGTTCTTTGGCTTCTCCATTTCCTATATTGTTCTTAACCTCCCCCTGCCTATTTTGTACCTACTATTTATGAAGATTATTCCCTGTACCTTTTCCCCCATTCTTACCCCTCCTCCACCCCTTTGATCTCCATTTCTATGATTCTGTTCCTGTTCTAGTTGTTTGCTTAGTTTGTTTTTGTTTTTTTAGGTTCCGTTGTTGATAGTTGTGAGTTTGTTGTCATTTTATTGTTCATAGTTTTTGATCCTCTTCTTTTTCTTAGATAAGTCCCTTAACATTTCATATAATAAGGGTTTGGGGATGATGAACCCCTTTAACTTGACCTTATCTGGGAAGCACTTTATCTGCCCTTCCATTCTAAATGATAGTTTTGCTGGATAGAGTAATCTTGGATGTAGGTCCTTGTCTTTCATGACTTTGAAAACTTCTTGCCAGCCCCTTCTTGCCTGCAAAGTTTCTTTTGAGAAATCAGCTGATAGTCGTATGGGAACTCCTTTGTAGGTAACTGTCTCCTTTTCTCTTGCTACTTTTAGGATTCTCTCCTTATCTTTAATTTTGGGTAACATAATTATGATGTGCATTGATGTGTACTTCCTTTGGGAGTCCAACTTCTTTGGGACTCTCTGAGCTTCCTGGATCTCCTGGAAACCTATTTCCTTTGCCAGACTGGGGAAGTTCTCCTTCATTATTTTTTCAAATAAATTTTCAATTTCTTGCTCTTCTTCTTCTCCTTCTGGCACCCTGTGATTTGGATGTTGGAACGTTTAAAGTTGTCCCAGAGGTTCCTAAGCCTCTTCTCATTTTTAGAATTATTGTTTCTTCATTCTGTTCTGGTTGAATGTTTCTCTCTTCCTTCTCCTCCCAATTGTTGATTTGAGTCCCAGTTTCCTTCGTTTCACTGTTGGTTCCCTGTATATTTTTCTTTATTTCACTTTGCATAGCCTTTCCTTTTCCCTCCATTTTGTGACCATACTCAACCAATTCAGTGAGCATCCAGATTACCAGTGCTTTGAACTGAGTATCTGACAGGTTGGCTATCTATTCATCACTTAGTTCTATTTTTGGAGCTTTGATCTGTTCTTTTGTTTGAGCCATATTTCTTTGTCTCAGTGCACCTGTTACATTGGAAGGGGTAGAGCCTTAGGTATTCGCCAGAGTGGGGCAACTCAGGACACATGTTGTTTGTCAGGGAGGGGTCCAAGAGTGAACAATGCCTCTTGCTCGGCCTTTAGCAGGCTTTCAGTCACTTCTCCCACTACCCACAAGCAAATTGGACCCTTCTAGTGCTGATTCCTGGGTGGGTGGTTTGGTGTGCATTGCAGGATCCCACGGGTCTTTCCAATAGACTCTCCTATGAGGCTGGGAGTTTCTCCTGATGCTGCAACCCCGACAGATTTTTACCTCCAGAGATTTTGAGGCTTTCTTTTCCTGCACTGGAACCCTGGGGTGCGCGGTCTGTCCCTTGCCTCAGCTGTTCCTCCCAGTTTATCCACATGACAATGTGGGACCACCCAGTCTGCCAGCTGCCACCTTGCTGTGCATCCTCTCTGCCACAGCTGTCTGTCTATGCTCCTCCTACAGGTCTGGATGAATGTTTCTTCTTTATCTTCTTGGTTGTTGGACTGCCATACAGTTTGATTTTCTGGCACTTCTGGTTATTTTTTATTTTTAAATCTGTTGTTGTCCTTATTTTGGTTGTACAAAGAGGCAAAGTGTGTCTACCTATGCCTCTATCTTGACCAGAAGTCTTTTTGCTGTTCAGCAGTAGTTTTTTAAAACATAATATTTAAAATGTTTATAATAATACATTTGAACATTTACATAAAATGAGCAATTTCCAAGAAATACATTATTCACTCAAACCAATTCAAGAAACAATAAAAACCCTGATAATTCTTCTAAAAAAGATTTGTTTAAATCCTAACCCCCAGTGCCTTGGATTATCACCTTATTTGGAAAATTGGTCTCTGAGGATGTAATTTCTTAAAATGAGGTCATACCAGAGTAGGGTAGGCCCCTAATCCAATATTACAGGTGTCCTTACAAGAAAACAGCCACCTGAATACACAGAGACACATAAGGAGAAGGCCACATGAAGATGGAGGCAGAGATTGGAAAGGATGCGTGCAAGTCAAGGAAAAGAAGGATCTCCAGCCGTCGCCAGAGACTAGGAGAGAGGCTAGGAGAAATTCTCCCTCAGAGCCTTTATTCTCCCTCAACCTTGCTGACCCCTTTATTTTGGACTCCTGGCCTCCACAACTATGGGAGAATAAAGTCCTGTATTTTTAAACTTCCCAGTTTGTAGCACTTTGTTGTAGAAGGACTAGGAAGCAAATACAACCAATAACCACTAGAGTGATTAAAATGGTAGTTTGAAATTTGCATGCGCACATGCACACACACACAGAGAATGATCCATTTCAGTTTCCTCGTCACATGGACAAGTAAAGTAAGGCCCTGTGGGTTTCTTGTACCGATTCCCTAACAGGTTGGAGGTAATGACGGGTGGGGTGGTGATAGGTGAGATGGGCATCCAAAGTAAGTAGATAGGTCCCAGGCACTAGTGACAACCCCATGCTCTAAATTAGGACAATCATCCCCTGCACACTTTTCACAGGCATGTCTTTTCTTCCCAGGTGCCTCCAGATGATGATGTAAAATTAATTCTCTACCCCATTGAGAGTATCTTCCAAATTCTCTTTCCCGATGGATCAGGCCAGATACAGTATCCACTGGAGCACAGGACACTTATATTAACACATAAGGCACCTAAAAATTCTGTGATTCGGGGCTGGGGCATGGGTTCTACTAAAGCCTGTACCCTCAGTAGGGCTGTGCTTTTTCAAAAGGATCCCAAAGGAGTGCTTGTGCCTTAACCGTCTTCCAGTTATCCATCAGGAAACCTGGCTATGCTCATCCTCAGTACGAAAGAGAGCAAGTTCACATATATCATTCTGGAAGACAGTGAAGAAACGTGTATTCGGGCCCTTATCAACAGCTCTGGCCATGCCACCTTCTATGATGAAAACAGAGAAATCTGGTAAGCTTGAACAATGAGTCCCAAACACTTTTTACCGTGGGGAAGCAGTATGGTTCAGGCTCGATTCTCATTTTCTCATTCATTCTCATTCTCTCTCTCTCTCTCTCTCTCTCTCTCTCTCTCTCTCTGCCCCCCCTCATTTGTTTGTGAATTTAATCATCTGACTCACATATTGAAATGGGGAGATGGATATCATGATGGACCAGTAAGACAGGTCCCTGGCCTCAGACAAGGACAGTGCACTGTCCTTGTCCCACTGCTGCTTTCCCCATGGTGAAATAGCAGTGACAGACTCAGTGCAGCCACTTCCATTGGCTTTGTCTGCTCTACGTCTCATGAGAATTATCCTAGAAAGACACAGGGCCCCTCTGTTCTGGGGGCCTCAGAGAGGAGGGTGTGGTGAGCGCTCTGGAGGTGCATGTATTGTATTCAAAACTGTAACTTCTAAATATTTCATTGTAACTAAACTTAGTTCTTAAGTTCCCATTTCTGGTAATGGTGGAAAACTTCATCTTACCAATTTAAGGTAATTCAGCCGCTTCAGAATTTTCCCCGCTCTCTCTGGGGTAAATACTCTGTCTCCAGGATTCCCTGTTCCCCTTGCATTCCAGGTTGACCTGTAGTGGGAAGTGCACGTTATCTTGGATCAATGTATACTTTCTTTCTTACTGATAGTCAAAGCCAAACTGTTTTCTTTTTATTTATTTATTTTTTTAAAAGGATTTTTACTCTCCAGCCCTCAGTTTTTAAGAATATTTTCTCTAGCCCTGGCTTGTATGGCTCAGTGGATTGAGCACCAACCTGCAAACCAAAGAATATTTTCTCTGCTATGGGTTTTTTCAACACCTTTTCCTACCTGACTACTTTGTTCTCAGAGGTGTCTGCCTTCTCCAGAGGCCCCTTTGTATAAAAACTGATATCTGAAAGGTAGAAAAAGATACTGGATACAAGAAGCACCAAGTAGCCCTGGCTGGTGTGGCTCAGGGGACTGAGTGCCGGCCTGCGAACCAAAGGCTCATCGGTTTGACCCCCAGACAGGGCACGTGTCTGGGTTGCAGGCCAGGTCCCCAGTGGGGAGCACTTGAGAGGCAACCACACATTGATATTTCTCTCCCTTCCTTTATCCCTCCCTTTTCCCTCTCTAAAACAAATAAATAAAACCTTTAAAAAGAAGAAGAAGAAGAAGCACCAATTAGTAGAGACAAGAGACTCAGTTAATGATCCTGAATGGCATCTGACTACATTTGGGTGTGTCTCTTCTCCTAAATGACACATTTTTAGGGCCAAAAGAGACCTTGGGGAAGTCTACTATCATTTTCTTGATGAGAAAACTGAGGCTCAGAAAAGCTAATAAGTCATTTGCCATGAGCCATATTTTACAGGCAAGAAGTTTTATGGCATTTTGACTCAGCTAAAATTAAGCATTTTTTTAAATTATGAAATAAGGTTCATAAGAGAAACCACATCTTATCCCTGAATCTCAGGCCATCCAAACCCAAGGGGAAGGATGGTGCTCAGAGCTGGAAAAAGGCCAACCCCCATCCTCCAGGTTCTGATTCTGTCAGGCTGGCTTGGGGCTGGAGGTCTTCACCAGGTCAGCTGGTGTGGGACCCAGGCCAGCATGCCCTCCACTGGGCCTCCAAGGCTTCAGAAAGCAGCCAAGGTGCTTGGGCTGGCTGCAATGGCCCACCACTGCCCCCCATCTGCCAGGCTTGGTGGATGCCCGGAGGACTGTAAGGCAAAGATGGGGACCCTGAACGAAATACTTCCATCTCCTCCTCAAAATCAGCAGGAGCCACGTCCAGGACTCCCCTCAGGTCAGGAGTGGATGGCTACTGTGCTGACACCTCAGACGGTTGCTGGGACTCCAGGACAGCCTCAACCTCATGAAGAAATTGACCCAATGTCCTCTCCTGAGGGACAGCAGTGACCAGTGGTTCAGTCTCTCTTCCCCAGAATAGCCTTGCTTCCAGGCATAGCCTCATAGCCATTTCAGAGTCCATGAGCCTCAAACTTCTCATCTCCCATCTCTCTCCTTGGGACCTGCTGTCTTCCTGTCTTGAAGTTTTTCTGAAACTGCTAACCACTTTGCCATTTATGGTTTCTCAAGAAGGGGGGATAAATTGGCTGCTACCCCTTCTAACACTGAGCTCCCTGTCCGCTAGAGAAAACAGGAGGCTGTCAGGGAAAGCTGATCACTTAGGCTCAGAGTGGGCCTTGTGACTCTCTGCAAAAGGCTGCCCAGCATCCTGCCAGTGGGGCCAAGGCCAAGGCCCAGGACATCACAAGGGGCCTCCACTCTTCCCCAACCTGGCCTGGCTCCTCTGCCCACCCATAGGCAGCCCCTGCCTTTCTTTCCTTGCTCCCTCTCCGCCCCACACACACACACTAGCATCACTGTCATTTTTCTTGCCCTTCCTTTTTGGTGCTGGAGGAGCAGGCAGTAGGGAAAGGGCAGAGCTCCCACCCGTTATTCCCCTCAGCAGGTCCCGGCCGCTCTACACACAGGCCTGGTGCACCGCTCGCCTCCTCTCAGCAGTCTCTCCACACTGCTGTACACAGGTGCTCAACCTTTGTGTCCTGTCTCCTCCGAGAGCAACTGCATCTTATCTGGGTCATGCTCTAGTGCGGCTTAACCCAAAGCAAAGCAGCAGGCATTTCAGGCATCAGAGACCTGGATGAGAGAAGGACCGTCCTTATATATCCCCCACACACACCTATCACCCCCAAAAGGTCATACTACGGGGCAGAATGGGCCAAGCTGTTTCCCTCCACAGGGGCAGAGGCACCAGAGCAAAATGTGATCCCATAGCGGAAAGGCCCCCAAGGAAATTCGTCATTAAAACTGCAGTCCCACGGTCATGGGGAGAACAATTGTATGGCAAGGACCCTCCTGCTCAGCCAGGGTCCACTGACCCTAGTCACTGCTAGAAACGTCCTCAGCTGCGCCCCAGGCTCCAGCCCCATCTCTGCACCCTCAGTGCTGACGCTGACAGAGGAAGATCCCCCCGCACTGCACTGCAGGCCCTGGGCAGGATTTAGAGCCACAGTGTTGTAAGAACTTAATATTTCTTGGGACATTTTTCATTTCTGTCTCCTCAGGAAAGGTAGATGGCATACTTGTAGTTTGCTGGGTGTGTGGAAACTAAACCTCAGCATCAACCCCAACCTCCAGGCTCAGAACTTGAGAAATCTCAGACCGGGCCTCCCGCCAGGCTTCAGGGTCCTCCAGCGAGGGGCTCCAGAGCTGCCTGAAGTCAGGGTCCTTTGGAGGGGTCTTTATATCCCCTGAGAGGAACCTCCAGATTCAGATGGCTCTGGGTGTTCTGGACCCCATTTTCCTGAGGAAGCCTTAGCCCAGAGCTGGGTGTCCCCAGGCAGGGGCAGACCTCTAACCCCAGGGAGCAGGGAAAGCCTAGTGAGAAAACTGATAGGAGCCATCAAAAGGGTTAAAGCTGAGGATCTGCTCCCTCAAGGGCCAAAAGAAAACTCCCCTCTCTGCCCTCTCCATCAAAGATAATAAGGACATTATAATGCTGACTGAGTTATTGCTATGTATAAGCAAGTAATTGTCACAACAACCCTCTGAGTAAAGTGCTATTATTATCTGCATTTGGCAGTTGAAATTGAGGCATAAAGAAGTTAAGTAACTGGCCCAAGATTACACAGTTTGCAAGTGACAGATCCAGGCTTTGAATGTGGAGATTCTGGCTCCAGCGCCCACATTTTTAATTCTTCACATGTATACAGCCTCTTGGCTAAGTAAAGAGAAATGAGGTTGGCCAGGCTGGGGCCTGATGGTGAGGGATTTAGGACCTCTGCACTTCAATGAGCAATGGGAAGCACCAGGAGAATCGAAGATTGGGAGTGACTAGGAGTTCTCCTGTTGGAGGCGAACAAGGCTGCACTTAGCTGGCCTCCCTCTCTAAGCCGACCCACAAGGGCCCTGGACAGCCCAGAGGGGACCCTGGCAGGTAGTCTGAGTAACCCAGGCTCCCCCAAACGCTACATCCTTCTGATTAACCCAGGTCTCAGAATCTCTTCCCCCTGCATTCAGTCCTTGAGAGAAGTTGCTCCCCCAATAGCACAGATTCCAGGGACGGCCCTGGCGGGATTCGAGAAGCAGAAGCCAGAGACAGAGGCATACGATGGGTTTAAAAGGCCAAGAAAGGATGGCTCATAGATGAGGAGGGCCTGGGCTGCGTGAGGGAGAAGGTCATCCGCCCCTCATTCATCCAGCACCTATTTATTTATGTGGGTGCTGGGCACAGTGCTGGGCAGTGGGAACTCATCGGGCAACCAGAAGGGTGTGGCCCCTGCCCTCCAGGACCACATTTTACATTTACATTTTGGTGAGGAAAAACAGACGATAAACAAGGACAGTTGATTCTCATTACTCAAGATAGTTCTGGACTATAAAGTTTCCATGAACACTGAACACTTTGCTCCCGGGGGAAGTGTGTATGTGTGTATTTCACACAGAGTCACAAACATGAGTAGGGCATGAAAAACTGGAGTCATCTCATGCACACATTTCTAGCTGAAGCTGAACGAGGTGACTCTGCCTCCCGAAGAGAGGAGACAGGAAGGCAGGGCGCTGTAGCGCAGGAAGCTTCAGCTCTCGAGCCAGGTGGAATCTTCCATAAATCTTTTAGGATTTAAGATTATCTATGTGATATAGATATAGATATATATCTAATATGTATATATTACTCCTAGGAACAATGGGTTCAGTATTCACTAAGTGTTCAAGGCCTTTTATATACCCTAACTACATACCACAAATAACAAGAATCAACTGCATGTGTTAGTAAATTACATGGAGGAAACTAACAAGGGGAGAAGACTGAGAGCGATGCAGAGAACCAGAAGGGCTGGTCAGGACAGGGCCTCTCTGAGCGGTGATACTTGAGCTGAGACCTGAAGGGTAAGCAGGAGCCAGCCATGTCACCAGGGTGGGAGGTCCATTCCAGGAAGAGGATGCAATATGGCAAAACCCCTGAGGAGGTGATAAGCACAGGCCTTTGGGACTGAAAGGAGAGAGTGGGAGTGAGGGGCTGGGCACAAGTCCCACATGGGTGGGGGGGGCAGGGAGAGGGGTGCTGAAGGGCTGCACCTAGTCTTGGGCTCGCCTTCCTGGTCGGAATGTCTTCCGTCTGCCTAGACCTTTGGGAGCCTGTGGCCTGTCTGTGGGCAAAGGTTGAACCAAGAAAGGGAGAGGGAGGGAGCAGGCCTGCGTTGCCACAGGAGGGGCTGTGACCCCTGTCCCAGGACCAGGTGCCCTGGCTACCTGATGGGACTTCTTGATCTAGGTTGAGCCTGAGCCAAAACCTGGGCTATCACTTTGCCAAAGGCAAAGCCCAGAAGGCCTGGAACTGGTGGAATCTGAACCTCCACGTCCACGCGCCCCCTGTCCAGCCTATCTCCTTAAATATCAACCAGTACATCAAGGTACAAATCAGGAGCCAAGA